>NC_142854.1:8770000-10020000 GCF_061612785.1 Hesperophylax consimilis | reverse complement strand
TGTATTTTTGAAAAAATCATCATTCATATGAGCACTGATTCAGACTTGGGTTCGAACTTTAGAATGCATTTTTTCTTGCTTAGTGGTACCAAACGGGCTGAAATTTTGGAATCGTGATTAAAATCATGGTCCGAAAGATAATCAGTCAGAAAACCTGCATAAAGTTGTATTTTTAGAAAAATCATCATTCCTATGGGCACTGATTTCAGACTTGGGTTCAAAAAGAAAAGCCATTTTTTCAGGCTCTATGGTACCAATCGTGCCCAAATATTGGAATCATGATAAGAATCATGGTTTTTACCGAAATCAGTCACAAAATCTGCATTAAGTAGTATTTTTATATAAATCATCATTCCTATGGGCACTAATTTCAGACTTGGGTTCGAACTTGAAAATCCATTTTTTCGGGCTTTATGGTACCAATCATGCTAAAATATTGGAATCGTGATAAGAATCATGGTTTTTTTCCGAAAACAGTCACAAAATTTGCATAAAGTAGTATTTTAAGAAAAATCATGATTACTATGGACACTTATTTCAGACTTGGGTTCGGAATTAAAAAGGCATTTTTTCAGGATCTATGGTACCAAACGAGCTGAAATTTTGGAATCGTTATGAATTTTTTATGGTCCGGAAGCAAATCAGTCAGAAAACCTGCATAAAGTTGTATTTTTAGAAAAATCATGATTTCTATTGACACTTATGTCAGACTTGGGTTCGAACTTTAGAATCCATTTTTTCTGGCTTTATGGTACCAATCGGGCTGTCATTTTGGAATCGTGATAGAAATCATGGTCTGGAAGAAAATCAGTCAGAAAATGGTACCAAACGAGCCGAAATTTTGGAATCGTTATGAATTTCATGGTCCGAAAGAAAATCAGTCAGAGAACCTGCATAAAGTTGTATTTTTAGAAAAGTCATGATTCCTTTGGAACTTATTTCAGACTTGGGTTCGGACTTTAGAATCCATTTTTTCTGGCTTTATGGTTCCAATCGGGGTGAAATTTTGGAATCGTGACAGAAATCATGGTCCGGAAGAAAATCAGTCAGAAAACTTGCAAAAAGTGGTATTTTTAAAAAAATCATCATTCATATGATCACTGATTTCAGACTTGGGTTCGAACTTTAGAATCCATTTTTTCTGGCTTAGTGGTACCAAACGGACTGAAATTTTGGAATCGTGATAAAAATCATGGTCTGAAAGAAAATCAGTCAGAAAACGTGCATTATGTTGTATTTTTAGAAAAATCATTATTCCTATGGGCACAGATTTCAGACTTGGGTTCGATATTGAAAAGCAATTTTTTCAGGCTCTATGGTACCAATCGTGCTTAAATATTGTTATTCTTATAAGAATCGTGGTTTTAACCGAATTCAGTCACAAAATCTGATAAAATGGTAGTTTTAGAAAAATCATGAATCCTTTGGACACTGATTTCAGACTTGGGTTCGAACTTGAAAAGCCATTTTTTCCGGCTCTATGGTACCAATCGTGCTTAATTATTGGAATCGTGATAAGAATCATGGTTCTGACCGAAATCAATCACAAAATCTGCATTAAGTAGTATTTTAAAAAAAATCAGCATTCCTTTGCGCACTGATTTCAGACTTGGGTTCGAACTTGAAAAGCCATTTTTTCAGGCTCATTGATACCAATCGTGCTTAAATATTGGAATTCTGATAAGAATCATGGTTTTTACCGAAATCAGTCACAAAATCTCCATAAAGTAGTATTTTAAGTAAAATCATGATTCCAATGGACACTTATTTCAGACTTGGGTTCGAACTTCAAAAGGCATTTTTTCAGGATCTATGGTACCAAACTAACTGAAATTTTGGAGCCGTTATAAAATTCATGGTCCGGAAGAAAATCAGTCAGAAAACTTGCAAAAAATTGTATTTTTGAAAAAATCATCATCCAAATGAGCACTGATTTCAGACTAGGGTTCGGACTTTAGAATCCATTTTTTCTGGCTTAATGGTTCCAATCGGGCTGAAATTTTGGAATCGTGATAGAAATCATGGTCCGGGAAAAAATCAGTCAGAAAACTTGCAAAAAGTTGTATTTTTGAAAAAATCATCATTCATATGAGCACTGATTCAGACTTGGGTTCGAACTTTAGAATGCATTTTTTCTTGCTTAGTGGTACCAAACGGGCTGAAATTTTGGAATCGTGATTAAAATCATGGTCCGAAAGATAATCAGTCAGAAAACCTGCATAAAGTTGTATTTTTAGAAAAATCATCATTCCTATGGGCACTGATTTCAGACTTGGGTTCAAAAAGAAAAGCCATTTTTTCAGGCTCTATGGTACCAATCGTGCCCAAATATTGGAATCATGATAAGAATCATGGTTTTTACCGAAATCAGTCACAAAATCTGCATTAAGTAGTATTTTTATATAAATCATCATTCCTATGGGCACTAATTTCAGACTTGGGTTCGAACTTGAAAAGCCATTTTTTCGGGCTTTATGGTACCAATCATGCTAAAATATTGGAATCGTGATAAGAATCATGGTTTTTACCGAAAACAGTCACAAAATTTGCATAAAGTAGTATTTTAAGAAAAATCATGATTACTATGGACACTTATTTCAGACTTGGGTTCGGAATTAAAAAGGCATTTTTTCAGGATCTATGGTACCAAACGAGCTGAAATTTTGGAATCGTTATGAATTTTTTATGGTCCGGAAGCAAATCAGTCAGAAAACCTGCATAAAGTTGTATTTTTAGAAAAATCATGATTTCTATTGACACTTATGTCAGACTTGGGTTCGAACTTTAGAATCCATTTTTTCTGGCTTTATGGTTCCAATCGGGCTGTCATTTTGGAATCGTGATAGAAATCATGGTCTGGAAGAAAATCAGTCAGAAAATGGTACCAAACGAGCCGAAATTTTGGAATCGTTATGAATTTCATGGTCCGAAAGAAAATCAGTCAGAGAACCTGCATAAAGTTGTATTTTTAGAAAAGTCATGATTCCAATGGAACTTATTTCAGACTTGGGTTCGGACTTTAGAATCCATTTTTTCTGGCTTTATGGTTCCAATCGGGGTGAAATTTTGGAATCGTGACAGAAATCATGGTCCGGAAGAAAATCAGTCAGAAAACTTGCAAAAAGTGGTATTTTTAAAAAAATCATCATTCATATGATCACTGATTTTAGACTTGGGTTCGAACTTTAGAATCCATTTTTTCTGGCTTAGTGGTACCAAACGGACTGAAATTTTGGAATCGTGATAAAAATCATGGTCTGAAAGAAAATCAGTCAGAAAACGTGCATTATGTTGTATTTTTAGAAAAATCATTATTCCTATGGGCACAGATTTCAGACTTGGGTTCGATATTGAAAAGCAATTTTTTCAGGCTCTATGGTACCAATCGTGCTTAAATATTGTTATTCTTATAAGAATCGTGGTTTTAACCGAATTCAGTCACAAAATCTGATAAAATGGTAGTTTTAGAAAAATCATGAATCCTTTGGACACTTATTTCAGACTTGGGTTCGAAATTAAAAGACCATTTTTTCAGGATTTGTGGTACCAAACAAGCTGAAATTCTGTAATCGTTATAAAATTCATGGTCCGGAAGAAAATCAGTCAGAAAACTTGCAAAAAGTTGTGTTTTTATAAAATTCATTATTCCTATGGGCACTGATTTCAGACTTGGGTTCGAACTTGAAAAGCCATTTTTTCAGGCTCTATGGTACCAATCGTGCTTTAAAATTGTTATTCTGATAAGAATCATGGTTTTTACCGGAATCAGTCACAAAATCTGCCTTAAGTAGTATTTTTATAAAAATCATCATTCCTATGGGCACTAATTTCAGACTTGGGTTCGAACTTGAAAAGCCATTTTTTCAGGATCTATGGTACCAATCATGCTAAAATATTGGAATCGTGATAAGAATCATGGTTTTTACCGAAATCAGTCACAAAATCTGCCTAAAGTTGTATCTTTAGAAAAGTCATGATTCCTATGGAACTTATTTCAGACTTGGGTTCGGACTTTAGAATCCATTTTTTCTGGCTTTATGGTACCAATCGGGTTGAAATTTCGGAATCGTGACAGAAATCATGGTCCGGAAGAAAATCAGTCAGAAAACTTGCAAAAAGTTGTATTTTTGAAAAAATCATCATCCAAATGAGCACTGATTTCAGACTTGGGTTGAAACTTTAGAATCCATTTTTTCTGGCTTAATGGTTCCAATCGGGCTGAAATTTTGGAATCGTGATAGAAATCATGGTCCGGAAGAAAATCAGTCAGAAAACTTGCAAAAAGTTGTATATTTGAAAAAATCATCATTCCTATGAGCACTGATTTTAGACATGGGTTCGAACTTCAGAATCCATTTTTTCTGGCTTAGTCCTACCAATCGGGCTGAAATTTTAGAATCGTGATTAAAATCATGGTCCGAAAGAAAATCAGTCAGAAAACCTACATAAAGTTGTAGTTTTAGAAAAATCATCATTCCTATTGTGATGAATCAAGGTCTCTCCCGAGGTAGATGATATAATCCGTCATAGCAGCGCTATCTGTCGGCACAGTCGCATATGAATTACAGGGAACTGCATACAAAGGTGGGGGAGTTTCCTTTAGGGTTGCGACGAAAGGGGTAGGCGTGACTTTCTGACAGGACAAAGGGAATTACAGATAGGGGGCGTGTTTAGGTTTTGATTTATATAGCATCGACCTTGGAAATATTCCCACAAAATGAATAGGTGAACGAACGGGGCTAGGATCAAGGTTAAATCACTTGACATTCTAGGGGTTCACAACCTTTTTTGAACGCATAGCTTCACTCGGACGGAGCGAGATTTTGTGGCAACAGGCCTGTTACTCGAGGTTAAAAGAAGTAAGAGGGTTGCCAATTTCAGACACTTGAGAGTGTTGATTTTGGGAAATTTTCGAACATGGTTCTGCGTCATTTAGTCGGTAATAACCATTATCCAAAGTACTTAATTTTATACGTGGCTTATGGAAGACGAAAATACATTAAAATTAATGTATAAACGTTTGGCAGAGGAATTATGACCGAGTACATACGGGTTTGTCATGAAGGAGACTTGAGACCTCTGATTGATGTGAAACAAGTTGAGGGACGAAGAGAGAAGATAGGCGTGTGACTGAATCATTAAGGCCAACACCCATAATTGCAGGGAGGAATCGTGAAAATTCAGTAATAGTTCTTAAAATGAAACTGGCCAAAGAAATAAACAGGTTATCAAACCGATGCGATCTCGGACGAAAGGCAAAGGGTGAGCGACATGATGTGTACTGGGACATTTCAACTAGAACAAGTACCGAAAAGGCCTTAGGAACTTGGAATAATCAGTGAAAAGTTTGATTATTATACTAAACTACGAAAGGGGAAGGTGAATAAATGTGCAATGTAAGAGGCGACCTTACGCAAGGGACTTATCATACGGAGGAAGGGGAATGGTTGTCAGAAGTAATCGATTCGGGAGGTAAAGGGAGGAACGGACGTGTACAGCATTCAATTCGACAAAAGGCGAGTTGCGAGTTCTATTTTCACACGGAAGAAAGAAGATTGAAGGTAGGCTGTAGGATATATCCACGAAAACGGGAAGTTAAGAGGAAAATTTTGATTAGTTACGCGTAAGAGGACGTCTTAGCGCACTAAAGGAAAGGTCATCAGAACACACATCACGGACCAAATAGGAACGCGAAAAATTTAAATTAGAAAAACAGGTCAATTTTGACGGATTATAAGGCACCTGCAGGAAGGGGCAAACTTCAGAATTTCACCAGTACGGGCCTGTGTTGTGAGACAGCAGATGCCCATTTTTTCTGAGAAACGCAGAAGGGTAGGTCTGATAAGTTTTAAGTCACACAGGGGATATTGGGCAAGGAAGATAAGACCGTAACGCTTCAATAAAGGTTGGATCGCAATGACAAGCGTAGTTAATTACTGCTATAAAACATCATGCGCGGGCACAAATCGGGATAGTTCGTCACAAGTCGCCGAGGACCTTTTAAGGGAGTATCGCGCCGCGCTAGGAGAAATCATCACTTTGGTCATTATCCTGGACTTAGAGATTTTCTGGTCAAAAACATACAGTTAAATTCAGTGTTTGAAGAAATTAGACTCAGTGTCCTTGACGTAATAACAAAATTCAGGTTGAAAGGTTGAACGCGATTTTATGTTTTAAATAAAGTCACGGATTATAAACGAGTTGTAATTAAAATTAATAAACGCTAAAAATTCCTTCTCGAATTAAGTTGAACGCGATTCTTTTTATGTTTTAAATAAAGCCACGGATTATAAACGAGTTGTAATTAAAATTAATAAACGCTAAAAATTCCTTCTCGAATAAAGTTGAACGCGATTCTTTTTATGTTTTAAATAAAGCCACGGATTATAAACGAGTTGTAATTAAAATTAATAAACGCAAAAAATTCCTTCTTGAATAAAGTTGAACGCGATTGTTATGGATTCAAATAAAGTCACGGATTATAAATGAATTGTAATTAAAATTAATAAACGTTAAAATTCCTTCTCGAGTAAAGTTGAACGCGATTGTTATGGATTCAAATAAAGTCACGGATTATAAATGAATTGTAATTAAAATTAATAAACGTTAAAATTCCTTCTCGAATAAAGTTGAACGCGATTGTTATGGATTCAAATAAAGTCACGGATTATAAATGAATTGTAATTAAAATTAATAAACGTTAAAATTCCTTCTCGAATAAAGTTGAACGCGATTGTTATGGATTCAAATAAAGTCACGGATTATAAATGAATTGTAATTAAAATTAATAAACGTTAAAATTCCTTCTCGAATAAAGTTGAACGCGATTGTTATGGATTCAAATAAAGTCACGGATTATAAGTGAATTGTATTAAAATTAATAAGCGTTAAAATTTCTTCTCGAATAAAGTTGAGCGCGATTGTTATGGATTCAAATAAAGTCATGGATCATAAACAAAAGATTGTAGTCAAAAGATAATAAACCAAAAATATTCTTCTCGGAGAAAATTAAACGAAAGTGATAAAACTTTAATTGGGGGCTTCAATGGAGCCTCGGATTAAAGTCAAATTATAACTGAAATCTATATACCTAAGTATCTTGCTACCGCACTTTGTGCTCGATCGAAGCCGTGTTACAACGAAATTTTCAATAACTACCAGGTTAGGGAGGAGATATCGAAGCACATTCGTTACGGCCGGTAGAGAGGGTAACACAATAAAAAATTAGGAAAATAAGGTTGAGGATGTATCAGGTGGAGGTAAAGATATTATGTATAAGCTCAGGGTAAATCTAGTGATATTCGCGAACACCCCGCCCAAAATGGCAACGGTTGTGTAAAACCCAACCCGGATGTTGTTATTTAGCGGATAGGGACTGGGTAAGTGTTTTTATTTCCAATTCAATTCAACCAAATTCCCAGATGGACTTGGAACGCGTGAAGCTGATATTTGCCGACTGACAGTTACTGCTTATCCACTTTAAAATGTACATAAAACCAACATGTCAATTTTCAGGATTCCCCGACAATATCAATATAATTACCCTCAAGCCTTACCCCATTCCCAAATTTACCCCTCGAGTAAACTTCATAGTTGGGTAATGTCTGATAGCGTCGCTGCAAATCCGTATCACACAAATACGGACTAAACAGAAGGATTTTTTTTCTCACGCTATCACGTGAGAGGGGTTGCCAACGTGGACGAATCAGGCCAACGAAGCGCTGGAGAACTACTCCCTCTAACGGGGCCGTGTAGAGTCAAGGGCGCAAAAGTGGAATGAAAATTATGAAGCCAACTGGTAATGAGCGAGAACACGGCCTGCAGTTGGGGCGTTTAGGATGAAGGCACTTTGGACGTCTGTGAAAATTCACGTGGAGGGCGGCGGCGTGAGATGACGTGGGGATAAGTCCGCAGCACTATCACATTATCCAATGATGTCGACCGAGAGGCTGATGTAAGCCAGCTGGAACGCTCCCTTGGCGGAATTACAGCAGCTTCTTTGAGGTGAACTGTAGGTCTGACGGCACGTGGGAGTTTGAGCTTCATCAGGCAAAACCTACACGACACACTTATCGCGTTAGTATCATGATATGGGATGCAATTACCTTCCCCATCTAGACTCAGTAAAGTAGCTCGTCCGGAGGAATGGGCGTTGGAGCGATTTCGGAAGTGGCGTGATGACTTAATTCGCTTTCTCTTGGACGTGAATGGATCCGACAGGTCAGGGTACCTTTATGAAATGGGTCGCCAGCTGTGGGGTATAGTCTAGCCACGTCGGAGTCAGCGTTTGATTTCTGATCACCATCCACCGTTCTCGTATTTGGTCAGCGGAGGAGCCAACGTAATTTTCAAAAAAAAAAAAAACATTTCGATCACATAGTTTACCCTTCCTCTCCCCCCCCCCCCCCCCCTCTCGTCCCTTCCCTATATAAGATTAAGTGTCGAATAACAAAATTAATATATGTAAAACAGAATGGAGGCGACCCCGGAGCTGAGATGACGAAAACCGTCGCACTATGCATGTCAACACCATACTATACTAATTAATGCAATAACGAAACTATTTCATGTCCTCGGATTTATTAAAGGTAGGAAAGAGCTTAAAAGGAAAGGTTTACAAGCGATTACCACTGTATAAGAGTTAGGCGTACTGCAGGTGACAGGAGTAGGCTAAACACGCGGTCTTGTAAGAAAGTTTTAAAAATTTCAATAGTAAAGGGATCATTCACTCTAATTTAAACGAACCAGGATTACCACAAATATATGCATTAATAGCCCGTTCATATCTCATATGAATTTCAAAACCAAAAAATACACAACGCTGAAAAAGGGGCATTATTGCGAATTAAATCTTAAGATCTTCTGCCGTATGTTCCATACGGGGGTCGAAAGACTTAGCTAGGGTTTCTTCTTAAGGTAGTCCTCTAAGGGCGCCACCAACAGCTTAGGAAAATCGAAGGGCAATGACCAGGATGTTACAACATTTTGCAGATCAGACAGGAGAAATAACCATTATTTCAATATAGGTATAAATGTAGAAGGATGGAACCATTACACTATGGTCACTGATTTCAAACTTGGGTTCGAACTTGAAAAGCCATTTTTTCAGGCTCGATTGTACCAATCGTGCTTCAATATTGGAATTCTTATAAGAATAGTGGTTTTAACCGAAATCAGTCACAAAATCTGATAAATAATTATTTTTAGAAAAATCATGATTCCTTTGGACACTGATTTCAGACTTGGATTCGAACTTGAAAAGCAATTTTTTCCGGCTCTATGGTACCAATCGTGCTCAAATATTGAAATCGTGATATGAATCATGGTTCTGACCGAAATCAATCAAAAAATCTGCATTAAGTAGTATTTAAAAAAAAATCAGCATTCCTTTGCGCACTGATTTCAGACTTGGGTTCGAACTTGAAAAGCCATTTTTTCAGGCTCAATGAAACCAATCGTGCTTAAATATTGGAATTCTGATAAGAATCATGGTTTTAACCGAATTCAGTCACAAAATCTGCATAAAGTAGTATTTTAAGTAAAATCATGATTCCAATGGACACTTATTTCAGACTTGGGTTCGAACTTAAAAAGGCATTTTTTCAGGATCTATGGTACCAAACTAACTGAAATTTTGGAGCCGTTATAAAATTCATGGTCCGGAAGAAAATCAGTCAGAAAACTTGCAAAAAATTGTATTTTTGAAAAAATCATCATCCAAATGAGCACTGATTTCAGACTAGGGTTCGGACTTTAGAATCCATTTTTTCTGGCTTAATGGTTCCAATCGGGCTGAAATTTTGGAATCGTGATAGAAATCATGGTCCGGGAAAAAATCAGTCAGAAAACTTGCAAAAAGTTGTATTTTTGAAAAAATCATCATTCATATGAGCACTGATTCAGACTTGGGTTCGAACTTAAAAAGGCATTTTTTCAGGATCTATGGTACCAAACGAGCTGAAATTTTGGATTCGTTATAAAATTCATGGTCCGGAAGAAAATCAGTCAGAAAATTTGCAAAAAAATGTATATTTGAAAAAATCATCATTCATATGAGCACTGATTTCAGACTTGGGATCAAACTTAAAAAGCCATTTTTTCAGGCTCAATGGTACTAATCGTGTTTAAATATTGGAATTCTTATAAGAATCATGGTTTTAACCGAATTCAGTCACAAAATCTGATAAAATAGTATTTTTAGAAAAATCATGATTCCTTTGGACACTGATTTCAGACTTGGGTTCGAACTTGAAAAGTCATTTTTTCCGGCACTATGGAACCAATCGTGCTCAAATATTGGAATCGTGATAAGAATCATAGTTCTGACCGAAATCAATCACAAAATCTGCATGAAGTAGTATTTTTTAAAAAATCAGCATTCCTTTGCGCACTGATTTCAGACATGGGTTCGAACTTGAAAAGCCATTTTTTCAGGCTCAATGGTACCAATCGTACTTAAATATTGGAAATCTGATAAGAATCCTGGTTTTAATCTCCATAAAGTAGTATTTTAAGTAAAATCATGATTCCAATGGACACTTATTTCAGACTTGGGTTCGAACTTAAAAAGGCATTTTTTCAGGATCTATGGTACCAAACGAGCTGAAATTTTGGAGTCGTTATAAAATTCATGGTCCGGAAGAAAATCAGTCAGAAAACTTGCAAAAAGTTGTATATTTGAAAAAATAATCATTCATATGAGCACTGATTTCAGACTTGGGTTCGAACTTTAGAATCCATTTTTTCTGGCTTAGTCGTACCAAACGGGCTGAAATTTTGGTATCGTAATTAAAATCATGGTCCGAAAGAAAATCAGTCAGAAAACCTGCATTAAGTTGTATTTTTAAAAAAATCATCATTCCTATGGGCACTGATTTCAGACTTGGGTTCAAACTTGAAAAGCCATTTTTTCAGGCTCAATGGTACCAATCGTGCTTAAATATTGGAATTCTGATAAGAATCATGGTTTAAACCGAAATCAGTCTTAAAATCTGCATAAAGTAGTATTTTAAATAAAATCATGTTTCCAATGGACATTTATTTCAGGCTTGGGTTCGAACTTAAAAAGGCATTTTTTCCGGCTCTATGGTACCAAACGAGCTGAAATTTCGGAGTCGTTATAAAATTCATGGTCCGGAAGAAAATCAGTGAGAAAACTTGCAAAAAATTGTATTTTTGAAAGAATCATCATCCAAATGAGCACTGATTTCAGACTTGGGTTCGGACTTTAGAATCCATTTTTTCTGGCTTAATGGTTCCAATCGGGCTGAAATTTTGGAATCGTGATAGAAATCATGGCCCGGAAGAAAATCAGTCAGAAAACTTGCTAAAAGTTGTATTTTTGAAAAAATCATCATTCATATGAGCACTGATTCAGACTTGGGTTCGAACTTTAGAATGCATTTTTTCTGGCTTAGTGGTACCAAACGGGCTGAAATTTTGGAATCGTGATTAAAATCATGGTCCGGAAGAAAATCAGTCAGAAAACCTGCATAAAGTTCTATTTTTAGAAAAATCATCATTCCTATGGGCACTGATTTCAGACTTGGGTTCAAAAAGAAAAGCCATTTTTTCAGGCTCTATGGTACCAATCGTGCCCAAATATTGGAATCATGATCAGAATCATGGTTTTTACCGAAATCAGTCACAAAATCTGCATTAAGTAGTATTTTTATATAAATCATCATTCCTATGGGCACTAATTTCAGACTTGGGTTCGAACTTGAAAAGCCATTTATTCAGGCTCTATGGTACCAATTATGCTAAAATATTGGAATCGTGATCAGAATCATGGTTATTACCGAAAACAGTCACAAAATTTGCATAAAGTAGTATTTTAAGAAAAATCATTTTTACTATGGACACTTATTTCAGACTTGGGTTCGGAATTAAAAAGGCATTTTTTCAGGATCTATGGTACCAAACGAGCTGAAATTTTGGAATCGTTATGAATTTTTTATGGTCCGGAAGCAAATCAGTCAGAAAACCTGCATAAATTTGTATTTTTAGAAAAATCATCATTCCTATGGGCACTGATTTCAGACTTGGGTTCAAACTTGAAAAGCCATTTTTTCAGGCTCTATGGTACCAATCGTGCTCAAATATTGGAATCATGATAAGAATCATGGTTTTAACCGAAATCAGTCACAAAATCTGCATTAAGTAGTATTTTTATAAAAATCATCATTCCTATGGGCACTAATTTCAGACTTGGTTTCGAACTTGAAAAGCAATTTTTTCAAGCTCTATGGTACCAATCATGCTAAAATATTGGAATCGTGATAAAAATCATGGTTTTCACCGAAAACAGTCACAAAATTTGCATAAAGTAGTATTTTAAGAAAAATCATGATTACTATGGACACTTATTTCAGACTTGGGTTCGGAATTAAAAAGGCATTTTTTCAGGATCTATGGTACCAAACGAGCTGAAATTTTGGAATCGTTATGAATTTTAATGGTCCGGAAGCAAATCAGTCAGAAAACCTGCATAAAGTTGTATTTTTAGAAAAATCATGATTCCTATGGACACTTATTTCAGACTTGGGTTCGAACTTTAGAATCCATTTTTTCTGGCTTTGTGGTACCACACGGGTTGAAATTTTGGAATCGTGATAGAAATCATGTTCCGGAAGAAAATCAGTCAGAAAACCTGCATAAAGTTCTATTTTTAGAAAAATCATCATTCCTATGGGCACTGATTTCAGACTTGGGTTCAAACTTGAAAAGCCATTTTTTCAGGCTTTATGGTACCAAACAAGTTGAAATTTTGGAATCGTTATAAACTTCATGACCGGAAGAAAATCATTCAGAAAACTTGCAAAAAGTTGTATTTTTAGAAAATTCATTATTTCTATGGGCACTGATTTCAGACCTGGGTTCGAACTTGAAAAGCCATTTTTTCAGGATCTATGGTACCAATCGTGCTAAAATATTGGAATCGTGATGAGAATCATGGTTTTAACCGAAATCAGTCATAAAATCTACATAAAGTAGTATTTTTAGAAAAATCATGATTCCTATGGACAATAATTTCAGACTTGGGTTCGGACTTTAGAATCCATTTTTTCTGGCTTTATGAAATCAATCGGGCTGAAATTTTGGAATCGTGATAGAAATCATGTTCCGGAAGAAAATCAGTCAGAAAACCTGCATAAAGTTGTATTTTTAGAAAAATCATCATTCCTATGGGCACTGAATACAGACTTGGGTTCAAACTTGAAAAGCCATTTTTTCAGGCTCTATGGTACCAATCGTGCTAAAATATTGGAATCGTGATAAGAATCATGCATTTTACTGAAATCAGTCACAAAATCTGCATAAAGTAGTATTTTAAGAAAAATCATGATTACTATGGACACTTATTAATTTCAGACTTGCGATCGGACTTAAAAAGGCATTTTTTCAGGATCTATGGTACCAATCAAGCTAAAATATTGGAATCGTGATGAGAATCATGGTTTTAACCGAAATCAGTCATAAAATCTACATAAAGTAGTAGTTTTAGAAAAATCATGATTCCTATGGACAATAATTTCAGACTTGGGTTCGGACTTTAGAATCCATTTTTTCTGGCTTTATGAAATCAATCGGGCTGAAATTTTGGAATCGTGATAGAAATCATGTTCCGGAAGAAAATCAGTCAGAAAACCTGCATAAAGTTGTATTTTTAGAAAAATCATCATTCCTATGGGCACTGAATACAGACTTGGGTTCAAACTTGAAAAGCCATTTTTTCAGGCTCTATGGTACCAATCGTGCTAAAATATTGGAATCGTGATAAGAATCATGCATTTTACCGAAATCAGTCACAAAATCTGCATAAAGTAGTATTTTAAGTAAAATCATGATTACAATGGACACTTATTTCAGACTTGGGTTCGACCTTAAAAAGGCATTTTTTTAAGGATCTATGGAACCAAACGGGCTGAAATTTTGGAGTCGTTATAAAATTCATGTTCCGGAAGAAAATCAGTCAGAAAACTTGCAAAAAGTTGTATTTTTGAAAAAATCATCATCCAAATGAGCACTGATTTCAGACTTGGGTTCGGACTTTAGAATCCATTTTTTCTGGCTTAATGGTACCAATCGGGCTGAAATTTCGGAATCGTGATAGAAATCATGGTCCGGGAAAAAATCAGTCAGAAAACTTGCAAAAAGTTGTATTTTTGAAAAAATCATCATTCATATGAGCACTGATTCAGACTTGGGTTCGAACTTAAAAAGGCATTTTTTCAGGATCTATGGTACCAAACGAGCTGAAATTGGATTGATTGGATTCGATTGGATTCGTTATAAAATTCATGGTCCGGAAGAAAATCAGTCAGAAAATTTGCAAAAAAATGTATATTTGAAAAAATCATCATTCATATGAGCACTGATTTCAGACTTGGGTACGAACTTCAGAATCCATTTTTTCTGGCTTAGTCGTACCAAACGGGCTGAAATTTTGGAATTCTGATTAAAATCATGGTACGAAAGAAAATCAGTCAGAAAACCTGCATTAAGTTGTATTTTTTAAAAAATCATCATTCTTATAGGCACTGATTTCAGACTTGGGTTCAAACTTTAAAAGCCATTTTTTCAGGCTCAATGGTACTAATCGTGTTTAAATATTGGAATTCTTATAAGAATCATGGTTTTAACCGAATTCAGTCACAAAATCTGATAAAATAGTATTTTTAGAAAAATCATGATTCCTTTGCGCACTGATTTCAGACATGGGTTCGAACTTGAAAAGCCATTTTTTCAGGCTCAATGGTACCAATCGTGCTTAAATATTGGAAATCTGATAAGAATCCTGGTTTTAATCTCCATAAAGTAGTATTTTAAGTAAAATCATGATTCCAATGGACACTTATTTCAGACTTGGGTTCGAACTTAAAAAGGCATTTTTTCAGGATCTATGGTACCAAACGAGCTGAAATTTTGGAGTCGTTATAAAATTCATGGTCCGGAAGAAAATCAGTCAGAAAACTTGCAAAAAGTTGTATATTTGAAAAAATAATCATTCATATGAGCACTGATTTCAGACTTGGGTTCGAACTTTAGAATCCATTTTTTCTGGCTTAGTCGTACCAAACGGGCTGAAATTTTGGTATCGTAATTAAAATCATGGTCCGAAAGAAAATCAGTCAGAAAACCTGCATTAAGTTGTATTTTTAAAAAAATCATCATTCCTATGGGCACTGATTTCAGACTTGGGTTCAAACTTGAAAAGCCATTTTTTCAGGCTCAATGGTACCAATCGTGCTTAAATATTGGAATTCTTATAAGAATCATGGTTTTAACCGAATTCAGTCACAAAATCTGATAAAATAGTATTTTTAGAAAAATCATGATTCCTTTGGACACTGATTTCAGACTTGGGTTCGAACTTGAAAAGCCATTTTTTCCGGCTCTATGATACAAATCGTGCTCAAATATTGGAATCGTGATAAGGATCATAGTTCTGACCGAAATCAATCAAAAAATCTGCATTAAGTTACTACTAGTTTTTTAAAAAAATCAGCATTCCTATGCGCACTGATTTCAGACATGGATTCGAACTTGAAAAGCCATTTTTTCAGGCTCAATGGTACCAATCGTGCTTAAATATTGGAATTCTGATAAGAATCATGGTTTAAACCGAAATCAGTCTTAAAATCTGCATAAAGTAGTATTTTAAATAAAATCATGTTTCCAATGGACATTTATTTCAGGCTTGGGTTCGAACTTAAAAAGGCATTTTTTCCGGCTCTATGGTACCAAACGAGCTGAAATTTCGGAGTCGTTATAAAATTCATGGTCCGGAAGAAAATCAGTCAGAAAACTTGCAAAAAATTGTATTTTTGAAAGAATCATCATCCAAATGAGCACTGATTTCAGACTTGGGTTCGGACTTTAGAATCCATTTTTTCTGGCTTAATGGTTCCAATCGGGCTGAAATTTTGGAATCGTGATAGAAATCATGGCCCGGAAGAAAATCAGTCAGAAAACTTGCAAAAAGTTGTATTTTTGAAAAAATCATCATTCATATGAGCACTGATTCAGACTTGGGTTCGAACTTTAGAATGCATTTTTTCTGGCTTAGTGGTACCAAACGGGCTGAAATTTTGGAATCGTGATTAAAATCATGGTCCGGAAGAAAATCAGTCAGAAAACCTGCATAAAGTTCTATTTTTAGAAAAATCATCATTCCTATGGGCACTGATTTCAGACTTGGGTTCAAAAAGAAAAGCCATTTTTTCAGGCTCTATGGTACCAATCGTGCCCAAATATTGGAATCATGATCAGAATCATGGTTTTTACCGAAATCAGTCACAAAATCTGCATTAAGTAGTATTTTTATATAAATCATCATTCCTATGGGCACTAATTTCAGACTTGGGTTCGAACTTGAAAAGCCATTTTTTCAGGCTCTATGGTACCAATCATGCTCAAATATTGGAATCGTGATCAGAATCATGGTTTTTACCGAAAACAGTCACAAAATTTGCATAAAGTAGTATTTTAAGAAAAATCATTATTACTATGGACACTTATTTCAGACTTGGGTTCGGAATTAAAAAGGCATTTTTTCAGGATCTATGGTACCAAACGAGCTGAAATTTTGGAATCGTTATGAATTTTTTATGGTCCGGAAGCAAATCAGTCAGAAAACCTGCATAAATTTGTATTTTTAGAAAAATCATCATTCCTATGGGCACTGATTTTAGACTTGGGTTCAAACTTGAAAAGCCATTTTTTCAGGCTCTATGGTACCAATCGTGCCCAAATATTGGAATCATGATCAGAATCATGGTTTTTACCGAAATCAGTCACAAAATCTGCATTAAGTAGTATTTTTATAAAAATCATCATTCCTATGGGCACTAATTTCAGACTTGGTTTCGAACTTGAAAAGCAATTTTTTCATGCTCTATGGTACCAATCATGCTAAAATATTGGAATCGTGATAAGAATCATGATTTTCACCGAAAACAGTCACAAAATTTGCATAAAGTAGTATTTTAAGAAAAATCATGATTACTATGGACACTTATTTCAGACTTGGGTTCGGAATTAACAAGGCATTTTTTCAGGATCTATGGTACCAAACGAGCTGAAATTTTGGAATCGTTATGAATTTTAATGGTCCGGAAGCAAATCAGTCAGCAAACCTGCATAAAGTTGTATTTTTAGAAAAATCATGATTCCTATGGACACTTATTTCAGACTTGGGTTCGAACTTTAGAATCCATTTTTTCTGGCTTTGTGGTACCACACGGGTTGAAATTTTGAAATCGTGATAGAAATCATGTTCCGGAAGAAAATCAGTCAGAAAACCTGCAAAAAGTTCTATTTTTAGAAAAATCATCATTCCTATGGGCACTGATTTCAGACTTGGGTTCGAACTTAAAAAGGCATTTTTTCAGGATCTATGGTACCAAACGAGCTGAAATTTTGGAGTCGTTATAAAATTCATGGTCCGGAAGAAAATCAGTCAGAAAACTTGCAAAAAGTTGTATATTTGAAAAAATAATCATTCATATGAGCACTGATTTCAGACTTGGGTTCGAACTTTAGAATCCATTTTTTCTGGCTTAGTCGTACCAAACGGGCTGAAATTTTGGTATCGTAATTAAAATCATGGTCCGAAAGAAAATCAGTCAGAAAACCTGCATTAAGTTGTATTTTTAAAAAAATCATCATTCCTATGGGCACTGATTTCAGACTTGGGTTCAAACTTGAAAAGCCATTTTTTCAGGCTCAATGGTACCAATCGTGCTTAAATATTGGAATTCTTATAAGAATCATCGTTTTAACCGAATTCAGTCACAAAATCTGATAAAATAGTATTTTTAGAAAAATCATGATTCCTTTGGACACTGATTTCAGACTTGGGTTCGAACTTGAAAAGCCATTTTTTCCGGCTCTATGATACCAATCGTACTCAAATATTGGAATCGTGATAAGGATCATAGTTCTGACCGAAATCAATCAAAAAATCTGCATTAAGTTACTACTAGTTTTTTAAAAAAATCAGCATTCCTTTGCGCACTGATTTCAGACATGGGATCGAACTTGAAAAGCCATTTTTTCAGGCTCAATGGTACCAATCGTGCTTAAATATTGGAATTCTGATAAGAATCATGGTTTAAACCGAAATCAGTCTTAAAATCTGCATAAAGTAGTATTTTAAATAAAATCATGTTTCCAATGGACATTTATTTCAGGCTTGGGTTCGAACTTAAAAAGGCATTTTTTCCGGCTCTATGGTACCAATTATGCTAAAATATTGGAATCGTGATCAGAATCATGGTTATTACCGAAAACAGTCACAAAATTTGCATAAAGTAGTATTTTAAGAAAAATCATTTTTACTATGGACACTTATTTCAGACTTGGGTTCGGAATTAAAAAGGCATTTTTTCAGGATCTATGGTACCAAACGAGCTGAAATTTTGGAATCGTTATGAATTTTTTATGGTCCGGAAGCAAATCAGTCAGAAAACCTGCATAAATTTGTATTTTTAGAAAAATCATCATTCCTATGGGCACTGATTTCAGACTTGGGTTCAAACTTGAAAAGCCATTTTTTCAGGCTCTATGGTACCAATCGTGCTCAAATATTGGAATCATGATAAGAATCATGGTTTTAACCGAAATCAGTCACAAAATCTGCATTAAGTAGTATTTTTATAAAAATCATCATTCCTATGGGCACTAATTTCAGACTTGGTTTCGAACTTGAAAAGCAATTTTTTCATGCTCTATGGTACCAATCATGCTTAAATATTGGAATCGTGATAAGAATCATGGTTTTCACCGAAAACAGTCACAAAATTTGCATAAAGTAGTATTTTAAGAAAAATCATGATTACTATGGACACTTATTTCAGACTTGGGTTCGGAATTAAAAAGGCATTTTTTCAGGATCTATGGTACCAAACGAGCTGAAATTTTGGAATCGTTATGAATTTTAATGGTCCGGAAGCAAATCAGTCAGAAAACCTGCATAAAGTTGTATTTTTAGAAAAATCATGATTCCTATGGACACTTATTTCAGACTTGGGTTCGAACTTTAGAATCCATTTTTTCTGGCTTTGTGGTACCACACGGGTTGAAATTTTGAAATCGTGATAGAAATCATGTTCCGGAAGAAAATCAGTCAGAAAACCTGCATAAAGTTCTATTTTTAGAAAAATCATCATTCCTATGGGCACTGATTTCAGACTTGGGTTCAAACTTGAAAAGCCATTTTTTCAGGCTTTATGGTACCAAACAAGTTGAAATTTTGGAATCGTTATAAACTTCATGACCGGAAGAAAATCATTCAGAAAACTTGCAAAAAGTTGTATTTTTAGAAAATTCATTATTTCTATGGGCACTGATTTCAGACCTGGGTTCGAACTTGAAAAGCCATTTTTTCAGGATCTATGGTACCAATCGTGCTAAAATATTGGAATCGTGATGAGAATCATGGTTTTGACCGAAATCAGTCATAAAATCTACATAAAGTAGTATTTTTAGAAAAATCATGATTCCTATGGACAATAATTTCAGACTTGGGTTCGGACTTTAGAATCCATTTTTTCTGGCTTTATGAAATCAATCGGGCTGAAATTTTGGAATCGTGATAGAAATCATGTTCCGGAAGAAAATCAGTCAGAAAACCTGCATAAAGTTGTATTTTTAGAAAAATCATCATTCCTATGGGCACTGAATACAGACTTGGGTTCAAACTTGAAAAGCCATTTTTTCAGGCTCTATGGTACCAATCGTGCTAAAATATTGGAATCGTGATAAGAATCATGCATTTTACTGAAATCAGTCACAAAATCTGCATCAAGTAGTATTTTAAGAAAAATCATGATTACTATGGACACTTATTAATTTCAGACTTGCGATCGGACTTAAAAAGGCATTTTTTCAGGATCTATGGTACCAATCGTGCTAAAATATTGGAATCGTGATGAGAATCATGGTTTTAACCGAAATCAGTCATAAAATCTACATAAAGTAGTATTTTTAGAAAAATCATGATTCCTATGGACAATAATTTCAGACTTGGGTTCGGACTTTAGAATCCATTTTTTCTGGCTTTATGAAATCAATCGGGCTGAAATTTTGGAATCGTGATAGAAATCATGTTCCGGAAGAAAATCAGTCAGAAAACCTGCATAAAGTTGTATTTTTAGAAAAATCATCATTCCTATGGGCACTGAATACAGACTTGGGTTCAAACTTGAAAAGCCATTTTTTCAGGCTCTATGGTACCAATCGTGCTTAAATATTGGAATCGTGATAAGAATCATGCATTTTACTGAAATCAGTCACAAAATCTGCATAAAGTAGTATTTCAAGAAAAATCATTATTACTATGGACACTTATTAATTTCAGACTTGCGATCGGACTTAAAAAGGCATTTTTTCAGGATCTATGGTACCAATCGTGCTAAAATATTGGAATCGTGATAAGAATCATGCATTTTACCGAAATCAGTCACAAAATCTGCATAAAGTAGTATTTTAAGTAAAATCATAATTACAATGGACACTTATTTCAGACTTGGGTTCGACCTTAAAAAGGCATTTTTTTAAGGATCTATGGAACCAAACGGGCTGAAATTTTGGAGTCGTTATAAAATTCATGTTCCGGAAGAAAATCAGTCAGAAAACTTGCAAAAAGTTGTATTTTTGAAAAAATCATCATCCAAATGAGCACTGATTTCAGACTTGGGTTCGGACTTTAGAATCCATTTTTTCTGGCTTAATGGTACCAATCGGGCTGAAATTTCGGAATCGTGATCAAAATCATGGTCCGAAAGAAAATCAGTCAGAAAACCTGCATAAAGTTGTATTTTTAGAAATATCATCATTCCTATGGGCACTGATTTCAGACGTGGGTTGAAAAAGAAAAGCCATTTTTTCAGGCTTTATGGTACCAATCGTGCCCAAATATTGGAATCATGATAAGAATCATGGTTTTTACCGAAATCAGTCACAAAATCTGCATTTAGTAGTATTTTTATAAAAAATTTTCATTCCTATGGGCACTAATTTCAGACTTGGGTTCGAACTTGAAAAGCCATTTTTCAGGCTCTATGGTACCAATCATGCTAAAATATTGGAATCGTGAAAAGAATCATGGTTTTCACCGAAAACAGTCACAAAATTTGCATAAAGTAGTATTTTAAGAAAAATCATGATTACTATGGACACTTATTTCAGACTTGGGTTCGGAATTAAAAAGGCATTTTTTCAGGATCTATGGTACCAATCGAGCTGAAATTTTGGAATCGTTATGAATTTTTTATGGTCCGGAAGCAAATCAGTCAGAAAACCTGCATAAATTTGTATTTTTAGAAAAATCATTATTCCTATGGGCACTGATTTCAGACTTGGGTTCAAACTTGAAAAGCCATTTTTTCAGGCTCTATGGTACCAATCGTGCTCAAATATTGGAATCATGATAAGAATCATGGTTTTAACCGAAATCAGTCACAAAATCTGCATTAAGTAGTATTTTTATAAAAATCATCATTCCTATGGGCACTAATTTCAGACTTGGTTTCGAACTTGAAAAGCAATTTTTTCATGCTCTATGGTACCAATCGTGCTAAAATATTGGAATCGTGATAAGAATCATGCATTTTACTGAAATCAGTCACAAAATCTGCATCAAGTAGTATTTTAAGAAAAATCATGATTACTATGGACACTTATTAATTTCAGACTTGCGATCGGACTTAAAAAGGCATTTTTTCAGGATCTATGGTACCAATCGTGCTAAAATATTGGAATCGTGATGAGAATCATGGTTTTAACCGAAATCAGTCATAAAATCTACATAAAGTAGTATTTTTAGAAAAATCATGATTCCTATGGATAATAATTTCAGACTTGGGTTCGGACTTTAGAATCCATTTTTTCTGGCTTTATGAAATCAATCGGGCTGAAATTTTGGAATCGTGATAGAAATCATGTTCCGGAAGAAAATCAGTCAGAAAACCTGCATAAAGTTGTATTTTAAGAAAAATCATCATTCCTATGGGCACTGAATACAGACTTGGGTTCAAACTTGAAAAGCCATTTTTTCAGGCTCTATGGTACCAATCGTGCTTAAATATTGGAATCGTGATAAGAATCATGCATTTTACTGAAATCAGTCACAAAATCTGCATAAAGTAGTATTTCAAGAAAAATCATTATTACTATGGACACTTATTAATTTCAGACTTGCGATCGGACTTAAAAAGGCATTTTTTCAGGATCTATGGTACCAATCGTGCTAAAATATTGGAATCGTGATAAGAATCATGCATTTTACCGAAATCAGTCACAAAATCTGCATAAAGTAGTATTTTAAGTAAAATCATGATTACAATGGACACTTATTTCAGACTTGGGTTCGACCTTAAAAAGGCATTTTTTTAAGGATCTATGGAACCAAACGGGCTGAAATTTTGGAGTCGTTATAAAATTCATGTTCCGGAAGAAAATCAGTCAGAAAACTTGCAAAAAGTTGTATTTTTGAAAAAATCATCATCCAAATGAGCACTGATTTCAGACTTGGGTTCGGACTTTAGAATCCATTTTTTCTGGCTTAATGGTACCAATCGGGCTGAAATTTCGGAATCGTGATCAAAATCATGGTCCGAAAGAAAATCAGTCAGAAAACCTGCATAAAGTTGTATTTTTAGAAATATCATCATTCCTATGGGCACTGATTTCAGACGTGGGTTGAAAAAGAAAAGCCATTTTTTCAGGCTTTATGGTACCAATCGTGCCCAAATATTGGAATCATGATAAGAATCATGGTTTTTACCGAAATCAGTCACAAAATCTGCATTTAGTAGTATTTTTATATAAATTTTCATTCCTATGGGCACTAATTTCAGACTTGGGTTCGAACTTGAAAAGCCATTTTTCAGGCTCTATGGTACCAATCATGCTAAAATATTGGAATCGTGAAAAGAATCATGGTTTTCACCGAAAACAGTCACAAAATTTGCATAAAGTAGTATTTTAAGAAAAATCATGATTACTATGGACACTTATTTCAGACTTGGGTTCGGAATTAAAAAGGCATTTTTTCAGGATCTATGGTACCAATCGAGCTGAAATTTTGGAATCGTTATGAATTTTTTATGGTCCGGAAGCAAATCAGTCAGAAAACCTGCATAAATTTGTATTTTTAGAAAAATCATTATTCCTATGGGCACTGATTTCAGACTTGGGTTCAAACTTGAAAAGCCATTTTTTCAGGCTCTATGGTACCAATCGTGCTCAAATATTGGAATCATGATAAGAATCATGGTTTTAACCGAAATCAGTCACAAAATCTGCATTAAGTAGTATTTTTATAAAAATCATCATTCCTATGGGCACTAATTTCAGACTTGGTTTCGAACTTGAAAAGCAATTTTTTCATGCTCTATGGTACCAATCATGCTTAAATATTGGAATCGTGATAAGAATCATGGTTTTCACCGAAAACAGTCACAAAATTTGCATAAAGTAGTATTTTAAGAAAAATCATGATTACTATGGACACTTATTTCAGACTTGGGTTCGGAATTAAAAAGGCATTTTTTCAGGATCTATGGTACCAAACGAGCTGAAATTTTGGAATCGTTATGAATTTTAATGGTCCGGAAGCAAATCAGTCAGAAAACCTGCATAAAGTTGTATTTTTAGAAAAATCATGATTCCTATGGACACTTATTTCAGACTTGGGTTCGAACTTTAGAATCCATTTTTTCTGGCTTTGTGGTACCACACGGGTTGAAATTTTGAAATCGTGATAGAAATCATGTTCCGGAAGAAAATCAGTCAGAAAACCTGCATAAAGTTCTATTTTTAGAAAAATCATCATTCCTATGGGCACTGATTTCAGACTTGGGTTCAAACTTGAAAAGCCATTTTTTCAGGCTTTATGGTACCAAACAAGTTGAAATTTTGGAATCGTTATAAACTTCATGACCGGAAGAAAATCATTCAGAAAACTTGCAAAAAGTTGTATTTTTAGAAAATTCATTATTTCTATGGGCACTGATTTCAGACCTGGGTTCGAACTTGAAAAGCCATTTTTTCAGGATCTATGGTACCAATCGTGCTCAAATATTGGAATCATGATAAGAATCATGGTTTTAACCGAAATCAGTCACAAAATCTGCATTAAGTAGTATTTTTATAAAAATCATCATTCCTATGGGCACTAATTTCAGACTTGGTTTCGAACTTGAAAAGCAATTTTTTCATGCTCTATGGTACCAATCATGCTTAAATATTGGAATCGTGATAAGAATCATGGTTTTCACCGAAAACAGTCACAAAATTTGCATAAAGTAGTATTTTAAGAAAAATCATGATTACTATGGACACTTATTTCAGACTTGGGTTCGGAATTAAAAAGGCATTTTTTCAGGATCTATGGTACCAAACGAGCTGAAATTTTGGAATCGTTATGAATTTTAATGGTCCGGAAGCAAATCAGTCAGAAAACCTGCATAAAGTTGTATTTTTAGAAAAATCATGATTCCTATGGACACTTATTTCAGACTTGGGTTCGAACTTTAGAATCCATTTTTTCTGGCTTTGTGGTACCACACGGGTTGAAATTTTGAAATCGTGATAGAAATCATGTTCCGGAAGAAAATCAGTCAGAAAACCTGCATAAAGTTCTATTTTTAGAAAAATCATCATTCCTATGGGCACTGATTTCAGACTTGGGTTCAAACTTGAAAAGCCATTTTTTCAGGCTTTATGGTACCAAACAAGTTGAAATTTTGGAATCGTTATAAACTTCATGACCGGAAGAAAATCATTCAGAAAACTTGCAAAAAGTTGTATTTTTAGAAAATTCATTATTTCTATGGGCACTGATTTCAGACCTGGGTTCGAACTTGAAAAGCCATTTTTTCAGGATCTATGGTACCAATCGTGCTAAAATATTGGAATCGTGATGAGAATCATGGTTTTAACCGAAATCAGTCATAAAATCTACATAAAGTAGTATTTTTAGAAAAATCATGATTCCTATGGACAATAATTTCAGACTTGGGTTCGGACTTTAGAATCCATTTTTTCTGGCTTTATGAAATCAATCGGGCTGAAAGTTTGGAATCGTGATAGAAATCATGTTCCGGAAGAAAATCAGTCAGAAAACCTGCATAAAGTTGTATTTTTAGAAAAATCATGATTCCTATGGACACTTATTTCAGACTTGGGTTCGAACTTTAGAATCCATTTTTTCTGGCTTAATGGTACCAATCGGGCTGAAATTTCGGAATCGTGATAGAAATCATGGTCCGGGAAAAAATCAGTCAGAAAACTTGCAAAAAGTTGTATTTATGAAAAAATCATCATTCATATGAGCACTGATTCAGACTTGGGTTCGAACTTAAAAAGGCATTTTTTCAGGATCTATGGTACCAAACGAGCTGAAATTTTGGAGTCGTTATAAAATTCATGGTCCGGAAGAAAATCAGTCAGAAAACTTGCAAAAAGTTGTATATTTGAAAAAATAATCATTCATATGAGCACTGATTTCAGACTTGGGTTCGAACTTTAGAATCCATTTTTTCTGGCTTAGTCGTACCAAACGGGCTGAAATTTTGGTATCGTAATTAAAATCATGGTCCGAAAGAAAATCAGTCAGAAAACCTGCATTAAGTTGTATTTTTAAAAAAATCATCATTCCTATGGGCACTGATTTCAGACTTGGGTTCAAACTTGAAAAGCCATTTTTTCAGGCTCAATGGTACCAATCGTGCTTAAATATTGGAATTCTTATAAGAATCATGGTTTTAACCGAATTCAGTCACAAAATCTGATAAAATAGTATTTTTAGAAAAATCATGATTCCTTTGGACACTGATTTCAGACTTGGGTTCGAACTTGAAAAGCCATTTTTTCCGGCTCTATGATACAAATCGTGCTCAAATATTGGAATCGTGATAAGGATCATAGTTCTGACCGAAATCAATCAAAAAATCTGCATTAAGTTACTACTAGTTTTTAAAAAAAATCATCATTCCTATGGGCACTGATTTCAGACTTGGGTTCAAACTTGAAAAGCCATTTTTTCAGGCTCAATGGTACCAATCGTGCTTAAATATTGGAATTCTGATAAGAATCATGGTTTAAACCGAAATCAGTCTTAAAATCTGCATAAAGTAGTATTTTAAATAAAATCATGTTTCCAATGGACATTTATTTCAGGCTTGGGTTCGAACTTAAAAAGGCATTTTTTCCGGCTCTATGGTACCAAACGAGCTGAAATTTCGGAGTCGTTATAAAATTCATGGTCCGGAAGAAAATCAGTCAGAAAACTTGCAAAAAATTGTATTTTTGAAAGAATCATCATCCAAATGAGCACTGATTTCAGACTTGGGTTCGGACTTTAGAATCCATTTTTTCTGGCTTAATGGTTCCAATCGGGCTGAAATTTTGGAATCGTGATAGAAATCATGGCCCGGAAGAAAATCAGTCAGAAAACTTGCAAAAAGTTGTATTTTTGAAAAAATCATCATTCATATGAGCACTGATTCAGACTTGGGTTCGAACTTTAGAATGCATTTTTTCTGGCTTAGTGGTACCAAACGGGCTGAAATTTTGGAATCGTGATTAAAATCATGGTCCGGAAGAAAATCAGTCAGAAAACCTGCATAAAGTTCTATTTTTAGAAAAATCATCATTCCTATGGGCACTGATTTCAGACTTGGGTTCAAAAAGAAAAGCCATTTTTTCAGGCTCTATGGTACCAATCGTGCCCAAATATTGGAATCATGATCAGAATCATGGTTTTTACCGAAATCAGTCACAAAATCTGCATTAAGTAGTATTTTTATATAAATCATCATTCCTATGGGCACTAATTTCAGACTTGGGTTCGAACTTGAAAAGCCATTTTTTCAGGCTTTATGGTACCAATCATGCTCAAATATTGGAATCGTGATCAGAATCATGGTTTTTACCGAAAACAGTCACAAAATTTGCATAAAGTAGTATTTTAAGAAAAATCATTATTACTATGGACACTTATTTCAGACTTGGGTTCGGAATTAAAAAGGCATTTTTTCAGGATCTATGGTACCAAACGAGCTGAAATTTTGGAATCGTTATGAATTTTTTATGGTCCGGAAGCATATCAGTCAGAAAACCTGCATAAATTTGTATTTTTAGAAAAATCATCATTCCTATGGGCACTGATTTCAGACTTGGGTTCAAACTTGAAAAGCCATTTTTTCAGGCTCTATGGTACCAATCGTGCCCAAATATTGGAATCATGATCAGAATCATGGTTTTTACCGAAATCAGTCACAAAATCTGCATTAAGTAGTATTTTTATAAAAATCATCATTCCTATGGGCACTAATTTCAGACTTGGTTTCGAACTTGAAAAGCAATTTTTTCATGCTCTATGGTACCAATCATGCTAAAATATTGGAATCGTGATAAGAATCATGGTTTTCACCGAAAACAGTCACAAAATTTGCATAAAGTAGTATTTTAAGAAAAATCATGATTACTATTGACACTTATTTCAGACTTGGGTTCGGAATTAACAAGGCATTTTTTCAGGATCTATGGTACCAAACGAGCTGAAATTTTGGAATCGTTATGAATTTTAATGGTCCGGCAGCAAATCAGTCAGAAAACCTGCATAAAGTTGTATTTTTAGAAAAATCATGATTCCTATGGACACTTATTTCAGACTTGGGTTCGAACTTTAGAATCCATTTTTTCTGGCTTTGTGGTACCACACGGGTTGAAATTTTGGAATCGTGATTGAAATCATGTTCCGGAAGAAAATCAGTCAGAAAACCTGCATAAAGTTCTATTTTTAGAAAAATCATCATTCCTATGGGCACTGATTTCAGACTTGGGTTCAAACTTGAAAAGCCATTTTTTCAGGCTTTATGGTACCAAACAAGTTGAAATTTTAGAATCGTTATAAACTTCATGACCGGAAGAAAATCATTCAGAAAACTTTCAAAAAGTTGTATTTTTAGAAAATTCATTATTTCTATGGGCACTGATTTCAGACCTGGGTTCGAACTTGAAAAGCCATTTTTTCAGGATCGTGCTAAAATATTGGAATCGTGATGAGAATCATGGTTTTAACCGAAATCAGTCATAAAATCTACATAAAGTAGTATTTTTAGAAAAATCATGATTCCTATGGACAATAATTTCAGACTTGGGTTCGGACTTTAGAATCTATTTTTTCTGGCTTTATGAACTCAATCGGGCTGAAATTTTGGAATCGTGATAGAAATCATGTTCCGGAAGAAAATCAGTCAGAAAACCTGCATAAAGTTGTATTTTTAGAAAATTCATGATTCCTATGGACACTTATTTCAGACTTGGGTTCGAACTTTAGAATCCATTTTTTCTGGCTTAATGGTACCAATCGGGCTGAAATTTCGGAATCGTGATAGAAATCATGGTCCGGGAAAAAATCAGTCAGAAAACTTGCAAAAAGTTGTATTTTTGAAAAAATCATCATTCATATGAGCACTGATTCAGACTTGGGTTCGAACTTAAAAAGGCATTTTTTCAGGATCTATGGTACCAAACGAGCTGAAATTTTGGATTCGTTATAAAATTCATGGTCCGGAAGAAAATCAGTCAGAACATTTGCAAAAAAATGTATATTTGAAAAAATCATCATTCATATGAGCACTGATTTCAGACTTGGGTACGAACTTCAGAATCCATTTTTTCTGGCTTAGTCGTACCAAACGGGCTGAAATTTTGGAATTCTAATTAAAATCATGGTACGAAAGAAAATCAGTCAGAAAACCTGCATTAAGTTGTATTTTTAAAAAAATCATCATTCCTATAGGCACTGATTTCAGACTTGGGTTCAAACTTTAAAAGCCATTTTTTCAGGCTCAATGGTACTAATCGTGTTTAAATATTGGAATTCTTATAAGAATCACGGTTTTAACCGAATTCAGTCACAAAATCTGATAAAATAGTATTTTTAGAAAAATCATGATTCCTTTGGACACTGATTTCAGACTTGGGTTCGAACTTGAAAAGTCATTTTTTCCAGCCCTATGGTACCAATCGTGCTTAAATATTGGAAATCTGATAAGAATCCTGGTTTTAATCTCCATAAAGTAGTATTTTAAGTAAAATCATGATTCCAATGGACACTTATTTCAGACTTGGGTTCGAACTTAAAAAGGCATTTTTTCAGGATCTATGGTACCAAACGAGCTGAAATTTTGGAGTCGTTATAAAATTCATGGTCCGGAAGAAAATCAGTCAGAAAACTTGCAAAAAGATGTATATTTGAAAAAATAATCATTCATATGAGCACTGATTTCAGACTTGGGTTCGAACTTTAGAATCCATTTTTTCTGGCTTAGTCGTACCAAACGGGCTGAAATTTTGGTATCGTAATTAAAATCATGGTCCGAAAGAAAATCAGTCAGAAAACCTGCATTAAGTTGTATTTTTTAAAAAATCATCATTCCTATGGGCACTGATTTCAGACTTGGGTTCAAACTTGAAAAGCCATTTTTTCAGGCTCAATGGTACCAATCGTGCTTAAATATTGGAATTCTTATAAGAATCATCGTTTTAACCGAATTCAGTCACAAAATCTGATAAAATAGTATTTTTAGAAAAATCATGATTCCTATGGACAATAATTTCAGACTTGGGTTCGGACTTTAGAATCCATTTTTTCTGGCTTTATGAAATCAATCGGGCTGAAATTTTGGAATCGTGATAGAAATCATGTTCCGGAAGAAAATCAGTCAGAAAACCTGCATAAAGTTGTATTTTTAGAAAAATCATCATTCCTATGGGCACTGAATACAGACTTGGGTTCAAACTTGAAAAGCCATTTTTTCAGGCTCAATGGTACCAATCGTGCTTAAATATTGGAATTCTTATAAGAATCATCGTTTTAACCGAATTCAGTCACAAAATCTGATAAAATAGTATTTTTAGAAAAATCATGATTCCTTTGGACACTGATTTCAGACTTGGGTTCGAACTTGAAAAGCCATTTTTTCCGGCTCTATGATACCAATCGTACTCAAATATTGGAATCGTGATAAGGATCATAGTTCTGACCGAAATCAATCAAAAAATCTGCATTAAGTTACTACTAGTTTTTTAAAAAAATCAGCATTCCTTTGCGCACTGATTTCAGACATGGGATCGAACTTGAAAAGCCATTTTTTCAGGCTCAATGGTACCAATCGTGCTTAAATATTGGAATTCTGATAAGAATCATGGTTTAAACCGAAATCAGTCTTAAAATCTGCATAAAGTAGTATTTTAAATAAAATCATGTTTCCAATGGACATTTATTTCAGGCTTGGGTTCGAACTTAAAAAGGCATTTTTTCCGGCTCTATGGTACCAATTATGCTAAAATATTGGAATCGTGATCAGAATCATGGTTATTACCGAAAACAGTCACAAAATTTGCATAAAGTAGTATTTTAAGAAAAATCATTTTTACTATGGACACTTATTTCAGACTTGGGTTCGGAATTAAAAAGGCATTTTTTCAGGCTCTATGGTACCAATCGTGCTCAAATATTGGAATCATGATAAGAATCATGGTTTTAACCGAAATCCGTCACAAAATCTGCATTAAGTAGTATTTTTATAAAAATCATCATTCCTATGGGCACTAATTTCAGACTTGGTTTCGAACTTGAAAAGCAATTTTTTCATGCTCTATGGTACCAATCATGCTTAAATATTGGAATCGTGATAAGAATCATGGTTTTCACCGAAAACAGTCACAAAATTTGCATAAAGTAGTATTTTAAGAAAAATCATGATTACTATGGACACTTATTTCAGACTTGGGTTCGGAATTAAAAAGGCATTTTTTCAGGATCTATGGTACCAAACGAGCTGAAATTTTGGAATCGTTATGAATTTTAATGGTCCGGAAGCAAATCAGTCAGAAAACCTGCATAAAGTTGTATTTTTAGAAAAATCATGATTCCTATGGACACTTATTTCAGACTTGGGTTCGAACTTTAGAATCCATTTTTTCTGGCTTTGTGGTACCACACGGGTTGAAATTTTGAAATCGTGATAGAAATCAAGTTCCGGAAGAAAATCAGTCAGAAAACCTGCATAAAGTTCTATTTTTAGAAAAATCATCATTCCTATGGGCACTGATTTCAGACTTGGGTTCAAACTTGAAAAGCCATTTTTTCAGGCTTTATGGTACCAAACAAGTTGAAATTTTGGAATCGTTATAAACTTCATGACCGGAAGAAAATCATTCAGAAAACTTGCAAAAAGTTGTATTTTTAGAAAATTCATTATTTCTATGGGCACTGATTTCAGACCTGGGTTCGAACTTGAAAAGCCATTTTTTCAGGATCTATGGTACCAATCGTGCTAAAATATTGGAATCGTGATGAGAATCATGGTTTTAACCGAAATCAGTCATAAAATCTACATAAAGTAGTATTTTTAGAAAAATCATGATTCCTATGGACAATAATTTCAGACTTGGGTTCGGACTTTAGAATCCATTTTTTCTGGCTTTATGAAATCAATCGGGCTGAAATTTTGGAATCGTGATAGAAATCATGTTCCGGAAGAAAATCAGTCAGAAAACCTGCATAAAGTTGTATTTTTAGAAAAATCATCATTCCTATGGGCACTGAATACAGACTTGGGTTCAAACTTGAAAAGCCATTTTTTCAGGCTCTATGGTACCAATCGTGCTAAAATATTGGAATCGTGATAAGAATCATGCATTTTACTGAAATCAGTCACAAAATCTGCATCAAGTAGTATTTTAAGAAAAATCATGATTACTATGGACACTTATTAATTTCAGACTTGCGATCGGACTTAAAAAGGCATTTTTTCAGGATCTATGGTACCAATCGTGCTAAAATATTGGAATCGTGATGAGAATCATGGTTTTAACCGAAATCAGTCATAAAATCTACATAAAGTAGTATTTTTAGAAAAATCATGATTCCTATGGACAATAATTTCAGACTTGGGTTCGGACTTTAGAATCCATTTTTTCTGGCTTTATGAAATCAATCGGGCTGAAATTTTGGAATCGTGATAGAAATCATGTTCCGGAAGAAAATCAGTCAGAAAACCTGCATAAAGTTGTATTTTTAGAAAAATCATCATTCCTATGGGCACTGAATACAGACTTGGGTTCAAACTTGAAAAGCCATTTTTTCAGGCTCTATGGTACCAATCGTGCTTAAATATTGGAATCGTGATAAGAATCATGCATTTTACTGAAATCAGTCACAAAATCTGCATAAAGTAGTATTTCAAGAAAAATCATTATTACTATGGACACTTATTAATTTCAGACTTGCGATCGGACTTAAAAAGGCATTTTTTCAGGATCTATGGTACCAATCGTGCTAAAATATTGGAATCGTGATAAGAATCATGCATTTTACCGAAATCAGTCACAAAATCTGCATAAAGTAGTATTTTAAGTAAAATCATGATTACAATGGACACTTATTTCAGACTTGGGTTCGACCTTAAAAAGGCATTTTTTTAAGGATCTATGGAACCAAACGGGCTGAAATTTTGTAGTCGTTATAAAATTCATGTTCCGGAAGAAAATCAGTCAGAAAACTTGCAAAAAGTTGTATTTTTGAAAAAATCATCATCCAAATGAGCACTGATTTCAGACTTGGGTTCGGACTTTAGAATCCATTTTTTCTGGCTTAATGGTACCAATCGGGCTGAAATTTCGGAATCGTGATCAAAATCATGGTCCGAAAGAAAATCAGTCAGAAAACCTGCATAAAGTTGTATTTTTAGAAATATCATCATTCCTATGGGCACTGATTTCAGACGTGGGTTGAAAAAGAAAAGCCATTTTTTCAGGCTTTATGGTACCAATCGTGCCCAAATATTGGAATCATGATAAGAATCATGGTTTTTACCGAAATCAGTCACAAAATCTGCATTTAGTAGTATTTTTATATAAATTTTCATTCCTATGGGCACTAATTTCAGACTTGGGTTCGAACTTGAAAAGCCATTTTTCAGGCTCTATGGTACCAATCATGCTAAAATATTGGAATCGTGAAAAGAATCATGGTTTTTACCGAAAACAGTCACAAAATTTGCATAAAGTAGTATTTTAAGAAAAATCATTATTACTATGGACACTTATTTCAGACTTGGGTTCGGAATTAACAAGGCATTTTTTCAGGATCTATAGTACCAATCGAGCTGAAATTTTGGAATCGTTATGAATTTTTTATGGTCCGGAAGCAAATCAGTCAGAAAACCTGCATAAATTTGTATTTTTAGAAAAATCATTATTCCTATGGGCACTGATTTCAGACTTGGGTTCAAACTTGAAAAGCCATTTTTTCAGGCTCTATGGTACCAATCGTGCTCAAATATTGGAATCATGATAAGAATCATGGTTTTAACCGAAATCAGTCACAAAATCTGCATTAAGTAGTATTTTTATAAAAATCATCATTCCTATGGGCACTAATTTCAGACTTGGTTTCGAACTTGAAAAGCAATTTTTTCATGCTCTATGGTACCAATCATGCTTAAATATTGGAATCGTGATAAGAATCATGGTTTTCACCGAAAACTGTCACAAAATTTGCATAAAGTAGTATTTTAAGAAAAATCATGATTACTATGGACACTTATTTCAGACTTGGGTTCGGAATTAAAAAGGCATTTTTTAAGGATCTATGGTACCAAACGAGCTGAAATTTTGGAATCGTTATGAATTTTAATGGTCCGGAAGCAAATCAGTCAGAAAACCTGCATAAAGTTGTATTTTTAGAAAAATCATGATTCCTATGGACACTTATTTCAGACTTGGGTTCGAACTTTAGAATCCATTTTTTCTGGCTTTGTGGTACCACACGGGTTGAAATTTTGAAATCGTGATAGAAATCATGTTCCGGAAGAAAATCAGTCAGAAAACCTGCATAAAGTTCTATTTTTAGAAAAATCATCATTCCTATGGGCACTGATTTCAGACTTGGGTTCAAACTTGAAAAGCCATTTTTTCAGGCTTTATGGTACCAAACAAGTTGAAATTTTGGAATCGTTATAAACTTCATGACCGGAAGAAAATCATTCAGAAAACTTGCAAAAAGTTGTATTTTTAGAAAATTCATTATTTCTATGGGCACTGATTTCAGACCTGGGTTCGAACTTGAAAAGCCATTTTTTCAGGATCTATGGTACCAATCGTGCTAAAATATTGGAATCGTGATGAGAATCATGGTTTTAACCGAAATCAGTCATAAAATCTACATAAAGTAGTATTTTTAGAAAAATCATGATTCCTATGGACAATAATTTCAGACTTGGGTTCGGACTTTAGAATCCATTTTTTCTGGCTTTATGAAATCAATCGGGCTGAAATTTTGGAATCGTGATAGAAATCATGTTCCGGAAGAAAATCAGTCAGAAAACCTGCATAAAGTTGTATTTTTAGAAAAATCATCATTCCTATGGGCACTGAATACAGACTTGGGTTCAAACTTGAAAAGCCATTTTTTCAGGCTCTATGGTACCAATCGTGCTAAAATATTGGAATCGTGATAAGAATCATGCATTTTACTGAAATCAGTCACAAAATCTGCATCAAGTAGTATTTTAAGAAAAATCATGATTACTATGGACACTTATTAATTTCAGACTTGCGATCGGACTTAAAAAGGCATTTTTTCAGGATCTATGGTACCAATCGTGCTAAAATATTGGAATCGTGATGAGAATCATGGTTTTAACCGAAATCAGTCATAAAATCTACATAAAGTAGTATTTTTAGAAAAATCATGATTCCTATGGACAATAATTTCAGACTTGGGTTCGGACTTTAGAATCCATTTTTTCTGGCTTTATGAAATCAATCGGGCTGAAATTTTGGAATCGTGATAGAAATCATGTTCCGGAAGAAAATCAGTCAGAAAACCTGCATAAAGTTGTATTTTTAGAAAAATCATCATTCCTATGGGCACTGAATACAGACTTGGGTTCAAACTTGAAAAGCCATTTTTTCAGGCTCTATGGTACCAATCGTGCTTAAATATTGGAATCGTGATAAGAATCATGCATTTTACTGAAATCAGTCACAAAATCTGCATAAAGTAGTATTTCAAGAAAAATCATTATTACTATGGACACTTATTAATTTCAGACTTGCGATCGGACTTAAAAAGGCATTTTTTCAGGATCTATGGTACCAATCGTGCTAAAATATTGGAATCGTGATAAGAATCATGCATTTTACCGAAATCAGTCACAAAATCTGCATAAAGTAGTATTTTAAGTAAAATCATGATTACAATGGACACTTATTTCAGACTTGGGTTCGACCTTAAAAAGGCATTTTTTTAAGGATCTATGGAACCAAACGGGCTGAAATTTTGGAGTCGTTATAAAATTCATGTTCCGGAAGAAAATCAGTCAGAAAACTTGCAAAAAGTTGTATTTTTGAAAAAATCATCATCCAAATGAGCACTGATTTCAGACTTGGGTTCGGACTTTAGAATCCATTTTTTCTGGCTTAATGGTACCAATCGGGCTGAAATTTCGGAATCGTGATCAAAATCATGGTCCGAAAGAAAATCAGTCAGAAAACCTGCATAAAGTTGTATTTTTAGAAATATCATCATTCCTATGGGCACTGATTTCAGACGTGGGTTGAAAAAGAAAAGCCATTTTTTCAGGCTTTATGGTACCAATCGTGCCCAAATATTGGAATCATGATAAGAATCATGGTTTTTACCGAAATCAGTCACAAAATCTGCATTTAGTAGTATTTTTATATAAATTTTCATTCCTATGGGCACTAATTTCAGACTTGGGTTCGAACTTGAAAAGCCATTTTTCAGGCTCTATGGTACCAATCATGCTAAAATATTGGAATCGTGAAAAGAATCATGGTTTTTACCGAAAACAGTCACAAAATTTGCATAAAGTAGTATTTTAAGAAAAATCATTATTACTATGGACACTTATTTCAGACTTGGGTTCGGAATTAACAAGGCATTTTTTCAGGATCTATAGTACCAATCGAGCTGAAATTTTGGAATCGTTATGAATTTTTTATGGTCCGGAAGCAAATCAGTCAGAAAACCTGCATAAATTTGTATTTTTAGAAAAATCATTATTCCTATGGGCACTGATTTCAGACTTGGGTTCGAACTTGAAAAGCCATTTTTTCACGATCTATGGTACCAATCGTGCTCAAATATTGGAATCGTGATAAGAATCATGGTTTTAATCGAAAACAGTCACAAAATTTGCATAAAGTAGCATTTTAAGAAAAATCATGATTACTATGGGCACTGATTTTAGACTTGGGTTCGAACTTAAAAGGCATTTTTTCAGAATCTATGGTACCATCGAAGTGAAATTTTGGAGTCGTTATAAAATTCATGTTCCGGAAGAAAATCAGTCAGAAAACTTGCAAAAAGTTGTATTTTTGAAAAAATCATCATCCAAATGAGCACTGATTTCAGACTTGGGTTCGGACTTTAGAATCCATTTTTTCTGGCTTTATGAAACCAATCGGGCTGAAAGTTTGGAATCGTGATAGAAATCATGATCCGGAAGATTTTCAGTCAGAAAACTTGCGAAAAGTTGGATTTTTGAAAAAATCATCATTCATATGAGCACTGATTTTCAGACATGGGTTCGAACTTTAGAATCCATTTTTTCTGGCTTTGTGGTACCACACGGGTTGAAATTTTGGAATCGTGATTAAAATCATGGTCCGAAAAAAAATCAGTCAGAAAACCTGCATAAAGTTGTATTTTTAGAATAATCATCATTCCTATGGGAACTGATTTCAGACTTGGGTTCAAACTTGAAAAGCCATTTTTTCAGGCTTTATGGTACCAATCGTGCTCAAATATTGGAATCGTGATAAGAATCATGGTTTTTACCGAAAACAGTCACAAAATTTGCATATAGTAGTATTTTAAGAAAAATCATGATTACTATGGACACTTATTTCAGACTTGGGTTCGAAATTAAAAGGCCATTTTTTCAGGATTTATGGTACCAAACAAGCTGAAATTCTGGAATCGTTATAAAATTCATGGTCCGGAAGAAAATAAGTCAGAAAACTTGCAAAAAGTCGTATTATAAGAAAATTCACTATTCCAATGGGCACTGATTTCAGACTTGGGTTCGAACTTGAAAAGCCATTTTTTTCAGGCTCTATGGTACCAATCGTGCTTAAAAATTGTAATTCTGATAAGAATCATGGTTTTAACCGAAATCAGTCACAAAATCTGCATAAAGTTGTATTTTAAGTAAAATCATGATTCCAATGGACACTTATTTCAGACTTGGGTTCGAAATTTCAAAGGAATTTTTTCAGGATCTATGGTACCAAACGAGCTTAAATTCTGGAATCGTTATAAAATTCATGGTCCGGAAGAAAATCAGTCAGAAAACTTGCAAAAAGTTGTATCATAAGAAAATTAATTATTCCAATGGGCACTGATTTCAGACTTGGGTTCGAACTTGAAAAGCCATTTTTTCAGGCTCTATGGTACCAATCGTGCTTAAAAATTGGAATTCTGATAAGAATCATGGTTTTATCCAAAATCAGTCACAAAATCTGCACAGAGTAGTATTTTTAGAAAAATCATGGTTCCTTTGGACAATTACTTCAGACTTGGGTTCGGACTTTAGAATCCATTTTTTCTGACTTTATGAAACCAATCGGGCTGAAAGTTTGGAATCGTTTTAGAAAACATGGTCCGGAAGATATTCAGTCAGAAAACTTGCGAAAAGTTGGATTTTTGAAAAAATCATCATTCATATGAGCACTGATTTTCAGACATGGGTTCGAACTTTAGAATCCATTTTTTCTGGCTTTGTGGTACCACACGGGTTAAAATTTTGGAATCGTGATTAAAATCATGGTCCGAAAAAAAATCAGTCAGAAAACCTGCATAAAGTTCTATTTTTAGAAAAATCATCATTCCTATGGGCACTGATTTCAGACTTGGGTTCCAAATTGAAAAGCCATTTTTTCAGGCTCTATGGTACCAATCTTGCTCAAATATTGGAATCATGATAAGAATCATGGTTTTTACCGAAATCAGTCACAAAATCTGCATTAAGTAGTATTTTTATAAAAATCATCATTCCTATGGGCTTTAATTTCAGACTTGGTTTCGAACTTGAAAAGCAATTTTTTCATGCTCTATGGTACCAATCATGCTAAAATATTGGAATCGACATAAGAATCATGGTTTTCACCGAAAACAGTCACAAAATTTGCATAAAGTAGTATTTTAAGAAAAATCATGATTACTATGGACACTTATTTCAGACTTGGGTTCGGAATTAAAAAGGCATTTTTCCAGGATCTATGGTACCAAACGAGCTGAAATTTTGGAATCGTTATGAATTTTAATGGTCCGAAAGCAAATCAGTCAGAAAACCTGCATAAAGTTGTATTTTTAGAAAAATCATGATTCCTATGGACACTTATGGACTTGGGTTCGAACTTTAGAATCCATTTTTTCTGGCTTTATGTTACCAATCGGGCTAAAATTTTGGAATCGTGATAGAAATCATGGTCCGGAAGATATTCAGTCAGAAAACTTGCGAAAAGTCGGAATTTTTGAAAAAATCATCATTCATATGAGCACTGATTTTCAGACATGGGTTCGAACTTTAGAATCCATTTTTTCTGGCTTTGTGGTACCACACGGGTTGAAATTTTGGAGTCGTGATTAAAATCATGGTCCAAAAAAAAATCAGTCAGAAAACCTGCATAAAGTTGTATTTTTAGAAAAATCATCATTCCTATGGGCACTGATTTCAGACTTGGGTTCAAACTTGAAAAGCCATTTTTTCAGGCTCTATGGTACCAATCGTGCTCAAATATTGGAATCATGATAAGAATCATGGTTTTTACCGAAATCAGTCACAAAATCTGCATTAAGTAGTATTTTTATAAAAATCATCATTCCTATGGGCACTAATTTCAGACTTGGTTTCGAACTTGAAAAGCCATTTTTTCAGGCTCTATGGTACCAATCATGCTAAAATATTGGAATCGTGATAAGAATCATGGTTTTTACCGAAATCAGTCACAAAATTTGCATAAAGTAGTATTTTAAGAAAAATCATGATTTCTATGGACACTTATTTCAGACTTGGGTTCGGAATTGAAAAGACATTTTTTCAGGATCTATGGTACCAAACGAGCTGAAATTTTGGAATCGTTATGAATTTTTATGGTCCGGAAGCAAATCAGTCAGAAAACCTGCATAAAGTTGTATTTTTAGAAAAATCATGATTCCTATGGAACTTACTTCAGACTTGGCTTCGGACTTTAGAATCCATTTTTTCTGGCTTTATGGTACCACACGGGTTGAAATTTTGGAATCGTGATTAAAATCATGGTCCGAAAAAAAATCAGTCAGAAAACCTGCATAAAGTTGTATTTTTAGAAAAATCATCATTCCTATGGGCACTGATTTCAGACTTGGGTTCAAACTTGAAAAGCCATTTTTTCAGGTTCTATGGTACCAATCGTGCTCAAATATTGGAATCATGATAAGAATCATGGTTTTTACCGAAATCAGTCACAAAATCTGCATTATGTAGTATTTTTATAAAAATCATCATTCCTATGGGCACTAATTTCAGACTTGGTTTCGAACTTGAAAAGCCATTTTTTCAGGCTCTATGGTACAAATCATGCTAAAATATTGGAATCGTGATAAGAATCATGGTTTTTACCGAAATCAGTCACAAAATTTGCATTAAGTAGTATTTTCAGAAAAATCAGGATTACTATGGACACTTATTTCAGACTTGGGTTCGGAATTAAAAAGACTTTTTTTCAGGATCTATGATACCAAACGAGCAGAAAATTTGGAATCGTTATGAATTTTTATGGTCCGGAAGCAAATCAGTCAGAAAACCTGCATAAAGTTGTATTTTTAGAAAAATCATGATTTCTATGGACACTTATGTCAGACTTGGGTTCGAACTTTAGAATCCATTTTTTCTGGCTTTATGGTACCGATCGGGCTGTCATTTTGGAATCGTGATAGAAATCATGGTCTGGAAGAAAATCAGTCAGAAAATGGTACCAAACGAGCTGAAATTTTTGGAATCGTTATGAATTTCATGGTCCGAAAGAAAATCAGTCAGAGAACCTGCATAAAGTTGTATTTTTAGAAAAGTCATGATTCCTATGGAACTTATTTCAGACTTGGGTTCGGACTTTAGAATCCATTTTTTCTGGCTTAATGGTTCCAATCGGGCTGAAATTTTGGAATCGTGATAGAAATCATGGTCCGGAAGAAAATCAGTCAGAAAACTTGCAAAAAGTGGTACTTTTGAAAAAATCATCATTCATATGAGCACTGATTCAGACTTGGGTTCGAACTTTAGAATGCATTTTTTCCGGCTTAGTGGTACCTAACGGGCTGAAATTTTGGAATCGTGATTAAAATCATGTTCCGGAAGAAAATCAGACAGAAAACTTGCAAAAAGTTGTTTATTTGAAAAAATCATCATTCCTATGAGCACTGATTTCAGACATGGGTTCGAACTTTAGAATCCATTTTGTCTGGCTTAGTCGTACCAAACGGGCTGAAATTTTGGAATCGTGATTAAAATCATGGTCCGAAAGAAAATCAGTCAGAAAACCTGCATAAAGTTTTAGTTTTAGAAAAATCATCATTCCTATGGGCATTGATTTCAGACTTGGGTTCGAACTTGAAAAGCCATTTTTTCAGGCTCTACGGTACCAATCGTGCTTACATATTGGAATTCTTATAAGAATAGTGGTTTTAACCGAAATCAGTCACAAAATTGATAAATTATTATTTTTAGAAAAATCATGATTCCTTTGGACATTGATTTCAGACTTGGGTTCGAACTTGAAAAGCAATTTTTACCGGCTCTATGGTACCAATCGTGCTCAAATATTGGAATCGTGATAAGAATCATGGTTCTGACCGAAATCAATCACAACATCTGCATTCAGTAGTATTTTTAAAAAAATCAGCATTCCTTTGCGCACTGATTTCAGACTTGGGTTCGAACTTGAAAAGCCATTTTTTCAGGCTCAATGGTACCAATCGTGCTTAAATATTGGAATTCTGATAAGAATCATAGTTTGAACCGAAATCAGTCACAAAATCTGCATAAAGTAGTATTTTAAGTAAAATCATGATTACAATGGACACTTATTTCAGACTTGGGTTCGACCTTAAAAAGGCATTTTTTTAAGGATCTATGGAACCAAACGGGCTGAAATTTTGGAGTCCTTATAAAATTCATGGTCCGGAAGAAAATCAGTCAGAAAACTTGCAAAAAGTTTTTTTTTTAAAAAATCATCATCTAAATGAGCACAGATTTTAGACTTGGGTTCGGACTTTAGAATCCATTTTTTCTGGCTTAGTGGTACCAAACGGGCTGAAATTTTGGAATCGTGATTAAAATCATGGTCCGAAAGAAAATCAGTCAGAAAACCTGCATAAAGTTGTATTTTTAGAAAAATCATCATTCCTATGGGCACTGATTTCAGACTTGGGTTCAAACTTGAAAAGCCATTTTTTCAGGCTCTATGGTACCAATCGTGCTCAAATATTGGAATCGTGATGAGAATCATGGTTTTAACCGAAATCAGTCACAAAATCTACATAAAGTAGTATTTTTAGAAAAATCATGATTCCTATGGACAGTAATTTCAGACTTGGGTTCGGACTTTAGAATCCATTTTTTCTGGCTTTATGAAACCAATCGGGCTGAAATTTTGGAATCGTGATAGAAATCATGTTCCGGAAGAAAATCAGTCAGAAAACCTGCATAAAGTTCTATTTTTAGAAAAATCATCATTCCTATGGGCACTGATTTCAGACTTGGGTTCAAACTTGAAAAGCCATTTTTACAGGCTTTATGGAACCAAACAAGTTGAAATTTTGGAATCGTGATCAAAATCATGGTCCGGAAGAAAATCATTCAGAAAACTTGCAAAAAGTTGTATTTTTAGAAAATTCATTATTTCTATGTGCACTGATTTCAGACCTCGGTTCGAACTTGAAAAGCCATTTTTTCAGGATCTGTGGTGCCAATCGTGCTAAAATATTGGAATCGTGATGAGAATCATGGTTTTAACCGAAATCAGTCAGAAAATCTACATAAAGTAGTATTTTAAGAAAAATCATGATTACTATGGACAATTATTAATTTCAGACTTGGGATCGGACTTAAAAAGGCATTTTTTCAGGATCTATGGTACCAAACGAGCTGAAATTTTAGAATCGTTATAAATTTCATGGTTCGGAAGAAAATCAGTCAGAAAACCTGCATTAAGGTGTATTTTTAGAAAAATCATTATTCCTATGGGCACTTATTTCAGACTTTGGTTCGGAATTAAAAAGGCATTTTTTCAGGATCTATGGTACCAAACGAGCTGAAATTTCGGAATCGTAATTGAAATCATGGTCCGGAAGAAAATCAGTCAGAAAACCTGCATAAAGTTGTATTTTTAGAAAAATCATCATTCCTATGGGCACTGATTTCAGACTTGGGTTCAAACTTGAAAAGCCATTTTTTCAGGCTCTATGGTCCCAATCGTGCTTAAATATTGGAATCGTGATAAGAATCATGCATTTTACTGAAATCAGTCACAAAATCTGCAAAAAGTAGTAGTGTTAGAAAAATTATCCTTTGGACACTTATTTCAGACTTGGGTTCGAAATTAAATGGCCATTTTTTCAGGATCTATGGTACCAAACAAGTTGAAATTTTGGAATCGTTGTAAACTTCATGGTCCGGAAGAAAATCATTCAGAAAACTTGCAAAAAGTTGTATTTTTAGAAAATTCATTATTTCTATGGGCACTGATTTCAGACCTGGGTTCGAACTTGAAAAGCCATTTTTTCAGGATCTATGGTACTGTGGAGAATCACTTATCAACCTTTTAAGTTAATTTTTAGATGTGTAATCCCTAATCGCAGAGACCTGAACGGCGTAAAGATAACCATAGATCATTCCCATTCTAATAGCCGTTCTGAATAGTCCTGTCATACGTTTGTCATTCTCCACATTAAAGCCTTTCGAGTTTAATCTAAAATTGTAATCTGTTAAAATAAAATTATCCTTCTGAAATATAATCGTATTTATTGGAGTCAAAAATATACATGGACGGTGACGTTATTTGCAGCACAGGTAAGCATTAAATACACGACATCATAACCTTTCCATAAATGGTAACAACCCGACGATTTCACGCGGTAGAATAGAAATTTAATATATTCTTGAATATTTCTCTCTTCGATAAATGACAATCAGACGATCAGAACGACTATTGGACCGGAATCCTGAGGAATTACACGGGTGAGTTCATTCTTACAATTATTTTCAAAAATTTTTAATTTAAACTTTGTTCCTGAATACTAAATGCTCCTCAGTAAATATAAAATTATGAAGTATATACCTACTTCCTGTGATTGTTACGACAATTTCAGATATACGAGAATGCAAAACCCCATACTGTGATTTTAAAGACATCCTGATTTTCATGATTTATTTTCTCCAACTAATGATAAAAATGTCTCTTATTCTTTTAAGAATTAAGCTTGCGTTAAAATCTTTTTCAGTGAGAATTCCAAATCATCTCTACACGTGTGCATGCAGAGCAGCAATATAGAGTTCCAGCAACACGTTCCAACCACAGTGACGTACATCATTGCAGAAAATAGCAACCAAATCTCTTCATGCTAGCTGTACTTCATCCCCACGAGATTCTGCAAGCCACAGCAAGCAGCATAGAACGCCGTTGGAGACAAAAGAACCGATACAATCGTAAAGTTTTAAAATTTTCACTAATTTTAATTTTTAATTTTGAGTACCTACATGACTTTGCAAAATGTGTTATTACAACAATATGTTACAACTAAATCCTGGCAAATTTTAAATGGGAACAATTTTAATCAGCAATTCTATAATTGGATAAACTACCCACATTTATAAAAATAAATAAAGCAAATTTTTAATCTTGAAAAATGTATACAAATATCAATCTGTAAATTAAAGGTTCGAATCTCGGATAATATTACCAAAATATTCCAACAATTTATGATTCTATATTAGTTTCGAAAAAATTACATAGATGATTCCTATAAAAAAGTAAATTCCATTGATTTTTAAAAAAAATATATCCATCTGCATATTTGCCAAATTTCCACACATTTGCTAATCTCAAACTAAATTCGAAATGACCACACCTGTCAGCCAAGACCTCGATAAATTCTACTCCGAACAAACCTCCGGAACGAGTTCAACGTGTAATCAACAAACTAACAACATGGAATCTACCAACACAAATCAAGACCTCCACCATGTCTCAGTAAGGCTTTCACCTTGCTGGAAGGACAACATTTCATTATGGTTTGTGCAGACAGAGGCGCAATTTGCAAATTCACGAATAAAAGACGACTTTACAAAATACAATATCATCGTCGCAGCCCTAGATTCGCAAATTCTACAAAGCGTGAGTGACATTGTCACGAAGCCACCAACAGCTGAAAAATATGCAACTCTCAAGACAGCACTTATTGACCGTCTCCAAGATTCAGCGGAGAAGCGTCTGACACGTCTTCTCACAGGGATTCAGTTGGAAGATAGGAAACCCACAGAACTCCTACGTCATATGCTTGAATTGGCCGGACCCGCTTTAGCGGAAAGTGAAATAGTGCGAACATTATGGATGCAGCGCCTACCACAACACGCGCAAGCAATACTCTCAGCACTCTCGGAAAATAATATCTACCAACTGGCGTCAGCAGCAGATAAAATAATTGACATATACCAAACAACTGAATGCAGTGCGGTGGATCACAAGAATAGGCAGAGTTCATCAAGAGCGGAACCAACCGAAACATCCATATTGCTACAACTCCAGAAACAAGTTTCAGCTCTCACACACGAAGTATCCAAGTTAAAACTTACCCAGACGAATCGCTCTACAGATTTCCGAGGAAGAAGAACTCAAAGTCCTCGTAGGAACTTCTCATATCATAATGCACCACAACATAACTACACAAGAAGAAGCAGGTCTAGGTCTAGTGATAGACCAGCTGAGAAGAACAATGATTTTTGCTATTACCACATGCGATTTGGGGAAAAGGCTCACAAGTGCTATCAACCTTGCTCTTTTACTAAAAAGAAACGACAGCGGAACCTTGCAGTAGAGACATGTGAGATTCCGAACAACAAAACTTGTCGTCTCTTCGTGTATGACTTGCAAACACGACAGAAATTCCTTGTGGATACTGGTGCAGATGTGTCTGTCATACCGAGAAATCCATCTTATAACAAGAACAGTTTAACTTCTGACAATTATCCCACTACGCTGTATGGAGCGAATGGAAATCCTATTAAAACCTATGGTACAAGGACCGTCGAGCTCAATTTTGGCCTACGACGGGCATTAAAATGGCGATTCATTGTTGCCGATGTTTCAAGACCGATACTAGGCGCAGATTTTCTACACAATTACAACTTAACAGTTAACCTCAAAAAAGCAATTATCGCAGACCAGTCTACAGGTTTACTAATCAAGGGAACAACTTACAAAGGACCAACTTCTGGAGTCTCTACCATTTCTACATCACAAAAATATCGGGACATCCTGAACAAATATCCTAACTTAACAAGACCTAATATGAAAATTCCTGATAAACAAAAACATACAGTAACCCATTGTATAGAGACAAAGGGACCTCCTGTCACTGAGCGTGCTCGTAGGCTGGCACCAGCTCTACTAGAAGCAGCCAAAAAGGAATTCAAGTTCTTAATGGAGCAGGGGATTTGCAGGCCATCAAAAAGTAATTGGGCCAGCCCCTTGCACATGGTCAAGAAGCCAAATGGTGAATGGCGTCCGTGCGGGGACTACCGCAGATTAAACGCAAAAACAATCGTAGACAAATATCCTATATCTCAACTGCAAGATTTTGCACACAAATTATCAGACGCTACTATATTCAGCACCATAGACATGACGCGTGCCTACCACCAGATACCAGTGGAACCAGCGGACATACCAAAGACAGCGATCATTACCCCATTTGGGTTATTTGAATTTACACGTATGCAATTTGGACTAACAAATGCAGCACAAAGCTTCCAGCGATTTATGCATGCTGTAACCAAAGACTTAGATTTTTGTTTCGTTTATTTGGACGACATACTAATCGCTTCCAAAAACGAAGAAGAACACAAAAAACATCTAGACTTACTGCTAAATCGTCTTGCCGAATATGATCTGGTAATTAATATAAACAAGTGCCAATTTGGTGTGCATACAGTTAACTTCTTGGGACATACAATCACCCAAAAAGGAATGTCGCCAATTAAAGAAAAAGTAACAGCAGTCACAGAGTTTCCAACACCAAAAACAGCAAAAGACTTACGAAGATTTTTGGGAATGCTAAATTACTATCGCCGATTCCTTCCAAATTCTATCAACACACAGACTAAGCTATTCAACAGCATCAGCGGTTACAAAAAGAACGACAAAAGGATACTTACATGGAATCAAGAACTGACAGAAGCGTTTGAGGAAAGTAAACAGCAATTAGCAAATGCAGCTTTACTCGCGCATCCAATCCCATCAGCAAGAATTTCTATAATGGTCGACGCTAGCGACATAGCCATGGGAGCCTCACTACAACAGTTCAACGACAACTCTTGGGAACCTCTAGGATTTTTCTCGAAAAAATTTACACCTGCTCAGAAGAAGTACAGCACTTTTGATCGAGAACTTACCGCCATTTACGAAACTGTAAAATATTTCCGGAACCACATTGAAGGTAGAAATTTCACAATATATACGGACCATAAACCAATTACCTTCGCCTTTAATAAGAAGCGAGCCTCTAGCTCACCACGGCAAGAAAGGCATCTTGATTATATAGCACAGTTTTCAACAGACATTAGACATGTTTCGGGAGAACATAACGTAGTAGCTGACGCACTATCTCGTATAGATGAGATTAATAGTCCTACTTCTATCGACTTTAGGCAGATGGGAATAGCGCAGTGTCAAGACGACGAACTTATGAAGGCAAAAGATGACACCGCCCTCGCCTTACGTCAAATGGTGATACCTGGCACCGAAACTTCAATATGGTGCGACATATCAACAGGTCACATCAGACCATTTGTACCGGCTTGCATGCGAAAACAAGTCATTGAAAGTGTACATAATATTTGCCACCCTGGCATCCTGGGATCGACAAAAACAATTAAACAAAGATTTGTATGGAATAACATGGCTAAAGACATAAAAAACTTTGTCAAGCAATGTGTGGCATGTCAAAAAGCTAAGGTCTCCCGACATACTGTTGCACCATTAGCAACATATATATTACCTGAGGATCGATTCCGAAATATACATATCGATCTAGTTGGACCTCTCCCAATATGTAACGAATACCAGTACATACTGACAATGGTCGACAGATTTACCCGATGGCCTGAGGCAATTCCTCTAAAAAATATGACAGCAGAAACGGTCGCCACGGCATTGACGACCCATTGGATTGCCCGTCATGGAACTCCTGACAGCATAGTAACCGACCAGGGGCGTCAATTTGAAAGTTGCCTCTTCAAAAAACTTACAGAGAAGTTTGGCATCAAGCACCAGAGAACAACTGCGTATCACCCACAAGCCAACGGTATGATTGAGAGATGGCACCGTACGTTAAAATCATATCTTATGGCATGTGGAGACCAGAATTGGGTTGAAAATCTACCACTCATTTTACTTGGCCTTAGAGCAACAGTACGTGAGGATTTAAAGTGTTCACCAGCAGAACTAACTTACGGTAGAACTTTAAAATTACCGTGCGACTTCTTCGCAGCAACTCCACGCGAGGAACCAGATACGTATATAGGACGACTCCAGCGGAAGTTCGAGAACATCAAATCAACTCCTGCCAGCGTCCACGGTACAAGAAAATTTTTTGTTCATAAGGACCTACCTACCTCTACACATGTGTTCCTTAGAACCGATGGGGGAAGAAAGCCACTTCAGAACCCCTACGAAGGCCCATTCAAAGTTGAAGAGCGTAATGAAAAAACATTCGTCATTACCGTTAAAGGACAACCAAAACGCGTCTCGATAGACCGACTAAAACCCGCCTTTGTACCAGCAGAGGATAATGTACCTATTTCAACATCTGTCCAGGAACCACTCCCAGAAAACATTACAAGAACAAGATCTGGTCGCAAAGTTCATTTTCCTGATAGATACCAATCAGTACGCAAATGAATGGAACTATGGCAATATAAATTCATTTCCTTATTAACATTCATACAAACTCATATCAAGTATAAGTTGATTAGTACAAAACAAAATTTTATAGTAATCTATATAAAATACATAACCAAACTCATGGGAATTTCAAAGTATATATATTTTTAAATTTACCGAGCAAAAATACTAAAAGTCTACAAAAACTTGATGAAATTTTGAGCTTTAGTATTCAAACTATCATAATTCTTGTAACAAATGAAAATTTTTCATTCTTAAAATCATGTAAATAACATGTAACTAGTTTTAAGTAAACTTTAAAATCGTATATTACACGATACAACATAACATACAAGATATTATCTTACAACCAGCTAAGTAGCGAACACTTTAATATGTTTTACAATAAATGTACCAAACATAATATATCACGCATTAATAAAACATATGTCTTACCATTATATCTTACCATAACATATAACATGTACTTAAGATAACTTAAATATATAGTTTTACAGTACATTATGTATTCTAAAGGAATTGAACATGTTGTTGAAATTTTCTCATTTATATGATACAATAATATTTTATACCATTTCTTTTAATGAAATGTAATTGTTTATAACCTTGTAATATTTTAACCGCATCCTCTCAAGTGTGATGCAGGTAACCTGCACCACACCTGATAGAATGTGTTGTTAAAAAAAAACTGTTTTATCTAAATATTACTCCTTAAGTGTTTACAATGGTATTAGTAAATTTATCACAAGTTCAGGTATTCAAACCTAGTATATAAATAGACTACACTTGTAAACAGTTGACGAGCTATTATTATATGTTCATAAGAAGCAAATATTTTTTAATATATACTAGTACTCACTAAATGGAATTTTCAGGTTCATGCATTTATAACTTGTACTTTATATTATAAATAGTTTTAATAATGTACTTTATCATATTTCAGTAATAGAAAATTTACTTTATATGAATAATAATTGTAAAGCTTCTAGTATAAACACACAAGATGTTTCTAGGCTACCTTTACATGACATTCATGCCATCATTCAGCCAATAGCTTGAAATAATTTTGCCCATTTTTAGCCAAGCTCCAAACCAAATGTTGTTGAAGCCTCACTAGTTATAGATTTACTTTTTAAGCTCATGGAATATTTTTATACAACTAGTGATATAGGTGATATACAATAATGCACATAATCTTAAAATCATAATTTTTATTGCATTAAAAATTGTTCATGATGTGCATACAGTAATTTAATAAAGTCACAGACATATGTTTTTAAACAGTATTGTAGTCCTAGGTATAAAGAACCAATTTTAAATATTAAGATTTCTTTTTATGTCGTTATAACTTTATAACTGGAGGGGAGGCGTGTGGAGAATCACTTATCAACCTTTTAAGTTAATTTTTAGATGTGTAATCCCTAATCGCAGAGACCTGAACGGCGTAAAGATAACCATAGATCATTCCGATTCATTAGATTAGATTCTATTAAGCCGTTCTGAATAGTCCTGTCATACGTTTGTCATTCTCCACATTAAAGCCTTTCGAGTTTAATCTAAAATTGTAATCTGTTAAAATAAAATTATCCTTCTGAAATATAATCGTATTTATTGGAGTCAAAAATATACATGGACGGTGACGTTATTTGCAGCACAGGTAAGCATTAAATACACGACATCATAACCTTCCATAGTACCAATCGTGCTAAAATATTGGAATCGTGATGAGAATCATGGTTTTAACCGAAATCAGTCATAAAATCTACATAAAGTAGTATTTTTAGAAAAATCATGATTCCTATGGACAATAATTTCCGACTTGGGTTCGGACTTTAGAATCCATTTTTTCTGGCTTTATGAAATCAATCGGGCTGAAATTTTGGAATCGTGATAGAAATCATGTTCCGGAAGAAAATCAGTCAGAAAACCTGCATAAAGTTGTATTTTTAGAAAAATCATCATTCCTATGGGCACTGAATACAGACTTGGGTTCAAACTTGAAAAGCCATTTTTTCAGGCTCTATGGTACCAATCGTGCTAAAATATTGGAATCGTGATAAGAATCATGCATTTTACTGAAATCAGTCACAAAATCTGCATAAAGTAGTATTTTAAGAAAAATCATGATTACTATGGACACTTATTAATTTCAGACTTGCGATCGGACTTAAAAAGGCATTTTTTCAGGATCTATGGTACCAATCGTGCTAAAATATTGGAATCGTGATAAGAATCATGCATTTTACCGAAATCAGTCACAAAATCTGCATAAAGTAGTATTTTAAGTAAAATCATGATTACAAAGGACACTTATTTCAGACTTGGGTTCGACCTTAAAAAGGCATTTTTTTAAGGATCTATGGAACCAAACGGGCTGAAATTTTGGAGTCGTTATAAAATTCATGTTCCGGAAGAAAATCAGTCAGAAAACTTGCAAAAAGTTGTATTTTTGAAAAAATCATCATCCAAATGAGCACTGATTTCAGACTTGGGTTCGGACTTTAGAATCCATTTTTTCTGGCTTAATGGTACCAATCGGGCTGAAATTTCGGAATCGTGATCAAAATCATGGTCCGAAAGAAAATCAGTCAGAAAACCTGCATAAAGTTGTATTTTTAGAAATATCATCATTCCTATGGGCACTGATTTCAGACGTGGGTTCAAAAAGAAAAGCCATTTTTTCAGGCTTTATGGTACCAATCGTGCCTAAATATTGGAATCATGATAAGAATCATGGTTTTTACCGGAATCAGTCACAAAATCTGCATTAAGTAGTATTTTTATATAAATTTTCATTCCTATGGACACTAATTTCAGACTTGGGTTCGAACTTGAAAAGCCATTTTTTCAGGCTCTATGGTACCAATCATGCTAAAATATTGGAATCGTGATAAGAGTCATGGTTTTTACCGAAAACAGTCACAAAATTTGCATAAAGTAGTATTTTAAGAAAAATCATTATTACTATGGACACTTATTTCAGACTTGGGTTCGGAATTAACAAGGCATTTTTTCAGGATCTATAGTACCAAACGAGCTGAAATTTTGGAATCGTTGTGAATTTTTTATGGTCCGGAAGCAAATCAGTCAGAAAACCTGCATAAATTTGTATTTTAAGAAAAATCATTATTCCTATGTGCACTGATTTCAGACTTGGGTTCGAACTTGAAAAGCCATTTTTTCACGATCTATGGTACCAATCGTGCTCAAATATTGGAATCGTGATAAGAATCATGGTTTTAATCGAAAACAGTCACAAAATTTGCATAAAGTAGCATTTTAAGAAAAATCATGATTACTATGGGCACTGATTTTAGACTTGGGTTCGAACTTAAAAAGGCATTTTTTCAGAATCTATGGTACCATCGAAGTGAAATTTTGGAGTCGTTATGAAATTCATGTTCCGGAAGAAAATCAGTCAGAAAACTTGCAAAAAGTGGTATTTTTGAAAAAATCATCATCCAAATGAGCACTGATTTCAGACTTGGGTTCGGACTTTAGAATCCATTTTTTCTGGCTTAATGTGGTTCCAATCGGGCTGAAATTTTGGAATCGTGATAGAAATCATGGTCCGGAAGAAAATCAGTCAGAAAACTTGCAAAAAGTTGTATATTTGAAAAAATCATCATTCATATGAGCACTGATTCAGACTTGGGTTCGAACTTTAGAATGCATTTTTTCTGGCTTAGTGGTACCAAACGGGCTGAAATTTTGGAATCGTGATTAAAATCATGGTCCGAAAAAAAATCAGTCAGAAAACCTGCATAAAGTTGTATTTTTAGAAAAATCATCATTCCTATGTGCACTGATTTCAGACTTGGGTTCAAACTTGAAAAGCCATTTTTTCAGGCTCTATGGTACCAATCGTGCTCAAATATTGGAATCGTGATAAGAATCATGTTTTTTTCCGAAAACAGTCACAAAATTTGCATAAAGTAGTATTTTAAGAAAAATCATGATTACTATGGACACTTATTTCAGACTTGGGTTCGAAATTAAAAGGCCATTTTTTCAGGATTTATGGTACCAAACAAGCTGAAATTCTGGAATAGTTATAAAATTCATGGTCCGGAAGAAAATCAGTCAGAAAACTTGCAAAAAGTCGTATTATAAGAAAATTCATTATTCCAATGGGCACTGATTTCAGACTTGGGTTCGAACTTGTAAAGCCATTTTTTCAGGCTCTATGGTACCAATCGTGCTTAAAAATTGGAATTCTGAAAAGAATCATGGTTTTATCCAAAATCAGTCACAAAATCTGCACAGAGTAGTATTTTTAGAAAAATCATGGTTCCTTTGGACAATTACTTCAGACTTGGGTTCGGACTTTAGAATCCATTTTTTCTGGCTTTATGAAACCAATCGGGCTGAAAGTTTGGAATCGTTTTAGAAATCATGGTCCGGAAGATATTCAGTCAGAAAACTTGCGAAAAGTTGGATTTTTGAAAAAATCATCATTCATATGAGCACTGATTTTCAGACATGGGTTCGAACTTTAGAATCCATTTTTTCTGGCTTTGTGGTACCACACGGGTTGAAATTTTGGAGTCGTGATTAAAATCATGGTCCAAAAAAAAATCAGTCAGAAAACCTGCATAAAGTTGTATTTTTAGAAAAATCATCATTCCTATGGGCACTGATTTCAGACTTGGGTTCAAACTTGAAAAGCCATTTTTTCAGGCTCTATGGTACCAATCGTGCTCAAATATTGGAATCATGATAAGAATCATGGTTTTTACCGAAATCAGTCACAAAATCTGCATTAAGTAGTATTTTTATAAAAATCATCATTCCTATGGGCACTAATTTCAGACTTGATTTCGAACTTGAAAAGCCATTTTTTCAGGCTCTATGGTACCAATCATGCTAAAATATTGGAATCGTGATAAGAATCATGGTTTTTACCGAAATCAGTCACAAAATTTGCATAAAGTAGTATTTTAAGAAAAATCATGAATACTATGGACACTTATTTCAGACTTGGGTTCGGAATTGAAAAGACATTTTTTCAGGATCTATGGTACCAAACGAGCTGAAATTTTGGAATCGTTATGAATTTTTATGGTCCGGAAGCAAATCAGTCAGAAAACCTGCATAAAGTTGTATTTTTAGAAAAATCATGATTCCTATGGACACTTATTTCAGACTTGGGTTCGAACTTTAGAATCCATTTTTTCTGGCTTTATGGTACCAATCGGGCTGTCATTTTGGAATCGTGACAGAAATCATGGTCTGGAAGAAAATCAGTCAGAAAATGGTACCAAACGAGCTGAAATTTTGGAATCGTTATGAATTTCATGGTCCGAAAGAAAATCAGTCAGAGAACCTGCATAAAGTTGTATTTTTAGAAAAGTCATGATTCCTATGGAACTTATTTCAGAGTTGGCTTCAGACTTTAGAATCCATTTTTTCTGGCTTTATGGTACCACACGGGTTGAAATTTTGGAATCGTGATTAAAATCATGGTCCGAAAAAAAATCAGTCAGAAAACTTGCATAAAGTTGTATTTTTAGAAAAATCATCATTCCTATGGGCACTGATTTCAGACTTGGGTTCGAACTTGAAAGGCCATTTTTTCAGGCTCTATGGTACCAATCCCTTGAGGTGATTTCTCACGAAAACGGCGCTATATAAATTAGCCAAATATTATTATATTAATCGTGCTTACATATTGGAATTCTTATAAGAATAGTGGTTTTAACCGAAATCAGTCACAAAATTGATAAATTATAACTTTTAGAAAAATCATGAATCCTTTGGAAATTGATTTCAGACTTGGGTTCGAACTTGAAAATTAATTTTTACCGGCTCTATGATACCAATCGTGCTCAAATATTGGAATCGTGATAAGAATCATGGTTCTGACCGAAATCAATCACAACATCTGCATTCAGTAGTATTTTTAAAAAAATCAGCATTCCTTTGCGCACTGATTTCAGACTTGGGTTCGAACTTGAAAAGCCATTTTTTCAGGCTCAATGGTACCAATCGTGCTTAAATATTGGAATTCTGATAAGAATCATAGTTTGAACCGAAATCAGTCACAAAATCTGCATAAAGTAGTATTTTAAGTAAAATCATGATTACAATGGACACTTATTTCAGACTTGGGTTCGACCTTAAAAAGGCATTTTTTTAAGGATCTATGGAACCAAACGGGCTGAAATTTTGGAGTCCTTATAAAATTCATGGTCCGGAAGAAAATCAGTCAGAAAACTTGCAAAAAGTTGTATTTTTGAAAAAATCATCATCTAAATGAGCACAGATTTTAAACTTGGGTTCGGACTTTAGAATCCATTTTTTCTGGCTTAGTGGTACCAAACGGGCTGAAAATTTGGAATCGTGATTAAAATCATGGTCCGAAAGAAAATCAGTCAGAAAACCTGCATAAAGTTGTATTTTTAGAAAAATCATCATTCCTATGGGCACTGATTTCAGACTTGGGTTCAAACTTAAAAAGCCATTTATTCAGGCTCTATGGTACCAATCGTGCTCAAATATTGGAATCGTGATGAGAATCATAGTTTTAACCGAAATCAGTCACAAAATCTACATAAAGTAGTATTTTTAGAAAAATCATGATTCCTATGGACAGTAATTTCAGACTTGGGTTCGGACTTTAGAATCCATTTTTTCTGGCTTTATGAAACCAAAATTTTTGGAATCGTGATAGAAATCATGTTCCGGAAGAAAATCAGTCAGAAAACCTTCATAATTTTCTATTTTTAGAAAAATCATCATTCCTATGGGCACTGATTTCAGACTTGGGTTCAAACTTGAAAAGCCATTTTTTCAGGCTTTATAGAACCAAACAAGTTGAAATTTTGGAATCGTTATAAACTTCATGACCGGAAGAAAATCATTCAGAAAACTTGTAAAAAGTTGTATTTTTAGAAAATTCATTATTTCTATGGGCACTGATTTCAGACCTGGGTTCGAACTTGAAAAGCCATTTTTTCAGGATCTATGGTACCAATCGTGCTAAAATATTGGAATCGTGATGAAGATCATGGTTTTAACCGAAATCAGTCATAAAATCTACATAAAGTAGTATTTTTAGAAAAATCATGTTTCCTATGGACAATAATTTCAGACTTGGGTTCGGACTTTAGAATCCATTTTTTCTGGCTTTATGAAACCAATCGGGCTGAAATTTTAGAATCGTGATAGAAATCGTGGTCCGGAAGGAAATCAGTCTGAAAACTTGCAAAAAGTTGTATTTTTGAAAAAATCATCATTCATATGAGCACTGATTTCAGACTTGGGTTCGAACTTTAGAATCCATTTTGTCTGGCTTAGTGGTACCAAACGGGCTGAAATTTCGGAATCGTGATCAAAATCATGGTCCGGAAAAAAATCATTCAGAAAACTTGCAAAAAGTTGTATTTTTAGAAAATTCATTATTTCTATGGGCACTGATTTCAGACTTGGGTTCAAACTTGAAAAGCCATTTTTTCAGGCTTTATAGAACCAAACAAGTTGAAATTTTGGAATCGTTATAAACTTCATGACCGGAAGAAAATCATTCAGAAAACTTGTAAAAAGTTGTATTTTTAGAAAATTCATTATTCCAATGGGCACTGATTTCAGACTTGGGTTCGAACTTGTAAAGCCATTTTTTCAGGCTCTATGGTACCAATCGTGCTTAAAAATTGGAATTCTGAAAAGAATCATGGTTTTATCCAAAATCAGTCACAAAATCTGCACAGAGTAGTATTTTTAGAAAAATCATGGTTCCTTTGGACAATTACTTCAGACTTGGGTTCGGACTTTAGAATCCATTTTTTCTGGCTTTATGAAACCAATCGGGCTGAAAGTTTGGAATCGTTTTAGAAATCATGGTCCGGAAGATATTCAGTCAGAAAACTTGCGAAAAGTTGGATTTTTGAAAAAATCATCATTCATATGAGCACTGATTTTCAGACATGGGTTCGAACTTTAGAATCCATTTTTTCTGGCTTTGTGGTACCACACGGGTTGAAATTTTGGAGTCGTGATTAAAATCATGGTCCAAAAAAAAATCAGTCAGAAAACCTGCATAAAGTTGTATTTTTAGAAAAATCATCATTCCTATGGGCACTGATTTCAGACTTGGGTTCAAACTTGAAAAGCCATTTTTTCAGGCTCTATGGTACCAATCGTGCTCAAATATTGGAATCATGATAAGAATCATGGTTTTTACCGAAATCAGTCACAAAATCTGCATTAAGTAGTATTTTTATAAAAATCATCATTCCTATGGGCACTAATTTCAGACTTGATTTCGAACTTGAAAAGCCATTTTTTCAGGCTCTATGGTACCAATCATGCTAAAATATTGGAATCGTGATAAGAATCATGGTTTTTACCGAAATCAGTCACAAAATTTGCATAAAGTAGTATTTTAAGAAAAATCATGAATACTATGGACACTTATTTCAGACTTGGGTTCGGAATTGAAAAGACATTTTTTCAGGATCTATGGTACCAAACGAGCTGAAATTTTGGAATCGTTATGAATTTTTATGGTCCGGAAGCAAATCAGTCAGAAAACCTGCATAAAGTTGTATTTTTAGAAAAATCATGATTCCTATGGACACTTATTTCAGACTTGGGTTCGAACTTTAGAATCCATTTTTTCTGGCTTTATGGTACCAATCGGGCTGTCATTTTGGAATCGTGACAGAAATCATGGTCTGGAAGAAAATCAGTCAGAAAATGGTACCAAACGAGCTGAAATTTTGGAATCGTTATGAATTTCATGGTCCGAAAGAAAATCAGTCAGAGAACCTGCATAAAGTTGTATTTTTAGAAAAGTCATGATTCCTATGGAACTTATTTCAGAGTTGGCTTCAGACTTTAGAATCCATTTTTTCTGGCTTTATGGTACCACACGGGTTGAAATTTTGGAATCGTGATTAAAATCATGGTCCGAAAAAAAATCAGTCAGAAAACTTGCATAAAGTTGTATTTTTAGAAAAATCATCATTCCTATGGGCACTGATTTCAGACTTGGGTTCGAACTTGAAAGGCCATTTTTTCAGGCTCTATGGTACCAATCCCTTGAGGTGATTTCTCACGAAAACGGCGCTATATAAATTAGCCAAATATTATTATATTAATCGTGCTTACATATTGGAATTCTTATAAGAATAGTGGTTTTAACCGAAATCAGTCACAAAATTGATAAATTATAACTTTTAGAAAAATCATGAATCCTTTGGAAATTGATTTCAGACTTGGGTTCGAACTTGAAAATTAATTTTTACCGGCTCTATGATACCAATCGTGCTCAAATATTGGAATCGTGATAAGAATCATGGTTCTGACCGAAATCAATCACAACATCTGCATTCAGTAGTATTTTTAAAAAAATCAGCATTCCTTTGCGCACTGATTTCAGACTTGGGTTCGAACTTGAAAAGCCATTTTTTCAGGCTCAATGGTACCAATCGTGCTTAAATATTGGAATTCTGATAAGAATCATAGTTTGAACCGAAATCAGTCACAAAATCTGCATAAAGTAGTATTTTAAGTAAAATCATGATTACAATGGACACTTATTTCAGACTTGGGTTCGACCTTAAAAAGGCATTTTTTTAAGGATCTATGGAACCAAACGGGCTGAAATTTTGGAGTCCTTATAAAATTCATGGTCCGGAAGAAAATCAGTCAGAAAACTTGCAAAAAGTTGTATTTTTGAAAAAATCATCATCTAAATGAGCACAGATTTTAAACTTGGGTTCGGACTTTAGAATCCATTTTTTCTGGCTTAGTGGTACCAAACGGGCTGAAAATTTGGAATCGTGATTAAAATCATGGTCCGAAAGAAAATCAGTCAGAAAACCTGCATAAAGTTGTATTTTTAGAAAAATCATCATTCCTATGGGCACTGATTTCAGACTTGGGTTCAAACTTAAAAAGCCATTTATTCAGGCTCTATGGTACCAATCGTGCTCAAATATTGGAATCGTGATGAGAATCATAGTTTTAACCGAAATCAGTCACAAAATCTACATAAAGTAGTATTTTTAGAAAAATCATGATTCCTATGGACAGTAATTTCAGACTTGGGTTCGGACTTTAGAATCCATTTTTTCTGGCTTTATGAAACCAAAATTTTTGGAATCGTGATAGAAATCATGTTCCGGAAGAAAATCAGTCAGAAAACCTTCATAATTTTCTATTTTTAGAAAAATCATCATTCCTATGGGCACTGATTTCAGACTTGGGTTCAAACTTGAAAAGCCATTTTTTCAGGCTTTATAGAACCAAACAAGTTGAAATTTTGGAATCGTTATAAACTTCATGACCGGAAGAAAATCATTCAGAAAACTTGTAAAAAGTTGTATTTTTAGAAAATTCATTATTTCTATGGGCACTGATTTCAGACCTGGGTTCGAACTTGAAAAGCCATTTTTTCAGGATCTATGGTACCAATCGTGCTAAAATATTGGAATCGTGATGAAGATCATGGTTTTAACCGAAATCAGTCATAAAATCTACATAAAGTAGTATTTTTAGAAAAATCATGTTTCCTATGGACAATAATTTCAGACTTGGGTTCGGACTATAGAATCCATTTTTTCTGGCTTTATGAAACCAATCGGGCTGAAATTTTAGAATCGTGATAGAAATCGTGGTCCGGAAGGAAATCAGTCTGAAAACTTGCAAAAAGTTGTATTTTTGAAAAAATCATCATTCATATGAGCACTGATTTCAGACTTGGGTTCGAACTTTAGAATCCATTTTGTCTGGCTTAGTGGTACCAAACGGGCTGAAATTTCGGAATCGTGATCAAAATCATGGTCCGGAAAAAAATCATTCAGAAAACTTGCAAAAAGTTGTATTTTTAGAAAATTCATTATTTCTATGTGCACTGATTTCAGACCTCGGTTCGAACTTGAAAAGCCATTTTTTCAGGATCTGTGGTGCCAATCGTGCTTAAATATTGGAATCGTGATGAGAATCATGGTTTTAACCGAAATCAGTCACAAAATCTACATAAAGTAGTATTTTAAGAAAAATCATGATTACTATGGACAATTATTAATTTCAGACTTGGGATCGGACTTAAAAAGGCATTTTTTCAGGATCTATGGTACCAAACGAGCTGAAATTTTGGAATCGTTATGAATTTTAATGGTCCGGAAGCAAATCAGTCAGAAAACCTGCAGGCTTTATGCATAAAGTTTTATTTTTAGAAAAATCATGATTCCTATGGACACTTATTTCAGACTTGGGTTCGAACTTTAGAATCCATTTTTTCTGGCTTTATGTTACCAATCGGGCTAAAATTTTGGAATCGTGATAGAAATCATGGTCCGGAAGATATTCAGTCAGAAAACTTGCGAAAAGTCGGAATTTTTGAAAAAATCATCATTCATATGAGCACTGATTTTCAGACATGGGTTCGAACTTTAGAATCCATTTTTTCTGGCTTTGTGGTACCACACGGGTTGAAATTTTGGAGTCGTGATTAAAATCATGGTCCAAAAAAAAATCAGTCAGAAAACCTGCATAAAGTTGTATTTTTAGAAAAATCATCATTCCTATGGGCACTGATTTCAGACTTGGGTTCAAACTTGAAAAGCCATTTTTTCAGGCTCTATGGTACCAATCGTGCTCAAATATTGGAATCATGATAAGAATCATGGTTTTTACCGAAATCAGTCACAAAATCTGCATTAAGTAGTATTTTTATAAAAATCATCATTCCTATGGGCACTAATTTCAGACTTGGTTTCGAACTTGAAAAGCCATTTTTTCAGGCTCTAAGGTACCAATCATGCTAAAATATTGGAATCGTGATAAGAATCATGGTTTTTACCGAAATCAGTCACAAAATTTGCATAAAGTAGTATTTTAAGAAAAATCATGATTACTATGGACACTTATTTCAGACTTGGGTTCGGAATTGAAAAGACATTTTTTCAGGATCTATGGTACCAAACGAGCTGAAATTTTGGAATCGTTATGAATTTTTATGGTCCGGAAGCAAATCAGTCAGAAAACCTGCATAAAGTTGTATTTTTAGAAAAATCATGATTCCTATGGACACTTATTTCAGACTTGGGTTCGAACTTTAGAATCCATTTTTTCTGGCTTTATGGTACCAATCGGGCTGTCATTTTGGAATCGTGACAGAAATCATGGTCTGGAAGAAAATCAGTCAGAAAATGGTACCAAACGAGCTGAAATTTTGGAATCGTTATGAATTTCATGGTCCGAAAGAAAATCAGTCAGAGAACCTGCATAAAGTTGTATTTTTAGAAAAGTCATGATTCCTATGGAACTTATTTCAGACTTGGCTTCGGACTTTAGAATCCATTTTTTCTGGCTTTATGTTACCACACGGGTTGAAATTTTGGAATCGTGATCAAAATCATGGTCCGGAAGAAAATCATTCAGAAAACTTGCAAAAAGTTGTATTTTTAGAAAATTCATTATTTCTATGTGCACTGATTTCAGACCTCGGTTCGAACTTGAAAAGCCATTTTTTCAGGATCTGTGGTGCCAATCGTGCTAAAATATTGGAATCGTGATGAGAATCATGGTTTTAACCGAAATCAGTCACAAAATCTACATAAAGTAGTATTTTAAGAAAAATCATGATTACTATGGACAATTATTAATTTCAGACTTGGGATCGGACTTAAAAAGGCATTTTTTCAGGATCTATGGTACCAAACGAGCTGAAATTTTAGAATCGTTATAAATTTCATGGTTCGGAAGAAAATCAGTCAGAAAACCTGCATTAAGTTGTATTTTTAGAAAAATCATTATTCCTATGGGCACTTATTTCAGACTTTGTTTCGGAATTAAAAAGGCATTTTTTCAGGATCTATGGTACCAAACGAGCTGAAATTTCGGAGTCGTAATTGAAATCATGGTACGGAAGAAAATCAGTCAGAAAACCTGCATAAAGTTGTATTTTTAGAAAAGTCATGATTCCTATGGAACTTATTTCAGACTTGGCTTCGGACTTTAGAATCCATTTTTTCTGGCTTTATGTTACCACACGGGTTGAAATTTTGGAATCGTGATTAAAATCATGGTCCGAAAAAAAATCAGTCAGAAAACCTGCATAAAGTTGTATTTTTAGAAAAATCATCATTCCTATGGGCACTGATTTCAGACTTGGGTTCAAACTTGAAAAGCCATTTTTTCAGGTTCTATGGTACCAATCGTGCTCAAATATTGGAATCATGATAAGAATCATGGATTTCTACCGAAATCAGTCACAAAATCTGCATTAAGTAGTATTTTTATAAAAATCATCATTCCTATGGGCACTAATTTCAGACTTGGTTTCGAACTTGAAAAGCCATTTTTTCAGGCTCTATGGTACCAATCATGCTAAAATATTGGAATCGTGATAAGAATCATGGTTTTTACCGAAATCAGTCACAAAAATTTGCATAAAGTAGTATTTTCAGAAAAATCAGGATTACTACGGACACTTATTTCAGACTTGGGTTCGGAATTAAAAAGACTTTTTTTCAGGATCTATGATACCAAACGAGCAGAAAATTTGGAATCGTTATGAATTTTTATGGTCCGGAAGCAAATCAGTCAGAAAACCTGCATAAAGTTGTATTTTTAGAAAAATCATGATTTCTATGGACACTTATGTCAGACTTGGGTTCGAACTTTAGAATCCATTTTTTCTGGCTTTATGGTACCAATCGGGCTGTCATTTTGGAATCGTGATAGAAATCATGGTCTGGAAGAAAATCAGTCAGAAAATGGTACCAAACGAGCTGAAATTTTGGAATCGTTATGAATTTCATGGTCCGAAAGAAAATCAGTCAGAGAACCTGCATAAAGTTGTATTTTTAGAAAAGTCATGATTCCTATGGAACTTATTTCAGACTTGGCTTCGGACTTTAGAATCCATTTTTTCTGGCTTTATGTTACCACACGGGTTGAAATTTTGGAATCGTGATCAAAATCATGGTCCGGAAGAAAATCATTCAGAAAACTTGCAAAAAGTTGTATTTTTAGAAAATTCATTATTTCTATGTGCACTGATTTCAGACCTCGGTTCGAACTTGAAAAGCCATTTTTTCAGGATCTGTGGTGCCAATCGTGCTAAAATATTGGAATCGTGATGAGAATCATGGTTTTAACCGAAATCAGTCACAAAATCTACATAAAGTAGTATTTTAAGAAAAATCATGATTACTATGGACAATTATTAATTTCAGACTTGGGATCGGACTTAAAAAGGCATTTTTTCAGGATCTATGGTACCAAACGAGCTGAAATTTTAGAATCGTTATAAATTTCATGGTTCGGAAGAAAATCAGTCAGAAAACCTGCATTAAGTTGTATTTTTAGAAAAATCATTATTCCTATGGGCACTTATTTCAGACTTTGTTTCGGAATTAAAAAGGCATTTTTTCAGGATCTATGGTACCAAACGAGCTGAAATTTCGGAGTCGTAATTGAAATCATGGTACGGAAGAAAATCAGTCAGAAAACCTGCATAAAGTTGTATTTTTAGAAAAGTCATGATTCCTATGGAACTTATTTCAGACTTGGCTTCGGACTTTAGAATCCATTTTTTCTGGCTTTATGTTACCACACGGGTTGAAATTTTGGAATCGTGATTAAAATCATGGTCCGGAAGAAAATCAGACAGAAAACTTGCAAAAAGTTGTATATTTGAAAAAATCATCATTCCTATGAGCACTGATTTCAGACATGGGTTCGAACTTTAGAATCCATTTTGTCTGGCTTAGTCGTACCAAACGGGCTGAAATTTTGGAATCGAATTTGATTAAAATCATCGTCCGAAAGAAAATCAGTCAGAAAACCTGCATAAAGTTTTAGTTTTAGAAAAATGGCTTGAATGGTTCGAACTTTAGAATGCATTTTTTCCGGCTTAGTGGTACCTAACGGGCTGAAATTTTGGAATCGTGATTAAAATCATGGTCCGGAAGAAAATCAGACAGAAAACTTGCAAAAAGTTGTATATTTGAAAAAATCATCATTCCTATGAGCACTGATTTCAGACATGGGTTCGAACTTTAGAATCCATTTTGTCTGGCTTAGTCGTACCAAACGGGCTGAAATTTTGGAATCAAATTTGATTAAAATCATCGTCCGAAAGAAAATCAGTCAGAAAACCTGCATAAAGTTTTAGTTTTAGAAAAATCATCATTCCTATGGGCACTGATTTCAGACTTGGGTTCGAACTTGAAAAGCCATTTTTTCAGGCTCTATGGTACCAATCGTGCTTACATATTGGAATTCTTATAAGAATAGTGGTTTTAACCGAAATCAGTCACAAAATTGATAAATTATTATTTTTAGAAAAATCATGATTCCTTTGGACATTGATTTCAGACTTGGGTTCGAACTTGAAAAGCAATTTTTACCGGCTCTATGGTACCAATCGTGCTCAAATATTGGAATCGTGATAAGAATCATGGTTCTGACCGAAATCAATCACAACATCTGCATTCAGTAGTATTTTTAAAAAAATCAGCATTCCTTTGCGCACTGATTTCAGACTTGGGTTCGAACTTGAAAAGCCATTTTTTCAGGCTCAATGGTACAAATCGTGCTTAAATATTGGAATTCTGATAAGAATCATAGTTTGAACTGAAATCAGTCACAAAATCTGCATAAAGTAGTATTTTAAGTAAAATCATGATTACAATGGACACTTATTTCAGACTTGGGTTCGACCTTAAAAAGGCATTATTTTAAGGATCTATGGAACCAAACGGGCTGAAATTTTGGAGTCCTTATAAAATTCATGGTCCGGAAGAAAATCAGTCAGAAAACTTGCAAAAAGTTGTATTTTTGAAAAAATCATCATCTAAATGAGCACAGATTTTAGACTTGGGTTCGGACTTTAGAATCCATTTTTTCTGGCTTAGTGGTACCAAACGGGCTGAAATTTTGGAATCGTGATTAAAATCATGGTCCGAAAAAAAATCAGTCAGAAAACCTGCATAAAGTTGTATTTTTAGAAAAATCATCATTCCTATGGGCACTGATTTCAGACTTGGGTTCAAACTTGAAAAGCCATTTTTTTAGGCTCTATGGTACCAATCGTGCTCAAATATTGGAATCGTGATGAGAATCATGGTTTTAACCGAAATCAGTCACAAAATCTACATAAAGTAGTATTTTTAGAAAAATCATGATTCCTATGGACAGTAATTTCAGACTTGGGTTCGGACTTTAGAATCCATTTTTTCTGGCTTTATGAAACCAATCGGGCTGAAATTTTGGAATCGTGATAGAAATCATGTTCCGGAAGAAAATCAGTCAGAAAACCTGCATAAAGTTCTATTTTTAGAAAAATCATCATTCCTATGGGCACTGATTTCAGACTTGGGTTCAAACTTGAAAAGCCATTTTTTCAGGCTTTATGGAACCAAACAAGTTGAAATTTTGGAATCGTTATAAACTTCATGACCGGAAGAAAATCATTCAGAAAACTTGCAAAAAGTTGTATTTTTAGAAAATTCATTATTTCTATGGGCACTGATTTCAGACCTGGGTTCGAACTTGAAAAGCCATTTTTTCAGGATCTATGGTACCAATCGTGCTAAAATATTGGAATCGTGATGAAGATCATGGTTTTAACCGAAATCAGTCATAAAATCTACATAAAGTAGTATTTATAGAAAAATCATGTTTCCTATGGACAATAATTTCAGACTTGGGTTCGGACTTTAGAATCCATTTTTTCTGGCTTTATGAAACCAATCGGGCTGAAATTTTAGAATCGTGATAGAAATCGTGGTCCGGAAGGAAATCAGTCTGAAAACTTGCAAAAAGTTGTATTTTTGAAAAAATCATCATTCATATGAGCACTGATTTCAGACTTGGGTTCGAACTTTAGAATCCATTTTGTCTGGCTTAGTGGTACCAAACGGGCTGAAATTTCGGAATCGTGATCAAAATCATGGTCCGGAAGAAAATCATTCAGAAAACTTGCAAAAAGTTGTATTTTTAGAAAATTCATTATTTCAGACCTCGGTTCGAACTTGAAAAGCCATTTTTTCAGGATCTGTGGTGCCAATCGTGCTAAAATATTGGAATCGTGATGAGAATCATGGTTTTAACCGAAATCAGTCACAAAATCTACATAAAGTAGTATTTTAAGAAAAATCATGATTACTATGGACAATTATTAATTTCAGACTTGGGATCGGACTTAAAAAGGCATTTTTTCAGGATCTATGGTACCAAACGAGCTGAAATTTTAGAATCGTTATAAATTTCATGGTTCGGAAGAAAATCAGTCAGAAAACCTGCATTAAGTTGTATTTTTAGAAAAATCATTATTCCTATGGGCACTTATTTCAGACTTTGGTTCGGAATTAAAAAGGCATTTTTTCAGGATCTATGGTACCAAACGAGCTGAAATTTCGGAATCGTAATTGAAATCATGGTCCGGAAGAAAATCACTCAGAAAACCTGCATAAAGTTGTATTTTTAGAAAAATCATCATTCCTATGGGCACTGATTTCAGACTTGGGTTCAAACTTGAAAAGCCATTTTTTCAGGCTCTATGGTCCCAATCGTGCTTAAATATATTGGAATCGTGATAAGAATCATGCATTTTACTGAAATCAGTCACAAAATCTGCAAAAAGTAGTAGTGTTAGAAAAATCATGATTCCTTTGGACACTTATTTCAGACTTGGGTTCGAAATTAAATGGCCATTTTTTCAGGATCTATGGTACCAAACAAGTTGAAATTTTGGAATCGTTATAAACTTCATGGTCCCGAAGAAAATCATTCAGAAAACTTGCAAAAAGTTGTATTTTTAGAAAATTCATTATTTCTATGGGCACTGATTTCAGACCTGGGTTCGAACTTGAAAAGCCATTTTTTCAGGATCTATGGTACCAATCGTGCTAAAATATTGGAATCGTGATGAGAATCATGGTTTTAACCGAAATCAGTCACAAAATCTACATAAAGTAGTATTTTTTGAAAAATCATGATTCCTATGGACAATAATTTCAGACTTGGGTTCGGACTTTAGAATCCATTTTTTCTGGCTTTATGAAACCAATCGGGCTGAAATTTTGGAATCGTGATAGAAATCATGTTCCGGAAGAAAATCAGTCAGAAAACCTGCATAAAGTTCTATTTTTAGAAAAATCATCATTCCTATGGGCACTGATTTCAGACTTGGGTTCAAACTTGAAAAGCCATTTTTTCAGGCTCTATGGTACCAATCGTGCTAAAATATTGGAATCGTGATAAGAATCATGCATTTTACTGAAATCAGTCACAAAATCTGCATAAAGTAGTATTTTAAGAAAAATCATGATTACTATGGACACTTATTAATTTCAGACTTGGGATCGGACTTAAAAAGGCATTTTTTCAGGATCTATGGTACCAAACGAGCTTAAATTCTGGAATCGTTATAAAATTCATGGTCCGGAAGAAAATCAGTCAGAAAACTTGCAAAAAGTTGTATTATAAGAAAATTCATTATTCCAATGGGCACTGATTTCAGACTTGGGTTCGAACTTGAAAAGCCATTTTTTCCTGCTCTATGGTACCAATCGTGCTTAAAAATTGGAATTCTGATAAGAATCATGGTTTTATCCAAAATCAGTCACAAAATCTGCACAGAGTAGTATTTTTAGAAAAATCATGGTTCCTTTGGACAATTACTTCAGACTTGGGTTCGGACTTTAGAATCCATTTTTTCTGGCTTTATGAAACCAATCGGGCTGAAAGTTTGGAATCGTTTTAGAAATCATGGTCCGGAAGATATTCAGTCAGAAAACTTGCGAAAAGTTGGATTTTTGAAAAAATCATCATTCATATGAGCACTGATTTTCAGACATGGGTTCCAACTATAGAATCCATTTTTTCTGGCTTTGTGGTACCACACGGGTTAAAATTTTGGAATCGTGATTAAAATCATGGTCCGAAAAAAAATCAGTCAGAAAACCTGCATAAAGTTGTATTTTTAGAAAAATTATCATTCCTATGGGCACTGATTTCAGACTTGGGTTCAAACTTGAAAAGCCATTTTTTCAGGCTCTATGGTCCCAATCGTGCTTAAATATTGGAATCGTGATAAGAATCATGCATTTTACTGAAATCAGTCACAAAATCTGCAAAAAGTAGTAGTGTTAGAAAAATCATGATTCCTTTGGACACTTATTTCAGACTTGGGTTCGAAATTAAATGGCCATTTTTTCAGGATCTATGGTACCAAACAAGTTGAAATTTTGGAATCGTTATAAACTTCATGGTTCGGAAGAAAATCATTCAGAAAACTTGCAAAAAGTTGTATTTTTAGAAAATTCATTATTTCTATGGGCACTGATTTCAGACCTGGGTTCGAACTTGAAAAGCCATTTTTTCAGGATCTATGGTACCAATCGTGCTAAAATATTGGAATCGTGATGAGAATCATGGTTTTAACCGAAATCAGTCACAAAATCTACATAAAGTGGTATTTTTTGAAAAATCATGATTCCTATGGACAATAATTTCAGACTTGGGTTCGGACTTTAGAATCCATTTTTTCTGGCTTTATGAAACCAATCGGGCTGAAATTTTGGAATCGTGATAGAAATCATGTTCCGGAAGAAAATTAGTCAGAAAACCTGCATAAAGTTCTATTTTTAGAAAAATCATCATTCCTATGGGCACTGATTTCAGACTTGGGTTCAAACTTGAAAAGCCATTTTTTCAGGCTCTATGGTACCAATCGTGCTAAAATATTGGAATTGTGATAAGAATCATGCATTTTACTGAAATCAGTCACAAAATCTGCATAAAGTAGTATTTTAAGAAAAATCATGATTACTATGGACACTTATTAATTTCAGACTTGGGATCGGACTTAAAAAGGCATTTTTTCAGGATCTATGGTACCAAACGAGCTGAAATTTTAGAATCGTTATTAATTTCATGGTTCGGAAGAAAATCAGTCAGAATCCTGCATATAGTTGTATTTTTAGAAAAATCATTATTCCTATGGACCCTTATTTCAGACTTAGGTTCGGACTTGAGAATCCCTTTTTTCTGGCTTTATGGTACGAATCGAGCTGAAATTTTGGAATCGTTACAGAAATCATGGTCCGGAAGAAAATCAGTCAGAAAAATTGCAAAAAGTTGTATTTTTAAAAAAATCATCATTCATGTGAGCACTTATTTCAGACTTGGGTTCGAACTTTAGAATCCATTTTTTCTGGCTTAGTGGTACCAAACGGCTGAAATTTTGGAATCGTGATTTAAATCATGGTCCGAAAGAAAATCAGTCAGAAAACCTTCATAAAGTTGTATTTTAAGTAAAATCAACATTCCTATGGGCGCTGATTTCAGACTTGGGTTCGAACTTAAAAAGGTATTTTTTCAGGATCTATGGTACCAATCCTGCTCAAATATTGGAATCATGATAAGAATCATGGTTTTTACCGAAATCAGTCACAAAATCTGCATTAAGAAGTATTTTTAGAAAAATTATCATTCCTGTGGGACTACTTTAACTCATCCCACATATGATAACACTCAAATAATTACTCCGCCGCCTGAAGCCCCGGAGGAGCTAAGCGCGGACGGGAAGACGGCTCTCCGTCCTTCTCGTTTCAACTTTCGACCAGACCACCACTCTCCACTACCATCGTCTCTGCGTTCGCATTACTTCTAAATTCATTTTCGCAAATAAATTCAACAAAGATCGCAGACCTTTATCTTTCAATCATCCGAATTCCTTGATCACAGATTTACCGATTTAGATACCGGCAGCCATCGTAAATTACACTCCACACATCGCAATCATACTGGCGACTCCACGCTGCCATACTGGTGACCATCGATATTTCTGGTGATAATAATATTTAGTGGACACGGTAGGTCGAACGTTGAAGCTGGAATCCTGGAAAATCAAGTAAGTAACTTCCAATCTCATTACTTTTAATCTCATTTTCAACATTCTCAAGTCCAGTATTTTTATTAGAGTCTGATTGTCGAATTATTGTTTATTGTTTATTGTTGTTGTTATACGCCCATAGGGGCTTTTACATAGATTATAAATAAGTTTTACATAAGTTATCGAGTTAGAATTTATACTAAGAGTTATAAAAGTGAAGAATTTTAAAAAAATATACAAGTAGTTTTTGAAGAATATGGCGTAAAGAAACATTTTAAACAACATAATATTTAACAATAACAAAGAACAAAATATAATATAAAACATTACAATAACATATCTAATCGTTAAATCTATTACAATAATTTGTATGATTCCACAAAGTGTTGGTTTAATTTGAATTTAAGATTATAAAGGGAATCATGGAATATATCTATAATACCACCAAACTTGTTGCCCAAATCATGCATCCTATTGGTAAGTGAGTTTGACTGATAGTTGGTTTTATATGTGTCGCAAAAGAATGTTGTATTTTGTCTAGTATTTCTTGTCGGTACATAGAGTTTAATAGCAGCAACGATGGCAGGGCTGTCAATAAGGTTGTTCATGACTCTGTATAATAAAATTAGGTCTGAAATGGTTCTTCTGTCAGACAGCGTAATTAAATTAAGTCCATTCATCAAATTTACATAATTAATGTTTTCTATTGGAATTTTAAGCTTGAAATTTAAGTACCTAAGAAATTGAATAAATATAAAGCACATTTTAAAAAAAAAAACATTATTTTCCCACCAATTCTAATACTTAAGTATATCAAATATACCCACTAATCTGAACCAAAAAACTCGTATATTCGAATAGTATAGTGCCAAAAAATCTCAATTTCAGTGAAACACCGCACCAGCAGCTGCAGACCAAGCATCAAATTCACCGCAGAACGCAACAATCTCTGCAGACCAACATCAATTTCATCGCAGATCAAGAATCTACCGGATTTACTACGCAGGCAGAACTCCAGTTCCGGACCTCGTAACATCCATCACAAATCAATGCCCAGTAATCAACACCAAGTAACGAACCATAAATAATCCTACATACAGTGATTTTACAGTTAAATTTCTGAATACGAACATTCTAAAATAACTTTTTTTTTTTAAATTTGTTGCAAGTGTACAATATTGTTACATGTTTATTAAATTAAGTGACCAGACAAGTTGAACTCGTCACAGTACATCCACATTATTTACATTGTATGCACTCTAGATTAAGGGATTTTTGAAATTTATGGATACCATCAATCTAACATTTTTGAATTTTTAAAATTTTTTTCAAAATCTATATTTACTGTCATCATTGCTTTTGTTTCCTTGCTATTTTTACACATACATCTGCCTATTTTATACTGCCTATTGCTTGCCGTATTATCAAAACAATATGTCATTCGAGAATAACCAGACATCGAACGAAATCGACGGTAATAATTCCACAATGGACACAACAATAAACTCTGTCTCGGTTAAACTACCCGCGTGCTGGCGCGACAACATTGCACTTTGGTTCGCACAAGCTGAAAGCCAATTTTCTAACTCAAGACTAAAGGATGACCTCACCAAGTACAACATTATTGTTGCCGCTTTGGATATGGGGTCACCAATCCTCCTGCAGCAGACAAATACACTTATCTCAAATCAGCACTTATCGAGAGATAACAAGATCCTGAAGAAAAGCGACTCACTCGTCTTCTAACCGGACTACAGCTCGAGGACAGGAAGCCTTCTGGACTGCTTCGACTCATCCATGAACTCGCTGGTCCCGGGCTATCGGAGAGCCCAATCTTACGCGTACTTTGGCTACAAAGACTCCCGCAACACATTCAGGCCATACTTACCGCACTACCCGACGACAATCTGTTACAACTAGCATCTGCAGCAGATAAAATCTCGGAAGTTTATCAAAAATCTGAATGTGAAACTATGGACAATAATCATTATAATGGCATCCCGAACTCGAATCCAAACATCAGTGCTATATTACAAAATTTACAAGAACAAATTTCGGCACTCACTCTAGAAGTCAGTCGACTTAAAACAACTCGGAGAGATGATCATGGACAGGCAAACATTAATTTCGAAAACCGAAATCCCAGCACCCGCCGCAAATGGCGTCATCCATCGACATCATACCCAAATTCCGCGCACCGACCTCGTTCTAGATCACGCGGTAGCCAGTTAAACACGAATAACACTTCACACGGCTACTGCAGTTACCCCGCAAAATTCGATAACAAATCACATAATTGCATTAAACCATGTAATTTTATTAATAATAAGTCGGGAAACGACAATGCCCCACCACATTATACAGTGCCAGTGGGAAACATATAAAAACATACGGTACAAAAACCATAAACCATAAAGGAGCAGACTTCTTACACTTCTTCAACTTAAGCGTCAACAATCTGAGAGAAACACAAATAACAACCCGCGCAGTTTCATCGCGCGAAGGACGATATTCATGGACTCATCGGGACATCACTGTAGCGCCCCGGCCCCGGCCGTCGTACCAGGCCAGCGCTACGTCGGATCTGAACGCCCTGGCTCCTGCAACCGGACCAGCGCTTCATCCAAGCACCACGACCACCACGAGGATACGCGAAATCCTCACTGGTCTAAACACCTCCCGCTCAACCGCCTACAAGGTCCACCGTACCTTCGGCCTCCTGTCAGCACCGGAGTGAAGAACCACGTTCTTTCCCAGCGCCTGACCATCATTGAGTCCGGTCAACAGCGTCCGACGTCGACCCACCGACTCACGCATCACCAGCAAACCACCGCCCGCATCCGGGCATCCGGGCATCGAACCCTCATTCAATATCCGTCACACATCATCTCTCATCACGACTACCGCATATCACCCTTAAGCTAATAGACAAGTTGAAACCTGCATTCTTTCAAAGCACAGAAGAAATTCCATCAAGAGGAACCGTCACACAGCCTCCAATAACAAAAATGACAACTCGATCCGGAAGACATGTTCATTTCCCGGACAGATATCAAGCGCAGTAATAATTTGGCAATACCACAATTAAGGCACAGTAATTAGCAAAAAAAAAACTAACCAGAAACCTTATATTGACGTATCCATAAATTTCATAAATTATTTTGTAACTATCATATCGCAAATGTCAGACAATTTAATAAATTACTGTTACTAAAACAAACAAAAAACAATATAAAATTTAAAATCAATAATACGCATATATAAGCATCCTACAATAAAATCTTTATTATGTAAATATTCACAATACTATGTACTCTGTCAAAAGTGCATTAATAAAAACAACAATAGAACTGTCATAACAAGCTATTTTAAATCATTGTAAACAATCATAGTATACACAGGTAGCTCGGTACTACGCTAAGTACATTGCGACTAGCGCTCGCCGTTCATCAATAATTATGTTTACCTTTATATTATCATTTATGTTACCTACTTACTACGGCGAATAAAAATTCGTACGGCCACTCATAGGTACACAGGTATTTTGCAGCGGCGGCATTGAGCCACTATTATTATTATTAACCGAGCGCAATATTATCACAACATTATGTACCTTACATTATAAATGGACTTGTGTTTTTGTAAATTATTATTGACATTGTAAAATATTCATTGTTGTAAACATGTACTATATGTCTTTGTATCGCGTAGAGACGCTGGGGGGGAGGCATGTGGGACTACTTTAACTCATCCCACATATGATAACACTAAAATAATTACTCTGCCGCCTGAAGCCCCGGAGGAGCTAAGCGCGGACGGGAAGATGGCTCTCCGTCATTCTAGTTTCAACTTTCGACCAGACCACCACTCTCCACTACCACCGTCTCTGCGTTCGCATAACTTGTAAATTCATTTTCGCAAATAAATTCAACAAAGATCGCAGACCTTTATCTTTCAATCATCCGAATTCCTTGAACACAGATTTACGATACCGGCAGCCATCGTAAATTACACTCCACACATCGCTATCATACTGGCGACTCCACGCTGCCATATTCCTATGGGCACTGATTTCAGACTTTGGTTCGAACTTGAAAAGCCATTTTTTCAGGCTCTATGATACCAATCGGGCTCAAATATTGGAATCGTGATAAAAATCATGGTTTTTACCGAAATCAGTCACAAAATCTGCATAAAGTAGTATTTTAAGAAAAATCATGATTACTATGGACACTTATTTCAGATTTGGGTTAGAACTTAAAAAGGCATTTTTTCAGGATCTATGGTACCAAACAAGCTAAAATTTTGAAATCGTTATGAATTTCATGGTCCGGAAGAAAATCAGTCAGAAAACCTGCATTAAGTTGTATTTTTAGAAAAATCATTATTCCTATGGGCACTGATTTCAGACTTGGGTTCGACCTTTAGAAGCCATTTTTTCTGGCTCTATGGTACCAAACGGGCCTTAATTTTTTGAATCGTGATAAAAATCATGGTCCGAAAGAATATCAGTCGGAAAACCTGCATAAATTTGTATTTTTAGAAAAATCATTATTCCTATGGGCAATGATTTCAGACTTGGGTTCGAACTTTAAAAGCCATTTTTTCAGGATCTACACTACCAAACGAGCTGAAATTTTGGAATGGTTATTAAATTCATGGTCCGGAAGAAAATTAGTCAGAAAATTTGGAAAAAGTTGTATTTTTTGAAAAAATCATAATTCTAATGAGCACTGATTTCAGACTTGAGTTCGAACTTTAGAATCCATTTTTCTGGCATTGTGGTACCAAACGGGCTGAAATTTTGGAATCGTGATTAAAATCATGGTCTTAAAGAAAATCAGTCAGAAAACCGGCATAAAGTTGTATTTTAAGAAAAATAATGATTACTATGGACACTTATTTCAGACTTGGGTTCGAACTTAAAAAGGCATTTTTTCAGGATCTATACCAGGATGTACGAAACGAGCTGAAATTAAGGAATCGTTATGAATTTCATGGTCCGGAAGAAAATCAGTCAGAAAACCTTCATTTAGTTGTATTTTTAGAAAAATCATCATTCCTATGGGCACTGATTTCAGACTTGGGTTATTTTTTTTTATTTTTTTTATAGTGAATACCTCTTAAGAGTCCCAACTGCTCCCGTCTGGAGCCAGTGAGACTATGGTATCCCCAATTGGGGGATGTTGTGAGGCTGAAGGTAAGTGGGGAAGGGAAAGAGGAAGGTGGGGAAGTACTGGCTATTCAGATCTAGTCACTAAACACGGCTAAAGCCATTTGGAGCAACGTTTCAATTCTGAATGGTGGTCTTACACCAGGGCGATACTGGTAGTATCTTCCACTCTGGAACTAACACAAATTAATCAAATAAAATTTATTTGCGCACGCCGGGTTCGAACCCGCGACATTCGGAATGGCAGTCCAATGCGTTACCACTGGACTATGCCCGCCGTCAAACATGAAAAGCCATTTTTTCAAGCTCTATGGTACCAATCGTGCTAAAATATTGGAATCGTGATAAGAATGATGGTTTTTACCGAAATCAGTCACAAAATCTGCATAAAGAAGTATTTTAAGAAAAATCATGATTACTATGGACACTTATTTCAGACTTGGGTTCGAACTTAAAAAGGCATTTTGTCAGGATCTATGGTACCAAACGAGCTGAAATCTTGGAATCGTTATAAAATTCATGGACTAGTTGAAAATCAGTCAGAAAACCTGCATAAAGTTGTATTTTAAGAAAAATCATTATTCCTATGGGCACTGACTTGGGTTCGAACATTAAAAGCCATTTTTTCTGGCTCTATGGTACCAATCGGGCTGAAATCTTGGAATTGTTGTAAAATTCATGGACTTGTTGAAAATCAGTCAGAAAACCTGCATAAATTTGTATTTTTAGAAAAATCATTATTCCTATGGGCAATGATTTCAGACTTGGGTTCGAACTTTAAAAGCCATTTTTTCAGGATCTATACTACCAAACGAGCTGAAGTTTTGGAATCGTTATTAAATTCATGGTCCGGTAGAAAATTAGTCAGAAAACTTGGAAAAAGTTGTATTTTTTTAAAAATCATTTTTCATATGAGCACTGATTTCAGACTTGAGTTCGAACTTTAGAATCCATTTTTTCTGGCTTAGTGGTACCAAACGGGCTGAAATTTCGGAATCGTGATTAAAATCATGGTCCGAAAGAAAATCAGTCAGAAAACCTACATAAAGTTGTATTTTTATAAAAATCATTATTCCTATGGGTACTGATTTCGGACTTGGGTTCGAACTTTAAAAGCCATTTTTTCTGGCTCCATGGTACCAAACATGCCTTAATTTTTTGAATCGTGATAAAAATCATGGTCCGAAAGAATATCAGTCGGAAAACCTGCATAAAGTTGTATTTTTGGAAAAATCATTATTCCTATGGGCAATGATTTCAAACTTGGGTTCGAACTAGAAAAGCCATTTTTTCAGGATCTATACTACCAAACGAGCTGAAATTATGGAATCGTTATAAAATTCATGGTCCGGAAGAAAATCAGTCAGAAAACTTGCAAAAATTTGTATTTTTGAAAAAATCATCATCCATATGAGCACTGATTTCAGACTTGGGTTCGGACTTTAGAATCAATTTTTTCTGGCTTAATGGTACCAATAGGGGCTGAAATTTTGGAATCGTGATAGAAATCGTGGTCCGGAAGAAAATCAGTCAGAAAACTTGCAAAAAGTTGTATTTTTGAAAAAATCATCATTCATATGAGCACTGATTTCAGACTTGGGTTCAAACTTTATATTCCTTTTTGTCTGGCTAAGTGGTACCAAACGGGCTGAAACTTTGGAATCGTGATTTAAATCATGGCCCGAAAGAAAATCAGTCAGAAAACCTGCATAAAGTTGTATTTTTATAAAAATCATCATTCCTATGGGCACTGATTTCCGACTTGGGTTCGAACTTAAAAAGGCATTTTTTCAGGATCTATGGTACCAATTGTGCTTAAATATTAGAATAGTGATAAGAATCATGGTTTTAACCAAAATCATTCACAAAATCTGCATAAAGTAGTATTTTTAGAAAAATCATGATTCCTATGGACAATTATTTCAGACTTGGGTTCGAACTTTAGAAGCCATTTTTTCTGGTTCTATAGTACCAAACGGGCTTTAATATTGGAATCGTGTCAAAATCATTATTTTAACCGAAAACAGTCACAAAATCTGCATTTAGTAGTATTTTTAGAAAAAGCATGATTCCTATGGACACATATTTCAGACTTGTGTTCGAACTTTAAAAGCAATTTTTTCAGGATCTATGGTACCAACCGAGCTAATATTTTGAAATCGTTATAAAATTCATGGTCCAGAAGAAAATCAGTCAGAAAACCTGCATAAAGTTGTATTTTTAATAAAATCATTATTCCTATGGGCACTGATTTCAGACTTGGGTTCGAACTTTAGAAGCAATTTTTTCAGGCTCTATATTACCAATCGGGCCAAAACTGTGGAATAGTGATAAGAATCACTGTCTTATGAAATCAGTCACGAAATCTGTATATAATTGTATTTTTAGAGAAATCATTATTGCTCTGGCTAATAATTTCAGACTTGTGTTCGAACTTTAAAAGCAATTTTTTTCAGGCTCTATGTCATGAAACGAGCTGTTATTTTGGAATAGTGATAAGAATCATAGTCCAAAGCAAAATCAGAAACAAAATTTGCATCAAGTTGTATTTTTAGAAAAATCATTATTCTTTTGGTCACTATTTTCTGACTTGGGTTTGAACTTTAGAAGCCATTTTTTCAGGCTCTATGGTACTAAACAGGCTGAAATTTCGGAATCGTGATAGAATTCATGGTCCGAAAAAAAATCATTCAGAAAACCTGCAAAAATTTGTATTTTTAGAAAAATCATCATTCCTAAGGGCACTGATTTCAGACTTGGGTTCGAACTTGACAAGCCATTTTTTCAGGCTCTATGGTACCAAACGGGCTGAAATTTTGGAATCTTGTTAAGAATCATGTTCCGAAAGAAAATCGTTCGCAAAATTGGCGTAAAGTAGTATTTTACGAAAAATCATTATTCCTGTTGGCACTATTTTCAGACTTTCGTTCTACCTTTAGAAGCTATTTTTTAGGCTCTATGGTACCAAACGGGCTAAAACCCCGGAATAGTAATTAATATTTGATCTCAACCGAAATCAGTTACAAGTTTTGATTTAGTTGTATTTTTTGAAAAATCTACAGTCTTCTGGGCACTTATATCAGGCTTGGGTGAAAACTTTAGAAGCCATTTTGTTCGGGCTCTTTTTTACCAATCGGGCCAAAACTGTAGAATAGTGATAAGAATCATGGTCCAAAATGAAATCAGTCACAAAATCTGTATATAATTGTATTTTTAGAAAAATTATTATTGCTCTGGCTAATAATTTCAGACTCTTGTTTGAACTTTAAAAGCCATTTTTTTCAGGCTCTATGTTATGAAACGAGCTGTTAATTTGGAATAGTGATAAGTATCATAGTCCAAAGCAAAATCAGAAACAAAATTTGCATCAAGTTGTATTTTTAGAAAAATCACTATTCCTTTGGTCAGTATTTTCTGACTTGGGTTCGAATTTTAGAAGCCATTTTTTTCAATTAATAGTAATTACTAAAAAACACTATTTCTAATTTATACATTTATATTATAAAAAATAAATAGGATTATTTCAGTAACGCTAGGACCGGGTTAGTAAAGGAGTCAAGTGGAGATGGCAGATGTCCAAGTCACCGGGGAAATCAACAATCGACTCTGTGTGAGGACGAGGGCGGAATTTTCGATATGCAGCTATAGGAATTCTAGGATGAAAGTTGGTTAGGGCGATGGGGTAATGAAACATGCATTAGCTTGTTGGAAGAATTGTGAAAATCTGTTTTTTTAGAAAAATAACCAATTAAAAGTTTGTAAGTGTACTGTTCATTTAAGCTTAAGGCAATATACGACTCTAATAACGGGGGTTGTTTAACGCTCACATTTGAATTATTTCTGATGAACGTATTACTTTAATCCCAAATGTATCTTGAGGGATCTCTACGGATGTATGATATTTATATTAGATTAATAAAAACAGGACCTGACCGATAAAATATTTTATATGAAACGGTTTGAAAAAATTTTAAAACGTTTTTAACTATAAAATTTGCAGTAAGCACCAGATTTTATTTTTCTAAGTGATGAATTAGTTACTTTTCGAGGGATCACTCTAGAAACATTTGTGATTTTAGTAATACGTTCATCAGAAAAAAACTCAAATAAAGCCCACGGAAAGATCGATTTTATAGGCCTGCTAAGGCAAAGTCAACCGTAAGTCCGTCCGTTATGTTGGGCCACATGCCAAATACTATTTTTACGTGACTTCATCATTTGTGTCGTTAAGATTTCCACTTTATTTTAGAGATTTGATAGGGCAAATTCAACCGCCGGTCTGTCCAATACATCAGAGCCGCGCTTCGCATATTTTTGTACATGGCTGCTTCACATACGTCGTTACGATTCTTAAACAAACAAAATACGCAAAGCTGGAACAAATCCAGAAAAAAATCTTCAAGTGTATCTATGTGCGGACACTTGGAATTTATACGAGGTTCATGCACCATATAGACTTACTTGATGCAACAAATAGATTTAGTCAAAAACCAGACGTTCTGCAAATCTTTCAATACTTGGTTGTAATATAGTGCATGACTTTGTTGATAGCCCATTTATCTTGGAATGCTATGGCCATCTTTATACTAACGATCGACAGTTATGGCTTTTACGTGACTGAAAACTTCAGCCGTAGTCGTTACCATGACAAAATACCTTGCGGCAGAACAGATGTTCTAGCACTGCTTAACATAATTAGAGGAATGGTGCTTTTTAATGAAATTCATAAAACAGTAGATATGTTTAACTACTGAGTTAAAATTAGCTACTGATGCCTTCTGTAAATTTTAAGCTTTTAAGAATCTGTACTTGACTAAATCTGGGAATTTTTAGTTTGATTAGGTATAGTTCTGCTTAAGCTCACAGGGACAAATCTGTTCCATGATAAAGTGATATAAAGTCATTAGAAACGAAAAAAAAAAATTAAACCTAACCTTACTTAATTAATAAAGTTTTTGTGTCATCACTTTTAATGACTTTATATAACTTTTTAAAGATGTGATGAATTATCATTTTCGGTTATTATTTGTGCTAAAATTTTACTCCTTCGATTAATATTCGCAGAGATAGCTGGGTACTTTCGGCCACCTGAGAGGCATCGGTTCTAGAGTATACATTTAAATCATAATTTGATTGTTCCATTGTAAAATAAAAGTCGATGAAGTCAACATAGTCAATAAAAAATCGAGGATACCCTAATAATTATATATGGAACGCGAGAGGTATTACAAGATATTTTTACAAATGAGACTGACTGGTGTTGACGTCCAAGTTACAAACAACAGAAAATTTAAGGCGATGCACTACCTAGTGTCATATTTCAAATTGAGCCGCTATCAATAATAACCCTTACGTAGATGGCGATAAGGTTTAAATTCCCTCTTAACACCATCCGCCTGTTTTGATTTATGCAAGAAAAAAACACGGCCAAAAAGTGCATTTTATTTTATTTTGTGGATGTTCAGGCATAATTTTTAATTTTTTTTTCATTTTATATAAATAACTTAATTTTCCACACTATACAATAAAATAATAACCGCAAATGGGTTCGTAAGTAGGAGATTTTAAAGCAGTTTTCATAGGCCTTATACATTATTTTTTTCTGAGCTTATAAAAAGATTTATTTAAAAAAAACTCATTTATTTTTAAGGCCAAGATGTATTCTACTCGCAGTATTTAATTAAAGCATCTGAAACATTTCCAGGCGACCAAATTTTCAAACCAAAAACACATGATTTTGCATTACTACGTATGGCATCGTCTTAATAACTGTGTGTATAATGAAAAGCTAACCTACAGTTTTAAATATAGCTGGAACCCGTTTAAATTTGCTGATAAGTCATATGAATAGTTTTAGAGATCTCTTGGTAAAATCTTACATATTTTCATAGTATTGCTGTTCCAAAAAATTTTTTTAACCATGCGTTTTCCATAGTTCCGCGTTTTTTTTCATTCCGTTCACTGAATGCTCTATCGGTGATTTTTAAAGTTGTTTAATTTGCTGGTCCGACCTATTTTTAGCAGCCAATCCTAATCATGTTTGTCGTTCTGTCATCGCCAGTATCCTTTTGTTCGTATTCCTCGTCATATCAAACCGGCGTTTAATTAGGGTCAGAAATAAAAATGAGAGATATTCGGAGGAAAACGTCAATCACGTCTTCATTGTGTGCTTAATCTCAAAAAACAATAAAATAAAGAAGGATGGGTCAAGTTCTTTGAGGGGGTTTTTTCATAAGTTGTTCTGAATGGATCATCTTTTGATTAAATAACAGGATGAAGCCGGGCGGAAAACAAGTTGCTCTTATATACAATATACATTACGTTCCATGCCTCCTGGACTTCCGATCCAACCTCTGGAGAACTGAGCTTTAACGGCATTTTTTATTTAATTTTTTTTTATTTGTATTAAAATTACATACAATGTTATTTATACCCGCTAAGCTACTGCAAGTAGCTTGTCAGCAGGAGATTAGTTGCACATATAATAATAGTACAATACATAAATGAAATAATTATCAACGCTTTAGCGTAGTAATACATACATATCTACAAAAACCAAAAAAAAATGTGTTATACTTTAAACTTGAAAATACAGAAACAATGTTATGGGGAAAAACAGTGTATTTCAGTTTTAATACATGAGGTTACTCCTTAGTAGCCATGATTTTAATATTAAAGAGAATTTAATAATGGAGCAATTTTCTTTTTATTCATATGGCAATTTGTTAAAAATTAAAGGTATTATGTATTCAAGAGTTCTTTGACCATATTTGTTTTGGAACACAGGTACTTTCATTACTTTATTTTGTATGAAACGTGTATTGTGTACATAAAAACAATATGTTTTTTGAGGGAACAAAGTGGATCTGTGTATATTTTTTGTACGAATATTCTTACCTATATTGGCACAACTCTGAATTGCGTCGTCCTAAAAAAAATATTTATTTAGAAACATCTGATATATGTTCATAATAATAGTGGAACGTTAATCATGTAGTAAAATATTGTGCTATTTAAATTATTGAGGTATGTTATATAGCCTTCTTGTAACTATGTTAGGTGAAGTGTCAATTGATTCAATAAGTCAAGTGATTATTGTCAACTGCTAGTAATCTAGGTTCAAATGAGTATCTAAATAACTCAGTCCTGATATTGTTGTTACAATTAAAAAGAATTTCAGATCAAGTAGTTCTAATTGGTTTATCGAAGGTAATTAGGCTGAATAAATCAGGGCTCACCACTAACCATTTTAAGAATAATTATGTAAACATGTAATTATAAATGAATGAAGTAATTCACAAAACAAAAAAAAAGTTATAGTTTCCGAATATGTTACCTTGATTTCCATTCCTTTCTTTTCCTTTATTACCTATTTTCGGCTCAGTTTTTGCTTTAGTCTCTTTTTCCCGTCTCTTCAGGCTTTCAAATATTACAACAAATCCCAACCACAGGGTGAAATTTCGTGGAATTTTAGAATGTATTTTAAAAGTGCCATATAAAAACACGTTCTAAAATTCCACGAAATTTCACCCTTTTAGAACGTATTTTTATATAGCACTTTACATTTACACACATTTTAAAAGTGCTATATATTTAGTATGCTTAAAGTTGCTAAAAATACTATTTTAGATACTAGATAAATATTTGATTTGAGATATTAGTATTTGAACTAAACATTAATATTTCTAAATAATAAAATTTTAAAATCACACATAAAAATGTCAACAAAAAAACTTTTACTCGAAACGTCCACAATGATATTTAGAAAATTTTATAAATTTAAATTTAAAATTTGATATTTAGAAAACACATTAATAAATAAATTTAATAAAACTGTCATTTATTTTTTTTTGCCGGTCATATAATAAAAAATATTAATAATCTTTAATCTTTCAACTGTGAACGAAAAAATCCCGCTAATTTATAATCAAAAACTTCGACATTTTTGTGGATTTTGTTTGTGGAATCAAGTGTAAATATATGAGACAATCGAGAAGAATATAGAAAAAACATTTATAATGCATGGAGACCCCGGTGAGATCTTTCCTTCAGAGACTCTAATGGATTATGGTTCCTTCCGATTCTTAAGGTAAAAGAAGTAATTAGTTGATAATAAAAGTATTTAATTTAGAATATGTTGAATGTGGAGAAACGTGACGCATCCCTGCTGTTATTTCTATCATCGGATTATATTTAATATTTTGCTTAAATTTTGAAGAGATGGACAACTTATTTGCTCTTAAAGCCATATCGATAGAAATTTGAACCTGTTCACCTAAATCATATTTTCCAAAGTAAATGTCATAAGCAGATATGACTGGCATTTTAAATTAATATAATTGAGATTGAAGGATTATTTGATTCCATTTTTTTCTTCGGATCTTTGACGAGGGTAATTTACTTTTCAAGTAGCTTTAGTACATAAGGATGAGTTAAAAGTAGGAAAATGAAAAAAGGAAAATATGTTTTTATACATTTAACTGTTGTGTCATCAGCATTCATCAGATTTGCGAGCTTGAGGGAACAATGGACACTTTACGAAAAGAACTGCAGCGTGTTCCCAATTCGTTTCTAATTAAGGTACAAGTCATTAATTCTTTTTTTTTTCCTTTTTTGGTCTTATAAAGCTTTGCAATTTGTTTGTTGGAATATCAAAAATATTGGTTAAAATTGTGCCTTTTCGGGATGTAAACCTCAAACCTGGGTGCAGAACTGTGCAGATTACCGTCACGCAACGATAGTATTTTGAAACGACTAGGTTTTACTAATAGGATTTTCCAAAACTGAAGTGAAATTGATTTTACTCGATATGCGACGATAAATATTACGGAATAACGTAAAGCTTGCGTACACCTACTACATTGCGTAAAATACAACTGTAACGGACGTAGTTGACCACATTATTTAATTTCATAAAATTTGTTTTACTTTTATAAAATGTGCCTACCCCACGCCACTGGCAAAATCACCACTCCCCGCCACTGGCCATTTTGTTCCCGGCCGCTTGAAAAACTTTGTCTACGAACGGCATCGATACCGCGTCGCCGGCTTACCTGCCGCGTGGATCGATGTCCAGCATTTTTTCTATGTAAAATTTACTAGGAAAAATCAATTTTTAAATGTTGCAAATGTTTATATTTTACTTGTTCATCCCCTCGGCGGTAGTCAAATAAACACTATTTTCGATATACTACCGCTGAGGAGATATTAAAAAAGCTGTTTTTCACACATATGTATAACCAATTTTGAACAATATTTTTTACCTTTTTTGCGTGTACAAAAATCCAGGAACCTCGTAGCATAGTGAATCTTATCTCTTTCTGAGCGCTATGTTACGGGGGACCTGGGAAAAATACTAACTTAACATGTTTTACAAATTTGATCGCTTTGAGATCATATTTACACATTTATTTACAAACTTTTCTTATTTTTTGTCGTATCTTGGCAAACAAAAAATCTAGTTGTCAAGATACACATTCTCATAACTACTATGCATTTAAACTATGTAATTGTCATTCATGTAAGCGTTCAAAATCTTTTCTAACTCGCAAATTTAAGCGACTACTTTCACCAGTGTTGCCGACAAAATGAATATGCAACATTTTGTCGGGGCCTATAAACTCATTGTTGGCGCGGGTACAATCCCCCACCACTTTAAGGCTCCCAACCCAATGTCGGGCGCGAGTCAGGCTAATCAAATATAAGCAGCCACATAATTGAAAATAAATTAGTTCATCTTTACCACCGAAACCAAGCGTTTTATTATCTACAAGTGACTCCTGCCCAACATCTGCCTCACCTCGCCAAGTCTTCTGCTCCAAGATCTTCTGGTGTTACCTCTTCAAGACCAGCCGGCCCTCCTCTGGAAAACCGCCAACGCCAGAAGCGAGCAGAGACGACAGCACACCCAGTGCCCACTATTCACCAAGCCTGGGTGCGGGAGGCAGATTTCATCACCAATATCAACTACAATCATCATCATCGGCCGTAAAGGAGCATCTCATCGGTTGAAGACACGGTTTGGACCCGGCGCCTAAATCTACAGTCTTGTGCGGACTCCCGTCCAGTACAACAACCATCCATAAAATACATCCGGTCCATCGCCGAGAACTAAAACGTTACAAAATGGCACGTGTCATGTAAAGCGGTTAAGATCCTTGTAAAATCATATTCCCTGAGATGTACTGTTATTAAGAGATTGCCGAAGACCCGTGAAGCTGAAAGTATTAACAACCTGTACAATGAATTACATTGTAGATATATCTTTTTGACAAAATATTATAATTAATGTCATGCATACCTTATCAGAAAAGAGGAACTCTTAAAGATGTTCCTCATAAAGGAGCCACGATTCTTACTTGGGTTGTATATGTTTTGTTTAACATGTTCTGGTTCAGGAGGCGATTATTTTAATTTTTATGGCTTGTTAAATATAATGGTTTTGCATTTGTGTTGTTTTAAAATTAAGTATATGATTTATCAGTATAATTTTGAAAATTAAAATTTAATCGAAGTTTAGTAAGCAATAATATGTTGGAATATTTCACATCACGCATGCATGCACCGACAACCGAAATTAGTTTGATGAATAGCGTAATTACCCAAAATAGTTTAGCAAAGATCGAATTAAAATAATTAGAAACATGAAAATTGATAATAAAGTTTACATCACGCGATCCTAAATATTTCTCTAAATTTACCATCGATCACTGCGAATAAATGGCTGCTAATGCGGTTTATCCTCGGAAGATTATACATTAAAAAAAAACTTAATATTCATTGAATATTAATATTCAATATCAGACTCTGGCATTCCCTCTAACATGTATTTAGTTAATACCTAAAATGGCCAAAAATGCCCAAGAAGTCGTTGATATATTTGCCGAATTCTTCATCAAAGTCTATGAAACTGCAAATGACTCTCCATTATTTGACACTATATCAATTATTATTGATAACCAGATCGATTTTAACCAATGCATATTTAAAGAAAGTGATTTTAGAAAAATTATCAATATAACATCGATAACATTTTTCTAAAAGGAGTCGTCAAATTAAGAACCTTGGGATTCTTTTTGACAGTAACAGCGCCCTTGCTGTGATTTTTCAAAAAATATGTCATGGATTTAACGAACCTTGCGTCTCGAACCTTCCAAAGTCAGCTAATGATTATTTCGAAAAAAATGGCCAAAATACCCAATCTGGTGTAATAAAGGTTTGCTAAATACATACATGCTTTACAACAAACATTTCGTGTTTATTATGATGTACGGTAATAAGTTGAGTATTTAAGCGATAGATGGCGCTACTCATAAAGCTTACTCCAGACTCTCCAGAGTCCGACAGATGTCGCTAGAGTGTAACAATTACTTATGAGATGAGATTGACATGGAACAAGCTTCTCGAACCAGAGAATTACCAAGCCTCGGGTAATGAACAGTGTAGCTAAACCCAGATCTATTCTTTGTAACATAAATAAACACAATTATAAGTAGGACCTTTTACTTTTTAACAAAGACTTCCCAAAACTTAAATCTGCAAAGTAAGGCGGATATAACATTTATTTTTACTTATATCAACAAAGTTACTACACATTGCTCTGTAACTACTTTCATAGTACCTTAAGTACTTATCTTGAACTCTTGGTATAATTTATAATTGAACTCCCTTGTGCAACAGAACTCTCTATGATAACTTGTATTGTACCTGCTTATATTGTTCATACTCAGCTCATTATGTTATGTAATATACACGTATTATTGTACTGCTTAACAACTTACCTTTAAAAATATATTGAATAGCTTTTAAATTGGAATTTTATTTACAAAAAGGATTTTGAAAAAAAATAACGTTTGAGCGCAGATTTTACCGCTAGATGGAGTGCAATTACTTCAGCGGTTGGTGCTCGTGATGTTCGTGACGGCTCGAGTCCTTTGTCGACAGACAGACCGCAATATTGTATGTTCACTGTAATCCACTGCCCGCTGCGCTGTCGAGGTTTTAGGGATGTTTTTTGTTCAAGTAAATGGGGAAACGCAATTTCGAGGAGAAAGCAAAAACAGTATTATCCCTCGAGAAATTTTCATGTTGTCAAATATTTACCTAACAATTCGTTTTAACAATTACTGCAAGAAACAACTATTTAATGTACAAAATAGGTTAGTAGGTTCTTATTTCGGGTTCATTGTGTAATTGGTGTGTTTTTTTATGTGAAACTGCACAAGACTGCTCTCTACCGTCTAGATAGGATCGGTCCTGAAACAAACGGCGGGGCGCCTGGCGCGAATATAATTGTCAAATCCAGTAGAAGCCTAGTTAGTAGGTAGGTGATCAATAATACAGGGTTTTCCAACAAGAGGTGTTATTTTGATATTCAATCGTAAAAGATCAATGGTTTCGTTGCTTGTGTGGCACAGAGCGCCGTCTTGTTGAAAGTAAACGTTGTCCAGATCAATACCATCCGATTCCGGCTATAAAAAATCATTAATAATCTCTCTATAGCGCAATCCATTCACCGTAACTGTTGCTCCAGCTTCATTTTCGAAAAAGTAAGGTCCAATGACTCCGCCGGACCATAAAGCGCACCAAACAGTCACACGTTTAGGATAGAGAGGCTTTTCAACAATAAGTCTTAGGTTTTCCGATTTCAGATGCGACAATTTTGCTTGTTGACGAAGCCACCGAGGTGGAAATGGGCCTCATCACTCAAGATGATTTGCATTTGATTCACTCAAGTGAATTTTAATAATTTCAATGCGTTGTTGAAGCGTGTATCGTTCCATTTTTATTAATAACGTCGTTTCTACTTGTCAAATGTCAAAAAATGACAGCTTCAAAAGTAACATCTACCGAAATAGCGGGCTATTCAAAATAACACCTCTTATTGCAAAACCCTATATTTGGATGATTTGCATTTTTTGTAAAAAATAATCTCAAGGATGATGTGTTAGGGCTGTAAAGTGTTGGGTATTATCAGGGCCCGCATAGGGCTGGCCCTGCGTCTAGAGCCAATTAGACTATGGTGTCATCCAAGAGGAGTATGTTGTGAGGTTGAGGTAATGGGATGGGGAAGAAGAGGCAGAAGATTAAGGTAAGGAAGTACCTACTAAGCATATCTGTCACCAAACATGGTCAAAGATATTTCAATGTTATACCTAATTCTAAATCTTGATCTTCCACTCTGGAACGTGCCACAATATGCTATATATTATTTTTAATTAGTAAACATATTGATCACATAAAAATTAATTGCGCACGACAGTATTTGAGCCCGCGACCTCAAGTCGCGAGTCGGGAGTCTTACCCCTCGACCACAGAGGCCGTCAATATGCTAATGTTAATATTGACAATTTTCATAACCTATTTTTTTTCTATTGTTGATTTTTGCTATATACTGGGCTTAGAAACCCAGAAAAAGTTGCAACAGGTCGTGCATCTGATCTTTTTAATGACACTTGCCTAACTCATTTCCGGAACATTCTGAGAGGGAGGAAAAAACAAACCTCCTTGGACATGTTTTTTTCTAAACGGCCTACAGGTGAAAGCGAGAAAAATGTAGCGTAAAAGGAATAGACCAGTAAGGATATCTAATTTATTTATTTACATTATCTTAATATATCCTGCAAATAATAAAAATATAGAAAAATTTGCATTTCTCGAATTTATCGGTCCAATATCCATAAAAATAGCAAAGGAAATAAAAAATGCGGTCTAAATATAGCTTTCAAAACCAATAATAACATAGGAACAAAATGAATGTGAATGAGGCAAGGAGTGTGTGCCAAGACCGAGTTGTTTGGCGGTCCGTCCTCTCTGCCTACCCCTGCGGGGAAACGGCGTGATGGTTAGTTAGTTAGTTAGTTAACAAACCTTAAAAACTCTAAAAGTAGAAATCCTAAACTTAATAATAGTGGCATATATGAATGTGACCACGCCGACTGCAACGCTACTTATATCGGACAGACGGGAAGGTCTTTCTCAACTAGATTCAAAGAACATATAAGATGTTATAATAATAAAAGTACCTTTTCAAAATTCGCAGAACATCTCTTAGTAAATAATCACGTCCCGCTTGACAACAATGAACTTAAACCCTTGCACATAGAAAGAAATGGCCTTAGATTAAATTTACTTGAACAATTAGAAATCAATAAAAGAACCAATGACCCTAATATAACAATAATTAATAAAGTTAGGAAAATTATTTATTCCCCGCTTCTTTTTTTTTTTTTTTATGTGACACCTCACAAGAGTGTCCCTGCCTGTGCAGTGCACAGACAGGGGAACTATGTCACCACCCGGTTGGGCGGCGTTGTGAGGCGGAGTAAGGTAGGGGCTGTAGGAAGGGATTTGTTAATGCGGGCCTTGAAGAGGCTCGAATTATAGGAGGGAGGAAAAACAGATGCCGGTAGCTCGTTCCACATACGAGCCGACTTACACAAAAACGAGTCGTAAAAACGGCCCGTTCTCATGAAGCCAACGTCAACCGTGAACGGGTGTTCAGTTCGTGTCCGTCGAGTTTCGCGCACGTGCACCGGTGCATCAGGAATCAATGCTGCTAGCTCCTTGGAGCAGGCTCCATTGAAATACCTGTAGAACAGACACAGCGTGCCTACATTGCGTCTATGCATCAGAGAAGGCAATCGGTCTGTTAACAACGGATTGTCAATCAGACGGATCGCTCTCCTTTGCACAGACTCAAGCAGGTTTATCAAGTATTTTGGGGCACCAGCCCAAAGGTGGCTCCCAAATTCAATAGTTGGGCGGACTTGAGACTTGTACAGGGTCAGCAGCTGGTCACTGTTGAAGAATCTCCTAGCCCTGTACAAGACGCCCAACTTTTTGGAGGCCTGATTTACTCGGGCTTCTATGGATCCCCGATACTTGAGCTGGTCTGATATAGTAACTCCAAGCATTTCAATGGAGTCTTTATTGGGGAGAGTGCTCCCATCAAATTGCACCAGACAGTCATTGATCTCCCTCTTTGCCGAAATCAGACACGCTTGGGTTTTTGAGACGTTGAAACTGACCAAGTTGGCCTTACCCCAGGCACGAACCATCTCTAGGTGGTGGTCAATTTTTCGCTTCAAAACTTCCCGAGCTGTTCGAACATCATAGGTGGAAGGGGGCCTGTCAAAAAGATAACCCTCGTGAACGGTGCTGTCATCAGCGTAGCAGTGAATTGGTGCACATTCAACGAGATCGTTGATGTGCAATAAAAACAGCGTCGGAGACAGCACAGATCCTTGTGGCACCCCCGTATTGATTTGGTGCGGTGAGGAAGAAGAGCCGTCAACCACGGTTTGAATTGTTCTTCCCCTCAGAAAGTCCGCAATCCAACTATGCAGGGTTGGGTGGATCCCATACGATGGTAATTTCCCGATAAGCGCCCGGTGCCAGACTCTGTCAAAGGCTTTGGAGATATCCAACCCAACGGTTTGGGTTTCACCAAAACGTTCCATGTACCGCCCCCAAATATGCGTTACATATCCGAGTAGATCGCCACACGATCGGTTTCGACGAAATCCATATTGCCGATCGCTTAGGATATTGTTATTCTCGAGATATGTGAGCAATTTGTTGTTAACCACCCTTTCTAATACCTTCGAGAGTATGGAAGTGATAGCTATGGGGCGGTAGTTAGAAGGGTCGGAACGGTCCCCCTTTTTTGGGATTGGGTGGACGATTGCCTTTTTCCAAAGATCTGGCACCTTTCCACCTTTGAGAGAGAGCCTAAATAATTTCGTGAGCACTGGAGTCATTTCTGCAGAACACCTCTTGAGGACCAAGGCAGGTATTCCGTCCGGCCCACTGGCTTTTTTTTTTTTTTTTTTTTTTTTTTCATTTTATTAACGCCTAGAAGGCTTTTACATATACATGTTATGGGTTTTGTTGTTCAGTAGCATTATAAAATATTTTAATTACATAGCATAATAAATTGAGTATGAACTTACATAACAATGTGTAGGGTTATTGTTATGGTGTTATTATTTTATAAACATAAGCAAGCAAAGTTTATTGTACAAAGTACGTCGGTTGAATATTTTACAGAACATAGGTTAAACTAATACATAAACTTGAGAAAAATATAACAGATATAGGTAGGTAGTTAAGTAGATACAATTCAAGTATATAGTTACGGTGTTATTGGAATTTGGACAATGAGTTCGATAAGTTTATATAAATATAGTGTAGTTACAAGAGTACAATAATGTAAGTAGGTAATACACACAAGACAAGTAAGTTTTGTATTATTATTATAAAGATAAACACTACAGTTTGTTGTAAACCATCTTTGTAATCATCAATCTTTATTTTGCCCGATTGGGAATTTTACAAAACAAAGCTTAGTTAATGAAACAATAAAATATGCGTTTGAAAAAAAATTATGAATCTGTTACAAACATTCTAGTATACTGTATTTTAGTTTGTATACTGATTGGTGATGATAAACATCAATTGAGCTATACTTATTACCGAGTATGTGAAGTCTTTGAATAGGTGAGTTTTGAAAATAATTGTTAGCAGATATGGGAACATTATATAGAGCGGTCTGTCGAGTGTCGCGCGTAGGTACACGGAGCGATATAAGACTCGTCAAATCAATGGCGTCCAGTCTGCCATTCGAAATTTTGAAAAGAGATACTAAGTCGCACACTGTGCGTCTCAATGATAAATCGGTTAAATTTAGTAAGTTCATGAGGAAAGTGTAATTAAGATATTCGTTTGGAATTCCTAATTTATAATTAATAAATCGCAGAAATTTATGTTGCACTCTTTCAATTTTTAATTGGTGAATCTTATAAAATGGAGACCAGATTGTTGAGTTATACTCTAGATTACTTCTAACTAAACCAGTGAATAGCAGTTTGAAGGAATTTATTAATTTAAAATCTTTCGTTGTCCTTAATATAAAACCCAAACATTTCATGGCCTTGTTGGTTATTTCGTTTATATGAGGAACAAATGTTAGTTGCCTGTCAAAAATAATACCAAGATCCTTAATATTCTCAACTCTTTTTAGGAAAATGTTATTGATGCTATATTGATGCGTAATGGGATTTTTGATTCGGGAAAAAGTTATCGTTTGACATTTATCAATATTGAGAAATAGTTCATTGTGGGTGCACCACTCTTGTAGCCTCACAAGATTAAATTGTAGTACGTAACAGTCATGAATATTTGGTGAAATTTTTATGAATAGTCATGGCTTTGTCGACTTTCAGCTCGTTCAAGACTCGGAGAACCTCTCTGTTCCGGATCTTCGGTTCCTCCATTTGAAAACCGCAGTGCGGAATGGAAGGGGGAGTCTCTCCGTTATCTTGAAGAGTTGAGTTTTCCGCGAAAATTTTGCCTAATAATTCAGGTTTCTCGCAGGCCGAGTTAGCCAGCCGACCATCAGGCTTGGTCAGAGGTGGGAAAGTGGTTCTGCAGAAATTTCTTCCGATCGAGCTAGCGAGTGACCAGAAAGCACGGCTACCAGTGGGGCAGTCAGCCAGCTTTTTCGCAATTCTCTGGTCGTGATCGCTCTTAGCTCTATTTAGAACTCTCTTACAATCCCTTGCCCGTTTTCGGTATTCCGAAAGGTTATTCATGGAGCTTATCTTCCGGAGTGCATTAAAAGCCGTATTTTTGAGTCTGACAGCTTCAGCACAGCGATGGTCAAACCACGGTTTTGTGCCCGCTCCAGAGGATTTGACGGAGAAGGGAATGTAGCAATCCATTGCTGATGTGATTACTTCTTCTACCTCGCGTGCACAAATTGATGGGTCCTCGGATCTAAAGCATACAGTACTCCAAGGAAAGGCGCCGAAGAAAGACCGCATGCCGTCCCATTTTGCTGCCCTGTAGTGCCATACCTTCCTCTTTACATGTTTGTCGGGTTGACGGTTCATGGAGGATGGGACAGAGGTGGTAATCAGGCAGTGGTCAGATGATCCTAAGGGCGCTGTCACCTCCACTCTGTACCCGAGTGGCTCACTAGTGAGAAACAAATCGAGTAGGTTGGCTCGATGTGATGGGATGTCTGGTATTCTGGTCGGAGATTCTACGAGTTGGCTTAGTCCATGGATAAGGGCAAAGGATTCCGCAGATCTACCGGCAGAGTTTGTTGGGCCCGAGAACTTCAGCCATTGTTCATTATGAACATTGAAGTCCCCCAGGATTACAAACTCGGCCGATGGGTAACGGGGCAAGAGAATATCTACAGTGTCACTCAAGTATTTAAACAACTCAACAGTGTCTGATTCGGCAAGGTTTGGTGAGCGATATAGGCACGCATAAATTCTCATCATACCGGTGAGATCCACACGTACCCATAACACTTCGTGTTTTGCGCTCTCGATATTTGCGAGACGAGCGCAGCTGATGTCAGCACGGCTGTAAAGGCAGACACCTCCTTTGGGCCTGAAAACGCTTTCCAGATGATATCCTGGGCAGTTCAGATAGGAGGTATCTGGGGGCTCGGCAATCTGTGTTTCCGTAAGGAAGAGGAGATGGGGATTTTGTGAGAGAAGGTGGTGGTGGATGGGAGTTAGGTTGGTGTGCAGACCGCAAATGTTAGCGAAATTCACCTTCATCCTCGGTCCACACTGAGGACTCCTACTGTTCGCTGTCGCTGAGTTTATATTAATTTGTTGTGAGTTCATAGTTTTTAAGTTTGTTTTATTTGTTTGTGGGATTTAGGATGGGTTGGGAAGGATTAGGTTAAAAAGGTTGGGTGGGGAGTTGGAGAGTGGAGCAACTGGATACACCAAATGTAAGGTATGTTCTTCTGACTGCGGTTCTAGGCAATGGGCAGGAGAGTCCGGCTGTGGAGGTCGCCCAGTGCGCCCCAAACGCTAGATGCTGGGTCCTCACCGGTCACGAACCGGCACAACATCAGCGGCAGGGTTTTTTCGCTGGCTGATGGGGCAGCCCACCCTTGGTCGTGAGCCCAAGGGTCGGGCCCCTGTACTATCCAGCGGCCCGGACAGCGATAACCGGTTTACTGGATCTCCCTCAACCGGCCTCTCCCAGCCCGGCCCGCCCCGCAGTGAGTAGGCCGACCCATTCATCAGTGTGATCCAGAACGCACAACCCTCCATGAACCCGGGCACCCCTGCTAAGTCACCAAACGTAGCGAACCACTTCAGGTGACCTGTGGCAGAGGTGTTGGTAACCCAGAGTATGGTTCCCGGGGCGGCGGTACCCATTGACCACCTCCCAAATTAATAACTTCTAAGTATGTTCACAAAACCTAAACAGTATAACACATTTAAATAAATTAATAACTGCTACATCATTATTGAACAATTAAGAAAACATTAATGTGGGGAAAACAGACATCAAAATACTCCCACAGAATATGAAATCTGTTGTCACAATTATTGTTTTCAGTAAATTGGTTTAACCGGTAATAAATCATTTTATATTTGGGAGGGAGTAACATAGAATCATATTAATAAGTCGTCTAAACGTGGCTAAACCACAGTTTGAAAATGGCCTTGAAAGCCGAAACAGCAGTAACAATAACAAAACCACAAAATACTTGCAGAACTTAATAATTATATTATTAAATTTGATTTTAATTAAATTTTAAAAAAATAATAAAATAATAAATGGGTTGAAATTTTGGGGGTTGGAACGGATTAATGGTAGTCTAATTGTATTGTATGGGGGAATCTGCATCGATATACGAGTAATTCAAGATACGAGCAAGGTTGCGGAACGAATGAAACTCGTATGTCGAGGTACCACTGTATATTATTATTGTTTTTATTTCTATTATTATTTAACGTTACATAATTTTAATAAGACTGGTTTTGTGTAGATAAATAATATTTCTACGTAGATTGAGTGTTTTAAAATACACATTTCTCTTTATTAAAGGTATATTTCACCTAATCAAAAATACTTATGGATAAATATTTAGGTAGGTACCTACATTAAGATATTGAAAGATACAAGGATTACTCATTTATCGACCACAGAATTGTCATTTTTCCGTAATTCGTGGATTGGCTAGGGGAAATTTTATCCAGTTTATACGCACCCTTAGATTTAAATGTATAAAAAGAAATTGAAATTAGATTAAGTATTTTACTTGAACAATTTTAAAACATGACTTTATGGTATCTCAGGGTATTCGCAAGATAGAAAAAACTTGAATCGAAATGCATCATTTTGACATGGGGTATATTTAAATATGTAAATTAATGTAATCGTGTCATAAAAATTAACGATTACGGTAACAAAGAAAAGAAGGTAACCAAATGGTAAAAATATATTTTTCTTTCAAATTTCTCTCTCCAACCCTCCTGTTGAATACAAAATACTGTAAATTTTTATCACGGGTTTATTAATTCGGGTTATTTTTATTAATTGCATTACTAAGATCATTCATTCCCTTACTGTGTGCAAATTATGTGCTGTGTATTAAAGTATTTTATTACGTCATATTAAGAACTGTAAAGAATATGAAATACCGGGTGTAATATTCTGCCTGTCGTTGAAAACCGTTTTGCTGACTCACTTCACTTCACGATCGCGTTTTGAACCAGCTTTATTCGTATCATAATAATATTTTTACGTCTGAGAGCGGTAAGATCCTTGATATCAGTTTAAACCTAATAGTTTGTTGTGAAACATGATTGGTCGAACAGTTTAGTGTAGGGTGTTCGTGAAAAATGCAATTGTAGCGGTTACATCACCGCTCCTAGGGTCATCATATTATAACCAGACTGCACGAGTTAAAAAGCTGAGTCAGCAATCAGTCTTACGAAACTTCAATTAAAATATCGGTACCGCAATACGTAAACTGCTGATATGAGAATGTTTGCATACAGGGTGATGCAAATGATCCTACAATGAATTCATCTAGAATCGTTTTATTGGTAAAATTTTGGGTAAAACCAACTACTTTCAATTTGGGAGGCGGGTATGGGTACCGCCGCCCGGGAACCATTTATTGGATAACCAACACCCCTGCCGTAGGTTACTTAAAGTGGTCCGCTACGCTTAGTGATTAAGCAGGGGTGCCCGGGTTCACGTGGTGAGGTTTGCCTGGGTCTTGGCTGCATCGAAAGAGACTGGTTGAGGGAGACCTTTTGTCCTCTCCAGCCGGATTCTCGACCCATCGTCTTGCACCGCAATGTGAGGGATGGATTCATTGGACACTCCTGGACACAATGAACCCAGATTCCTATCCACCCTTCATACCTTTTTCCTTCCCAGATCTTCCTCTAGTTCCTCCCCTTCCTCTCCTTCCTATTCTTAAAAAACGCTCCACACAGCATCCCCAAAGATCTCCTGTATGGAGCTTATGTAAAAATAAAAATAGTATATCAAGCTTTTATAACGAATATTACTTTTGATCACATAATAAGTATGCGTATGCGTAACAATTACTTAGATTAGAAGCGTATGTCGTTACGCCAGTTGTTTACTGTTGTCAGTTGACCAACTATAGTTGAATTGCCTAAATGACGCCTTTTTATGTCTATACTTTTGACATTGAACCACAGACAAAACTTTAGTGTCCTAATGTTTGTTGAACGCCGCGGATATATCTATTTGAATTTCACTTTTTTTACAGGAATTACTGAATTCAAATCTTGAAGGGGAAAAATAACCCACTTTCTGACATCTGATCAAGCTAAATCCTCGCGGAAAGACTCCTTGTCGATAACTTTTAGTAAACTCGTGCACAAAAGAATTTTTCTGAAATTGTATAACATTACTTTTAGTGGCATCATATGCACACACGTGGACATATTATAATCATTTCTCAGAAATCGAATGACATTACAGCAGATATTTTTTGTTGTTTGTTTGGTTGTTGTTGTTTAAATTTTGTTCGTTTTTGTCCAACGGACCAAAACGGAAATCGGTAGAAATAGGGCCTCAAAGTTTTTTTGCGAAAAACGCATATACAATGAAATAAGCTCATTCTAAGCTTACTAAATTGATTTAAAGTTATATATATTACTATTTTTAAGTAAAATTCGGTACAAATGGTTAAAATTACGCAGAAAATACATTTTTATTTGGATGTAGGACAAACTGTTGGACAAACACGCTCGAAATGTTGTTTAATTTTGGTGCAAACTGCGTCTTGAAAACACATTACAAAATTATTTTTTTTAATTTTCACTTGTATCGTATAAATAATACTGCATTCTTAACTCAATTTCTTCAAAAATAGTATGTTGGACAAAAACGAACAAGAGCGACGAATATACGAAAAAAATGTTGGTCCTCTTCGATCAACATTTGGCGATGTTGATAGAGTTTTCGACTCCAGTTCCTGTAGTAAGGTTTAATATTCACTCAAACAAACAAAAACATATTAAAATAGATGCATTATAGTTAAAAAAATACTTTGTGCTTTAAGGGTTGATTTTTTCATGTGAATACTGCTGCTGAAAAAAGTTGGAAAAAGATGTGGGAGAGGAAGGTTGTAAAGTACTAGACTTCAGATTTGGTCACCAAACACGCCTAAATCCATTTCAAGTAACGTTTCAATTCTAAATACTTGTCTTCCACCAAAGTAATATTGAGAGTATCTCCGACTCTTGTCTGTGATTCTTATTGAATTTTAATACTTCGTTGGCTTTATTCGATTATTCCATATGTTAAAAATGTACGAACCATTAGCAAAGTTCACCACCAGTTACTTTGCAGGCTCCTGCCTAGCACCTAGCGGTCAGAGGTAAAACTAAGGCTAACAGATAAAACAGGTGTTTTGCCTTATCAATTGGCTTTCTTTGACAGTGTTTGTTTACAATTAGCTTGTCAATGTGTTTTACTTGGTTAGATTATAAAAGGCCTCGCCAACTGGATTCCTTCTTCTTCTCTCCTATAAAATAGTAACAAGCAGTCATTATGGTCTACATACCATTAGTAAAAGTGTTTTGTCCGGGTCGGGAATAATTTAACTCTTTGTAACATTAAATAAAGTGAAATGCAGTTTTGTGCAGTAAAAACAAAAAAACCATGCGTCTGTTAAAGAAGACTTCATCAAGCCCATACAAATCTTAACACCATAAGAAAAAAATAAGGCACAGAAACGAATGTAAACATAGGAAGGAAGCGTGTTGAATGTCGCTGAGGTATGACCAAATTGCACGGACTATCAAAACGGCTATGAAATGAAAGTTATACGTTTGGTGTGATTTATAGAAGTCAAACAGGCTATGAAAAAGCTCGAAAGCCTTTTGCATATTTTGAATTTTAAAAAAATCTTTGATACGAGTGTATCAAAATGATTTCCCTGTGAAAAAAATACTATAATAAATGTGTATTTATCTGTCGTAAAATGTTTAGGACGATTGCATATTTATTGTACATAAAATGTTGATGTCTTTCCAGCGATTCGGTCGTAAACAATTTGATGTAGAATTTCAGAGCTATTTCAATATATTTCAAAATAACCAATACAATCGGATGACACTGCACTAATCAAATGTTTATATAACTTGTAAGAAATTGCATTCCATGAAAATGTTATAAATTTATATATACGCCTAAAAGGGCTTTTACATAAAAGTGATACATGATGCAGTGTACATCTATATTATATAGGAAATACTAACAGTATATAGATTTAATTCATAATAAAGTAGATACCAAATAGATCTATGAATACACAAATGTAAAACTGTGATTGCAAGTGTAATGAGAATATAATGAAAAATTTATTTTTTTAAATATATATATAGATATATATATATCACACCGCCTATTTAATGGTGGTGATATATACAATATTCGTAGATGCGCTGTTGAAATCTTAAAGTGGCTCAAATACTACGTCAATTGTAGTACTTTTCATTTCGTAGCTTTAGTACTAAACCGTCACGCGTCGCGTTATTTTGTGTGCCCCCTTTAAGTAAATTGCCTTTAACAAGCGCCAAAATGTCCAATTGTGTGATGAGAAAGTGCTTTAATTACTCGGCAAACATCAGTAAAAGCCAAGGAATTACATTTCATTTGTTCAATTCATACAAATTACTTTTTTTTTTCGATTATTATAAATAATACAATTGTTTCCCGTTCGAAAATTTAATGCGTCATAGATAAAATGCAAGGCCGACTAGAGTAGACGTCTGGGCGCGCAACAGCCAAATTATGAAGTCAGCCCTCTCGCCAACTAAACTTCACTGTTTAAAATCGTCTAATCCTCCATTTTTTTATTATTTAGGAAAAAACAGTCATTTATATATTTAGCATAAACAGCAATTATTTACAATATTAGTTCAATATGTTCCATTAATTCTAGTCGTCCATTCAATATGTGCACCTATACAATATACGAGTATTTATAAATGACAAGAAAATACAAAGAATAAACATTAGACGAAATTACAAAATGTAATAAAAACAATTAAAGACAGTTAGTATTAATACAGTTATCACATGAATATAATAAAAACAATAAAATAAACTAAGATGATAGGATTATTCCACAAAATAAAAAAATTAAGTTATCAGTTTAGTAAGTTGCATTTTATATGTTCTCAAGTTACACTTAAAAATGTCTACATCTCTAGAGGCATTGTGAGTTTTACAGATACGTCCTATTAAAGAGCATATTTGGCTTTACAGTGTGGTGTTCTAAATAAGTCGTTCGATCTGGTGTTGTGTTCAGGGCAACGAAATGCAATCTTTTCTAGCAGATATGATGAATCAACAAAACTGAATATTTTCAAAAATAATATCGCCTATTTTAGCCCTCTAACCCAAATGTGTCGACTGTATAATAAGATTGAGTATGCTGAAGTAGATATTTTTGTCGATAATTTATATGGATTCAGAAAAAAAATTCTGCTATTTTTAAATAATATGTTGCACTGATTATATGATGTATTACTTGCGTCTCTTACTTTTCTGTAATATTTGTATTTCATATATATTTTTAATTTTGAATTTTTATTTGTTTTATATTTTAATCTGTATTTAGGTATATGAAAATTAATGTGTCCTATGGCTGAGTAGATTTTGGTAATTGTTGTACCTATTTGTATGTTAACTGAGTTTTTATAACTGGATTGTTCTCACGTAAGTGAGAACAATCCAGATAAAAGACTGTTCACGATTTTGTATAAAAATAGGGCATCAGAAAATTTTCTGCGTTTATATATATAATGCGGTAGGGTCAAACCGATGATCACTAAAGCGATACGATAGGTGTTTAATAAGTTTGGATTGGATATTTTTAATACGACCAATGTATGTTTGATATTCAGGATTCCAAATGACTGAAGCAAACTCGAGTTGTGACCTTACATATGACATATATAGAAGAATTAGTGTGTGTGCTATAGTGAAAGGCTTTGTAATGCGTTTAATAATAATAATAATAATAATATTTTATTCCAGGATGTGGGGAGGTTAGTGCAATCCCACACGTCCCATATAGATATACATTTTTTTTATTTTTTTGTACAATAGATATAATAAATTATCAAATAAGGAAAACTATGCAGGGTGCGTGGTCTTGAGTGCGTAAATCCCAATTGTTTATAAGCTTTTTCTAAAATATGTTCAATATGGTCCTATAACATTTTAGAATCTCAAGCAGTACTCCAAGATCTCTGATTGATTCTACTCATTGTAGGGGTACATGGTTTAATTTGTATCTATAATGAATGGGCTATTTTTCACGTGTAAATGTAATAACGTTACACTTTAATGTATTTAGATAAAGTTGATTGTATTGTTTAATTTTGCTTACGTATTTGTTTATTTATATTCTTTATCAGCAGTAACAATGAGTATCAACAACAATCGCTGCCATTTGCAAACTGTCGTTGCGCTATTATGGTACCACACTAACTTAATCACTTGACACCTCAAGATCCCTCAGGCGCCCAGGCCCCCTACTCTGTAGAACGTACTTATATCATTATTTATTTATATTCTGTACAGGCAGATAATAAACAGGACCATACTTACCTGGGAGGACACTAGAGATTAACAACGTTTATTGTTTATTAGAGAAATTAGCGTAAAGTTTGCAGGCAGAGGACATAATTGTAACATATGTAATTGGAAATGCCATTATTAATTCCGGTATTAATATTAGTTTTTTTTGTTTCTTATTATTTAATATTTGAATTTTTATAATATTTATTATAAAAATACAAATATTAAATAATAAGAAACAAAAAATTACTAAAATAAAATTTTAATTTTAAAAAATACGAAAATAAAATTTAAATTTTCAAAAATTACTAAAATAAAATTTAAATCTAATAATTGTCGAAAATATTAATAAATATAAGCAAAAATTGAAAAATTAATAGTCCACATATATTTATTATTATTTTTTTTAAGACTTGTTTTTTTGTTAATTCTTATTGATAAATCTTGCGTTTTTCTTACTTATGTTTTTGTTATTATTCCGAGACCCGGTTATGAGCAGTGCCGCTACATTAAACACGGATTGATATTTTGGAATATGTACGGAACATCAGATCAGTCGACAGATTTTTTTGCCTGTGATTTTCGTGTTTCAAGCTGCATTTTTTTTTCTTATTGCTAGCTCGCTAATCGCTGGTGCAGTGATGTGATGTTAAAAATTTATTTATTTAATGGAAAAAAACATGTCGACTCCAATGACATTCTTGTTTATTTTCTATCCAAACGGAGGGATTTTTTCCCTTTATAAACTCTAAACGAACTGAATGAAGTAGGTCAAGAACCATTGGTTATAAAATTTGAGTAACGTGGCGTAAGCATTTATAAGGATCTCTGCACTTTACTGTACCTGATAGAACCAAATAGAGTTCACCTCCACTCCACCGTCGTTTCTCTATTCAGGACCCCTACATCCTAAAATTATTTAACATTTTAAATCGCAAATGGGAAACGCAATCCTGTGGTAAAATTCAACGTTTGCGCAAAATATCACAAAAACGATTTCCAGGCATTTAAATTCTCATACACGCTGATTGCTTCCATAAAATTATCAAACGAATCGACGATTTATTTCGAAGCGGTTCAGCTCATCAAAATAATAGAACATAAATTTGCATTTAGTTATGGCGTGGAATTGTGAAATGCGTTATTTTTAATTACACGTGGACGGTCGTGCAAGGAATATTTTTTTTATGAAAAACACGTGTAAACTACTGTATATCTCGTATTAAAGTTATAATTATCGTTATAAGGGCAATAATGTATCATTGTATTAATTACAGGATCTCATTGTTTGCTTTATTATTTACACATGTTCTTAACTTCCGTATTCTATTATTTGCCGTTTTACTCGTAAGAGCTGTTTATTACTTACGCAATAAGGAAGTTGAGTGAAAAATATTTTGACTTTTAAAAAATATGTTCATGTAGATCAAAAAATATCGATTCTAAATATATAAATATATTTCTATATTATTATTCTTAGAATTAGTTAAACGTTCTTGAAAAATCATTCAATAGCAATAAACTGAATACACTCCACGATTGGTCGAAAGAATTCTGACATCACATGTGTCGTGACTTGTACGTACAACGGATCACCTATGGTGCATCTCTTTCTATTACATGAGAGATGGTCGGTTTAGATGAGAGAGGTTTATTTGGGTCAAATCACAGCCGGTCGTTGAGTTAAAGCTTCCAAGTAAGTATATCAAATTATTAATTGTGTTCATTTGTACGTTACGATAAATATTATACATTTTTACAGTATAATAATGATTGCGAATTCTACCCATCTGACATTTACCAGGTATATTTTTATATACCTTTTATATAAATATTTTTCACTCAACTTCCTTATTATTCTCTACTCATTATAATATATATTATAATGTGTTGATGGCTTTTAAATATTTCATCTTTTGTTTTCCATATAATAAGTCACTGCTGAAAACCAGCTTCATTCCCGTAGAAACTAATAATAGAGATAGGACTCAAGTGTCAAGTGGTGTCGGGATTTACGGGACTTTTTCAACCGAGGATGTCTGCCTGGAGGACAGATAAGCCATATTTTGTTTAAAGTTTTTGTTTTTATTTTCTGTTTTTGTTTATGTATTTTGTTACAGATGACACACATAAACTTCACTTTGACTTTGGTTCAAGATTTTGCTTATGATAGCCTGCGATAAGCGAGCCCTAAGGGTCTGAGACAGAGGTGTGAAATCGTCGGATCACGACAATAGAAAGAATTCAATTTTTTTTTGCTGGATTTTATTTAGGTATTGGAGCCAGGAAGGAGTCTGAAAGGGTCGAAAGGATGCACTAGGTGGCATGAAAGGCTGGGAGGTGACTGGAGAGACTAAGGTAGACTAGGATGAGGTGATTTTGCACAGCGGTGCTGCCAAGGTCTGTTATCTATGTGAGGATGTTGTGTCGGCGCTCTTAATTGGCAGCAGACACATGTCAGCGCTATATTAGTGGCGGACACATGCCTGAACGGATGACGAGCCTCGTGCTGGCACAGTTGGTGGACGGGTAGTCTCTCTCCCTGCAGCAGCTGGTACAGTTCCTTCGCTACCTACGACTCTTGCAGCAGAGTCTCCATCTTCTGTCTTCGTCGAGCGTCACAGCGGTGCTGCCAAGGTTTGTTGTCTATGTGGGGATGTTGTGTCGGCGCTCTTTATTGGCAGCAGACACATGTCAGCGCTATATTGGCGGCAGACACATGCCTGAACGGATGACGAACCTCGTGCTGGCACAGTTGGTCTAAATAACAAATGTAGATCCTAGGAAATAAATTGTACAGCGCCCTGGAGGTGATTTTTCACAAAAACGGCGCTCTACAAATTATCCAATTATTATTATTGTTATTATTACTAGACAGAAAAAAATAGCTCCCATCTATTGTCAAATATATGTAGGTATTTGTTGTTATTATTATATGAAATGGATTTCTAAAGATACATATTCGTACAGTGCTTTATAATAATATGTTGTTTATTGCATCGCTTAGAAGTTTTTATTATTATACATGTCAGGCCGCCGCCCAGAAAAGTCTCACAGTGAACTGGGCTGTAAACCGTTATTTTACTTTTGGTCTTTACTTTTCTGCGCGGCGGTCCTGAATTGGCGCGGGGCACGTCAACAAATAGCGACGGCAATACCGTACCGGGCGCGAAAAGCCAATATATTAATAATAATATTAATTTAACTATGAAATCTTAATCAATTTTCTTTTTTTTAATAACATCAATTCTAATAGACGGTTAACATTGGTAAAAAAATTACTGGAATTCCTTATTGAAGAATTTTTTTTTTCCTTACAAAATGTTTAAGCGACGTGGTTTTCACAGTTTGAATGACGTCACACCCACACCCCGCCTCTTACCGCTCGTTTTGGCGGGCTTAATAAAATTCAAACTTTGAGAATTAATTTAACTATGAAAACAAACTTTAAAAAAAAAAATACTCGTATTTAAGTTTGAATGCGAACATTGATTAAAAAAAATAAAAAAAATGGACTCAACTTCCTTATTCTAATTTCTCTTGTTATAATTTATGTTTAGTTAACCTACCTTACACACAACAAATTATAGTTATAAGTTTGAAATATATCATGTACAAATATAAATAATTATGTGAACACTGTAAACATTATATAGAAATAAATAAGTTATATTATGTAAAAGCCGAAAGGCGTTAATGATATGAATAAATAAGTGATAATAAATTATTATAAGCAATAATTAGTCGCCTGTAATATCTAAGGAATTGAACCCGCGCCTTCTGATATCCGGTCAGACGCTTGGACCACAAATAATTCAATACGTACTGGTACTTCAATCAACAATTACTGCTTTTTTTCCACCTGTAAACAACCGCGTCTTGGAAATAAGCCGACGTGGCTCAGTGGTCCAGAGTATCTGACATCAGAAGGCACGGGTTCAATTCCCGTTGGCGGCATTTATTTTTACTCGTGAGATTTTTTTCAATTTGTATTGATATTACAGGCGACTAATAATTGCTTATAATAATAATAATAATAATAATAAATTCTTTATTCCAGGATGTGGGGAGGTTAGTGCAATCCCACACATCCCATAGATGAGATAAGTACAAATAATATTTACATAGAGTAACATAAATAAAATAAATAAAAAGAGATTAAAAAATTAAAAATGAAATTAAGTTAAAGCAGAGAAGCACGGGAATCCATCGGATCTAAGATTGTGGGAGCAAGTATCTTTCTCCAATGGTCTTCAATGCTCGATCCTGAAGTCAGGCGGGATTCTATGATAATAGTGTTTCTGGAATGGTTTATCCTTTCCCTCAGTCCTGCAATCCTGGTTCTTAACAGAGCTGTAAATCCTGGAACTCGCCCTTCTGTTAACATCGAGGAGGCACTGCAGTGCCTTGGGAGTCCGAACATCAATCGGTAGGCGTTATTATATTGAACCCGAAGCCTTTCCATTGTTCTTTTCTTGAAATTAGCCCAGAGCTCGCATGTGTACAGGGTGGTGCAAAAGGCTAAAAAAGAGCGTCCTTTTCACTCGTGGACTACAGAGCCGAAATCTTCTACTGAGCATGTTACATTTTATACTCAGTACACGCCTCTGCCTGTCAATATCTTCATCATCCGTTAACTTGTTGTTGATGATATGTCCTAGATATTTTGTGGTTTCTACTGTTTTCAGAATCTCACCATTCAAAAAGACTGGGGGAATGTTTTTTGGGCCTTCCCCGTGTTTTATGACCAACAGTGCTACTGTTTATAATAATTTATTATATTATTATTATATTATTATACAGCTTATAATAATTTATTATCCTTTATGCTATGCATAAAAACCTTGTCTTATAAACATAAGTTTATCATTAAATAAATGATAATAAATAAGTGGACTACAAGGAATTATTTAAATATTTCCAAGGAATATTTTCAATGAAAAATATGTGTACATTTTTAAATTTTAAATTATATTTATGGGGATAGTTGTGCAAGGAATTTTTTCAATCGGAAAACGCAAAGCGTATATAAACTGCGAACCTCACATTAGTGATTTAATAATTGGTTGTACAAGCAATATATTAAATTCCTTGCATAAATCGGAAAACGCAAAACATGTTTTGCGTTTACCGCAAAAGTTTTTACGGATACCGAAAGATGTGTTATTGTAAATTCATAATTCGTTCATTTGAAATGAACAAATTCAGTAATGGTGCGCAATGAAAAAGCAACGGAAAAGTATTAGTCCAAGCAGTAAGAAATAATAACGTAATCCAAAGCTAACCTGTTATTTCTGTCCGAATCACATTTCATTTATTCCTGTGGGATTCTTAATGAGAATTAGGTCTGGGGAAATGAATTTCGCTATTATGTTTCATATTAAAATTTGGAAGTATAATTTTTTGATGAGGGTGGGATATTTCAAAATCAAGTGCTCCGAAATCCCGGTTGCTGGACCATGACAATGATTTGACAAAATTTTGTTTTTAATAATAATTATTAATCTTTGCGAAATCAACGGTTAAATTTTATCTTTTTTTACATTATACTAAAAATATAAACCATTATAGATTTCTTCACTGAAAACCAGCTGCATTCCAGGTCTGTTATGTACAGCTGAGTAGTAGTGCAGGCCGCTACAGTATGGCAAAAGAAAACCTGCTAAATTCCGAGGCCAGAATGTACAGCTGAACAGTAGTTCGGGCCGCTACAGTATGGCGAAAGAAAACCAGCTGAATTCCGGGTCGTAATGCACAGCTGAACAGTAGTGCGGGCCGCTACAGTATGGCGAAAGAAAACCAGCTGAATTCCGGGTCGTAATGCACAGCTGAACAGTAGTTCGGGCCGCTACAGTATGGCGAAAGAAAACCAGCTGAATTCCGGGTCGTAATGCACAGCTGAACAGTAGTTCGGGCCGCTACAGTATGGCGAAAGAAAACCAGCTGCATTCCGGGTCCGGAACGCACAGCTGAACAGTATTTCGGGCCGCTACAGTATGGCGAAAGAAAACCAGCTGAATTCCGGGTCGTAATGCAAAGCTGAACAGTAGTTCGGGCCGCTACAGTATGGCGAAAGAAAACCAGCTGAATTCCGGGTCGTAATGCACAGCTGAACAGTAGTTCGGGCCGCTACAGTATGGCGAAAGAAAACCAGCTGAATTCCGGGTCGTAATGCACAGCTGAACAGTAGTTCGGGCCGCTACAGTATGGCGAAAGAAAACCAGCTGCATTCCGGGTCCGGAATGCACAGCTGAACAGTATTTCGGGCCGCTACAGTATGGCGAAAGAAAACCAGCTGAATTCCGGGTCGGAATGCACAGCTGAACAGTAGTTCGGGCCGCTACAGTATGGCGAAAGAAAACTTATAAGTAAAACGTCGAAGATCTTCAAAATGCTGCGACAGGTTGGCTACATTCCTCGGCGCCGAGCTTTCTGCAGAAGGAATTGCAAATTGGTGAAACGCTTGAATTTAAATGTCGACTATTTTAAAAAAATAATGGAAGCTTTAGTTTTAAGAGGCGAGTATTAAAATATTTGTATCTTTGCTGTTTTTTTTTATATTATAACCAAACCTTTGGTTACCTTCGGATCAGCCCTCGTACATATTAGTATTCACCTACAATTTCTAAGACGTATTATACTAGTCTAAAAATCTGATTCCAGACATTCTTACACAGTATTCAATAAAAGTTTTTAAAAAATCGATGTAGAATTTTCACCCTGTATTGTAACATTTAAATTTTCCCTGTTTTCTTTTTACTAATTTTTTACCCAAGTTCTCAACATTTCTTCGATCTAAGCATCCCTTTCTTCGTTCACCACGCTTTATTCAGCCTTGCAATCTCTTCGGACATCGAAAACCTACGCTTCACTTCTATGGTTTTTTTGTTTGTTATTATTTAATTATGAATATTAGTTATTGCGCACAAGTCCGGCCCTGTAAGTAGGATACCCATTACGGCAGTCCCACGAGTTCGGTAATAAACATATTGTGGTTGATATAAATTACGCGGTGTTTCGTTGTCGCTCATATTTCCGCATGAAAGGCAGCTATAAATTGAATTTCACGTGTCATCTGCTGCCGCGTTTATCTGCTCTTGTTAGTGGGAAATATATACATTTTAAAGGTGAAATAGTGTGAAAATAAACACAACGTATCGACATCTAAATATTGATGAAATAATTCGTTAACGGAACAAAACTTAAAAGGATTACTGTCCAACAGTACTTTAGTTTACTTAACTCTTTGCACGCGGCCGTATCAACTGTTTTTACGGCAAAAAGTCCATACTCACACGCGGCTGTATCAACAGTTGATACGGAAACTTTAAATGCCGATATTCCAGCGGTCTTTTGACATAAATTTATTTCCCGCTTCTTGAAAATAAAATTGAATTTCATTAAAAAACATCGATAATCAAGTGAGCCTTATCGCGCCTTCGAGTGCTATAGTTTACAATTTTGTCAACGGATGGCGTTAGTTCAATTTTGTTATTATATTAAGTGACATAAAATTTAAGTCTCCAGTTTTAGAAAAAGTTTTCATAACAAAAAATGATAAGTGCTCATGGTGTCCCACTTGTGTCTATCAACGCAGTGGCCTAAGTACACACACGCCGAGTGAATGGCGGGACCACATTCAAAAGATACGGTACAAAAAAACAAAATAAAAAATAAATAAAAAAATGCAAATTCAAAAAACAAAATCAAAATAAAATAGAAGACAAAATAAAACACAATCTCTAAAACAAAAACAATATCAAGTGGAAACTAGACACTCCACCATGCGAGATGGAAAAATATAATTCTAGGAAAATTACAAAACATTGGTAAGATAAACAGAGCTTCGTAGTTTCTATAGTTAAATTATATATATATATATATATTTTTTTTTTTTTTTTTATTATTTTAATATACATCATATTACATTAATACATACATATTTTGCAAAATATAATATCAAGGTTCATATATGGTCATGTATACCTTATCAGAAAAGAGGAGCTCTTGTGCCTGATAAGGGAGCCACGATTCTTACTTAGATTCATAATTCATAATGAGATATAATAATAAAAATATAATAATATATATTATAATAATAATATATACATATTTTTATTTTTGTTTAATATAAGTTTTTTTGGAAAAAAAGTTTGATTTTATTTATTTGTTCTTGTTGGTTCGTAATACAGCGCAATTCGGAAGGGAGATTATTGTAGTTTTTTATGGCTTGGTAAATATAATGGTTTTGCATTTGAGTTGTTTTAAAGATTGGCGTAATAAATTGATTTCCATTTCTCATGAGTTTATAAAATTCTTGATATTCTGTGTTATTTTTTTCTTTACACATTTTTATAATGGAAGTTTGCTTAAATATATCATCAATATTTGGTACTGGAAACAATTTAAAAAGCAATTTTGTTGGGAAAGTAGAGTTTTTTTTAAGTATTACTTTTATAATAATTTTTTGCGAGACTTTTACTGAGTTTAGGTTGTTTTTATAAGATCCTCCCCAACCTATGATTCCGTAAATAAGCAGGGAGTGGACAAGAGCATAATATACATTTTTTAGTATTTTCACATTTAAAATATTTCTTAACCTAACAAATATATATATACATTTCCTTATTCTCTTTACTAACTCCCTGATATGGCTTTTCCATTTCAGATTTTCATCGATGATCACACCAAGATATTTGATTTCAGAAGAAGAGTTGATTACAGTACACATAGGATTAAGTAGTTGACAGTTGATATTGTCACAATTTTCATCATGGATTATGATATTTACTTCGTGTTTAGGTATTTTTTGTAGTGAAAATAATACATATGTTGTTTTTTTAGCATTAAGTGTGAGTAGGTTATTATCAAACCATGATTTTAAGATATTAATACATTCATTTGCAAGTTTGTTAACTAGTTCCCATGTTTGACCTTTTATTAATAAAACAGTATCATCAGCATAAGAGATTAATTCACCTTTGATTTTCTGTTGGAAAATGTCATTTACATACATTAAAAATAGTAATGGTCCGAGGACCGTGCCTTGAGGAATGCCAAATGTACTTGTTAGTGGTGTACTAAAAGTTTGGTTTAATTTTACAATTTGAGGTCTCTCTGTTAACGGCCCTCGCTACTAAATGTTTCTAGCGCGAATTCGAATATCTAACTCGCTGCACCTGGCAGCTGGCCGGTGCGTTCCATTCAATACAAGACACGCACAGAGCAAAACAAATTATTATTAATTAAAGATATTGTGATTATGAAAATTATGTTAAAATATATTTTAGAATGTAATGCAATATTACAATAGCTTGATTCATGGAGGAGGTTCTCAGTAACAACATTTAATATAACTTTTTATTTGGATTTTTTTTTTGATAAATACAATTATAAAGAGTTACAAAAGGCTTCCCTTTGTTCCAGCCTGGTTTCGCAGTGCGGCGGGGCACTGTTAATACTAAATTGTATAGTTTAATTTGAGGTCACGGGTTCAAAAGCCGGCGAGGACAAAACAAATTTAATTTAATTTATATAAGTATGTCATATTATAGAATTAAAATAAATTTTATATAGTTACATATAATGAATCTGTACCTCGTTCAAAAGTGGAAGATACGTTCAGTATCACCCTGGTGAAAGACCATAATTCAGGATTGAAAGTTGCTTGAGAACGGCGTAGATATGTTTAGTGACTAGATCTGAATAGCCTGGAACTTTCCAACCCCCCATCTTCCCTATCTCTAAAAATGTAGACCACATACATAAGGAATATAAATGAAATTTCTTTTCAGGAAACTTCAATGAAAATGTTATTGATCTTCTTAAAAATTCTTACAAGAATATCAAGAATTCTTACAAGAATATATAGAAGATATGAGAACGGGTCGCTTCTACGATTCGTTCTTAAGTTCAACAGCTCGGCTGTGGAACGAACTGCCGGCCTCTGTGTTTCCTCCCTCCTACAACATGGGACTCTTCAAGACCCATGTTCACTCCTTCCTCTCCACAAAAAGACCCTCCACACAGCATCCCCAAAGATGACATAGGCCCTGAGGGAAATTATTTTCTTCAGGGCCTCCTGTGTGGAGTAAATATAAAAAAAAAAAAAAAAAAAAAAAAAACATGTTTTGGTTTTAACTGAAACCAATTTTACTTTACTTCTTTTCGGTATTATGCACTTTGAATTACTCAGGATTTATAATAGGCATGCAGCGATTATGTCCAGGATCAATTAATTCGGGTAGCATGCAAAAATTGTAAAAGCGATTCAGCTGTTCAACCATATTAGTCTGCCGAAATTCGTCATCCCGTAAAATTTTTTCGATTTTTATCCGAGTTCAGTCCATACAACAAACATACAAATAGCTTTTATTGTTACATGTAATTGGCCCTGAACCTGGTAAAACCAATCGTGAGATGTATTTACCAGAATTTCTCCATTTTTGCTAACATAATTTTTTTGGATTTTACTGCTTCTTATATGAGCATGCTGCGTGCTGCGAAAGGACATTTAATTTCAATCATGGTGTATTCAGAAGAAATTCCATCTGGTGTCGCACCCATATACGGATACTCTTCATGTATGAAAAGACCACACTTTTCTATGGTAATGCTTTCTAGTTCTGCAAGCTCCTTCAGGACATTGTATTCATGTTTGACTTTGACTTTGGACAATACCCTCAACACTACATCACTTGTTCCTGTATTCTCTCTGAAACCAAACTGATTGCTAGAGAGTATATTATATGTTTCTAAGAATGATACCAATCTCGACATAGCTAATCTCTCTATTACTTTTGAAAGAGTATTGAGTAAGAATATAGGTCTGTAATTATTAACATCTAGACGATCTCCATATTTAAAAAGGGGAATTACTTTAGCTTTCTTACAATGAGAAGGGAACATCCCACTCTCGAAGCTAATACAGTGTTTTCCAATAAGAGGTGTTATTTTGAATAGCCCGCTATTTCGGTAGATGTTACTTTTGAAGCTGTCATTTTTTGACATTTGACGAGTAGAAACAACGCCATTAATAAAATGGAACGATACACGCTTCAACAACGCATTGAACTTATTAAAATTCACTTGAGTGAATCAAATGCAAATCATTTTGAGTGATGAGGCCCATTTCCACCTCGGTGGCTTCGTCAACACGCAAAATGTCGCATCTGAGGCTCGAAAAACCCAAGAGTTATTGTTAAAAAGCCTCTTTACACTCAACGTGTGACTGTTTGGTGCGGTTTATGGTCCGGCGGAGTCATTGGACCTTACTTTTTTGAAAATGAGGCTGGAGCAACAGAATGAACAACAGTGAATGGACTGCGCTACTGAAAAAAAATTAATGATGTTTTATGGCCGGAATCGGATGGTATTAATCTGGACAACGTTTACTTTCAACAAGACGGCGCTACGTGCCACACAAGCAACGAAACCATTGATATTTTACGATTAAATATCAAAATTACACCTCTTATTGGAAAACTCCTGTATTTACAAGGTGAGATATGAGACAAGCTAATTCGGATACATGCATTTTATACACCATAACACTTAAAGAATCAATACCGCACGAGAAAGACATTTTTAAATCATTTATCACATTTGTGACTTCAGAAATGCTAGTTGGTTTAAAATAAAAATTGTCCCCTGTAACGTGAAGTTCAGATTTAAAATCATTCACCAGACACATCTCAATAGTTTTATTAGCACTGCACAAATTACTAGCGAAGCTTGGACCAATGTCACTGAAGAAGTAATTTATATGATTAGTAATTATATTTGGACTCTCTTCTATTGAAGTAATAATACTATTAATTTTCAATTTTTTAAGGTAGTTTGTTTCTTTAGTTGTTTAGTGACTAGATCTGAATAGCCAGGAACTTTCCAACCCTCCTTTTCCCTATTTCTAAAAATGTGGACTACATACATTGGGAATATAAATGAAATTTCTTCTGAAGACACTTCAATGAAATAAAATGTTATTGATTTCTTCGAAACAATTCCTTTTTACATGTTTTGGTTTTAGCTGAAACCAATTTTACTTTGTTTCTTTTCGCTATTATGCACTTTTCTAAATACTCAGGATTTCTAATAGGCATGCAGCGATTGTGTCGAGGATCAATTAATTCGGGTAGCATGCAAAAATTGTAAAAGCGTTTCTTGACATTATCAAGCTCGAAGTCATATTGGGTACGTAATTAGTGTCGCCAGTATCCCGTTTGCAAAAGTATGCCCGTTCCTTGCATAGTGAGTGGTCTCCAAATACATGTTTTGGACCATTCAATATATCCAAATAAAACTGTTTTATTTTTCCTAATTCAAAGTCTTCCGGTACGTTATTGCACAACGTACAGTCGTTCTCAGGCGTAAAATACGGCTTGACACAATCTTCCTCAATGCTAAGGGATACTTCTAACAGTGATTTAAGTTTTTTGCAATAATTTCGAAGTAAGTGATGTCGGCATTCGATCTTTTCGACTGAAACATTTTTATACGATGTGCTTCTTTTATTTTATTGTAAGTGCTGGAATATTTTATATACTTTTATATTTTAAAAACATCAAATTGTTTATTACTATATTTATTAGAAACCCGAAAAAAAGTTAACAATAAATTAATTCTTAATAATATGAAATTGTTTATTACCTAGAAACCCGAAAAAATGTTAACAATATATTAATTCTTAATAATATTAAATTGTTTATTACCTAGAAACCCAAAAAAATGTTAACAATAAATTGATTCTTAATAATACTATTTGACACTACACAGCTTCGACGGAAACGCACAGATGAAACATAAAAAAAGGCGACACACTATTATAGTCCCTACGCGCAACGCATAGAGTGGAATATTGTTGAAACGTCTCATGGAAGTGTAATAATTACGCGGAATTTCGAACTTTGAAAAAATATTGACACGACGGACCGTAGAAAGCGTGCATTCACGGCCACCTCATAGAGCCGAATGAGTAGGAGAATTCTTCGATGTTCATTATATAGTATTTAACGAAAATAAATTGTTAGTAAAAACATATATCTCGACAGAAAAATGTATTTATGATAGCCTAGCGTGGCTACATTATCGATATTTTGACGATTAATAACTTAGATTGTCGTTTGAATCTGACAATTCATGATTCTTCATACAACGATTGAGATCGCTAGTAAGGAAGGCCCTTAAGTAGCTTTCTATCCATTTAAGGGCTAAGTGGTCAATGCCATTTTGTTTTAATTTTAATATAAGTTTTTCATGGGAAATGCTGTCAAATGCTTTCATTAAGTCAATAAAAATTCCTATACATTTATTTGATTTGTCCAGGGTACTCTGAATACTAGATGAAATTTTTGCAATGGCATCTTGGGTACTTTTTCCCTCTGTGAAACCGAATTGATTTTCATTTATAATTTTGTTTTTATTTAAGAATGCAGTTAGTCTTTTTTTAGCAATTTTTTCAAAAATTTTCGATATATTAGATAAGAGTGAAATGGGTCTATAATTAGAAATGTCCTCCGGGCTACCGGACTTAAATATTGGAGAGATTATGGTTTTCTTATACGTGCTCGGGAAAACTCCTGTCTTAAAGCTATTGTTTATAATATGAGAGATTGGTGTAGAAACATAATTTTTAATGATTTTTAGTGTTTTTACGATGAGACCGTCAAATCCCGGAGCAGAACCACCTCGCATTTTTGATATAATTTGTACAATTTCAGACGGATTGGTTGGTTCGAAGAGTTCAAGTTTAGTTTCTATATTCGGAATATTTTCAATATACATATTATTTATTTTTTTCACGGTAATTTTTTCTGCTAGACTCTTTCCTATATTTGCAAAGAAATCATTAAAAGCGTTTGCTCCTTTTTTAGGTTCTTCAATACAGTTAATTATGTTATTGTTTTGTATTACACTCTTAATAGTATTACTTTTGGTTTTTTGTTTATTTTCCATGATTTCATTGATTATATTCCAAACTTTCTTACTGTCATTTTCAGAATCATCAAGTTTGTTTTTATAATAAATTTCTTTCGTGTTTTTTATGAGCGTGGTTAATTTATTTTTGTATTCTCTAAAATGAACATTTAATTTAATGTCTAGTGGTTTTTTTTTGTTTCTTTATAAAGCCATTCTTTGTGTCTTATGGACACAACAAGCCCATGTGTTATCCACGGTTTGATTTTACGAAATTTTGCTGTATTTCCTTTTGGAATAATTTGTTTTGAATCATTTATAAAGTTTGTTAATCTATTTTCAAATATTTTACAGCACTCGTTGACGTTTTCACTTCGGAGAATATCTAACCATAATTCAGATGACAATTTATTTTTCAAAGATTCGATATTAACAATAGATATTTCTTTCTTATTATTAGCAGTTTGTCCGCAATGTTGGTTTATCGCCTGAGGTATTATTGGATTGTAATGTAGCAAAGTCATGTAATGGTCGGTAATTGAGGTTTTTATAATTCCCGAGTTTAAATTATTTATATCCTTGATATTTGTGAAAATGTGATCAATGCATGATGGACGTTGCCCATTGACGTTTCTGGTGTAAGAGTTAATACACGACACATAATTCAATTCCGCCATCATATTTAAGTAATTATCTTTATCGTTCGATGTATAATCGTGCGATATATTTAAATTAATGTCACCTAAAACTATTGTATTCGCGTTTCTGTAGTTTAATAACACATGTCTTAATTCTTCTATAAACAAACCTACAGTAGACGAGTGCGTTCTGTATAGAGAGATAATATCAATTTTTTTGTTATAACACTTCATTTGTACGTGTAAGCAGTTTGTTCCATTCACATTAATTTCTTCCTCGCACAATATGTCACAATTATTTTGTAGGAACATAACGATTCCACTGTTTTTGTTAATTCGGTTTGTAGTAGATACACAGGTATATCCCGGTATATAGTACGCCACTTCGCCACTTGAATGTGTTTCCGTTAACACAATGCAAGCGGGCTTCCTGAGATCATTATTTACTGTTGTCAAAAATTCATCCATGTTTCGTTCCAAACTTCTTATATTCATGTGTAGAATTAAAGGACTGAGATTGAGATCGTTTTGGTGGGTACGATATTCTTGATAGCTGCCATATGTCTTTTCGTCAATATTATTTTTTTCGTCTAGTGCGTTATATAAAAATTCTGTCATTTTTCTTCGAAGTCTATTCTGTCTCTTGCTACTTTCAGCATTTTATTTTTGTACGGACATAAGTTACTGAAAGCTGTGTGGTCTGTTTTATTTTTCTCGCCATATTTCTTATTTTGCGATGTGCAATTTGCACAAACCGGTGTTTTTTCTCTTTCAGGGCATTTAGCAAAAGTATGATCACCCGTGCAATGCGGGCACACCGATGGATTCATTCGATTTAGGCATCTGGCGGCTGTGTGCATGAATTTGCAGCAGTGGTAGCACTGGGTTAAAGGATCACAATCCACTATGTTAACCCTTTGGTACTGGATATTTATCTTTTCTAAGGATAGCAAATTTTTTCGTGTTGTACCGCTGGTTTCCACGATATAGTTCGAGAATTTGTTTTGTTCTTCATCTTCTTGATCCCGAGTACCACGTTGGTATTTCTTAGAATGTTTGTATTTTATTTCAGTAATCAAATTTATTTTATTTTCTTCGTTTTTCGTTACAATGTCTTGAATCCCTTCGTTTTGTGTGAGTATCCCATTCACTATTTCCTCTTCCGTCAAGTTCGATTTGAGTCCTTTCAAAATTAATTTGGGTTTTTTCTTTTTTATTTCATTTATTTCTAAGTTATAATTGAGTTTTTTAATTTCCTCCGTAAGAGTGTTGGTATATTCTTTTTTTGGGCAGGATATGATTACTTGCTCTTTATTTGTTTTTCTTAATCCATTTATTCCAATTTTAAGTTGGTCTAGTTTGATGTCTTTCTGTATCTTATCACATATTTCTGCAGCTTTTGTTGTTTTTTTAGTTGATGATATTATTATTGAGAACCTCTCTTCTTTTGAAATTTCTTTTTTATTTGCTGTTAGAACTTGCGCGTAAGATGGTATTTTATTGTTTTTTTCTACGACTTTTTCAATTTTCTTCGTAAGTTCTTCGTAATTTTCGATAATTTTGTTTTGTAGTTTGATTATTTCATTTTGGTGTTTAATTTTTTCAGTTTTCCAAAGCTCTTCTAATATATAAACATTTTGTTCTAGGTTCGTTTTTGCTTTCGAATCTTTCACTGTTGTAATTTTTTGTATTTCAGTTTTTATATTAACAATGGCCGTGTCCATAATGTGTTAAATCGCTGCGCTCGGCGCAAATCGCTCGGCGCTCGGCAGCGCTTGCAATTTTTGCGACAATACTTTACTTCGCTGCGCGCGACCGTTCACGTTGATTATAGAACTAATATAAATTAATTGTATGTAATATAAATAAATTAATATAAACTAATATAAATTGAATTTGATGTTCTTCTTTCTGAAATAAATTGGATAATGACTTGGTTATATTTGGTGAATGATGTGTTGAATATATCAACAACATCTTTATAGTCATTACTGTTTCATTTTGTAAATGATAAGTTCTTAATAATTCTGGATACAGTCGCCATCTATGGATTGTTTGAATAATTGATTATTATAAATGGTGTGAATCTGCACTAACGTTCTAGAGCTCTAACTTTGTCGATAAACAGTTGCTTCTTTTTCATTGTGTATGTCCAAATCTGTCAATAGTGTCAATGGATCTATTTTAACCTATAAAGGGACTGTTACCAGTGAAAAAGTATTCTTTCCTTCAGAAATTCATTACAGTAAACAGCGTTTATTTGTACAAGGGTCGGGCCCGTTATCAATAAATTGTTATTGTCAAAGTTGATATTATAAAAAGCATGTTTTGTGATTCAAAATAAAAAAAAGTTAAAATACGCTCCAAGTGTTTTCAGTAAAGTCCATTAACCAGAAAAATATACAATTACTCAAATTTTGTATACGGCGAACGGGAGAATGGAATTGAGATTCTGTGTTGGAGTTATCACATGCCTTTTTGGAGTTATCACATGCCTTTTTGTTATTTGCGAGCCATATGTAAAGGAATCAAGTATAATTGTTCAGGGCTGTCAATTATTGAATTAATGATTTCATATAAAAATTTTAGGTCAAATTGCATATGTTCGAGCGCAAACGCATTGTAAAGCATTAATTATCTACATGAGTGTCTTTTTCTAAAATAATTAATTTAGCGCCATCTATGAAAAAGAAGATTATGATTTCGTTAAAGTATACCCTTAAAAAGACGCATTCTTCTACACTGAGATTGAAAAACCAACCCTTTAAAAGTTTTCATCACGGTGAAACTAAATTGATTTGTAACTCCCGGTTAAATTTCAATTACGCGCAGAAGGGACCAAATACAAAATCGCTGTCAATTAAATAGCTAAAACATGTGTCTATAAAATATCTGTAAATATATTGTTAAAACGTCCGTAGCTAAATTTATAAACAGTTGTTCTGTATCTATTATCTATTATGTAAATAAGTTTGGAAACTCAAGTAGTAATTATTGATTTAAAATAGTTTATTTGAGTTTATTTTGGTCATTCGTATCAATAAGTACACATTTTTTGCTTCTATAAAAATATAAATGTAAATGTTCATTTGTTCAAAAAAAATGTTTATATGTTTGAATTTTTCAAAACATTTATTAATGTATTTATTTTATTTTAGGGAAAATCAACAGTCTCAATAGAGTTGGTTTCTACATAAACAATTTATTTAACTGAGAAAAAAATTATATATATCCTCATTACACTTATAGATTATTTACTAAACAATTAAACATTCAATTTATATAATTAACAGATTTTACAAATAAATATATAATTATAACAAGACATACTCCATAATATTTGTCATTACATTTTATACACTTTGGTTAGTTGGTGTACAAGTGACTACAATTTCAATACATTTTTAATACACATTTAATACATTTTTAATACACATTTAATACTTTTTTATTGCATTTGAAGATATCTACATCAGAGATAATTGTATTATATGCTGAACAGTCAAAATAATAGAAAATAAATTTGCATTTAGTTATGGAGTGGAATTGTGAAATGCGTTATTTTTAATTACACGTGGACGGTCGTGCAAGGAATATTTTTCATGAAAAACACGTGTAAACTACTGTATACCTCGTATTAAAGTTTTAATTATCATTATAAGGGCAATAATGTATCATTGTATTGATTACAGGATCTCATTGTTTGCTTTATTATTTACACATGTTCTTAACTTCCATATTCTATTTTTTGCTGTTTTACTCGTAAGAGCTGTTTATTACTTACTCAATTCTAATTTCTCTTGCTATAATTTATGTTTAGTTAGTAATAAGTTATATTATGTAAAAGCCGAAATGCGTTAATGATATAAATAAATTAGTGATAATAAATTATTATAAGCAATAATTAGTCGCCTGTAATATCTAGGGAATTGAACCCGCGCCTTCTGATGTCCGGTCAGACGCTCAGGACCACTGTCTTAAAAATATTCTACGAACGTACGTGGCGTGTAGGTACTTTTGAATCATTTGACAGTCAGTAATGTTGGTTACGATTCTGTATAGCAACATCGCGTCTGAATATTGTCTACGTACACTCATCGCATCAATTTTGAAAAATAGAGTGAATTCAGATAATTGTTAATTCGATATTGTTTGTAAGAAATATATTTTATGATTGATTTTCTGAATTGTTTCAATTTTGTTTATATGTAGTGTATAAAATGGAGACCACACAGTTGACGTGAACTCTGGATTACTTTATACGTACGCAAAGTATAGTAATAGTTTGACAATGAAAATGTTTTTGAATTCTTTTTTTTATTATTATGAAACCAAGTATTTTAGCTGTTTTGTTTTTGATTTGATAAACATGAAATTTATATTCTCGTATTAGAGAGCTGGTTACAATTTTATATTGTATGTGATTAACAATAAAATCAGTATACAGAGCGCCTACTTGGGAGCGGATGTCGAAACGTGCCGTAATAATAAATAATAATAATTATAATTAGATTACTTGTATAGCGCCGTTTCTGTGCAAAATCATCTCAAGGGCGCTATTAGTTATATGCATACATGAATATGAAAAGCACAATTGACACTAATAAAATGAATAAATAATGTTTTGATGGCGTAGCATCCACAACTGCAAATCCAGTAATCACGGGTTATTAGAATCCCGATGTGCGTAAGTATTTTTTTTCGATATAAATAATAATTCTACCTATTCTATAGTTTCCAGAGTTACATATATCATTGTAAGTAGTTCATTCTTGTCACTAGTTGTTGTCACGGCAAGTTTAGGTAATGGAAAATGCTTGTTCGCGGCGAATTCTAATTTGTGCCCGCCATAACGTGCTCAAAACGCTTTGCCCACTTCTGAGGACACCCTAATACAACTTCAGATTTACATGAGAATCATATCTAGCTCAAACTTCCACGGACTTCAGGGTCTAAAATTCAATGTACCACTTTGGAATGCACGCTCACATCGTAAAATTTCAGGCGGTTATTGACTTGAAATTGATTTTTTTCTTTGTTTTTATTCAGTATAAACCCGCTAAACTACCTAGGCAGTTTAGTAGCAGGTTGATTTAACAATTATGGTATGACTAAGTACCTACGTAGAACAACAAATTACACTATAGTAAAATAGAGGTAGAAGAATGTATACACTACAATAACAATAGCGTAGGAATAATTTATATACTCGTATGAATACTCAAATAAGTAAATAAAAATATCATAATATTTATCGACGTGAAATTGACACGAACAATATCTAGAATATATATTTTTAAATCCATGTAGTTTTATTCGTCGAGATTTAGTGAGATCTCGTATAAATGGGTTTTAGCCGGTGGCCAATCTTCTCACGAAAAAAGAAATCTATTGCGAAGGACTGGACGTGGAGATGTGAGGCTATACCATACCAATTTGAAGACAAATCTTGAACAATTGCTACCAGAGTAAAAGGCTCATCCCCCGTTGACTATTATTTGTGTTATTATATAATATTAACTATATTGACTGAGTGGGCATCGCGTTTGGGTCCCATCCTGCCATCGTGACACAAGCAACATTTTTTGCTTACTGTGGTGGTGGTGAATTTCAAAATATTGTCAGGTTGTTCGTAACCCGGGAATATATGTCTTTCTGTAAAAAATATTCCATTTATTTTGAACTTGTCCAATTTAATATAAGAATTTTATTGTTTTGTTTCTTTTTTTTGGTTTTTCAATAAAGGTTTGAATAAAAATTGTACATGTTTAGAATTATTCGCAGAACATTTTTTTCTTTTTTTATACGCCCATGGGACTTTTACATTGGGTCAACGAAATGGTTATAATTTTTCAATAATCATCAACGCCCTTATAGGGTTTTACATGCTTTTAAGGTTTACTTGATTTAGTGCATGCAGAGAACAGTAAAAAAGTTTTTAATATGTAACAACAACAAAAAAAGGATATAATACGTGGTAGATATAAAGATGCATTTAAGAATACATTATTACGGTCTGTTATCTATGTGAGGATATTGTGTCAGCGCTTTATTAGCAGCAGACACGTACCTGAACGGATGACGAACTTCGTGCTGGCACTTTTGGTGGACGCCTTGGACTCCAGCGCCCCTGAGGTGATGTCTCACAAAAGCGGCGCTATACAAATTATCCAAAAAATAAATAATAAGTGAATATAATAATATAAATGAAATAAAAAACGTTGCTTATTATAGTTTTAATAAAAACTGTTGCATACAATCGGTACTTAAAATGGTTTACAATTAGATAAAATATTAAATTAAATACCTAAAACTACCAGATATAATGTTTTGAAATGAAAAAATTCGTAAGGTATGTTAAACATTTAATTTTTCTAAAATGTTTATATCATTTCCACATTCGTTCGCTGAACTATGGAGGCGAAGAGTTTGCTTCATAATGTGTTTATGAACGTGACATTTAAATAGGCCTAGTGTGATGAATTGGTACTCTTATATTGACTAAACTCGAGAGGCTAACAAAGTAAGTAACACTCTGTTTGCTGTGAAAAACACATTAGACATTTATAAGCTTAGGAAAATGCAATACTTTGCAGGCAGGGGTCTAAGGAGAAAAATTAAAATTCGGCAAGCGGTCTACGGGGAAAAAAGTTTGAGAACGTCTGCTCTACACCTACAAGGTCCTGGATTTTCATATTATGAAGTAAAGGTGTTCCCTAGTCAAACGACCCGAAAGTATTCTAAAAATGTCGGTGTAATAAAAATATCTTCGATATTATGACAGATCTACCGCAACATTTGAAAAAAAGCTTTCATAAAATCACCACGGAAAAGTACTTTAGACTCTTGGCAAGTGATTCTTAAACTGTTTTCTCGCAAACACGGTGTCCGGGGGCAAATTGTATAAACTTTGGGAGGTACATGATGTTAGAAGTAAAAAAAAAAACTTTATTATATTCCATTATTTTTTTCCATACTTTCAATAGTAACGTTCTTCTTTCGTATGTTGGGGGGATCAGAGGGGAACATCTAAGTCAGTGAGCTAGTTTAGGGCCTCAGGCGTCGCTCATCAATCCCGCCGGGGAATGAATGCAGCGGGCATTCTTTGAACACATGTTCGGTGTTCTGCCCCGCACTGCATTCACACATCGCCGACTCTTTAAGGCTTCACCTGTGCACTATGTGACTGTAGGAGGACCTTACCCTATTGAATCCAGGCTGTCTCTCAGTGGGGTCGTGCACAAGATGGGCATTTCTCACGCCGGCCGATTTCCACTCTAGAGAGGTTGTTTGAAAAGTTATAATGAAAGGAACAGAATAGCTAATTGTTCGTTTGGGCAGTTGGAACTCTTGTGCGACATTAATATTGATTTCTTTATTTACAATTAACGGCACAAGTACCATTTACATACTGCAAGTTATTGACAGTCATAGTAGAATATGGAAAAAAAGGAAAAATTACAAGATTATATAAGTTAACAAGAAAACAGAATAAACGAAAATCTGAAACAGAAAAAGATACTGTCACATCGTCACATCTAGGACTCGAACACAGGACCCTTGCCTTGCCGGGGCACCGCTCTACCAACTGAGCTAATGGGACCCTATCTCCTTCGGTCATATTTAACTGTATCATATTTCGAATAAGAACTACCAATCTTAATTTTTCTCACCGTACATTTTTATTGCCAACTATTTGTATGTATGCTGCGGGTTCAAGTCCTAGATGTGACCATATGTTTTTCGGATTTTTCTGTTTCAGATTTTCGTTTACTAATCCAATAATTAAATATTACAATTTGAGGTTTTACTAGCTTAGTTATTCAAAAAAATAAAAAATAAAACAGAATACATAAAGTTACTAAAAGAAATCAAGAAGAATCAAAAACCATAAAAAAAAACAATATAAACACAGCTAAAATATTTAATCAGTACAGATTTATATTTCGAAAGAGGCTAATTATTTCTTATTTATAAGTATCATTGAATCGCCGACAGCCTTGAATTGTTAATGCCAACTTGCGATGCCTACTCAGCTATTCCAAGTACAATTAATTTTGTGGGTAACAATAACTCACCTCATCTCATACTTTGACTTATGCAAACCTAGTATAAAGCAGTTTAACTATTGTTACACTGGTATATATTTCTATTGAATTATGCATTGTCTTACTGCACTTATATTGATAACTGCATCACTTGCAATAGTGTTTGTATTTACACATTATTTTTCTTTAATTTATTGCTATTATTATCCAGTTTACCACTGTACGCTTGTAATTCGATTATCACTGAATTGTAAAAGCCAATATATGGCGTTTGAATAAATAAATAAATATAGTGGTGTAGAATCTATGTAAAACAGAACTGTAGCACGAAACAGTAGTATGATTGTTACAACAATACATACTAGGGAATCCTTGATCTAATGGTAGGAACATGAAAATCAGTCAACATTAATATATCAGGGCTATCCAACTGATAATTTACAATTTGATTTAAAAATGTAAGATCAAAAAGATTTTCTTCTTTCATTTAAGTTCAACAATTTGCTCATACCGCCTACTTTGAGAATCACAGCTTTAGACCATGTTTTGAAACGATTTTAGATGCAGGATTCTATTTGAATAATGCCTTTCTTACATTGTCTTGCCATCCTTCTTATGTTTTCTTCGCAGTTTATCTCAAATCTCTGACAGCTGTTGTACAAAATATAATATTTTCTTACGGTTCTACCAAACATCTCGGCTATGTTATCATCTCTCAATACATTTTTATCGTATTTTCCAGTAAATCAGAAATTCCACTGTCTATCTGTCAAATTTAATAGTCGTGAACGCGAATGTCGACTAATAGCCGATATTGTTGGGGGGAAGACTTTAATCATGTCTATATTGACTTTCATACTAGGGCCTCAGATATCGACGTTAAGGTGATGCACTTCGTCCTGTAATATTTTTAATTGAGCCGCTATCAATAACAACCCTTACGTATGTAGATGGCGATAAGGTTTAAATTCCCGCTTAACACCATCCGCCTGATTTGATTTATGCAAGAAAAAAACATGGCCAAAAAGTGCCTTTTATTTTATTTTGTGGATGTTCAACATAATTTTTTTTTTCAAGTTTTCAATAAAATCATAACCGAAAATGGGTTCGTAAGTAGGAGATTTTGAACTTTCAAGCCGTTTTCATAGGCCTTTACATGATTTTTTTCTGGGCTCATAAAAAGACTTATTTAAAAAAACTCGATTATTTCAGAGGCCAAGATGTATTCTACTCGCAGTATTTAATTAAAGCATCTGAAACATTTCTAGGCGACCAAATTTTCAAACCAAAAACACATGATTTTGCATTACTACGTATGGTATCGCCTTAATTAGCTGATTTAAATCGACATCGATTATTTTGTTTTTGTTTTTAAGCTGTTTCGCTTAAATGACTTACTGTGTTACCTTTTCAGTGTCTTTGAATCATATATTATATATTAGTATCAAAGATATTTCTTCCCGAATGATGAAAAAAAATGTTTATTAATGTTTACATTATTTCAATTTTATATCCCTTCATAAAAATCCCGCGGGATTGGAAAAGGTGTGGGATTTGAAAACCCTTCTCAGGATGGATTAATTAATAACTTTTAGACACTTTGCAACAAAGCTATACAATTCACTTATACTGTCCACTATACAGAAAACGAATTACGCTAAATACAACTTGACACCAAGCAAAAGTCGGAGACGCACGAGGAAGACATGGCACGATTAAGTGAATCAGATACTTGAGTTGCGCCACATCAAGAGTCGGAATAATAGAAGAGTATGTATGAGTGTGAATGAGGCAAGGTATGTGTGCCAAGTCCGAGTTGTTTGGCGGTCAGTCCTCTCTGCTTACCCCTGTGGAGAAATGGCGTGATGGTTAGTTAGTCACATTTTTCGATTGAGAGTACAGTAATATTGTTTTTAATTTTGTAGAAATACAAACATTCCCGGGTTACGAATTTTTGTCATACCATCAAAGCTTCCCTTTCTTGATCTTATTCATTACGCTTACATAAGTCTTGCACTATTTGCGGACCTCCACATTTCTCACTCGATCATACATGGTTTTACCACACATACGCCTCAGGGATCTCATTTCTACAGCATTCAGTCTAGTTTCATCCTTTCTCTGCCAGTTCCATGCCTCACTTCTGTAAATCAGGGTAGGTACCAGCACTCCATTGTGGACTGCTAGCTTCGCTTCTGCGATAATTTTTTTTTAGCGCCAACTGCGTTCAGTCCTCCATTAATGCAGTGAAAAACGTGAAATATAAAAATGAACAGTAAAACGCTAATATTGTACTTAGTGATTTAATTTTACAATTTGAGGTTTTACTCCTTAAGTTATTCCAAAAATAAAATATTCATCTTAGTTTTGTAGAAAAGTCAATAGAGCAAATTAAATTAAAAATGGATCTATCTATCCAAGACACCATCTAGATTCTAGATTGTATTTAGTTCTGGTAGAATCGTGCAATCATACAAAGATAGCAGCCAATAAAAATAAGAATGTTAAGATAATGTTGTTGGCTCTTAGTCGAAGTATGATGCGGTCAATTATTTTCCGAAGTAGATAGTCCAGGGTTCAATTCTAAGATTTTTCTGTTTCTCATTTTCGTTTGAGAGTCGTTAATATTGTCTTTAATGATCAAAGGAAATTATTCATATCCAATATTCCTCGATTTCAACATCATTTATGTGGATAACTTGAAGAAATCCTTATCTTCTACATCACAATCAGAGAGAGCTTGTTTATTCTACAATCCTAGTGTTCGGCGAAAGAGATTCGTTTGCGAAATCAAGGATGTAATCAGCGGTAGTATAAATGAATAAAGCCCTAATTCGGGAAATTGATTCTAATCCGGTTAACACTTACACTTTGTGCTTACAGAAAGGAGCAGTATTGGGGTTTATGCTAGCGATGTATACTCCACTTTCCGAAGAGATTTACTTAAATAAATTCATAAACTACGACTAGCATTTTCATATTGATTATATTAAAATATTAGTATTATTACATCCTGTTAAAATATTACTGTTCTTTTTCTTATATATATCATGACTGAATGCAACAATATCAATATCAAAATCATGATGTCAATATCAATATCAAAATTTGTATGAACACGTGTTCCGCCGTCCTAATAAATCATTTCATTTTGACTGATACTTGCGAGCTCTGTCAATTCATTCGTCGAAGGCCTAGAGTCCAATTTTTAACAGGAGAATGAAAATTTGACCAGATTATTAATAAATTAAGGAATAAGGGAAGGAGATCTGAAAGTGGAAGGTGGTTATTCGGATCTGATTACCAAACACGGTTGAAGCCATTTTAAGCAGCGTTCAATAAGGAAGTTGAGTGAAAAATATTTTGACTTATAAGAAATATGTTCATGTAGATCAAAAAATATCGATTCTAAATATATAAATATATTTCTATATTATTATTCTTAGAATTAGTTAAACGTTCTTGAAAAAGCATTAAATAGCAATAAACTGAATACGCTCCACGATTGGTCGAAAGAATTCTGACGTCACATGTGTCGTGACTTGTACGTACAACGGATCACCTATGGTGCATCTCTTTCTATTACATGAGAGATGGTCGGTTTAGATGAGAGAGGTGTATAGGCCAAACGTTTATTTGGGCCAAATCACAGCCGGTCGTGGAGTTAAAGCTTCCAAGTAAGTATATCAAATTATTAATTATGTTCATTTGTACGTTACGATAAATATAATACATTTTGACAGTATAATAATCATTGCGTATCTACCCATCTGACATTTCGCCATAACCACTAGTTTTGTGCAGGTATATTTATTGATTTCGCATGACATGATAATTATTCTCTACTCATTATAATATATATTATAATGTGGTGATGGCTTTTAAATATTTCATCTTTTGTTAACCATATAATAAGGCACTGCTGAAAACCAGCTGCATTCCCGGAGAAACCCCTTTGTCAATAGGATCTATGTGGAAAAAATAGCTCCCATCTATTGTCAAATAATTATGTAGGTATTTGTTGTTATTATTATATAAAATGGATTTCTAAAGATACATATTCGTATAGTGCTTTATAATAATATGTTGTTTATTGTATCGCTTAGAAGTTTTTATTATTATACGTGTCACATTACATGTGATTACACTTCAGGCCTTCGCGCAGAAAAGTCTCACAGTGAACTGGGCTGTAAACCGTTATTTTATTTTTGGTCTTACTTTTCTGCGCGGCGGTCAACAAATAGCGTCTTCAATACCGTGCCGGGAGGGCGGAAGCAAATATTCTAACTTAAAATATTAATTTAACTATGAAATCTTAATCAATTTTCTTTTTTTTAATAACATCAATTCTAATAGACGGTTAACATTGTTAAAAAAATTACTGGAATTCCTTATTGAAGAATTATTTTTTTTTCCATACAAAATGTTTAAGCGATGTGGTTCTCACAGTTTGAATGACGTCACACCCACACCCCGCCTCTTACCGCTCGGATTCCGCTCGTTTTGGCGGGCTTGATAAAATTTAAACTTTGAGAATTAATTTAATTATGAAAACAGACTTTAAAAAAAAAAACAGTATTTAAGTTTGAATGCGAACATTGATAAAAAAAAATTAAAAAATGGACTCAACTTCCTTATTATTCTGACTGGTGGTCTTACACCAGTGTGATACTGATAGTATCTTCCACTCTGGAACGTTAATACATTACGTATTATTATTAGTATATAACGTATTATTTTAAATAATTGAATTGTGAAATAACTCAAATTTACTTGCGAACGCCCGGATTTGAACCCGCGACCTCCGATTTGCTAGTCGAGAGTCTTACCCCTCGACCAGGAGGCTGGAGACCGTGGTGATTTTTTATTTAACAAGCAATATATCATTTTGTCTTATTCTTACATTTTAATTAAGTTCTCCAAACTCAAAAAGAAGCTCGAAAGAAAATTAAAATATATAGGTACATGTATATAAATATATTTAAAACGGCACAGGATAACGGCACGTATATTGCTGTGAGGGGGTAGTTTTTAAAAAGTGTAAATAATGTGGCTCAAAGTATGCGTTACACTTATATATAATATATATATATATATATATATAAAGACAATAACGAGTTAAAGGATATATTTTTTAGTTAATAAGCTGCAAACCTGTCCCAGATCCCATACAATTGCAGGTCTCTGCCGAAACATCTACCATTACATTAAAGTATTCAAATTCTGAAAAGGTTTTGACTGACATTATATATTGTATATTTAAGCGTGGTCCGTTTAAATTGAAATTTAAAAATAAAATCTCTTTTTTTCGCGCATAGATATACTCCTCCTATATCCTCTACAAAGGGTTAGCTTATGGGATTATCCTTATTTCTTACAGCTAGCCAGATGCAAACACATTAAAGAATACATGGTATCGGGATAATAGTGGTACAAGCGGAAAACTGGCGTAATTACTTTTTTTGAGAGTAAAGGGTTAAAAATACTATAATTTTCTAATAAAGCGACAAAATCTATAACGAAAACTAACGCTCAAATCAAAATAAGTTTTACTTCTAAATCGACTCAAATTTAATGTACTGAGATTCACCAGTTTCCCGCTTGTACCACCAGTTTACGGACACCATATATATATATCTATCCTGGTAATGGTTCAAGTTTTTTTTCATGAACAAAATATAAAGAACTTATCAAATTGTATTGTAATAATAATATTGATAAAATTAGGGCCATTAGGGACATGCAATAGAAAAACTCAAAAAAGAGAAAATATTGAAGAGCCCGTAAGCTGTGATACAAATATAAATAATATTCGTTTTCACCGGAGACCGAAATGATGTTTTCATTTTACTCCAAATAAACTCAGAAACGGCAGGTTAAGGGGTAGACAGCGGTGTGAATAAATGAGTATTTAATAAAAAGACAGCAGTTAAATTATGTTATACAACAATTTATACAATGTTGACCAAGTTATCGCCATATTTGTTGGACTTGTCACAAAAATTGGCTTGTTATCATGGTCACCGCATCATAACATTTTACTGGTTCATCTAAAATCAATAAAAAATGAGAAAAGCGTTAGTTCGTATAACAATAGTTCACAAAAAATAGAATTTGAATTTTTTTAAATCCTTCGATCAGGCACTAGTTTTTTATGCTTTCAATAAACTGTATAAAGTTAATTTGAATCCGTCTACCTACAATAAACAAATATTTTCTTGAAATTTTTGTCGAATAAAGTTAAAACATAATACAATAACTTTATTATTTGTTTTGTAAAATAAATTAAACTACTGTCATTTTATTTAAATTTAAAATACTAATTTAACCTAACCTAACCTAACCTCTACCTAACCTAACCAAACCCCTACCTAACCTAACCTCTACCTAACCTAACCTAACCCCTACCTAACCTAACCTAACCTAATCCCTTAAAGTCACTAATAAAGCGGCGGGAGCCAATTAAAGGTAACCATGTGGTGTGTAGGTAGAAACATGGGACGTCGTTGTCCGTAAGTGAGAACAGCAGTAGTACGTGCGCCCATTTTCATAGTAATAATGATTTTATTTATTTATTTATTCCTTTAGATTTACACACAGTACAATATGATACAAGATATAATTAACATATTTTTAGTGATTATAGATTATTGTACCTTATCAGGTCGAAATTATTGGTTCCTAACTAGGCAAATTGCCCGTTCCAAGGAACCAAAAATATGTGAAAGTAAGTGTGTGATTTGTCTATGTCTATAATATATCTCATTAATGTTTTAATTTGTGATGTTTAATCGTTAAAATCTTATGATAGAGTTGAACTTGAGTTGTTGTGTATGTTTCAATTTTGTATGAGCAATAATTAGAATAGTGGAAGATACATATAGTGTGTGATTAGTCTATGTCTATACTATGTCTATTTATTATGTGACGTTTTTCAACATTTTTTCAGATTCTCCTCTACCCAGTCCAATCAACCATTTAGTGATTATTGGGCCTATGTACGAAATATTACAAGTTTTTATATTTAATTCAGGGGGGATTTTGTTGTACAGTTTAGGTCTAAGTATGTGTGTGTCTTTTGATACTTTGCCGTAATGCTCGTTGGGATCATAAGGTCATTTCTGGTGTGCCTTCTTATGAAATGTTTATGGTCAACTTTATTAATATTGTCTAGATTTTTATGTACATGGATAGTAACCTTTTTTATATAAATTCATAGAGCATCTCCTTTGTGTCCATTATCCTTAGGTTAGCAGCGTATTTAGCGATAGGAAGGTTGAAGGAACCAAAGCGCACACCAGATACTTTGCTTTCTGAGTGTCAGGACCTAAAGCCTGGAATGGACTGCCACATGATTTAAGAATGATCAGATACTCAGAATTAAGAACAAAATTTTAAACTTTCATTTTTAGAGAGTCATATTTTAGTTTTAAATATTTTTCATTTGGGAGGCGGATTTGGGTACCGCCTCCCCTGGAACCGTCTATTAATAATACCTCTGCCATAAGTCACCCCAATTGGTACGCAACGTTTGGTGATTCAGCAGGGGTAGCCGGGTTCATCGAGTGAGGTGTGTTCAGGATGCCTGCCCACCAGCTGCGCGACATGCCAGATCGGGCGAGGCTGGTTTGGGAAGACCCTTTGACATCTCCAACTGGTCTCTCGGCACATCGCCTTACACCGCAGTGGAAGGGATAGATCATTAGTCCGTCACTCCTTAACACACTGATCCCTAGATTCCTACCCAACCCTCATACCTTTTACCTTCCCAGTAATTCCTCTCCTTCCCTTCCTTCAAAAAGACCCTCCATACAGCATCCCAAAAGGCCCTAAGGGAAATTATTTTTCACAGGGCATCCTGTGTAATGTAATCTAAAAAATTTTTATATAGAATACCCAACTTATTGCCATACATCACATAATGTAAAAAAAAATAAAAAGTAAAGGAGGGTAAAAGAGAAAATTTAAAATCAATGTCTAGTCTAGTAATTACCTTATGAGTAAATTATATTTAGCTATTTTATCCATGTACATGTTACACTTATATACATATACTGTCAACTTACTATGTAAAAGCCCGATAGGGCGTTAATAAATAATAATAAAATAATAGTGTTTTTCCTAGAGCGTCCTCTGGGTGCAAAGTCGTTAACTTTTTAATAAAAGTGTGTTTATCTGAAGTGACCTGCCAGGTAAGTATGTTTTTCTGTATTCTGTGAAATGTACTGTTTTCCTGTGTAATGTAATGTGTTATATCTCTGCTTACTAGCAGATTTCTGTGTGTTGGGAACTCTTGATAAAGAAAAAGGTTCTTTACAATAATTGCGTTTATTTACGTTACAAATAAGTTAAGTCTGGATTTAACTACACTGTTTATTACCCGAGGGTTTGTAATTCTCTGTTTCTAGAAGCTTGAAGTCTGACAATGATACCCCACAGGCAATTGCTACACTCTAGAGACATCTGTCGGACTCTGGAGTGAGCTTTCTGACTAGTGCCATATATCGCTTGAATACCCAACTTATTAACATACATCACATAATGTAAAAAAAATTAAAAAGTAAAGGAAAGTAAAAGAGAAAATTTAAAATCAATGTCTAGTGTTTTTACTAGAGCGTCCTCTGGGTGCAAAGTCGTTAACTTTTTAATAAAAGTGTGTTTATCTGAAGTGACCTACCAGGTAAGTATTTTTTTCTGTATCCGTTTGTAAATAATAAAATTAGATAGAGCCTAGGGACTCGTAATAAATTGTACAGCGCCCTTGAGGTGATTTTTCATGAACATTATCTAATTATTATTGTTGTCCATAACTATGACTACCTGCTGTAATCTTGAAATATTTGAAGGCGACCATGCACAACGTTTTACGTGTTAATTATCGCAAGGCGTCTGAGTTTTATTAATCGCTCCGAGCTCGTATAAAATTCAGTGCTTACCGCCGATGTAATTTACCGATAAAAAAATTCCGACGTTGAACGTCATAAACCTGGGGCCACTGAAGAAATATACCGACAGAAGCGTGTTATGGTCGTGTCGATTGTACATGACCGTAGTACACTCTTAAAATTTTCATCCTTACTTTTGAAGTGAAACTTCTTTACGCGCGTCATGCAATTTCGAGGACCGGAGTAAAACCGACTCATGACCGAAACGAAAATGCGGGTACCCCCACCACCGATTAAAGTTCATTTGATCTAGTCAAAGTTTTGAAGTAACATATAAATGCTTCTTAGCTCATCCCGACAACTGGCGTTGGTGGTGTAATGGTCAGCATAGTTGCCTTCCAAGCAGTTGATCCGAGTTCGATTCTCGGCCATCGCACATTATTTTTTTGTTTTTAACGCCTTTTTCATTCAATATCTTATTTTTTAGTAGGTCAGAACATTTTTTAAAAGAAAATAATATTGCAAAATAATAAAAACACTTATCTCACTGTGATAAAACATTACTCCGCTAGAGCGCGCTTTGCGTTATTGTGTTGGATTAAAATTATTATCTAATCCGTATATTATGATAATTGTATTACATTTATTTAATTAATTTATTTATTTTGATAATATGTAATAATTTACAGAAAAAAAAATTAAAACTATCTCCCTCTGATAAAATATCCGTTCGCTAGAGCGCACTACGCGATCTTGTGTGGGATTCTATTTCTGTACATTGTACATTATTTTTAAAAATATATTATATTTTGGGTGTGATGTAGGTAACATTATAAAACATAACAAGCTCTCATATTTTCAGAACCTACATAATATAATCAATTTATGCGGCTTTGCTTACAGTTGGTGCTCAGCGTGGTTGGCTTTCAATCAGTTAAGCGAGGTTCGATTCTCGGCTGTGGCATTTTTGAAGTGAAACCTTGTTGAGGTGGGGGAGCCGCTCACGAACGTTCTCTCTCTTCTCTTCTTTCCTCTCTCTCAGACACCAGCGAACTGCGCCACGCCAAGCATCAGCTGAAACTAGAAGTTTCACTTCTGTCTTGCGTAGGCTTGACACACCCACTTTTTTTCTGAAATTCATCAAACTGAACAGATTCTAGAAGAGGAACAAAGAAATCTAAATAAAATTAACAATTAGCTACAAACAAACATTTTAAAAATGTTACATAGTAAAGAGCGATTTGCAATGGATTGCAAAAAATGTTAAATAATAACTTGAGCTGTGCATTGATAAACTCAGGTTAAACTTAAAAATATTTATTAGCTGGCTGTTCATAGATGGCGCTGATGTAACTATTTTAGAAAAAAGACACGTTTTTATTTTTACTATTTATTCTTATTCTTCTTATTCATGCATATGAATATTAGTTTTATAAGTATAAAAACTAAATTATTTCAAGAAAAGTATATAAATACAATATTGCATCGGTGATTCAATCCAACAGTAAACATAAAATTATTCATAATCTACTCATTCATAGATGGCGCTAATATAATTATTTTAGGATAAAACACTTTTTACAAGTTATGCTTCAAAATATTTAGATGAATTATTTCCGCCCGTATATACGCAATATGAATATGATTAAATAGTATTCTCCACATACAAATTCAATTCTTTCAAGAAAGGCATACAAATACAATATTGGATTAAATCACCGATACAATATTGTATTTGTATAGCTTTCTTGAAAGAATTGAGTTTGTGTACGGATAAAACTAGTTATTCATATTCATATATCGTATGTAAAGGCGTAAACCAACGATTCGTATAAATATTTTAAAACGTTACTTACAAAAAGGGTTTTTTTCCTATAATAATTAAATTAACGCTACCTATGAACACGTTGATTACAGCATCTTAAAAATTTTAATATACTGCTCGGGTCCCTAGTTATTACCAGGCGTCTTTCGGTCAGTTCCTCTGCGAGTAAAGGTAGAAACACACTGGGTCGACGTACGCAATACACGCATTACTACGTTCCCGGGTCAACGTGCACCCATGTGCACACTAGTTCTACCACATTTCAGGTGATCTCTGGTTCTTAAGGCGAAGTTTAATGCTAAATCACTATTTTGATTGAAGTTTATAACGAATTTGTGCACATTATGAATATCAAAAAAAATGTTTTAGATAAATTAAAGGTTTTCCTATCGCTTCGCTTGAGTAGAATGCAAATAAAATTATAAATTACTCAATAAAAAATATAAATGTAAACTACTAAAAAAATTATTTTTCCAATACAAATGTATGAACTCGTAAAGGAAACAACTTTAAAATACATTATTATAGCTAAGATTATCTGTGACAGTTTCACTTGATCAACTTTTTTGCTTTCTTACAAAATTATTTATAAAATAAATAATAAATACTATTTTTCTTGAAACCGAAGGTTTCTAGACTCCGTTTGTCGAGTTTGTAATGCCTATTGCCTACAATATAAGGTATACTAAGAATATACACATTTTTGGCTTGTAGCTTCCGATTTGACGTTTATTTTTTTAAGGTTATATTTATGTCCTTCATCATTGCAAAAGCAATATAAATATTACGTTGGTAGTAGGAAGATGTTTTTCAAATTATCTCTGGTTGTTCGTGATTGGTTTATTTATGAGTTGTTCGTAACTGGGGAATGCTTGTCGTTCTTTCTAATGTTTTATTGGCGAGTTTGGTTTTCTTTTCTAGGGATTACGTATACAGTGGACGGGGCAGTGAAAACCAACCCCGATAAATCTTTGCCATATTAATAAAGGTGAATAATTTTATGACGGAATATGATATTATGATGAAGTTATCAGTTGTTATTGCAGAAAGGTGGTATTAATAATGCCAAACGACTTTATACCCTTTAATAAGTATCTATTTATAATTCTCACTCCTTTCACCCAACCAATATGGCTTTAGAACTAAACTAAGTACTGATGATGCTATATTTAATTTAACCAAAAACATTTATTTTAACCTGGACTCAAACATTAAAACTCTAACCATTTTTTTAGATTTAAAGAAAGCCTTTGACACAGTCAACCATAGAACTCTCTTAAAGAAAATATCCAACATTGGAATCAAACATAAATGTCTCATGCTGTTAAATTATGTATTGAATCGCCTAACATATTTGAGCAATTTTGGTTTAGTAAAACATGCTGTACCACAAGGAACTGTATTGGGGCCGCTACTCTTTCTAATGCATATAAATGACTTATGTAATATTAATATACCTGGTAAAATTTTCTCGTTTGCTGACGATACTGCAATAACATTCCAAGGAAAATCATAGGAAGATACTACTAATAAAGCTAACAAATGTATTACTATTGTCAAAGAGTGGCTAGATAGAAACCTACTTACCCTAAATTATGATAAAACTATTTGTATTCCTTCTATAACACACAGAAGTCGGCTCCTAAAACCAATCTAAATTTGAAGTTTTATAAAGTAAATTGTAACCCAAACACATACTGTAGCTGTGAGGAGATGAAATCTGGAAAACTTATTAAGTATTTAGGTGTAACTATAGATTGTCAACTTAAATGGACCAGCAATATTGAAAAACTGTTAGCAAATTGAGAAACTTAAAATATATTTTTAAAAGAATGAGTAATGTGGTAAATATATAAACCATGAAACTAGTTTATGACTCACTAGTTCATTAATCTCTTTCCTGTGGAATAATTGGCTGGGGCGGAACTTCCAACAATCATGTAAAACCTCTAGAAATTGTCCAAAAATCAATTATTAACATAATGCACCAAAAACTAAATCCTATCCCTCTAACTCTAAACGATTGTTCCAAGAAACTGAAATTTTGAACTTTAAGCAGACCTATAGTGTTCAATGTCTTAAATTTATTTACACGCGACCAAACAACTTTATTAAAAATTCAAATCGTGCCAGCCAACGACATGGCGCTTGTGAATATGCTGTGCCTCACTGCAAAACCAGGTTGGCCCAAAGGCATATTAGTTTTATTGCTCCAAAAATGTATAATTATTTATGTATGTACAACCTTTAAAGGGCAACATGTGTAAACCTTCAATCTTTTAAAAACTACATCAAATCTTGGCTAAAAAACACTGAACTAGATATTTAATTTTTATAAGTTTTAGCAAAGCTATCTGTAACATTTATATCCATAGACAGGTTATTTTTTTATTATTTCACACACATACAAACAGCGGATATATGTTATTGTTTGTAATGCTTTGTCTGCTAATTCACTTTTTAAGATGTCTTCTTTAAAAACTAGTATTTACCTTATTTTTTGTGTTATTTTAAAACTCTTACATATTTCATGCTTTAGTTTCTTGTATTGCATCTGTACATTAACTCTTTTAAAATAACTTAAATTTATATTTGATATTGTATCTCGACAAACCATGGAAATAAGATAAAAATACTTATAATACCCACACTCAGGCTTCGCCTCCATGTGATTTTTTTGTTAATTACATACATTTATTACAATATTTTTTTAAACAGTTTTCAATATTTTATGTAACTATCCACGTATGTATAAAAAAAAATCAATAACAAATAAAAAAAATTATAGGAGTGCGAGCTTTTCATTTTTAAAATCCAGCACTTTTACTTGACGGCCTGAGGCCATTGTCGAGGGGATCATTAGCTATGAATTTTATTTAATCAGTATGTTATTTCTCATTTACTTGTAGATACTGTCAGTATCCCCCCGATGTAAGACCACCAGGCGAATCTACCGGTTAAACCAATATCTTGAGAAATCTTTACTACAAATCGGTTTACGTTATGAACACCAAAAATATGCTTATATTGATAAATTGAATTTTACTATCGTTTGGTTTGGGTAGAATTAAAATGAAATGGTTAATTACTTTTAAAAATATACAAGTTTTAACTTCCAAATATAATAATAATTATATCTTTATTTGGGAAAGGTTCCACATTACAACTATAAATACATATTATGGTGTACATTGATTTGTAACTCTTATTTTTAAGGTTATAAAATTAACAGAAAAATACAAACATAATATGATGAAGGTAAAAAGAAAATAAAAGTGCAGTTAGTTGAGGTTTCTCAAATACCGCCTCACTAGGCTAGCCTGTGTTGAGGCAGAATTTTTCGTGTTAGTTCCTAATACCTTTGAACATACCAATAACTGCGAATTTGGGTGAATGCACTTGTGCATTCATTATGTATCTTATCACTAGAAAAAAAAATTGTACCTACTGCTTTTTTGATAAGATTATTTGTGACAGTTTGTCTTGATTAACTTTTTTGTTATTATTTTGTTTTTGAAAACACTTTTTCATTTAAATGGATCATTTCTGGATTCGTTTGCCAAACGATTTTTAGGCATATTACCAGAATTCGTGGCGATATAAGACACAACAAGTTTTTGGCTTCTCTATTCCTCTTCAGAATCGAAACATTACTTGAAATGGCTTTAGCCGTGTTTGTTTTACCATATCTATTTAGATGTACAACCAGTTACTTCCCAATTTTGCTATTTCTTTCCCCATCTCCTTCGCCCACTCTTTTCAACCTCGCATCATATCCCAAACGAAGTTGCCGTAGTACCACTGGCCTGTGAAACATGAGAGCAGTTGGGTCTCTTTATTCAGATAAAAATATTTTGCATTAGTATTAAGAAAATTAGAGTATTTTTTACTATTCTGATTTCTTTGTTGTTATTTCAAAATATGGAATGTATTGCATTGCAGAACCCCTGCATACATTCTGGAATAAACTATTATTATTTACCATAGCGATTCTGATATCATCTATTACTCGAATGAGGTTTTAAATTATTTTAAAATAATCTGAACTGTCTCAGAATTTTTGAACACACCGCCAGATTTGTCAGAAGTTGATTTTAGCGACATCTTTTAAAATGAAAGGTAAACTTTACAAAACAAATATTTGGGTTTTTTTTCTCGGCTTATAAGTTAAATAACCGATGGATAATAATAAATTATAATAGACTCCACACCAGAACCTACGTTTTGAGATATTTATATGTATTATGAATATTGATCAAAATATAAATTAGGAAGCACCACCACCAAGTATTAAATAAATTCAATTTGCCGCCATTGAAATTAATGTCAAAGTCAATATTACACTAGCGCCTCTAGCTGCCAGCATTGTTGATATTGTATTATTTTACTAGAACTGGGTGAATTGAACCTAATAATGGTGTATTCCGTGAGAGAACTGTTTTACCGACATCGATACCTCTGTGCTCTGTGAGAGAACGTTATTATCGGCATTAGTGCATAAATAAACCACAGGCATTAGTGCCTTTTATTCGGCGAGAGAACTGTTATACCGACATTACAGACTTGTGGGGCGCGAGTATTGTTTTACCGATATCAGTTCTCTGTATGCCACAAGGGATCTGTTTTACCAATATTTGTGAATTATGTTCTACGGGAGATCTGTTTTACCGGCATCAGTTTCTTGAATGCGCGCGAGCACTGTTTTACTGACATCAGTTCCCTCCGTGAGAGAACTGTTTTATCGACATTATTGAACTACCTACAATGTTTTCGTACAAATGCTCTGAAAACGGACTTGTCAAAACGAACCTAACATGGCTGCCGATTTATAGTAACAGATTGTTTCGGCTCAGTGTTATCATTGATAATGTGGATTAAGTGGTCCGTCTCCCAAGAATTAAATCCGTAGTGCGTTCTTCGTCGACAAGATAAGTTGTAGTTAATTGTGTTCGCGGGTCGCACGCTTTGCGCCAGCCGTTTTACCGATCTGCCGCCTGTGTTTTGAGTTCAAGCTTGAAATTACTTTCGATTTCGTCCAAAGCGTGAGGATAATATCAAATGAGATACATTTAGCAGCGTGAACTGCAAAAGGTAATCTTTCTTTTATTGATTTACTTCCTTTACTAGACGTTCCACGCATTCATATTTCGCGAGTGTGTACATGTAGGTATGTTAATGTAAATGTCAGTTGGCTAAACTAATTTATTGATACAACATTCAATTGCCAGATGTTATTTCAATTAATGGGCGCATAGCGATAACATTCAGTCATTTTGTGACAATTCCATTCAATTTCAATCCCGATAGACTACAGTTTTAATCTTATCAACTTTCATACATTATTGATTAGTTTTGTGAGTCATGTCATAATTTATCTACCTAATCTATTTGGTAGATATTCGCGTATTTAGTAAGAATTTTTTCTAGGACAATACGATGATAAATGCCAACTGGATATATGCATTAATTACTTGTAACCGGACGACCTTTATCCGTTTTTCGCACACAACTTTTTTACTTTCATTTCCCGCGAAGTAGTGCAAGCTGCAGGCTTGATTATTACAATTCCAACAGAGGCGATCTACTTCTGATAGTTTATGATTATTGATATATATCTATGAATGTAAAAAGTGGTTTCTGACCATGCAAAGTGGTTACCTGTCAAAAATAAACAGGCTCTAGTATAACTAAATATAGTATTATGTAAATAAACCACACATATCATTAGACATTTTCGAATAACTATACATCAATCTACTTAAATCAAATTTTTGTAATGTAATTGGACAAAATTAAGTGTTTTTGTTGTTGTTTATGACAGTGTTACATCAATTATTTATATTCCATTCAATATAATATAATTTGCAGTAAAATATGATAATAATGTATTTAATATGACATTACAAATCTATGATCAAATGATGCAAAATAAAGATGATGCATGTTCTTAAATGAATCAACATTAGTGAGAATTTATATAAATTATCTAAATGATGTCATAGCTACTTAGCTTTAATCAGATTATGCGCCAAGTAAAAAAAACCCTTTTTTAACAACATTTTGATAAATAGAGGAATACTAAACATTTCTATAACAAAACAAGATAAATTTTAAATACATCATGCCATTTCTCTATAAGTGTAGGCCGAGAGGATGAAACGCCACCCAATTATGCCTTAATACTCGCTTCTCTTCGTTATAATAATTATTTTATCAACTTGACTGTGTCAAATAATCTTCTTGGAGTGTCCCCGACTTTTTCTTCCATTCAGTTGAACACATTGACATCACAATTTAATAATAATTACTTTACCAAAGTAAGTTGTTTCATATTTTTAATGCACATTATTTCTCCTTGTACATGTAATATATTTTTAATTTAATATTCATATCATTAATATTTTACTATACCAAGGTATGTCCTGTTATAAATGTTACACATACACACTGTAAATTCATATTTCATGTTATTTGTAAGTAGGTATTTAAATTTCATTATTGCTTGTATACGTGTATACCCCATAAATCTAAACCAACCCTCATCATCTGTAAATATCATATGTATACATATAGGAACCAAGCCAAGTGCTTTGAGGTAATTTATGTTAAAAATAATTGTGACTTTACAAAGCACCTTTATTAATCTATACATATAAAAGTCATAAATTGCTTCTCCCATACTGAATGTACAGTTCTCACATTGAAATTGACATTAATGCATCATTCGCAAAGTAAAGTGGACGCAATTTTTTTATAGCGTACTCGTGCAAAACCTTATCTCTAGTTTATTATATTTCACCTTTGACTGTTGGTGTAATGTGGCCTCAACTATGCTTTTTGGATTATACCTAATTCCATGGATTATCTATTTCTCCGAAGTCTCTCAACCAATTTTTAAACTATATTATATATTCGTTGTACAAATTTGAATGTTTGTATTCTATACAAACTCTTTGCTGCCTTTAAATTTCATTGAATTTGAAAGACTTATTGACCTGAGTCGTTGAAACCGTGACTCCCACGTTATTGCAGAGTGTTCACAGATGGAAAGATTGAAGGGAGGGACCAAGTAATTTTAAGCAACATTCTGATTGTGTTTTACTGAAAATATCTTCCACTCTGACAAGTGGGCAGCAAGAATATAATTTATTTTGTGTTCGCTGATCAAGTTTTGTGACAATCTTTATCTTATCTCTTTTTCGCTATCTTTAAGTAATTTGAAAATACATTAATCCTTCAATCAAGCTATAAATAAGCACTACAAGTAAAAAAACATTAATCTTTGCCGTGTTTTCATGTTCAGATGAATATATAAGTTGTTGTTTTTAATTTGTACTATTTATAACTAGCACCGACTATTGTTAAACTGCCAAAGCTGTTCGCCAGCAGGTCATGTTCACAATATTAATTTTAACAAAAGCAGACATATATCGAGAAGCCACAATATAGAAAATAGATAGAGAAGAATAACATTTAAATTGACTTTGATGAAGACATAAAATACATAGACAGGTAGATATAACACAGTCACATACTCATAGGCGTACACACAACATACACATTCTCATTGGCATATGTATACAATTACATGTTTACAATCAATGAATACTAATGTATTTATAAACAATCTCCCCCCATCTCTCTCTATATCATACTGTTCAGGACTACAGGTGCTTAGGTGCCAACTGACACAACTCAGTTGATTTTGAGCAGTTAGTTGGTTTGACAGATCAAGGGTAATTTGTTGACTTTCATGCGATACTAAGGGCTGATTGTTTCACAGAGTTTTAACAATTAATAAATTCATATTCAAGTTCTGTTAGAAAACTGACAATATTTTACTTAAGACATTATTTTTTTTATTAATTATGTAGCCAAAGTTATAATAAGAATTGTTGAGAGTGCACCATTCAAGTGTAGATCTAAACATTCGGGTATTCCGCAACAATCTTCTTCCCCACACATGAAAAGAGATTTTTTCATAACCAAAACTTTCTCCGAATGAAGGGTGCCATTGTACAAGTAACGCAGTGTCAAATAATTTATTGTGAATCAGCACTACTGGAGCAGCAATTAAGTCCTTTTGGTCCTGTGCATCTGTTTACCTACTTAGTTTTGAGTAATTCTATGCTAATGTTCTTGGCTATTGAATAATCGAGCACAATACAATGTATGCTAGGCCACTCATTCGGCATTTATGGAGAGCAGTGGCCCCATTTTATATCATTATAGCTACATAATATAACAGAAGCAAATCCAATTAAGTACCTAACTACTCGTACCTAACACGAAACTTTTATGATTGTTTTTTTACCAACACACGGAAGATAAATGACTATTGCTGACGTTTACCGGCGTTGCTGGTGGTTCTTTAGGTGATCGACAATATAGACATATAACATGGCGGAATTTTCTGTTGGCCTTTTTAAGAAATACAATTCCGTATTACACATAGACATATGAATATTAGTAGACCTGCCCTAAGTGATTAAAAGCGTATTATCCCCACTCCCCATACCGGTTCCATTGGAGCCGGCTGTGCTCGCGTATGGCCTCAAGTGAAATTTGAAAACGTGACGTCATCATTCTTGTGCGAACTATGGTCGAGGCATCATCGGTTCATTTTACGAAATAACACGGCAAAATGTTGACTTGTACTATGAAAACTTGTAAAAATAGATTTGAAAAAGAGAATAAACCCAATTGTCGTATTACATTCCATATATAAGCATTATTTTACTTTATTTTAAGCATATTCACATCGTATAATATAGATCAGTTTTAGAAACATATACTATCACATCGAGAAACGTCTGGACGCGAAACACAAAGCTGGTTGGTTGCTGGGAAGTAAATTATGAACATTTATAAAAGTGTCTTAACTAAATACTTAAGCGCTTGTTATATGATAGCGAAATTTCGCAAACTGTCAAAATGTCTTCATTTTTATGTCACTAGAGGGCGGTAGTTGTACATTAATGAACTTGTTAAAATATAACATCACATGTGCGTTTGTCGCAAAGCAATGAACGTATAATATGAATGTGAAATATTAAGTAAAACAAACAACTTAGTAAAAAAGTATGACTTATTTGCAGAACCTACTATTTTGGTAAAGCATTTAATTTGACATTTTTCATAAATGTTTCATCATTCACTTGCTGTTGTCATTAGTGTTGAGGAACATTTCCGATACATATAGTTTGTTTTACACGGTGTTCGGAAACTCGTGGTATAAACGGTAAAACCCTTTATAGGTCATAAGCTAAAAACGGATAGTTTTGAAACCTGCAACATTAAGGTTTATATTTCTTTATGTTTACAAGTTATAAGCCCTTGGGTTGTAATCATTCTGAGGTAACGCACAGAGGTCTTGAATCGAACCAACCGCCCAAAGTTCTCACATGTTGAGTAAATTTACGAAAATCGCGTCCTGGTCAGTTTCTCTATAAAATTATCAAAGCAGTTATTCATTTATTGTCAATTTTGGGTTATGACTTTTTTTATTTGAGCTTTCGTTTTCGAGAAAATCGAAGGTGGATTTATTTGGTAAATTTCTTAATTTTATATTTGATAGAATATCTATACATATTAATAACATCATTAATAAATTGACCTCGAGAAATAAAAGAAATTTTATTTTTTTATTTATATATTTGTTAAATTATTCTGTGTCATTTAGTACAACTAAACAATAATCTTTTTTCATTTATTCGTTACTTGAAGCATACCTTGTTTGGAGTATTTTTTCCGGCTGCCATGGATAAATCATAATATTGATCTACAAAGAGAAAAATAATATTGGTAATTTTTGGTTCAATTACCAAACGTGCCCTATGAAAAAACGTTCACTCTCCCACTTAGTCAGAGCGCGTAAAGACAATGAATTCTCTCACACACACTTGCATAAAGATGCCGCCAGTAAACAACATGACGTTAGTGCTAACCGTTAGGAAAAGGAACGCATGTTAAATGTTGAATTTTACAACTTTTAAAAAATATGACACTTGAAAAAATACAATACGTCAAATTTACATGAAAAAAGAGAATTTGTGAGTATTTACTGTTTTTGTAGCTTCATAAGATTATTGCAATTCTTTAAGTGAGTCGGTATTCTACTTTTAGACCCATTAATGAAACATCTTGATGGCATTTTCGAAATATATACGCCGTAAAACAGGGAGCCTATAGCTTCACCGCCATCACCGGGGGCTTCCATCCCGGAATAAGTAAAAAACTGTGAAATGCGTTAAAAATTTGGTGCAAGATGAAGTATTTATTTAATTGTTAATATCCACAGATAGCATAACGATAATTAGAGGCCGTACTTCTACAGATGTGTGTATTATATACATATTTTAAATTAAAAATATAGTGTAAAGCCGTTATTAACGCGATAATCATACATCCAAGTTTTAAAAGTGGGTTGTATGGTGTATCAATGTTTTTATTTTTTATGGTCGAATGCCTACAACAACTACAAAAAAAAATAGGCAGACTGAAAAATAATAGTCCATTAATTGGTAACAAAGAATATGAAGTCTGAGAATGACATACGAAAGGTAGTATTAAGCCGTTTTAGAGAGCCGTTTTCCAGCAAATCACCATTCTGCCCTATAACCCACTCTTAAACGAAATATTCGACTCTGAAAATAGAACCGAATTTTTTTGCCGAATTTGGACTTCGCAAATTTGTTCATAACGTGGCGAGTAATTTGCTCTCCCATGTAAAAATGTCTATTCATTCAAAAGCAGATTTTACTTTTAAGAAGTAAATGGTGATATTATAATGCGAGATGCCATTTACTGTCAGATTGATTTATTGACGAATCACAGTCAGCCTTACTTCCTTCGTTCTTCAACAGTTGATTTTACCCCTCGCCATTATCTTCTCGTCTATTAATTCCTATGTCTGTGGTATTACATTATTTTGTTCTCATAAGGTTTAGCCAGCGTTAGCAATGTAAGCGCCCGAAAAAATATTTTTTACGACTCGATTACAAAACATCGACTTTTTTCTACTTTCTGTAAATATAATGCGTATGTATCATATACATAAACATTCCGGGAAAAATTCTCTAAATGATAGTCAAAATCCGTTGCATAGTTTAGAAGAACTAAGCGCACAAACAGAGAGACGCGGACAGCGACTTTGTTGTATGTTGGCAGGCCTTACGAATGAATTAACAGGTTTCCTTATAAACTTTTATTAAATTACGAATACATTATCATGTCGTCGGAACATTTTATCCGAATATTTTTGCATTACAACAAAAATTTCTTTGTGGCGCATGATATATTATCAAGGCAAATCGATACAACATTCTTAAATTGATGTTTTATGCCTATTATAATAGGCCTGTTAATTTATCGTGAGGGCAAACATTGGTTTATCTCCTAGCAGCGTTGAATATTTATTTAAACTATTTTTTTTCCTTTTTTCCTAAAGAAATATACTGTTTTTAAATCTAAAATTCAAAATATCTTATTGCATTAAATAATATAAGCGGTAATTTTATCTTTACCATAAAGCACGAAAATTGTCTCGGAAAAAAAATCTCGAACTGTGGTCTCTGGCGTCGTGGAGTTACCCCATTTATTTTTAGCTCGTAGTCAGAAATTTTTCTGTAATGATTCAAAAGATAACAAAATATTTATCTTGTTTTTACGCGTAATTCCTTTAAACTCTACTGTAAATTTATGACTTTACTACGATAATATCTTATAAAAACATTCCTCTTTATCAGTAGCTTCATAATAAACCTCCACGACTAGGAAAACATACTTCTGTCATTATAAACATAAACATTCGTGTTGAAAAATGACAGCTGACAGTTGGACAGGGGCCACCAACCCAAGGTGCGCGAAACAATTAAATACATCACTTGAAATTATTCATGTTAATGCGTATTATACATATTATTTCAGTTATGTACAAGAAATAGTGTATATTTCTTAATATGCATATGTAAAAGCCCCGAAAAAGGGCGCTCATTAATAAATAAATAAATAAAACGTCGGTTCCATGAAACATATACAGAAAAGGGAATAAAAATAACAAACAAACCTAACCTATTAATTATTTTATTTATTTATTTTATTGATACATTTTTTAGAGAGTACATGTGGTTTTTTGTGATATTTCACCCTCCATGCTAGGAATAACCCTGTGTTATGGCGGGTGAATTTTACAGTTTGCGGACATAGAATTAATTGATTTATCATTAATTTGTCATGTTCTGTTTTATTCGCTTACCCAAAACTTTATGTCCCTACCCTAGTTAGAAATGACCACGTGTTTTGAAAATAATGTTATTTTTTAATTAAATCTTTGCAAATTTCACTACTAAAATTTCCTGTATTTGGTGCGTCAGCAAGAGAAAGATTTTTCCATGAATGTAATATCTAAATTATGTCGTTCTGTTTTTGCACCCAGGTGTGTGCTTTGCAAATTTCACTACGAGAATTTCTTGTATTTACTGCTAAATAATATTATTGTTTTCGCGCTCAGCTGTGTGAATGTATTTGCCGCGTGATCAGGATGTTTCAGTAGTGTTACTCAATTTGGCAATTATTTTTATAGGCATAATGATTGTCTATCTATACTAGCCAGCACGGATAATGTTATGTCGGTATCAGATAAGAACGATAATTTGTGATAAAAAAAACTAGATTAGGTTAGGTTAAGAAATGGGTTTTTTTAATTCACGACGATTTACAGAAACCTTGAATGCATTAATAAAAATAATATTATCTACTTAAATTGTTTCTCTCTTTTTTTACAATTGAGATAATGATACCGTCACTGGGATCTCCCTTGCTAAGAATTTCATTTGCATGTTAAAATATATGCATAACGTTTATTTTACGCACGGTTATTTTACACGTTATTTATATTAGGGCGATGTCATACGTAGCAATTCAAAATCATGTGTTTTTGGTTTGAAAATTTGGTCGCCTAGAAATGTTTCAGATGCTTTAATTAAATACTGCTCGTAGAATACATCTTAACCTTGGAAATAATCGAGTATTTTTTAGATAAGTCTTTTAATAAGCCCAGAATAAAATAATGTATAAGGCCTATGAAAACTGCTTTAAAGTTCAAAATCTCCTACTTATGAACCCATTTTCGGTTATGATTTTATTGTATAATGTGGCAAATTAAGTTATTTATAAAATGACCAAAAAAAAAATAATGCTTATGCCTGAACATCCACAAAATAAAATAAAAGGCACTTTTTTGCGATGTTTTTTTCTTGAATAAATCAAAACAGACGGATTTTTTTTTTTTTTATAGTGAATACCTCACAAGAGTCCCAACTGCTCCCGTCTGGAGCCAGTGAGACTATGGCATCCCCAATTGGGGGATGTTGTGAGGCTGAAGGTAAGTGGGGAAGGGAAAGAGGAAGGTGGGGAAGTACCTGGCTATTCAGATCTAGTCACTAAACACGGCTAAAGCCATTTGGAGCAACGTTTCAATTCTGAATGGTGGTCTTACACCACCATGACGGATGGTGTTAAGCGGGAATTTAAACCTTATCGCCATCTACGTTAGGGTTTTTATTGATAGCGGCTCAATTTAAAATATTACACGACGTAGTGCATCGCCTTAATCATGTCATTTACTATGGCAGAACACCTTAAAATTTAAAAAAAGATTAAATAAAATATTACCAAAGATTATGGCAATAAAAACAGAAAACTCAACATGCTAATTATAATTTGAAATTTCAACGTTTTAATTAAGTTTTCATGTACAAAAGTATTGTTGGAATATTGTTATTGTAAAGAATTGTTTTTGTGAAAAATGTAATATTCTTCTATGGAAAAATATGTTTGTATGGGAAAAAAATAACGGAATTTTGATAAAAGTTATTTGTCTTTTCTACTTCTACCATCATGTAAAATCACCTCCCGAAGTTTGTGCACTTTACCCCCGGACACTCTGTAAATGTTTGCGTGGCTGAGCGTATTCCATATATAAGTATCTAGATTTGCTTTCCTTGAATAATCTCTATTTATTTATTACGTTTTTTTTATTTCTATAGACCGTTTTTATACCTTTTTAAAGGACCAGGTTGACGATCTCTGTGAAATTTCAGGCCGCGTTCTGAGCGGGCCACTCAACCTAACTGTTTCTCGAACAAGCGTGTGTTTTTTCAACTAAATATCAACAAATATTTAGTAGAGGGAATTGATGCCGGGTTTTTCATTCATTCGGCTTAGGACCTGTTATTTCACAGAATTTGTCAAGTTCTGTGAAGGTTCTATTGGAGTTCTGTCATTTTTTGAGATTTGTGAAACAACTTGCTAATAATGTTATGATAACAGAACTTTCACAGAACTTAACAATCAATTTTTAAATATTTGATGAATTGTTCAAATTCTATGAAACAACTCGTCCTTAATTAAGTTTTATTTAAGTTTAGAGTTACGAAATTGAACACATAGTTTCTGTAAAAGCCCTATGAAACAAGATCTACTTCAACAACGTCAGCCTGAGATGAAAAAAAAGGTTTGTGACAGAATTTAACGCACATATTTTGTCAACGAATAGCTCATGTGAGGAGTCTACTTTGATTATTTTGGACCAAATAAATTCTTAGTTTCTTTGCTACAAAACTCTTGAACTGAGAGCTCTGGTGTTATGAAATTTGAACAGTTTTTTCTATCAATGATTTCTAGGCCAACGTAACTATTTTCAGCTTCCAACGAAATTTCTATCATGATTTATGACGGTTTTAAAAATATCAATGTTCTGTTAATAAGTATGACTCGGACTTGTTTATAATTCCTTGTATACATTCCACCGAAAATTTTGACAAAGTTATTTTGTTTTTCATGTTATAAAAAATTTTATTGAACAGTTGAAAACCACGAAACAAACATTGTGACGCCAAACTGTTCAATAAGTAAAATTCTCTAGAATAACACGAAATACAAGACAGATTTGTCAAAATTGTCGGTGAAATGTGTACAAGAAATTATGAACGAAGCCGAGTAGTGAATTAAGTACATTGACAGACATGCATTATGTATGTTCTGTTTTTTTTTTTTTTTATAATGAAAACAAACTTTTCTCGAATCGTTGAATTCCTCGCACCAGAACCCCCTTTCCTTTCTTATCCACTTTTTCTGATAAGCGTATTCAAATAAAATGTTTATATTTATTTTACAACTTTGGCTTTATCATCACATTTGACGCTATAAGATAACATTAAGTTATTAGGAAATTATAGACTGTCAATAATTGACATCCTTCCCAGTTATCAGCCTAACCCTGATGAGACCAAGGTTCGGGTTATAATTTATCATAAATGTAGTGGATGGTAGTTTTAATTTAATTGAAGTAGATTAGGTTAGTTTATTAAAGAATGCAAGGCTGTTGAAAGCGTAATGAATAAGATTAGGAATAGGACGCTTAGATGTTTAGGGCATGTAAAGCGAATTTTTTTTGTGAAATCGCTTAGAATCCCAAACTTCTCCCAGCCGTCTTTAGTCAGTGAGATTTGTCTTCCCCAATAGGGGTAAGTTGTGAGGCTAAAGGTAGTGGGGAGCATTAGGAGATGGTGAAGAGGAAGGTGGGGAAGTAGCTGGCTATTCAGATCTGGTCATCAAACACGGGCAAATCCATTTCAAGCAACGTTTCAGTTCTGAATGGTGATCTTAAAACAGGGCGATACTGAGAGTATCTTCCACTCTGGAACGTCCCGCAAATATACTATATTATGTATTATTTTAAAGGAGGAATTTGCGAAATAACACAAATTAATCAAATAAAATTTACTTGCGGACGGCGGGATTTGATCCCGCGACCTCCAGCTTGCTAGTCGAGGGCCTTAGCCCTCGACCACGGAGGCCATCATGAACAAATAAGAGTGTAAGGAGAGTATATATATATATATAGCCGCCCGAGGAATGTGGAATGGAAGTGAATCAGGTCATTTCTAGAGTAACAGAAGATGATGTATAAATGTGAATGAAGCAAGGAGTGGGTATCAAGACGGAGTTGTGAGGTGGTACGTCCTCTCTGCCCGCCCCTGCGGGTAATCGGCGTGTTAAATTTAATTTGATGTAACGTTGTTTTCAACGCATTGCCATTGTTTCATTGAAAAATTAATGCGTTTTCTACACATTCACAGTGGTGTAACAAAAAAATTTAGGGCACCCGGGCAAGTTCTTTTACTAAATTCAATTTATATTGCGTATATTTAGTGTTTAAGAAATAAAATCACTAGGTCTAAGCCTAGATGTTACACCTGGCTTCTTTAGTTTTTTTACACCATTTTTTCCTTTTTTTTACTGTTCAATTGAAAAATTTGATCTAAAAATATTTAAAATATGTTGTCTTGTTTTTTTTACATTTCAAAGGATATTTCAAACACTGTAGCTCATGATGAAAATAATTCTGTAAGCTAAATACAGTTTCATGATCATTCTTTTATATTTATTGGTGCTTTGAACAAATAGAATTTCTGTTCCTTTCGCCGCATGTTTTTTTTGTTTTTAAAGAAAGTCAAATATTCCCGTGTTACGAATAACCTGATAATATTTGAAAATCTCCTACTACCACCACAGTAAGCGGAAAATGTTGCTTGTGTTGTGATGGAGGACACTACGTCTGGGTGGGACCCAAAAGCGGTGTCAACTCAGCCACGGACTGGTTAAAAATTAACTCAACTTTTAATTCTAAAAGTTAATTTAATTTAACGATTCTAAAAAATAATTTTATTTAGTTCGAATAATAACCACGTAGTTTCCAAACCCGTAGTGGTGGGTAAAGGGAATGTACCACCACGCAACTACTTGCTTCATTCACATGCATACATCGTCTCATAAATACTCTTCTGTTCAGAGGCGGATTTGCCCTTAGGCCTATGTAGGCCCGGGCCTAGGGCGGCCAGATATTAGGGGCGGCCAATCGTGACAAAAAAGTCACAGATGATAACAAGAAATTACTTCCTAAGTACCTAAATATTCTACGTACGAAATAGCGATATGCAAGAGCGTGTTCACACACAGCACACAGCGCACGACAATCGACAATTATACAGTAATTGAACTAGCGAATTTAGCAAGCGTATTTTTTTACATTAATTCCACACAGGAGGCTTTGAGGAAAATATTTTCCCTCACGACCTATGTCATCTTAGGTGATGCTGTGTGGAGGGTCTTTTTAAGGAAGGGAAGGATAGGAAGTTCTGAAAAGGAAAATGTATGAGGGGTGGGTAGGAATCTGCGGATTAGTGTGTCCAGGAGTGACATACGTATGAATACATCCCTCCAACTGCGGTGCAAGGCGATGGGTCAAGATAGTCCGGCTGGAAAGGTCAAAAGGCCTCCCTCACCCAGTCTCTCTCGATCCGGCCCGCCACGCAGCAGGTGGGCAGACGTATCCGCCGCCAAGACCTGGACAAATCTCACCCCATGAACCATGAATGATAATGGCAGGAAAATTAAAACGTTTTTGACCCTAGGAACTTACTGAAAAGTTTGGATACTCCTGGTCAATATGATGGGTACTGAGAAAGGGGCGGCTACATGGTCTGGGGCCTTAGGGCCTAGGGCGGCCAAGACTGCAAATCCGCCTCTGCTTCTGTTATTCTGATTTTTGTGAAGTTTTTTAATCACTTTTTTTCATTATTTATATTTATACATTTATTTATTATTAAGATGATCTCTATTGCGGATTAGAAAAGTTATGACACATGAAATTCCCTGGATACAAAAAAATCGCAAAGTACGCTCTGAAAATTATTTAAAAAAACACCTGTTGTGTTATTTAACATGTATGAAAAATTCAGTGTTTCTTTAAATCTTTTTTAAATACATCAAAGTCATGCTTTATTAAAATTTTCGCATTAGTCTATTAATTATAATCGTTTTTTTTTATATTAACGCGCTCCTCTAACATTCGTATTAGCATATCTCCTTTTCAAACCATCTTCTTTTTGAACTCTTATTACGGAGCGTTATTTATAAAGGCTTTATAATCATAGTTAGCACCACATGCTACTTTTTTGTCGTTTTAAAGTTGTGACGGTTAGTTTAGTACTGTTGTGGCGCGGGCCCTTTCGAGGGAATCTATCATGGGCGACTGCCCAGTCTGCCTTTGCAGGTGCTGCGCCCTTGACCTCTGCGTTCCATTTTAGAGGAAGCTACAAGACAAAAATATGTATATTCTTGGTATACCTTGTATCGTAGATAATAGGCATTAAAATCGCTTGACAAACAGAGTCTAGAAACGTTCGATTTCATTAAAAAAAACTGGTTTTTACTTATTTTGTAAATAATTTTATAAGAAAGCAAAAAAGTTAATCAAGTGAAACTGTTACAGATAATCTTAGCTATAAAACTGTATTTTTTTAAAGTTGTTTCCTTTATGCGTTCATACATTTCTATTGAAAAAATATTTTTTGTAGTAGTTTGCATTTATATTTTTAATTGAGTAATTTATTTTTTTATTTGCATTCTACTCAAGGGAAGCGATAGGAAAACCTTCAATTTAACTAAAGCATATTTTTTGGTATTCATAATGTACACCAATTCGTTATAAAGATTAATCAAAATAGTGATTTGGCATTAAGCTTCGCCTTAAAGTAGGCGAAGCAGCGGTGATCCATAAAAAGTGGTACTTAAATAGGTACTCTCTGTATAACCCTGGAGGGAGACCACCATTCCGAATCGAAACGTCGCTTTAAATGGCTTTAACCGTATTTGAAATGTAAATAATTGGGTCATTCCCACCTTCCTCTTAATCCCCCAATTGTTGATGCCACAGTCCCTCTGGATCCAGGGAGTTGGGACTCTTGCGCAGATCTCTTAACCGGCACGATATATATATATATTTTTTTTTTTTACAGTATTACCGCACAAGAGTCCCAACTGCTCCCGTCTGGAGCCAGTGAGACTATGGCATCCCCAATTGGGGTATGTTGTGAGGCTGAGGGTATTGGGGAGGGGAGGGAGATGGGGAAGAAGAAGGTGGGGAAGTACCTGGCTATTCAGATCTGGTCACCAAACACGGCTAAAGCCATTTCAAGCAACGTTTCAATTCTGAATGGTGGTCTTACACCAGGGCGATACTGAGAGTATCTTCCACTCTGGAACGTGCCGCAAATATACTATATATTATTTTAAATTAATTAATTATGAAATAACACAAATTAATCAAATAAAATTTATTTGCGCACGCCGGGTTCGAACCCGCGACCTTCGGATCTGTAGTCAAAAGCGTATACCACTAGACCACGCCGGCCGTCGAATATATATTGTTCAGGGCGCATCGCGTCCGTTAAACAGTCGTTGGGATAGTAGCAGAGTGAACAAATGCACCGGGTTCACATCCTGACCTCGCGGGCCCAATTCCCATGCAAGCTAATTCGTAGTAGTAGGAGTTTTTCAAACATTCTTAGGCTATTCGTTATATTTATTTTAAAAATCACTCTTGCTAACTCGTATGCTATGTTAGCTGATATTTTTGATTTGCCTCTATTGAAGTACAAAGCCGTACTGATTAAACATTTTTCCAATGCATATTTCGATGAGGCTTTTGTTTCTTCTTGATTTCTTTCGCTAACTTTACACTAATGTGTATTATTTTTTTCTTGTTTACTTTTAATTAGTCTTATTAATTGTTTGCCCTTCTTTCTTCTATCTATATTGCACTACGACTGTCAATAAATATCATTTACGTAGCCGATTAACCGAGCTCTTCAAAATCTAAATAATATTTGTCTTAACTCTAACATTGACATTTTTCGGCTTCACTGCCCAAATTCAAACGTGGCATCATGTCAATAATTTAAACTAGTCAATGCGCATACATACAGACACACACACAAACACTGCATACAGTCACACACACACACACACCTATAAACTATACAAGTCACCTGGTAATTAAGGAATAAACATACCACTTAGCAGACATTACAAGGAAACATGAAGTATCTTATTCCCGTATATTGTTTCATCTCTGTAAATCATGTACTCTTTGTTTCTATAATACAAAATAATAATAAATAAATGTATGTATTTGGCACTCAAGCCGTTATTTATAAATAAATATTATTTTTTAACATCCACCCCCTCTCTCACATTCGCGATATGAAAAAACAGATACAGATACCTGCGTTTCCCAAGAGTAATATTATTTTTCCCATTTAGGTATCGTGTGAATTTTTTCCATGATATCTGTAATCTTTTGCTTAGTTTATTGAAAGATACTAATCTTCCTTAATTTAGCCATTGCTGTGAATACGTATACGTACACATTGTAATCCGTGAAACAGTGCCACTGTAGAGGTAGGCAGAAAGGATAGTATGTTGTGTTAACTCGGTAAAGACAGTCGCGTTCCGCTATGTGCCCACTTTACCAAATTTTATTTTTAATGATTTTTAAAAAATGTAATAGTGTTTAGTGAGATTTTTGTGAAATTTTGGGATTTGTGCATATTTTAATTGGTAGGTGTTTTTTTTTCATAAGTTCTTGTCAGAAGATCGTAGTCATTTAAGCTTAGTAAAATCGCGATCCAAGCAAATATCATCAATATTTATTTATTTATAGATAAATTACAAACAATACAAAACAAAATGAACCTTTGTCTGTCCAACTGGGAAGGATTCCCGTTTCAGGACAGCCAAATTGTGTATTTAGTTCATAATATTCTTACAATGGAATGGCGATGCTGTCAAAACGAATCATCGTTGATTGCATTCGAAGTTACAGGATGGTTTCTTTATCCTTGAAAGAATCGCAAAGATGTAATTTATTACCAGGGTCAATTTGGATAACATTAGTAATTGCATTCAGAACAGATGAATGGTTTCTTTCGGGACATCACAAGTCTGAGATTCTTTCCAGGGCATTTTGGAGAACATTTACAATTGTATAGTTAGAATTTTCACATTTATAAATCAGTATAAGACATATGAATCCTATAGTACTATATTTTTAGAATTTCTTAGGTGATAGAAATTACATATTACTAGACCAGAATATATGCCGTATGACATGAATTTCCAATTTTAAAATTTCGAATCTTTATTTATTAAATGGCTAGTCATTATTTTACAGTAATCGAAATAAAACCGCGCAAAAAAATAAATTTAAATAATAACAACAATGAAGATCATGTATTATATTATCTTTATACATTACCAAACAGACAAAATTAACTTTCACACAGCACAACACAATTATGATGAAAGACACAGAAAACATCAAAACATGTCTCCGAGGACAAATACCAACTATGGTTGTTGACATTACCATAATCTGAATCCGAATTTTTTTAATTTTATTGAAAAACATATATATAATACTGTAAATAATGCAAATCTTAAACACAAAATCCATACATGGAAAGCCAACAAAGGTAATTATCTACTGCGTTCATACGCCGAACTTCTACAATAAAACAACAGAATTGACGCCTATACTTCTCTCTTTTTAAATACAGGGTTTTCCAATAAGAGATGTTATTTTGAATAGCCCGCTATTTCGGTAGATGTTACTTTTGAAGCTGTCATTTTTTGACATTTGACAAGTAAAAACTATGCCATAAAAATGGAACGATACACGCTTCAACAACGCATTGAAATTATTAAAATTCACTTGAGTGAATTAAATGCAAATCATCTTGAGTGATGAGGCCCATTTCCACCTCGGTGGCTTCCTCAACAAGCAAAATTGTCGCATCTGGGGCTCAGAAAACCCAAGAGTTATTGTTGAAAAGCCTCTCTATCCTCAACGTGTGACTGTTTGGTGCGGTTTATGGTCCGGCGGAGTCATTGGACCTTACTTTTTCGAAAATGAGGCTGGAGCAACAGTTACGGTGAATGGATTGCGCTATGGAGAGATGATTAATGATTTTTTATGGCCGGAATTGGATGGTATTGATCTGGACAACGTTTACTTTCAACAAGACGGCGCTACGTGCCACACAAGCAACGAAACCATTGATCTTTTACGATTGAATATCAAAATAACACCTCTTATTGGAAAACCCTGTACATTTATTTAAATTTCGATTTTATTTTCTGGAATGAATGAGTAAATAAATTAATGATTGAAGTGGAAATTAACCCAATTTCCGACATCCGATCGAGCTGAAACTCGGCAGATAGACTAGTTGTCTATGACAATGCATTCTATCAACTTTTGGTGGCACTCACACATACGCACGCGCACATACACGTGCATTTAAAATTTTTACAGTATGTAATAATGTACGATATATATCTCGGTACCATCCAAGTAGGATCTGGCTTAAGGCCCCGTAGTAAGCGTTCAATGGAGGTTTTAAATAGAGATATGTAAATACGAATGTTAGAGGGAGCGCGCTAATATTCAAAAGCGATAATAATTAAGCGAAAATTGTGGAAATAATTAATAAAACACGAGTCGTTTGAAATTGAGCAAAAATCTCTCCACAAATACATTATTTGCATCTAAAGATACACTGTGAATTTTTTTCATGCCTTTAACATATTAAATAACAGAAAAAACGTGCTTTTAATATTTTTCTTAGCTTTGCGATTTTTTTCTATGGAAGGAATTTCATATAATTAATGTTTCGACATAACAAATGTATAGATATTATTTTCAAAAATTACATATATTTTTTAGGGTTTTTAAGGCGATGCCATACGTAGCAATGCAAATTCATGTTTTTTCGGTTTGAAAATTTGATCACTTAGAAATGTTTTAGATGCTTTAATTAAATACTGCGAGTAGAACACATCTTGGCCTGCTAGATAATCGAGTATTTTTTAGATAAGTCTTTTAATAAGCCTAGAAAAAATGTATCAGGCCTATAAAAACTCCATTAAAGTTCAAAATCTCCTACTTACGAACGCATTTTCAGTTACGGTTTTATTGTATAATGTGGAAAATTAAGTTATTTTTAAAATGATCGTAAATCAATTAAATATTTGTGGCTGAACGTCCGCAAAATAAAATATAAACCACTTTTTGGCGATGTTTTTTTCTTGTATTTATAAAAAAAGTCGGATGGTATTGAACGGGAATTTAAACCTTATCGCCATCTACATAAGGGGCGTTATTGTTAGCGGCTTGATTCAAAATGTCACACGACGTATGGCATCGCCTTAAAGAGGTAGATATTGGGAATGCGGGGGCTTAGGTAATAACGCGGTTCACTCACCTAAGTCAATCCTTTGGGAGGAAGGTTCAATCCTTAGTTAAACAAATAAATGTGTATTTTAAATACTAATAAAAATTGATTTAAAAATAACTTAGTTTTTACGGGTTGATTTTTTCTACTTTCTTCGCATTTATTTTTATTTCTTTATGTTTGTGTTTTTTAAATATTATTTTTTTTTTACTTTCTTCCATGGAATTTCATTAAATTCAGGTTATAAAATTCAATTAAAGTTCTCCTACCTCGGAACGGGCTCAGACTAGTGACTTGTTTTTTAAAACAACAAAAAAATATTTGTGTAACATTGTATTAGTTGATGAATAATTAAAAAAAACATTTTTAAAGGTACCTAATGACACTAAGCTTTTTTTTTTGTATTTCTTTGGCATTCACTATGTAAATATTTCTAGACATTTTTTGTTTTTAATGAGTTTTTATTATTCACAATGTACATTTGTTACGTATAAATTTTTTTATAAAATTGACAGGTAGCAACAGACAATTAGACAATTTTCTCACTTTTATTAATAACATTCACCAAAATATAAAATTTACACTGGAACATAACGATAATAACAATTTAAATTTTTTAGACTTAAACATCAGCTTAAATAATAATAAGTGTGTTTTTAACATCTATAGAAAACCTACACACACTGACTGTGTTTATACCTTCTACTTCAATTCATCCTTTGTCCCATAAACTCGCCTCCTTCAACTCAATGATACATCGAGCCATTAATGTCCCTTTAAATATGGAGAATTTCAATAATGAAATTAACATTATAAAACAAATAGCTCTAAACAACGGATATAAACCTGACATAATTAATCGTTTAGTTAATAAGAAACAAACCAAAATATTTTCTAAAAAGTACATTTATAGTGGAGATAATAACGCTCAATCTAGTAAAAATCTAATATATAAAAAACTTCTTTATACAGGCGACTTATCCTTAAAAATATCCCGCATATTACCAGTTAATATTTCGACAGCTTTTTACACTAATTCTAAAATAAAAAAACTTAATTAATAACAAGGATGTTTCAAATAAATTAGATAAAAATGGGATATACACTTTAGAGTGTAATGATTGTAACTCGCAGTATGTAGGTATGACTACAAGAAATTTCAAAACCAGAATTAGGGAACACGAACTATGTTTAAAAAATAATAATTTCTCCGAGTTCGCTAATCATTTGATAGAGACAGGCCATAGCTTCAACCGGGATAAAACTAAGTTTAAACATTCTAACATTAGTAAATATTTTAATTTGTGCGCATTAGAAACATTAGAAATCAACAAAAAAATTAATTCAAGCATTAATATAGTAAATAAAATAATAGCACCTTGCAAATCACCTCTATTGACAATGTTCCCCGTTATGTTGACTCCTCCCTCCGTTTCCCTCTCAACCCCCTCCCCCTCCCTCAAATCCCTCCCACCAAAGAACCAAACTAAATAAAACCCCATATTTCTGCACTTAAAAATTTAGTTTTAAAATAGCTAGTTAATGACACGGACGTGTCGAAACCGGTCGCCAATATTATAAAAAAATTTATACATATCAACAAATGTACATTGTGAATAATAAAAACTCATTAAAAACAAAAAAAAGACACTAAGCTTAATTATTTATATGATAATTAAATAAATAATCATTTAATTGACTTATTTTGCCATTCTTTACTTAACCATTACATAATAAACGTTCGACAATAATAATTATCAAACAAACCTTAATTTATTACAGCGAAAAAATTATTAATATTTTTTCACTTAAATCTGCCCACCTGCAACGAATGAAAACTCATAACATCGTCTATCAGAAATAACTAAGAATAACTTTCTTTATGTTATTATTATATTTCTTGTTTAAATCCCCTCTCTTCCCACTGTCGACCAAACTTTTATGTGGTGTTACGGATTCTGAGATGCAATCGAAGATTTACAGTATCTTGCGAAATAGTGGAAACAAACAATCATCTCTTCTACATGAATAAAAGGCAATGTTCGTATGTGTGTGCTGACTCAAAAACTACTCGACCGATTTCCCTGAAAATTTTAAAAGTTTGTTCTTATTAGTGCCAGGTATGTTTAGAGAGTTGTTTGAATAGTAGAAAAGATCGGTGACGCTAGTTTAATTATACACATATCAGTTATTAATCATAATTATGCTCATTTTTATGTATATCCTCCCTTTGACTTCAATGACAGTTTGCACTCGTTTTTACAGTTCTCTATAATCTTGTCTCGAAATCAGACCTGCATTACAGTTTCTACCATCTTTCTCCTTGTCGTGCAATCCAATTTACGAATTTGTGGACCATATTTATATGGCTCACAAATTCTCTATACGATTAAAGAAGATAGTTTTGGATCTGCCGTTTATCTAGTTTCTAGTTTTTACTAGTTTCCGGACACCGTGTATAAAACCGCTAGCCTATAAAATCACCAGTCTAAATCACAGGAGTAATCTTTTATGTATTATCATTATTTGTTATTGCTGAAAAAATATTTTATCACGATAACCGCTATTTTTGTATACCTATATTACTAATGATGACCGAACTGTTATCGTCTTTTGAAATTTGATGGGATAAGATAATAAAAAGCGCACAGGAATTTTACCGTACGGGAAATCAATTTCACGATCACACGCGTCATTATGTATGTACCTGTTATAAACATGTATGCTTAAGGCGAAAACACAATCGAACGTAAAACAGCCATTTTCCGTACCTTATTTTTTATCGTTTTCTTATCCATTTTTTATCGGCGGTTGGCTATCATCAGTGCAATTTTTCCAGTGTAGGCTGTAGCCCGTAACAACACGATTGCGTAGATTTCGAAATCCTGAACTGTAGAATTTTAATAAATTAATTCAATTGGTATTTTAACGTAATTTTTTTAATTTATTATTTTCGATTTAAACCATGGATTGTCGCAATTAAAAGTTTATCCAAGTATTTCGATTTGTCTCGTTTAGTGTGATGATATCCTTTGTTATGTGCCCATTGCATTGGAAACTGACATTTATTTTTAATGATACAGTCATGTATCATTGAAAATAATGTGTGTTATGTTTCTCTATCACTTGGAATTTTTGTGTTTTTTTAATATGTATGGTACCTATAAAATATCAGTTTTTATTAAATTTGAGATATAGAAGGACTTTTTATCTACACAGTTTTCTAATGATAGATTCGGCTCTAATTATATTTTACTTCAGAAACATTTTATTTTTTTGTACTCTTTACAATATTAATATATGCTTTCTTGTGATACTGCCTTCTGTTATAGAAAATCGAATATCAATATCTACACATATTTCACTACTTTCGAACACTTGTTGCAGGAAATGTTATTATACCGGAAAACATCAAATCATTGGAAAAACTGTGTAAAGATAAAGTCGCTTCCGTTTCATCGGCGTCTCAGCCGTTTGATTGTGAATATTCCTTAACAGCGAGGTCATAAACCGTTTCATGTGTCAGGTCGGCAGTCGGCAGTCGGCGGCAGCTGCCAGAGAGAGGCAGCGACAGAGAGGAGCAGGTAACAGAGAGGAGAGGAGGGCATGGCAGAGACCGCTCTGGAGGGGGTCCCGCAGTGGAAGAGAGACCTCATCAGGCGGCGCCGCGCGGGGGCCGGGGGCGCGGGGGGCGCGGGGCTCACTAGCCCGCCGCCGCCGCAGTCAGCCGCGCGCCGCGGACACGCCGACATGCTGCTACAGGCGCCCGCCGTGTATCACCTGCCCGCGCACCCGCCGCATGCCACCCCTCTGCGCGATGAGGCGGAGGAGCTCACCTACGGGCCCGGCATCGTCAAGAAGCTCAAGTCCCGCTACCTCAGTCTCACCCTGCGCGAGGCCGGCAGTCGCGTGCGTCCCTCCATACACGGGCTGCGTCGCGCCGCTAGCCTCGAGCATGTGCTGGATGAACCCGCGCCCCCGCCCCGCCGGTACACCCCTCGCGCGCAGGACCGCCCCGCGCGCTATCGCCAGGCGACGCGCGCCCCCGAGCAGGCTGTGAAACGCGCGCGCTCCGTGGACGCGCTGTTGCGTTGTGACTCGCGCTCTGGCACGGACGAACCGCCCTCTCCGCCCCCTACACCACCCGCCCTACCCCCGGCATCATCCCCTTCGCCGACTTTTCGTCCGAAGCGCCCGTCCCCGCTTCTGCGCGAGGCTGAACGTCCCCCGCCAGATCTGGTCAAACAGACGCTGAAGATATTTGAGGGACAGCCCGGAAAAAGAACCAAGAGCCCCGCGGTGACGGGACAAGTTTCGGATAAAGTGAAAAATTTCTCCGATCCACAGGCCAAGGGGAAGAAGACCTCCAACGGGAGGCCGGGGTCCGTGCGGCCCCTGGTGCCCCCGCGAGGTCCGCTGCTATCCCCGGATCGCCGCACACCGCCCAGTGCCGCCACACAGACCACCCCCTCCCTGCTGGCCAGGCCGCCTCCCTCGCCCAAAAAAGTTCCCTCGCTGAACAGCCCCGATATTCACGACAGATCCGTCAGTCCAGTATACGTCAACAGGCACCCCGTCATCCTCGCGACGATCGATACGTCTCCTGTCAAAAACACTTCCGACTTTCAATTTTTCAAAGATGTAAAACACCTTGATTTAAAATCGGCCGAACCGTCTCCGAGAACATCCCCATTGAAATCTCCCGACTACAGTTTGAGAGAGAAGCTCCCGATAGAGAGGAACGGAGTAGACCGGAAGGGAGATGTGTTGCCCTACGTGCGCACGTCTACCCCCGACCCGGAGATTGCCTCTCCGCTTGGTACTACGGAGCTGTCTATCATAGCGTCGTCCACCCCTTACCGGGAGCGACACGACTCCGGATCGGACCGGAGCGAGTCCGACCGCCAGACGACGGACGAATCCTCGTCGGAGGACGAAGCGGTGTTCGAAGTGAACGGCGAGGAACCGCCGCCCGCCAAGGCCGATGACAAGCCCGCGTTGAACAGCGCTACAGCGACGCAGTACTCGTTCGGCGGCCACAACGGCGTGAGCGGAGACGGCGACGCTACTAAATCCTATTTGCCTAGTTCACATCCAAAATGTCCCTTACCCGTAGTGCTCAACAAAGTGAAAGTCATCGACTCCGAAATCAAAGTGCCAGAAAGTCCCTTAGTTACACAAGTAGTTACATCCCCCCCTTCCCCGCACACCCCGACTATCGTCGACGCTAAAATTATCTCTCCCGTCATCGCTAAAATAATCCCTCCCGTCGCGGTTGCTCCCAAAGCGGAAGTAGTGACAGTGCCATCGATGACAAAGGTCGACGCGGCCAACAAGGCACCCGCACTCCACAAGGAGAGGCTCGTACCGATCCTGAGACCGGCGAAAGACCTCGACTCCAGCCCGGCGCTGGTCCACTTTAACTCTCCGTCACCCCAGCAGCTGGCGAAGGTAGACGCGGTAAATTCTGTGCTCGCCAACAAGGCGCCCGCAACCCAAAAGGAAAGAGTCGTACCGATTCTGAGACAACCGAAAGATGTCGGCTCCGGCTCGGTGATAGTCCACCACAACTCTCAGCAGTTGACCAGCCGAGAAATCGAGAAGAACCTAATCAACACCTCCAAATCCCTCGAACAGCCGCTCAAGAAGGTGACGGTTAATATGCTAGACAGTTCCGATAGGCTGCCTAAGAAGGACGACAAGAAAGTGCCCGCGCCCGTGCCTATAGTGGAAACAAAGAAACAAGTTGTCGCGTCGGGAGTTATCCTGTTGGATGTGAAAGAGCTGGTCGTGAACGAAGTGGTAAGTGGAAGTGAAGTGATTAAGGAATCCAGGAGTGTGGAGACGACGGTGGCCATCGTCAGCAACGGCATGGGCCCCGCCAGGGTGGGCGGGCGCAAGCCTCACTGGCAGCTCCAAGACACCTCCAACACCATGGTGTTCAACTTCTCTAACAGGAAAGAGGTGCCGGACTACGTGGAGAACGATGGCATCATCCTCAGAAGCAGCAAGAGAGATAAGCCCAAGGTAAGAGACACACCTTTCATATCACCCTTTAAAGCCCCCTGAACACTGAGCACTGAACAACCAACTATTTATTATTGTAATCACATCCGTGGATGGAATCTATCTAGTCAAAGTTGAATTTGTATTTACAATGAATAATGTCTTTGATAATAGTACTGTGTTCCGCTTGATAGATTTCAGGGTGTGAGGTGTTGAGTTGGAGAAGTCACTGACACACTAAATACGTGTTAAAAATGTCTGATGCGCTATAAATAATTTAATTTTGTTTAGAATTCATGTTGCATCGAGTCGAAATCTTTTTTAAGAATTTATAATACAAACTGTGCCTGTGTATGTTATACGGATATACTAAATAATGTTATAAAAATGATTTGTTATCTTCCCTTTCTTGTTACAAATGGAGATAATGATATCCTCATTGGATCTCCTGTCCTGAGGATGTCAATTACATATTAAAAAGTTAATAGTACGAATAATATAAATGATATTTATTTTTAAAACAATATAATAATACATCCATTTTCCAGAGACAACGCATACCATTTATATTTTTAGATAAACCTCGTAATCTTCACCTTGTTACCAAGAAATTACGCGATTTTATCAGAATTATTATTCCGTTATCTTTACTTGTTCCTAGATTTCTATCTCCTTTCGCTAAATCTTTCATAATTCTTTACCAATCCCGTAGAAGAATTTCTATAATTTTCGCAACAACACAGTACCTACCTATTTCTGTACCGGAATTAATTGCATAACTAAAGGATGAAATTGATCACGATGCTTTTTAATGCAATCTACTTGCATATTGCAACGTTTCAATCTCACTTTTGCCATGCCTTTCGCCATGCTTTTCAGTGAACCAACGACTAAATGGACACGAAACAACAACAAATCTAATTTTATATCGTCAATATTTTTAAATAATAATAATTCTTTTAAAATAAAATTTTAACAAAGAGATTCAATCGAAAATCTAAGCTAGTAAATTATGTTAGTAGAGATGCGTTTATGAGTGATACTCATTATGTTATGTAATTTGTGGAACTATATTGTGGTGCCATCCCCAGAATGTCGAAGTCAAGCAGTAAAAGCCACGTCAAGCCATAGAGATACGATTATATGAATGTGTCGAGAAGAGTTTCAATTCTATATAATAGTCAGTAAGGCGATACTTACAGTATTTTGTACATCATACAACCATCGTACGTTAAACAATGTTTAAGTAGGTACGCTATTGCAAAAAATGTGCTGGATTGTGTTGTGCAATTAAAGTTGCGTTTTTTTCGTGTTTTTTCTGTCTATTTGGGTCATTTAAAAAGTGCTGACCAAGTTGCCAGAGTGACCGGACAAAGTAACTAGGTACCTACCTGCCTATTTGTATTGTCACGTCACGACTACAACCTTCGGGTATCGTACCGAAGAGTGTTCAATTCTCTCCTTAACTGCCGCGAACCACCGATATAAAGTAGACTAGATTAGCATCTGTGGTCTTTGCAGTTTATCAGTGTATAGTATATAGATACGCGTAAATGTTTGTGTAACTTCTTTTACGAGAGAGATGCAAGCTAATCGCAAGTAAATAATGCAAGGTGGTATTCAATTACAATGTTCGAATTGTAAACCGAGCTCAATTGTTTTCTGTCATACTTTAGATTATTTAAAAACGTATTTACCCAAGAAATCCATAATGGAATACGATTTGTTATCTATCGAAAGGCGGCGTGTATACTTAGGTTGGGATATTTCATAAAAAATCAAAATAACATTGTCATCAAACGGCCAATCGGCGCCATTTGGTTTTTTAAATATTTCTAGGACTGTTAACATTTTTTAACAGTAGCCGTAAAGGATTGAAGGGGTTTGTAAATGCCATACATTGCCCATTATAATTTTTAAAAAGAAGAAATATCAAATACATAATATTTAGCTTTTGTTACATATCTATTGTAAATGGTCACACAAGCTGTTAGGCACAAAAAACTAATAATGTGTAAAGTTAAATGCGGTTTATGGTTCCTTTTCAGCATTGGACTAATGTCAAACAGAACAAGTCCAACAGAATTCAGGTCTAAACTAAAAACTTACCTCTTTAAGCTGTCATACCCTTAAATTAAATATACCATTCCTGAGAGAAAGTCCAGTTATTTCCAATTTTCTAATTATGTCCTAAATCCTGTATCTAAATTTAACTAATAAACAATTAGATAATGTTAATTAAGTGTTAGTCTCAAGTGACCTACCAGGTAAGTATTGTACTGTAAATTGTCTCCATAAATAGTTGGTCATAACATGGATCACTGTAGAAATGTATTATAGATTTGTGCAGCGCCCTTGAGGTGATTTTGCACAAAAACGGCGCTATACAAGTCATCCAATTATTATTATTATTATTAGAAACGTCTAACTTGGTATTTGTTGTGCTTGTCCTGATCATAATTTTAAAAAATATAATAATAAAAAAATTAAGTGGAGTTCGACGAATTAAATACAAAAACAATAAATGAAAAAGTAAAATAAAATCTTCATGTAAAAATTCAATGAATCATTGATTTTTATCGAAGGGCCATTCTGCTTTATTTTGCACCAATGAATTAAAAGATAATTCCTACTAAAATATTGCTCAAATGCTCGTACAAAATACCAGGTGGATAATATTATATTTTTCGGTTGATTGATCGACGAATGATAAACCCTCCCGGTGCTACTCTCTCTCTTTTAAAAATATTACACAGATTGGTAAGCAGGTACTGGGTTTTTATCTTACATTGTTTTTTTTTTCTATCTTGCTGCATTCTGAAAGTAAGTACTACGTGTTCAACATCACGTTTAAATGCATATTTTTTCTTGACATTCTTTCGATATTGCCTCGACATGGAATGTATCCCATAATGCCTTGTTTGTAAATTATAATTTGCCGGCGTTCAATCATTTTTACCACATTCTTTCGAGTGTGTGTGTATCTTTAATTTCCCTGTATTTAAGCTGGTACATTTGGTCCATTATTATTTTATTCTAGTCGATCCAATTTTCAAACCCAAACACATTCTTTTAAATGTGAATTTAACACAAGTGTCCCAACTGCTCTCAATTGTTTGGAGCCAGTAGGACTCTGGCACCTCCAAAAGGGGGTATGTTGTGAAGCTGAAGGTAGTCGGAAAGAAGCGAGAAGGGTAATACGGAAGGTTGTTAGTTCCTGCCAATTCAATCTGGCAAATCCCTCATTTCAAGAACGTTTCGCAAAATTCGTTCTAACTGGTGATCTTTCGTAGGGGCAATACTGAGAGTATTTCCACTTCGGCTGTAAACAATGTATAGTACAACTAGAGCTGTGTACAAAACAGAACATTAAAAAATGTCAGGTTAGTTTGGCATAAGGTTATGTAAGCCAGCATTTGGAAACTATTCATAAACAATTAAACGATCGATCACAAAATCAAATTCACTTATCGTCATCTATTAACACGATTAAATTTGGAATTATCCCCTTACAATACATCACATATACGCAATACAACGCATTACCTAGTAAACTTCCAGTAACAAACAAAAAAATATTGGCAAAAGCTCTTAATAGATATTTCCTCAGCAGTTTTATTAACCTGCGACACAATCTTTCTTTGGAAATCTCTAGCTTCTGCATATCTGTCAATATATTTATGAAATATTTTTTTCAAATAACTCTGTCTAGTCTTTTTTTAAATCTATGTACACTCTTCATTGAACTCCTTTTTAAATTCTTATGTAAAAATAATTTTCTCCTAATTGTAAATGTAATGTTGTTTTTCCCGAAATTAGTTTCCTTAAACCGTAATGGATTTTCTAAACTCTCTCGTCTGCGGGTAGCCTAAGATTTTTTTTCACTTCTAATGACTCTATGTCTCTTTTCTAAAGTGTTCTGTTTTGTCATGCATGGAACCGTTTGTTGACACGACTGGATTATGTCTGGACAATTAAACCAAGACACAAAGAGCTTTAAACACTTCTAATCTTGTTTAAACAAAGAAAGACCTCTGCCCGTACGTACAAACAAATATAAAAACCTCACACATACTTACTGATAACTTCCTTGTGCCGGCATGTTTACGCATTCTTGGTGATGCATATATTTTTTTTCATTGTTTGTTACAAACACATGTTCTTTGACTAATCCTTGATACAGACACATACAATTATTTTATATAACTTTTCATAATAATACTTAGAGTTGTTGTTAGTTTATTTGCTCAGGAAGTCAAAATCTGTGTATGTACGTTTAATATTTAAGAAGCAGCAAAAACTTGCATATATTTAGCTTGCACTAACATTTCCATCACGAGCTATGGAGCTCTGAAATATCAATTTATTTATATTATTTTAAAATATCCTCAATTACTGGACACGATTAATATGGATCAATTAAATTTTGAAAAATCATTTCCGGAAAAACAAATTTTCTTATAAACTTATACTTTTTTTAAATAGTTTGGCCGACGATTGGGCCAACCGCGCTACCGACCTTTCCGGTTGCCAATCGTGTAAGACCGACATTTATTTCGTATATTAGCTGCTTTAATACCGTCCGATTTCATAGAAATGCGTATATTTCTGCATTTGTGTACGTGATTGGCACCGAAAGTTGTAGAATGCATTGACAACGATTCTCTCTGCCGAGTTTCAGCTCGATCGGATGTCGGAAAGTTGGTTAATTTCCGCTTCCAAAATTTGCACATGAATTTGCTTCATTCCCAAAAACAAAAAGAGGATGTTATTCAAAAAACGGATAATTTCACCCTTTTTGATCAAACTCTGTTTTGACATAATAATATTAAAATAAGATTTTACGGCTAGTTTTTTTCCTTTTTTTTTTAATCAACCTTTATTAGGTTTCTTAATTTGGGTGTAATAAATGCATCGTAAAAAATAATGGCCGCCAAGTGAACAACTAATTTTAATTTTAACGAAATAATTATTAAATGCACTATTTTCCGGTGACTGAAATAGTTGTTTCTCATTAAATAATAATTTTTTTAGAGTATGATTTAAAATATTTTGTCCGTAAACCGTATACAGTAATTCTGGAATTTACCGCAACATTTTACGATTTTCGATTTTTTATTGGTATATTTTTTAATGGGCGTGTATTAACATAATTTGGTAATTATTATTTGTTCAATGGTGTATCACAAAATATGATTTTTTTCTGATTCAGATCATTGTATTTTAATCCAATTTAAACTATCTCAATCCGCACATACCGAAATGGTTCCAATTGGCTACAACGTCATTATGGCATAGAAAACGCCAATGTCTGGTAAGATGGCTGTCACCAACATCGCCCGGCGTGACGTCAACTCCGCCGAATTCACGAATAAAAACAAACACAGAAATATAATTTAAATATCTTAATAATTATCGTAATTTTTTTCTAGAACTAAAAAAAACCTATTATTTAATATAGTCAATGAACACTATTTTTATAACATTTTTGGTCGAAGTTGGGTAGATATAAAATTAAAGTCGTTTCATTTATGCGTTCATACATTTTATGGAAAAAAAAAATTTTTAGTAGTTTACATTTATATTTTTTATTGAGTAATTTATTTTTTTATTTGCATTCTATTTAAGGGAAACGATAGGAAAACCTTTAATTTATCTAAAGCATATTTTTTGGTATTCATAATGTACACGTCGTTATAAATATTAATCAAAATAGTGATTTGGCATTAAGCTTCGCTTTAACTAGCTCATATTCTTCCCCTTGTCCTTGTTGGGGACCCATCGTTTCGATAAGGTACGTCTCCCACGCTAATTCGGCGCCCTCCGTCCATAGTAAGCCCGGCCTCTCCCCGCACATTGTATTATTCACGGAAAGATTTTTTAAGAATGCAACTTTTGTAAACAATGCCTTGTTTATTAAGACCAAATGAATCGCTGATAGTGAAGTTTGTGTAATTCAAGGACAAAGAACAATGCAAATATGTCTAATTTGGGAGATTCGGGTTATCCCAGTTCCTCTCTTGTTTTTTCGCTATCTTACCCAGTGGCGTATGCAACGTAAGGGCATTCTGGGCAGCCACCGGGTAAGGGGGGGGAATCAGAATATTCAAAATCACGAGACTAAACTTGTTGCCTGATGAATGCATTTCATAAAATGATTGAACCAAAAAATTTGTTTTTTTGAAAAAAGTTTCGTATGATGCGTCGAGGATAATATTATTTTCAACTCACACACTAAAACAATAGATTTAAGTCTGTCAAGTTTGCTGACAGAATTATCAATTTTAATTTATTCCTTATTAGCATTATACTAGCGCAGACCCGTGATCAAGAGATAGTGTTTGGAAAATGTGTTAAAAATATTGTTTTTTTATAAATTTAATTTAGATTAAATTTGATAATATTATTATTAAGTTCTGCAAGTGTTTTAGTTTTTTATTATTGTGACAGCTGTTTCGGCTTACAATGCCATTTTCAAACTGTGGTTAGTCCACATTGAGACGACGTTTTTATACTATTTCAAATGTAAATTTTGAAGGTGCATACATTGATTTATTACTGGTTACACCGATGACATTATCTATTGTTGGTTAAACCAATCTATGTTTTCCCCTCAGTAAATGGTAATGGGTTCTTAATTATTTACTAATGACTTTATTGCTATGAATTATTTGGGTGCATTATACTGCTTGGGTTTTGTGAAAATACTAAGAAGTGGTGAGTAAATTATTTTCCGTACTTTATTAATTAGTGTTAAATTTGGGTCATTCGTTCGTTTATTGATTTCTAATTGTTCAAGTAAATTTAATCTAATGCCCTTTTTTTCTATATGCAATGGTTTAGGACCCTTGTTGTTAAGTGGGTTATGATTATTCACCAAGAGATGTTCTGCGAATTTTGAGGATGTGTTTTTATTATTATAACATCGTATATGTTCTTGGAATCTAGTTGAGAATGCCCTCCCCGTTTGTCCGATGTAAGTGGCGTTACAATCGGCGTGGTCACATTTTAATTCATATATGCCACTGTTATTGAGTATAGGGATTTTACTTTTAGAGTTTTTAAGGCTTGTTCCTAAATTATTGTTTGTTCGAAAAGCTATATTTAAACCACATTTTTTAATTTCTTTTGCAATTTTTTCAGATATTGGGCCGAGGAATTCGAGACATGCAAATTTTTCTATATTTTTGTTATTTACCGGATATATTAAATTGATTTTATTTTTATATTTCTTATTTTTGTGGTTTAAATATAGCTTTTCGAACAAACAATAATTTAGGAACAAGCCTTAAAAACTCTAAAAGTAAAATCCCTATACTCAATAACAGTGGCATATATGAATTAAAATGTGACCACGCCGATTGTAACGCCACTTACATCGGACAAACGGGGAGGGCATTCTCAACTAGATTCCAAGAACATATACGATGTTATAATAATAAAAACACATCCTCAAAATTCGCAGAACATCTCTTGGTGAATAATCATAACCCACTTAACAACAAGGGTCCTAAACCATTGCATATAGAAAAAAAGGGCATTAGATTAAATTTACTTGAACAATTAGAAATCAATAAACGAACGAATGACCCAAATTTAACACTAATTAATAAAGTACGGAAAATAATTTACTCACCACTTCTTAGTATTTTCACAAAACCCAAGCAGTATAATGCACCCAAATAATTCATAGCAATAAAGTCATTAGTAAATAATTAAGAACCCATTACCATTTACTGAGGGGAAAACATAGATTGGTTTAACCAACAATAGATCATGTCATCGGTGTAACCAGTAATAAATCAATGTATGCACCTTCAAAATTTACATTTGAAATAGTATAAAAACGTCGTCTCAATGTGGACTAACCACAGTTTGAAAATGGCCTTGTAAGCCGAAACAGCTGTCACAATAATAAAAAACTAAAACACTTGCAGAACTTAATAATAATATTATCAAATTTAATCTAAATTAAATTTATAAAAAAATTAAATGGAGTTCTACGAATTAAACACAAAAACAATAAATAAATTAAAAATATTGTATTTTAGGTCGGTATCTTAATCGCTTATCTGGATTCTTCGCACAATTATTTCCAATTTTGAAAACTACACTTAAATTCTACTTTCCCACCTTCCTCCTCCCCATCTCCTCCCCCCCCCCCCCCCCTCACAACCTTCAGCCTCACAACATACCCCAATTGGGATGCCATAGTCTCACTGGCTCCAGATGTTTGGGAGCAGTTAAGACCTTTTGGTTTTACATCAAATAAAAGTAAATTTGGGTTCATTGAACCAGATTTCACGCAGGAATATCTCACAAACAACCTATATTGATATTTTTGATTTCTAGACAAATCTGTTTCAAGTATGAAAATGATAATTGAAATATTACATTAATAGGTAGGTAGGTACTTCATCGCTTGTCTGACTTCTTTTCACACTTAGTTCCAATTTTGAAAATGACACTTAAATTCAAAGCAAATTTAAATTTTTTGACCCTGATTCACGCAGAACTAACGCACAACACGGACAGTCGATATTAGTATGTTTGATGATGGTATTATTACAATTTTGTATCGATATCGACGTACGATAGTCTTCTTGGTCAGCTCAGGTCTTGGCCATCAAAACTCTTATTTTTATAGATTGACTTGAAATAACATCAGTTTAAAATTTTATTTTGTGGTATTTAAATAGGTACCTTAGTTTTTTTTTTACTTTTATTCATTCTGTATATTGGCTAATTATTAACTTCTGCATTTCATTATATTTTTGGCACAGAGGTAGAGCATGTCACATTTTTGATATTTTTACTTTTAGATCTATTCTATTATTATTATTATTTTTTTTTTTTTTTAAAAGAAAGACAAACATTCCCGGGTTACGAATAACCCAACAATGTTTGAAAATCTCCTACTACCACCACAGAAAGCCGAAAATGTTGCTTGTGTTGTGATGGAGGACTTAGCCAGCCGAGGAATCGAACACGCGACGCTGGGGTGAGACCCAAGCGCTATGCCCACTCAACCACTGACCGGTCATCATGAAAGTACAATTCTATGTAGTGGCGTACTATGACAATTCCATTTGCAGTAGATAGTTTTTCTCATTCGGTCTGGGGTGAAGAATCACCGTTTCTGTTCTACTTTTATATTTGCGAAATGTGACAAGCGATACTTAACTTTGAGCCCTAATTATTGTGATTCATCTCTACGGAAAGAGCAAAATGGCTGTAATTAAAAAAAAAACGATTAGTTTGCTTTTCCGCCCGGGTGACAAATATTTAGCGTTACGCCACTTTCTTTACCAATTATAATCGCTGATTTGTAATAATAGATGTTCTTCGAGCAGACGCAAAACAAGTACAAGTAGTTTGGGTTAATATTTTCTTTTACAAATTAACAATGGTTGCTGGACGCTCCGTCCTAGGAAGTAATGCTGTTTGTTTTTAACCCTTTCAGACCTGAATTTAAACTGGCAGTATAATAAAACATAATAATTGATGCTAGATAACAGATTGAAAAAAAAAATCAACAATTCGTTCGTTCAAAATCAAGCTGGGTCCAGACATGTTCTTTTCTCCGTACCGTACCTCCGTTTCGTATCAGCGTCGCGATCAAGAACGCTAGTTTGGACGCCCGTTCGGTACGGTACGGTGGTACGGCGTCTCGATACGGATAGAGGTACGCTCCGATCCATCGCGAGTCGGTTTTTCGACCCGTTCAAAGGCGATACGGTACGGGTCTGTGCCAGTCTGGACGTGTTCGCGGCGTGCATTGGTCGTGTTCTCTGTCACTACCCGAATCAGCGTGAAAAATGCAGTGGGATAAGTGGCCTTTTTTGTTTTTTTTTCGTTAAATTATTGTGAATAACAATGAAGGACGCGCGAGCAATCGTCAAATTCTCAAACACTTCCGCAGTCGACGAAATGGTGGGAGGAAATGAACACGCGATGATCGCAGCGACGTTACGGAGATACGGGCTCTTGATCGCGACGCGGATACGAAACGGAGGTACGGTACGGACAAAAGATGATGCGTCCAGAGTTTTTGGATCGCGACGCTGGTACGAAACGGAGGTACGGTACGGACAAAAGAACATGTCTGGACCCAGCTTCAAAGTTCTTCATCGATTGCTTTGAAATTTCGACACAACGCTGCATTCGAATACGCGTGTGTTTTTATATACCTATATTATATAGATATCGGTGACAGGTAAAACATGCTTTTTTAAAAACAGCGCCATCTGTTGGAAGCAAAAGCAACATGCGCTAGTTTTTCTCTATCCGCACAGACAGATTGAGCCACAGAAACTGTTATTATTTATATGCAGCTAGTAGATAAATAATAACGGAAGAGTATAAGTATTAATGTGAATGAAGCAAGGAGTTTGGCGGTCTATCCTCTCTACTCGGAGAAAATTTTCTGATATGAATTACTGTTAGTTTATTTAAAAATCTGGTCAAATTAATCGTTTTCCTGTTAAAAACGGGACTACAGGCCCGTAACGAATGAATTGCCGTAGTTCATAATAAAGTATCGGTCAAAAGCGAATGTTTTATAAGGACGACGGAACATGATGTTGACATACTGATATTGTCACATTCTGTCATGATATTTATTAGGAAAAGAACACGTGTTATCGATATATTCGGAATGACTAATGTTTTATCAGAAAATTGGCTACTATCACTTTTTTAACATTGGAGGGGGACCCACCCTTTTCTAACGGCTGTCTGCGGAAACTTGATTGTTTAGCCGGATAATTTTTCTCCGTGAAAGGCGGGTTTGGGTACTGCCCATATATAAATGTTTCGCTACGTTTGGTGATCTAGCAGGGGTGCCGGGTTCATCGGGTGAGGTGTGTTCAGGATGTGCGTGGTGCCACCAGGTGCGTGACGTGCCAGATCGGAAAGAGCTGGTTTGGGGCGATTATATTCGTGTGTCTGTCACTCCTGGAAACACTTATCCCTAGATTCCTTACCCAACTCTCGTCCGTTTTATCTTCCCAGAACTTCCTTTACAGGTCTGTTATCTATGTGAGGATATTGTGTCAGCGCTTTATTAGCAGCAGACACATACCTGGACGGATGATGAACTTCGTGCTGGCACTGTTTGTGGACTCTCTCGCTGCAGCAGCTGGTCCAGTTTTTTCACCACCTAGGATTCTTGCTGCAGAATCTCTATATTCAATCTTCATGTCACCTGTTCCTGTTCCTCATTTTACTTCACTTCATCTTTGTAATATTTATATTTTTTGTAATACCTGCATCAACTGTAAAGCCCCCCTGAGGTGATATCTCACAAAAGCGGCGCTATACAAATTGTCCAAATATTATTATTATTATTATTTCCTTCCTTTCCTTAAAAAAGACCCTCCACACAACATTCCAAAATATGACAAAGGCTCTGAGGGAATTTATTTTTGTGTGTGGGGTTAATGTAATATAAAAACTAAATTTAGTTAGTTAGTTTGTTTTCGAAAGGGTTAACAGGAAGTCGATGACGTATGCAATCGGCAATCTGTAATCTGGCTGGGTAGGTAGGTACTGTGACTGAACAATGGAGGAGAACGGATGTTGTGCGGTGATGGTCGGCAACTGACTACAGCCTTCCGTCAGTAGAACATTAAGTATTATAGGTTTCGTATAAAATAGTACAAGACAACAAACACTCCCTGAATACCTAAATCCTATTATGATGTTGTTTATACTTTATACTATGGATTGGCTCCCCGTGGGTATTACATCTATTTCAATTTAATTTTTCTTGAATGAATGAATGAAGTGGATATTGTCCCACTTCCCTACATCCGATCGAGCTGAAGATAGACTCGTTCTCGATGACAATGCATTCTTGATGAATTGGTGGCAATCGACATATACGCATTTCTCTGAAATTGGGTGACATTACAGCAATTAATATACGAAATAAATATCGGTCCTACCCAATTAATTTGTTATCGCGGTTGAGTCCAGCCTTGGGAAGGAATGTTCAATCGTCACTTTAATTAATAATTTTAATAATAATTTGATAATTTTAAGAACATGACCACTAATACTAAATTACCGTTTTTATGTTTGTTATAGTTAAGCGCACTTGAAGTGAAATGACACTAAACTGCGCTGTATAAATACCATGTATTATTATCAAGATTTAAAAGACAACAACTACGTGGACGTGTAATAATATTTCGTCATCATAATAAATTGACCTCTTTGAAACCATTGGAAATAATAATCGACATGACCAAAAATTTAAAAAATGATTTCTCTGATCAGGTTTGACTGTATTAAATTAGTTTTTTTGACGAATGCGTCAAAAAACGAGTCGAATAAACCGGTCGTGAAAGTAAACTAAATTCCAGCGGAGTTGACATCACTGTAGCGGGCAGCCAATCGGGTTACTCGTATTCAGAACTTAAGTTTTTTTTTTTCTTTATCTATTATTTTTTTTTTAATATTGCGTGGTCTAGGTCTGTCTCTCTATACTGTTTCGTGTATGGAGGTTGTCACTTCTCCACCTTATTTTTCCCCGTCTCATTCCCCTCCCCACTACCTTATGTCTTACTATATACCCCAATTGGAGATGCCATAGTCTCACTTTGTTCAAAAGGTTTGAAGCAGTTAGGTCACTTGTGCGGTATATACATAAAAATATGGTTGTTAGCAGTTTAAATATAACTTTTTTGTTTTTATCCCACTTTGGTAAGCAAACCTGAATAACCAGGTACTTCTCAACCAACCTCTTTTACATATCCTTCCCTTTCCCATTTAATTCTGACAACATACGCCATATTGTCAGACTGGTTAATTTTTTTTTTTAATTAAGAAAGCAACATTCCCTAGTTACGAATAACCTGACAATATATGAAAATCTCCTACTGTGTTGTGATTGAGGACTTAGCCAGCCGAGGAATTGAACACACTACTCCTCGGTGGGGACCCAAACGCGATGTCAACTCAGCCACCGGTCGATCGTGCCATATCTTGCTCGGGTGTCTACGAATTTTATACTATTCACTTCCACGTCATAACTTAATTTACGTATTTCCAAATACACAAACTCATTCACTTGATCCTAGTATTCAATTTTTTTTTTTTAAATTGAACAATGAACAGATTGTTTTGGATCGTCAGAGAACATTTCAAAAGAAAATTACATCAGACCAATGTTGGGACTTATCGTGATGCCTAGAAAGCATCTCAAATTTGAATTTGTTGTGACTTTATGAGTTCCGTTTTTATTAGAATCGCATTTTTTTAAGGTTAATTTAATCTTTTACAGCCTCCATTGAAAAGTATTCCACAATCTGCGATTCATTCGCAGATCTAATCTATAATATCTGTACATCTAGCTACAATCTACCATCCAGAAGAGTTTTTACATATGTTTATGCTGTTTGTTACTTTAAATTCAGTTTTCTTGTTTTGTCATGGAAACACTTCCAACATGTCCTTTACCATACGAACTACCAATACAACGTGCGGTTTTTAATAGCTCACCAACATAAGGTTGAAAGCCACATCGTGTGTTGCTGGAATATTGGTACAAATCGCGCAATCCAGTCTTTAGTTGAACAACCGGTTTTAAAGCCGAGAGTGCACAGACCGCAGCGAAAAATTACATTCCCTCGACACTTAGTAAAAAATACTAAACGTCACACTCCGTGATTTTTAGTATGAACTTAATATGAATTTACCATTTTGATCTACTTTTCGGGACTGTTTTATTATTTTTCTGGTTTTTCAGCCCGTTCAAAGCGATACGAATAATTTATCTAAAAATTCCCTCGAGATATTTTTTTTTATTAAATTAATGTTGTGTTCATTTTATAGGGCACTTGTTTTGTTACCCGTCCAAATTAGCTAAGCTTCCCTCAGTATTATTCATTACATTACCCTCGCATTATACTTTGCTGAAGACAACTTCTTCTCTTCGATGGCGCTACAGCCCATATCGAGCTTTGGCCTCCTGCAACAGTCGCCTCCAACTCCTCCTGTCCTCAGCGGCTGACTTCCAGTTTGTCACCCGGAGAAGCTGTGCTGCATGCCCTCTTACCTCATCTTCCCACCTCAGTCTGGGTCTTCCCACTTTTCTCTTTCCACCTGGGTGACCAGTCAGAATTCTTTTTGGGACGCGTGTATCCGGCATTCTCTGTACATGCCCAGCCCATCTCAGCCTGAGGAGTCTCATGTGTGCAGAGATGCTAGGGGCCTTATATATATCGTACAATTCTATATTGTGCCGGATACGCCACTGTTCGCCCTCTTTCACGGGTCCACATATTCCTCTCAGCACCTTTCTTTCAAAAGTATCCAGCATTTGAGCCATCTTTACCGTCAGTGTCAGCGCCTCACATCCATATGCCAATACAGTTCTTACAATGGTCTTATATATGGTTATTTTGGTTTTTCTGTGGACACTACGTGACTTAAACACTGGCAGCAAAGAGAAGTATGTTTTGTTGGCTGCTGTGATTCTCCTTCTGATTTCTGCTGGATCCTCATTGTTCTCTGTCAGGCTGGAGCCCAGGTAGGTGAATTGATCGACCACTTCGTATGAGTAGTTGTCTTTAAATAGTGCACTACTTCTTCTGTGTGAAGGGTTCCTGCTCTGTACCATCATTTTTGTTTTGTCAACATTAACTCGCAGTCCTACTTCCCGCGCCGCTGTTTCTAAAGGGTCGAAGACCTCCTTAATGGCTGAAATTGATCTTCCGACAATGTTGATATCATCCGCATATCCGACAACTTGACTGCTCTTGAAACAAATATTGGAGCCAGTGTCTATTAGTGTTTTTCGTATTACATGTTCGAGCACAATGTTGAAGAGAGTGGGAGCCAGACTGTCCCCCTGTTTAAGTCCCTGTGATACTGTAAATTCTTCCGACAATTCTCCGTCTATTTTGACCTGACATCTTGAGTCTGACATTGTGGCTTTTATGAGCCTAACCAATTTAGGTGGAATCTGGAATTGTAGTAGTATGTCATATAGACACTCCCGATCTATGCTATCATATGCTTGCTTGAAATCAAGCTGAAGACAACATCTGTAATAAGGTCGTACATGGGTCTCTTCAAGGCCCATGTTCATTTCTTCCTCTCATCAAAAAGCCTCTCCACACAGCTTCCCTAAAGATGCCATTGGCCCCCTAAGGGAAATTATTTTCCTCATGGCCTCTTGTGTGTAGTTAATGTTAAAAAAGTGTATATTGACATAGAGCTATACAATTAGAGGCGCTATTGGGTGTTAATATCTCGTCGAAAGGTGTATGTACTATTAGAATGCGATAAGAGGTGCGCGTAGACCGGATTCGGTAGTTTTAGTTAGAGCGTTGGGAGCGTTTGTTTTTAATTGAAAAAAAATGTTACCGTCAGCAAAGTGGCTATAACATTTTTTATTCCAAATGTGCTAAGGAATAGCTGGTTAAAGTTTGTCGGGTACGTGCCGATACACCCTGTATATTATCATTACGAATTATTTAAAAGTGTGAGCCTTACCGATTGAGTAGCTCTCTTGATTGGCGCGTTCTGATATTTGGAATAGTGCAATCAATAATAAGTAGATTTTTAATATATAAGGGGTACGCACTTTTCACTTCCTGCCTTGGGTACGCTCGCATAATATACCTTATCGAGTAATATCTCTCGAGGCATTCGGAGAGAAAATGAGGAAAAGGAAACTGATTCCCGCGTCGATCGGGCGTGACCGTCGCGGTCGTTATTCGCTTGCTTTAACCAACCGACTACTGACTAGCCTAAGTCGTCCACTTTGTCTAACGCCCGGAATATCGGTTGATTTAAAGCTAGGTACGGTTGGAATGTCGAGCTTAGCGCAGTTTAGAACAGAATCTGTTTTTTTTTTTGGTACTATTTTTTTTACATTTCAGAATTATCCAGTAATGTTGGCCTCACTGGGTGGCTTGCCCGTGCTGAGGCCTTCATTTTATAATATAAAAATATTAAATACATAATACATTTAAAGAGAAAATAATACATTTTAAATATAATCTCGTGTGTTTTATATTGATTGTCTGTTACGTGTAGGTTTTTTTTTATTTTATGTTATGAAATTTCTGTAATATTGTCTTTTTTGTGTCTGAATTTATTTTTGTTTTCCTCAATTTTATTTTCAAGTGTTAGACTGTTGAATGCTTTTATAGCATGGTATTGATAGTGTGTTTGTCCTAATCTTGTATTTATTGTCGGAGTTTTTTATGTTTTCTTTGTACGCTTGTCTAACTGGTCTGTTTTCTCTGCTGTTATCGGGAGATCGCGAGCTTCCAGAATGTCAAATGTTTTAGGCGTTATTAATTTCCGAGCTGATTTTTTTTAATAAAGTTATCACTACCACAATCCGCATGGTGCTGATTGAATTCTTAATAGTATTTGTTTGCTGGAGTCAATTCATGAAAATATAACGAACAAACCGCTTAAAACACTGCCAGAACGTTGAAAAATCCATATTATAAAACCTTACCAGACTATTTGTCTATTTTAAATTGATTACCAATTAATATCATCAACATCCCTCATCGCTATATCCGATGAATATAACAGTCCAAACCGATAAAATTATGCAATTTACGTATATTTCGGAGAGATGGGAGTACGTAATTAGTTACGTAAACGTCATATTTGACATTTGTTACTGCTAGCGCCTTGGTGTCTAAAAAGATAACCATTCTGCAGCTTATCTAGGATTAAGCGGCCGATTTAGTCCACTTAAATTTGATTGAGGATACGGGCCGACTGATATACCGGGCCTAACAAACAAACGTGTGATCAAATTTAAACTAAATCTGTTGGCTTAGATTTAAAAGAGCATGCCCAATGCGATCTTGAGCATATTTACACTTCACGCGGACGATAACAAGGGTCTATCTTTGAAGATAATACATTATATTAATGATTTTTTAACATAGTACTCACCACACACCAACTACAAAATTATTCTCTGAAATTAAAGCCTACTTTTGTAATACGACTCCATAAACCGAAGTTAGTTAGTGTTGGGCCATTTAGTGATGTTTTATTACACTTAGCATCTCCGGTGAGATAAGTGTAAGGATGTATTACCCGTTCTGCGGATTTCAATATAGCTTCCTTGTGATCCACCAAACAAAATACATGAATTTGAGGATGTTGGGCCATTTGTAAAAACATATAGTTTGAACCCTTACAAAGAAATTGATATAAAATTACAAAACAAGTAGGACTGGCGTAGATGGCAATCATTTTGAGAGTTTGTTTTTGTGAAGTCTTTCATGACAAGTACGTAAAGAACGTAGACACTGCGTAGTATTTGATTCTGAGAATGTGAACCCAATACGTTAAAAAAGGCACTGTACCCAATTTTTCAACATGCAAAGCAGGTGTTAGGCGTATCGGCCCCAGCTGATATGTGAGTAAGTATTTCTCTGGGCAAGATTGTCCCTCGCGGAGAGAGATCAACCAAATATGATTATAATATAAACAAACCACATAAACTACTCCACTAGTAAGTTATTTGTTTTCATCACTACTGTCCCAACTTCAACTAAGCATAAGGTATTTTCGCACATCGATGCAATTAATGTTCATTGTCTCACCTAGTTTTGTACTATGTATATCGGTTAACAACGATGAAAATTAATTAGTTTATATTGAATCACGATAATATAAGCCCTTCTTACCGTTTGCCGATTTTCATTCAATTTATTACAGATCATCTGTTTTAATTTTGCCACACCATACCGTCACACTAACAGCGTATTACAGGCGAACTGCAACCGAACGGCAAAAGCCCGCGGGTAGCGAGTACCGAATGGCCAGTGGGCATTATGGACAACCGTAGTAGATGTGGTCCACTGGTCTCACGGTAAAAATGAAAACGTAAATAATCACATTTCCGTCTGACTTTCTCAAACTGGCCGCGGAAACTGCCCATATACTTTTTCTTGACTTCAAATCTATTCTGGTTGAAGACGCTTAAGTTTTCTTTTTCGTTGTTTCCTCATTGTTGAGGATCATGATCCTCACTCCAATTTCCCTGGTAGACAAGGCTACACCAATCCTCGCGGTTTTGCGCTGCATGGTGAGCCTAGGACACCGATGTTCCGGTTACCACATACTTGATAAGTTTTCGCTAAGAATGGCTAAGGTGCTGGATTTATCCGTTGTTGGTTGGGATTACTTTCCACGTCAAATACCTAACAAAAACACCCCATCTTATGCATACGAGTTAATTACTGTAAATATTTATCAAAATTCATACTTTTTCGACCGCACTGTTGGATGAAAGAAAGCCGACATAAAATGATTTTTATTTCGTTAGTATCAATTAATAGAGGGACCAACAGATGGCACCGATTGCTTCAATGTTCGTTTGTTAAAAATCTTAAATCTCCGAATGTTCCTCACCGATTACTTTGAAATTTGTGATTTATAGCAAAAGGCACGGCCTTTTTCGACACTACCACAAACGAGTCTTCCTTTTAATGCGCTTTATGCAAACATGTACTTTTTTGTGTAAAATAGGTCAACATTTGAATATGACAGGTGCTTCATTTCGCATACTTAGTTCTTGCTTATGACATGTTATAGTAGGGCGGTCGGCATTTTTGAAAGTATGGTTTGATTTCTTGCAATGCGTTTTCATATTTTTATTTGGTAGGATAGGCAGTGATTATGGGCCTATATGGAATGCAAGCCTCTGTCACTCATTCGCATCGGTCATCCTTACGGATTTTACTATGTTTGACATCATCATTACCATTAGGGCGCTAAATCCCAGGGTGGAATTTGGCCCCTTCACCTCCAGTACTCCGTCAGTACCCTTGGTCTGCCACTAGGTCGCTTACGGCCACCTTGTTTTTCTCTTTGCCACACTGTAAAACATTAAATACTTCCTGTTAATTGTAGACATAATATACTACAATACATAAATACTTGCATGTGTACGATTTCAATAAATTAAATTCCATTTGAGGATTGATTCGGAATAACAAGCATGCTGCATTAAGCATAAATCTTACTTGTAATTCTTGATTGTATTGAGTTGAGATAAAATGTGTTAATTCAGTTGTACGTACAATATATCACCGCTTCTAGCTTGGCTACATGGCTGCCAATATGTCAATCAATTCTATCAGTTAATATCCCTTCAGTCAATAGTGTGTACCAAGGCCAAATGGTAGTGCGCAAGTTTTTCGTATTATAGTCTTTTGCCTGTTTGTGATTGTGTTTGTATTTTTCTCCTACTGCCTCAAGACTTTATGCCACGTTTATAGAGATCAAAAGTATTAACTGCCTGGAGACAGTAGGACTATGGCATCCTCAATTGGGAGGGTGTTGTGAGACTGAATAAAAGGGGTAGGGGAAGCGAAAGGATGGAGGAAGTGCCTGGCTAATCTGGGCTGCGTAATCTCCGTAAGGAATCAGGCCATAAGCCCAATGTACTGTATCCCACGTTTCATCCTATCCCTTTAGCAGTAACCCAGTAACTTATGGTTATCATGGAGTGTTTTGTCTCCTGGTTCCACAACATTGATTCCAACTCCCCAATTACCTAAGCTCTCCTCTCATCAAGACGGAACATTGGCATCTATGTAAATACAAATGTAAATGTTCGTTTGTTCAAAATCTTAAATATCCGAATTCTTCACCGATTGCTTTGAAATTTTGATACAACGCGTGGCGGGATACAGCTAGTAATAGATATGGAATGGGTATTTCTACATCATATTCGCAATTCCTGCACCAATTGGTGATTTGCACTCCCAACAACTGCACTTGCTATCTAAGGTGACAGTAACCTGCTAATATTCCTACACGGACAAAGATTACCGATAAGAAATCTGGTCACATTATTCGTTTTTCTGTTAAAAATGCGACTGCTGGCCTGTAAAGAATGAATTGAATGCTGTTACTTTTTTAACAGGATCATTTTTCTCCATGTACTAACTCCCTCAGTAAGTTCTATCCATGGCCAATAGTTAGTTATCCGGGTCGTTTGGGAGTCCCTTAAATAAAGTTATCGTAGATAATATTTATGTATATATATTTTTTAAATACGTTGTTTATCCTTACTCACATAAATATGTACCAGTTATTATCTATGCCATGGTCGGAAAACACCGCTCATGATTAAACATTGGAGTCTGCTTATTTCCTCAACATTAATCAATCGGAATGTAAACATGACAAGTTACTTAGTTCAATGAATCAGAAATGATTCAGTTAGTACGGAAAAGATAATATATTACCCAGTGGTGTAGCGACAAACTGTCCGGCCCATTTTCAACAAAATATAAGAAATCATGAAATATATGAAATCAGTAACGGCTTATGTCTCTATTACTTATTAATAATTATGAACATAAGCACTTACACAAAACACAGATTTTTCTTAGTCGTAAATTTTCTAGCGTACAGCTTCGGGAATAGACGTCTTCAGTTTTAGTGAACCTTGGCGGCTTCCACCCTTCCGAAATTCCTATAATTCTATTAAGATATATATTTATTTATTTATCATCTTCCTCGTAAAACAGTTATACACCAACATACCTCGGAGAAGATTATGAATTTGAGGTAAAAAATTCAAAATTCCAAAAACATTTATTGCACAAAAATACAGAGTACAAAGGGTATACCTAGATATGGCAAAATTTTGCATTAATTTTCAGATTTTTTAGCATTAATAATTGGAAATTTAGCGTTTTATAGCATTTTGAGGCATAATTTAGCTTTTTGTAGCAAAATAGAAAAAAGTGTATTTCCTGAATGTTTTTAGCGCATATTTTAAGTATTTTTGGTAAAATATATGTTTAACCTTCATTTGCAAGTATTTCCATGTGAAAAATTATAAATAATTAATTTTAATATTAAATTAATAAAGAAAGAAACTCTAAGTACGGGTCGAACAAAAATACAACAAATGCAGATTGCGATTAACATCAATAGGCGTAATTTATTTCGCACAATTTGTGTAATGTCAAAAAGCAATTTTAGCCTACAGTACAAAAATATTAAATATTTACACATAAAATAGTAACAAAATTATAAAAAATCGTCATGTAAATATCGATTTTTTGAAATTATCACAAATACCCGGTATTTTCGGTAAATTCGCGCCTATTTCGCTAAATAGAATAATTTAGCTGAAATACGGCCAAAATCACGTTTTTCGCGTAAATTCGCGAAATAGAAATCACTGGAAACACTTTCAAATGCCTTGAAACGCAAAGAAAACTTATAAATGCCCTTTTTTCGAAACATAAATATTTTTTCGCGTTTTTAGTTAAAACGAAATTTTGCCATCTCTAGGTATAGCTTATAGGTTTCATCCTATTTCTTCCAGCTAACCCAACAAATACACATTTTATTACATAACCCAACAACTACATGTTAACAAATGTAAATAAAAAAAAATAAAAAACACAGGTATTTAATTTATCTAAGGTTATCATTTAAAGTGTAGTGACATTTGTTTAAAAGAAATATTTTTAGTGATGATTTAAATTTGAGTATGTCGGTTATTTGTAAGTATAAAGATGTCATGGGGGTAGTTTTGCTATTTTGTGACGTTCGTCAAAAGATAGTTGCTAAACTGTAAGTGACCTTGAAAATGTCGATTGTCAATGCAGAATCGTTAAGCAGTCGATTCGCTCTGTTGATTGGCGCGTTCTGATAGACAGAAGTCACCGCTTTAGGAGCATAAATAAATGCATCAGATTGTCTACGAGTTTACTTGTTTAACCTCTTTCAACAATTTACTTTTTACTCCTCTCGATCTGTCGGTCACCTCTGTTTCTTTCTCCGGTCAAAGACGATTGAACAAGAATAACACACGAGAAAAATCTTTGATCCCTCGTTTGAAGCTTTTCCTCATAAAAAAACTTCAATTTAATCTTATCGATTTGTAGGGTTTACTGGTAAAATAGAGTAAAGTTGGCCTACCACTAAGTAAAACTACTTATAATATTTGAATAAACAGTTTAGACCGTTCTAACACTCGTTAGCATATTATGCACATCAGTTTAACCCAGCTCACATAGGCATTAGTATAAAAAGACCATTTCGCACTTAACTGTGCGCCGATTACGTCTCGACTCTGCCGATTTGCATGGTAAATCCGATGTCTGAGAGATTGTGTAAAAAATCTCTTTTTACCGTTGTTGGTTTGCATTACTTGTTCGTTACGCAATTGGCTTTCTTCTTCGACTCGGTCAAATTTACGCCGATTAACTCATCGCTAATTTATTTTAATTACATAATTAATCATTACGTGCGAAATATTGGCCTTTCGAATTTTCGATCTCAGCCTGCACTGCAAATTTGCAGGATTTTTTTACCGTATTTGAGTATGCTATCAAATATTCGGTAACCGGATAAATCATCACAATGATAATTCAACACATCTTTAAAAAGTTATATAAAGTCATGGAAAGTGATGAAACAAAAACTTTATTAACTGTGTAATGTAGGTTAGGTTAGGTTTAAAAAAAATTCCATCGTTTTTAAATGACTTTATATCACTTTTTAAAAGTGTGTTGCATTGTCACTGTGTTGAGTTATCATGGAACCCAAAACTTCATACTTATTGGAAGCCACCTCTGGGCTGGAGTTCCCAAATACTTGATTTTGTGCAAAGAGGGCGGATCGTCTGATTGACAATCCTTAGTAGACCGTTTGCCTTCTCTAATGCTCAAACGCTATCTAGGCGTACTGAGTCTGTTCTACATGTATTTCGATGGAGCTTGCTCGAAGGAGCTAGTAGCATTGATCCCCTGTGAACCAGTGAAGATGATTTCGGCTTCATGAGAACGGATCGTTTCTTCGACTCTGTATATAAAAGAAGTCGTCTCGCATGTGGATACTACCGATAATACCGTCATGTTTTCCTCCTTCGTGGAATCCGGACATGATCAATGTTCGCATTAAGGCGATGCACTACGTAGCAATGCAAAATCATGTATTTTGGTTTGAAAATTTGGTCGCCTAGAAATGTTTCAGATGCTTTAATTAAATTCTGCGAGTAGAATATATTTTGGCCTTTGAAATAATCGAGTATTTTTTAGATAAGTCTTTTTATAAGCCCAGAAAAAAATAATTTATATGGCCTATGAAAACTGCTTTAATGTTCAAAATTTCCTACTTACGAACCCGTTTTCGGTAATGGTTTTATTGTATAATGTGGAAAATTAAGTTATTTTTAAAATGATCGGAAAACATTTAAATATTTATGCATGAACATTCACAAAATAAAATAAAAGCCACTTTTTGGCCATGTTTTTTCTCGCCTAAATCAAAACAGCTGGATGGTGTAAAGCGGGAATTTAAGCCTTATCGCCATCTACGTAAGGAGTGTTATTGATGGCGGCTCGATTCAAAATATTACACGACGTAGTGCATCGCCTTAATAATTACCTTCCTACAATCCCTACCTTGACTAGCCTTACAACGGTAACTAAACCACCTAAATCATTATATCATGGTATATTTGAGGTATTTTCCAAAGTGATCCTGGTGAAAGACCACCATTCGGAATCAAAACTTAGCTTAAATGACTTTTGTGTTTCATGATCAGATCAGAATGGCCAGGTACTTCCCCACCTTCCATTCCTCCTTCTCGTTCCCCTTCCCACTACCTTCAGCCTCACAACATTCCACAATTATGGGGTTGTCATTGTCTCACTGGCTCCAGATGGTTGTGCAGAACCCGCTGGAAAATAAATATATTATGTTTTGTCCGGTTTACGTCATTTGTCATCATTACCGATATTAAGTACATTTAGTATTTTATTGGGCAGCGATACAATATTTTAATTTAGCTTTATGATTCTATTGTTATACTGTATCGCTTTTATGTCTTACGAACGCAATCTGAAAGGTGGCTTATGCATAATTCTGTATTTCTTCGTAATTATCAATTTTTAAGTGCTTTGTCAACAACAATAAATTAAACATTATTTGACACTTCATTGGGTACTTTGTCCTTGCCTGTTTAATTCCAGTACTGTAATAATAAAGGGCACATCTTATTACCTACACTTACAATTATTAATTCTAACCAAATTTCTGGTAATAACAAGTTTTTGGGACGTATTTAATGCTACCTATTTTGGTTTACTTGTAAAAAAACTGTATGAAGTAGGAGGCAGTTAAATATTAATACAAAAATTTTATATGCAGACGCAAAGCAGTGGTATTTTGGGATTAATGAAATTTTAAAAAATTCAATCAGTATTTTCATAATACTTATACTATTATGTCATCAACAAACATTCTTTGTGTTCAAACGTTATGATTTATAAACAAAAGTTGTTGTGCATAAGCACTTGACATCTCATTTACGTATTTATGATTCTTTACAGCAGCGTTAAAACAGAAATATTATTATAAACGTACGGTCAGAGTCTTAGTAGGTTCGCATTACATTATCTTTATAATTTACATAACATCTTGCTCCCCTAGTCCTATTCGGTCCGAGACCCATCGCATCAATAAAGCGTTTCCAGGTGTCCATGTCCTGCGCTATTTCATCGGCATCTGTCTATAACAGTCCCTCCTATCCTCGGACAGTTTTTGGAGACGTTTCTTCCAACTATGTCGGTCGGTTTCCCTCTGGAAGACGGACAGCGGAATTCGATCTTCTGGCATTCTTAGTATATGAACAAGTTGCCTCAATTTCAACTCTTCTATGAAAGGTATATCGATGTTTTGCTCGTCTCGGTTCGTCGAGATTCTTATTAATTCTTCTTATATTACCACTCTTTCGGCAGCTTCTACCCTTGAACGTATCCTGTCGTTCGTCGTTCATCGTCCAGATTTGAGATGTGGCGATACACCGATTTGTACACTGCCAACTTTGTCTTGAAACTTGGCTCCGGTTTCCTAAGCTGTAAAGCAGAGGACGCAGTACACCGCTTGCCGCACCTATTTTACTGCCAATTTATCTTGCCAGCCATCGCCTAAGAATTTGACCCCAAAATATTTTTTTTTTTTTTTTTTTTTTTTATTAAATATCAAAAATAATATACAAAAATCAAAAAGTCCCAATAAACTACTTTAAAGTAGTTTGTCATTGGGTTGGTTTTTTTTTTCAATTGGTTGGCGAAGATGTTGCACCTAGTTTGGTTTCTTTCTTTAGCCATAACTTGTTATTGACTGAGCGTAACGAAGTCCTGTTTTAACTCGAACGTTTTGCATGTCATCTGTCTATACGTCCCACTTACTTTTAGATGGTGGTCGTGTCGGATACTGCCTTTTTATACCTCAAGGGTTCGTATGAGCGTGGATCCTTCTACAAGTTGCCAAATTGAAATAATCAATATTATTGTACTTACCTGCATGAAGAAAGCTTGAGAAAAGAATTGTCATTGAGATTTTAACGTTTATTTTAACCAATCTTGTAACTCTTTATTGGAAATTAAAAAATGTTATAAAAAATTTATGGCTTGTGATTAAGAAGGTAAGTATTTAAGTAACTACCTACAAATCTTATGATTTTGATTTATCAAATAAGATAAAATTATAAAATTGTTTGTAGGTTCGTCAGTCTTTAGGAAACGTAATATTTAAAAACAATGAAGCATCCACTTGTTCAAAGGATATTTTTGTGTTGTCGACTGTTACGTGTGATGGACGTTGCAAGAATTTCTTTGTAGCTGTCTAAACTGATCACTGATTAAATAATAATACGGACGTAATAGTATGCACGTCGCACCTTCTAACTAAACACTACACTCGTGACGTGCATTTTAATTTATGAAAACTCTAACATAATGAATGCTTTCACATCTGCTTTCTATAAATATGTCATGTTTGTACAACTGAATTATTCATATACATGTATTTAATTCTTACTTGGAAGGTGGTAGAACGCCGCGTATACAAGATTCGGTCTAATTAGTCTTAGTAGGGTTTAAAAATAACTATCTAACCATCACGCCGTTTCTCCGCACGTTCAGACAGAGAGTACAAATACACACTCATGCAACTCTTATCTTGACATACACTCCTTGCTTCATTCAAATTCACACACTGGGCAAAATTCCCGATTAAAAGATAGCTCATTTATATGGAGGGATTATTCGTAATCCGGTTAAAAGCGCGATTACAGGCCCTTATCGAATTAATTGATACGTTTCCTGATAATCTTTTAAATACACGTGTTCATAAAAATTTTAAAATTTTCTAATTTCGTCATTATATATCTGTACTCAAAACGCATACGGATGCATAAGATTAAGAAAGTGGCGCATAGATGGTCTGTCCATGTAGAGTGGATAACTGCAGAAAGGAGTGTAATGAGAATATGTCACGGAAGTAAACGGCAGAAGAAGTCGGGGATGTTTTTAGAAAATCTTTCGTCATTTGATAATTGAAAGAAATATTGTTGGAAATAACAAGAGGTTTTCGGCTCTCCTGAACATTTCGTGTTTTGGAGTTGCATCCGTAGGCTTCTCGGGTAGAGATATTATCAAGGCAAACGCAGGTTCATGAACTCAAGTTCCGATATTATTACAAATTTACTTTAAAAGATTTTCGAGAAACGGCATAATTCTTAATAAATTAGCAATACTAATTTTTCTCCGTGCATATTCTTCTGTTATTCCGTTATTACACATGAATTCGTACCATGTCTTCCTCAGACGTTCCCGACTTCTTCTAGCTTTTACTTCCGTGACATATATTCTCCTTACACTCTTTTCTGCATTCATCCACTCTACATGGTCAAACCATCTAAGCGCCACTTTCTTAATCTTACGTATTAAGGTTACACCAGTCATGCATTCTTTCCGAATCTCCACATTATTTAACACGCATACGCCTCAACGACTATAAACCGTGAACTTCTTGTAATTTTAACAAATCCCTGTCCTGTGTATCACATTTTCATTAGATTGCTTGTTTTTTTTAAATTCGAATACCCCACATGAGTCCAAACTGCTCCCAACCGTCTGGAGCCAATGAGACTATGGCATCCCCAATTGGGGTGTGTAGTGGAAGATTCTGGAGAGGGGGGGAGGAAGGTGGGGAAGCACCTGGCTATTCAGATCTCGTCACCAAACACGGCTAAAGCCATTTCAAGCAACGTTTCAATTCTGAATGGTGGTTTTACACCGGGTTGATAATGAGAGTATCTTCCATTCTGGAGCGTGCCGCAAGTATTCTATATAATAGTTTAAATGAATAAATTGTGAAATAACACAAATTAATCAAATAAAACTTACTTGCGCGTGCCGGGATTTGAACACGCGCCCTTCGTCTTGCTGGCCGAGAGCCTTACCGCTCGACCACCGAGGCCGAGTTTAGTAGAGACGATCTATTGAATTCGATCAATATACTTCTTATTCTGTTTCACGCATCTTATGGAAAATACTGCTTATTTCATTTTCTATTTTCTTATCGCACATCAGACTTTTTTTTATTAGGTACTTATTTGTTTATAAACTTTTATTAATTATATCACTACATCAGATATTTGTGTGGATGTTTTTGAGAAACTGCACATTCGAATATGATAACTACGCTATTGCAATAAGAATTGCGTTTAATATATTTCCTCATATCGCAATAATATTACATCTCTGATAGAAATGTAAATACATAACAAATGTATGATTTATTGAACAAATTTCATAAAGTAGATACATAATTGCATGGCATTCTTTCAATGTGCAATATTCTCCATTTGTCGCTGTAAGAAATCATTTCAAATCGATGTTACGTGCCGTGACTTTTCTCATTTATTATTGTACCTTGTCAATATTGCATAGCACTGATTTATGTTATCGTCACTTATTATTATTGATAAGGAAATTGTCTGCATAGCTCTCGTAAACATGGGGATCAGGCCATAGGCTCAATATGCTTTTCCACCAACATTCCTTGGCAGTAGTCCTATATTTTATTAGAGTTCACCAGTGCTGTCATTTAGTCTTCTGGTTCCTTAATCCTTAAGGAGAAGCTACAAGCCGAAAATGTGTATATTCTTGGTATACCTTATATTGTAGGTAATATGCATTAAAATTGCTTGACAAACGGAGTCTAGAAACGTTCGATTTCAGGCAAAAAACTGGTTTTTATTTATTTTGAGAATAATTTTATAAGAAAGTAAAAAAGTTAATCAAGTGAAACTGTCACAGATAATATTAGCTATAATACTGATTTTTTTAAAGTTGTTTCCTTTACGCGTTCATACATTTCTATTGAAAAAATATTTTTTTCCGTAGTTTACATTTATATTTTTTATTGAATAATTTAATTTTCTATTAGTATTCTACTCAAGCGAAACGATAGGAAAACCTTTAATTTATCTAACGCATATTTTTTGTAATCATAATGTACACCAATTCGTTATGAAGATTAATCAAAATAGTGATTTAGCAATAAGCTTCGCCTTAAGATGGTGTCAGAAAGTCGGATAATTTGTGTTTATTTCCGCTTCGCAATAAAATTCTTATAAATCGAATATTTCTGAATGTATCCAAAAACTAAAAAGTGTTTCTGAAAGATTATGAAATGCGCTTTTAAATGTTATCAGTACAAATAATCATATAGTTTTCGAAATACCAAATTTTTAAAATTATTGTAAAAAGTTTCAGAAATGGCTCACTTTACTTTTTTCTTAACACTAAACTAAAATTACTGATACAGAAAAAAAACCTTTTATTAGACAAATGTATTATTTACGTTACTGCTACCTCACTTTTTTGTCGTTTCCTATAAAAATAATGAGTAAAAAATTCACAAATTTCATTTTTTTCTCAAATTGCGCTCGGAACTTTTGGTTTCATATAGGTGTACATTTTAATTCATCTGTTGTTACCTTCTATATTTTAATACAAAGCGTGTTGTTTTCTCTTTCTAACACCACTATCATCACTAAAATAGAACAAATTGACTTTATGGGTAATATCTGTTTGTTCGACAAACCTAATAACATTAGCCTGAAGGATCAATGATATCGGAGCCTTCTTCCCATCGAAGCGGAACATTGGCACCATAGATGAAATGGAATTTCGAGATAATTTTTTTCTGTCTTTTTTGGTGCCCAGCGTATGGCAAGAACCAATTACCCGGAGATTCATGGAATCATGATCCAAAGACTGATATTTCCTGCAGCTGTTGATGTTGATGTGGCAGTATCTTATTAAGAGTTCCGCTAGCTTCCTCAGAGAGTTTCTCTCCAATATTTTCTGTTTTGAAAACCGTTAAAAACTGGCAAATAATTATTTGAACGTCTGGGATGGATGGTTGAGGCCATTGGTACTTTGGTCCGAGGTCTTTCAACCGGTTTGTGATAATTTCCTCAACCGTTGTGCTAACATCTTTAATAAACAGCTGCCAATTATTATGTCTCGTGCTCGCAGTCGCAGCATCTCCGACTGATCCTTACTATGGGTTATATTTATTCAAAAATTTATTACACCCACAAAAATTGTAAATAAAAATCTGTAGCTTGTTGGATTTCATATATCTTGCAGCTAACCTAGAAAATTACATACATCAAGTGGAATTAGATAACTAGACATTTCATCTAGAGAGGAATAAATAAAACACTTACATGCTTAAGTGTGTTGCTTTAAAATCGAGTTTAAACCTTCAAATTTTCAAATGAAGTACCTCCTGTCCCACTCACAGTAAATAGCCACAACAAAGGCTTGCTTGATACCCGAGAAAGTATAACAACATACAAATTATTCTCTCCCCAAAGATTATGGTCAAGAATTGCCTAAACCTATAATAAAAACGTGCACTAACCTGTTGTAGATCCCTTCTTGCAATAGTTAGGCTTCCTCTGGCCCATGCAATATGCGCAGCAGAATATTCTCTTATCATGCGGCACGTTAATCATTTTGTTATATGTTGGTGAGGAGAAGAAAATAGAACACCGAAAAAGCACGGTGACAAGTAGTTCTATTTTTGAAGCATAGACTAAAACCATTTGTTATGCAATCGGGAAAAGACTTACCAGATTAGTGCAAATTATAAATGCAAAGAAGCACAATCTTTGAGGTACTTATTTAAAATACTAGGAAATTATAATCTAACCGAAACAAAAATAAATTATATTATGGTGCTTAACCACTAATCTTAACACATTATGATCGGGCAGTTTTCGGCCGCGTACTAGTGCTGGTAACGGGTGATTTTTTGCGTAATTTCGCGCTAACATAGACCTCTAGAAAAATTGCGATAACTTCAAAAATATTTGTTTGATTTCAATAATTCTTTTTGCAAATTATTTATTTTATTTTATTATATTTAGAAATGTATTCTTCATCGTTAAACTAGTGCAGAATTTCACATAAAGTAGGAACGTTTTGAAAAAAATAATATTTTTTTTACATAACATCCTTTATTTTACAAATTATACACAAAAATTATTTCTAAATGTAAAATAAAAATTATTATTGCATGGCTACAACCCTACAGACGCTATATAGCGAAAACTCAAGTATATTGGAACCCGTATTTTAACGTGACCCGCGCTCCACTAACAATCTATCAAACACGTATAAATACGTGATCCGCTCTCTAGCATCAATTTGCTAAAAACGTATTAATACGTGATCCGATTACAATGTGTTAACATTTTGTTGATTAGATATCAGATCATTAATAAAGTGCTTAGCTTATGAGATTCCATATTTCTTGCAGCAAACCTAGAGATTTATATAAATGAATTATCAGTTACTTTAGATTGTTATTAAAATATTATTCTTAATAATTATTAGTACTTATTCGCATAATGAGTATTTTCAATTTTAAACATGCGTAGACTGATTTGCGTTTTGTCTATTTTGGTACTGAAATTAGAGTAGCGCCTGTCTCCAGCTAACTTTCAACAGCTATCATTATTTTTGTATTTCTTATTTTTAGGTTGTTAATGTTTGAAGGGAAATATTTAGCGCAGATTTGTGTAATTTGCTTCAATTGCGCTTTACTATAACAAACTTTAATATAGTCATGTAGTTTATTGGTAATTTTTTTATTTTTTATTAAAAAACAAACAGTACATAATTACAGAGATGAAACAATATACTGGAATAAGATACTTTATGTTGGGTACCTTTAATATGTTACCTTGTAATGGCTGCTAAGTGGTATGTTTATTTCTTAATTACCATGTGACGTGTGTAGTATATTGGTGTGTGTGTGTGTAATAATATGTGAGTGTTTGTGTGTGTGTGTGTGTCTGTGTCTGTATGTATGCGCATTAAACAGTTTAAATTATTGACATGATGCTATGTTTGAATTTGGGCAGTGAATCCGAAAACATGTCAATGTTAGAGTTTAGAGAAATATTATTTAGGGTATGAAGATCTTAAAATTATTCCTACAGTGCGCTTTAAAAATAAAGATCAAATAATATAACACGAAATGTACAGTATATACAAAAGCGATGACAAAACAAATAATAACATTAACAGTCATATTATAGCACAGGACAATAATCTTAATAACTCACATGACATAAAAATGTACTGTCCACACAAAGCGATTCTGAGAGAACCTGTGTCTAAGTAAGATTTTTTTTTTGCTAATGAAGTTATTAAAAATGAGTTGTCTTTTTTATGAAAATGTTATATATTTTTAATTCGTTTTTAGATATTTCAAAAAATGACAAAGATATGAGCTTTTAAAGTGAACTTGTATAAAACTTATACAATCGTGTCTAGTGACGTCACACGAGACGCGCTTATCGTCCGGCCCCAAATATTCTCGGTATTATTCGGTATTTTTCAAAAATCTAAAAGTTCTGTCCTGCTCATGGCATGCTCTAATTAATATGATACATTTGTAAATAATATTGAATTTCGTTGTTGGAGATTAATACTTATTCTCACGGAGATTTCAGCATTTAGATAAACATAGAAAACGTATTCCAATTGATCATATTATAGTCATTTAAACTTTTGAAAATCTTTCATAAATACGATGATAGGACGTGTTGTTATAGTTATAGCAACGTTTAAGGCGAAGCTTAATGCTAAACCACTATTTTGATTAATCTTTATAACGAATTGGTGTACATAATGAATAACAAAAAATATGCTTTAGATAAATTGAAGGTTTTCATATCGAATACAAATAAAACAAATAAATTACTCAATAAAAAATATAAGTGTAAACTACTAAAATAATTATTATTTCAATAGAAATGTATGAACGCGTAAAGGAAACAACTTTTAAAAAATACAGTATTATAGCTTAGATTATCTGTGACAGTTTCACTTGATTAACTTTTTTGCTTTCTCATAAAATTATTTACAAAATAAATAAAAACAAGTTTTGTGCTTGAAGTCGAACGTTTCTCGACTCCGCTTGTCAAGCGATTTTAATGCCTATTACCTACAATATAAGTTATACCAAGAATATACACATTTTGGCTTGTAGCTTCCTCTCTGACAACTGAAAATTGCTTGTATCGGAAAAATGCGCTCGGTTTGAAAAGCGCGCGTATCTATTTACTCTCGTGTAAATCAAGCCACCTGCTTCCTTTGCGAAAGTATTTGTGTGAGTTCCTTTGTAAAGAAGGTATGTGTTATAGTTATTGTACATTTTAATCGAAATGTCTATCATCGATGACTTCTAAAACCATCTGATGATATCACGTTATTGAAAATAAAATAAATTGTTTAAATAATGCGGAGGTTCGCTTTCAAGCTCTCGTCTCTCTTCTTTAACCGTTTGAGTGCCAAAAAAATTCATACAGTTGCTTGTAAAATGCCACCAAAAAAACATTATTTTTTATGAAACTATATATTTTTTTAAACCCTATAAATTCTTTGAATTTTCAAGGATTTCGATGATTTTTTCGGTGTTTTATTAAAGAATATTGGTTTAGAATCACGCGGAGGAGGATCCCGAAGTCCAGGCGTTTCGAAAAAATGAGAATTTTACGTACAGACGTACGCGCGAATCAGAACACGACTGACGCAATCGACGGAAATCGACGATTGGCACCCAAACGGTTAAGGTTCAGGCCCCATAGTATAAATTTTTTTAGATCACTTGAATTAATTTTGTTTTCGCGGTTTTATTATAGCATTGAGCACAAAACAAAGCGCGAAACAGCTGTCTCAGATAAAAACTAACGAATTATTTTACTGAAAATAATATTTTCATCATAGTAGGACAAATAACTACCAGAAACTCGCAGAAATAATTACCAAATATGCCTCTAAAATCGTGGACAATCGGTTTCTTTTATAACCTATCTTGCTAAACCTTTTAATTTTAAAAAGATCATTTAGTGTGGTTGGGCATTTTGTCCCCAAAATCAATTCAATTCAATTATGTTTATTCATTGCAAAAACATTACAAAATTGTTAATTTCAATGCGTTTTTAAAATATGTTTGTAATAAGAATTGTTAGATTAATATTAACAGTGTGTATATCAACTATACCAGTAATAATAGAACTTGCCTTTTAAAGGAAGCTTCATTGATGCTAAAAATGTCGATATCCGAATTGATTCTGTTCAACAGCAAGATTGCTCTCCCCACAGGCATGACCATTGGCAAGTTAGTTCTGCAGGCCGGGAGATAAAATAGTCTATGTTGTCGGTGACGTAGATAACCATCGGGAACATAGAAATGAATGCTTTCCATGATGACCGAGTTTTCAAACCATCCACGAATCAGTCTAAAGAAATGTGTAGCAATGCGCACATCCCTCCTGACCCGTAGATAGTTCATTCCGAGCATACCCACAAGAAAGTCAGTGGGATAGAGCCAAGACGAAAATTTCCTCGCAGCCGCGCATGAGTCAAGATATTTTATATCCGTAAACCATTATTTCGAGATAAACCGGGCAAAAATATACGCATTTAAATATGGAAATATCTTTCTTTTGGTTTGAGTTAGAGATGCTATATTTTTATAAATACACATTTGTATCCTCTTTAGTAGTCTAGTTCACAACTCATTTTCGCCAAAAAAACGAGATACAATCTGGTAAGTTTTTTTTTTTTTTTTTTTTTTTTTCTGCCCTGATGATGGACACTGCAACGCTGTCCGAAACGTCGGCTAAAGAAGGAGTTAGCGCAACACGGCATAACACCCCAAAAACAAACAACAAAAAAGAGATACAATCTGTTAGTCGTGTATGCAGATTCTTTTCAACGTCAAACTATCGTCTTCTTATCTTTTCAATTCATATCTGGAATGATCGGAATGCCACCAACAGATTCGTTATTATAATATCTGGAATGATCGGAATGCGACCAACAGATTCGTTATTATAATATCTGGAATGATCGGAATGGCACCAACAGATTCGTTATTATAATAATGTATTCTCCGCGTGATGCTGTTCTGATGACGAGTTACGGAGTGAATTCTCGGACAAGTCCCGTTGCTCCCGCTCGAGGTATATCTACGAGTATATATTATCACGATAGTATGCTATGTTATTCAAATTTCATTACACGGTTAAAAATGAATAATATCCGGTCGTTTTGAAAAATTACCGGTAGGCTTTGAGAGAGATTCAGATCCACGCGTGAATATTTTATGAATTGAATTTAAATATAACGCGGAATATTGGTTAGTATAAAGCAGTGAACTATTATTAAAAGACAACCATTCAGAATTGAAATGGCTTTAGCCGATGTTGATAAACCAACTCAAACTTTTAATTTCCATCCCACTGCACGGAGAAAATTAAGTTTTGCTAACTTATTAAAAATTTCTTCAAATTATTGAAAACGGGATGTCAGCCCGTTTCCTGATAAGTTTTTAGTAAATACATAACATATCGGAACACTTGTTCGTTCACCTGCATTTTCCTTATTAATATACATTAACAAAATGCTAAAATATTAGAATTTTGATAATATGTTCGTATTTTACTGAAAGTTTATTGCAACACCTATCAATTCATTCGTTACGGGCCTGCAATCCCGTTTTCAACCGGATTATGAATAATTTGAATAGATTCTCAATAAAATAAAGCAATATTCAATATTAGTATTTTTTTCTCCGTGCGCCTTCATCCTCACAACGGTTCGATGCTAACTCAACACAGTGACAATTCAAAACACTTTTAAAAAGTGATATTAAGTCATTAAAAACGATGAAACATTTTTTTTTTAACCTAACCTAACCTAATCTACTTAACCCAGTTAATAAAGTTTTTGTTTCATCACTTTCCACGACTCTATATAACTTTTTAAATTTGTGATGAATTATCATTTTGATGATTTATCCGGTCACCCCTCACAACATACTTTAAAATCGAGAATGCAATAGACCCACTGGCATTGAGCGTTGGGACTTAAGTTTTTTTTTTTTTTTTTTTGTATTAGGCAATTCACCCTTGTATTAGGGACTTAAGTTGAAAATCAAAATAAATAAAAATTTAAGAAAAAATAAAGTATGTATAATCAAGATAACCGTATATATTAATATATAAGGACTTAAGTCCCTGATGTAGTGAATCCCAAATAACTGGCTACACAGGTACCTTCAGTATGCCTCGGGCTGTAAGCACCTGTCATACAGGACTAACCTACCCTGACGGCGGTCGTCGCTTCCCAATTAGTGTTGTTGTCTCTCTCCGGGAATCTATCTCTGCCGTATAAGAGACTCGCTTTTACCGGTTTGGTCCATACGATTTTTTATAGAGTTTGTAAAGTACATATTTAACCGTGCTTGAGAGCATCGGTCGTGTGCTTCGCATTTTGTAGGATTGGTTTCTTCAAATTAAAAGTAATAAGTAACAAGGAATTAAAATTAACAATTTAAAAAAAGTACGTGCTGTCCAAGTCGTTATTGAATTTGTAAAAATTACGATTGTTTATATTATAAACTGTAGTCTTGATAAATAATAGATGGTGATCTTTAACCAAAATAACGTTTATTGTAGCAGAGCACACACATTACAGCCATTACAGAGACTTATACTTTTTGACACCTACTTCCTGTGCATGTAGTGTTACCAACTGAATGTTATTTCATTGCCATATTACAACATAAACAAACCATAGATAATATGTAGAAGCAAGGGAGATGGACCCATGGCCCATGGACCATCAATATTATGGATCGCGCGCACAAAATACGAATGCAAATCGCACAATCACAGTAGCGCCCCGCCTTTGTTTTTACCCACACATCAAACATATAACTTGCGTTGCATAGCAGCTTTGAAAGTGCAATTTGATCGTAGCTCGGCGGCATGCTTATACGCCATATCTCCATTTGTGGAAACAACTTAATCATATTATTAAATTGCACTAATCACAAAACATGGTTAATTTATAACGCAGACATGACATGGTATTCCATACAAAATATGTCCATGCTACTTGGAGCCAGTGAGTGTATGGCATCCTCGGTAGTGTCATGTTGTGATGCTGAAAGGTTTGGAGAGGGGAAGGAGATGGGGAAGAAAAACGTGGAGAACTACCTGGCATTTTAGATCTGGTCACTAAACACAGCTAAAGACATTTAAAGCAACGCAATTTGCTTTTTGTCAACGCTGTTTCAATTCTGAAACGTGGTCTTACACCATGGCGATACTAAATATGTACCTACCACTCTGTAACGTGATTCAAATTTACACATTTGTATACCTACTAAATATATTAATGTGAAATAACATGATATCAATTGAATTAAATTTATTTAGTGACCTGATGTAACAATAGATTGCTTTGGCCGGCATAGTCCAGTGGTAACGCATTGGACTGCCATTCCGAAGGTCGCGGGTTCGAACCCGGCGTGCGCAAATAAATTTTATTTGATTAATTTGTGTTATTTCACAATTAATTAATTAAAATAATATATAGTATATTTGCGGCACGTTCCAGAGTGGAAGATACTACCAGTATCGCCCTGGTGTAAGACCACCATTCAGAATTGAAACGTTGCTCCAAATGGCTTTAACCGTGTTTAGTGACTAGATCTGAATAGCCAGGTACTTCCCCACCTTCCTCTTTCCCTTCCCCACTTACCTTCAGCCTCACAACATCCCCCAATTGGGGATGCCATAGTCTCACTGGCTCCAGACGGGAGCAGTTGGGACTCTTGTGAGGTATTCACTATAAAAAAAAAATTGATTGAAATTATGACTTTCTTTACATTGACAAATAATGAAAAATTATTATTATGTTGGGAAGAAAGTGTTACTACATAAACATTGTACAATGATTTGAAAAATTACCGATAATTGACGATAATGCTAACATTTTTTCTCTTTTATTACAGGTAAGCCGCATTGAATCTGGAACCATTTTTCCTCAACCATCATAACTGAAGTAGGTACTGTTTTATTTTAAACTAGCTGACATGTACCCGGCATTGCTCGACATTTTCTCTATAAATATTAAACATTCCCGAAGAAGTTCTCTAAATAATAGTTAATAAATACCCTGTTAAAATCCGTTGCGTAGTTTAAAATGACTAAGGGGGTATTTCACTATCTCTGATTATGTTCTGACCAAGCACTAATCCGCGGATTAGTCATTTTTTCGTTTTCACTATATCTGAATAACGCTAACGCTCGGGTTAAAGTTCGATTTGACTAATCAGTGCTCGAACTTCACGTTAGGCGCTATTCCTCGAATCAAAGATGGCGTCAAAACATTCCGAGTTTGACAGCTGAGAAGTGAGTCGAATTTTGTTGAATGAATTTGAATGCTTGTATGATCCATCCTGAATTATTTGATTGTGTTCAAAATAAGAAACAATGTATTAATTCGACACGAATCTATCTAAAATGACCTGATAATCAACATAACATAAACAAAAAAATGCACACTTCGCGGTGTGCGGACTGCGACGCATGACAGCCGTGGCAGTAGATGGAGTAACTGCAAACCTTTTGCGATGTTGCCAGACTATTTCGAGTGTTATCTATCCGGAAGCTCGATACAATGGTGAAACGGTCGCCGTTGAATAACGAAGTTATTCTGATCTTTAAAGCCAGCCAACGGATAGCTAGTCAGATATTTAGCCCGACATAGTGAAATACCCCCTAAGCGCACAAACAGACAAACGCGGATAGCGACATTGTTTTATACTATTTAAAGATATTCTATTAAAAATATTATATAGTAGGTACTTTATCGTTTATCTGAATTCTTCACACAATCTGTTCCAATTTTGAAAAAATACATTTTTTACACAAGTTTTGGAGTTCATTAAACCAAAGTTAAGCAGGACACACATTCAATGAACGGATTAATTCTACCTACGGCAAAATAATCAAAAAAGTGTTCAGACTGGAGAAATAAAACAAAAAATCTTCCATTAGTTGAAACTAGGGAATGCAATCCCGCAAGAAAATGTCAATCCAGGTATTTGCGGGACTGAACAATCTTAGTCCCGCTGGATCCAGGTATTTGCGGGATCCAGCAGAGTGGACTTAGATATCCAATCAATCGTATAATAAAGACCTAATACATCGATCTACCAACTTTGTTTTTAGAGTTTTAAATTTATACCTATAATAAAACAAGTTCTTTGGGACATTTTAAATGATTTATTAATAGGTATACCCACAGACATAGGAATTAATAGACGAGAAGATAATGGCGAGGGGTAAAATCAACTGTTGAAGAACGAAGGGAGTAAGGCTGACTGTGATTCGTCAATAAATCAATCTGACAGTAAATAGGCATCTCGCATTATAATATCACCATTTACTTCTTAAAAGTAAAACCTGCTTTTGAATGAATAGACATTTTTACATGGGAGCGCAAATTACTCGCCACGTTATGAACAAATTTGCGAAGTCCAAATTCGGCAAAAAAATTCGGTTACATTTTCAGAGTCGAATATTTCGTTTAAGTATTTAGTTAATACACTTTTATAAATGTTCATAATTTACTTCCCAGCAACCAACCAGCTTTGTGTTTCGCGTCCAGACGTTTCTCGATGTGATAGTATAATATGTTTCTAAAACTGATCTATATTATACGATGTGAATATGCTTAAAATAAAGTAAAATAATGCTTATATATGGAATGTAATACGACAATTGGGTTTATTCTCTTTTTCACATCTATTTTTACAAGTTTTCATAGTACAAGTCAACATTTTGCCGTGTTATTTCGTAAAATGAACCGATGATGCCTCGACCATAGTTCGCACAAGAATGATGACGTCACGTTTTCAAATTTCACTTGAGGCCATACTCCAATGGAACCGGTATGGGGAGTGGGGATAATACGCTTTTTATCACTTAGGGCAGGTCTACTAATATTCATATGTCTATGGGTATACCTTAAGTTAGACATAGGTAATGTTTAAGTCATAAATTGGCAAAGAATAAGATAAGACATAAATTTACATAACATACCCGCCTCGGAACAGACTTTGTCTAGTGAGGTGGGTAAAAGAAATCTATGTACACAAATGAAAATAAAATAAACGCCCGGATTGCCGGCACTGAAACTGAAACTGAACTAAACTTAAATTTAAATAATAACGTTCACACGATAAACAATATTCTTGTACAATGAGCATCATAAGTTTAATTAAACATTATTTTGGAAATAGCTTCGTAAAAAAGTTAAAGTATTAGTTGTGTCATCTGATAAACGGCTTCTGATATCGGACGCAAGGTAGCCAGCGGCTGAAAAAGCACGTTCAGCTTCCACGCTGGTTGGCACAATAGTCATTAGCGCATTGTAAGTGAATTGAAGGTCTGTAATCCCGCCAGTCCAGCGGGATCCCGCAAAATTTTCGACCGAGATTAGTCCCGCTAAATGTCTGCGGGATCTCGGTATTTCGGGATCCCGGTATACCGGGATTGCATTCCCTAGTTGAAACATTAGAGATTAGGGCACTTGTGGTTCATATCAATGATATATAACACCCATAGTGGACTAGATCGCCAACCTGGCGGCCATTGCCGTAGGAATTTGAAGCCATCTTGAAAGAGTCAGATTACGGCGGGAATTCAAAATACATGCATTCTATCGTACATTAAGAACATATTTTTATGTAGTATATTATCAGTTATAATATACTACATTATATTATTATTATTATATTAATGTAGTATATTATCAGTTATAATATACTACATGAATATACATTAAATAATATTAAATTAATACCAGTATCACATATTCGTGACTTGGGTGTAATATTCGATGAAAACTTGTCATTGATTGAACACATCAACTATACCTATATCTAATAAGACTTTAAATATGCTTGGCTTCCTTTGCAGAACTTTAACTAATATTAACTTAATTTTAAGTCCATAGATTGTATGAGAACCCTCTATATTTCATTAGTCAGAAGTCAATTGGAGTATAATTCACCTATTTGGTCCCCTTTATATAAAGTTCACTCCAATAATGTAGAAAGAGTTCAGCACAAATTTCTTAAGTACGTAAATTTTAAGCTCGGAATTCCTATTGATTACATTAATTATGTCAGTTTGATGAATCAATTGCATCTAATAACACTGTCTGACAGGAGAATTATTTCAGACATGGTTGTGTTACACAGAGTCATTAACAACTTAATTGATAGTCCTGCCATCCTTGCCACTATTAAACTACATGTGCCGACTAGGAATACAAGACAAAATATAACATTTTTCTGTAATACATACTCGACCAACTATCAGACACACTCACTGACCAATAGGATGCATGATCTGGGCAACAAGTATGGGGGCGCTATTGATTTATTTACTACATATATAGAAATAAGCATAATCTACACCAACACTTTGTTGAATCCTACAAATTAGAGTAGCGTTGGTAAATTAGTTTTAATGTTTTGTCTTATATGTAGTGTTGTTGTACCTAATTTCTTTTTTACTTTATGTTACTCTTACGTTTTACTAATATTGCTTCATATTTTTTAATATTTTCTTATTATACTTGTAATCACAATTTTACAAGTGTGTATTTTGTACCTTCTTTAAAATGGATTATATGTATTTACTGTCAATATCTCCTGTATAATACATATTCTCCTATGTACACTGCATCATGTATCACTTCTATGTAAAAGCCTTTTTAGGCGTATATATATATAAATAAATAAATAAATATTTGTTTAAGCATCTTTTTATGAAATGTATACTATATTTCTAATTAAAATCTAATTTTCTCTTCTTGTCGCGTCTGTTGGTGCAACCCCATGCTGCACACGCCACAACCACGGTTCAAACAATCCAAAATATTTAATTAAACTTGATAAACTTGCAATCAATTCTCCATTGTACACAAGCAGGCAACTCACGGCTGACCTTTACAAGATGGCGGATCGGCTCTTCAAATCACTACGGGCGCTGCTATACGGGAGGTAGGGTGATTGGCGATCTAGTCTACTATGGGTGTTATATATCTATGGTTCATATATAACAGTGATGGACAACCTTTTTAACATTTATTCATTTTCTATTTGTTCGCCGGCGTGCGCTTAGTTCTTCTAAACCATTCTGTTATTTTAACGGACTTTGATAAAGCTTTTACTATCATTTAGTGAATTTCTCCCGTAAGGCGTATTCATAGAAAATAGAGAAAAGTCGATGTTTTGTAATCAAGTCGTAAAAAAATATTTTCGGGCGCTTACATTGCTAACATTGGCCGAACCTTATAAGATACATCAAAATAACGTACTACGGAATTGTGGTTCCGTGATATCTCATCAATATGACAATTCAACACACCAGTCAAAAGTGATATAGAGTCATTAAAAGTGATGAAACAAAAACAAGGGTAAATAGTTACATATGTAATAGTTTTTGTTTCATCACATTTCATGACTTTATATCACTTTTTCTAGGTGTGTTGAATTTTCATTTTTATGAGATATCTGACCACCCGGAATTGTATATATATATCTTAAAAAGGCCTCACAACCTTAAAACTTTTTTAAAATTGGATCTGATTTGTCAAGGATTTAGAGTTCCCATTATTTTTCACAGGGCTGAACTTTAGTTAAAGAATAAAATTCAAACCTATTTAAAACTGTATCGTTTTCCTGCTTTCGAATTTTCATTCCACGATTAATCAATTGATTCGTAGTTTTGCCGTTGTGTTGTGCATCGCGGCGTTTTTATTGTTTTATCTTTTAAATTTTACCAAATTAACAATAATAATAAATAATAATTATAATAATCATCAGCAAACAGCCGACTGAGAAAACAACGTACCAATTAGCTGATTTAATTTTATTAAATAGGTAACCTAAATAACAATCTACCTTGACAGTGAATCCATGATTCATAAAAGTCACGATTAAGAAATCATATTTGTATAAAATCTCAGCCCTACCTACACCACATCTGTATCAGATCATAGATACACTGTTATGTATTTTGATTGTGTAGTTTGCATTATTGCTTTATAAATCAAATATGGTAATTACCAAATCAACTTTGTTTTGAAGTTCTCTGCTCTTTTTCAAATGTTTGTTCTAAAATCGTTCTTGGTCATAGAAAATAAACGCATCTCTAGATCGTGTGATAGCAATTATGTTTTAATTGATTTAAAATTATATACACGCGAAAGTCATAAGCTAATTGGGCAGTAAAAAATAATTGAAAAATTATAAAGGTTTTTAAATTATTCGGTGTTTAAAAAGAAAACTGACCAGCCCACTGTTTTGAATACTTTCTTAATAAATATAATTACATAAAAGGTGTGATTTGTAACTAAAATCATGGTTTTTAAAGTCTTACCGTAGTGATTTACGGCACACACGGTTGCAATTGAATTAATTATGCTTTCAGTATTGCATTGGTTACGATAGACCACCATTAAAATAAGAAAAGTCGAATTATTCTTTCACTATTTCAATATTTATTTATTTTATATCCACGGTATGAATATACCATAAACAATAATTGCATATCACAGTATGTATCTTGATGTATCTGCCTATATATCTTGTTATTAGTATAATGTTTAATTGGTAGAACCTACAGACAAGCTGCCATATGACAGCTTTGTGGGACTACCCTAAAGTTGTACAAATTGTTTTTATTTACATAATAAACACAAAAAAAAATAACAACAACAACGACAAAACAAATACTAGAAATATATATTTTTAATAACAATTAACTGTGCCATTTGAACGTAAAATGACGACAGAAAGTACAACATTAATACAAGCTCTAGAAAGGCATAAAAGTAGGAGATACAACATACAATATACAAGTAAACGGATAAAAGTAGGAGTTACAACATACAGGGTTTTCCAATAAGAGGTGTTATTTTGATATTCAATCGTAAAAGATCAATGGTTTCGTTGCTTGTGTGGCACGTAGCGCCGTCTTGTTGAAAGTAAACGTTGTCCAGACCAATACCATCCAATTCAGGCCATAAAAAATCATTAATCATCTCTCGATAGCGCAATCCATTCACCGTAACTGTTGCTCCAGCCTCATTCGAAAAAGTAAGGTTCAATGACTCCGCCGGACCATAAACCGCACCAAACAGTCACACGTTGAGGATAGAGAGGCTTTTCAACAATAACTCTTGGGTTTTCCGAGCCCCAGATGCGACAATTTTGTATGTTGACGAAGCCACCGAGGTGGAAATGGGCCTCATCACTCAAGATGATTTGCATTTGATTCACTCAAGTGAATTTTAATAATTTCAATGCGTTGTTGAAGCGTGTATCGTTCCATTTTTATTAATGGCGTAGTTTCCACTTGTCAAATGTCAAAAAATGACAGCTTCAAAGTAACATCTACCGAAATAGCGGGCTATTCAAAATAACACCTCTTATTGGAAAATCCTGTATAATACACAATTACATGGATAAAAGTAGGAGATACAACATGTGATATACAAGTACACGGATAAAAAGTAGTTTAGATAACGATATTTTTTTATCAACAAACCACAGTGTATTTGTGAATATATTTCTAATTATCGGAAATCTGATTAAATACTTATTTAGGTACCAAAATTCCTAAATAAGTTAATTCTTTTTATTTATCTGAACCGTAATCAGCGAAGCAAGCAAAATGTTATTTGCCACCAAAACGGAAGATAATCAGTTCGATCTCGCTATTTTGAAATCATTTATCGCTTCTTGCCATTTTTACAAATAAATTATTAGTATCTAATTCGTTGATTAATTTTAAAATTCTTCCAAAACTAATTGCTTAGAGATAAATATTGACGGATGCTTCTTTTGTACCTAACATAACCTGGAACACGTAGAAATTGCAATATATATAATTTATCAGCATTCTGACTTTAAATGAAGGCAAACGTTCCCGGGGTACGAATAATCTGAAAATGTTGGATGCAAAAACTAATTTTATACGACACTTCTTTCCATACCGATCCCCATATCGGGACCTATGGATAATGTTTGCTTTCCAAGATCATTTTTTCATACCCACACGGAGAAAAATTAGGAATCTCTTAAAATTATTGGTAACTTTTAGTAAATTATGAATATATTATTAGGATGTCGAAACACGTGTTCATGAAAATCCGAATATTTAAATCTTTTCACATGATATATTATCAAGGCAAATGGGCGTGCCTTGATAATGTATCAATGTGATTCTTAAAACCTATTGGTATTCCGACGTTAATATGCAATATTTTCACATAAAACATAAAGTAATAGTTTCCTAAAACAATGGCGACTGTCAAATATTTCCCGCCAAATTTGACGAAAATCAGTATAAAAAATAGAACAAGTCCTATTTATCATAATGTCAAGACGACCCATGTGTAAACTGGACGAAAAATAGCGTCGTGTAAAATGGCTATCACATTATTGTAATTGGAAACTGTTGCTTTTGCAATGACAAAGGACTTAGTTGGCAGAGGAATTGAACCCACGTCTCCCGTTATGGAAACCGACGCATTTTTCCACTAAGCTACTAATACGTCAAAGTGTTTACTAATTAAATAATGGAATCTATATTTTTCTTTTTTTAATTATTCGCTTTGATAAAAACTTGCAAACTGCGACTCCTTTTTTCACTATCACAGGAAAACCAACATCCTGCTTGCACTATCGCCAAAACTTTGTACACCTAAGGATATGGCTTGACACAGATAAGGCCGTATGTTTTGTGGTCACGTTAACCCTTTAAATGTCCTTTATAAAATAAACATTTCTTAAATGCCTTCCAATTTTCTGCAGCCAATATAATAGACCAGATGTGAATAAATAAGTGCGTTCCAACCGTCCGCTTTACCATCTCCCTCCCCTAGTCACTGTCTGCAGCTTCACAACGTCGTACACAAAATTGGGGATGTCATACTCCCACTAGCTTAAGGAAGTTGGAATTATTGTGCGGTATTAACGTAAAAAAATTATATTCGAATGTTCCATTAGCTTTGTCGGCTAGCATCGACACAGTTTCTGATTACCAAAAATAAAAATAAAACATTTTGCGGTCTAAGGGGCAAAATAAAGTGTATGAAATTAATTATACAGGGTGTATCGGCACTAACCCGACAAACTTTAACCAGCTATTCCTTAGCACATTTGGAGTAAAAAATGTTATGGGCACTTTGCTGTCTGGTAGCATTTTTTTTTAAATTAAAAACAAAAAAATTAAAAATTTCCACACTCCATCACTGTCATTGGCATTGCTTTTCGTGTTCAACAGCTGTTATAAGCAAGTATGTCGAAAAGCGTCTTCGCTCTTTCGCACACACTAAATAATAATAGTTAAAAATGAGACGAATGGTGCCGTGCCATTTCGTTGTGATTGTAAAAGCGCGCCAATATAGGTACACACGTACATTATTCAACGGAATTCGAATAAAATATTGCCAGATGGGTTTTCAAACTTTGACAAAGGATAAAACAGTGTTGACATGTGGTGAAAATAAGAATAATAATTTTTTTATAAAAAAAAACGTTACCGGACAGCAAAGTGCACATAAGATTTTTTACTCCAAATATGCTAAGGAATAGCTGGTTAAAGTTTGTCGGGTACGTGCCGATACACCCTGTATATTCGGGCCTTTTTAAAATGTTCGACTCTCGCTTGATACTATCTCCCTTGTCTAGGCCATTCCACGAGCCCAACTGCCGAACTGAACCTCAACTTATCAGAAAGGAATGAAGCAACCGCAAATGGCACGAAACGCCGCTTGCAGTTGCTTCGTTTCTTTCCCGTAATTCGTGGCTCAGTTCGCGTTTAAGTTCGTAAATGTATAATATGTACCATAAGATGGCGCAGTTTATGATTATATCAATAGAACACACGACATAACAATGATGACTTTTGTCCTTCACAAATTAATTGAAGAAGAAGATTTTTAATTTTATAAAGGCTTATAAACTCTGCAATATTTTAATTATGGGAACAAATGTGTTTATGTGATAATTTAATGTAACCATAAGGAAATCCGGATAAACAAACCGCGAGTAACCTCTTAAAGCGACGCTTAACGTGAAATCACATTTTACATTAATGCTTACTACGAATTGTTAACATTATGAATTCCAAAAATATGCTTTAGATAAATTGAAGCTTTAGTTTCGTTACGCTTGAGTAGGATTTTAAAAAAAAAGTTAAGTCCTTCGTAAAAGCATAAGCATAAACCACTAAAAATGTACGTACTCGTATTAAGGCGATGCCATACGTCGTGTAATATTTTGAATCGAGCCGCCATCAATAACACTCCTTACGTAGATGGCGATAAGGCTTAAATTCCCGCTTCACACCATCCAGCTGTTTTGATTTAGGCAAGAAAAAAACATGGCCAAAAAGTGCCTTTTATTTTATTTTGTGGATTTTCAGGCATAAATATTTAAATGTTTTCCGATCATTTTATAAATAACTTAATTTGCCACATTATACAATAAAACCATACCCGAAAATGGAATGTAAGTAGGAAATTTTGAACTTTAAAGCAGTTTTCTTAGGCCTTATAAATTATTTTTTCTGGGCTTATAAAAAGACTTATGTAAAAAATACTCGATTATTTCAAAGGCCAAGATGTATTATACTCGCGGTATTTATTTAAAGCATCTGAAACATTTCTAGGCGACAAAATTTTCAAACCAAAAACACATGATTTTGCATTACTACGTATGGCATCGCCTTAATGTATAATAGTGTATTTTTTATTAGAAGTTTATGAAGGCTAAGATTATCTGAAAGTTTTCCTTGATTGGCTTTCTTTCTTAAAAATTTATTCACAAAATAAACAAAAACCACTTTTGCGCTAAAATCGAGCATTTCTAGACTCCGTTTTCCAAACGAATTAACTATTTTTTCAGACCCAACAACCCATTCACGTATTCAAAAATTGTGTTGACAAAATTATTTGCACGGTATATCAGTTAATCGACCTCGTTATGGCAGTGTACAATTATATAAAGATAAGCCTGAACTATAATAATATCGTTTTGTAATTGCTCATTATAGCCGTGAACTCGCTATTACCGTGATCTTTACAGCCAAGTCCGACTGTAAATACATTTTTTATTTCCTCTACGCTAGAGTATCCTTAAGGATGCAGAAACAATATCTCTGAAAATAACTATTGTTATTATGGGGAAACTACGTATGGTAGATTATATACGGTGTTTTAAATATATAAACATTAAATTATTTGGTATGACGGTACCATTTACAAAAACATAATTTTGCAAAAAACAAATAAGTTATGGTGAAAATAGAATCACCTGGCGCACTGAGATAATTTTACGACGGCTCACCAAGAGTTAAATGATTTACAAATCATAACTTTCAAACCTACAGGCAAATCAGTTTAAAGTTCGCACGCTTGAATGTATTTGTGCAAACCTATAGTGGTTCGAAATAGTTTTGAACACCCTCCCTCAGTCCCCTCTTACCCCGCATTAGTCCTGCATGATTGTTGACCAATACACATGCAAGAATCCATGACTTTTTGTTGTTTAGATTTGGGATTCAAAAAGGATTTCTGAGACATTCACTAGGGCGATACTAGTTGGATAGGGGGAAGCTGTGGAATAGGAAGATTGCGAAGTGGTATCTGGCTATTTAAATCTAGTCACTAAACACGGTTAAAGCCAGTCAAACAACGTTTTGATTCTGTATGGTGCTCGACACTGAGAGTATCCACTACATTACAAATGATAAGTTTCTTTCTTGTCTATTTTCATTTCCTCTATTTTCAGTTACGCTGCAAAACTATGCGCCTTCTCAGACAATGGACTCCATAGTCTGAAGTTGCATTCATACGAATAATAAATATACTACGGGAGTCTTATAATCACCAATGACAGCCCGTAAAAAGTGTCGCTAATGGTCGCCATTGTTACCTTAGCAACAATGGGAACGTTTTTAGCGGTTGTCATTGACTGGAAAAAGACGGCGAGTGCTTTTTTACGCTCAATATGAAACAGGGCGTGATGGTTTTCTGTGCTATACGCCAGAGATGGCAAACCCATTGTGACAAAAACATAGATCATAGAGATATGGCATTGATCTATTCTACGAACAAACTGCACGAACTATAAAAGCGGCTGTCAAATTAAAGTTATGCGTTTGGTGTGTTAGTAGAAACAAAACATCTCCCTAAATTATATTATCTATGTTATAATGAATAAATATCTTTTATGTTCTCATTCACCGTCAGTTTTATCTCCTTCTCTAGCAATCTTCACTAATCCCTAGTCACTCACCACCCCCACTTCAACACTTAATAATATATCTTCAATGTTCACCCATTAAGTATATTAAACTGTTATATTTTACCTTGGTTAGAAGTCAACTTGAATACAATTCTCTCGTCTGGAACCCATATTACAATATTCATGTACAAGCTATTGAAAGAATACAAAATAAATTCTTACGTTTTCTTCGTTTTAAAATGGGTGTTCCAACGATTATGTTGAACTACAACACCCTTTTAAAATTGTCTGAGAGAAGGATTTTCACTGACTTGGTATTTCCATATAAAATTCTAAATGATACATTTGTTATTCCATAATTGCTTGCTTTGATAAGCTTTCGGATTTCGCATTCAAAATACATTTAAAACAAGTTGATGCACTACTATTTACTATTGTATAAAAATATTTTTAAATGCATATACAGGGTGTCCGGAAACTCGTAGTACAAGCGGGAAACTGGTGAATCTACATCACATTTGGAGTCGATTTTGTAGTATATTTTTTTTTATTTGAGCTTTCGTTATCGAGTAAATCGAGTTTGAAGTTGATTTTTTTTTTTTTTTTTTTTAATCAAATTCTTATAAATTATTACTGAAGATCAAAGTACCCAACTAATTAAAACTATTTGAAAATAAAACAAATGAAGAAACTCGGATTTGAAGCATTATTTTGAAATCACCCTTCATTTAACCCGGTGTAATCATAAAATATTTCTGCTCTGCAGGGTTAAAACATCTGTTATTCAACCCTAAACACCAGAAAAAACTTTAACTCTAAAATAGCCGAAAAATATTTTTTTTTGGTTTTTTTTTTTTTGAAAATGCTCAAATCAAAAAACTTTATGTTTTTTTGGGTTCCCCATGTGGTGTAGATTCTCCAGTTTCCCGCTTGTACTACGAGTTTCCGGACACCGTGTATAAGCAAGAAAATCAAAAAAAAAAAAAAAACATTACATTGTGTGCAAAAAGGTTGTGTATTTGTTTCATGGTGGAATAACGATATATGTATATGTTACATTTACATATATGCGATGTAAGAACAATGCTTTTCCTTACAATATTTTACATCACGGATACGATACTCAAAACAAACAAAACACGACACTTTACTAATATACATATATATTATTTACCTCTATGGTTCGACTTTAACTTTTATGCAGGGCATATGCAGTGACTTCTATTTTGCCATTTTTTAAAAATACAGATTAGTTCTTTTTATAATAATTCCTTAAGCAAAAATTTGTTAAACTTAAATTATTTGATACTTGGTGTTCGTTTGATGTATAACTTTACTTCCTTCTTGTCATATTTTATATTCTCCAACACTCCGTTCATCCGAGTTATAACCATCTAAGCATCCCTTTTCTCTCTTGTTCGTTGTGCTTACGCAAGTGGTGCATTCTTTCTGGATCTCCACATTTTTAATACGGTGATACTTGGTTTATCATATAAATAATATTTTTAATTGTAAAAATGAAACAGCTGTAAATATAGCTTAAATCAATATAAATAACCAGTATTATAATAATCTAAGAACGGTTAAGAATAGTTGTCGTAAGAAGCCAAGAAATTTTGCATGATCGTGATATTGTCTTCGTAATTCTATCGTGTAACAATTTTCGTTTGACTTGGTCAATGAATTCAATTAAAAAACAATCAATAATACTATTTTGTAATTGATTAAAATGTGTCATAATGCAACAATGAAATATTATGTCCATTATCTAATTTAATTGGTCATTGTTTCTTCAAATATTTTGATCGGACATCGGATTAATTATAAATTTGTTTGTTTGGCAAGGGCGTGAATGACGGTTGCACTAATTCGGCCTTACCGTCAAATATGCGGCAGGGAGAGCAGTATTATAGGTTTTAAATAAAAATTAATTATTTTTGCTGGTTTTTCTTTTTCTCTTATTAATATTTTTTGTGTGGTAAATCAACCTACAGCTAACGGGATATTTTCACAAACCATGAATACCGTTCCAAATGTGTGGAATATTTTAAATTTATTTTTCCGATCATAACTATCTTACTAATAATATATTATTTTAATATGTTCATTTATTGTTATTGATTTCAAAAACGATCCAAAACCGCACATTCTGAAACGGTTCCAACTGGCTACAACGTCATTATGACATAGAAACCGCCAATGTCTTTTAAGACGTCTGTCACCAACGTCGCCCGGCGTGACGTCAACGAACATTTTGTTTTAGCTGCAAATCAAATGCCACATTTTAAATCGTTATCGAAATTTTTATCGTTAAGGCGATGCCATAAGTAGTAATGCAAAATCATGTGTTTTTGGTTTTAAAATTCGGTCGCCTAGAAATGTTTCAGATGCGTTAATTAAATACTGCGAGTAGAATACATCTTGGCCTTTAAAATAATCGAGTATTTTTTAGATACGTCTATTTATAAGCCCAGAAAAAAATAATGTTAAGGCCTATGAAAACTGCTTTAAAGTTCAAAATCTCCTACTTACGAACCCATTTTCGGTTATGATTTTATTGTATAATGTGGAAAATTAAGTTATTTATAAAATGATCGAATTTATTTTAATATTTATGCCTGAACATCCACAAAATAAAATAAAAGACACTTTTTGGCCATGTTTTTTTCTTGCATCAATCAAAACAGGCGGATGGTGTTAAGCGGGAATTTAAACCTTATCGCCATCTACGTAAGGGTTGTTACTGATAGCGGCTAAATTTAAAATATTACACGACGTAGTGCATCGCCTTAACATAAAAATACACACATTGTGATTTTTTCGATAAAAACAAACAGTGAAAATACCTAAATGTGAACAAAATATGCAAGTATTTTGTTCATATTTGCGTCATATATTATCCTTACACTCCTTTCTTAGGTTATTCGCTCTACATGCTCAAATCATATAAACGTTCGTTTCTTAATTTTACTCATTACAGTCACGCTTACATCAGCCAATTTTTGGCGAATTTAAACATTTTTCACACGATCATGTATATACATACATACTCCTTAGGGATCTTATTTTTACCGCGTTTTTTGTCACTATATTTCCGTTCCGTTTGCTTCAGAAGACGGTCGCTTTGTCGTTTCTAATGCAATTAGAGAAAGTGAATGCGAAATCAGACTAGTTCTCCAACTAACCAAGCATTTCACGCTCAAGGAAGCTGCTCTACACTGCTTAATTCGCATTTTCCATACAACTCTCGGGCAAACTCCTACGATACTCGAACTGAACAGGAAGATTGGAATTTGATAAAGTTTTGGAGTTTGAATCTGTCAACTCGGGGTAAATTATTCAATCATTTAGCGCTTGAGATGTCTGATCTAAACATGAAATGAGTATTATCGTGATTGATTTTGGGGTATTATGTCGTATTACGCTACCTCATTCTTTAGCCAAGGTTTCGGACAGAGTTACAGTTTTCATCGTAAGGCAGATGTGTAGCACATCTGTAGCACACATGGGCAGATAAGTAAAAATTTAATCTTAAACATCTGCCCTGATGATTGACACTGTAACGCTGTCCGAAACTTTGGCTAATGAAGGTGTTAGCGCAAGACGGCATAATACACAAAAATAAATCACGGTAATACAGGGTTTTCCAATAAGAGGTGTTATTTTGAATAGCCCGCTATTTCGGTGGATGTTACTTTTGGAGCTGTCATTTTTTGACATTTGATAAGTAGAAAGTACGCCATTAATAAAAATGGAACGATACACGCTTCAACAACGCATTGAAATTATTAAAATTCACTTGAGTGAATCAAATGCAAATCATCTTGAGTGATGAGGCCCATTTCCACCTCGGTGGCTTCGTCAACATACAAAATTGTCGCATCTGGGGCTCGGAAAACCCAAGAGTTATTGTTGAAAAGCCTCTCTATCCTCAAGTGTGACTGTTTGGTGCGGTTTATGGTCCGGCGGAGTCATCGGACCTTACTTTTTCGAAAATGAGGCTGGAGCAACAGTTACGGTGAATGGATTGCGCTATCGAGAGATGATTAATGATTTTTTATGACCGAAATTGGATGGTATTGATCTGGACAACGTTTGCTTTCAACAATACGGCGCTACGTGCCACACAATCAACGAAACCATTGATCTTTTACGATTGAATATCAAAATAACACCTCTTATTGGAAAACCCTGTACTTTCAGCTGTGACAGTCTTAAATCATATCTTGTAATACTTTATAACTAACATAAATGGAAACATTTTGTGTAATATCAAATATGTAATTTTAATGTTTTCATTCATAATTATTGATTTCAAAAACGATCTAAAACCGCACATTCCGAAACGGTTCCAACTAGCCTTACGAATCCAATTTATATAAAACGAAGAAATTTCGTTTTTACAATTTTATGTTTTTCTTTATTTAACGCCCAGAGGGCCTTTACATGTAGGTAATACAACATTAATATGACAGTTAATTTTGAAACGTTTAGAGAAATAATAATAATAAAATTACGTATGGCGTCTAATCTAATTGTTAATTTAATCTAATTGTTTTTATTGTATTACCTATTTATATGACAGGACTCCCAGTCCTGCTGGATTAAAACTTAAATAAATAAATAAAATAATCTGCCATTCGCTATTTTGAAAATACAAACTAAATCGGTCAGTGTGCGCCAATGACAAGAGAGTATGAATATCTCTTATTCGAATGATTTTTTAAAAATGTTTATATTTACTTTGGTAGGAACTTCAATCATCTGTGTTCGGTCAAGTACTTAGAAAGAAAATATAGTTATTTAAAGTTAAAGAATCATAATTTTCGGAACCAATAATTCAAATGATAATCGATCATTTCGAATGAAAAATTTAGGACTATTTATCAAAATATAGGACTCAGGGCCTATGTCTTCCTTGGGAATGGTGTATGGAGCTTCTTTTTAATAATAAATTGCAATGGTAGTAGTAGCACATAAGCTGCTCAACGGACATATTTGCAATCCTGATGTTAGCGGGCCTATTACGTTTTATGTTCCCGATAACTTCACCGGAGGTTTATTTTTCCAAGAGGCAGGAATAACTTACCAATGCTCGTGCCTCTCGGGAGAACGACTACGCTTTTAAACCAACTTTATTCAGAGATAAACATGTTTCAGTCAAACCTCAATGAATTCAAGATTAGAATAATTATTTTTTTAACACGATAATGCATCGCAACTGATTTAATAAATGTATATATAATAGTTTAATGTACTCATAGGTTTATGAATAAATGTTGGAATCACTGTTTTTCACAAATAAATAAATAATATTATGTGATACTCAGTTAATGTTGTTTGAGTAGATGGAAATCGTGTACATTAAAAATAATTTTGTGTACCTTCTATGATATTTTTGTTATTATATTGAACCCGGCACTAGTAGGGTGGATAAGGAATGTCGCGATCGCGATATGGATTTTGTAAGCGGGTGTGAAGCGATCGGTTGATGTGTTTGTAGAGACTAACAAATGATTGTACCTTTTCTAAAAATTGCATCTACCACATAGCTGTAGTGGATACAAGTTTTACCTGTTTGGTTTTTACAAATTGCTCTTTTTGTTGAATGTTCCTTGGAATGCGAGATTCCCATAGACATGCAAATTGATAGACTTGTCCTAACATGAAATCAGGGTATCATTTCGACGAGCTGGAGACATTTTTGGCACCAGGAGGGTTCGAGAATGCTTTGAATAAACTATGACATCAGTCGTAAATTGACTACCGAAGAGCGCACATTGAAATAACCAGACCACATGCAGAAAAGTAAAGTTCGCTAAAGTAGGCAAAAGATTGCAGCGCTGTCCATTGTGGGACTTTTTTGAATCTGAATGTTCGTTTTTTAAACGAATCTCCTGGCGTAGCGACACTACAATTGAGTGAGGTGGTTAATTTATAACAAATTTGTAACGAAATATTAAATTTTCGAATCAATCCCGAACTTTTGTCTACCCGATTTGGGATTTGTAGTTCATTTTTTACGCAGCCAGCAATTTGCGCGCCATTCTAAAAGGACTAGTAATTCGTAAGCAGATTTTATTTTCGAGGACCGAATTGTGATAATATAGTGTATACATATATATATACAATCACGGAAAGTGGACGCCTCCCACGCTCCTCCCAAGTTTGTTTGTTCCTCTTTCGCTGATTCGCTCGTCTATTAATTTGGATGTCTCTGGGGATTCACATCAAAATGGAATGAGATTGGTGATTAATTATGAATTCGTCTCCTTGTAAATCGAAAGGGAATACATAGGTTTACCTAGTAGTTGTATGGTTTGATAGACATTTTTTGTGTACACTGTATGGGATACGTTTATCATAGTCGCATCAAATTAAGGTTAACTTAATTAAATGACGTAAATATTTACTTTTTTTTAAATAAGGTTATGGAATCACCTTGCAATATTTGAATTTCTCCTACTATACATACATCATTATAAGCGGAAACGTTGGTAGTGCAATGATGGCACCCCGGAGACGATCGATATCAATTGTCATTAGTTACGTCAATCTACGTCTTTGAAGCGATTTACCATTGCTAACTTATCTTTTATCGAGACAATTGAAGCGATTGAAAATTATTGAGACTTCCCATTGACGGGTAAAATTGTGTACTTTGATTGAGCGCATGGACGCCATAGACAAGCGACATTGATGCAGCGGAATGATCGTTTCTCTGGCGATTGACAATCGTTCGTTCAATTGGTTTATCTATGGAGCCCTTTGAAATTCAGTTTCATCGCAGAACTAGATTTATTTTACTTATGGGGCGTATACGTTATATGCGTTTATTGATATTATCACTATTCACGGAGAAAAATGATTATTGCTAATTTATTAAGAATATCTTCAAATTATTGGTGATTCCGATTAAAAACGGGATTGCGGGCCTTACGAATGAATTAACAAGTTTCCTGATAAATTTTTAGTAAATCATTGTATTTTCGCTATGGCGGAACACGTGTTCATGAAAATCTACATGCATTTGCCTTGATAATATATCATGAAAAATATTCGGATTTTCATGAACACGTGTTGAAACCTGTTGATTCATTCGTAAGTCCTGCAAACCCGTTGTTAACCGGAATTACAGATATTACACGGAGATAAATGATTTATTAAAATCCTGTTGAAAACGTGGGTAGCACGCCATTTCCTAACAAGCTATCAGTAAATTCGGGATATACATCAACACGTGTTCACACAGCTACGTTTATCCTAATAAATGTAAAGACGAAATGCGAAAATACCAGGTCGATTGGAGTTTCGTCAATGACGTAAGCACATTGCCAATTGATATTGATCCGCAAAGCTTGGGTGGGAACTCGACAACACTAATTTTGTAGAACACAAACAGAAATAAACACGGTGCCACAATTGGAGAGTGAGTGGAGTACATTGCTTTCATGTGAAATGGCTTGTACCAGGACAGATATTATATTAGTCTGAGCCCCTCCTTATAATGAGTATATATTATGCAGTGTATACACCCCTGAGACGGTCAGATGGGAGGGAGAGAGACGAGAGATAACAGGTTTGTCGCGGTTCGGCGATGCATTCCACAGCGGGGACAAAGGACCAACAGCTATCTGCAGGTATAAGTTAAAGAGTGCAGATATGGTCGCTGAGTAATTAATTAACATTCTGCAACTAGTATGGATATCATTCCATTCATTTCTTCTGATTTCTTCTGTTACCTGGAACAGCAAAAGCTTTTGAACGGTGAGATGTTCCTGTTGCACGTTCACCGTGCATAATAATATGCGGTGTGCTATTTCAACTTACAATATTTATTTATTTCTCGGATAATTTGTATAGTGTCGCTTTTGGGAGACATCACCTCAGGGGCGCTTTACAGTTGTATAAATATTACAGAAATAAAGTGAAGTTAAGTTAAGTAAAATGAAGTACAGGAACAGGTCACACTAAGATAGAAGATGGAGACTCTGCAGCAAGAATCCTAGGTGGTGAAGAAACTAGACCAGCTGCTGCAAAGAGAGTCCACCGCGTCCACCAACAGTGCCAGCACGAGGTTCGTCATCCGTCCAGGTATGTGTCTGCTGCTAATAAAGCGCTGACACAATATCTTACATAGATACTAGACCTTGGCAGCACCGCTTTGAAGTTCGACGAAGATTGACCATAAAGTATTTTTTTCATTGTACATCTTACTGGAACAGAATTAATCCTATAAATGAAAAAAATATTTTTGTATCATCTCTGAAACAGCAAAAATTGTAAAATTATGAGCTCTGTCGATGTTAAATTTGCGCAGTTCACAGTCAACACAACCATTTTCAGCCCCTTTGCAATTTGCACTGCTATTCTTTGTAATATTTGCAATAGAAATGCGTAACATGTATCCCGATGTTACACATTTCTTCTGATTGATTCGTAGATGTTTAGAAAACTCAGCTATCGTGGAGAACATTAGCTTATTTTAATGAGAAACTGCACACGAGTCTAAACTGCTCCCAACCGTCTGAAGCCAGTGAGATTATGCCATCCCCAGTTGGGGTATTTTATGTGGCTGAAGGTAGTGGGGAGGGGAAAGAGGTGGGAAAGAGGAAGGTGGAGAATTACCTGGCTATTTATTCTGGTCACCAAATAAGGCCAAAACCATTTAAGCAACGTTGCGTTTGTGAATGGTGGTCTTACACCATGGCGATACAGAGAGAAATATTAGAAATTTCTAAACAAAAATCTGAAACAGAAAAATCAGAAAAGGATACAGTCACATTAAGTTGAAAATGGTTAAAAGTTAAAAGTTAGGTTTTAGTTAAAAGTGACCGAGGGGGATAGGGTCCCATTAGCTCAGTGGTAGAGCGGTGTCCCGGAAAGACAAGGGTCCTGGGTTCGAGTCCTAGATGTGACCGTATCCTTTTCTGATTTTTCTGTTTCAGATTTTGGTTTAGAAATCACTAATATTGTCTTCAATATTTAAATAATATTAAATATATCGACATCACCTAAGTATTGGTTTCCCATAGTGTGAAACCGTTGTATTGGGCAGTTCGCAATGTAATTGCGCTTATGTGTGTTGCAGTGGAATAGTGTATTTTGTCGTGTTGTTATTGTAGGTATTCGTAAGTTTATGAGTTCCAGAAGTTCGCAACAGTTGAATTTAGAGTTTAGAATCTTGAATAAAAAAGTTAAGTCGTTTATTTTACGCCTGTCTTCCAATGTGTGTATTTTTATAGTATTTAATTAGAAATGATATTGTAAGTCTTCTAGTGGGATATTTAATTTAAAATTTATAAAATAATACATGGTTTATTGTACACTGCTGGGCATATTTAAAAAAAAAACGCTTTTATTTCCTGTTCTTTTTCAGAACATGTGCTTCATGTGAATTCCGCAGTTCCAACTTCTCCCACTGGAGCCAGTTTGACTACGGCATCCTAAATAGTGGTAATTTGTGAACGTCTTAAAGTTACTGGGGAAGGGAACGTTGAAAATTGCCTGGCTATTCAGATCTGGTCACAGCTAATGTCATCTCAAACTACGCTCAATCAGAATTAGAATCAGAAAAAGGAATAATTAACCAGATTTTTAATAAATTAACACTATTTCATATCAGTAAGTTTTCTTCGTGTACATTATTTTTCAGAGCATATTTGAATATTTAATGATCATTTGTTTATCAGAAGCAGCTGTTATGATTGCTGATGTCTACTGAGACGCAATTATCTTATGTACTTACTAGTACTAGTAATAAAACTGGTAGCCGATTATCATTATTTCCTTGTACCGTGGGAGTTTAGTTAAATGGACTCGGCAATTAGACCTCGCAATATACTGGCTCAAGTTATTTACCGTTATCTTCAGGCTTCATGGCCTCACTCAGTCCTTACGGATGGAGGACAAAGTTGTGTGGCATGAAATACGCAAATATATTTATGCAAATAATACTTAATAAATAACAGCTTTAGGTCTGCCATATGTCACCTCACGTTCGCTATGTTTGGTGACTTAGCAGTGGTGCCCGGGTTCATGGGATGTGGCTTATCCGGGTCTTGGCGGCGGATACGTCTGCCCAACAACTGCGTGGCCGGCCGGAGGGATTCATATATCCTATCCACCTTTTATACCTTTTTTCTTCGCATAACTTCATCTCCTTCATTTCCTCGGTTTTGATGTCGGAAACGAAGTAAAGCTGAAAAACACAAAATCTAGAAAGAGGCAAAACCGAATAGAAAATCGTTTGCAAATAGAGTTTGGTATATCAGATTAACTCACTTAAGGCGATGCCATACGTAGTAATGCAAAATCATGTGTTTTTGGTTTGAAAATTTAATCGCCTAGAAATGTTTCAGATGGTTTAATTAAATACTGCGAGTAGAATACATCTTGACCTTTGAATACATCATTTTCCGTTATGATTTTATTGTATAATGTGGCAAATTAAGTTATTTATAAAATTATCCGAAAAATATTAAATATTTATGCCCGAACATCCACAAAATAAAATAAAAGGCACTTTTTGGCCATGTTTTTTCCTTGCATAAATCAAAACAGGCGGATGGTGTTAAGCGGGAATTTAAACCTTATCGCCATCTACGTAAGGGTTGCTATTGATAGCGGCTCAATTTAAAATATTACACGACGTAGTGCGTCGCCTTAACTTATGTAGTATCAGTTTTGACTTGCCCCGTTTTCATTTTGAATCATTCGGTGTCATTGCCTTTGAGGAATGCGGAATTGACTCGTTAAGTCACAAATTGTAAACAATGGAAACATCTCCGAAGAAACTGTATTTTTATTCCATTTCCTTTAAAATGTATTATTTTTATTTATAATCAAAATCATCAACAGTAAAGTATATTCAATATATATTTAATATAATATATAGTATAGTATATTCAATATATATTAAATATTGTATACAGTATATTATATTCAATATATATTTAATATAGTATAGTATATTCAATATATATTTTATACAGTATAGTATATTCAATCTATATTTAATATATATATATATATATTCAATACTATACAGCGTAGTATAATGAATAGTATATTCAATACTATACAGCATAATATAATGAAATGTATATTCAATACTATACAGCATAGTATAATGAATAGTATATTCAATACTATACAGCATAGTATAATGAATAGTATATTCAATTACGCCAGCGCCCATATACAAATGAAAATATCAACTATAATTAGAGACTTTGGAGTTATATTTGATGAAAAACTAGAAATTTGTACACATTAAAAAATTACAATTTTGCTGAGAACCATTAAAAACTGTAATTCACTTCCTGTCATGAAATTTGTCTCATTAGTTCGTAGCTAATTAGAGTATAATGCCGTTATTTGGTCACCTCACCATAAAATTCACAATTAAAATGTTGAAAGAATTCAGTCAAAGTTTTTACCATTTATTAATTTTAAGTTAAATATCCTCTTAGAAGAAATTAACTATTTTTTTTATTAAATATCTTAAAAATGCATACACTTGAGGAACGACGTAGGATAAGCGAACTATGCTTCTTTTTCAAAATTTTAAATTCAGAGCTTGACTGTTGCGAACTTCTGAGTCTGGTCAATTTAAGAGTACCTACTCGATACGCTAGGCATAAGGTCTTCTTTCAATGTTATCACTTAAAAACAAATTATGTTGCAAACTCGCCTATATAGATTTTGCAAATAAATATACCAATTTTAATGTAACAAATTCAATGTTTAAAACATACTTTTTATGTGAAGGTATTATTTCTGATAATTATACAGTAATGTGAAAAATGATTTTTTGCAAAACATTGTTGCAACAAAAATTTTAAATTTCCTTGCGCCCCGGCAAAGTGAGGGTCCTGGGTACAGGTCCTAGATTTGACCGTATCTTTTTTCTGGTAAACATTTCAATTTACCCAATGTAAAAGCCCCATGGGCTTATAAATTGAGTAAAAAATGTCAAAATGTATAAGCGGAGGAACGCTTTTTCATTGTTGCTATGGAAATCTGATATGAAACATGCGGTTTTAAGCCAATGATATTGTCTTTCCCTGGAAATAACATAACATGCGAAATGTAGACGTTTCTCGGTCTTCAAATGCCACTTCCGTCCTCCTGACAACAATCAACAAACCATAAATGGAAATTCCCTCGTCCCAGCAATACGAACTTTAGTGTGAATATGATTTTATTTGAATTAAGTTTGCATTGTCACACCTCCAAAGCCAAACATAATTCAAATTTATACTATTATTATTATGTATTGAAATTTCGTACTACTTACTTAACTTACCTATTATGGCGTCTGAGGAATGTTTACTTACGATAATAAGACTTACCTATTATGGCGTCTGAGGAATGTGTACTTACGACAATAAGACTTACCTATTATGTCGTCTGAGGACTGTGTACTTCGATAAGTGTCTGCTCAGAAAATTCTCATTTCTGAGCATAAACTGCCTCCTGTTTTATGTTATGTTTTAAAGTTTGTTATACGAGTAGTTAAGCGCACTTGAAGTGAAATGACACTAAACTGCGCTATATAAATGCCATGTTATTATTATTATTATGAATAAGACATACCTATTATGGCGTCTGAGGAATGTGTACTTACGATAATAAGACTTACCTATTATTGCGTCTGAGGACTGTGTACTTACAATGATAAGACTTACCTATTATGGCGTCTGAGGACTGTGTACTTACGATAATAAGACTTATGTATGTATGTATACGTAGTTTATATGCGTATATATACAAGGTGCGCCAAAAGTTTTTATTAATATTAGCGAAATCCTGCTTTTATTTGGACTACTCCAGCGTTTTGCATTTCGTCTTTCTTGTAAATTTGTTTGTTATGTTCCGGTTGTCGATGGGGGCCGGCGTTGACCGAGTCAATCATCAAAATGACAATTCAACACATTTCCAAAAAGTAATATAAATTCGTGAAAAGTGATGAAACAAAAACTAGGTTAAATAGGTTACATAGGTAACTATTAAACCTAGTTTTTGTTTCATCACTTTTAATGACTCTATATCACTTTTTAAATGTGTTTTTAATTTTCATTTTGATGAAATATCATGGAACCGTCGCCGGCAGGGGGTATAACTCCGATCGAAAATTGGAACCGAAATATTGTGACGTCATATGATTACCTAACTATATCCACCAATGAAAAACTCTGAATGTCTATGGAAAAAACTTTCAGAGTTTTTCATCGGTGTATAGTATAGTAAGTAGGCTCCGAATGAGAATTTTACTGTCTATTTATTGGCATATCTATGGTTTTTTTGGACCAATTTGTTTCATACAAAAAGCCCGAAGATATCGATCTAGTGAGTGGTTTATTTATGGTGGCGGGTTTAATGGTTCAGTAAAAATTCTTTTTTCAAATGTTATTGATCGTCGAATCGTCGTGTTTATTAATTAAATGGGTAGGTACCTACTTACAAATCTTATGATTTTAGAGCAAATTTTTGTTTGAATTATTTTGACTACTTTTTTGAGGATTTTTCTGGACGCGAGGTCTACTTTTCACAGAACTACTAGTTATCAATAATTGAGATCAGCAAATTGGATAAACAACACACGAGTAAGCAAACAAGGTAAAGAGATATAGCGGTACAAGTCGAGAGTCGCGAACGTCATTGTTGGATAACCAACACCTCTGCCATAGGTAACCCCAAGTGGTTCGCTACTTTTTGTGATTTAGCAGGTGTGCCCGGGTTCATCGGGTGAGGTGTGTTCTGGATGCCTGCCCACCAACTGTCACCCTCTGACCTTTCCAACTGCCGCAGCAGGAGGGATATTTTTATACATCACTCCTGGACAAACTGATCCTTAGATTCCTACCCACCCCTCATACCTTTTTCCTTCCCAGAATTCCTGACCTTAAAAAGACCCTCCACACAGTACCCCCAGTGATGGCATAGGCCCTTAGGAAATTTATTTTCCTCGGGGTCTCCTGTGTAAAAATTCTCCATTGTAAAAATAAAATAAATGTTTTTATTTTATTTATATTGCTGCTAGTATGTTCGAAGTGATCTAGTGTTTGACTGTATCCAGTAGTTGTCACACAGCAATGCACATGGAAATTACATATATTATTTACATTTGTACAAATTTCGTTTCGAAATGACAACCTCCTTGACAAAGTGGTTATAGCAATTGACAATGTGTCCGAAGGTTGCAGTGAAAATTATTATGTGTTTTCAGACCTCGATTAGATTTTTTTTAATTTGACTAATGAAATGTATGTAATGTTCCGCTTTAGTATAACGTATGACAGCTGTTTCTCTTACCACATGTTTTTTTTGGTTTGCAAAACACTTTGTATGTTTTTTGCCTACGGTGGTGATGTAATGCATTCATTACCGCAAAAAAAGTCTCCCCAATAAACTGTGACCTTTTGTATACTTATTTTTGAGATAACTAATGTTGTTTTCGATGACCGGATAAATCATCACAATGACAATTCATCACATCTTTAAAAAGTTAAAAATATAAAGTCATGGAAAGTGATGAAACAAAAACTTTATTAACTGGGTTAAGTAGGTTAGGTTTAAAAAAAAATCATCGATTCTAATGACTTTATATCACTTTTTAAAAGTGTGTTGAATTGTCACTGTGTTGAGTTATCATGGAACCGTTGTTTTCATATTTATTGTGTAATAATAGCTTATTCACAACAATACACTGCGTCTTTTATTTAGTCTAAAAAGTCCTATATCTGTACTGTAACTGTAGGACCGCCTGAAAACCTACGTCCTTTCTATTAATTCCCCATACCTTAGTACCCACCATGAAGGGGCGACCCTATATACTACCTACATCTGTCGAATAACTCTATTAGCTCTATGATCTCTCTACAATAGAGCCCTCTATGTCTCGCAGCTCGAACTACCACAATATAGATATGTCAAGCTTTATTTTCAGGTTGTGCAGTTCTTACTTAATTCGGAGCTTGATGTGAGGAGGGTTACTTAGCGGCTATATCTGAGTAGCTCTTTCTCAACATTCTCATAATTATTTGGCATCGCAACATAGTCCATCCTTGATCTTTGAAGGCTCTCGGTCCTCTGAGTTTACTAACTTTAGAAACGGCGTACTGAAAGTTTAAGTATGTGCACGTCTATAAAACGACCTCCGGAACAGTTTCCTCATAATTTCTGCCTGAATGCCATTTTTTGTACAAACATTGTTCTTTCTAGATTTAATGTCTGCAATGTCAAGCCTCGTTTCAAATTACATAATCCAATGTGAAATTGAAACTAATGATAATGTTGCCTCATTCTAAAAGTGTTTCCGACCTCCGCGCAGTTGTTATAAAGCACAACTTGAACTCCGGAGTTGTGCAAAAATTACATTAGGGCATTCGTAATTTATATTGGTATTAATAATTTAATTTGATTGATCATTAAGTCTGAAGGGAGTGAATAGGGGATGGAGATTGAGAAGAGGAAGTTTTGAAATACCTACCTGGCTATTCAGGTCTGATTACCAAACACTGCTAAAGCCATTTAGAGCAACGTTTCGTTTCTGAATGGTGGGGGTGATAAGAGTCTAGTAGTTTGGAACCTTTCGTAAATATACCTACGATATTAGCGCACACCCTGGAAAAATCGTGAGATAGTCTTGAATTCTCAACAAATCGGTTCCAATTTTGAAAATTGGTATTAAAATATTTTTTTCTCAAATATTATATTATGTGTAGATATTTTATCGCTATCTGAATTCTTCACACAATCAGTTCCAACCTTTTAAATTCAAATGAAATTTGAGTTAATTGAACCAGACAGTCTGTCCAGAACAGCTGGACAGACACACAATCGAAATTAGTATTTTTTATGAAATTAAATTTACCATTTAAACTTTAACGTTCCGAAATAATATTTTTTTTGGATCGTTCTCACCTGATCTAAACTAGTCCTATTCCTTCTCAAGCTTTTTTTTTAAACGAAAAAGACAGAAGGTACTAAAACGATGACGTCTCGTATACGATCCCTCGCTGGGACTAGAATATTCTTTGATCTATTTCATAGAATATACGGAATAGATCAGTGAGAACAGGCTTTATATGTCATAGAACGGCCCAATCAAAATAGAAACCAATTGTCAAATCATGTTCAACTTTCGTTCTATTCTTTATAGAAACGTCGCGTGGTACAGTTATATCTATGGTTATGTCCAATACATAAATAGAATAGAAATAGATCAGGCTTTACATCCGGAGTCGAGGATCAAACCGCTCGCCCGAAGGTCCAAAGAAGTCATGAGTGAAGAAAGTCGAATGCTTATTATACTCGTATGCCAGTTCCACAAAATAACGGTTTTACAAAATAACGAATCTGAGAAAGGACTAGTTCGCGTGATGCCGGCATCAATCGAGTCTGTTATTTTCTTTATATGTTTAACCCACTTGTGTACGTGTACTAACGCTACATAAATTTGAGCAACTACATGCTTTTTATTTGTATGTTATTTCATTAGCCGTCCACCTAATCTATAACCTCTGAAATCTAACAACGCTTCTGAGTAAAAATGTGTTAACATTTTAATGTAATTAGTATGATTTTCTTTGTCCATTTCATTCACCTTAGATTCCGTGCCTATTTTGCTTTCGCCCTTTCTCCTTGTGTTTGTATTTAATTTGTCGACTCAATGCCAAGTGAATGGGCGAGATTTTTTAAATGGGCCCGCATTCCTACTGCATACATTCTTCATGTTTGAAGTCGATTTTGAGGTATAATTTTATTTAATTTGAGCTAAATATCTATTAAGGATGTGTACTATTTTTATTTATTTGTATTCTAAATCATTAAAGAATTCAACTTTGCTTGATTTTACGGGCAACTTTGGCCTAGTTGAAATCATTAAAAAAATTATGTTGGCCTTCCTGTGTCAATATTTTTTTTTTTAAATCATTTAAGTACGGTTTTTGGGAAGATATTTTAATTTAGTTAGTCAAATTTTTGTTCCAACGTAAATCAGTCGTGTGTAATTTAAATTTACGCCCATCAAAATGCCTTTTCAAACAAACAAAAAAACTACAATTATCATTAAGGTTAAACGCTACGCTCGTTAAAATCTACGTGTTCATAGGTGGCGTTAATTAACTTGTTTGATTAAAATATGTTTTTTTGCATGGTATTGTTTTTTAAGATGTGGACGGGATGTTTCGGAGAATTTGAACAATTCATCAAATTTCAACGTCCATTTTTAAGTTCTGTGAAGGGTCTATTCAAGATCTGTTTTATTTCAGTTCTGTCAGGTAACTAGCCTATAATGATATAATAACAGAACTTGAATAGCACTTTCACAGAACCCGAAAATAAATGTTGAAATTTGATGAATTGTTCAAATTCTCCGAAACAACCCGTCCTAAGACAAATTATTTGCTTGCGTCCGTACCTACGCAATATGAATAAATAGTTTTGTCCGTGTCAAAATAGAATAAATATAACGAGCGTCGCGTTTAACCTTAACTCACAAAATCATAAAAAAATTTAATTCTTTAATGGCCTATAGCCAACAGATCGATATTTACTAAAAAATCAACAAGTAGGTAGGTATCAGAATAATACGAATACCCAAAGAGAACAATGGAAATTATCATTCAATATTTTCGCCATTGCACATAATCGACAAAAAATCTGTATACCTGATTCGTAAAAGCTTTTGTTCCTTTGTATTCCATCCTAGATCTGGATAGATAATAATAACACGAAAAATCCAAATTTTCACAATTTAAGCACTTTTTCATTGAACCTACCTTGATCGCTCTCGGAAACAATAATTATTTTATTGTTCTTTGAATTTAACGTTCCTTTATTCAAACATTAATATTGAGCATGCCATTTTTTTATTTTTTTTTTATGTGACACCTCACAAGAGTGTCCCTGCCTGTGCAGTGTACAGACAGGGGAACTATGTCACCACCCGGTTGGGCTGCGTTGTGAGGCGGAATAAGGTAGGGGCTGTAGGAAGGGATTTGTTAATGCGGGCCTTGAAGAGGCTCGGATAATAGGAGGGAGGAAAAACAGATGCCGGTAGCTCGTTCCACATACGAGCCGACTTACACAAAAACGAGTCGTAAAAACGGCCCGTTCTCATGAAGCCTTCATTCATCCTTCTCTATTAATTAACTCGAGCCATTGATTCATCCTTCTCTATTAATTAACTTGACATATGCAAACTAGATTTTTTTTTAATCAAAATGTGATCCATATACTGTTATCTTAAAATAGCTGGCATTGGTAAAACCGTTCTTTTATTCATTGCTTTTCATAGTTTATCCGATGTATTCAATTCACGCTGCGTTTTCTGACGCAATTATTTCAACAATCAACTATTATCGCATCGGTCAATTTATTCTCATTTGATTAATTAATCAAATTGTTGAATTGCGGTGTGGGAATTCGCATTACCTTCAACTTGTACGAGATACTGTCTATACCATGGGAAAAATACTTAATCATACAATTAATAAAGGTGCGGCCGTTTCGTATTGAAATCTAATTTATTTTTAACGTTGTATTTATCCATAGATATAGACTAGACAAGGCTTATTGAACTGAACACACACCAATAATTCATCCTAATAGTGGGTCATGGCCTATCTCCACTGTTTCTATTAAATTCATTATTTTATTAATATTAGAATTTTATAAAATGGACCCACGTGGTCGACACCACATCACCTCTGCTGCATTCTTGACCTCTCCTCGCTACATCTAATTCCTATCGCTACTATCGGCGATGCCGAACGAGCGTGGGAGGCTATCGCCGCGAACCTGAGCCCACTGTACCTGTGTGTGTACTTCACACCACCTGGCTGCCGTAATAACGTCTGGTATTCCCAAACGGTTATCGTGAAACAATTCGCTTTTTGCACTTATGCGTTTCGCAATTTTTTTTAAATTTACTGCAAACCTTTTATCTGAGTCTAATCTTTTTAACAATTCATCATTTATGTCAGCACTGCATTAAAAAAAATAATGGTATGTAATTACAATGCTTCGTATTTCGATTTGTAAGTAACATTATTGAGTATTAGATTGATCGGTTTATATCTGTTTGGTACAAATGGTCAGGTCGCACCCAAATTGTTCGGGTTTAGGCTGGAAATTGTGCCACGCATACCGTACACGTACCGCTTACAAGTTGGACCGATGCGCGATGGTTCTACGCAGCGCGTACCGAATCGCGTGGCACTACAGCCCTTCATTCATTCACATACATACTACCGCAAGCGAGCGGCGTACGCGGGTATTATTTCCAGCATAAAACAAAATGGAAGACTTGTTTTCTTTGTACTTACGCTAGCTGCGCGCTGTCTACGAAGCTGATGAATTGTCGTGTTCAAAACTACCTAATAATTAATTTTGTTTTTTTATTTCTATTCTCGTACATACATTCCGCAGATGATTACAGTTTACATAGATGATAATCAGATACTGTATGTGAATAGGTTAGCGGTAATGTTTTGTAAATATCTCACTAGGAGACCTCAGAGGAAGCACCCGTCATAAGTAAAAACACAGTATCCGCCTTGATACTCAATTCGCGTGTTAGATATGTTGAGTTAAATATCATAATATAATACAGACAGTGTGGTGAAAAGAAAAATGGGATAATACATGTAGTGAACTTAATGAAGCATTTAAGGCCTCGTAGTAAGGGTTCAAAGGTGGTCCGAAAGGGTAATATGTAAATACGGATGTTAGAGGGAGCGCGCTAATATTAAAAATCGATAATAATTAAGCGAAAATGGTACAAATATCTAATAAAACACGACTCGTTTCAAATAGAGCAAAAATTTCTCGACAAATGCTTTAGTTTGATTTAAAGATACACTGTGCTTTTTTATGTCTATAAAAGAACAAAACGTGTTTTTAATATTTTTTTAGCTTACTTTGCGATTTTTTTCTATCGAGGGAATTTCATATACCTAATTAACGTTTCGGCATAATAAATGTTTAGATATTATCTTAAAAAATAACATATATTTTTTTGGAACTTATAAACTTAAAGAGTTAACGAGAAACTTGTTATAAATCGGTAGGAATTAGGTATGTGGGGGCTAAAAACGAGAATAATATAACAAAAAAAAAAGTAAATGATAATAAATGCTAGTATTTTAAAAAATTACAAATAATTGTGCACTAATAATCTATTTTTATGCAGATATAATTTAAATAATAATTAAATTGTGTTATGTTTAGTTTGAAGTAAACAGGTTTTGTAAAAATCATGTAGGTATCTTGAATTTTTATCCATTCTTGGTTTGTTGGTTCTTTAGTTTGTGTATTGGTGGATTATCAGCAGGTTGTTTCAAAGTCGGTGGCATGCAGTTATATATTTTAAGGGAATAGTACTTAAAGGACCGTTGTCCGATCTTTCCATTAAAATGTACATATCGAGAACGGTGTGAGCATACCTATTTGACTTTTTCCTTTATCGTGTTCCTACGACTTGTGAACTGTTCACATAAATTATAACAAACTCTCTGCATAATATACATTTAATTTACATTTACTCACGTTTCACGTGCATTCCTATGTATGCACACCGCCGTGTGAACTCCGCGTATACATAGGTAAGGTAAATAACCACAACAGGTGCTTTTTAGTTTCAAGTTTACCAAGTCTGAACCACGTGGTAAATCTGACATGTTTTACACCTGGCTGTAGGTTCAATGCCAATAAACAGGTACCTGACATAATGATACATTTTGAAGGTGTATTCTAACCTTACCTTTATTTTGTAATTTTAATATTATACTGATAAATTAGTCTCGTCCTTAAACTTTGTCCAATTTCATGATTGTTATACAATTTTTATTCATCTGAATTCTTTTCTAAATTCTTTTACCGTGGTGATAATTATAGAATGCACGAAGTGAAGAGTTGAAGTAGACGGGGGAGATGAAGATTTAAAAGTATGCAACATTTCGTTTGTGAATGATAGTGTTTTAGCGCAGGTGAAGTGGGGTTTTATAAATGACAAAATTCGCATAAACATGAAACTTTGGTCACACATACATCATTTGGCAGTGTAAATGATGATCTGCAGAGTCCGCCCAATAAAGTGATGGAACACCCCTTGGGGTTAACCTCTAGTTATTTTCATGTTTCTTTACTAAAAACTTGCCTTATCTCTCCAAATATCGATAGTATCAACTATCGATTCTGCACGAATGAAAACATAGTAAATGATACCTTACTCAACCTACTTTGTAAACAAGTATTTTTCATGAAGGCAAGAATTTTGTCAATTATTTTGTGCACTTTGGTACTAGTTTAGTTGTATTGTTTACGAGTAGCTCTCGTCGTATTGACATACATGTTCTGTAATGAGGACTGCATATTTTATAATTACTAACTAACCACCACGCTGTTCTACAGGGGTAGGCAGAGAGGACAGACTGACGAAGTACTCGGTAATCCTTGCATCATTCACATTCATACATCGTCTCATACATACTCTTCTGCTATTCTGACTCTTTACATGGCCCGGCTTCTTCTAGCATTCACGTCATATATTCTCCTCACACTCCTGTCTTTGTCCATTCGCTCTACATGCCCAAACCATCTGAGCATCCCTTTCTTAATCAGCTTTGATATATCAGATTACGCTAACTTACACCATGCAATCATACTTGGTTTTAAACAAATACGTCTTAGGGATCGCATCTCCACGACATTCATCCTGTGGTAGTGATATAATTATTTTGTTTCTGTGATAATGATATAATTGTTTTTAAATAATATAAATAAATGCATTCATGATAATGTGAACGGATGTTAGATCGTATCAATACATCACTGAATGCGATGCAATTCGGTGATCCTTATCGAGTGTCGATTGTTTTAATATTGAATAGTTGGTGCGCTGCGCATTGAAAAAATGTATTTCGCCAATGAATGGATGGAAATGTATAGATGATTTCAAACGATAAAGGTTTTTTATTAGATGTGTGTAAAAATTACTTCCACACATTTCTTAATCACAATCTGTATTAATTGTTTGCAATTTTAAATTACTTATATTAGATTAAGCATACATTATAACATTCGATCTGAGGCTAGGAGGTTGAACTGACTCTTTCGTAGCAAGACGTGACGACGCTCTTGCACAGAACGACACTTCATTCGGCCAGCCTCGTGACTCGTCGACTCTTTCTGCCCGGCCGCCAAAACCCTGTACGGCATATTTGCTTCCATTCTTAATTAAATTATTTTTGGAGCCGGTCTACGTTCCGAAACATATTCAAGATACTAAACAACTTTTATTATTCACGCATCGATTTTTTTACAAATTTGACCTAATTAATTCCAATTCGGACTCAATTTACTCTAAACCAAGCTTAAACAAAAACAAAAAAAACGTTATATCACAACATCGACGAAAATGTGATGTAAATTCTCCAGTTTCCCCGCTTGTGACACTAGTTTCCACCACACGTGTTGAAATGATAAAAATCAAAATTACCTACTCATTGCAATTATGTTTAGTAACAGAAATGTAATAGCGCTTTTGGGGTGATTTTTCAGAATGATATTAAAGAATATCTATAGGTATATATTAAAAAAGAGTATAAGTGGCTTTAATTTGTATACAAATCTACAGCTTTTTTCCGAATTTTGCATACTAGACCTACGGAACAAGAGAAAGGTCACTGTCTACATAAGATTTCGAAAACCCACCCAATCTCTTTTTATCACCCCTTAAAATTGATGAAATTTTGCACACTTGACGTTCAAAATAAGATAAAAATTACTTTCAATGTCTGATTTCGAGATCTATAACGTTCTAACAATATGAAGATCACTTTCAAAACATTATACCAGTAAATAATGTTTTATTAAAAAAAAAATTAGGTTTTAACTATTACCATAGGATGTGCCCTGGTCTAAATTAATTTCATTAACTTCAAAACGTTACTTATATGAAATATAAAATCCACGCAAATGTGAATGGTAGCAGAAGTGGGGGACACCCGAGGAAGACATGGCACAATCAAGTGAACTAGATTCTTGAGTCTAGCCATGTTAAGAGTCAGAATAATAGATGACTATCTATGAATGTGAATGAGGCAAGGAGTGTGTGTCAAGACCGAGTTCTTTGGCGGTCCGTCCTCTCTGCCTACCCCTGCGGGGAAACGGCGTGATGGTCAGTTAGTTTGTTATGTCGAAACAGTTGGGGCGAGAATCCAACCTAGCAAAGTCACACCTTGAAGTCCATTTCGTTACCCACTCTCCACTGTGGTCGCCTTTTATTTGGCTCGTGATTGAAGAGTTCATCTCATCGATCAAGATCGTTATTCGTCAAATCGAATACATTTTCAAGGCCATCATTTAATAATAATAGTACAATCAGTGTATTCATTGTTTTATAAAATGTATACTTGATTGTTTTTTTTTGTATTAATTTGTACTTGACATAATATTACTCAATGCCAAAAAAATCATGGTCTTATGCATGGGAAAATAATTTTTAATTTATAATTAATTTTTTTGTAAAGGTCGTAACAATATCATATTGTAACCCCATATTACCTACTATGTTCGTGTAGATTTTTTTTTCTAAAACAAACAAATAAATTATAAGCGCCTTACTAATGAACATGTTTCAAATTTTACATATCTGATAAACAAGCATTACTTAATCTATTGTAAATGGTTGTTTATCAGTTGTGTAAAATTTTAAACACTTTTATTAGTAAGGGAATAATGATGAAAAACAGTTCATTTTGTATCGTGCCGTAATTCGGCTGGTTTCTGTAGGACTTTTACTTTTTCAAAACGTGTAAAAAAAACTATATTTTATTTAGTAATAAAATTTAAACATTTATATCTAGTGTATGTTCTAAAACTACCATAAAAATATACTATTACCTAGTTACTAGAAGTCAGGATTTTTTTACATTGCAGAAATTCTCGGACTAACTACCATATGTATTCCTCTTTGCCCAGAATACTAATGGAGGGAAACAATTATACCAAGTCAGTGGACATCTTCAATTTATGTTTAAACAAATATAAAATGTTGTTAATGAAGCAATTCAGTTATGTACTATAAATAATGTATATTTCTTAATATTCTCATGTAAAAGCCCCGAAAAAGGGCGTTAATAAATAAATAAATAAATATTTGGACTTCACAACATTGAGACATAACACGAGAAAAACTTTTTGTTATATTATTGAAAAAAGTGCGTATAATATCTATTTCGTTTTTAGTAAACTGATGCGAATTTTAGGGTTTTGAATTTAACCACGCGTCGCTATCTTTTGAGTTAGTTTGTATTTTTTTTCGAAGGCTAATTTTAATTCGGACATGGTTCCATGATAACTCAACACAGTGACAATTCAACACACTTTTAAAAAGTGATATAAAGTCATTAGAAACGATGAAAAAAAAATATTTTTTTTACCCTAACCTAACCTACTTAACCCAGTTAATAAATTTTTTGTTTCATAACTTTCCATGACTTTATATAACTTTTTAAAGATGTGATGAATTATCATTGTGATGATTTATCCGGTCACCTTCGGATATACATACTTAAATGATTGACATCGGGCGATATTTTGATTTTTTTCCTATTTAAAATGTGTTTCCTAATAATATCTCGGTTGACACGTAAAAAAAAGACATTATCAATCCATTCTTTCATTCTTTGTTAGATTATAGCCCCCGAATGTTAGAATTATTCTATTATTATTCTTGTCTAAGCATGGATAAACAATAGCGTGCTTTCTTACTTCCTATGATCGCTATCATGAATATCTCACGTAATGAATAGGGTTAATGACAGCGAGGCGCCATAAACATGAGCTAACGGAATGTTTACATCATTGAACATTTAAATATTCATTAAAAAAAGATTAATTCTAATTAATTTATCAGGTCGATGACATGTCGTCAAAATGCGTCCACGTAATTTATGCAAAGAAACGTTATAAGGCTGTGGTGGCTTATATTTGTCTAACGTGAATTATTAATTTATAATTTAAAATTAAACAGTAACTTTGTAAACATCACTTATGGGTAAATACTTAATGCCGACCGGGTTTCGCTACAACCGTAGCCTCATCAGGGCAGTATAATACTAAAAATCTAAAAATTAAATTAACATGTGTAGATATCACGGTAGGTGGACAGTCTGAGCTACAGTGGAAGAGGTAGGGATAGTTGGGAGATTGGGAGGCGAGTGTTCTTTGTCAATAGGGAACAATCTGAGTATAGGGCTTTTATTTAGGTTTATTTGGTTGTTGATGACTTTGCTATTGACGTTTATGGCTTTCCTTAACTCTAACGCTTCTAAGTTATCCAACCTAAGACCTATTCCGTTTTTATGTAATAGGCTGACGCCAGTATTTTTGTCGAACGTATGGTTTGTTGCTATGAGGTGATTTGCAAATTCGGAGAATCCATTACTGTTTAAGCATCTTAGGTGTTCTTTGACTCGCGTTTTGATATTACGCGCTGTTTTGCCTATGTAAAACGCGGGACAGTCACTACATTGCAGTGAGTAAATACCTGAGTGATTTAACCGATGTTCTTTGTCTTTAACGTTCATCAAAAATTTACCTATACTATTGTTAGTGTAAAACGCTGGTTTGATATCTGGTGGGAGGTTTTTTATGCTTTTTTGAGAGAAATTATCGATGTACAAAATTCTACGCCATTGTTGAGGTTGATTATTATTAGTTGATATATTATTATTATGAGGGGAGCTGTTAAATAGAAATTTGCTTGTCGATAATCTTTTTAATTTCTTGTTTAGGATGTTATTGACCATATTTGCATTATAGCCATTATTAATCGCGATTTGTTTAATCGTCGCTAATTCTAATAAGAAGTTGGAATTTGATAACGGGACGGTAACTAATCTATGGATCATGGAATGGAAAGCAGAATGTTTGTGGGAGATGGGATGGTTAGATGAATTCATCTAACCATCCCATCTCCCACAAACATTCTGCTTTCCATTCCATGATCCATAGATTAGTTACCGTCCCGTTATCAAATTCCAACTTCTTATTAGAATTAGCGACGATTAAACAAATCGCGATTAATAATGGCTATAATGCAAATATGGTCAATAACATCCTAAACAAGAAATTAAAAAGATTATCGACAAGCAAATTTCTATTTAACAGCTCCCCTCATAATAATAATATATCAACTAATAATAATCAACCTCAACAATGGCGTAGAATTTTGTACATCGATAATTTCTCTCAAAAAAGCATAAAAAACCTCCCACCAGATATCAAACCAGCGTTTTACACTAACAATAGTATAGGTAAATTTTTGATGAACGTTAAAGACAAAGAACATCGGTTAAATCACTCAGGTATTTACTCACTGCAATGTAGTGACTGTCCCGCGTTTTACATAGGCAAAACAGCGCGTAATATCAAAACGCGAGTCAAAGAACACCTAAGATGCTTAAACAGTAATGGATTCTCCGAATTTGCAAATCACCTCATAGCAACAAACCATACGTTCGACAAAAATACTGGCGTCAGCCTATTACATAAAAACGGAATAGGTCTTAGGTTGGATAACTTAGAAGCGTTAGAGTTAAGGAAAGCCATAAACGTCAATAGCAAAGTCATCAACAACCAAATAAACCTAAATAAAAGCCCTATACTCAGATTGTTCCCTATTGACAAAGAACACTCGCCTCCCAATCTCCCAACTATCCCTACCTCTTCCACTGTAGCTCAGACTGTCCACCTACCGTGATATCTACACATGTTAATTTAATTTTTAGATTTTTAGTATTATACTGCCCTTATGAGGCTACGGTTGTAGCGAAACCCGGTCGGCATTAAGTATTTACCCATAAGTGATGTTTACAAAGTTACTGTTTAATTTTAAATTATAATGTCACATCACAAAGTAACCGCTTCATATGAAGAAATAATATTAATTTATACATTATTAGCGAAACGTGTTTCTTTGTCTAAGTAAACAGCTATTACAGTAGAAATTTAGCTAGACATAATACGCACGACAAATCTCTTTGGAAACGTTAGTTTCTTTCACAGTCGTGTACGTTGTATCGTGAAGTCGTGGATACTCGCAGTATCACATATAAAAAAAATCTGCCCCTGCAAACACTTGGCGGTGTGACGTCACAAACGCCCCCCGCGCGAATATAAACAAAATACCGTTTTGGCAGTAAACCAAAAACTATTGTACAATAGATAAGATTTTTCAACAACAGCCAATAATTTTGTAAACAATTTAACCTATAATTTTGTGAACATTATTTTATATGGTTATATTTTACACTATCTATATATGTACTTTTAATCTGTGTGTGTGTTTTTTATTTTTTATTTAAGACTTTATTTTCTATCGGTTCCATTTTTATGTTTTTCTATCATTTATATTTTTTGTATTCAGGGTGTAAAGGGACGTACCTACTTGACATATTATGAATGTAAATAAAATAAAATAAAATATTTTAAAAACAATTTTATTTTTTTTCCACATGTCGTCACTGTTCTCGGCCTTAGCTATCCAATACCTACTGACTTTTTATGTTTTTTTGTTGAAAATAAAAATAAAAAACATCAAAAATGTCACCGAAGACCAAAATTTAATATAAAGGAATAAAATGACTAACTATAATATGTTGTGTGTTCCCCAGGTCGCCACCGACGTGATCACACTGTCCGGTCTGAGCGGCGAGACCTGCACGGACGGTCTTGGCAACAGCGATAACAACAATGGCCTGAGCGAGGATAGGGCGGGAGACGATGACTGGACCGGCAGGCCGCCCTCGCCATGCGACGTCGCCTTCGAGAACGACAACGTGCTAATCAACGGCCGGAGCAACATCGCTGCGGGGAAGACGAAAACAAAGGTACAACCGTTTATTATTATTCATCTACCGGACGAGTTGTGAGTGAAGTTCTTATTATTTATTATACCGTAGCCAGCGAAATGTGGTGAGGATTCCATTGACAGCCAGGCGTACTGGGGGAGGCCCACCACTTCCCTGCCCTGTTTTAGATACTGATGGTACCCCTTCAGAGCTTTCGCAAGGACGCTAATTTGTATGATATAACGAGTCTACATTTAAAGTTTCAAAGCAAGACCTCCAAAATGTCCATGCATACGATGTTATTCGCAGTATGCAAGTGCTGCGTATTAGTAACTTGTTAGTAAGATCTACTCTATTTGGTTAGTTTGACAGGTCATTTGTACGAGGTATCAACAATAACAAGTAAAAATAATAATTTAAGCCACCTGCAAAAATTAAAAATATGAGACAAAAGAAAATGGTGAATTGTGCAGCTATTTGTGTGGTGGGGGTGTCGTCACCCGCTCCCAGGCAGTCCTAGGGGGAGAAAGCAGGGCATTGGATAGGTTTCACGAGGATGAGGTTCCGCGCCCCTAAACAAGGAAACCGGTTGTGCCTCGACGAAAGATGTAAGTTGGGGTTGGGAAGATCCCGAAGACCATGAGGAGAAAGCGTCGGAGAACCTGGAGGCAGGGCGGAAGGTGTACTAATATATCCATACTAAAAAAGCTATGCATCCACAATAGACTATCAACTCTCTGCCTACAGGGTATCTTAACCTACCGGCTGCGCCAGTGTGTTGTGAATGAATTCTTGAAATAATAACTCCATTACAAGAAAACACTGTCTTTATTCAGATTATAAAACTTTTATAATCAAGAACGAGTGTGTGGGACGGCCTGGAGGCCAACGTCCTCTATTGTGCTATCAAAATCTCTCCGTACCTTTGTACACACTATGGAGGGGCGATCCTCTATACTACCGACATGTGTCGGATAAGTCTACGACCTCTAACATCTATCCACACTAGAGCCACATATGCCTTGGAGAAACTCATGGTCACTGGCAAAGTGTTTGGCAGAGTAATATCACCAATTCACCTGTTGGAGTGATCAAGTAAACTTCGGCGCCCGGAGTGGATTGTTCCAATTGCACCCGCGTAGGGCCGGCCCTGCCGGTGCTAATTGGTCCTTGGTTCTCCACGCAGCGCAGTACCGCGAGCCTTGTCCGCCAGGGAAATTGGTGTAGGAATGAGGAAAAGACGAAAGATAATTAATTCGCGCGTGGTCTTCAATGGAAACTGGGGGCCTAGCATGAGCAAATACTACAAACAAGCAATGTCCGTAGGATATGGCTGTTTGTTATAAATTAATAATTTATTATTGGGGGCGAGAGGCCCTGGAGCATTTTACGACGTTTTGGAATGTTAAATTACGCATTTTATAATATCAAAAAAAATATTCACTAAAGTTCATAATATGAACTTTTTTACTTGTGTGTGTTGCCTCCTTTATTACGTCCTGCTACATGGGAATGGGAACCTAAGAATATGGATGTTAATGAAAACGAGCCGTTTCTCCGTGTATTTTTTTCGCTTGTTTAATTTATCGGTGACATCTTGAGATTCCCGCATTCATGGCTGGATTCAAAACTACATTGTGAACGACTGCTAACTGTTCGCATTTCTATGACGCAACGGCCTACATTAATAAACAGATTATAACTATATCATTCATAAAAATTACATATTATAAAAATCACACATTTTAGGATTTATGACGCTGAAAGTATTTCTAAAAAAATATTTAGCGCAGGATCATCAGCGCCTTTCGGAAAATTAATAACCTTTCTAATTACAACCGTTGTAAACTTGAAAAATTGCGACATCTATCAAAAATTTAGCAATAGAAATTACAAGTTCAAAATACAAAATCCTAAAACGGGAATTCCTCCTATTTGGACAGTCGACAAATTTCAAAAATGTACAATATGTATTTCCTGTACTAAATAAAAAATAATAATTCAAAAATGTAATTATTAATTCAAAAATAATTTTCAAACAATCAATTTCAATTGTGAAAATCAAATCAAATCCTAGTTCTACAGTTCATTAAACCTTAGTTAACATAGACAGAGATACGAATATTCATTATTTACTATTTTATTTATTTTTTCTTTTTTTCCGACTTTATATCCGGGTTAAATCTTCCCACAGGAAAAACTAAACCCTTCCACACACTTTTCCACAAACGATCATCTAGTCAATCCACATTATGCAAGTGCATTATATAAACATAATAAATACAAAACAATATAAGAACAACACGTCAACTCACCAGAGATCAAATGGGAAAATAATTCACCGACTCCAGATATTTTCGTAACAGAGGGTTCGGCTCGGTAGAACGTATTTATTTATTTTTTTAACACTTTTACAAAAAAAATTGTCCTTAGTGAACAGCTGATTACCATAAATTATTAATATAAGCCCTTTCTCTATCCAAACAATCTATAACACGCACAATATTATTGTATATTATGTATATGCAATTTACCGTAATCTAAGAACTTTCGTAAAGTATGTCTTGTAGGTTTCTTTTCCATCGAAAGTGGCCAAACCCGTCAGTGGCAGGGAAAACGCAAGAACCTTGTTTTCAATCATTAGATATTTGTACCTTTGATAGCTACAAAACAGGATGCTCAGAATCTACGACAGAGACTTAGTTTCACTTATATTCTTGTATTCCCACTAGGCATGTTACTTATTCAATCACTTTCTTCAAAATAATCTTTTTTATAATACATACCCGTTCGAGCAAAATCGAAATATTATAGCAGTAGTCGAATTTTGTATTTTACTAGCTGTACCCCGCCACGCGTTGCTGTGGCTCAGCACGTCTGTGCAGATAGGAAAACAATAGCGCGTGTTACTTTTACGTCCAACAGATGGCGCTGTTTTTTTTTAAGCATATTTTTACCTGTCACAGGTGATATCTATATAATATAGGTATATAAAAACACACGCTTATTCGAATTCAACGTTGTGTCAAAATTTCAAAGCAATCAGTGAAGAACTTTCAAAAATTTAAGATTTTGAACAAACTATAATTTACATAGATAGATTAGGTAACTACACACAGGATTCTACTTCATCTTTGACAATGCTGTGTAGAGGGTTTTTTAAAGGAAAATGAATGAACCTGGGTTCGGAAGGTTAATTAATATCTCTAAAAATGGGTTTTTTATCCTTATTCCTTGGCCCCTATCACGAGCGCATTGATAAAAGTTTTACCGACATTGTCGATTATTTGCTATCGACCACGTCGTCTAAATATTGCACTGTTGCTTCTTTAGCGATCTTCGCTTGGTGCTCGGGAGTGTTGATAAAAATTCAGCCTCCTTATGTTGTGCTCGGAAAACTCGAAAAGTAGTCGACTACTAATCGAATCTGAGGAATTTATAAAGATATTCTCAGAACGTTAATTCAATTTATTTGAGGTTAAGTAACGGACTTGGTCGAACTGAAATTTCTCCCAAAGTGGTGAATTTAATATTTTCTAAAGAATCGTAGCTAAGCATAATATTGCTGTTTGATAACGAAATTCCTCGAATTGAAACCTGTTATAGAATCTCGCATAACTTATCGAACTCCCACACTAACGATTAAGTTCACGTAAACATATTTTAACGTTAATTTAAGCTAAAAATCGCCGTACGTTGAAAATGCACCCATTGCATGAATACATTTTTCTGTGAAATGCACCCATTACATGAAAAAAATTTCTAAGAAATGCACCTCTTACATTAATACATTTTTCTATGAAATGCACCTCTTACATTAATACATTTTTCTATGAAATGCACCCATTACATTAATACATTTTTCTATGAAATGCACCCATTACATTAATACATTTTTCTATGAAATGCACCCATTACATTAATACATTTTTCTATGAAATGCACCCCTTACATTAATACATTTTCTATGAAATGTAAAAAATGGGAAAACAACTGAATTATGTAAATGTTAAGATGCTCATAAGGTATTTAACGAAAATAAAATATAAACCTGAAATTCGATTGGGAAATGCATTTATTTTATTGTATTCGCAACCAATCGAAATTTATGAGCTATATGTATCATATTGTGTCGATGAAATTATATATTTTGCAAACACGTAGACGTCAATTTTCCGTAAAGATAGAAATCTTTTTATTTTGTTATCTGGAAAATATTATAAATACCGATTTTAATGAGTATTTTTCTGCGTTCTTACCATTTGTTTGGTAGGAATAATAATTTACTGTGAATTCTGATAACGGAACAAGCTAAGCCGAAGTGTTTGGCAAATAAACCAAAATCAGTTGATGAGTCAACTTTACTATCTGTGATTTAGCTATCGCGTCGTCAACTCAAAGGAATGTCTTTAAATTATTGCGAATCATCTGAAAACTGACAAATATTTTGGATTGCTTTCAACCTAAAATTTTAAGAGTTTTATTATTTATTTGAGATAGCTTTTGAGAGTGGAATGCACCGATGTTCTTTAAGTACAGGGTTTTCCAATAAGAGGTGTTATTTAGATATTCAAAGAAACTTTTCCCGTAAAAGATCAATGGTTTCGTTGCTTGTGTGGCACGTAGCGCCGTCTTGTTGAAAGTAAACATTGTCCAGATCAATACCATCCAATTCCGGCCATAAAAAAATCATTAATCATCTCTCGATAGCGCAATCCATTCACCCTAACTGTTGCTCCAGCCTCATTTTCGAAAAAGTAAGGTCCAATGACTCCGCCGGACCATAAACCGCAACAAACAGTCACACGTTGAGGATAGAGAGGCTTTTCAACAATAACTCTTTGGTTTTCCGAGCCCCCAGATGCGACAATTTTGCTTGTTGACGAAGCCACCGTCAATGGAAATGGGCCTCATCACTCAAGATGATTTGCATTTGATTCACTCAAGTGAATTTTAATAATTTCAATGCGTTATTGAAGCGTATGTCGTTCCATTTTTATTAATGGCGAAGTTTCTACTTGGTAAATATTAAAAAAATGACAGCTCCAAAAATAACATCTACCGAAATAGCGGGCTATTCAAAATAACACCTCTTATTGGAAAACCTTGTAGTATAAAATAAAGTCGCTATCCGCGTCTGTCTGTTTGTGCGCTTAGTTCTTTTAAACTACGCAACGGATTTTGATAGGATTTTCACCATTGACAAAAATACAAAGACTAGTTATATTCATACTAATCGAACAAAAAATATAGCACACTCCAGTCTCGAGATGAAAAGCGAAATAACAAAAAAAGAATAGCCATTAACGAAACGTGAATAGATAAAATATTATTTTTTTTCACAAAAAAGAGCCTAACGCGAAATGTTTGTGGCAGCTGGAGACAGCTTGTCTAACCAACGAACCTATGTGCGATACTAGACGCACTAAATCACGTACAAGTATGTCCACTGGACCTAGTTCAGTTAAACCATACGCATTGTATCAGTAACCTTCTCTTTTAATTCATCTATGGTTTTCACTACCATTTAGAGAATTTCTTCCGGATGGTTTTTGTATATGTGATGCATGCATATTATATTTATAGAAAGTAGAGTAGAGTGTAATTAGTTACAAGGTGGAAAACGTCCAGTGGGCCGCTTCGGACACAGTTTTAAATTTGGGAGGCGGGTATGGGTACTGCTGGATAACCAATACCTCTGCCATAGTGTTAACGCCGAAGTTAACATTTGGCGTGAATTTATCTTGAGCGCCACCTGTTTTTTTGTTTGAGTAAGGGAAACAGGAAACCATTAATGGAATTTCAGGGTTTAAGTGGACAACGAGTGCTGGCATTCATAGGTTAGGTTATTGTAATAAGAAGATAAATTTATGAGTGTAAATTAGATAGATATAATTTAAAGATATGAGTCGCACAAAGTACAGAGAAGTGTTATACATCCTAATCTAGCTTTGGGCAAGAAGTTAATACGTTACTCGGGCATTTCAAGTCTTGTAATTATTGCGAACTGCGCCTTCCAGGTACGATGTCATCTTGTCAAAATAATTATACCGCTCGGGCGAGCGATGGCTTCAAATGGATTCTCCTTGTGAATCCATTTCATCGGTAAGCAGGTAGCAATTATGAATATTATCTGAGGTTCCAGAATTAGCGGAGGGTAGGCAAATTTACATCTTACTTGAGGATTTGAAGTGTGGCTTTGTATTGCCAATCCATTGGTCTTATTAGAGTTATCCTCGCCGGGATATTTAGATTGCCATTTTAATCCATCTGCCTTTTGTAAGTTGAAAATGGCGATCAGGCTGTGATCCGTCGTTTTTATGATTCCACGGTGCTCCAAGCCGTTGAACCAAAAGATAAAGAATGACGGCTCCTACCTTCCGATTCCAATCTTGCCACCTTGAAGAAAAGTGTTGCCAGGCGCATCCCACACAGTTCCTTTTATGTGGGGAAGGAGAAGTTCTTATACTTTGTTACGATTATATACGTAACAATAGTTCACCCCAAGTAGTTCGCTACGTTTTGTGACTTAGCAGGGGTGTCCAGGTTCACGGGGGTGAGGATTGTCCAGGTCTTGGCAGCGGACGCATCTGTCTGCCCGCCTGTTGTGTGGCGGGTCAGAGAGACTTATGGATGGAGATCATTTTAGCTCTTCAGGAGGACTCTCTCGACCCATCGCCTTGCACCGCAGTAGGTGTGAGAATCTCAAACAATCTCCTGGACACACCGATCCCCAGTTCTTCCTCTCATTCCTTTCCTTAAAACAACTTTGTTAAAAAAAATGAATCAATGTTTCGTACTAATCATTGATATTATAAAATATTTATAGGTTGTAAGAATTCAGGTTTTCACACATGAATTTTTTTCACCTGAAGTAGTCCTATTGTGTACCTATCCAGGGCGTCCCTCATTCGCTTGATCGTGGCATCACTTCCTGAGGCATCCCCGATTCACTCCTTTGTCCTTCCATCCGCTCTATGCGTCCAAACCATTTATATACTTTCACCTGAACAAACCCACAACATATTACACCCTGAATACTTGTAAACAGGCGTTATATGCCTATTTTAAGGTTGTTTAATGCATCATGCTATGATAACCACTCCATATTGTGACACTTAGGACGGGTTGTTTCGGAGAATTTGAACAATTCATCAAACTTCAACGTTCATTTTCAAGTTCTACGAAAGATTTTTTCAAGTTCTGTTTTATTTCAGTTTTGTCAAGCAACTAGGCTATGATGATATAATAACAAAACTTGAATAGGACTTTCACAGAACCCGAAAATGAACGTTGAAATTTGATGGATTGTTCAAATTCTCCGAAACAACCCGTCCTTAGAAAGAGAGCGCAGTTAAGTACATGTTTAATTAACTTTTGGAATAATAAGCAGTGTTGCGCTTCCTCCTATTCTTAAGCCATCACTTTGAACAACCTTGCACTGTCCATCATCGGGGCAGTTGTATCACTGCATATGATATGGACCCTGCAAGGAAGGCTACCACGTACCCTAGATAAGTACGTTTATCCGGTTCAACCGTTGTGTGTCAACCGTTGAGTGTTGCGTTCGTATGACGCGATGGTTGCTTCAATTTCGTCAGTTGCTACTCTGAGTAATACACGCAGCTATTTATAAAAAATAGTAGGTAGCATTGTTAACTATTAACACGGAAAGATAAAAGACAAACGTGGGTAAAAAAAAATGGCTCATGGAACGAAAAAAGTTCAGTCATATGATGTTACTAAACTAACTAACCATCACGCCGTTTCGCCGCAGGGGTAGGCAAAGAGGACGGACCGCCCAAACAACTCATTTTTGACACACACTCCTCGCCTCATTCACATTCATACATACTCTTCTATTATTCTGACTCTTTACATGGCCCGATTCAAGTATCTGATTCGCTTGATCGTGCTATGTCTTCCTCGGGCGTCCCCGACTTCTGCTACCATTCACATTTGCGTCATATATTCTCCTTACACTCCTTTCTTCGCTCATTCGCTCTACATGCCCAAACCATCTAAGCGTCCCTTTATTAATCCTACTCATTACGCTTACATCAGCCTTGCATTCTTTGCGGATCTCCACATTTCTCACACGATCATATATGGTTTTACCACACATACGCCTCAGCATTTCTACAGCATTCAGTCTACTTTCACCCTTCCTCTGCCAGTTACATGCCTCACTGCTATGCATCAGGTTAGGTACCAGCACTCCATTGTGGACTGCTAGGTTCGCTTCTTTGGACAATTTTTTCTAGCGCCAACTGCGTTCAGTCCTCCATTAAAGAGTTACCTGCATTTACCTTTCTTTCAATATCTCTGTCAGCCTTCCCATCCCTCGTAAATATACTTACTAATTACACTAACTCATCCACCTGCTCCAAGTATTCCTCATTCAAAAACTATATTGCACACTGCTTTCGTACTCTCTCTTTCAAACACCATGACTTTAGACTTACTTACACCCATCATTCACTGATGTAAGCTAGTAAAAGTTTCAATTCTTTGATGCTACTAAAAAAATTTTAATTTAGCTTTTTACAATTTCATTTGTTGTATCCTTTTCAATACATATGAACTTCTCCAAATGAATCACAAGAGCTTCGTTTCTGGCAACTCTATCAAAATACATCGTGCTTGTAGTATCCCACAAGCAAGTTAAATGGTTGTATATAATGTCAAAATATTCGTCTAAACTTCACGTTCATAAGTCATGCATGGTATTATATTTATTTTTATTTGTTGAATGCTCACGAACAATTACGCACGACGGCTCCCTAGGCAGACTTACGACTGAACACCGGATTTTTGTACCGGGACTAGCTGTTCGCTGAATATTTCTGGATATCTTCACTAATTAAGTATATATCTCCTTCTATTTGACTCGATTTCTGGATTAAGTATTTGATTACTTAGAGTATTTTAATTTATTAGGACCTCACAACAGTTTAAGAATTAGAGTTAGTTTTCCCTAGACTTCATGTGAGAGAAATGAGCAAAGGTACATAATGAACTAGGAACTTAACGTGCTAACCCTAGACTCGATATAACGTACGTAGGTACCCGTATGCGTCGTACCCTATTGATAATATATACCTAAAGAAAACTTTTAAATTTCAATATTCAGTTGAATTAGAAACTAGTCGAATTAAATATATATTTGAAGAAAGACAATATTGCGCCAGGTAAAGAATACAGTACGTATCTTATATTTTACCCGATGCACTGGGGTTGCCTTGGGCATGATGAAGAGCTTCAATAATATTTTCACTAAAATTTTTGAATTGTATACCGACATCAGTATTCGAACTGTGAACTAAAGTGGTGCCATCTCGGCGCGACAAATAAATGTATTCTGTCGAAGAGTTCAGAGGCATTTGATGAGCGCCACTCCTGTTTCGGAGAAATTGCAATACAATTTTCGAACCTGTTGGTTTTAACCTAATATTTTTATAGTAGGTATTACAGCTATTTGCTTAGATTTTTGGTTTTATTGTTATTATTTGATAATAATTATTATTTTTAGATTGACAAAAATTTAGATAGGGAATTTAAACGCTCTTTAGCACTAGCCTCCACTGAGAAAGCTATGATTAGGTACATAACAAGATGAAGATGATTTAAGAAAATGTGAATATTAGGTTCATAATAATATAGTGTATTTCGTCATCAGTGGTAGAATGTAGAACCCGTTCCGCCGGACCGGCTAACGGAGAATTCACATTAACAATAAACCGCCGACAGACAACCGTTAACGGGGGCCAAAGCGCTGCCTGGTGCCTCTGTGCCTGTGTGTCTGCTATGAGCGCCTAATCGATTTCACACTAGTGACTAGACTTTGGTTACGTAACCAGATTAGACCAAGTGATAGATATCGAATTACAACTAATGTAAAACTAACGATGATTAAGGACATATTAGAGGATATCGTTAGATTGGTTCCATTAAAAAACAATATAACGATAAAACAGAATAGATAACAAACCTTGACCTAACCTACAATTTTATCGTGTTCTCTTTTATTTGATTGAGTGCATAGTTGTTTTTATTTATTTATTATTTTGATTTTAAAACATTTATATTAAGCACTTTCAAGAATTTTAATAATAACAAAAATGCATGCAAACAACACGGTATTGGCACACACTCTTTGCCTCATTCACATTTACATTCATACATCGTCTCTTACATACTCTTCTATTATTCTGACTTTTGACGTGGCCCGACTCAAGTATCTAATTCACTTGGTCGTGCCATGTCTTCCTAGGGACTGTATTTGTAATCGAGCATAATCTATTTTTATCAATGTATTAGGGTAAGTACATTCTTCTAAATTCCAACCTTGCTGATGTTATATCCCTGTCTGTTTCCTTTTTTGTTTCTTCTTGTTTGTTCTTCTTATCTTCCCTTTTTCTATTTGTGTACTATTTCGTATGTGAAACTTATAACTTTGATATCAAAATACCAATGTAAAATTGTACCTATTAACTCCCATCTGTGTATTGTGAGTTCCTCTCGTTCTACAATGAGTTTTGTAACTCATAGGGATTGCTCTAGCAAGAAATAAAATAAAAATGTTTTATTGCTTTCACTAAAATATAATTTTTTACCTCGCCATCGAGAAAGTGTAACATCATTACTTGTAATTACCATCAATAATATTATTACAATTTTGATCGTGTTGCTTCATCCTTCTAAGCTTTCTGTATGAGGTGTAACATAACATAATTAAAGTATAATTCCTTTATAACCTGGAATTAACACTAATTCTATTACGGATTAACTATTATTGTTACAATCGGAATTACGTTGTAGGAAGTGGAATGTTTGTCATGTTATCACTACAATTTGTCGTCAATGTTTTAACTGACATACCTTATAAAGGATTAATATCAAACTGGATACATTTTTAAAATTCGTTTATTTCGGTAACAATCAGTGTCTACCAACTTCTGTATTATACCTGTCAACTGGGTGTTAAAAATTTATATCGCACCAATAATCATTGTACTGTTCTTGGCACCGCTAGGTACTTTCAACCCTCCTCTTCCCCAGCACCATCTGCTTCTCTACACTCATATCTCTTACCCACACATCTCAGATTCGCCGGCAGTCGAATAAATAAACAACTCTCCTCGATTCCGTAGTAAAAATTGTACCAATAAAAACACAGCGCGGCGGTCCTTATGTACGAATCCCGGAACGCACATTTGAAGCTAAAAAAACGTATGGGATATTTCATACAACATAAATACGGTTTCGACCTGTGCCGGAACGCGTGTCAGAGCAAAAGTTCTATATTCCGGTGCGCAGCGATTAAGCAATATTTTTCTTTCGATTTTATACTTGAATACTTTTAATATTATTTTTTTATTTTTGAATACTTGTTAAACGTTTTTAATAATGAAATCATATTAAAAGTTTTTGCGTTAAGAAATATATCATTTATCAACGTTGTTTGTTTTTTCTCATATTGTATATATGTTTTGTGTCTGTCTTAAAATTATTTTATTTTTACATCTTACGTGACTGACTACAAAGTCCTCCTGTCAACACCTAAACTGTGTGTGATTACGGAGCCCCCCTTGTTCGACCGTGTCGAAACTGTAAAGCCATCGTGAGCTCGTGAGTTTGTGGTGGTAAAAAAGTGCATTGTATTTGAACCAGCGCAATTGAGGAAAGCGGAAGAATAACAGAAACGGTAAGTCGGCATTCCGGAACTCCATTCCTCTTCTATCCGCTGTGCGACGGTACTTCGTTTCCGTCCGCAACAACCGCCCTTCCAGTGTCTGTCCGCCTACCACTTCTACTTATATCTACCACTTCTCACCAACTTTTGAAATGACATGGCTCAAGAATATATTCTATGAAGAAGATAGGCTGCTCACAGAAAGTCGAAATTCCCGATGATTTACACCATGAATAACATAACATAGTAATGGTACAACCTGTTCATCACAAACTTGTATCACTCTTTTCTCTATTATCATAATGTTGGTTTAACTGCGAGTCTGTTACAGTTTTACACGAAATATCTCATCATCAGTTCATTTGGGAGATGACGCATTGTTGAACTCGAAATGGACCACACGGACCGTAAAAACTGAATCACAAAAGACTCAAATTTACCAAACGCTTTGATTTTATAATAACTTTTGTTGGAACGGTTCTTTCAATTATACAATCTACTAGCGACCAAATTCTTATAAAAGATTTACGAAATCAGAGATTGAATCCAAGATTTTAGCTATTATAAATCGCAAAAATTGTTAAGTATTCGACGTCTGCTACCCTTACATAAATGTGTTTTTCCATTGATTTGCATTTTATAATTTTTAATTTATATTTGACTGTCTGAAGTCCCAGACGCTGCACGGGCTTTACGCGGAGTTTTTCAAAATCAGGTTGCAATAGTAATTTTCCTCTTACTTTGAACGTCAAGTGTACAAAATTTCATCAAATCAAAATTCTGCTTTAAGGGGTGAGAAAATTTGATTGGGTTGGTTTTAGAAAGACAGTTTCACGAAGACAGTGAATGACCTTCCTTTTGTTTTGAAGGTCGAATGTGCAAAATGTCATTAATCTCGGAATAAAACTGTAGATTTGCATAAAAATCAAATAGAAAACCTGTTAATTCATTATTTAAAGGCCTGCAATCCTGATTTTAACCGGATTACCAATAATTTTAAGAGAATCTTAAAAAATTAACCATACTCATTTTTCTTCGGTTTTGTGGTTTCTCCAACTACAACTGCATAAACTTCTCGTAATCATTGGCTTCTACGAAGAAATGAGGAAGTCTCAAAGCTCTATTGTCGATGTTACCACAGTTCAATTTTGTAATTCTTACTAAAACGGTGGCATAATTTTATAATTCTTACTAAAATGGTGGTACAATTTTGTCACATATGTTTCACATCCGTGCCATGCCATACAAACAATATCATAATAATAATAGTATAATTTACGAGTGTCGTGAATTTTAATACTGAACATACATAATTAGATGTACCTACCTACGTGTATGGTGGGGGGACATCGACTTGTTGTATCAGTCACATTTTCCCAGCAGGATATCCGCTGACTGAATAATAATAATTGTGTCATATGTACATCAATCATAATTACTATTAAATTTTGTAATTTTAAAAATGTCACAAATATTACCGTATTCATATTATACTAACCCTGTGAAGCAGCCAAACTTTCGAACGGTAAGCTCCGGCGTTATGAAATTTGCTATTTGTCTTTGTAAAATTGTAGGTTAACGGCCCTCCACATTAGTGACATAATTTTTATAAAATTATTAAGAAATATATCGATTCAGACAATCATATAATTTTCTTTTTGTTTACAAATCATAGCTTTTATCTTCGGTTTAATCTCAAAATGATGTTCTTTAAAAAAAATGCGTGTGTGAAAGGCCATTGATGATTTTGCAAGAAAACAGATTTTATAGAAAGAAATGTCACCATTTCAAAGATTATTCTTTTTCAAACTTTCTTCGGGCAGGTAGGGACCACAATATTGAAAAGTTCATTCAAATAATCTCATTTTCGAAAACCGCCAAGGGAAATTTCAAACAAATTTACACACAGAAATGCCAAACGGTCGAGTTAAAACATGACTCGCTACGCACAGTTAATAGTATTGGAGTGGGAGTTAAGTCGTAAGGAGAAGGGATAAGTTTAAGGGGTACCCAGGGGAAACCAGTCCGTTCTAAAATAATAATAAAGTGATTGGAAAATATTTTAAAGTTTTTTTTATCAAAATATCGAACGATACTAGAATGAAATGTATCCATCATAACTTTCTTCCTATGAACGATAATGGTTCTCCATCTCACTGTTATTTAACTGCATTTTAATTCCGTAAAGCAACAAAATGCAATTCATTCTGTCATATTATTATTATTATATTATTATTATACCAATCTAAAACTGTTAAAACCCAGTATTTTTTTGCGTTTTCTCCACTTTTTGCTGCGTTATGGTGTTATTTTAGTTACCTATTATTTATCATATTTCTTGGTGAAAGTCCCTCGATGATGACGGAGAAATTAATGAGATATTATACTTCCTTGTGTTCGCAGGAAATTAAAGTTCAATTTCTTATTGGTCTTCCGGAATTCATAAATTATTTTTCTATCCATGAGGTTTAATATCGTAATTATCAATTCGTATTTATCGTAAGGCGAGAATTACTGCGAAGTAATTCAAAATCATGAATTTTGGTTTGAAAAATTGGTCGCTTGGAAATTTTATAGATGCTTTTATTTTATACTGTGATTAGAACACGTCCTTGGCCTTTAAAATAATCGAGCATTTTTAAATAAAGAATCAGAAAAAAAAATAATTATCAGACTATGAAAACTACGTTGAAGTGCAAAATCTCCTACTTACGAACCCCTTTTCGGCTATGATTATTTTTTTTAGTGTGAAATATAAGGTTCCTTAGAAAATTATCTGAAAATATTTAATAAATAGGCGAAGCTTAATGCCAAATCACTGTTTTTATTAATCTTTATAACGAATTGGTGTACATTATGAATACCACAAACTATGCTTTACATAAATTGAAAGTTTTCCTATCGCTTCGCTTGAGTAGAATACAAATAAAAAAATTAATTACTCAATAAAAAATATAAATGCAAACTAATAAAAAATAAAAAATTTCAATAGAAATGTATGAACGCACAAAGGAAACAACTTTTAAAAATACAGTATTATAGCTAAGATTATTTGTGACAGTTTCACAGACAGATTAACTTTTTTACTTTCTTATAAAATTATTCACAAAATAAATAAAAACCAGTTTTTTGCTTGAAATCGAACGTTTCTTCAAGTGATTTTAATGACTATTACCTACGATATAAGGTATACCAATTATACACATTTTTGGCTTGTAGCTTCCCCTTAAGAGTGAATTTTAACCATAAATACATGTTTCTATCGATTTCCGTTTTTTTTTCTACACGACCTATTTATCTACGATCAAGTGAATTAAATACTTCAGGTGGGCCATATCAAGAGTCAGAATAACATAAGACAATGTATGAGGCGATATATGAATGTGAATGACGCATGAAGGGTGTACTAAGATGAAATTCCTATCTGCCTATCCTGCGTGGAAACGGTGTGAAGATTAGCTATTTAATACAAAATTAAATAAAAGATGTCGATGTTTGGGCAGCACTGTACATTTTCGATATGTTGGTGATTTATATCGTTAAGGCGATGCCATACGTAGTAATGCAAAATCATGTGTTTTTGGTTTGAAAATTTGGTCGCCGAGAAATGTTTCAGATGCTTTAATTAAATACTGCGACTAGAATATATCTTGGCCTTTGAAATAATCGAGTATTTTTTAGATAAGTCTTTTTATAAGCCCAGAAAAAAATAACGTAAAGGCCTATGAAAACTGCTTTAAAGTTCAAAATCTCCTATTTACGAACCCATTTTCGGTTATGATTTTATTGTATAATGTGGCAAATTAAGTTATTTATAAAATGATCAAAAAAAAAAAATATTTATGCCTGAACATCCACAAAATAAAATAAAAGGCTCTTTTTGGCCATGTATTTTTCTTGCATAAATCATAACAGGCGGATGGTGTTAAGCGGGAATTTAAACCTTATCGCCATCTACGTAAGGGTTGTTATTGATAGCGGCTCAATTTAAAATATTACACGACGTAGTGCATCGCCTTAAGAGTGAATTTTAACCATAAATACATGTTTCTATCGATTTCCATTTTTTGTTATGTACGACCTATTTGATCTACGATCAAGTAAATCAAATACTTCAGCCGGGCCATATCAAGAGTCAGAATAACATTAGAGAATGTAGAAGACGATATATGAATATGAATGAAGAATGAAGGGTGTACTAAGATGAAGTTCCTCTCTGCCTATCCTGCGTGGAAACGGTGTGAAGATTAGCTATTGAATACAAAATTAAATAAAGGATGTCGATGATAGCTGAAGTCCCGGCGTTGTTCACACTTTACACAGAGTTTTTCGAAAACAAATACAACATTTTTACAACATGGGACTCTTCAAGACCCATGTTCACTCCTTCCTCTCCACAAAAAGACCCTCCACACAGCATCCCCAAAGATGACATAGGCCCTGAGGGAAATTATTTTCTTCAGGGCCTCCTGTGTGGAGTTAATATAAAAAAATATTAAAAAAAGTAACTTTCCTCTCCGTTTTATGTGAGGAAAATGCGGGGAATCTATTAATTTAATTTTTTGAAGAACATATCCGAAGAATTTATTGTTGTAGAATTCACATGACTTATTTTGAACGTCAAGTGTGTAAAATTTCATAAAGAAGTATCACAATTCTCCTTTATGAGGTGGAAAAGAGGATGGAGCTATTTTTCGAAATATCAAGTAAACGGTGACATTCCTCTTATTTTGAAGGTCAAGTGTGCAAAATTTCATTAATCTCTGAATATTTGTATAAAAATCAAATTCAAGCCGCCTGTCACAGATACTCTGCTTTATATAAATAAAGTAGATTAGTTTAATGTGTATTTGGTTGCTAGTGCGGAGGGCCGTTAAGATATAGTTATTTATGAAAGGTGTGTTTAATTTAAAACAATGCTCTAGCGAGAGCGCCTTCACCGAGTCTCTTCGTAAAATAGCGTCATTTCTCTGTGTTTTGACTCGCTCCAATTATTTTGGAGACGGTTAAGAAAACGTTCACCTCAATTTTATTTTGGCAGCGACGAGAATGATGATTGTTGATTGTGTTTCATTTACAGTGTGCATTGCCTTCTGTACACAATGTGACTAAATAATGATATATAAATATTCTGTGTTTCATTTAGGTATAGTATTATTATTTTTATGGTAAATAATAGAAAGTGTTGTTCTTATTATTAGTTTATATTCAAAAATAGTACATCATGCTTTCTGCTGAATGTGTTTTATTCTAATATATTTTGGCCATAGCCAGTGGAACTATGCCATCCAAAAATGAAATGTAGTAAGCCTTGAGGCTGAAAGAAGTGGAAACGGGAGAAAATGGAAGAAAAATTGGGGAGTAGGTACCTGATTATTGAGATCTAGTCACTAAATTAACATTTCGTTTCTGATTTTTTTAATATTTGCAATAACAGATTAATTAAACAACGTTTATTTGCGCACATTCCGTTTTGAAACCGAGATCTCCATTGAGTTCCTTTTACAAAAATGGGAGCATTGATCGGTTAGTGACTGAGTTGACAAATGCATCTAGTTCCCACCATTGCACAAATTAAGCGGAAACGAATGCGGAAATATATACAGGGTGTATCGGCACTAACCCGACAAACGTTAACCAGCTATTCCTTAGCACATTTGGAGTAAAAATGTTATCGGCACTTTGCTGTCCGGTAGCATTTTTTTTCAATTAAAAACAAAAAAATTAAAAATTTCCACACTACATCACTGTCTTGGGATTGCTTTTCGTGTTCAACAGCTGTTATAAGCAAGTATGTCGAAAAGCGTCTTCGTTCTTTCGCACCCACTAAATAATAATAGTTAAAAATGAGACGAATGGTGCCGTGCCATTTCGTTGTGATTGTAAAAGTGTGCCAATATAGGTACACACGTGCATTATTCAACGGAATTCGAATAAAATATTGCCAGATGGGTTTTCAAACTTTGACAAAGGATAAAACAGTGGTGACATGTAGTGAAAATATGAATAATATTTTTTTTATTAAAAAAACGTTACCGGACAGCAAAGTGCACATAAGATTTTTTACTCCAAATATGCTAAGGAATAGCTGGTTAAAGTTTGTCGGGTACGTGCCGATACACCCTGTATATATATAAATATTATTTTTATTTATACCAACAATTACAAGCCTATTACTGTAGTGTTTTAAGAGCTAGTGTTACAAAGCTGTCATATGACCATTGAGTTATATATAAATAGAGTCTGCATTCCTTGCAATTTTAGTGTGAAAAATTGTTCCCGTGCGGGAGTATGAAGAAGGTTGTGGCGGCTTTCGATGTCGCCCGAAACCTTCCTACCGCGAACGAACGAGTCGAACTTGACCGGCGTCCGTGCCACGAATATTCATCATGAATAAGTCAATTTACACGACTACCGATTATGGTAAAACCTTATTTACCGATGAAAGGTTATACAATTGCTTTCCCTATATTCTCCAGTACGACTTGTACAATATCTCAGCGTGCATGTCGGCATTTTGAAGTTCTCGCCGGAGACTTGTGACGGCGAGCGCTTGTAACCGACTGGTTCCCGAGATATCTCACATTGGACAATGATCCGATACGCGTGGCCCATACTTCGAACGCCGAAGCTGACTCTATATATACACCTCATTGTATGTGACAGCTTGTCTTCAGGTTCCACAAATATTTAATAACGAATTATGGACTTAATAACATATTATACATTTAGTAAATTATAAATTTCTTAATTTTATACAGGGTGTATCGGCACGTACCCGACAAACTTTAACCAGCTATTCCTTAGCATATTTGGAGTAAAAAATCTTATGTGCGCTTTGCTGTCCGGTAACGTTTTTTTTTTCATAAAAAATTATTATTCATATTTTCACCACATGTCACCACTGTTTTATCCTTTGTCAAAGTTTGAAAACCCATCTGGCAATATTTTATTCGAATTCCGTTGAATAATGCACGTGTGCACCTATATTGGCGCACTTTTACAATCACAACGAAATGGCACGGCACCATTCGTCTCATTTTTAACTATTATTATTTATTGTGTGCGAAAGAGCGAAGACGCTTTTCGACATACTTGCTTATAACAGCTGTTGAACACGAAAAGCAATGCCAATGACAGTGATGTAGTGTGGAAATTTTTATTTTTTTTTGTTTCTAATTGAAAAAAAAATGCTACCGGACAGCAAAGTGCCTATAACATTTTTTACTCCAAATGTGATAAGGAATAGCTGGTCAAAGTTTGTCGGGTTAGTGCCGATACACCCTGTATAGTTTTTTAAAGATACTTATTTGAGATTCGTTAAATTCATGGGATAATGACGGTAGTAGGATCTTTCCAAAATTTATTACTTTAGTCATAACCTGGAAGTGTTTGTCATTAAAAAAATGTAGATAAAATATAATAAATTGACAAATAATGTGTTGGGTACACATGACGTCACGATTGGGTGTGGTTACCACAAGCTTGCGCATTGCTGAGTTGTTCGAGCTTCATTCTGCTCTGGTGCCCACTGCCCTGGCCGGGATGGGAAGCGCTCCGAGCGTGACCCGACCGCAGCTGAACGCACACCTTCCTAGTCACTCAAACCTGATACCTGGAACCCGAGACCTGGAACATATAACCTAGAACCCTGAACTAGACGGTTCCATGACAAAACCGAACAAATGGACAGCACACACAAACCATAATTAACCTTCTACTGCTGAGGTGAATTTATGATACTTATCTCCCTCCTTTTATATCTGAGGGACCTATTGTTGTTTTCTCTCACATTATACAAGAAAATTAACAAATATATTAATTTGTTTACATTCGGTACTAGTGGTTCTGTGAACAGTGTAGTTGACCTCGCGTCCAAAAAATATGTTTAATATTCAAAACCAAAATTTCTTTGAATTCATAAGATTTGTAAGTAGGTACTTAAATACCTACCTACTTAATTAAACCTTATATATTGAGTAACAATTTTTTTACTATCTCAAACAAGGATTTATACAATTTGTCCAATGAAACGTCAATATCTCAACGACAATTATTTTTTTTCTTTAACTTATATAACTTTCTTCAAGCAGGTAGGTACCATAATATTGAAAAAATGCGAATAAGACAATAAACACGATGATTTGAATTTTTTTTTCTGAAACATTTAAACGGCCACCATCTTGAAACGGAAACGGAACGTGCAATAGACGAAATGCAAAACGGTCGAGTTAAAAAAGGGACTTCGCTACGCTCAGTCATTATTATCTATTAAATTCATTTGAATAAATAAAACAATAAATAACATTTAAACGCGAAATACTTGTATTCTTATGAACCACACTGCGTAGTTACAACATTTTTTTTGTATGCACAATATTATGTATAGGCTTGTCTTATTTAACCATTGATTGATTCCTGATATTATTCTGAGAAAAAAAAAGTATTCGATAGTTAGAGCCGCTTATATCAAAAACGTCACCTGAAACATGAAATATGCATAATATGTGCAAAGAAATGAAAATAAATAAAGTAAAAAAAAAAAAAAAAAAAATCGTTTACAATTATTTTTACTCCAAATAATGTCAGGAATCGCTGGTTAAAAGTAAGTGAAATACGACCTTTAACAACCTTTTTTAATAAGTTTAGTGATTTAGTAATCCATTGTCAGTAACCACCAACCAGTAGGTGCTGGTTAGTTAAGTGAGTAACCAGGCCAATTATTATTGTCCGCCGAAGAATGGTGACCTAAATCCTAACCACTTTGTGACCGAATGATGATTATTATTAATCTGCTTGGATCTTGACAGATTGGCTTCGTCCGCACAACACACGTTCTCGGCTAGCAAGGGAAATTTTGATGTAGAAAAGTCGCTATCCGCGTCTGTCTGTTTGTCCGCTTTGTTCTTCTAAACTACACAACGGATTTTTGTAGGTATCATTTTGAGAATTTCTTCCGGAAGGTTTATATACAGGGTGTATCGGCACTAACCCGACAAACTTTAACCAGCTATTCCTTAGCACATTTGGAGTAAAAAATGTTATGTACACTTTGCTGTCCGGTAACATTTTTTTTCTTTTAAAAACAAAAAATAAATAAAATTTCCACACTCCGCTACTGCCCACAGTATAGGGGTAAAATAATTGGCAACGCCGCGCTACTGTCATCTCTTTCACACATATTCTGTCTCAAGTCCCGTGTGGTTCCCGCCACCCCGTCTCGTATCAGTGGTCAGTGCTGTTTTGGGAGTTCGCATGTCATCAAGTTTCTAGTTTCGTTTTTGTTTTGTTATCTAAGTTTTTACTGTTGAAATATGCCCCTCAATTATCCACCTGCCGAGCAAGCAGATATTGTTTTTGTTTATGGATTTTGCAATGGAAATTCACGAGCAGCCGTAAGGGAGTATCGCATGAGGTTTCCTGGAAGACGCGTCCCACACCATGCTACCTTTGTCCAGGTTTGTACCCTATCAATTGTTTATTGAAACTATTTACATTCATTGATAATGCCAAAAAGCGCTTTTGAAATTTAAACTGGGAACATTAAAAACATAACAAGGGGCCACCAACTTTAAAAATGTAAATTGTACTTTAGGTGATTTGTGTTCAGTGGTCACTAAACGGCGTTTTAAAAAGTTAATTAATTTTAATCTCTAATAAATGCATCATTCACTGCAATTGAATTCACTCCCTTTCTCACCATGGGATTATTTAAATTACTTGAATTCAATTTCACCCCTGTGAATCCAAGATATCAACCGTACCTAGTTAAGAAAATTATAATTTAAAACACTTTGTTATACATTTTACTATAAAAAAATGAAATAAATGAAGAGAAAACGTAAGTTTTCTGATATGTGCCTAAAATAAGTGTTCTTTAAAAATAAAATGAGTGAAAAAGCCCGCGATTGTTTATTTGACATTATTACTGAGCTGAATAATAAAAGCAGTTGTTATTTGTTGTTTTGTTTCAGATGTATCAACAATTGCGTGACTGTGGCATCGGACGGATTGAAGGCGCCGGCGGAGGACACAACATCGTTCCTGTGGCAGTTGAGGAGAGAATCCTGAACTTAATTACCGAAGACCCCACGCTGTCCGTGCGTCGGGTCGCTCTGATGATAGGACACAGGGAACACATGGCGGTATGGAGAGTTCTGAAGAAGCACGGGCTCAAACCTTTTCACTATAGGCGCTGCCAAGGCCTCATGGAGAATGACCACTTTTCCAGAGTCGTGTACTGCAGAAGAATGCTGCATAATGTCATAAGAGATGCAGACTTCATGAAAAACATATTGTTTACCGACGAAGCACAGTTCACTAAAACAGGAGTGCTAAATGTGCACAACTTGCACCATTGGGCTGAACAAAACCCCAAGCTTGTTCGGGAGTCGTCGAGCCAGGACAGATTTTCCATCAACATGTGGGCAGGAATCCTGGGAAATCAAATACTCGGTCCAATCGAGTTGCCTCCCAGACTAAATGGACCGATGTATTTGGAGTTCTTACAAGTGCAACTGGGCGAGATTCTGGAAGATGTGAACCTCGAATTACTACGGAGAATGTGGTTCCAGCACGATGGAGCCCCACCACACTATTCGATTGCCGTGCGGAACTACTTGGATGTCGAGTTTCCTGGTCGTTGGATAGGCCGTGGAAGTCCGGCCATTGCTTGGCCACCAAGATCACCCGACCTGACCCCCCTGGATTACTACCTGTGGGGGGCTCTCAAGGAAAAAGTGTATGCTAAGCCAATAGCCTCAAGAGAGCAACTGCTCGAACGAGTGATGGAAGCCGCTGCAGAAATTAAAGCAAATCCTGCAAACTTAAATAATCAAAATATAACAAGACTACACGCTTGCATCGAAAATAATGGTAGTCACTTCGAACAAATGCTCCAATAAAAAAATTAACATAAACTACATGTCCGCATTTTCATTTATTATTTATTGGTAAAATTCTCACAATGTCATTCATTTACACATCAATATTACCTACATATCAATATTTAATAAAATCTGTAGAAGAGTATGCCCGTCGGCATTCAACAAGTTTTTCGACAAGTGTGTCGAAAAGCGTCTTCTCTCTTTCCTACACACTAAATATTAATGGTTAAAAATGAGACGACTGATGCTTGTAAGCGCGCCAATACGTAAAAACAACGAAACTCGAATAAGAATTGCCAGGTGGGTTTTTTAATCGCTTTAATCTGACTTTAAACAATAATTAAACACGTAAAAATTATTTAATATAATATTACAGTACAGTACTTTGAACCTTCGCAATAAATTTATTTGATTTTAAGTTTAGTTTGTAGAACTCCATTTCAATTTAGAGATTTTTTTTATTTTAACAGTCTTATTAAAAAATTTATAAAAACAGTGTGTTTATAAACAAGTTCTGCTAGTTGTAATTATTATTACGCGTGACAGCTGTTTCACCTTCTGACGGCATTATCAAACTTTGGTAAAGCCACTTACAGACGACGTAAGTGATAACTTTCTTATTTTATTATTCTGGCTTTATTGATTTCCGAGTAAATTGTCGTAAATTATTATTTGCTAATCCCAATATTATTTGCTAATGCTAATAATTAAGTGAAATTTTAAACAATGCAATAATAGGATTATTGCATTGTTAATTTCACTTAATGTCGTTGGTATTTCCAACTGATGACTCAGGGGTTTATTTCCCTGAATAATTAAGTATTTTGGGGTCTAATTATTATGCATTTCATTACATCCGATAATTTAAACAATTTTTATGTTGAATTGGGGTAAGTTTTATGGCTAAGGGAAGGAGTGGAAGGTGAGGAAGTACCTGGATATTCAGATCTGGTCACCAAATACGGCTAGTCATTTCAAGCAACGTTTAAATTCTAAACCTGGATATTCAGATCTGGTCACCAAATACGGCTAGTCATTTCAAGCAACGTTTAAATTCTGAACCTGGATATTCAGATCTGGTCACCAAATACGGCTAGTCATTTCAAGTAACGTTTAAATTCTAAACCTGGATATTCAGATCTGGTCACCAAATACGGCTAGTCATTTCAAGCAACGTTTAAATTCTGAACCTGGATATTCAGATCTGGTCACCAAATACGGCTAGTCATTTCAAGCAACGTTTAAATTCTAAACCTGGATATTCAGATCTGGTCACCAAATACGGCTAGTCATTTCAAGCAACGTTTAAATTCTGAACCTGGATATTCAGATCTGGTCACCAAATACGGCTAGTCATTTCAAGCAACGTTTAAATTCTAAACCTGGATATTCAGATCTGGTCACCAAATACGGCTAGTCATTTCAAGCAACGTTTAAATTCTGAACCTGGATATTCAGATCTGGTCACCAAATACGGCTAGTCATTTCAAGCAACGTTTAAATTCTGAATTAATTAATCAATTACGAAAAAGCGTGGGGTTAAGAATATTTTTTTTAAATTATAGTTGTAATTTATTGTCGATTTTTTAAAAAAATTGCGATATTTTAAATAAAATTTAATAATTATTGTTTAAATAAATTAGCAATCTGGCAGCATTCATTTGCAGGTGGTCAATCCAATGCAGTCATGACGTTTGTGTGAGTGCTTTCCTTTGTCTCAGTGTGTTGCGCAGCAGTTTTATATGAACCGTTTTTTGATTCATCGGGATTGTTTTTAAAACTATACATTCTTTGTACCTTCAAATTAGTGGAAATAAACTTAAGTGTGTCAAGCTGCTCGTTATATTCCGGTAATTCTGGAAGGCTTTTAACATAAGCAATAATATTCATAAATCACATTCCGCGAAGTTGTAAATAACTAAATTTATTAAAAAATATACGTTGTAGGATAGCCTAGCAAGTAACATTTTGACAGAGCACTTACGGTGATTTAAAAAACAACGGCGCTGTTCAAATAATCCAATTATTATTATTGATAAGTACCTAAGTGAGGAAAATTGTTTTTAAAAGTGCTCAGAATTATTGGACTTCGATTATAAATTCAGGAAATCTACTAATTAGTTTCTTAGTTTCAAAATTAGACTATTTAATACGTGAAACGCGTAAGAGGTGAAACCAAAGCATTCCAGAGGTGAAACAATTTAGATACAAAAATAAAACTGATGTGTACAATACAAGAAGACAATCAGTGATTCGCATACGAAAAATGTGAATAATCATTATTGTTAAATAAAATATTTCTTTTCTGGTACTGGATTATGTAATACGGGCTTCGTTCGCAGCAACACGCGAGAGTTGCGATGTTGCTTTCAAATTTTGACAAAGGATAAAACAGTGGTGACATGTGGTGAAAATATGTTTAATTAATTTTTTATTAAAAAAAAACGTTACCGGACAGCAAAGTGCACATAACATTTTTTACTCCAAATGTGCTAAGGAATAGCTGGTTAAAGTTTGTCGGGTTAGTGCCGATACACCCTGTATATATATGATACATGCATATAAAGTAGAGAAAAGTCTCCGAGCATCGCCGGTACACGTCGGCTAGTCTTTATATATAAAAATTCAGCATGCGTATGTTTATGCTTGCAAAACTCGAAAAGTAGTCAACCGATATCACTGAAAATTTTAAAGTTTGTTCTGATTAGACGGCATAGTCCAGTGGCAACGCATTGGACTGCCATTCCGAAGGTCGCGGGTTCGAACCCGGCGTGCGCAAATAAATTTTATTTGATTAATTTGTGTTATTTCACAATTAATTAATTAAAATAATATATAGTATATTTGCGGCACGTTCCAGAGTGGAAGATACTACCAGTATCGCCCTGGTGTAAGACCACCATTCAGAATTGAAACGTTGCTCCAAATGGCTTTAGCCGTGTTTAGTGACTAGATCTGAATAGCCAGGTACTTCCCCACCTTCCTCTTTCCCTTCCCCACTTACCTTCAGCCTCACAACATCCCCCTGGGTATCGATTCTCCAATCCAGGCCGCTCGCAATCGCCGTCGAAAGTACATACATTGGTAGACATTCTTATTCTTGAGTCTCGTCGAAGGTACACACTAACATCAAAACCTCCTAGATCACAAGACCGGGACACACGGGAATCAAATCAGCCTCCTAATTCGTACGGGAACGTCCAAAAAATGTATTTTTATTTATTCTAAATAAGAATAAATTAAAAAAAAAAAAATTAAAACAAAAATTTGTGTAAAATACCATACAAGTTAGGAGGCTGCTTTGAATGAGTGTCCCGGCCTTGTGATCTAGGAAGTTTTGCTTACATACGCCAAAAGTCATTCCACTCGAACAGCGAGTGGGTCGACCCACTCGTTCGAGTAGAATAACTTCGTCGAGAATCGAGTCCCAGGAATGTTGGTTTTAATGTAGAAGAAGTTGGGGACGCTCGAGGAATATAATAATAATAATAATATCGGACAATTCTTATATCGCCGCTTTTGTGAGTTATCACCTCAGGGGTGCTTTACAGTTGATGCAAGTATTTTAAAAAATCCCGGAATGAAAGTTTTTTTAACAGTAACATTGTGGTATACGTGAGTGGTGGAAACAGTCGGAGACTTCTGAGAAAGACATTAGCAATAGACATACATTATAAAGTGTATGAAATCATTTTTTGTGACTAATAATAATGTATTTGGACATTTCGATTAGCGTTCAGCTATTGCTTGATGCTTGTTCGCCCTTATCTAGGACTAGGCTGATCCTGACTCCTGACTCCTGACTCCTGACAGAAGAGTGCGACGAATGTGCTACACAAGTGCGAACTATGTCAAGCTATAATTGTGCATTGATGGAACGGCCTGAATATGTTACTATGGTCACTCCCTGCGTTTCTTTTGCTGGCTCGCTGCTTGTGGGACCTTAGTCAATTAAAGCTAATTAAAACTTATAATGCATGAATCTCTTCATTTTAATATTTAGATTAATAATATAACCTCACAATTCTCGTATAATGGTAAAACGGTACATTTCCTGTCCTTTTTTAAGGACTTTTCACCTCAAACGAGTTTCTAGCTACCTAACAACTGATTGAAAGTAGGCTAAAGTTATCACGAATTGGATACAAAATTATTACACGTCCATCAAATAATTAATTGTCTTTGAATGAGGTCTGATTATTATTATTAGATGTCTTTGTACGTGCCTTCTGTCATTATTTGGGCCTTGCATTTGATGTCTGTATTTTTTCTCTTTTAATATTTTTTTCTCATACATTTACATACTAACAGTTTCTTCCCGAGTATTTCTCAAAAAAAGTGTACATTTTGGAAAAATAAAGTGTGCCTACAAACAGTTCAAAAATTTCACATGTTTTTAATTAATCATACAAAAAAAATATGCACCATTTTGTAGAATAAATATTAGGCTTTAAAATATCGAAAAATAAACATTACAATCGTATTAATTCGCAAATATTTGAATTTTTTTTAAAATATCGATTTTTACCTTCCATACAAAATAAAATTGCCACCCTACCCACCTCATTTGTTTATACTTCATAAAATGCGATAATAACGTTATAATATGTGATTTTTTGTAAGTTTTAGGGTCTTAATTAAATGTAGTTTCTGTAAAAAGGTAATTTTCTATGGAGTTTCATAATAAATTAATAATTTATGCACAAAAAACAAAGTGAGACATCACCATTTACTTTTTAGTAACTACTCTTTAGTTACGTTTTATTAGTACTTCCACCGTAATTTTTTAACCCATTTGTAAAATTTAACATGGGCAACACTAGCCTCTTTCTGATTAATTGTTGGTCTGACTTCTCAGCCATAACATTAATTGTTAAAATCAGTAATAACGTGTTTCTTTAGTGGGACCACTATTTCGTAACAGAAAATATTTTAGCCTTTTTTCACAAAACGGTATGTCTTTTTCTACTCATCTTTTTGTAACATGTGCGGTACGAACATTGCTAAGCTTACATATTAACACTTTTAAATTTTATCAAACCATTGACTTTTTATAACATAAATTCTTATTACAATTTCGTAACGTTTGTTATGAATTTCGTAACGTAATGAAAAAGTTCAATGTAAAGCTGAGTGTACACAGTTACAACGTGATTAAGAAAAGTAAGTATATTGTAAGTGTGTCTAGCATTTTTATGAAAGTCTTATGTAAGTTTAGTAATAATGTAATATATTATGCACAATGCACAAATATACATATGTATTTAGATATAATAGGAAAAAAATAAAATTTATTATACCATAGAGCAGATCTGTTGATGGCGCTGGAAAGTAGGTAGGTTGTAATACATAGGATGCGCTGGAAATTCCTGATGGTCAATGGCAGAGCAGGTGTCGTCGGACTTGTATGTTTTATCATCGCGATTATATGGCATTATACATAATGACAAGTACTTGAAGATCAAGCTGAGCCGTCCAATACTGGTTTTATTTTAAATAAGCTTGAGGCACTCATACACACTATCCGTTCTACAGGCGCTCTATACAATATTTATAAGTGCCTTAAGTTTTTTATAAAAGCTTATTTAAATATAAATTTATTTTTATTTACTCTGATAAAACCATAACTACAGCATAATTTTTTTTTAGGAATGCCCCCAAAAACCAATGCCAAAAGGCAAAACGCTTACAGAGAAAGACTGAAAAGGGAAAATACAAATAAATATGAGGAAATCCGAATTAAGCATTTAACAAAAGTTATAGAAAATATCAAAAATAAAAAAATAAATTCTTACAGAAGAAGAAAAAGAAGAGCTACGGGCAAAGTGGAGACAAGCCAATGATAAAAGAGCTAAAAGAAAGAAAAAGGCTAATCCTACGACACAAGACAATAATACATTTGAACGTAGAAAAAATAATAAAAAAATCCTAAAGGAAAGACTACAAAAGCTGACTGAAGAAAATACTCGATTAAAAAGTCGAAATAAGAATTTAAGACAGTGCTGTAATCGGATGAAAAGGCAAGTGAATATTCTGAAAATATTATTGCATAAACAAACTAAGACTAATAATGATGCTATTCCCATCGAAACTGGATTATATAATAAATCGGAGATGTTATAATAGGAAATAATAATGCCATAGAAAATAACACTGATATTGAAAATATGAATAGTGAAAATGAAGATTCTAACAAAATCAAAGATAAACCATGTGGAGTGACTATCTTAAAAACGAAAAACTGGAAAATATACATAAAAAAAGAAAGTGGTTTGTAAGGGCCTTATCTCTAAATCTCTATCACTAAATGACTATATTCATGCGCCAAAGCGGAGTGATAAACCAAAGACTGAAAAACTGACCAAATGTGTCTCGGAAAGATTTCAATTATTATAAAGATGAGGAAGAAATTTATAAAACGCTAATGGATAGTGATTCAAACTAAATAATTGTATGTTATTAAATTTTTTATAGTTTAAACAGTGCCTGTTCTTTAATTTCTTAAGATTTGTTGAATATTGTGTTAGGTACTTCAATTTGGGAGCTGATAATTTGATTAAAAAACATTTATTTATACTCCCTTGTTTTTTTTTAAACCCCTTTGGTATAACAAAATACAAATATTTGGGTCGTGAGTTTATGTATGTTTGTAGTATGTACAATAAATAAAAAAGTAAAGGATAATTTCTTACATTTAAAAAAGACGACAACTAATTAAATTGAATAAATAATAAAAAAAGTAAAATAAAATTTGCCATTGTGTAAACAAGCCTTATGTTTACTATTTAGTTATGTCTTATGACTATTTCGTAACACTATTTCGTAACTACATTTTCGTTACGTACATTTATTTTGAGAAATACTCTCCCGTTAAACTACTGAAAAGTATTTGGTCAACTAGGTTGGTTTCAAAAAGTTGCGTTGACATAAAAATCGTTGCAAATCATTTATGGGCTCTCTGTTCGAGATTTTGCTGCTTCGGAAAAAAACCAATTAAAATTCCCAGAAAGTTATTAAGTGTGTAAATAAGAACCCACATAACATAATCTGATCGATATTACGGTGTCATTTTGCGGTTGCAAATGCCAATCTTTTGTATCATATTTCGCCCCTAACGTGGTCGCCCGCAACAGTGATGCACAACCTGGCGGCCCGCGGGCCTTTTCGGCTAAATAAAATAAATAAAAATCAAAATTTATTTATTGTTTTTATGTTGGGACTATCGAAATACTTTTTCCGTTTTATTTTACAAAATACAAAATGGTATCGTGACAAACGTGTTTGTCTTCAATATTTAGAATCAGCCGCCCTAAATTTGTTTAGTTAAAGACCCAGTTTTAGTTAAATAGGTCTTTAACTAAATCTAACTTATTAAGACAAACCTTTACGTATCTGTCTTTAACTAAATCTAACTTATTAAGACAAACCTTTACGTATCTGTCTTTAACTAAATCTAACTTATTAAGACTAACCTTTACGTTTCTGTCTTCAATATTTAGAATCAGCCGCCCTAAATTTGTTTTAATGGGTTATGTTTAGTTAAATAAGCCTTATGCCCCCGCATTCCCAAATTCTACCGAATTATAACAAATTTCTCTTTAACTCTTTAAGTTCCAAAAATCTAAATGTTATTTTTTTTAAATAATATTGGTTAAGCCGAAACGATAATTATATGAAATTCCCTCGATAGAAAAAAATCGCAAATTAAGGTCCGAAAATTATTGAAAACATGTTTTGTTCTGTTATTTAATATGTCATAGGTATGAAAAAAATCACAGTGTATCTTGACATTGAAACTAAAGCATTTGTCGAGAGATTTTCGCTTTATTTCAAAGGAGTTGTGTTTTATTAAATAATTCCACCATTTTCACTTAATTATCATCGTTTTTTTAATAATAGCGATGTCCCTCTAATATTCTTATTCACATATTTACCCTTTTAAACCATCTTTGAACGCTTATTACGGAGCCTCAACTTCTCATGCTAATTTGTTTGATCACAGCAAATTTTTTTAACACACAGCTATTATCCGTGGAGTCGATTTGTTTTCGGAACATTGTTGTGTCTCCTTACCATAGTGACCCATTTTTAAAAGTTTTTATATTTTTAATAATATTTTTAATGTATATTTCATCACCTTTAAAAACCAGTTTTTGGTTTTCGAATGCGTTGAGAAATATCCCGTTTACTTGGATTTTATTGAGAATCGGAAATACACATATTCTCTGACTTTCTGACAGCATCTTTAAGAAATGTAACGGTAAATATTCCTGAAGGATTAAAAAATCATATTTAAAAAAATTGTATGGCATCTAAACATTATTAAGAAATGCTGGATTTTAGGTAGGTGCCAAGTTAATTTATTTATAATGGGTACTTATTTAGTTATTTATTGGGACCTTTGTACGGTACCTACATTAAAAAAATACAATTCACGGGCTTAAAAGGTTGTGCATCACTGACCTGTTATCATGATTACGTCATTGTTATTTTGAGGGGTCCGTGACGGCGCATAAGTGGCGACGTTCTCCAGGGAAAAATAACCCTTATGGTATCCTGCTTAGGGATCTAATTGGCGTGAAAATTACAGAGGTTAATCTTACGACTGTATAACTGTGTACTAAGGATTAAATTGAGGATGAAATTTTTTTATGAAATGTGATCGATCACTGCACCCGAATTAAGAGAGGATGGAATAAGCATTCCTTCCTTCATTCACATTCATACATGCTCTTCGGTTATACCTTCTCTTGACATTTATTTATGTTTATACAGGGTGTAACAGCATGTACCAAAAGTATTTCAACCAGAGATTCCTGAGCGAATTTGGAGTACAAAATCTAGATGTCATTTTGCTGTCCAATGACCTTTTTTTAATTAAATAATTTCAATAAAAATTTTGAAATACACCAAAACTGTCACTTGATCATGCCAAGTCTTTGGCCTGGGTCTCATTATTTCAGCTTCATATTTATAGTTTTTTCATCTTCAGTGCCGCATTGCCAAGTTGTAATTTAACTCCTACGTATTTTTGTCAAAGGGAGAAAAAGAGGGGAGCACTTGTCAGCCCTTCTCGAGGCTTGCGTCTGACTCATGACATTCAATTTTTCAACCCTTATTATTCAGGTACCTACCTTTATCACCACCATCTTCTTCCCCTTGTCATGTTTGGGCCGGGGACCCATCACCTCTACAATGTGACTAAAAATAATAATCATGAAATTCACAAATTTCTGTAGTATGTAATATATATACATTTTTATTTAGTTTTGGCTGCGTGGCGAAGATATATTGAATTAACTAATGTTGTATATGTTATTCTTTACACCAATAATAGAAACAAAGCGAGATATGCAATGGAAGCTTTCCGATTGTCGCCGAACTACGATCAAGCTACACGGACTGCAGTAGTATGGGTGGAAGATGTTTGCCAGACACGTCGTGGCGCAATACTAATACTGGTTCATGGCCCATCCCCCTTGCTTCTATTATATATTTCTGTGTGACAGTAATATAGGTGAATAATGTTGGCGACTTTTTGTGGTTTCATACTAATAATGATTCGGCTCTTTTCGACTTGTTTCTATTATCAATGGTTTTATAATTACTTTAATTTGCATAGTAAATAATGTAATATTTTCTCATTTCCAGCATCTGAAGATCAAATTCGACGAGTCCCTCACCAGAACCTTTGAATACCCCTCCGAGGCCTCCCTCGGCGAGGAGCTGCTCTTCACGAGTCCTGCTTCAGCCGCCCCCGCACCACCCATAGGTAAACACACCAACAGACGACCGCTTCTCTATCTAAATACCTTTAAAACACACCCGGCATGACCTATGTTTCGTCTGTACAATGATCTGTTAACAGACGATTGCACAGTCTAATTAAGTATGTTTGGACTCCGCCCCAGAGGTATAGGGGTAGCTTATTCAAAATGTTTAGTTCTAATGACATCATGTTTAGTTCGACACAGGTGTACCCTAGTGAGACAGATGTCGATAAATACAAGTAAAAACCTTTATATTGATAAATAAATAAATAAAAATTTAAAAAAAAAAAAAATGGCAGTTAGAACCATGTCATAGCAACAAGTGAACAACTCGAAGTTGTGAACTAAAATCGTACATGGTTACATAAATAGCTTATTTTGTCACAAATGGTACATTTAAAATAGGTATTAAAATAATACAGATAAATAGACCAGTTTTTCTTACAAGTATTCAGCAATGGTTTATTTAAAATTGTAATTAATAGAATATACGTAAATAAAATAGTTGTTTTTACAAATATTTAACAAAGATCCAGAACAAAATTTGGTTTGCTTGAAGGGACCATTCTACGGAGGAATCTTTATTCTATGAGCTATACTGTTTAACTTTATGTCTGAATTCATACTGAGCGGGTTTTGGCTCGGGGATTGCACACACACAGATCCCGCGAGCCATTGGCTCGGGGATTCGCCCCATTTGGTCGAGCCAAGCCATGGCTTTTTGGACTCGCCAAATATCAAGCGGAGCCTGCAAAGCCTAGTCATGCCACCTTAGTTTGCCCACACACAATGAGTTTTGGCTCTGCCATGTGTGTCCAGCTTTAGATTCCGAGAATCACAACAATTTGTGTTAAAATGTTTAAATTGTTTTTTCAGTCTATCAAAAGAGGAAAAAAAACATCTTCATCACTCTGTCCTTCTCCAGTGCTAAATACCCACTCAATTCAGAGTCCATAGTTTAAATGCTATCAGTAAAAACACTAATTATTTAATTAACATTGAATCATTTTAATCCTATTGAAAATTATCACAGTTGTTCTAGTTGAATCATCTCTCAAAAATCTATACAAAGTTCACAGATCCCCTGATAATTTTTGACACACGCAGTTAATAAACAAGAACTTTTTGTATTGATTTTTGAATTTTTTTAAAATTATCACAATTTATTATGGTGCACTACAATACCCCCCAAAAAAAATTAATTGGTACCCCAAAGTGGGGTGACTTTGACAATTTTTAACTTTGAAACTAATTTAGTTTCATTGTTATAAAAAACATTTCTGTCAGAATTTTTTATGTCATATTTATTTCACATGCTTAAAATTATCAATATATATATATTTTTTAAATTTGTATGACTGTGTTTGGGGAGTCTAAAAAAATAAATCTCCTTTCGGAGAGGGGTGACTTTGATGTACCATTATTTATTAGCTTATTTGATTACGTTTAAAAAAATATTGTTAAAAGTAAACTGGGAGTTTTAATATTCAACTAAGTTTGTACATTATATCAATAGACACTGATATACAATACAATATAAAGACACAAAACTACTTATTATTACAGTTTTCTCTGTCTAAAAATATCTAAAAAAAGACAGCTTCACAATTGACAAAATGTTCTAATATAACTAAAAATTAACTAATTTGACACTTATTTAACCACTCGGAACATTAGAACGTCAAAAGACGTAAATATGATAATTGCGGTCAAGACATTAGTACGTCTTTTCACGTAAACGCGCGAGATTTTACAAAAATCGATTTATTTCCATCACTAGTATACGGATTGCCATGATTTAAAAAACAGAGTATCGATAATGAATAACGCTACGCGTCTGTCTTCAAGAATATCTATGGAATTTAGAGGTGCATTATCTAAGTCGATTGAATCTGTCATCTTGTTCGTTCATAATTTATTGCGTTTCTAAATAATTTATTAAAAATATTTTAGTTTGGACGGTTAATATTTTGAGGTGACTAATAGTTTTTAATTATATTTCTTCAATATATAAAGTGTTATTTCTTTATGATACTCAGAAAAAAGTACATTTTTCACAGCTTTGAAATAATGGTCAGCGATTTTTACATATTTTTGACGTTTTCAGAAAATGTATATTTAGAAACGCAAATATTTACGTATAACAAAACAATACGATAGTGAATTTCATAATCTTTCCAAAACATTTTTTAGAATGAGGCTACGTTTCCCAAAACGTGAGTTATGAAGCTTTTAACAAAACTCGTGAATAACACAAAAATTTTTACTTTTTGACAGTTCGCAAAGGAACACAAAGTAAATAAAAGTCTTTTTCTGAGAGGTTAAAGTCGCCCCCCGATTCAAAAGTCTCCCCGTATTATTTTAGCTACCTTGGTAAATACCCAAATATTGGTACCCATTTTTATCACATCAAGGAACTTTATATTGTTGTAATTTATTTTATTATTGCAACGAGTAGCTATGCGTATTATCATAAGGTGTGTTGTATTTCTCCTCGGAGCTATATTTTATGGATAATATTAGATTCTAGCAAATAGATTACAATGAAGTAAGTGTAATCTTATCTGGGGATGACGCAAAAACAAGTTATTTGTAGTGACGGTGTAGAATCAATATCGCTCACTTCCTGCAATTGATTTATCAGAATTTCATCAATACGTAATTGGTGAAGATGGTAGAGTCAGCTCATGTTTACAAGATCGTCACTAAAATTATTATTATTATTATCGTTTTATAATGTTATATATAGTGACTGCTAGGTCTTCTAGAATTCTTCTTTTCTTTGTCCAATTTCTCCCTCCAGATTGTAAAATGTATTTTGTGTGTTTGGTCCGCCATGACTGTACTCGTTGTTAATAGAGACAATGAAAGATGTGGCATGGAAGCATGCCAACTATCGCTGAGCTGCGACCAAACCGTATCGACTATCAAAGTGACTACACAATGAAAGTTATGCGTTTGGTGTGATTTAAAAACCAAAGATAGATGCGATTTGCAGTAGTATTGGTCAATCATGTTGGCGACACTTTTGTGTGTACAGGTTCATGCTATTAATGTTTTATGGCTTATCTCCCTTGTTGATATTATCTATATGTGTCCCTTTTGACACGTCGATTTACTTAGTGCTTATCCCTTTAAAAACCTTCCACACAATATCAGTTACCCTACTGCTGACAGCTCTGTTATAACCACTCTATGTCTTTTACAAAGAAAGTCCATGAGAAAGATTACAACAGATCATTTTGTCGTTGAACCTCCTTGTATACACCCTGTATAATCATGTAAGTGGCTAGTTCTCACCCCCGCTTCTCCCTCAGGTGTGGGGGGATCCCTGTCCAACTACACCCCCTCCAAGGTGTCCCTGCAGGCAGACTCCTTCCAGCTGGGGGTCACGCGCACCCAGTCTCAGCCAGGCGGAGAAGTGGCCCGCAACGGGAACACCAACGGCACCAGCAAGGGGACCAACGGAGGTGCAAATCAATCTGTTATTACTATACTTCACCTAACAAGATTAACTAAAACACATTGACTTTGGGATCAGAGCAATGAGGTCGTCTCTTAATTTATTTATTTTTGATGAAAATATATTATATTTAAAGTATTATTAACGACAGTAAAATTAGCATAAAGTTATGAGCTTTCAATGTGAACTTCGGTAAAACCTGCACAATGGTGTGACGTGACATCGCACGAGACATAAATCATTACAATTCTTAATATTGCGTGTTTACCATGATGTCAGAAGCTGTTCATTCATCCGCAAATAACAAAATTTGGACCGCTTACATCTTAGGTACTATTCGGTATTTTACAAAAATTAAAAAAAAAATTCCTCAGCGTGCTCTTATTAAAACAATATATTTGTAAAAAAACATGAAATTTCACTGTAGGAGACGACCTCAATGTATAACCTCCTGACTTTGAATGCAGAAAAACCTCATCATCTCTAAATTGTATAAAAAAAGACACTATCCGTGTCTATTTGTACGCTTAGTTCTTCTAAACTACGCAATGAATTTTGATAGGGTTTTCTGTATCATTTAGAGAATTTCTTCCGGCAGGTTTATATATATATAATACATGCACATTATATTTGGTGACTGGATAAATCATGAAAATGATAATTCATCACATCTTTAAAAAGTTATACAGGGTGTCCGGAAACTCGTAGTACAAGCGGGAAACTGGTGAATCTACATCACATTTGGAGTCGATTTTGTAGTATATTTTTTTTTTATTTGAGCTTTCGTTATCGAGTAAATCGAGTTTGAAGTTGATTTTTTTTTTTTTTTTTTTTTTTTTTTAATCAAATTCTTATAAATTATTACTGAAGATCAAAGTACCCAACTAATTAAAACTATTTGAAAGTAAAACAAATGAAGAAACTCGGATTTGAAGCATTATTTTGAAATCACCCTTCATTTAAACCGGTGTAATCATAAAATATTTCTGCTCTGCAGGGTTAAAACATCTATTATTCAACCCTAAACACCAGAAAAAACTTTAACCCTAAAATAGCCGAAAAATATTTTTTTTTGTTTTTTTTTTTTTTTTGAAAATGCTCAAATCAAAAAACTTTATGTTTTTTTGGGTTCCCCATGTGGTGTAGATTCTCCAGTTTCCCGCTTGTACTACGAGTTTCCGGACACCGTGTATAAAGTCATGCAAAGTGATGAAACAAAAACTTTATTAACTGAGTTAAGTAGGTTAGGTTAAGTTAGGTTAAAAAAAATTCATCGTTTTTAATGACTTTATATCACTTTTTCAAAGTGTGTTGAATAGTCACTGTGTTGAGTTAGCATCGAACCTTATACTTACAGGTGGGTACATGTCGGCTAGTTTTCATTATAAACTAAGCGTACAAACAGACAGACGATAGCGACTTTGTTTTACACTATTTAGAGATAACCTTAGTCATTCAATAATCATTTGGGCTTTGAGGTACCATTCGGGTTTCAGAAGAACCTAATTTTTAAATAACTATTTGTGTTATATAACCTAAGGTCTTAAAGGACCATTTGACATTTGGATAACCTTCTCATTATTATTATAAATAACCTTAGTCATTCAATAACCATTTCGACTTTAGGGAACCATTTGGGTTTCGGAAGAACCTAATGTTTAAATAATCTAAGGTTTTACGGGACCATTTGGTCTTAGGATAACCTTGTCAATTTTATTATTAATCTAGACTTTTTATTACTGGCCGGTTAGTGGCTAAATTGAAAATTACGCCCGGCTCTTACCAGGCGTCATGGGCTCAATTCAAATGATCAACATCTTCTGCTTATAAATATGGTAGTAGAAGTTTTTCAAATATTGTCAGATTGGGTTTTAGATTACTATCATTTTTCAATAACCATTTGTTTTAGTTAACCCAATTCAATAACTCTATTTGCGCTATGAATGGCCATTTTAAATAACACCAACATTCACTTATCATTTTAAATACGTACCTCAATAACACTAACTGACCGCACATTTACTAAATAGTGTTTGACATAGAAAAGATAAACCAATAAGTGTGATCTATACTGACTTGAAACAAAACTGATGTCGCCAAATTGAATAAGGCCTTTGTAATCTCAGGCGATCAGCTAGTGATTATCAGTTAAAGAAAGAATTTATATATTTCAAAATGAAGTAGGATAAATTGAGCTTACTCTGGGCACCACAACATCCTGCTATCGGTTTATCTTGTCTTTGATGTGTGTGCAATATAATATCCCCTCAAATGTAATGTTCATCGTGTCTCAATCGTAATGAATGAAGGGTCTCATAATTTCCAGACGCTGCCAGCAGTTTGGAAGACTCATCTGTAGAGATGAACTCTCTGGACAATGTGAAGCCCTGCGATGAAGACGTCTCCCACACCTGGAGCCACGAGACCCACAAAGGAGACGGAGACCTCCTGTTTTGAAGTCAAGATGGCGTCGACATCTCGGAACTGAAGTCAACTCACACTTAAAAGTTAAAGAGGCATCAAACCCAAAAATTTTAGACTGCAGGTCATGAAACTCTTAACTTGTGGAGATGGCCCCTATTTATAAAGTCACGTAGCACTTTATAAAGATAATGGCCTCTTTTTGTATTGTGATAACATGATATACGATAGTGATGGCCTCTGTGAATCATGAACTCAATACATATATTCTAAAATATTGAATTCATAAAACCTGCATAAGTAACCTATTCTTATGAATACGTACTAAGATGATGATGATGATGGCCTCTTTTTCGGTATCATGAAATAAATATAAGATTGATCTTTTTGTAGTCACAAAATCCCGAAGGGGAAAATTAGCCTCTTTTTGGAAATCAATCGGTACCCAGAAAGACGACAGTGACCTCATTTTAATCCGAAAGGGTGTGGTGATCTCCTTGGAAATCACTAAACCCAGAAAGACGACAGTGACCTCATTTTAATCCGAAAGGGTGTGGTGATCTCCTTGGAAATCACGAAACCCAGAAAGACGACAGTGACCTCATTTTAATCCGAAAGGGTGTGGTGATCTCCTTGGAAATCACTAAACCCAGAAAGACGACAGTGGCCTCATTTTAATCCGAAAGGGTGTGGTGATCTCCTTGGAAATCACTAAACCCAGAAAGACGACAGTGGCCTCATTTTAATCCGAAAGGGTGTGGTGATCTCCTTGGAAATCACTAAACCCAGAAAGACGACAGTGGCCTCATTTTAAACCGAAAGGGTGTGGTGATCTCCTTGGAAATCACTAAACCCAGAAAGACGACAGTGGCCTCATTTTAATCCGAAAGGGCGTGGTGATCTCCTTGGAAATCACTAAACCCAGAAAGACGACAGTGACCTCATTTTAATCCGAAAGGGTGTGGTGATCTCCTTGGAAACTTTTTAAACCCAAAAAAGCAAAGTCACGAAACCCCAAAAGGTGACGGTGACATTTTTATACAGTCGTAAAACCCAGAAATGTGTCAGTTGCGTATGGTTCTGATGTCGAATAGCCATAATTGTACATACGTCATAATCCTCGTAATACGCTAGAATATAACAAATAAGTGCAACGCTTAAACGCCGGGATACGCAAATAATGCTTTATCATAAGTATGCGATAATCTCTGTTGGGGAGTGCATTATAATGACTTTATCATTACTTTTTGTAAATATTTTGTAAGTTATTGAATACGCAATTATCGTGCTACTTCAGCTTGTGATGTTTTCACTCTATAAAATGAATTTAGTTTCACGTTGATGAAATTACTATAATAGGTATAATTATTTTTTTACAATTTTAATTTTTAAGTATTTTTGCTAGTTTTCTGAAGGTATGGCTGTATCGCAAGCATTTTATTTTTCCCATACATACATTCTAATATTTATTATCTGGTGTGAATTTCAAGACTAATTTTTTTTAAACTATTAATAATACAATAGTATTATGACATTTTGATTTCAATTTAAAAAAGACTTGAATTTTTGTAATAATAATTTTAAATTTCTCTTTATTTGAAGCGCTAGCTTGAATTTGACATGATTGTAAAATATTTATCATTTTAATTATATTCTGTATTTAAAAAATATAAAATTTTTTGTTTCTTAAAATATTGTTGATATTTGAGAAACCCATTGAGATTATGGTCAAATTTTTAGCTTGTACGGCACTTTCAAGGTTATGTCTCTCTTCCTGTTAATACTAAATAGTAATTTGAGTGAACGCACGAAAGCGCAATTCTAAAATTATAATTACATTCCTTCGCTATCTGTTCCATGACTTAAAAAACCTTTTGATTCCGTGTTAGAAAAATCATAATGGAAATTTCATTAGTACTTACCTCATGTTACAACCCTAAACAAATCTATTGTATCGAGAATGGTTTGACTTTTGAATGTGATAGAGTGCCAAGTTTTGAAAAATTCGACTTAATTAATGTTTCTTTAGTCCAAAATGATGTTTATATTTTTTTAGAAAAATAATTTTGGTATGAAGATTTTCATGAAATTTCAGTTCTTGAAAATCTTCATATGAAAAAAAGCTACAACAACATCAATAATACCATTTTTTGTAATATTAGCACTCTATTACACCCAAAAGTCACGAGTTGCCACTGATAATGCCGACAGAACTTTTAAAAAAATGTGATAAAATGCCGGACATGATATCACAAAATTCCACCATTATTTAAAAATGCCTTTTTAAATTAGATTTTGTAACAGTTTATTTCTCATGATCGAACTGTCAGATTTTTCTATATTTTTAATATGTAGAATGATTGAATCCGCAAATGGTTGTATCGTGAAGCGATTGCATCTGGTAGATTTTCCAAGGTTTTTGTATATGTATTTCTTATCAGTAGGCATTGTCAATATTTTCTCTAAATGTTTAAGCGATATATTGTATTATGTCAAACAGAGTCTGATTTTGTATTAATCAAAAATTTACCTGCGGTGATTTCGAATTCTGAAAACTAACCAATTATTACTAACATATCGAAAATTTTGTATGCATTTATACAAAGTTTTTATAACTTTTTTTACAATACAATAAATTCCACAAAATTAGACTGTTTTTGTAATGGTTGTTTAAAATGGCAGTTTGTGCCAATTAGTGTATAATAACATGTATGAAAGTTTTCAATTTGTTTACTTTGAAAAATAGCTTTGAATGTCTGTAAAGGTTTAGCGACAAATATCATTAATTAATCTAATTGAGATTGTACATTGTTAATGAACTTTATCTCTAACATCCATTTCTGTAAGTAGGACCAAACCTTTGTCAGTTGAGGTCCATCTTCAGTACTACGTGCTTTCATACAAGCGTTCAGTTTCATCACGGACTTAGCTTTTGTATTGTTATTAACTGATATTTTTAAAACATGCAAAACGGGGACAATATTAATCAAATTTTTGAACCCATCCCATGTACAAAATACAATTGAATAATTATTATTTGTCATGGTAATAATACATATTATATCTTGCTGTCAATATGGTTAGATTTGGGTATCTTGGGTCCGGCCTGTCAAACCTTGATGTATTGCAATAACAATGCCTGAATTATTCTTTTATAATTCTGCTAGTACGTAAAATGGCTTTAAAATTGTATTATATAAGTTTTGCTCATTGTGTTTAATTGCATAATTTATTTGAGGATAAAATAAAGGAGCCAAATTCCTCGCAAATCACATCAGTACTTGTATATAATATCAGTATGTTAATTTAATTAAATGTAGGATAATTATTTATAATTAGGTTTCTTATTCATTGTGTATGAATGTCATTATCTATGCTTTTAGTAATATTATCTTTGAAATACATAATATTTAAGTGAGAAAACGTAGACAAATACTATATTCCTTATTGATGCATTTATTGTTTTCCGTGTTTTAAAAAAAATTTATATTGATAGCAACACTAAACTTCTCTGTGTTAGACCATTGATATGAAATACTATGCTAGAAAAGTTCTCAGTCATTTTAATGTCATTTTAATCACATTGTAATAACTGAGAAGCTCCTAGAGAAATAATGTATTTTATATCAATGTGATTCACAATCATTTTTCGAAACCATTCCAAAAAATTATAGTTTTTAAAAATGCCATTTCAAAATGAAAACGCAATAACATTAAAAAGCGAAGATTTCCTTTTATTATAAAATATAAATAAATATAATTAGCAATAATTATGATTATTATTTGTAAAGTCATTTTTTTAATATTACATAGCGTTAATTAATTAAAATAACATTTATGTTTATTTTTCAGCAGTCCATTAATAATTATTCTTTTCGTTAATATTTTAACCAAGAAGCCTTTTCAAAAGTCCAATTATACGCATTTATAATCTGTCGTCAAAAATTAATAAATCCAATCGCTAATTTTAAACATATTAATAACAAAATATCTTAAGTTATGAGCTTTGAAAGTAAACTTGGGTAATACGACCGCTGAAATGTCACGAGACACAATTCACAACGGCTCTCGGTGGACCTTCGCTCACAGTATTTACCGTGAATTACCTACGTATTTTATGTATCGTGACTTTTCACGCTTATCGGCCAGCCGGCGACATTCTCCTAAGATATCATCAACAGTTATTCGGTATTTTCAAAAGTTCTGTATTTAGCTGGCTCTAATTCGGGGGCTTAGAATCAAAGGGGCCTAGCTACAAAAACTGGTGTTTCGAGTTAAGCTTGGTTTTGGTAATGCATTTATTAGTGACACAAAGCTCTATCTCGTACATACAGCCGTTTAAGAGATACAGTTGGCGATATGAGCATTCCAATCTTTATTTGCATTTATCTCGAAACTATGTTTTAGAAGATGGGCCCCTGTGGTCCTAAACCCCCGAATTAATATGATATATTTGTAATTAACATGAAATTTCGCCGCAGGAGGCAACCTGACTGCAACATCCTCAGCTTTTATTTTTTCTCTGATTTACGCAAATTAACCTAACCAAACTATTTATTTTTCTAAATGAATCGAATCACAAGAGAAGTTTTTAAGGGTTTTATTATAAATGATATATGAAAAAATTTGTCACAGAGGTTAGGCATTTTTCTATTTAGTTTCTTAAATATTACACATAAGAGCAGAGAATATGAAAAAAATCATTGTTCAACTTATGCCTAAAAATTCAAGTGTATAATTTCCCTACTGAATTAATTGAGTGGAGTTGTTTTCTTTGTATATAGCTTTTTAAATATAATCACTTCTGACGATTCTGTCTTTTGTTATCGATTCGCGCTCGTAGGAGAATAATTGATCAACCAGAATGATAAACAATACAAAACGGGTCCAATACAAACTGGGACTTTTTTTTGAATTGTGGGCCGATCTAAGGGTTTTCTATCTGACGTAGTTTTTCGATAATATTATTTACATTGCCTTTTACCCTTTGTGTATCAAATACTACAGAATAATTAAAGTTGTTTTCGAAGATTAATTATTTATCAGGCTTTTTATTTCAAAAGAGTAAAAAAGACAAAAAAAAACTTATTAAAACTTGTCCATAAAAACTTCAGTAAAAATTGTGCCTAATCGGTAGGTCATCATTTTTCCTCAGAGTTTTCACTCTTTCCAACAATCAAATCAGCATATTGAATTTAGATTAAAAGTTTACCAATAAAAAAAAACCACATTTTTCTTCAGTGGGTGAACCGATGAATTCGAAGCAAATCTCAAAAAAATTATTTTAACTTCTAAGTTCGTATATTGTTACACTAAGGGTTGAATGGATGTAACCGCTTGTATAATCTGGGGCAATTAGTATTGCCGCCCTTGGCAAGTCATTTGCCAAAAAGGTGATATGCGCATATGATTTTATTTAGTTTTACCCTTTAGAACTTCTGATATTGTACTGCCTCCCTTTACTCATAAGTAATGTACTATTTATAAAGTGATATAATTAATAAATGATTTCAAATATGATCTACCCTTTTTTTCATTATAACTACTTTTTTTCAGATTAACCAGAATAAATTATAATCCATATTTCGATTAGAGGCGCTACTGCATACTAATATCTCGTCGAAACTTGTTCCACTATTAGAATGCGATAAGCAGTGTGCTTAGAACGGATTCGGTAGTTTTAGTTAGAGCGATGGGAGAGTTGGAGGTCAGTTGAAGGTAAAAAAGCAGAAACTATTTTTTCACTTCATGTCTCATCTAAACATAATATATCAATGTGAAAACAACTTGTATTTGGCAATCTGTACTTTTGCATAATAATATTATATTTGTATATAGAATAAAGGAAATAGTACTATTTCTATTTTTCATACTGTTCATGTTGGACTTCCACTATATGTAATGATTTTAAAACTTTTATCCACTTTTTTTTATTCAATACTGTTACCGCTTCCAGTCTGTCATGGCCATCTTCAAACTGGTACAATTTTTATCTTTTATCAATTTTTTATTTTATTCAATTATTCCCTATGTAGTAAATAAATCAATAAAACCATTTTAAATTTGTCTCAATGCCAATAATAACCAAACAATCGGAAATTTTATTTTGTATTTCATAAAAAAAGATCGATAATCAAGTGCGCCTTTTAGTCCTTTAGTTTACATTTTTGTCAACGAATGGCGTTAGTACATACTAGTATGTCATTCATAACTTTTCATAACTAAATATGATAAGTGATCATGGTGTCCCACTTGTGTCTATCAACGCAGTGGCCTAAGTATGGCGGGACCACATTCAAAAGATACGGTACGTCTTTGTATGAAATTTTATGTTTTTGTTTTTATAAACATCTAAGAGTGTTGACACACGAGGATTTGTTTTCATATTGTGGAGAATAATCTGTTCTGTCTATATAGTCCAATAAATCATGCCAGAATGCTATAATTTGACATTTAATTGCGTGTATAGGTATTTGAAAATATGTACCGCGTACGGGTATAGATAAAACGGAGCAAATTAACGCGTTCATTAAGACAGAGATCCTGAGTTCGATTCCCAGTTGAGACCGTTAATTTTGTATTTTTCTGTGCCTATTATCTTATTATCTTGTTCTATATCATGTTTTGTTTAGATTTATTAATATCATCTTAAATCATAATAAATTATTAAGAATTCAACAACCTTTCATTGGAATATCGTCTTAATAAAAATATAACTTAACCAATCATTAACCATTTAAAAACTAGATAGGTACTTAAAGTTAAAATATCAATAAATTCTAAATATCTTTTAACGATATGAAATGCAAAATCAGGATATAACAATACATTCTGATATGATTTGAGTTTTTCACAGCCAAAAGTATAAATATCTTGAATAATTTTTGGTTATTATGCCATATTGAGCTTTCCCCTTCTTTAGTCAATGTTTTGGACAGCATTACATGTCCATGATCAGGGCAGATGAAACAAAATGTTGGTTAAAGAAGGAGGAAGCGCAACACGGCGTAATAAAACAAAAATTAATAATAAAAATTCAATACTGTTTAATGTAATTTCAATAAAATCATTTTATCACCCCTGATACCCCAAAAATTTTATATATATATATTTATATATATCTATACCGTAGCTTAAGGCGATGCCATACGTAGTAATGGAAAATCATGTGTTTTTGGTTTGAAAATTTGGTTACCTAGAAATGTTTCAGGTGTTTTAATACTGCGAGTATAATACATCTTGGACTTTGAAATAATCGAGTATTTTTTAGATAAGTCTTTTTATAAGCCCAGAAAAAAATAATGTGTAAGGCCTATGAAAACTGCTTTAAAGTTCAAAATCTCCTACTTACGAACCCATTTTCGGTTATGATTTCATTGTATAATGTGGCAAATTAAGTTATTTATAAAATGATCGAAAAAAAAATTAAATATTTATGCCTGAACATCCACAAAATAAAATAAAAGGCACTTTTTGGCCATGTTTTTTTCATGCATAAATCAAAACAGGCGGATGGTGTTAAGCAGGAATTTAAACCTTATCGCCATCTACGTAAGGGTTATTATTGATAGCGGCTCAATTTAAAATCTTACACGACGTAGTGCATCGCCTTAAGAAAAAATTACCAGCACAAAATACAAGTCACTAAAGGTCATAAATAAGAAAGTGAAAATAAGTTTAAAATTTTTAATAAATAATTACTATTTCTAAGACAATATCGAGGATGATTAGGTAGGTACTGGCTTAATAAAATTCAATTTGTTATCATTGGGCATGTTCCTACCTACATAAAAATCATAATTTCGATATTTGAATTCCTTTTTTCAAATATGTAATTTATGATTTCTAATTTTAACATGTTCAATGTTTGACACATAAAAATACTAGATTAGAAATGTCGAATTTTTTATAGACCATGTAAATTATTATCTGTTTTAATAACTTAAGTTCGCCCTGTGTCAGTTAATCAACAGTCATGCTTAGTGTTGGATCCTTCTTTAAATTTCATAAACGATTCAGGCACAATGTTTACCTTGGAAAGACATTATCCAACAATTTGTCAAAAATTTTCAAAAGATATTATGCAGATGAATCGAGTTCTTTGGGTTGTCCCGATGCATTTACTCCGCCAAAAATATCTACGAAGGAGGTCCGAAACGAACCTATTTTGCAATACTTGAGTTGTTCTTGCGAAAGAACCGATCTGGAATCTTTCATCAGTAGGCTATCTTGTCCCATCACTGATATTCCAATTGTAATCGGTGACGAAGAGATCAAGATGGAAAGAGCTGAATATCAATACTCTCCCTACGACCATCAAACCAAAGTAGCCAGATTTTACTTGGCCGACGGTGAGACAATAAAGCGAGCGATAAGGAACTGCACGCAGATGCAGAAGGTTTGGGATAAGTTCCGTTGGGAAGACAGGATTAAGATTTTCGAAAAGGCGACGGAGTTGGCTGCCGGGCCTTATAGACAAAAGCTCAATGCCGCCACAATGATCGGACAGGGAAAGACTGCTATACAAGCGGAGATTGATTCCGCTTGCGAATTTATAGACTTCCTTAATTTCAACTGCGCTTATTTGATTGAGATTCTCAAATATCAACCGCTCTCACCTGAACCGGAGATAACCAAAAACTTTTATAGACTCCGAGGCTGCGAAGGCTTCTGGGCCGCCATCGCACCGTTTAACTTTACGGCCATCGGAGGTAATCTGGCTTCCTCGCCGGTACTGATGGGAAACTCCGTGCTGTGGAAACCGTGCCACACGGCTATGCTGTCTAGCTGGGTGATGTTCGAGATCTTCCGAGAAGCTGGACTTCCACCCGGAGTGTTGAATTTTTGTCCCGCTGACGGACCGGAATTCGGAGATACCATCACGGCTTCTCCTCACCTCGCCGGCATCAACTTCACCGGTTCTACCAAAGTGTATAATCGACTACTGACGCAAGTCGCTACGAACATCGAAAGTTATCGCAACTATCCCCGATTGATCGGTGAACTCGGTGGAAAAAATTTCCACTTTGTTCATCCAACTGCGGAAGTTTGCACCGTCCTTAACAACACCATTCGCTCGGCTTACGAGTATTCTGGACAGAAATGCTCCGCATGCTCTATCATCTACGTACCATATTGCTTGTACAACGATCTGAGGTGTCAACTGATCACATTGATCGACTCTTTGATGATTTGCCACCCAACACAATTCAACGCTTTCACATCAGCCGTGATAGACAAAAACGCTTTCGACAGGATTGTATCGTACATAGAATTCGCCAAGACTTGCAACGAGCTTGAAATACTTACGGGTGGCTGTTACGATGAAACAATCGGTTACTACATCGAGCCCACGTTGATCCTCTGTCATAATCACAACAACAAAATAATGAAGGAGGAGGTATTCGGTCCTGTTCTGACGATGTATGTTTACAATGAGTACGAGATAGACAATGTTTTAGAGATGATAGCTAAAGATGCTCCTTACGCCTTGACGGGTGCTGTGTTTGCCCAAGACCCTGCATTCATCACGCAAGCCATGAGTATGTTCAAGATGTGCGCCGGAAACTTCTACGTAAATGACAAATGTACAGGGGCTGTTGTAGGCCAACAGCCCTTTGGAGGAACGAGACGCTCGGGTACCAATGATAAATCTGGTGGGCCACACTACCTTCTGAGGTTTGCTAATGGGCAGTCCATCAAACAGACCTTCACTCCGCTGTGCGATTACTCTTACCCGTACATGTGCTGCTAAATTGGTTTTAAAATAAAAATCACACTTTTATATTATGTACGTAGTCAAAATCTTTTCAAATGTTCAAAGTACTGTGAATGTAATGAGAATACTGATTATTTGTTATTTTGTCTGAATTTTAACATTTTTGTGAATTTCATCTAATCAATTTTACTGTAGGTATGTTTCCACAACTTGATAAAAATTATTTCAAATAATATTGAAGTTTAAAAGTCTATCAAGTGTTAAAATTTTTGATTGCCTTTTTAAATTTTATACAAACAATAAATGTCTGGGCTTTAAAATAATGATCTTTGTGGATTAAAAAAAAACAACTTTTTCATTAATAATAATAAGTGTTTTTCTTTTTTGTAACAAATATATATGATGATATCCTCACCGGGATCTCCCGTGGTGAGGATTTCATTTACATAAATATATTACATGGTGTTTTTTGTTCAATTGAGTGGCTTCGGTTTCAGTTTGTTTTGGTGTCAGAATATTTGCTATTTCTGATATCCCTATGTTTTGTGTCCAGCTTTTTATTTGAGATTTAACTGTTAAAATATTGTTGTGAGTTTGAATGAGAGTGGGATTTTGTTGTAGAGTTTAGTTAATTTGTCAGTTTCTCTTTTGGCCACCTGCATAGATAAGCATGCTGATCTTTAATGATTCTTGAAAGCCAAAACATTAAATGGAAAACCTTGTAAGTAGCCTTTCTGTTTTAGAACAATGCTGCTTGAAAGAGAGATAAGGATAAATAATAATAATTATTATTATGATTATGATTTTATAGTACTTTGTTCACCTTATCAGTTGCGCAAAAGAGATAAATAAACATTTGCTGACCCCCAAACAACTAACCTTGATAAGCGTGGGAAAATTACACTATCATTATTTATTGTTATTATAATGAAAACAATTTAAAGTCATTACCTTATTCATATATCTATGGTAAGATACATGAATAAAATTATTATTTTTATTTCAGATACTGGAGGAATCAACAAACTCTCTCTTTGTATAAAACATTGAATAGAGAAATGTATTTTATTTGGTCAATACTTTTATATGATCATTGAACCAAGGGATCTATATTGCCACCCGATTGTATGATTGTACGAAGGCTGGTTAAGAAATTACTCTAGGTTGTATTTAAAACTAAAAAAATCAGGATATGATAAACGATTTATGAACTTAAGGTGATGCACTACGTCGTGTAATATTTTGAATCGAGCCGCTATCAATAATACACCTTACGTAGATGGTTATAAGGTTTAAATTCCCGCTTAACACCATCCACCTGTTTTGATTTATGCAAGAAAAAATCATGGCCAAAAAGTGCCTTTTATTTTATTTTGTGGATGTTCAGGCACAAATATTTAAATGTTTTTCGATCATTTTATAAATAACATAATTCGCCACATTAAAACAATAAAACCATAACCGAAAATGGGTTCTTAAGTAGGAGATTTTGAAATTTAAAGCAATTTTCATAGGCCTTATACATTATTTTTTTCTGGGCTTATAAAAAGACTTATCTATAAAATACTCGACTATTTCAAAGGCCAGGATGTATTCTACTCGCAGTATTTAATTAAAGCATCTGCAACATTTCTAGGCGACCAAATTTTCAAACCAAAACACATAATTTTACATTACTACGTAGTTCATCGCCTTAATTGACATCTTGGACATTTATAATAAATTTTGTTTTGTAAATAATACACTCTGCATAATTATTACAGCATAGAATAAAGAAGTAGTCAAATGTGATGCGGGTGTGTTTCGCGTTTTTAGTTTTTGCTTAAACTTCAAATAAAGAACAGTGTTTCATCATCGTTTTTAAATTCTAATAGGATGGCGATAAACAATGTCAGACGAGTGTAAGAGAGTCAGAGCGCACGTTAAATGGGCTAGAAGCCAGAACCAAAAGGTACCAAGTCAGTGGCAACATTGGGCTCCATTCAAATCTACGTGGGAGGCATTTCTAGTGTGTATTATAATAATAATATGTGGATGGTTTGTATAGCGCAGTTTTTGTGGAAAATCACTAGAAGGGCGCTGTAATCTATTCAATCTAGATGAACAGGCTTTGTGAATAATAAACTCAAACAATTGTTACAGTAACAAGCACCACAGGAAAACTTATTTTATGTGAAACCGCACAAGAGTCCCAACTGCTCCCAACGGTCTGGAGCCAGCGAGACTATGGCATCTCCATTTGGGGTATGTTGTGAGGCTGAAAGTAATGGATAGGGGAATGAGATGGGAAGAGGAAGGTGGGGAAGTACCTTACTATTTAGATCTGGTCAAAAAACACGACAAAAGCCATTTCAAGCAACGATTTAATTCCGAATGGTGTTTTTACACTAGGGCAATACTGAGAGTATACTTTGGAACGTGCCGCCAATATACTATATGTTATTTAAAATGAGTAAATTGTTAAATAACATAAATTAATCAAACAAAGGGTTCTGTTTGCAGGGTTCCAAGAGGTTCCAAGGGAACTTAGTATACCTCTAGGAATACATTGGACTATATTTCAAGCTGAGATGGAGGCCATCTTAGCTTGTGCACAGGAGAATAAGAGCATAGAATCAGGTACAAGAATAAGAGCATAGGCATATTTTCTGTTAGCCAGGCAGCCCCAATGGCACTCGAAAGTAACCGATGTGACTCTAGACTGGTGATGGAATGCAGGACATTCTTAAAGATCTTGCTACCATCAATAATTAACCCTGATCTGGGTACCAGGACATAAAGAATTGAGGGCAATGAGCGGGTTGATGGGCTAGAAAGGAAAGGGGCGAAAGCACCACTTGCGGGATCCAAGCCAACCGCAGGAGTAGCCAGTGGCAAAACTATACCATAGGGGGCCTGTGGAAAATTCATTGGATGGGGCCCCCCCAGTAAAAATCACAGTAGCGTTGAAATTGATTTTTTATAAATAACTTTAGAAGTTACCCAACAGTATTACTAATATTGTGTGCATTTTTCTTTTCAAAAGCATGTGTATTACATATGTAGGTATAATGAAAAACAGTTTAGTCTTTACAAGACATTTATTAATAAAATTCTTTTCTCTTAAATTACAAAATATTGCCGCCGTCTCGGGTCAGCCCTGCGCAATCTCCTCGCCAGTGATTCTTCGTTGTTTGAGCATTATTTCAACTATTCCATATATTTCAATAGATATATATATTCCATATGTCGTGTCCAATGGTGTAGTTGAAAAAAAAATTTGCGCCTGTTTCCACATCTGAGAAATAAATAAATAATTTATTTTTTTGAATAACTTTATTGAGTAAACCCTCAAATTGTAATATTTAATTATTGAAGACAATATTAGCGATTTTCAAACGAAAATCTGAAACAGAAAAATCAGAAAAGGATACGGTCACATCTAGGACTCGAACCCAGTACCCTTGCCTTGCATATTGTCTACAATAATTAAAAAAAATTAAATGTTAATAAGACAAAATCCGAATCTACTGAGGTAATATGATAGAAAATACTCATCTCCGTTCTTATTCTATTTGTTCCATTTCCCCCGGAAACCATGAAGTTCCGTAGGTCACAACAGCTACCTAATATTATAGTAAAATTTTTATACATTACCTGAGAGTCGGGTAATGTATAAAAATTTCAAAACCTAGTATGGGACAAATTTTTGAAATCTCTTGCTTTGATTTTCAGTAGTTAGTATATGGTTAGTATTATTATATAAATTGCTGAGCGGAGTGAACTCCTATATAGTTACATACGTCTTAGAAAGTTGACTATTATGATTTTTTTATGAATTGTTCCATATCTGGTGCAAATCCATTAACTATGTTTTATGTTTTACTTATTTGAATAATTGGATTGAGGTGAATTTTCGCGCTGCAAAATACTATAGACACTCCGCCAGAAAGCTAAAATTCAAAAGATCATTTCCTATTATAACGTAAAAGAGAACTACGAATGTAATCCAAAAAAATACACAAATTATAAAGTTGTATGAGAACATTTAGTAAATAAAAAATTACTTTAGTTTTCGTTAGTATTGTGGTATTGATGTTATTAGGCTATTGGCATTGTTAGCTATAGTATTTGAGTCTGCGCAAATCAGCTGTTCTCGAGTAGTTGATTATCTTATTATTATTGTCGTAATTTTCGTCTTTATACTTGTCATGGGAGGGGCGATAGAAACTGCACAAATTGGGTCAGCTATCTTCTCCGATTGAATCAGATTGTTGACTGTTCACCACTGTTGACCGTCCATCTGTTCTTTAACTAAACCGCGAACATTCGCAAGCAGCTGCCGCAATAGACATAAGTTCTAGAGAACATTCCCGTGCGGTGTCACCCGTTGATTAGTTTGACATTTCGGTCGATTATATTTCTACGAGTCGTACCTACGTCAGAAGTGACAATATAATTCCCAGTGATCGCTCTTCTCGTTTCTTGGCAGCCCACTGATCCTAGTAACAATCTTTCATTGAATATAAGTTCCGTTAATTTTCCTAAATATTTACATTTACGTAACGTTCGCGCACTTACCTAATATCTCACACTGTGAGTTGTCAGTTAGTAAAAGTTCGAGTGTTGTGTAATGTTCTCGCTGTGCAAACAAGGGCTGCCCAGCCTCAGGGCTGGGGGCGTTCAATTGCTGGAAGCCGCCGAGAGGAACCTCGGCTCCCTGGTTCCAGACTTCAATCTTCCAGAGTTCACCGTGGTAAACGAACCCGTCTTGGAATACCGGAAAGGCTCCGCGGAACGCGCCAAACTAGAAGCCGCCCTTAAGGAAACCGCCTCCAAAGTAGAAGATGTCCCTATAATGATAGGAGAACAAGAAATCCGCACTTCCGATGTACGCTACCAAGTCATGCCTCACGATCATAAAAAGAAAATTGCCAAATTCTATTATGCAGATTCAAAGACCATTCAGAAGGCTATCGATTCTGCGGTCGCTACCCAGAAGAAATGGGACAAGACCTCCTTGGCTGACCGACTCAAGATCTGGGAAAAAGCTGCTGATCTGATGGCCGGACCGTACCGGCAGACCCTCAACGCGGCCACCATGCTCGGCCAGGCCAAGACCGTCATCCAGGCGGAGATCGACGCGGCCGCTGAGCTCATCGATTTCATTCGGCTCAACGCTTACTACCTCAAAGAGAATGTCAAGTACCAGCCTATTTCGGAGAACAAGAGCATCACGAAGAACTCTCTAAGGAATCGGGGTATCGACGGTTTCATCGCAGCAATCAGTCCTTTCAACTTTACGGCCATCGGGGGTAACTTGGCATACACTCCCGCCATGATGGGGAATGCCATCTTGTGGAAGCCGTCTGACACGGCTCTGCTGTCCAACTGGGTCATCTTCAAGATCATGTTGGAAGCCGGCGTTCCTCCGGGAGTAGTGAACTTCCTCCCCGCCGACGGGCCCGTATTCGGTAATGCCATCACGGCCTCTCCACATCTGGCGGGAATCAACTTCACCGGATCCGTCCCCACATTCAACTGGCTGTGGACGGCAGTGGGAAAGAATATCAACAAATACACCAACTTCCCTCGTCTCATCGGAGAGTGCGGAGGCAAGAACTACCACTTCATCCATTCGTCCGCCGAAGTTCAATCCGTCGTCAACGGAACGATTCGTTCATCATTCGAGTTCTGTGGACAAAAGTGTTCCGCTTGCTCGAGGATGTACGTTCCCGAGTCTCTCTGGGGAGAGATCAAGAAAGGTTTGCTCGAGATCCGTAGCAAACTTAAAGTGGGCGATGTGACCGACTTTACCAGCTTCACGTCGGCCGTGATAGACGAAAAAGCATTTGCGCGCATCAAATCCTACATCGACTACGCCAACAAGTCTCCCGATGTTGAAATTATCGGCGGGGGAAAATACGACGATAGCAAGGGTTACTTCATCGACCCTACCATAGTGGTCTGCAAGGACCCCAAAGACAAGCTTATGACGGAAGAAATCTTCGGCCCAGTACTGTCAATATACGTTTACAAAGATAAGAACGTGGAGGAAGCTCTGCAGCTCGTGGGATCATCGACCCAGTTTGCTCTGACCGGCGCGGTTTTCGCACAGGATGAGAAATTCATGCGTCACGCTTTGGAAGAACTTAAAATGACCGCTGGAAACTTTTACATCAACGACAAGTCAACCGGATCAGTCGTGGGTCAACAGCCGTTTGGAGGAGGCCGCATGTCCGGGACCAACGATAAAGCTGGAAGCCCTCAATACATCCTTCGCTGGACCTCTCCTCAAGCCATCAAGGAGACGTTTGTACCTTTAACCGAGTACACCTACCCTTACATGCAGGATTAAATGTGACGTTATAAAACCTATTCATTTCACCTAAGATATACGAAATTTGTGCAATCTTATGTTACTAATTAACTAATTATTATTTCTCAACTGGTTTTGAACATTCAAATAGTAAGAATCTCTCGAGACTTTATTTTGTGGTGAATTCATCCTTAGAAGCAAAGTGCATTGAGTTAATTATGTCAAACATAAAATGAGCTGTTTTGGCATCATTTCAAAAACTTCATTTTGTGCACCAACAGTTCTTGTTGTTTCGGTTTTACAACTAAATGTCTGTGTCAATTATTACATAATAATAATATAATATTATGCAGTTCGCCCCTTTTCAGTAGGGATTCCAAATAATAATTATTTAAGATATCACTGCGTGGGTAAATATTCAAATATGGCTTCTTCTTGCTGAAAGTGAAAATGTCACGAGTATTTTAAAATCAAAGTATTATATTTAATCTTAATAATACCGTGCTTGTTCTAATGGTATTTCAATTGAGGGAGCTCTCGAGAACTAGCATCATTGATCTCTTCAAATGAAATGTACTCATATTATTATAAGGAGGTAAATCAATTATCTGAAATAATCTAACATATTGCGGACACAATCTAAATCATTAGAATTCTAATTCACTAAATAAATAAAAAAATATTAACTACAATTTGATGAGTAAATTATCATCACACTGACATATTTTGCAGTGAATCTGACAATCTTTGGCCATTCTGCTGGCTTATCTCACTCTCGTTATTTTGTTTTCGTTGTAAAGATCTTTTTTTGATAGTTATCTCAAATTTTTTAATTTGCATGTTAATATTTTACTGTTATCTTTTATGAATTATAATATTTGTGACATTCTTTCATTTTTATCTTTAGTCACAATATTATCACCAAAAGTGTATTGTTTTAAGTATATTTTTTGTATGTAATCATTTTAAAGGTATTGTTTTTATTTTATTATGTATTTGTTTCCTATTAATGTTTAAGTTTAAATTAAAATTTACATGATCTTATTGGTTACTTTTTCAGTATTATTCTTGTAGCCGTCTCACATACAAATGCAGTTTGCAATATTCTCTGTTCGTACATAAAGTTTGCGAACCTAGATACATTTTGTACGAGAAGCCATTTTTCTTATTAACCTGAACAGGTTGACGTTCTTCAATTATAGTACTGAAGGTTGCACATTCTCGTAAATGTTTATTTTAATGATGAAAGGGTGAGGAGAACATTCGGGATGGTTTTGAATATCACCTAATGCAGTTTGCAGGCCTGATAATTGCAGCCATCTTGTGTCAAAATCATTTCATCTGATTTAAAAAATCACTTATTGCAGTTGGCAAGCCTGTTTTAACTGCCATCTTGGTTCAGAATCATTTCAACAACTTGATCTTGTGCAAGTCACATAAAATTCATGATAAAAATGATAATAATTAGTTTTAAGACTTGTTTTAAGGTGATCCACCATACTGTTAGTTGTGACAGCAAAATCTCAATGGATGACTTCCAAAATAATACATTAGAATCTCATCGATACATCTTTCTCGTTAAACCCTCTCATTTATAATATTATTGAAATATTTTTCTACATTAAGTAAAATGGCTCAATATATCTGTCTAACATTAAGATTATGAAAGCATCGGCGGCAATCTATCGATGTAATTTAAACTAAATGAACCATCCGATAGTAGGCAACCTATTGAAATTGGGTCCACTAATAAATACAGTATATTCCAATCAATAAAAACCAATCTTGTCTAATCCATATCACTGCTTCTGATAGGTTTTTGGATAATTTAATGAGTAAAACCTCAAAATGTAATATTTAATCACTGAAGAAATATTAGCGAGTTATTCCAAAAATAAAAAGGATGTTTTTATCCAACACACTATCTAGATTGCATTTAGTTTGGGAAAAATCTTGCAATCATACATAGCAGCCAATAAAAATATACGCTAAGAAAATGAAGATAATGTTGGTAGTTCTTAGTCGAAGTATGATGCAGTTAAATATGACCGAAGGAAATAGGGTCGGATTAGCTCAGTGGTAGAACAGCGCCCCGGTATGGCTAAGTTCCTGGGTTCAATTCCTAAATGCGACCGTATCTTTTTCTGATTTTTCTGTTTCAAATTTTCGTTTGAGAATCACTTTTACATAATGCTTTTGTTCACCACACAAGTGTATTATATAAATTGAATATAATATTATTATTTATAGAGAACCTGTTTGATTGGTTACAAATAAGTAGTTGTATGTTGAGGTTCTTGCTGTTAGTTTATATATTGTTGTAATAATTAGTGAATAATGTGATAGCCATCAACTAACTTCAGCCACTGAGCTGAGTTTTGCAAAACGCACTCCTATGTTAATATAACATATTACATATTGCGTATAATCGTCTAGGCATGTTTATTTACGAGCTTATAAAACATTGCTGTTATTAGATTGTTAATAATCAATTCATACATTAATGGTAATAGAATTTGTTTTCTGGCAAGATTAAAATTAATATTGTTATTTCTTTTTAAGCAAACCACGCTCTGTGCTAAAGTTGGCAAATTGAATAGTTATTATATTTGTGATACTTTGGAATGTGTTTAAATTTTTGTTTTTTATTTTATGTACAAGCATTTAGACATGCCCCTAGAAACAAAATGTCATTTTAAAAATTCACAATTTATTTCTGTTTTATTTAAATGGAGGAAAATAAATACTTTGCTCTTTAGTTCTTCTTTTGTCCACCTGCACAGCTATATATACCACTTTCTGTCTAATGTTTTTAATTTTTGCAATTGTACCTTATTTTTAGGGTGATATTAGCTAGTAAAATTCTTCATAGAAAGAGTGGAAATCGCATGATAGAAATTTATTAATTTTTGCTTTTGAAGAAGTGAAAAAAATGCTATCTTTTAAAACTACATACACTTTTTGAGAAGTATAACCTAAATTATTGTTACAAAATTGATAATAATGTGCATATCTCGAAGTTGTAAGATTATTTATATTATCTTTATTGATCTGTGTTAAATTATGCTTCCGTGAATGCAATTAATAACACTAAACAAGCATTCAATAATTAATAATAATTAAATAATATCAGTCGAGTAATTTTTAGGGTTTACAGAAACAGATTGCTTTTTAAAGAATTTATACAGTTCTCCATATCTAATTGGTCCATTTTTACAAGAAATATAATAAACCTGAGTGTTGGTTGAAAATTAATTTTATACAATGTTTTATTTTTAAAGTTTATTTTGTTATTTTTTTTAAAACGACCCAATTTCCTATAAAGGGTAAGTTTTAATTTTTGAATTCCCAGTATTGAATGAATTTCTAGTAATTTAAGTTCATTATGAAGCCATTAATTATTCTTTAAAAATACGGTGTTAGTTTTAAGCCTGTAACCAGTTTCAAAATAATTATGTTTAGAAAAAAATGTTCATAGATGGTTTGGAAAATAAATAACGCACTTATTAACAATTACTTGTTTCCTATCTTCTGAATTTAATTGTCATTTTTACCTTTATATACCTGAAGGACAGGGGCAGATCTAACGGTCATCATTTCAGCAAATGCTGACTGTTGAGCCCCTTGCAGTTCTGTCATTACCCTATGGGAATGCGGGGCGCGGCCTACAGCCCCCGGCCTGAGGGTGATCCGGAACTCGTGCCCATAGGCAGGTGCCGCCGAGAAAGGGGTTCAGAGAGGTATAAATCATCGGGCCCAGGGTCCGAGCAATCACAGTAATATTTAAAGAACCCTAGAACACTGTGTTTCAAGCTGAGATGAAAGCCATCTTAGCCTGCGCACAGGAGAATATGAGTATCGGGTACAGAAATAAGAACATGAACATATGTTCGGATAGCCAGGCGGCCTTAATGAAAGTAACCGATGCGACTCCAGACTGGTGATGGAATGCAGGACTATCCTAATAGAACTGGCGACCATCAATAAAGTAACCCTGCTCTGGGTACCAGGACATAAAGGAATTGAGGACAACGAGCGGGCTGACGAACTAGCAAGGAAAGGGGCGAAAGCACCACTTGCGGGATCTGAGCCGGCCGTAGGAGTAGCAGCTTGCCACACCAAACTACATATCAAGAGGTGGGTCAAATCCCAACACTGGAAGGAATGGAAGAAGGCACCCGGAATGAGGCAATCTAAAGTACTCATAAACGGACCGGACCCTAACCGAAGCAGGCAACTACTCGATATGGACAGAAACTCACTGAGGGAACTGGTAGGACTATTAACGGGACACTGCCATCTCAGGAGACACATGCAACTGTTGGGAGTGGAAAACACCAACATCTGTAGGAAATGTGAAGAGGAGGAAGAGACTCCAATTCACCTATGGTGCCAATGTCCCGCTCTGCTGGGAATAAGGCTCAGATACCTGGGAAGACACAGTGTGGAACCAGAAGACATCGCCACATATCCAATGACAGCCCTGGTGAACTTCATTAAAGGGACCGGGTTACTGGCAAGGGAATGAGGTAAAATGGGAGATAGTACAATGGGCCTATGGCCTAAGTGCTCGCGGGGAACGTAATTAAACCGCCTCCGACTTTAATAAATAAATAAATAAAGAACCCTTGAGATGATTTTATCAAGAAAACAGTGCTATACAAATCATAAAATTGTTATTAATTATTATTAAGGTACATACCTACAATAAATTAATAGGTTCCTTGAAACGTAACATGTGATTAAAATAATATCGTTTTCATGCACAACTGAGAGTGTATGAGTTTAGTGCCAGTTACAGACGTAACGCATCATCTCTGTCAGGGCCGGACTTACGACTAGGCCCCCCGATGTGCCCTGGACCAGGGTCCAAACCTTGTGGGGGGGGGGTGGCCAGAGACTGATTAAAAAAAAATTACATTAACTTAACGCAGGCGGCCCCCTGATAGGAAATAAGTTCCCCTAGGTATAATATGTTAGCTTTGGGTATGTGAAAATGGCTAGGTGCCAAAACGATCTACAGGACTTAAAATAATTGCCATGGATAATAATAATACAACAGATTATTGAGGAACTGGGGACTAATGTGAGGTGTTTGCAATTTAATGAGCCTTTTTACATCTGTGTAGGTAGGTTTTTTTATGTGACCTTTCCAAATACAAAATAGATTTTCAGAACAGCTCAAAACAATAATGCGGAATTTTTAACTTTTAAAGGTTCCAAATTATGATTAGGAGTCATAGCACTGTCACAAACTGACATAAACTCCTTCAATAAAATTAAAGAAACATTTTACAAGGTTTACTGTTTTCCTGTAGGTTTATGACTTTTGGCCACAAAACCAAAATTAAGTTTTTTATGAAAAAAAAGTGAAATTTTTTGCATAAAAATCACCTTCAAAATAAACTTTTTGTCTCACCCCCCCTGTGCCCTTTGAATCTAAGATCCACCGATGCACTAAGGTCCTCCATATATTGCAGAGCGATTGTGTCTCTTAGAATTCGAATTCTCCCTCTTCTTCTTTGGTATGGTGCGGGGTTAGAGGGGCACTGCCAGGAGGTATGCCAGTCAGTCTAGGATTTCAGGAGTCTCCATTTCCGTGACAATTCTTGTGGGGAATGAATGAAGCTTATTAACATATCCAGTGTGATTATAAGCTGAAATTGCTGCTTATCAAATGAGTGAGAACTCAGCTTGGCAGGGTAGTGAACCAAAGACGCCTTGATGACGAATTTGTCAGTTAATGTCAAGGCTTCGTAATCAAACTGCCGCAGAGTTCTTTTGGGTGCAGATTGCCCTGATGACAGCCAACCTCCCTTATGATGGGGCAGTTGTATGTAATAATAAGATATTCAATGAAACGCACTTTAACATCATGATTGCCGTTTATTTTAAACCCTAAAATAAAAATTAGATGTTCAAATATCACAATAGATTTCTTATTTCGCTTACAATTTTATTATGATACACGTTGTTAGTTTACATATTTACATCGGTGTTCATATTCATTTATGTTCAGGCAGTTTCGTTTACATTTGCAAAACATTATTTTTTGTTGCTTGAACATTGCAATCCGTAGATAGCAAGAATATAGGAAAGAAAAACATAAATATAGAGTATTTTTTTTATTATAAACTTTTTTTTGTAATTTTCAGGTGGTTTTATAGATAATTTGGGAAATTTTGATAAATTACCCAAGAAGAAGAGATAAAAATATCAAATAATATTATTTCACACATCAAATTTATAAAAAACAAATATTTTGTGCATCTTTTTTTCATAATCATAAGTATGTTAATTTTAAAAGACAGTCAAATCGCCTGAAAAATTACAGCATCTTAAAATACACAAAAAATATATAGGTAACCATGTTTTCGTGTCCCGATTATAAAAAAATATCGATGAGACAAAAAAATCTTAAATTAAATTATTTTTCAAATCCCTTGTATGTAATTCAGCAGTGGGTATATTTTTTACTATTTGCTATTTAAAAAATTGCTATAAAAACCTTATAACGAAGTATTAAATGTAATTTTGACTGACAATAACTATATTTAAAATGGATGACAAACTAAAAGCTATTCACAGTGATTTGCTTTATATAAATAATTGAAGCACAACATAGTTTACCCAAGCAGTATAATATAGAGAGAAATATTCCAGTTTCATCTGACAAAAGGAATATATTAGGTGCAAAATACTCAAAGGTTAAATTAGGTACCAGAAATAGTAACCTTTAAGGATTCATATAGATTTTATTCAAATATACATATGTCCTTCACAGATGCTGCGTATTATTGTATCTGTTCAAATGTAACATAATTGAATTTGTAACAAACAATTATATTAAAACAAGAACATGTTTGTAAATAATTAACAGAATAAGCCTGTGACAGACCACGCTATATTTTCGTGGCTTGGCCAATTCAGCATATCGCTCGCTATACACTCCCATTTGTAGTGTATGGCGAGCGATATGCTGAAATAAGCCAAACCGTGATGCGTATAGTGTAATGTGTCGCCTACCTAATATACGCTATTAAGTTTTATTAATATTATTTGGTCATTTTTCACTTTTATTGAAATTTTATTCATAGATGTCACATGTGAGTGGACAAAACAGGAATTAGCATCCGTTGGGGAAAATTGTCCAATCAGTTTTCGTTATAAATATGAAAGATCGATTTGAATAAAGGCGTAGATATTATAGACGCAAACACAAATTATTTTAAAAATTGAAAGCATGCTATAATAATTTCATTGACACCTAAAAAACTAGTATGAAAATTTTAAATAAATTTTGATGAAGCAAGAGGGATTTAAATTTTTCAAAATCTACTAAAATATTATATTCTTTATTTAAATTCTGGTAATAGAATCTATGAGCAATAATTGTCCGTGTCAGAAGAAAGATAACATGTATTAATAATTCTTTGTTATTAAAATAGAAAGTATATTATTTATTGATAGAAATGAATCACGATTAGGATATTGCAATAATAATGATGAGATGAATTCAGTGTAAATTGTTTTGTCTAATAAACTAAAAATATTATAATAAAAAAAGAAAAAAAAAAAAACTAAGATTATACAAGATCATAAAATTGGAGAGCCATAATGCTCTCAGATTAGACATGACGCACGTAATGCCGTTGAAATGAATGAAGGTCCAGTGGAGGTCAGTCAGCTGCCAGCCGGTGCTGGTCACACCCATTGTTCCGCCGTGGCTGAGTGTTATGGAGGAGATTTGCGCAGAAGGGGTGTTCCTTCGGTCTGCGAGGTCCTCTGAGGAAAGAAGCCAGACGCGTGTGTAGATTGCTGATTACTATCTCTCATCCTGGAAGGGTAGTGCCCGGACGTGGGTCTATTGTGCCCCACGGTGGAGAGATGCAGGTCGTACAAGTGCAGAGTGCTCGTGGACATCTCTTGATCCTCACTCGTCGAACTTTCAGCTTTATCGGGGACCAATGGGCCCACTCTTGAATCCGTGTGAGCTGATGACGAAGCCAATCCTTCTTCTAGCAAAGGTTCTTCTTGGAGACTTTCATCCATGTTCGGTAGATGTCGGTCGGGAGACTTTTGATGCCACACGGACAGAGCGGGATGCAAGGCGGACGGGGTTCCTAACCCGTGGAACATGCTTTGGTGGAAATAGGATCCAAGCATTGTTCTTTGCAGCTGATTCTGATGGAGAACTGAAGCCCCGGATAGATAGTTGCTGGCTGCGTGGGAGACACCCGTGCGCAGTGTCTGCAGGAACTTCTTCTGATTGGGTTGGGGGACACGCCAAGCCGGATTGCGGCAGGAGAATGCTACCAACGATAGCTCAGTCTTTCCATCCTCGCCTTGATTGCACTGAGGGATGGTTTCAGGAAGTTTTCCACCAGGACCGTGACCGGCTGGCCAGTCTGGGTTTCCGTGCCGTCTCACGTCCATCTGAGCGAAGGAACACACGTCGCCAATTCCTAAAACGGACACGGTGAAATTTCTATAAAAATCTACAATGTCCAGTGCCCGAGTGCGAAGAGAATAGATGATAAATGGACAGATGATCGGGCTCAGCAATTCGCTAATGAGATATGCAGCTTTGAACTGGAAGAGCTGTTGGAAGTGGGTGGCCACATTCTTGGTGTGCGCCTTGCCCCTCCAGCTGGCCGGTAGGTAGTGGACGTGGCCCAACACTTGCACAAGCAACTCCTCGCTGCTCCGCTGGCCGATGATTCCTTCTTCGCTGATGAATGCTCTTGCTCCGGCTAGGATGCAGCCGAGACCGGTGATGACTGTCAGCATGTGTTCTACAGTAAGAACATTCTCATCGTAAACTGTCAACGCAATCAGGACTCCGAGAACGCTTCCTGATAGAAAAGCTATGTTCTTTGCTATCACGGTGGAGACAGGAGATGGGAAACTAGATAAGTACTTGGTTGCCGGTTTGTGCGCTCGGTTAAGCCTATCGCTGAGTTCGTGATCAAGTTCGTTGAAGTGGCGCAGGTAGATACGTGCAAATAGGGACCAGGTGCGGAGCCCCAAGGCCCCCGGAGATCGCTTGATGAGCTCCGCATAGCTGAAGAAGAAGTACAGGATCTGCCAGCCCTGAATGAGGGGGGCCAGGAGAAGGTTGAGGAAAGCCAGTATGAGCATGTGGTTTTGTAGCTGCCTGGCTAATTCTAGTCTCTTGGAGTGGTCTTTGTAACATTCCCGGAGCTGCCAGCAGTTCTCCCAGGGGCTCCAAGGTCCGTAGAACAGGATAAGATCCAGGTTGTACTTAAGGCCCTTGGACAAAAATGGCACCTCCCCGACCAGGGGGATGGAGATGTGCAGGGGCAGAAGACGCTTGTTCACCATGGCTACGAGGTAGTTATTGAACCTGAGGATCCTGTGGTATATGTCCAGCTCCGTGATCTGCGGCTTGTGAATGCACATGTGCAGTTCTTTCTGAGCTTCTCTCACTCTGGTCAGCACCGTGCACCAACTGATCCAACCCAAATCGCCATCTTTAATCTTGAGGGCGGTATTGTAAAACTGTTTCGTATCGTAAGCGTGATACAAATTGTAAATAGTCCTCACCAACCTGACCAGCCAAACGATGACACAAAGAAACACCAACAACCACCACTTCCACGTGATTCTATCGACGCACTCCGCGCTATCGTAGATCACGTCGGAAATGCTAACTATTTTGAGGATCGGGACTTCGCGGAACAACACTGGATAGTTAATACAGAATACTAGGAATGTCAGAAACACCACGACGAAGCAGTATTGGAATAGCTGGAAACAATCAGAGACGAGCATGGCCACAAAGCCACCCTTTAAATAATATCTGTACATCCTGGTAAAGAAGGAATCGAGATCTTCGATGTGGGTCCATCCGCCTTTGTTGCTTTCGGTGGGAACATGAATTATGACTCCTGTGGCGTCTTCTTGCTCATTGTCCTGGTAATTCGTTGAGGTTGCGTTCTCTTCATCTGACTCCTGGCTGGTGCCTGCCATCGGTGGTATGAATTCATTATTCAACGCGTTGTAGCCCACTTCCCTAGGTTTGTACTTAGCCATGTTTGAAATGTATTTTCTACTTAACTCAGTTCTCGTTTCGCAGACGCGGATGTTTTGAACATTACACAAATTAATTAAAGTTCACTACACTTAATAAGAATAAATAAAAACAAATGGCCAACACGTTATTACACTCTTCACATTTTTCAACTCTGATTCAGGTTTTTTCTCCGTCTCAGCTGTTTGACGGAGTTTGACAATGAAGCTTGTTTTTCTCTGGATTTATTTTTTCTATGAATATGGCAACTGAATGTTGTTTACTAAGACACTGGCCAACTATTTAAATAGGTAGGAACGTTTTTATTATTTTAAAAATCTTTTCAAAAATATTACTGATAAATGGCTCGTCTCACAGGTAGGTAAGGAAACGACAAAAACCGAGTTCTGAAAAGACGCGAGAAATGTTGCCCGATGTAAGTTGCATCATCTCTGCCCACGGCAAATATGCTATGTACGCTGAATGCGTCTTATCATTGTCAAATTGACTCACGGGTACTATTGTAACAGGTAATTTTAAATATCAATATAAATTTTAATTTGATAAGAGATTTAGGAGACGGCTGAATGTCGCATAAATATGTAAATAATAATAAATGATCATGTAACAAGTAAGTCACCAAGTGATGACGACATTGTGGATTTTTTGTGATATTATTAATGTGCTTATACTAAATTTTTCACAATTTTTTAATTCATAATTTTTATTAAAAATAAATTTTGGTAAAAATTGTAATGAGAAGTTCGTTATATGGTATCGGCGGTGTCGCGATAAATATCGTGCGCCCCTGAAACCTGGTACCACTAGTTGAATTCGGGAAGTATATCGCATCGCTTTCTTCCGCCACTCGACCCGTTTGTGCTGTTTACTACTTACAAGAAGTCATTCGAGATTCGAGCTTCATGTTAGTACTACGCAGGGGCATTTCTCTCAGCTTTGGCCTTGAAACTCATTTGAAACCGCCACGCCCACCTCAAAATTCTTATAGAAAACGAATAATATGGCTAAAAGCTCAGATCTCATTGGTTAGAGCAGAAGGATTGGTTTGATCTCTCGCTCTCTACCATAATGACTCGTGCAACAGAAAGAGATGACGGAATTTTTCCGTTTGACAGTTTTCAAATCATTCCAACAAAATGAGAGTGGTTTATTTATACACGCGGGTTGTCATTTGCTGACGAAATACTATCATTTCGCGTCGAAAATATTGCGTGTTAAAGTTGTTCGTGATAAAAATACAATATAAGCCAGTATCGTGATAGCGAGTTACAAACATATATTCAACCTACCTACGTAAAGGCTCGTTCGCATTGGTCGAGTAGTTTAGTCAAGTAGCTCGCTACTCGCCATTTGACGATTTGACTGACCAAAAAGCGTTCGCATTGGTCGAGTAGATTTCACGAGTGAAGTGTCAAATTGTAAGATGAACGGGCTGCAACGCAACAAAGTAAATAGGCTAATTAAGCTGATTGTAATGGATATTTTAGAAGAGGTGGAGGAAGAAATTAGTGAGACGAAAGTGAAAAAACTATGGATACGAAAATGGATTAATAGAAGAGATGCATTAGGAGCTACAAATTCTCTTCTGAAGGAAATGGCATTTGAAGATCCGAAAGAATACTTCGCGACTTTGAGAATGACTGAAAGCTGTTTTAATTTCCTTCTAATGAAAGTGCAGTCACAAATTCAACGCACGGATACCCTTTTCAGAAGTGCAATTCCCGCAAAAACCAAATTACAGGCAGTTCTCTACTTTTTTGCTACAGGATGTAGTTTAAGGACAATCACACATCTCTTTCGACTTGGAAAATCAACTGTTTCGGAATTCATTATAGAAGTTTGTGAAGCTTATGAATCATTAAAGGAATTTATCAAGGTAAGATTAAGAGCTGTTTCACACAGCTACAAATATAGTAGATGGCTTATTTCAGCATATCATTCGCCATAAATTCCCAATGGAACGACCACTGAAATAGCCACTAAAATAGGCCATCCCGCTATAATTATAGCTGTATCTAAAACGGTTCTAAATAAATTATAAATATAATTTGAGAAACATTTATTAATTTTCACATGATTTAAATATTAAAATTTACATTAAAGTTATTCGATGTCATGGTTTTCATGTGTTTCAATTTCATATGTGTCTTCTGGGGGCTCATCTAAATAAATTACATCATCATAATACGAAGTATTACTACATGGAGAGTCTTGCGAATCATTTGATACTGGTGTGACTATCCTGGTGAATCTATTTTGCTCAGTTGAATTTTGAAGGTGTTGGCGTCGAATTCTGTTCATGTACAGTTGAATATATTCCTGGGTTTCAAGTGCCAATAGCAAGGGCAAAGATTTCAGTTGTAAGCCGACGTGTCTGCCGAAGACCTCAAACTCGTCTTCTTCTGTAGAGTTGGCAACCTCAGTTATCTCCTTTAGTTGACTCACCATACTCGAAAGTTGGGAAAGCCGCTTTTTTTTTGTAGGGGGTTTAGATACGGGTTCACGAAAAGAATTCATAGTAATTCTGCTTTCCTCAGTATCTGTATCCGTGTGTATAATGTCTTCCTGAAAATAAAGTAGAATGTTGTTTATATCGAATGTATACATTATTATAAATCTTTTTTCAGGTTCCCGCCACCACAGACTGGAATATCATTGAGAACGGATTTCGAAAAGAATGGAACTTTCCTGGATGCTGTGGAGCAATCGACGGCAAACATGTCGTCATTAAAGCACCTCCTGAATCAGGAAGTTTATACTACAATTATAAAGAGACAAACAGCATTGTCTTAATGGCAGTTGTAGATCATAAATATTGCTTCAGTTATATAGACATTGGATGTAATGGGCGGGTTTCTGATGGAGGCGTATTTCGAAACTGTAGTTTGTATCAAGCATTAGAAAACGGTATTCTGCCAGAAGGGCATGTACTAGTTGGAGATAATGCATTTCCCTTGAAAGAATACATTTTAAAACCTTTCCCAGGAAATCGATTAACATCAAAGCAAAAAATTTTTAATTATCGATTGTCTCGGGCCAGAAGAATAGTTGAAAATGCTTTCGGTATACTAGCTGCCAGATTCAGAGTGTTTGAGAAACCGATGCCCTACAGTCCTGAGAAGGTTGTTTGCATTGTAAAGGCGTGTTGCGCTTTACATAATTGGATCAGAGAGACAAAATTACAGAACAAGCAGTTGGAATATACAGTAGACAAAGACAATTTTGATTCAGGAACTGTTATCCCTGGTAATTGGAGGGTGGAGCCAGAGCCTCAAGGATTGGAACCACTACCAAGTTGTCTGTCCAATCGTTCATCCCGAAGGTCTACAGATCTTCGAGAAAGATATGCAGATTACTTTGTGAACGATGGATCGGTACCTTGGCAGACAAGAATGGTACATTAAAAACTGATGTATAAACGATAGAATAGAATTGAAATGTACTTGCCAAGTTGCTTTCACTTTCTGTTAACATTGTATTAATGTTTCTGAGGGATCCATCTAATAGATTGAACCATTTGACTGATGGTGAATATACTGCGTCAGTTCCGGCACCGGAGGGTTTTGACTCCTTTATTTTTTTTAACTCCTGTGAGTAGGTAGATCTGAAAAGAAATTATTAATGATTAATGACTCTGCTACTACTTTAACATAAATTTATAATAATACAGGCACTTGTAATATACCATATAAATAAAAAAAACTTCACTAACCTGATGCTTTTAATTTTCGCTCTTATCTCCCTATCACCAAATCCAGGAATATTCATCCCTTTTTCTAATTCAGCGTATGCTGATTCCCTGATTTGTTTGATCTTATATCGGGGCGACTTTATATTCCACAAGCATTCGTGTTGTAAATACAACGTCACGAATTTGACAGTAGCGTTTTCGCTCCAACGACAAGACATTTTGGCGTGTTTTGACGGCTACTAATGCTATACTCGCTATACTGATCACTGACTAATGCAGCCAGTGACAATAGACCATCGATAAACTCTATAAATCTGCCATAGACACATGATGAGGGACGCTACTCGCCCGAAAAAATAGAACAGAATGGATTGACTTGACTAAATCGCTGACTAAACTACTCTACTAAATTTATGGTGTTCGCACGTGTCCAGTTACTAAATTACTCGCTACTTGACTAAACTACTCGACCAATGCGAACGGGCCTTAAGTTCAAGTTTAAAGTGAATTTACAGTTTTTAGGTTATTACGTAACATACTTGGCATATGTCTTCCTCCACAACGTATAAATGTTATTTATTATATCGATAAACTTATTCATGTTTTTGATTAGTGTTATCCTGTATTGTCTTATTGTTTTGGTGAAATTAAAGTTTTGAAACATATGTAACAATGAGTTCAAAATAGGCAGAAAAATGTCGGAATTCATCGTCGTACTGTCGGACAATTATGTTTTGGAATTTTTCTTGTAATTTTGGGTTTCTTCTCAGATTAACAAGTTTCATCTTAAGGAAATAAACTGTAAAAGTTCATTTTCTTAGTCAGATGAACCTTGCCCTCGGAAAACATTTCGACATTTTTCTGCTTCAAGGACATTTTTATTTTTATAATAGTTTTTTTGAGCTAGTGAATGAATAGAGTAGGCTGAGAGCAATTATGTTGTCTATGGTCGCATCTTTTTTAAATGGCCTTGAGTTTCCTCTACCTAGTCTACTGCTCTGCTCCGCACGGTAGGTACTGCTTGTATATCTGTGGTTAAGTACTGTATAATGTAGCGATGGGCGGAATCGATGAATCATCGATGGTTTACTCGATCTTTTTTACCATTCGAAATATCTCGATTCATTGTCAGAATTAATTCGAATGCAACTCCGAGACAATCGTTTTGAAACGTCATCGAAAGTCGTCGCTGTGATTGGTCAGAAATAATCGATGCCAGCCAAGCGTTGCGAAAGTGGAATCGAAACAATCGCTCTGAAATGTCAGAAATCATTCGAATGTTCAGTCCGAGACAATCGTTTTCAAACTGTCAGAATTCGTTCGAAAATGCAAATCGATTCTCACATTCGAGAGGTTATATTTCGAGATGTCAAAATATCTCAGATTGCTTGACAAACGAAGTACATTGTTGGCTGCCTACTGAAGCATGTTGATGTTATAATCAACCTCGTGTGTGAATTGTAAATTATGAATTAATACTTTTAGGTGACGATTTACGTTTCCAGTAGGTATAGTTTATGTGTAAAAGATTTTCATGGTGATAGTTTTTCACAATTGAAGGTTTAATACCTACCTATGTTATTTTTAGGTTATGTATCATCTATTCGGGACATTCGGGTAGTGTATATTTAAAATAAAATAAACCAATAACTTAGCAAACACCATTTTTATATTTAATGCTGATCGGGTTTCACTACAACCGTAGCTTCTTCGGGCAGTATACAATATTCAGTATATATTAAACTCATCAAGTGACATGTGTTCGTTCATATAAACATAATATATCTGCTACCTATGCTACGAACAAATATATTTAATTTAATTGAAATTAACATGAATGAAATTAACATCGGTGACTCTTAGTTAGTAATTAAAATGAAACGCTTTCTGTAGTAAAATAACTTTATTTACTTAATAATAATTTGTGAATTGCATACAAATTACAAATGAATGAATGGTTTGTTTTGGGTTCTAGTAGACGCCTACAACGTACATGAGATTTAGAGGTTATTTTTAACAAAACGGCATATAATTATTATCTTATTATTAAGAGGTACATTATAAATATTATTAATGGGAATTTGTACCTACTGGCTACACTAAGTAGCTATTCAGCAGGAGCTTACAATATTATATAAAACAGATATCAAAGTACAGCAAATGAAAATTACAGCACAATAATAATGTACATAAAAATATTTTTCTTTGTACTTAAAAAACTTGTATAATAATTTATTTTAATTGTACGTATGTAGATATTCGAATCTTATTAATTATTTATAAAAATGTTAATTGCATATGCATACATATTTGAAATTCGTGGATAACAGGAATAATACTAATGTTGCTAGCAGACAACAAGGGAATCATTGCCAGGAATGAAAATTAGTGATTGAAATTTCGCTAGTACCTGCTTACCACAAATATTGCCATACTAATGAAAATAAATTACAACCGGAATATATATTCGAATCCTACCCCCCCCCCCCGACGGAAAATTTTTTGCCCCTGTCCGTAGCTATTGCTCCCGCACTCCGAGCGATTCATTCGAATGGATCATTCGATTCTTTTGATGTTTCGGTTAAAAAAAATCGATTATATAAATATTTCGATCATTCCCATCACTAGTATAATGGGCAGTGATGGGAATGATCGAAATATTTATATAATCGATTTTTTTAATCGAAACATCAAAAGAATCGAATGATCCATTCGAATACAAATACAAATATTACAAAAAAGAAATAAAATCCGTCAAAAATGATCCCAAAAAAATCTGGAAAATCGTAAAAGATATTACTTACTCCAATCCGAAAAAAGAATCAAACATCAAAGAACTGTCAATAAATGGAAAAAAAAACCCTAGCAAAGAATGAACTTAGTAAAATAGCAAATTTCATTAACTCACAATTTGCAAAAGTTGGCTCTACCCTGGCTGAAAAACTTTTTCTAAAAAACGGCACATCAGAAGACTCTCTAGCCAAACTATGCTCTACCATACATCCAAATCATACGTTTAATGTACATAAAGTAAGTACTAAGGAAATCTCGGATTTCATTATTTCTCTCAAACCAAATTGCGCGGTGGGACCAGACAACATTTCCAATCATATACTGATTAATCTGCGAGAATACATACTTATACTTCTTCAACATATTTTCAACCAAAGTTTTAGCCTCGGCATTGTCCCCGATCACCTAAAAATAGGTTGTATTACTCCAATACATAAATCGGGAGACAAAACTATGATTTTAAATTACAGACCTATCACTTTGCTAAATTCACTATCCAAACTACTAGAAAAAAAAGATTGCTCGCATACCTTGATAAACACAAACTGATCTCAAAGAGCCAATTCGGGTTTCGAGCGAAAATGGGAACAGAAGACGCCTTATCGGAACTAACTACTTACATAGTCAAAAACTTAGATGGCGGGTCAAAGGTGGTAGGGGCTTTCTTAGACCTAGCAAAAGCTTTCGACATAATCTCACATAAATTACTACAACAAAAACTCAAAAATATCGGCATAACCGGTCCACCACTAAAATGGTTCATCAACTACATTGAAAATAGACAACAAATAGTAAAAATCAATAAACACGAAAGTGACAAGGTAGGTAACAGGTATGGAGTACCGCAAGGCAGCGTCTTGGGTCCCATACTTTTTCTCATCTACATAAATAGTCTAACTGAGATAAACCTTGGAAAAATAGAGTACAAAGTTATCAGTTACGCAGATGACACTGTAATTTTATTCAAAGCACAATCATGGGAAAAGGTCTACAAACACACAGAAGCAGGGATGACTGAAATAAATAAATGGCTAATGAATAATCTTCTTACACTCAACATTTCTAAAACAAAATACTTAACTTTTAGTAAAACAAAAGCTGGTCAGCCAGATAGTCGCCCACAATTACATCTTCACCCCTGCACCAATACTTCCACAAATAACACACGCTGTACTTGTGACAAAATAGATTATGCGGATAATATCAAATATCTCGGCTTAACTGTTGACCATAATCTAAAATGGGATCTCCAAATTAACCTAATAACAAAAAAAATCCGGAAACTATCATACATCTTCAAAACAATACGAAATATTATGTCATTAAATCAGCTAAAAAATATATACTTTGCACTTTGTTAAAGTATTCTAGTGTATGGTATTTCAGTATGGGGAGTAGCAGCAGACACTCATCTCAAATCCCTTAAAATTAACCATAAATCAATAATTCGAATTATGTTCAGAAAGCCTTATCAACATCCGACAGAACAGCTAATGATTGAAAATAACTTATTAGACATTGATAAACTATTCATAAAGAAGATCATCTACAAAAACTGCATAAAAAAATTACCACATCACATAACTCACTCGCAAAACACGAGAGCAATTACACCCAAACAATTACAAGTACCGTATATCAAATCAAATATCGCTAAAAGACATGAATCTTACCTGGCTCCTCACATATTCAACATGTTCCTAACCCAAACTAAAACTTACGTCTTACCAAATAATTTGAATTGGGTGTTCAAAAGATTTGTAAACTGGTTGATGATAAAACAAAGAACAGATATTAGAAATATTCTAAACATCTAATGCATTTTACAAACCATACTGCACACAAATTCTAACAAAATTACAAAATTTTACAATTTATTATAATACGAAATACTCATTTCATATTTTTATACATAATTCTCCAACACATATAGTACAACACTTATTTTTATATTACTCATTTTTTTACTTCTATTTTTTCTTATTATTTTTAAATATTTTTTACTAAACATTAAGGTTATATATAAAATGTTAATTACTAGCCTCAGAACAGACTATGTCTAGTGAGGAGGGTAATGAAAAAAAAAATCTGTGCAGAACCAACCTTGAATAAACGCCCGGGTTGCCGGCACTGAAACTTGAAACTTGAACTTGAATGAATCGCTCGGAGTGCGGGAGCAATAGCTACGGACAGTAGGATTCGAAAATAGAAACTCGAATATCAAGACTATTCCTATCGTAAAAAAAATGTTTGCATATTCCGGTTGTAATTTATTTTCATTAGTATGGCAATATTTTTGGTAAGCAGGTACTAGCGAAATTTCAATCACTAATTTTCATTTTTCGAACGAATTCTGACAGTTTGAAAACGATTGTCTCGGACATGAACATTCGAATGATTTCTGACATTTCAAAGCGATTGTCTCGATTCCACTTTCGATGACATTTGAAAACGATTATTTCGGACCGTGCATTCGAATTAATTCTGACCAATCACAACGCTTGGCTGGCATCGATTATTTCTGACCAATCACAGCGACGAATTTCGATGACGTTTCAAAACGATTGTCTCGGAGTTGCATTCGAATTAATTCTGACAATGAATCGAGATATTTCGAATGGTAAAAAAGATCGAGTAAACCACCGATGATTCATCGATTCCGCCCATCGCTAGTGTGGACGGCGCGGTATCTCCGGCATTTCGGAGTCAAAAATTTCAGCCAATTTTGGAAAAAACTGGTATAGAATTGTCCAGTGGCGGGGAGTGAGGTTGTGCCAGTGGCGTGGAGTTGGCACAAAATTTAAAAAAAAGATGGAAAATGTCCAATAACGTCAGTTAGATGCATTAGCAAACAAAAAACGCATCTGGTAGTTCGAAGTCCCGAAACTAGAAATCGTTAGTATGTGAAATAGATTGTCAATAAAAACCTCGGGGGGATGCCTACAGTAATTCTGACAAAAATTGAATCGGTTTCTACAAAAATTTTAAGTTGTCTTTTTTACAATTTTGACAGTATGTAGCAGTTCTTTACTACCCGCTACATTTCAAGATTATTCGGAGTATGGAAACACTGAATTCTGGCAAGAAGAGGTGAGACGGCAACTCGAGCGGGCCCGAGCGGCCAGTACCAGGGGCATTTCTCTCAGCTTTGGCCTTGAAACTCATTTGAAACCGCCACGCCCACCTCAAAATTCTTATAGAGAACGAATCATATGGCTAAAATCTCAGATCTCATTGGTTAGAGCAGAAGGATTGGTTTGATCTCTCGCTCTCTACCATGATGACTCGTGTAACAGAAAGAGATGACGGAATTTTGCCGTTTGACAGTTTTCAAATGATTCCAACAAAATGAGAGTGGTTTATTTATACACGCGGGGTGTCATTTGCTGCCGAAATACTATATTTCGCGTCGAAAATATTGCGTGTTAAAGTTGTTCGTGATAAAAATACAATATAAGCCAGTATAGTGTTAGCGAGTTACAAACATATATTCAACCTACCTACGTAAGTTCAAGTTTAAAGTGAATTGACAGTTTTTAGGTTATTCGTTCGGTTTTTTGACAATGCTTCATACTTGGCATATGTCTTCCTCCACAACGTATACATGTTATTTATTATATCGACCAACTTATTCATGTTATTGATTAGTGTTATCCTGTATTGTCTTATTGTTTAGATTGATATTGTTTTGGTGAAATTAAAGTTTTGAAACATGTGTAACAATGAGTTCAAAATAGGCATAAAAATGTCGGAATTCATTGTCGTATTGTCGGACAATCATGTTTTGGAATTTTTCTTGTAATTTTGGGTTTCTTCTTCTCAGATTAACAAGTTTCATCTTAAGGAAATAAACTGTAAAAGTTCATTTTCTTAGTCAGATGAACCTTGCCTAACCTAACCTAACCTAAAAGCCACTGAGGAAAATGGCACTCATATGACACCAGAATCATGGAAATAGATAGGAAATGAACATAATGCCCAGGGAAACTACAGTTCAACCAAACTGGGGTAAAATTCGGTTTAGGGGAGTCACTCGGATAACCGAAATTGAACTTGATTTAGACTAATTTAGGGCTGGGGAATCCGAATCTGAAAGAGTGGGAGTGGGTGAGTGGGTGCTGAGTAGGTGGGAGTCGGCACTATTAACTGAGTTATAGGGTCTTGAAGTTTCGTACGCGACACTTTGAAAACATGTTTTATATCATAAATATACCACTCTCTAGATCGATATCTTCGGGCTTTTTGTATGTAACGGAATTATACAGTACTTAACCACAGACATACAAGCAGTACCTACCGTGCGGAGCAGAGCAGTAGACAAGGTAGAGGAAACTCAAGGCCATTTAAAAAAGATGCGACCATAGACAACAAAATTGCTCTCAGCCTACTCTATTCATTCGCTAGCCCCAAAAAACTATTATAAAAATAAAAATGTCCTTGAAGCAGAAAAATGTAGAAATGTTTTCCGAGGGCAAGGTTCATCTGACTAAGAAAATGAACTTTTACAGTTTATTTCCTTAAGATGAAACTTGTTAATTTTATCATAATCATAATTGCCTAATTAGCGATTTAAACTTAATAATGCTCAGGTGGAAAATGTCGATGTCAGAGGCTAGTGAGTTTAGAAGGCCTATCATTCTTCCGAGAGGCATTGCTAATGGTAAGTTAGTCCTACATCTCGGAAAAATGAATGGTTTGTGTCTACGCGCTCTTGTGAAGTTATCAGGAACGTAAAATAAAATTTTATTCAAAATTTCTGGATTGTTGATGTGACCGTTCAACAAGTTATAGGCCATCATCAGCAACGCAGCTTTCCGCCTGTTGACAAGACTATCGATACCTAGCATTCCGGAAAGGAAGGCTGATGGGTATAAATAGGGATAGTACCCGAAGTCTTTAAGATAAAGATAACGTAGAAACTTATTTTGTACTTTCTCTACCATAGAAGTGTACGTTGCATCCCCGCCTGCGATTCTGGAGTTAAACGATCAATCGTTTTCGTATGCGCCGTCTTCGAGTGAAAAACTACTAGTCGTCGCGACTAACTTTTTCGAATGTTTCAATTTTACGTATTCTTGAGCGTCGTACGGTCGAAGTTGGTAGAAGAGATGATTATATTGGTACCCCTGTGAATATTGTCTATGTTCCTGATGTTTTTGGGATTTCTATGGTGTGACTGTCAAACAGACAACAGGACAACAGTTATTCGTTATTCAAAACAGAAATGGCTGCGGGACATATTACAAATTGCCAAAAGCAACTCTTAATTGAGCTTGTAAGCTCCGATAAAGACTTAGTAAGTGGGAAATTTTCACCCACTTTTACATTTGCGGAATCCTTATGAAGGCTTCGTCTGTCGTATCGGCGAAAGAATCGACCCTCTGATGAAACGTTCTTGCGGGTCTCAAAGCAGCCGCTTCAGCTTGCTCAACATGGTGAATTGTAGCCAACATCGCTGGTAAATTAGCCATTGTAAAATTGTAATAGGATTGTATAACTTTATAAACCTCTTTGCGGGTCCGAACGTTCGCGCGGTAAAACAAAAATTGACAGCTAGACTAGATTTTGACAGCCAATTCCATAGAAACGCCAACAACCTACCACTCGCTGCCCTGTTTCTACTGGTTATACCCAGTAGTTGTTGTGTGGAATGACTTTTGACGTTTGGCGTCGAAGTATGTACCTTCGACCAATTTCGGGAATAGCAACGACGACCAACGTACGTACTTTCGACGTCGATTACGAGCGCCCTCGATTCAGGAATAGAGCCCGGTCCCCATATTATTGAGCCACTTTCCAAAATACTACGTACTAGGCTAAAATATAGCAAGCGAACAACGGCAGAGCTGCAGAAATGCCTGGAGTTACATAGCACAAATCCAAACATTCTCAAAGCCCTGCTGCATATCGTTTCAATATGAACGTGAAATGTTAAGTGTGGGTCAAAGGTTATTCCCAAATCTTTCGGTTCAGAAATATGTTTAAGAGAACATTGGGACATCATATAGTTGAAGTAAAGGTAATTTTTGGATAGGGCCTGACACGCTTATTACGAATATTTTTAGAAAAAAACTTTATATTCGCCTTAATTACTATAAAAGAAAACTTTTTGCATTTCGGGCGTCGGAAAATTATGAATTTAAATTTTCAATTGCGTTAACCAAAATTCACTTCGCGAATCGATGCGGCGGCAATCGGCTGCCATTAGGTACGTCACTGTTATGTTGGTATCCCTGATACATTGCGTAGATACGACTATGGCTAACTTCGTGGAATAGAAATGGATTGGCGCGAAATTATGAAAACACAACAGAATTATAATGTTAAAAAACTTTAATTTTTCTAAAATTGAGGGAGATACAGCCCTTTCTTTTGTATCACAAACCATGTTACACAAACCTAGCGTAGCCGTTAAACTACTTGAAAACTGGGATGTTTTTTTGCCTTGACGCGAGCAGGCGTTATAAAGGGGCACTTTCTTTTGTATCACAAACCATGTTACACAAACATGTGTATCCCACGAAGATAGCAACGGTCGTGTTTAGCTCTTGTTAATGCATCAGTGATACCAACATAACAGTGCGTTCCTAATGGCGGCGCATTGTCGCCACATCGATTCGCGAAGTGAATTTTGGTTTTACGCAATTGAAAATCAAAATGCATAATTTTCCGCCGCCCGAAATGCAAAAAGTTTTCTTTTATAGTAATTAAGGCGAATATAAAGGTTTTTTCTAAAAATTATTCGTAATAAGCGCGTCAGGCCCTATCCAAAATTTACCGAAGTAAATCACAGTGTTTGCTCAGCACATTATGGCGCATTTCTTAAAATTAAAACCTAATTTGTTAATTTCACTCCATACCACGATAGCATTTATGTCTCTCTGGAGCTGTGCGCAGTTTTCTAAGGTCCGGATTCTTAAAAATAGCTTCAAGTCATCTGTAAATAACAAAAATTTCGCAAACTTTATAGCATGATGAATGTCATTAATAAAAAGGGAAAAAAGTAAAGGACCAAGATTAGACCCTTGAGGAACCCCAGAGTTTGTGGGAAAGTACGTCGAGTTAGAAATACCATACGTTACGTATTGCTGTCTACTTGATAAATAGCTTTAAATTTAAAACTTTTACCGATAACAGAAATGACATATTTATCAAAATATCCCACTTCGCGGCCATTTTACATCGTACTTTTTGCTGGGAACTTGATCGCTGCCAACTATCAACCTCTCCACAATAAACCCAAGATGTTTGCGCTCGGTGTTAGGCTGTGCAGTCTGCGCATGCGCGTTTTCACAGGCGCGTTTTCAAAAAACGTTTCTCTGCTATATCCCTACTCTGTGGTTTCTCACGTGTAGTCAATCAAGACAGATCTGACATATCTGAGAATGTGAGAATGTCAATTACGGGGGGTATAACTCCGAGAAAAAAGTGGGTCAGAAAAAAAGACACGGTAATCTCTATGGCTGACTTGTGACGTATATTTTCCACAAACCAGTGCGCACTTCATGCATGTTTATAGGCCGCTGTCATTGGCCGATTTTAGGCCAGCCAATGGGTTGGCTCCGAATGAGAATTATATTGTCTATGGTTACGCCTTTTTTATAGTTTCTATCCTAGTCGATGGTGAGTATGTGTAGTAGCACTGCCGTCTCTATTACAAGCCGTGCTGTAGATTTGGCGGGAAGTCAAATTTCAAAGTAAAGAGGCCTATTTCCCCAAGAAGCAAAAACATCATTCCAGCTCTGATTTTAAAGGTTCTAATGAATTTAATTTAAAGTGAAGGCATGGATATTTCATATTTATAAATACTTACCTATTTTACCTATGCAAATCGTTTTGATTCATATTAATGAATACATACTCACCTAAATCCTATGGGTAAAAAAATATATTTTTATTGTGGGAAGTAGATATTTTAGAATTTCATGGATAAATAGTAAAAGATTTTTTTGTACTAGTATATATTTTATTACATTATACACAATACAATACAATTTTTGATGGATAAATAGTAAAAGAATTTTTTGTACAAGTATATATTTTATTACATTATACATAATACAATACAATTTTTCATGGATAAATAGGAAAAGAATTTTTCGTACAAGTATATATTTTATTACACTATACACAATACAATTATTTTAAATATTTGTATTATAATACATTACATTGGAGGGGACCCACCATACAAATATCCGAGTCCATAAAAATAAAGAAACAAAACACAGGTTACATAAAATGTTACAAAAGTAGGCAACGTAGAATATAAATTATTAAGTAAAATAGATAAACATTAACTAATTACAATATGTTTTAAGTTTTCTTGTATTACTTTTTTTATTTGAAGAGATACTATATTTTTAAAATATAAATTATTTGAAGAATCAGGTGAAACATCAAACGACGAAGAAATGTAAGTTTTTAGATTCTCACGGCCAAAAGCATTTTTGTTGTTTGTTTTTGGGGTGTTCACACATCTTCGGATCTACCGGATCTGCCCTGATGATGGACACTGCAACGCTGTCCGAAACGTCGGCTAAAGAAGGAGTTAGCGCAACACGGCATAACACCCCAAAAACAAACAACAGAAAAAGACGAAGAAATGCTTTGTAAATACCTTTTATGTGGCAAAATAAAAAAAAACTTTAATTAATCTGTAACATGTAGGAGACCTCGAGTAAATCCAAAGATTAAAGTGGTAGTACTATATCGTCTCCTTTTTGATGTTAATAAACTAACCTGATCTAAAAGTAGTTCTAAAGAGTTTTTAAATTCATATTCAAGACTACTGGCAACGTCTAGTACGGACTTTAAATAAATATGAGCTTTTAATAAATGATTATTTACAGTATTCTGACTCTTGTCTTCATAATTAACATTGTCATCTATATTAATATTATGATATCGTACCAACAAATTTTCTAATTGTGACCATAAACTCAATATCTTAGTTTTGGGGAATAACCACTTCAATTCACTATAAGAAAGTTCATTTGTTCCGACAAATACTCTGATATTCAGATTATAGTCAACTACAACTTGAGAACTTAAATATAAATGTTTATCTACATTGTCAAAGTTTGTGGTGTATAAATATGTTATGTCATTTATAGTTTTTACATTCCACTCACCGAGTTTAATTTTTATTTGCATATTTATAACAAAATCACTATAATTCACTATTGTGTCACTTTGAAAGAAAAGTTCAACTTGTTCCTCGTGTCGGTGTTTTATTTTTAACTTCCTATTTTCGGGATTCACTCTATCCAGTGCCTTTTTCTTTGTTAAATAACTTGGCAAACCTTTAAAAATACTTGGTGTAGCTCCGATGGCCAATTTTGGTTTTTTAGGGTGCGATATAATATCCTTTTTGTCATAATGATTGATGCAAACGGCAGCGAAAGCACCTGGAATCCAATTTTTGCGAGGAATGGCCCTGATCCATGACTGTCTGCGTTCTTCCTCCGCTGGAAATTTGAAGATGGTAACCGCTCCTTCCTTTTTCAGAGAACTGGTGTAATTTGCTTTGCATCCGGGAACACGGCACTTATGAGGCATCTGAAAATAATATCCACTAATAAATATATTACGTATTTTCAAAACAAATCAAATTTCACTTTGAAAACAAATCAACAATCGAGTTGAAACGAAGTCTCATTTTAAAGTGCCTACTAAAAACGTGGCGGGTTATGAATTACCCTATTATTCTCTCAGAAAGCTCTACACATGTTATTACATAGTACTATTATGTAGATTATATTATATTATGCAGATTATATTATATTATCTAGTAAATTACACCATTTCTAATGATAATCTGTACAGATCCAAAGCTAAGCGTCATCCGCCATTATGAAAGTTGTTGAAAACATTATTTACTACGTTAAAATTGTAAATATATTTAAAATGTCTTACCTTGACGATCGTATATAACCACCAACGTATTGTTTTACAAAAATGAAGTATAAATATTGCAGAAACGTGATGTAAAATAACTGCTTAAATCAGTTGCACACACTTTCCAGACGCCTACAAAATCCATACTGGCGCATAGAAAAAAGCTACCACGAAGTCCCAAAAACAGGACTCTTTGAATGTCAGTTAGTTTTCTACAGCACGGCCTTCTATACAGATGGCAGTGGTAGTAGTGACGTATATTTTTCAGTTACAGACTTTTATCTATGGCAAACATTAGGACCCATGGCCCATGGGCTCAGTACTAAAAACCCGAAGATATTGATCAGGGGCATTTAACTAAGCTTTGGCCTCGAAACTCATTTGAAACCGCCACGCCCACCTCAAAATTCTTATAGAAAACGAATAATATGGCTAAAAGCTCAGATCTCATTGGTGAGAACAGAAGGATTGGTTTGATCTCTCGCTCTCTACCATAATGACTCGTGTAACAGAAAGAGATGACGGAATTTTGCCGTTTGACAGTTTCAAATCATTCAAACAAAATGAGTGTGGTTTATTTATACACGCGGGTTGTCATTTTCTGCCGAAATACTATCATTTCCGTCGAAAATATTGCGTGTTAAAGTTGTTCGTGATAAAAATACAATATAAGCCAGTATAGTGTTAGCGAGTTACAAACATATTATATTCAACCTACCTACGTAAGTTCAAGTTTAAAGTGAATTAACAGTTTTAGGTTATTCGTTCGGTTTTTTGAACAATGCTTCATACTTGACATATGTCTTTCTCCACAACGTATAAATGTTATTTATTATATCGATAAACTTATTCATGTTATTGATTAGTGTTATCCTGTATTATCTTATTGTTTTGGTGAAATTAAAGATTTTTAAACATATGTAACCATGAGTTCATGAGGCTGAAAAATGTCGGAATTTTTCGTCGTACTATCGGACAATCATGTTTTGGAAATTTTCTTCAGTGTTTTTGCAAATTTCTTGTCATTTTGGGTTTCTTCTTCTCAGATTAACAAGTTTCATCTTAAGGAAATGCACTGTAAAAGTTTATTTTCTTAGTCAGATGAACCTTGCCCTTGGAAAACATTTCGACATTTTTCTGCTTCAAGGACATTTTTATTTTTATAATAGTTTTTTATAGTAGTTTTTTTGGGCTAGTGAATGAATAGAGTAGGCTGAGAGCAATTATGTTGTCTATGGTCGCATCTTTTTTTAAATGGCCTTGAGTTTCCTCTACCTTGTCTACTGCTCTGCTCCGCACGGTAGGTACTGCTTGTATATCTGTGGTTAAGTACTGTATAATTCTGTTGGATACAAAAAGCCGGAAGATATCGATCTAGAGAGTGGTATATTTATGGCCAGTACCAATACGGCTCCCGCCGGCTGTAGACGCAATCCCGGAAGACACAGCGAACGCTACAAACGACATTGGACGAACATTCGAGACATCGATCTTTTGGGGAAGAATGACGCAACATATTATAATCGTCTTGCTGGTCATTGCTTTCTCATCTAAATTTAACGTCATGTAAAATGATGTTTGGCGCCCTCTACTCTTTATAACAGGTCAGAATACTTTTGTCACACACACACGTTTCATGTTACTTATCACACCATTTAACATTGCTACCTATTATTAAAAAGTCCGATGCGGAAGGCCTTCGGTCCGACGCACACGCCCTAGGATTAAATTCAATCATGAATATTTAGAGATCTCTAGTTTGCTCTGGTTTTGTACGCTGTAGAAATAAAAATACGTTGTAATTCATAACTCTTTTATTACTACATTTTATCATCATGTTTCCTATTGTGGGATTATATCCCGTCATAATGGCGCGCAACGTGCCCTTAACCTTGAAATCTGGTTATAATGGCGCACCAACGTGGTTTTTTCTCGGATATTTTTAACATTTTAATTAGGTTAGCATTTTGGATGGTTTTTTTTTTTTCTTGTGTGACATAGTATTTGGCCTGTTTTTCGTGTTTTTAATGTCGTTTGGAGTGTGTCTTCCTGGATTGCGTCGTCCCCTAGCCGAGTTTCTTTTAGAAATTGAAGACAATTTTAAAAATTTTATTATTACTTTTAACCTTTTAAAATTATTTATTGTCCGTTGGTACTCTGCGAGATTGGTGGGTATCTCGTATTTTTTTTTTTATTGTTGTAAGTTGTTCCAGATTCCCACATCTGAAATTGTAGTATTGGTGTATGTCCATTTCTGAACTTTTGTCCATTAGATGTGTAGGTACAAATAATTTTACACCCATTTTTCCTCTTTTGGGAATTTTACTTTTTATTATTGCCGTCTTCGGACGTGATTAATGTTGCCTTGCTGTTTTCTTTTTTCCAATTAATCTTTAGGTACATCTAGTCACAATGCCTGATACAAGGAGTCAAGTAAAAGAATCCGCCATGTCTTCCGTCAAGGACTCGGACATTATTGTTCCCTCATCTCCGTTGGTTCCACTGCATTTATGGAATATCAAGTACGATGGCACTACTTGCATTAGGAAGTTTCTGGAACGTGTTGAAGAACTCGCCCTGTCTCGCTCTGTAAGTAAGCTCAATCTTTTTTTATGCGCGTTTGAACTTTTTGATGGTATTGCTCTTGATTGGCTGAGGGTCAATCGCTCTCTTTTTGAATCATGGGATGACCTTGTGGTAGGCCTCAAGGAGGAATATGAAATTCTCGATTATGACCGTAGACTCCTTGCACAGTTGAGGTCAACTATGCAAGCACCTAATGATTCACTCGGTACCTTTATCACTAATGTTCTCATCTTAAATAAAAGATTAAACAAGAAATTGCCTGATGTAGAAATTTTGGAAATTCTCCAGTGCAATATGCTTCCCAGATATATTCAAAAACTTGCCTTAAACTCCATTCCGGACATCGCTACCCTCAAAAGATTGGGTAAATTAATTGAATTGGCAGACAGTCGTTCTGATCAGAGGAAAGGTTCAAAGTCCCCTCAAACCCCTTCAACTGCTAGCGAAAAGGCGCCACTAAATACAAATACACCTTCTAAACCTAATTCTTTCAGGCATGCGGATTCTTCTCATAAAAACATGTCTTTCAAACGTTATAACGTAAATTCCAGGGAGAACATTCATTGCTTCCGCTGTGGACGTCCAGGCGTCAAGACTCCTGACTGCACTTGCGTTAGGTCAAAAAACGCGAGAGCCGGACGTTAGCTGTGCCGCTGGCGGAAGACGTCTCCACCAGTATCACTGCTCTCGATCCGGCGTGGCAAGAATGGCTTTCGGTAGTCAGGAATTTCTACAGAAATTTAGGAGCATCAGGTTGCGGAGGGAAGGCTGACAGGGACGGCCGTCCTTTCGTATCCTTTTCTACACTCGGAACTGTTTTTTCTGGCCTGTTGGACTCAGGCTCACATGTTTCTATTCTCGGTAATAATTTTCATTTAAAACTTTTAAAACTTGGTTCCAGGTTGGCTAAGCTCAATAATTCATTTTCTTTAACCTCTGCGACGGGTCATTCCGTTTGCTGTAACTTGAAAATCTCGCTTCCTATAACATGTAATAATGTTGTAAAAGAGTTTATTTTTGTTGTCATGCCAGATATAAAGACGGATGTTATTCTCGGTATTGATTTTTGGAAATCTTTTAACATTTGTCCGGATATTTCTAAGTTTATGAATACGAAGGTAGTAAAATCTGCTCCTCGGGTTACTTCTGAAGTCAGAGGTATTGTGGACAAACAACACTTATCCATATATCAACAAAATTTACTTGATAATGTAGTTAAAGATTATATTTCAATTTCTGGGGACAAACTTGGTCGTACGCATTTAGAGGAACACGTCATAGACACTGGTAATAGTATACCTGTAAAACAGCGTTACTATCCGATTTCACCTCACCTGCTCCCGGTTGTACACAAGAAACTTGATAGAATGTTGGAGATGGGTGTCGTTGAACCGAGCAGTAGTGCTTGGAACAGTCCCATCTTACTAGTACCAAAGAAAAATGGCACTTACCGCCTTTGCTTGGATTCCAGACGAATTAATTCGATCTCTAAGAGAGACGCATTTCCTTTACCATACATTTCAAATATTTTAGACAGCTTGGGGGGAGCTCGTTTTCTATCCACTATTGATCTAAAAGATGCGTTTTATCAAATTCCACTGGAACGTAGTTCAAGGGAAAAAACGGCGTTTACTATTCCTAAAAGGGGTCTTTTTCAATTTACTTCTATGCCTTTCGGTCTTCATGGAGCCAGTTCGAGAATGATGCGGCTCATGAGTAAAATCTTTGGCCCAGAATTTGATGGTAAAGTTTTCTTTTATTTAGACGATATTATTGTAATTTCCAGTACTTTTGAAGAGCATTTAGCATTACTCAAACTTGTAAAACGTAAACTGTTCGAGGCGGGTCTCACGATTAACATTGAAAAGTCAGTATTCTGTAGAGAATCGCTTAAATATCTCGGTTATGTCATAGATAGTAATGGTCTGAGAACTGACCCAGACAAAGTTAAGGCTGTGGTTGATTTTCCGGTACCTACCTCACAAAAGAGTCTGAGACGTTTCATTGGTATTATATCATGGTACAAGCGTTTTATTTTAAATTTTTCTATTATTGCTGCTCCGTTACACAACTTAACCAAAAAAGAGTTCATTGGTAAAAAATTTTCTTGGAATAATCAAGCGCAGGCGGCGTTCTCTAAATTAAAGGAAACTCTAGTCGCGGCTCCGGTTTTAGCATGCCCAGATTTTAATAAGCCGTTTACAATTTCTTGTGATGCATCAAACGAAGGTTTAGGCGCAGTACTCTCTCAATTAGATCAACAAAACAGGGAACACCCTATTTCCTTCATTAGTAGATCGTTATCGGCTCAGGAAAGGAACCACTCTACTACTGAGAAAGAACTTAATGCGTTAATTTTTGCTTTGGAGAAATTCAGGGGTTACATTGAAGGGTCACCCATCCCTGTAAAAGTAATTACGGATCATTATAGTCTGAAGTGGCTAGTAAACTTAAAATCACCTTCTGGAAGATTAGCTCGGTGGGCTGTCAGATTGCAGCAATTTAACTTTATTATTGAACACAGGAAAGGGAAGGAAAATGTTGTGCCAGATGCTTTATCTCGCGATCCTTTAGTTATTTCATCTATTGTTCAATCTCCCATTATTAGTACTGATCGGTGGTATAATAAAATGTGTCGTGACGTTTTAGCTAAACCTGAGTTATTTTCTAAGTGGAAACTTGTAGAGGGAGTTTTATATAAGCATGTGCAGAGTATGGAAGCCCTGCATAAGCCTAATGATTGGAAGGAAGTTGTTCCTAAGGATCAAAGACAAGAGTTGATTGCGTTACATCACGTACCTCCTACATCTGCCCATTTTGGGATTATGAAAACTCTGAATAGGATTTGTTTGAAATTTTACTGGCCTAGAATGTCCTCAGACGTAAGGAAATTTGTATCTAGATGTCACACTTGTTTAGGACAGAAAAGTTCAAATCAGGCTGCACCCGGTCTTATGGGAGATCCTAAGTTGGTCCAGCGTCCTTGGCAGGTTATCTCGACAGATTTATTGGGACCTCTTCCCAGCTCCTACAAGAAAGGTTATAAATATCTATTAGTTGTCGCTGATTTTTTCACTAAATTTACAAAATTTTTTCCGCTGAGAAGTGCGAATGGGAAAAATGTTTCTGCTATTATAGAGGATGAAATTTTCCTAAAATTTGGCGTTCCGGATTGCATCATCGCAGACAATGGTCCCCAATACATTTCGAAAGAATTGAAACATTTAGTTGACAGATATCATGTACGTCACATGTTTTTTAACTGTAGATATCATCCACAGAATAATCCTGTAGAGAGAATTAACAGAGTTTTAGTTACAGCCTTAAGTTCGTACGTGGGAACGGATCATCGAACTTGGGCAAATCATTTACCTGAAATAGAGCTTGCTATTAACACTGCTGTACATGAGGTAACAGGTTACACCCCTTTCTTTTTAAATTTCGGCAGGGAAGCCATTATTTCAGGCAAAGATTACAAATCACCTGACTTTTCTTCGGAAGATTTAACATTCTCGAAACGTGACACATGGGCTCAAGATGTTTCTGAGCTTAATGACATTTTCTGCCAAGTTAGGACGTGTTTACGTCAATCTTACGAACGGAATAAAGTTCACTATGACCTTCGTAGAAGGAATGTGGAATTCAAAGTTGGTGATATTGTTTGGAGACGCTCTTTCGTGTTGTCCGATGCTTCTAAGCATTTCTCCGCTAAACTTGCTCCAAAATTTTTAAGAAGCAAAATTATTGATAAGGTCTCGGCCGTCGTTTACAAACTGGCAGATATGAAGGGAAAGCCTATTGGAACATTCCATATTAAAGATTTAATCAGGGCAGAAAATTAATTGTTTTTATTATTATTTACAAAGGGAAAAAGTGAACGGGTTTCTGGTACCTACACTGATCACGTGGGTATAGGAAACTTATTTCCTTTTTGATACCTTGTTGATTGGGAGTAATGGTTTTCTTTTCCCTGAAGAATTCCATTCCTCTTTTTCAACCTGCTTTGTATGTTACTATGTCATCATTTCTAATGATTATTATCTATTGTTATTTGTGTTTTGTCTGAAAATTGTCATACACATCTATTTCTCTTAAGAGGATCCGCTCTCATCGTTATGATTATTGTTTACCGCTGTTTTTCTCAGTATCATTGATTAAGATGTGCTTATGTTGCGCTCGACCTTACTTATTAAGTTGTCATGTCTTGTTGAGTGACCTTATCATAAGCTCATGAGCTTCGTGCTTTTGTTTTCACACATTAGCTTACCAGCTCTTCTGTTGTGTTGGAGTATGTTGAAGGAAATATACTTCTATCTTGATGCTGTCACCTCAGCACTTATTTTGAAGAGTTATTGTGGTATTATAATGGCTTAGGCTCTTTAGCACATGATAGCCCTCATCAGGCTTACAATTAAGATATTTTTGTTGATTTTTTTATGAAAATTTCAATATCAATAGTCGGTAAGCCATTATCACATTCACAGGTTTATGGTGGTTGGTTCTGTAATGGGTTTTATGTTTTACATATTTAATTGTAGTGCATGTTTTAACATTTTCTTCGTAATTTGATTCCTTCCCTGCTTTTCTAAAGCTCGGAAAAGTATGGAACGAATCATGTGTTTCGTCAATTTTCTACGGTATTCTTCAGTCATTCACTGGTTCGCTCTGTGACGGAAGAATATGTGCTTGAAAATAAAATAATTATGATTAGATTAATTTCTATATAATTGCTCTATAAACTCTAGATTTTTATTCAATATTTTTTAACAAGAAAATTTATTGATTTTCTATCTAAAATTTATTTCTACACTACTGCCATCTATTGTCAAGTAGTGCAAAACTTTTAATTACCATTGCTTTTGGTTTGATTATTAGCTTCATTCACTTGTATGGTTATACACTATTTAGCTGTTATCTTCGATATTACGGTAAATTCTTTTTATTTAAGAAAATTTTCCTTTGAATATTAATTGCATTTGTCATCATGACGTTTTACTATTATATTTTTTTTTTGGGCCTTGGAATTTATTTTTCATTGTTGGTTACCTCGCCTATGTACAACTGTCACTTTTAGTACAAAACAGTTTGTTAGAGTTTTTATTCAGGTTTTCAACTTGAGCTTCACCTTTTTCAATTAGTAAATATATTATAATTCTTGCTTGTAAGGTGTGCACCTTCTTTCCTTGAAAAGGGCTTGCTATTTTAATAAATTTTAGCTTCTTTAATCAATGACCAGTTCGGGTAGGCTAGACATCCAACATTCTCACGAAGACTTCTTCTGCTTCCGCTCATCCTACTACATAATGAGCTCATCAGGATCATCTGGATTGCTCTGCTTCTTCTTCATCTCCGTGCTGTGCTACTGAACAAGTCAATCATCATCTTCCCTCAACGTACTACATGATGCGCTCATCAGGATCATCTGGATTGCTTTGCTTCTTCTTCATTTCCGTGCTGGTGCGACTGAAGTATCACTTATCATCTTAGTATGCTGTCCGTCTTTGCTGTCCTTCTCTGGCAACTTCTGAAACTGAAATGGACGGGCCCTGTTTGGACAACTTGGAGCCTGAGGTGCTCCACCACATAGACGTCGGAAACTCATGTCGTCATTTTTGAAGCCCCTTGCTGCCCTCCTTTACGCAACTACTGATTTCTACTGCAGGAGTGGTTCCAAGGCCAGTTGGCCACGAGGTGTCAGGCGAACCTCAGACTTATGGGCATAAGTCTTTTGGCTGAGGGGGCATTGTAGCAGTTCTTTACTACCCGCTACATTTCAAGATTATTCGGAGTATGGAAACACTGAATTCTGGCAAGAAGAGGTGAGACGGCAACTCGAGCGGGCCCGAGCGGCCAGTACCAATACGGCTCCCGCCGGCTGTAGACGCAATCCCGGAAGACACAGCGAACGCTACAAACGACATTGGACGAACATTCAAGACATCGATCTTTTGGGGAAGAATGACGCAACATATTATAATCGTCTTGCTGGTCATTGCTTTCTCATCTAAATTTAACGTCATGTAAAATGATGTTTGGCGCCCTCTACTCTTTATAACAGGTCAGAATACTTTTGTCACACACACACGTTTCATGTTACTTATTCTTAATTCACTTTTCTAGTCACACCATTTAACATTGCTACCTATTATTAAAAAGTCCGATGCGGAAGGCCTTCGGTCCGACGCACACGCCCTAGGATTAAATTCAATCATGAATATTTAGAGATCTCTAGTTTGCTCTGGTTTTGTACGCTGTAGAAATAAAAATACGTTGTAATTCATAACTCTTTTATTACTACATTTTATCATCATGTTTCCTATTGTGGGATTATATCCCGTCATAATGGCGCGCAACGTGCCCTTAACCTTGAAATCTGGTTATAAGTATTCCTAGAAATTCTCTGCCTACCCCCCTCCCCGCTCGTTTTATTGTTGAAGAAATGTTGAAATGTTGAAGAAATGGCAACTTAAGCTATTTTCAGGTGTTATTTGTTTTCGCACGTCTTTGCCGCTTTGGGGATCTGGTGAGGAGGCACGAAATGAAAGATGTTGTGAAGGTCACAGTGTTTTATTTGAGTCAGGTTGCCGTATGTGAGATGACTTGAGGACCGATGAAGTGCTGGTCAAGCGCGGGTCAGTGAGTCGACGCCGCTGCTGGTGACCAGACTCGTTGACTGTCAGGAACTGGTGAAAAGCGTGTGTCTTCCGGGTGCTCCAGTGCTGAACGTTGTAGCCGAAAGGTGCGGTGGATCTGGTCGGCGGTTGTGCGGGAGATGGTATAGACCGGTGAGGATGCCGCGTTGTCTAGATGCGTGGATGTAGCGCTGGTCAGATGTGCTGGAACCAGGGCGCTGTGATCCGGTGTAGCGCTGTGTTGATTATCCCGATGGAGTCCATGATTGAAAAGCCGGGTGTTATCGCCGGGTTGTCATTCACGAAGTCTTGTAAATTGTTGAACGACTGATGGCAGACTGACTGTCAAGTTCCTTCACGCTGTCGCTTTTATAAGTTGAAGAAGCTTCTGGAACATTTTGGTTGCATTGTAAATATTGCCAAACTAAAATTTAAAAAATAAAAGAAAATCCAAGAAGCTTGTTTGGAAAAAACCGAAACTTCTAGAATGCCGTTCGAATCAACTCGTACCACTACACCGCTATAGGTGCCGCACTATGAATTATATATCACGCAAGTCTTCTTGTGTGAGTGCTGGAATCATAAATAAACATTGCAGGAATACTTAAAATGTATGTTGATATCTCGAAAATATTGGGCCCAAATGTTTGAAGTTCAAAATGAGACAAAATTCTATTAAAATTAACATTTATTATTTAGTCTTTTTCGGGTTTTCACTTTCGGCTTTGAAATTTTGCTGCGAAAGAAAACGAAAATATAGTACATTCTCACTTGTAATTGTAAATATTGTTTTTCAATTGGGTTGCATAGTCAGGAAATACTCTTTTAATCTACAGTTCTCGTAAAATTGTAAAATCCATGCATTTTACCCACATCAAGGTTCTCTCCACAATCGGTTTAAATTCTTAGAATTTGCCCGAATTTGGGGAATTCGCCACGAATTGGCAACCGTGGTCCATAGATAAACCGCTTAGATCGATGACACGGGGCGCCTCCCATCTAGCGGATATTTTAGAACTACTCAGAAAACGGTCCATTTAGTTGAGCGTAGCGATGGGCGGAATCGATGAATCATCGATGGTTTACTCGATCTTTTTTACCATTCGAAATATCTCGATTCATTGTCAGAATTAATTCGAATGCAACTCCGACACAATCGTTTTGAAACGTCATCGAAAGTCGTCGCTGTGATTGGTCAGAAATAATCGATGCCAGCCAAGCGTTGTGATTGGTCAGAATTAATTCGAATGCACGGTCCGAAATAATCGTTTTCAAATGTCATCGAAAGTGGAATCGAGACAATCGCTCTGAAATGTCAGAAATCATTCGAATGTTCAGTCCGAGACAATCGTTTTCAAACTGTTAGAATTCGTTCGAAAACGCAAATCGATTCTCACATTCGAGAGGTTATATTTCGAGATGTCAAAATATCTCAGATTGCTTGACAAACGAAATTTAGGTGACGATTTACGTTTCCAGTAGGTATAGTTTATGTGTAAAAGATTTTCATGGTGATAGTTTTTCACAATTGAATTTAATACCTACCTATGTTATTTTTAGGTTATGTATCATCTATTCGGGACATTCGGGTTGTGTATATTTAAAATAAAATAAACCAATAACTTAGCAAACACCATTTTTATATTTAATGCTGATCGGGTTTCACTACAACCGTAGCTTCTTCGGGCAGTATAAAATATTCAGTATATATTAAACTCATCAAGTGACATGTGTTCGTTCATATAAACATAATATATCTGCTACCTATGCTACGAACAAATATATTTAATTTATTTGCAATTAACGTGAATGAAATTAACATCGGTGTCTCTTAGTTAGTAATTAAAATGAAACGCTTTCTGTAGTAAAATAACTTTATTTACTTAATAATAATTTGTGAATTGCATACAAATTACAAATGAATAAATGGTTTGTTTTGGGTTCTAGTAGGCGCCTACAACGTACATGAGATTTAGAGGTTATTTTTAACAAAACGGCATATAATTATTATCTTATTATTAAGAGGTACATTATAAATATTATTAATGGGAATTTGTACCTACTGGCTACACTAAGTAGCTATTCAGCAGGAGCTTTCAATATTATATAAAACATACTTGAAATTCGTGGCTAACAGGAATAATACTAATGTTGCTAGCAGACAACAAGGGAATCATTGCCAGGAATGAAAATTAGTGATTGAAATTTCGCTAGTACTTGCTTACCAAAAATATTGCCATACTAATGAAAATAAATTACAACCGGAATTTGCAACCAATTTTTTTTACGATAGGAATAGTCTTGATATTCGAGTTTCTATTTTCGAATCCTAACCCCCCCCCCCAACGGAAATTCTTTTGCCCCTGTCCGTAGCTATTGCTGTAGCCGCACTCCGAGCGATTCATTCGAATGGATCATTCGATTCTTTTGATGTTTCGGTTAAAAAAATCGATTATATAAATATTTCGATCATTCCCATCACTAGTTGAGCCGTGATTGGTTTATTTATGATAAAGTCGTTATTTGTCAGTTTGTCAATTTGTGTTCCATTGTTGTTCCAGGGGCGTATAACTCTCGCATAACCTTGTAACCCTGATGGGAGGAGTTATCCTCAACCCAAATTCTTATAGACAAAGCTGTTGTGGCTGAAAACTCAGATCTCATTGGCTCAGAGCAAAAATTGTAGTTTGATCTCTCGCTCTCTACCATAGCGACTTGTGTAACAGAAAGAGAAGCTAAGCATGTGTTATGCTGCGATAAAAATTAACGGTAATTTCCAAGACGCCATTTCGAAAGTCAAAGTCAGTTGAAGTTTTTAGCGTAAATATTTTGAATTTTGAAAATCGTCTAACCCATCTAAAAATAATGTTGCGTGCTAGAATTCTTCAAGGTGATAAATTAATGCCGTGTTGTGTTAAAGGTTGCTCAGACGGATTCGATAATCGTGCTAGCAAGAAGCAGCAAGAAATACGTTTGTTTGTGGCTGTCATTTCGCAATTGAAAGCAAAAATACGGTACTTTTGGGATTAAAAAAGAATGCTTGGCAACGCTTAATCTTCCAGTCATCATATAATATCCTGTCTATCTCCACCAACTGAAAGAAGGACCCGAACCCGTTATTAAATACAGGTACTAACCTCTCGTTCTTTGATACAATGTTCCTAATTCCTGAATGTACTTCATTGGCTAATAATTTAATTAATTTTCCTTTTCAGACCTATCCGTATTCCGACGCGATACTATACCACGTATTAGGATGCTAAAACTGCTAAAAAAAGCCACGATTACATCAAACAAGGCCATTTAAACCTCTCCAGAATTGCATCATGTAAGTATTCAGATTTAACCAGCATTTTCCATGATGTTTGCTGACGACAAAGCTGTGGAAATTATATGAAACCCTTGCAGGAGAATTTGAATAACTTCTAGTGCTGTGGCGATAATAATTAACACTTAAATTTGTTGAATATGTATTTTGTGTATATATTCTTGTATTTTTGTGCAAGGTCAAATTAAATCCTATTAAGTTGTTGCAGTAAGACTGGGTTCGATTCCTAGTTGAGACCGTTACTTTTTATTTTTCTGTGTCTTGTTCTGTTTCATGTTTTGTTTAGATATATTAGTATTATCTTCTACTTCAATGATAAATCAATGCTCAATACATCGGTTGTACTGACCCTGTTTTGTATTACTGTCAATGGACAGTAATACAAAACAGGGTCAGTACAACTCTTTCTGAAGTCTTTTTGAAAATAAAAAGTATTTTTATGTGTGCATAGCTGTGGGTTTTTTTTTTATTTTCCTTTCAATAATTTTTTAATTTTCCTTTCAATTCCTGCATTCCAATATTTTTATTTTTAAAATATAATTTTTTTGGGCTAGTGAATGAACGATGTTAGCTGGGTGCAGTCATATTGTCTGCACTTTTTTAAATGGCCTTGAGATTTATTTATGGTCCACAATATATTTACCTGTCTGGACCATACGACCGTTTTATCTGTGGTCGTCTGTGGTTAAGGGGGTGACAAAATGGCGCCATACAAAAAGCCCGAAGATATCGATCTAGAGAGTGGTTTATTTATGTCCATTGTGTTCCAACATGGAGAGTGGCAGGGGCATTTCTCTCAGCTTTGGCCTCGAAACTCATTTGAAACCGCCACGCCCACCTCAAAATTCTTATAGAAAACGAATAATATGGCTAAAAGCTCAGATCTCATTGGTGAGAACAGAAGCATTGGTTTGATCTCTCGCTCTCTACCATAATGACTCGTGTAACAGAAAGAGATGACGGAATTTTGCCGTTTGACAGTTTCAAATCATTCAAACAAAATGAGAGTGGTTTATTTATACACGCGGGTTGTCATTTGCTGCCGAAATACTATCACTTCCGTCGAAAATATTGCGTGTTAAAGTTGTTCGTGATAAAAATACAATATAAGCCAGTATAGTGTTAGCAAGTTACAAACATATATTCAACCTACCTACGTAAGTTCAAGTTTAAAGTGAATTGACAGTTTTTAGGTTATTCGTTCGGTTTTTTTAACAATGCTTCATACTTGGCATACGTATTCCTCCACAACGTATAAATGTTATTTATTATATCGATAAACTTATTCATGTTATTGATTAGTGTTATCCTGTATTATCTTATTGTTTTGGTGAAATTAAAGATTTTTAAACATATGTAACCATGAGTTCATGAGGCTGAAAAATGTCGGAATTCTTCGTCGTACTGTCGGACAATCATGTTTTGGAAATTTTCTTCAGTGTTTTTGCAAATTTCTTGTCATTTTGGGTTTCTTCTTCTCAGATTAACAAGTTTCATCTTAAGGAAATGCACTGTAAAAGTTTATTTTCTTAGTCAGATGAACCTTGCCCTTGGAAAACATTTCGACATTTTTCTGCTTCAAGAACATTTTTATTTTTATAATAGTTTTTTTGGGCTAGTGAGTGAATAGAGTAGGCTGAGAGCAATTATGTTGTCTATGGTCGCATCTTTTTTTAAATGGCCTTGAGTTTCCTCTACCTTGTCTACTGCTCTGCTCCGCACGGTAGGTACTGATTGTATATCTGTGGTTAAGTACTGTATAATTCCGTTACATACAAAAAGCCCGAAGATATCGATCTAGAGCAAGGCTGCCCAACCTTTTTAACAGTTGGGCGAAATTGACGATTTTGAATCACTGGCGGGCCACTGAATAATAACCTGACGGTTCCTATTTCCATGGGGGGGGGGGGGTTGTTAGAGAATTTCTATAAAACATAATTCCCCACAAAATATTTGAAATCCATGGGGGGGGGGGTTGTTACGGAACTTCGCTGAAAAAAAATTCCGCCCACCCAAAAACATCATATGTGATTTCACAACAATTTTTCGAATTCCTTGGGGGGGGGGGGGGTGGCTACAAGATTCCATTTCGGACGCAAATAATATTATATCAAAAACCGGTGTATTTTTGTTTAAAAAGTAAGTTCAACAGGTTAGATTTTTTCGTCGCTGATTCTCGTTCTGAGTAGCCTAAATAGCGATAAATCGCCTTCGTTGGCAACACTGGTGACCGCGCGCAAGCTGCATTGTTTGTTTTACCGCGGGCCCGCGACACTTTTTCAAATTGGCGGATTGGCGGGTTTTTTGAAAATGGTTCACGCGGGCCACATTGTGGCCCGCGGGCCTGGGGTTTGGCAGCCTTGATCTAGAGAGTGGTATATTTATGGAGAGTGGTTTATTTATGCCAACATGGTTCCAACGTGGGTGGTTTATTTATGGTTCCAGCTATTTCAAACTGAAAATTATAAATTGTCTTGTGATTCTTGTGTAATTGGCTTGGCGGGATTTTTGGACATCATTAGAAATAAGGATATGTTATTGGATTGGCTACGAAATCATGAAGTTATACGTAGTGTCAAAAATTGTGAAAAGTGTGGAAATCAGTGTACATTGACTTCCCGACTTAATTTTAAATGTGGGAAAACAATCACTGTTAACCGTAATCGCAAAAAAATAAAAACTAGATGTAATTTTACTGCATCTATTAGAAAATGCACATTTTTTTCTCAATCAAAATTGCCAATTGAGGAAATTTGCAAATTTGTTTTATATTGGTCAATTCTGCGACCACCAAGGACGGCCTTTTTAATTGATGAGCTCGAGATTAGTAGCAGTACTGCAGTGGACTGGGCATCATTTTGTAGGGAAGTATGTATAAATTGGTGCCACAAAACGAAGGAGAAAGTGGGTGGGATTGGCATTACTGTAGAAATTGACGAAGCAAGAATTGTAAAACGCAAATATAACAGAGGTCAGCGAGTAAACGAAAATTGGGTGTTCGGCGGTTTCGAAAGGGAATCAAAAAAAATGTTTGTGTGTTCAGGTCCAGATAGATCCAAGGAAACTCTATTGAAAGCAATTAAAGACAATATTTTGCCTGGAACCACAATGATTTCTGATTATTGGAAGGCCTATAACTGCCTACAGGAAGAGGACTTTGTTCATTTGAGTGTGAACCGTAGTGTCACCTTCGTAGATCAGGAAAGTGGAGCCCATACTCATTGAAAGATGTTGGCGAGAATTTCGTGCCAATCTTCCTAGATTTGGAAGGAGCGAGTTGCACTCCGAAGTACCACAGTTAGGAGAGTCGGGAGATTTGGATCCATCAGTAAATAAAAGAGAAAAGTTGGGCCATTTAGATGAAATAATGTCATTGAACATATTATTGACAGTTCGGGCCGGGAGATTGGAATGAATTTTAAGGATTCCGATCCCTTCTATTATTGTTGGGGATAGGGTGACGTGACTATATTTTAATTTGTATAAGGGAAGTAGATCATTTTGGATGATGTGAAGCTCTGAGAGAGACTTAAAATTTTTACAGATGCCAGGAAGAGGTTAAGTTGAAGCTCTGATTGTAGATGAATGGGTTGAGTCAATGAACAAAGAGACGCTGGGGATAACCTGATGACATTTAGAATTTAAGAACAAATTTGTCAGCAAATAGTTGACGCCTTAAATAAAGAGGAGGATCAGAACATTCTACTTGAAGGGAATTGATGGGTGACGATTGCATCGCTCCAGTTATAATTCGCAAAGATTTAGATTGAATTTTGTCTAATTTATCAAGTACATTTTTTGAGGCAGTACTAAAAAGTGGGCAGGCATAATCGAGATGGCTTCGAATAAGTGCGTTGTAAAGCAACTTAATACAAGTAGGGTGAGCTCCCCACCAAACGCCAGATAATGATCTGATGATATTTAAATTTTTTTCGCATTTAGTAACTAAATTATTAATATGGGAAGACCATTTAAGTTTCCTATCAAATGTTCCTCCCAAAAATTTTACTTCAGAAACGTTGGGGATTGGAGAATTTTTAAATAAAATTTGAACGGGGGGGTTTTTATGGCGGTTTGAGAAGGTGACACACTGAGTCTTTTGGATTGAAAGTTCAAAACCATTTAAGGTGAGCCATGTGCAAAGGGCATTCATGGCTTCGTTAAGATATTTGACGGCGAGAGGGATGATTTTGGATGATAAGAAGAAAGCTATGTCATCTGCGAACTCAATAACTTTTACTTGTGGGGGAATAGTGACATGCATATCATATGTGTATATATTATACAGTAAGGGGGACAATACATCGCCTTGTGACAAACCCTTCCAAACAGACCTACTTTGAGGAGAAATATCTGGAAGTTCAATGAAAAATTTTCTATCTAGAAATATATTAATAATAGATTGGACAAACATGGGGGGAAGGCCAAGGCCTAGAAGTTTTTTTTTCAGGATTGGGATTGAAACATTGTCAAAGGCGCCTTCTATATCTATAAAGACGGCAAGACAAACTTCCTGTTTAGAAATTGATAAATTAATATCAGTGCTGATGATGGCAAGGTTATCTTGAGTGGATTTTTTTTCCTAAATCCAAATTGAGATGGAGAGAGAAGCTGTTTACTCTCGACAAAAAATTCTAATCGGTTTTTAATTAATTTTTCATAAAGTTTACTGAGGGTGGATGAAAGAGCGATTGGCCTGTAGTTGGATCCAGAATTTGATTTGTTTGTTTTTAAAATAGGGATGATTATTTGAGAACTCCAGTCATCAGGCATTATACCAGTCTGGAAGATTTTGTTTAAGATGCTTAAGAAGTGGTTTAGAACATTATCATTACTATTTTTGATTATGCTGTAAAGTATACCATCTCTGCCTGGAGATGAGTCCTTGACTATTGATAAACAATTTTTTAGCTCAATTAAGGTGAGTGGAGAGTCTAGCCAATGATTAGACATAGGAGTATTATAGATTGACGTTATTTCATCTAAGTTAGGTACAGAAGGGGGGGCAATTTTGTCCAAGAATTCATCTATCCATTTAGAATGAGACGCTCGAGGAGATGGTGAACTGAAGGAGGATCGAAATCTTCGGATCATAGACCAAACTTCCGAAATTGGAGTGTTTGGAGATACTGAACTGCAGAAGTTGTACCACCCAGATCTTTTTTTTTGACCTCAATACCCTTTTGGCATTGGATTCAGCGTTTTTGTATATAAGATAGTTCTCCATAGTCATATTGTGACGATAGGAAAGAGATTTAGCTTTCCGAATTCTTACTACTTTGGAACATTCCTCATCCCACCAGGGAGTTGGAGGGAGTTTTTTTAAAAGATATTTAGTTTTAGGGGGAGGATTTGATTTCTTTATTGCAGTTATGAGCATTGATTTGAAGTTATTATAATCATCTTTGACGGAAAATATATCGGTGGCGGGTAAATTTAGTAGGAACTTGTCCATATGAGAGTTAAATTCATCCCATTTGGTGTGTTTCGTTTTAATCTTTGTCGAAATATGAGACTTGTCCGATTGGAAAGAAGTTTGATAAGTAATGGTGATTGGGAAATGATCACTGGAGCAAGGGTAGGGGGACACCACCCAAGAGGAGAGAGAACCCAGACTAGTAGAACATATCGAGAGATCCACTGCACTGGGGTTTGTGCTGGGGCGAGAGATCCTAGTAGGAGATCCGTCATTCAAAAGGAAAAGGTTGGATTGATCTAGGAAATCCATCACACTTCGACCATCTCGGTCGGAGAAAGCAGAACCCCAGACGGGGGAATGGGCATTAAAATCGCCTAATATAAAGAAAGGAGGGCTTAGTTGACTTACAATTTGCAACCAAATTTGTTTATTGAAGTGGGCTGTTGGGGGAAGATAGACTGAAATAAAGGATGTGTCCTTTATTTTAGCTGCAACCATTTGGAAGTCAGCATTGGGGGGTTTGATATTATTTATTGGGGAAAATGATATGGATTTCTTAATAAAAAGGGCAGCACCGCCGCCCGAACCTTCCGGGCGGTCGTCGCGGAGACAGGAATACCCTCCCACATTAAAGTGGGTGGATGGAGTAAACCAAGTCTCCGAGATAGCAGCCAAAGAAATAAAGTTGGAATTTAATAGGTTGAGGAGATCAGATTTGTTAGAAATAGCACTTCGGCTATTCCACTGAAGTATTTTGAAATCTTGAAGAGTCATTTTGAATAAACGATTTTAGTGTGGAAATAATAGTAGCAGCGTTGGACGGTAGATTAGTTTGAGAAGAAATAAGGTCAATTAGAAGCATAATGAGAGTTTGGATAAATGAAGAATTGTCTTGGGAGAGTTTTTCAGAAAGCTTTAGAGAGTTCATTGAGGACGGATTATAATTATTTGCACATCCATTTGTGGCATTTGAAAGAGATGAACCATTGGGATTTAAGAGCAGTGAGTTGTGTTGTTGCTGATCGTATCCAGGAGCCGGTTTAGAGATAGCGTTTTGTATGTGAATTTAGTTGAACGAGAAGAAGTTGTTGTAGAAGAGGGAAGAGGGTTGGATGAGGAGTTGCTGGATAAAGCCTCAGCAAATGATTTTTTGACAGGCGGGAATAGTTTAGAAGCCTGCAGAAAAGACAAGTTCTGAGAGGCCATAGAAATTTTAATATTTTTTTGGCGAGATTGTTCTGGGCAAGAAGTGTTGATAGCTGTATGTGAGCCTGAGCAGTTAAAACATTTGGGTGAGGAGGAAGAAGGACATTGGTCAGCTGCGTGGTTTTCTCCACATTTAAAACATCTGGGTTGAGATCTGCATGCAGCTTTGGTATGACCAAAACGGCAGCAATTGAAACATTGAGTGGTGGGATAAGTATACATTTCAACTGGTAATGAGTTGAAGAATAAATATAAATGGGAGGGAAGAGATTGACCTTCAAAGGTGATAACTCGGTTTTAACTTCCAAAAATGCTCAGTTATGTGTTTTACGAGGTCACAAAAGATCGTATATTTTAATTACAAAATGAAAGATACATCACTGAAGCATACGGTGACTTATAAGGACTTAGGAATTGTGTATGACGCTCGCTTAATATTTCACGCTCACATTGAAAAGATCTGTAAATCAGCTACAAGAATGTTAGGTTTTGTCATACACAATTCAAAGGAACTGACAAACCTTGCAGTCATTAGGCTGCTTTACTTTAGCTTAGTGCGTAGCATTCTCGAGAGTGGATCTCAGGTATGGGGGCCAGAGGACACTGTCTATGTACTAATGGTCGAGAAAATACAAAAGAAATTTTTACGATACCTCTATATGAGAGAGTTTGGTTTTTACCCATGGCTGTTTCCAACAGCATTTATCTCGGGAATGCTGAATATCTGCAGCCTTAGTTCCAGACGGGACGTCGCATTATTGTTGATGGCTTACAAGCTTCTGAATGGTTTAGTATCAATTCCAGACATTCTGTCAAAAATAGGACTTTATGTCCCGGATAATTTCACGAGAGGCCGCCAACACAGGCTTTTAATTCTTCCCAGGTCCAGAACTAACTTACCAATGGTGATGCCCCTGGGAAGACTCACTAGGTTAATTAACTCCCTTCCAGCTAACTTGGATATTTTCCATATGTCCTACAACGACTTTAAGCGCGAAATATTGTATTTGTTTTAACTGTATACTTATGTACAAATTTTTTCCATATTTTGTTTACCGCTTTTGCATATGTTTTAACTGTATACTTATGTATAAAATTTTCTTCAATAATTTGTTTACCACTTTTGCAATGTATTGGTTTTTGTACTGTTTTTGCAAATAAATAAAAAAAAAAAAATAATAACTACAGATTGGGAGGGCTTCCAGGAAATTATACCCTCAGAGGAGTCCTTGTAATTTAGCCTCCTGGCTTTAATGGGATTGCCAATGTGTTGGGGGGTTGAAAGTGAAGACAGAATTTCTTCGATGGACAGATCGGTCGAGATACCTCTGACCAGGCCCATGCGAGTGACATTGAAAGTAGGGATATATGCCTTGAACTTTGAATTAGATGAAATGAAGATATTTTTGATGAAACTGTTGGCAGCTGACCCTGAGAGGAATTCGACGGAGATTCGGAAGCGACCCTCGGCTTTTACACCTCCAGGCTTGATTGAAAGATTCTTGCTATTTGATAGGAATTTGCCAAATTCAAGAGGGTGGATGGTTTTTCCTTGCTCAGTTTTTTGGGCGTATACTATGAATGGGCCACGGGAATGATGAGAATAAAAGTTTGTTGGAGGAAGTTGAGAAAGTGCTGGTGGGGACTGTGAAGTCGAAGGTGAGTCAAGTTTTATTGGGGAAGAAGGAGTAAATTTCCTTTTTTTGGTAGAAGTCAAAATGACAGAATCACTGTCAGAAATTTCTCCATTTTCCCCGTCTGGGGGGTCTGGAGAGGGATCTGGGGGCTTTGTAGGGGGTCCAGGAGGGAAATCTTCCTCCATTATTCACAACAGTAAACAACTACAATAATAGTATGGAAAATGACAGAAGTAAAAAAAGTTTATAAATATCTGGAAATCAGCAGCGAAAAGTGACTCCTGGAAGATCAGGAGGGAGAAGAAACCTCAAGGCACAACACACTACACTTTTTTTTTGCCAGAAAACAAAAAAGAATGGAAAAAATTTAATTTTTGATAGAGCAAAACAAAACAACTGATGACAGCCAAATGTTATTGTTGCAATGAATTAATAGAGTTGATCGGTGAAAAAATAAAGTCAGAAATCATATATCGCGCAAAGAAATCAAAATATTATTCTATTATAGCTGACTGTACTCCGGACATTAGTCATGTAGAACAACTTTCACTGACAATACGATTTGTTGATTTATCATCAGATGACGATAAAGTATCAGTAAAAGAGCATTTCATAGAATTTATACCTGTAAATGAGTCGACTGGTGAAAAACTGACTGAAGTTATTATTGATGTTCGGACTGGAATTGAACGACTGTAGGGGTCAGGGTTATGACAACGGAGCGAATATGAAAGGGAAAAATATTGGGGTTCAAAGGAGGATTCTGGACATAAATCTCTTAGCTGTTTATGTACCTTGTGGTTGTCATAGCTACAATCTCGTACTATGCGATGCCGCTAAGTCATCCGTAAAATCAGTCACTTTGTTTGGGGTACTTCAGAGGTTGTTCACATTGTTTTCAGCTTCTGTTCATCGATGGAAAATTCTAACCGATCATTTGGGATTATATACTATAAAAAAGCTCAGTGACACACGTTGGGAAGCAAGAATAAACAGTGTTAAAGCAGTCCGTTATCAAATTAGTGCCATCCATGACGCTTTAATTACTTTGGCTATTGAAACTCAGAAAACTGATGTTCAAGTCTCTCATGAGACTACTACTCTAGCCGAACAGTTAAAAGATTTCAGCCTCATAGTTTCGTTGGTTGTTTGGTATGACATACTTTTTCAAATTAATGTCGTTAATAAATCTCTACAATCAACAGATATGGATATCAGTAAATGTACAGAAATGTTGAAAAAATGCTGCACTTTCTTGTAAGAATATAGAAATACTGGCTTTAAAAGCGCCATTTTAACTGCGAAGGGATTGGCTGAAGAACAAGAAATTGAACTTGTGTTTAGAGCCACAACAAGAATTCGATTTGTTAAGCGTCAAGCTGGTGAAACTGCCCACGACGAGCCTATAACTTCTCCAGAAAAAAATTTGAGGTTGAATTTTTCAACTCTCTCTTGGACACTACATTAATTTCAGTTAATGAAAGATTTGAACAGTTAAATGAGTACTCGGAATCTTGGTCTTTTTTGTACAATATAAAACAGATTCCGGAAAAACCCGACCTTGTCAAACTCTGTGGTAATCTCCAATTGAAATTAACTGTAGACTCTAAATCTGATATAGATGGTTGTATGTTGTGTGATGAACTCGTAAGCCTGAAATCTTTTTTGCCTAATCAGAATGTGGTTACCCCTGCTTATGTTTTAAATTTTATCAAAGATCGCAACCTACAAGAACTGTATCCAAATGTGTGGATAGTATTGCGTATATTATTGACTATACCTGTAACGGTTGCTAGTGGGGAGAGGAGTTTTTCTAAGCTTAAGCTGATTAAAACCTATCTGCGATTGACAATATCACAATCTAGATTGACAAACTTGGCAACTTTGTCAATCGAAAATGAAATTGCTGAAAATATCGATTTTGATAACCTTATAAAAGAGTTCGCCGATAGAAAGGCTAGAAAAGTGAAGTTTTTTTAAATAAATAGTTTTTTTTTAATAAACGGTTATTCCATTATACCCATTGCCTTTTTTCGTATGGAATTGAATTGCAGTTAGGGGGCGCCGTAAAAATCTCGCCCAGGGCGCTGATAGTACTAAAACCGGCCCTGCTCCGAAGGATACCTATGTGAATTCATCTGGAAAAGATCACTTCCAAAACACAAAGACAGAATACATTCATTTTTTAAAATGGCAAGTATGGCCTACTATCCATATAATGACGAAGATAATGAGTTCAGGTCTGAGTTAGCAGAGAGTGATTCGAGGTTTGTTGGCTAATTTTACAATCCATTATTATTAATTATGTTTGTATTTATGCATTTCTAGCTTCTGGTTATGTGTTTCGTATTTTGGTTTTCTAGGTTGGCAGTGCCTGCAGTACCTACAAACTGCGAATAAGGAACTCCAGTCGCCCGGGAACAGCAACAATTCTTCAGTGGAATAGTAGAAGCACCTTCTCCAATAAGGATGACCTCATCCGCCTTCTACATTTACACTCCATATCGATTGCTGCCATCTCTGAGTCTTGGTTTAGACGTCTTAGCTCTTCAAGGTGAGTGGCTGCCAATGTCTGCGGGCGATAGCAAAGGCCGAGAAGGGCTGCACCACCCTTCCCATCAACAATGAGTAGCAGCTACTGCCTCTAATATTACATTCTATCCCATTTGACCTTTCATTATGGATCCACACGCTTCGAAAAATATCTACTTCATTGGTCATTCTGGATGACTACAATGCCCAATTTGTTTCTTCATCCACGGATCTCCCAGGAAACAAAATAATTTATCTTATCGACTCCTTGAACATGTTTTTTAAATTATTTTTTGTCTTTATTGACTACCGGAATAATAACAATCTCGACCCCCTTTTTTGCTCTAATTGCACTGCCCTATCTATACCCTGCTTTCTAATTGCACTTCCCTATCTATACCCTGCTTTCTTAGATTCATCACTCCTGATATTCACCATTTGTTGGCGAAATATTTATATAAAAAAATTAGCCTACACTCGAAAAACTTGGAAGTAGTTGACCGATATTGATGAAAATTTCAAAGTTTGTTTTTATTAGTGGTAGAAGTGTTTAAAGAGATGCTTTGAATGTTAGAAGAAGTCTGGAACTCCCGAGGAATGCTTAACTCAATATCTCTGTGCCCGAATGAGTTGAATTAGAGTCAACGTAATGTAGTTTTTATTAGTGGTAGAAGTGTTTAAAGAGATGCTTTGAATGTTAGAAGAAGTCTGGAACTCCCGAGGAATGCTTAACTCAATATCTCTGTGCCCGAATGAGTTGAATTAGAGTCAACGTAATGTAGTTTTTATTAGTGGTAGAAGTGTTTAAAGAGATGCTTTGAATGTTAGAAGAAGTCTGGAACTCCCGAGGAATGCTTAACTCAATATCTCTGTGCCCGAATGAGTTGAATTAGAGTCAACGTAATGTAGTTTTTTAACAGTAATATTGTGGTACACAGTAGTGAATGGTGGAAGAAGTCGGAGATGTCCGAGAAAGACATTATCAATAGCAAAGCATTGCCGGGTCCACTACTTTATTTATAAAAATGATCTCAACATTTAATCATTTGTTCTTGCAATGCTATTGTGTTCAGTTGTTCAGGTTCCTATTTTTAGGAACCTTATACCATACAATTTGGTGATCACTAATACCAACTCTGATTGTTGAAAAAAAAATTATACTACAAAATCAACTCCAAATGTGATGTAGATTAACCAGTTTTCCGCTTGTACTACGAGTTTCCGGACACCATGTATACATTTGAAAAATGTTTTTTCTGTTCAATAAGACAGGCAAAATTTAAATAAACTGAAATTTTGTACACCTAAAGATAAAATAAATATAAGTTAAAAAAAATTACTAATTTTGGAAAAATCTGTTCTTTTAAATAGTGAAAAATGACCATTATTATAGTACATAAGTTCCTATTTTTATAATTTTGTGATTACCTAATATTATTACGTGCTCTGTATTGTTTATGTTAACCCTTTAGGCCTCTGGCATATAGACTTATATTTTTTTAAAGATGCTGTCAGAAGGTCGGAGAATTTGTGTGCATTTCCACTTTGCAATAAAATCCAAATAAATGGAATATTTCTGAATGCATGTATCTAAATAATATTATTTAGAAGGCAAACATGAGCAACATGGCAAACACTTTTAGTCGATTCATATAAAAATTATTTTTAAAAAATTCACAAAGTTTCATAATTTTTTCTCAAATTACGTTTGTAATCTTTGGTTGGATGTTGATATTCTCGTAGTAACCACAGCAAAGTCGTTGCCTTCTCAACATGATGCGCCCTTGAGGTGTACAGCGCCCTTGAGGTGTTTTTGCACAAAAACGGCGCTATACAAGTCATCCAAGTATTATTATTATTATGCAGTCATAATCATTGATCAGGATATCGAGCTGCTACTTCTCACAGCTCTCTCACCTCCCAACATATGTATATTACCAACAGTAACATAAAATAAAATAGATACTATGTTTATTTATTTATTTATTTTATATTATAGAAACAAACAGTACATGATTTACAGAGATGAAACAATATACAGGAATAAGATACTTCATGTTGTGTACCTATGATATGTTTCCTTGGAATGTCTGCTAAGTGGTATGTTTATTCCTTAATTACCAGGTGACTTGTGTAGTTTATAGGTGTGTGTGTGTGACGTGTGTAATGTATGTGTGAGAGGGTGTGAGTTTGTATGCACCTTTATTCGAGGACCTTCACAGGCCTTTAGACCCAGAATCCGAGGACTCACACGAATCCGAGGACGTCCTCGGATTCAAAATGCGAAAAACTGAATATGTACCTATAATCTATGCGTTCTGATTGGTCAACTGTCGAAATTTTGGGCCGATCGGAGAGAGTCCTCATTTTCGTGGCAAAAAATATCGTGTTTAATTTGGCTAGTGTTTCATTAGTACGGATGTGTGACCACCAGGGCGGCGCCGCTAATGCTGGAAATCACACACAGACCCTAAACCGAGGACTCTCTCAAAGTCCTCGGTTTCGTGTTAAAAGGTGCCGATTGCGGGAATGTGAACACCAGGAGGCGCTGCAAGCTCGAGTGTCAAGAAATCTCACCTACGCCCTAAACCGAGGACCCGTCGTTCGAAATTCCTACGTGCATGTCTATATAATAAGTATTGCACTATTAAGATTGTGCCGACAAGGAATTCAGTTTTTGACTGTTGAAACAAAATTCAATATTGCGTTTAGTTCGTATTGTGAACTATGTTCTGTAATACTGTTTAATTCGATGTACGGTATTGTAATATTTAATAAGTAATTAGGACACCTGATCGAGTATTTGATTAATCCGCGTCATATATTCTTCTTTCACTCCATTCTTCGTTAATCCGCTCTATGACCCTATTATATACCTACACCTCACAAAAACGCCTCTGTCTGAATTAAGGACAAGGGAAGAATATCGCCACCTGGAAGGGTGATGTTATCAAGCGGGTTAAGGAGGAGCTGTAGGAAGGGTTTTATTAATGCGGATCTTGAAGAGTCGGAAAAAATTACCAAACGCAGAGTAACATTATCATAAAAAAAAACATACAAAATCGTTAAAAAAAAATTATGGTTTTTTAGGTAGTCTGACAAAAAAATAAAGACAACAAAGTCGTTTATAATTAAAATTATTGAACCAATATAATAATGATTTAAAACAAATATATGCCAAGAATATTCTTATACATCATTTTAAACACAGAAAATCTCCCAATGAAACTCGGATACATGACACAAGAGCCTCAAAAAGGATATACGAGATGTTCCAAAATTCAAGACAAGTTTTGGCCAAAGAAACCACATATATCTGGCAACCAAACTCTACAACATCCTTCATCCAAGTTTGAAAAAATCAAAACATGAGTAGAAATTAATACAGACATACTATAAAATGTATTAAAAACATAAACCTACCAGTCCGCCTCAGCACAGGACCACCTAGTGAGGAGGACTAAGAACAAACAGATGAACATTTATATTTATATACACTATCATATCTTGTAATTCTCATCAAACCTGTAATTAAATAGTCACTAATAAAAAAAAATTTAAAAATTAAAAAATTTATTAAATGAAGACAATGTAAGCGAAACTCAATCAAAAATCTGGAAACAGAAAAAGATATTGGCACCTCTAGGACTCGAACCCAGGACCTCTCGCTCTTCCGGGCGAACGCGCTAACCACTGCGCCAAGGTGTCGATATCAAATTCGTCGTTGTTTGTCCTGGGCTCGAGTCCTAGAGGTGTCAATATCTTTTTTGATTTTTCTGTTTCCAGATTTTCGATTGAGTTTCGCTTACATTGTCTTCATTTAATTAAATGTTACAATTTGAGGTTTTACTCATAAAGTTAAAATAAAAATTTAAAAAAATTATAATTCTTTCCTTCCAGGCATGATTCTTTATTTCTTGGCGTTCTTTTGTATGATGTTGTGCACATAAAATTTAATGTTTTTCCATGTTCTCTGTCTTAAATCTGGTTCATTGGTCAAACATTCTTCGCACTCTTTTTTGTTTGGAATTTTTTTTCTTATCCAGAAGACAGCCATTTGCCTTGATACGGCATCCTTCTCAGCAGAAGTCCACATTTTCCTTGCTGTTATTTTCTTTCACTCGAAGCTGCTTATTCCTCAGAGCGTGACTTGAGACTGACTTCTGACTGAACTGACTTAACCTCCAAACTTCCAAGCAGGCGCGGCCGGTGTAAAATCGAAAACGCAATAAAAAGAGCTTATTAAGCGCTTTATAATATAATACAATAATATCGCACGTAATACCCGTTGACTAATGGTTGCATTTTGCGAGAGACATATTATGGTTCCTTGTTCAAACCCTAAGTAAGAATACTATTTCGCCGGAGACCTGTTTCGGAATAGTTCAGAAGTTTTCGGTACTTTCCGTATTATGAACGCCGATTACTAGCCGATCTGCTGTTGCACCGGGCGGCGTATTTCCTTTTAACGTGTTCAATAGGAGGCATCATTGCCTCGAAACCCGCACGGGTTTGTAACGCCATTCTCCTTCCAAACCCGTGTTCAATATGAGGCACGCGTCCTCCTACTGAACACGGGTTTGTAACGCCATTTCTCTTTACAAATCCGTGTTCAGTACGAGGCATGCGTCGTCCAATTGTTTATAATTACCATGCGCTTTAATTGAGCACTACGGATCCGTGTTGGTTTCGAAAGATTTTTATTTTTTAACGCCCTAGTGGACTTTTACATGGAATTTTAGTAATTGTAAGAAAACAAGACAAATGGATATAATTAAATTTAGTGCAAATCAGTAAAATATCAATACGATGATTCAATATATAATACTGCTCCTAGCCTGAAATGATAAATAAAAGAAACTATTTATTTATTAATATAAACGCCATAATAGGCTTTAACATTAAAGTGATACATTGTATTATAAGTATGCAGTTGTACATAGAAGGGAAAAAATATTTTAAGTATTAAGGACAAAATAAGAATGTGAGTACTTAGAAATATTATCGCTGAAATGATACAGTTGTTATTAGAAGTACACTGAGATAATGTTGAAAGAAAATAAAAAAGAACTATGTACTTTTGTTATTTTGATTGATTAATATAAGACATAATATAAAACAAAGTATGTATGTATGGAAAATCTAGTATTTAGATACAGGATACAATTATTTAATGTGGGTTACATAAAAAAAGAAAAAATATGAAGTACTTATAAGGTAAAGAATTTTATAATAATATAGAACATTTTATGTAATTCCTTGGGCCTCGACAGTATTTTGGAGAGGTTTAAAATATTGCCGTTTTGTAATAAAATCCCAATAATAGAATATTTCTAAATATATCCGAAAAATAATAACCGTTTTGGAAAGGTTATGAAATGTCCTTTCAAATTTTATAATTCAGAATAAATATTTAATTTTAAAATATAAGTATTTTGCATGCCAGCATAAGGAAGTTTTAAAAATGACTCATCGTACGATTTTTGTAACTAAAATTACTGATAATGAAAAAAAACGCATTCATATTGTGATAGACTAATGTATTATAAACGATATTGTCATCTCAGTTTTTGTCGTGCCATATAAAAAAATAATCAATATAAAATGCTCAAAGTACATAATTATTTTTTCAAATAGCGTTTGGAAACTTAGGATTCGTTTATGTTGGACTTCTTAATTATTTTGCGGTAAATTTTTAGATTTTTTTATAAAGCGTGATTTTTTCTCTTTTTAACACCGTTAAGATCATATCCTAACCATGAACCATGAAAGTAAGGGAGATACAACGATTTCTATGAGACATGAGATTAAAAATGTGTAAAAAAGTGACTTGTTTTTAAGTAGAATAGATCAAAATTATTAACATCAAGTATATCTATTCATACATTCGCATGTTTATAATTGAGTATTGAGATTATTATGAACTTTAAAATTATATTTGTTTGAAATGTTTAATCAGGTATTGTTAAATCAAGGCTATCAGTTGTAATAATAATTTTGGATTAAAAATCATAATTTTGGAAAATCATAATTTTGAATAAATTATAACATAAAAAAAGTAAGTGTGTGCTCACAATTTCTGCGTTATAAACCAATAAAACAGAATAAATAATAATTTTATTTACTCGTCAGGTATATAACATTATAATAGAGATTAAAAAAAAAAAAAATATGACGAGTTGTACCTATTAAAAACCAAGGATAGAAATAAAACTACATTCAAAGATGTATACGTTATGTGAGGTAATCTACATAACTAGGTACCTACAAATAAAAACATGATAATATATATTTTTTTTAATCAATATTTTTTGGCAAGAGGTTCATTATCATCAATATTTAATGCAATTTTGTGAATACGTTTTCTCTTGATCAATTAAGACTTGGCTGGTCGTCCTGATTGAATCCTTCCTGTAGCCGCATGATAGACCCTTTCTTTGCGGCGAGCGATCGATATAGGTTAATGAACATTAATTTTTCGAGATCTTTGCCGGCTATTTTTTTTCCACAATATGTATATTTATATTTTTTTTATTTTTATAGTAATACCGCACAAGAGTCCCAACTGCTCCCGTCTGGAGCCAGTGAGACTATGGTATCCCCAATTGGAGTATGTTGTGAGGCTGAGGGTATTGGGGAGGGGAGGGAGATGGGGAAGAGGAAGGTGGGTAAGTACCTGGCTATTCAGATCTGGTCACCAAACACGGCTAAAGCCATTTCAAGCAACGTTTCAATTCTGAATGGTGGTCTTACACCAGGGCGATACTGAGAGTATCTTCCACTCTGGAACGTGCCGCAAATATACTATATATTATTTAAATTAATTAATTGTGAAATAACACAAATTAATCAAATAAAATTTATTTGCGCACGCCGGGTTCGAACCCGCGATCTTCGGATCTGTAGTCAAAAGCGTATACCACTAGACCACGCCGGCATAAATGATAGTATAATCAAATTAAGCTTTGACAAATCACATCCAAACTTGGTGAGAATTTTTGTATGTTGAGCATTTGAATTCCTTTCCAAGATATTAGTAATTCTTTGCCACTGGGCTTGAATATTTCAGGCTAATAGCAGTATTATATATCAAATCATCGTATTAATATTTTAATAATTTACACAAAATTTATTGCATTCATTTGTCTTGTTTTCTTACAATTACAAAAGCCCACTAGGGCGTTAATAAATAATAAATACCTAATAAAAAAGGTTCCTAGATTATGCATTTTATTGCCCATCCTTAATACATAACAATTTACACATACAAAAAATGTCTCGAAAACATGGATCCGTAGTGCTCAATTAATGCGCATGGTAATTATAAACGATTGGACAACGCATGCCTCGTATTGAACACGGATTTGGAAAAAGAAATGGCGTTACAAACCCGTATTCAGTAGGAGGACGCGTGCCTCGTATTGAACACGGGTTTGGAAGGAGAATGGCGTTACAAACCCGTGCGGGTTTCGAGGCAGTACTTCCTCCTATTGAACACGGAAAAGGAAATACGCCACCGGGCGCGCGGGTGGAGGGGTGCATTGCCTGTCGGGTGTCAGCCGTAATGATCTCTTACCAAATTCATATATTTAGATAGGCAATTCAATTTTATTTTGAACCTTTTTTTAAGTTTTGTGAAAATTTATATTTTAAATAAAATATTTAGCAATACGATGAGGCGTATACTTTTGTTGCCTGTTCACCGAACGAGCGAACGTTAGGACGAGCCGCGACGCTTCCAAGATACGTGTAACAAATTCGTTCCACACTATTTCGAGGACCCAAGACCTCCAAAAACTATAGACCACTAAATCGAGGACCTTCCGAGATCCGTGTATTTTACGTATGTGTAATCCTGAATACGTGGACAGGCCTCGGATATGGGAAGTCCTCAGTTACCGGCTGTGTATTCCGGTTTTTTGAGGACCATTTTCTAGGTGCTTACCGGGTGTATGATGAAACCGAATAGATAGCAACGATCACGATTAACTTGAGTATACGTATAAGTGTAGAATACATGTCTACTTTATATAATATAACAGGACCTCGAATTCGGGTAGCCAGTTGAAGTCCTCGAAATCGGGATTGGACAAACAAGGGTGTGTGTGTGTGTGTCTGTATGTATGCACATTGATTATGTCAACACACTCTGCCTTTTACGCCGGTCCTGCTTGTATGGCGGAAAAGGCATTGCTGTCCGATAATTGTAAGGATTTCAACTCTATGTATATGTATTTAAATATGCAAACCAAGTCTTCCCATATCTTTAAATCCTTGTCGTTTGTATAGAAGAATATTTTATCTAAAGTAAACTATATTTAAACCCACAGAACGGTTAATACATCCTTCCACTTATTGCACCGGAAATGCGGTAGTTTTTTGTTTTTCTTTTGTAATGATTTGAGCAAAAAAATATTTCTAATGTAATAAAAACCATGCACATTTTTTACAATTGAAACATCACTAAGAGCGGGAGCACACAGAGAGCGGTCAGGAGTTCCGAGTTCCGCGTTCGGCGTTCATTAGAATGTACTGATACTATAACAACAACGCACACAGCGGGCCAGTGTTGCCAACTTAGTGGATTTTCCACTAAAACTGGTGGTTTTCGTACTTCACTTAGTGGCGAAATATTTCATTTAGTGGCTAGTGGATTTTTCTAGTGGTTTCGAAAATTTTTGTTTCATTACTAAAACTACAATGACTCAGCCACTTATATGTTTAATCTTATACATACTTCTTCGTTCTACTTTCTTTAATTTTAAATGGAATTTACGTAGGTATACTGTGTAGGCAACACATCTTACTAAAAAGATGCGCAGTGTATATGGGAATCCCCATGTATTTGTACATGGGGATTCCCGTAAAACATTTTTCAGTCAACTCTTTTATTGAACTGTTCCGAGCAGCTCAGTTTATTGATTTATTGTGTTATCATTTATCATCACGAGTGCGCAACTATGTCGAAACCACAATATACGCAACATTTTCGGGATTCTTGGCTTCAAGATCCACATTTAAAAGATTGGCTACAAGTTATTGAAAGTACCACGGGTCAACTAGCGAAGTGTAAATTTTGTGGAACAACTTTAAGGAGTCACTATGGAGACTTAAAGTCTCATGGGCAGTGTTGCCAACAGTTATACCAGGTTTCCGCCAGATTCAACCTTTAAATCCACCAGAAAACCACTAAAAAATATAGTACTACACTCACTCTCCGCTAAATTATCCACTAAAAAAAATTTTAATGAAAGAAAACAAGTTTAGAAATTATTAGTTTCCTTTATTATTACAAAAATAATCATTGGTAACCAACATAACATTTGTAGGTAAATCAACATAAAAATTGTTCAATTATTATTTTTTTTTTTATATATTTATTTTGGCAATACTGATTAAAATACATATAAAGTTACATCCGTTACATAACATAGTTACATAAATTTTTAACAAAGAAACAAAAAATTGCCTTTCCTCACCATAAAGAGATAATGCCTTTGTGTTTGGTGAGGGAATTCTAATTCAAATAGTACTAGTACTTACTAATAAGTAAGGTTAGAAAATCGTATATAAATTTTAAAATAAAAATCATGATAAGTTTAAAAAATCATAATATAAATTAAAAAATCATTATAAATTAATGAACCATGTAAGTTTGTAACAAAAACTATTGTAATTGGTGAGTAAATAATATGTAAGAAAGAACGCAAGATTTATATAATAGGTAGTAGACTTAAAGATAAAGAAACTAAGAAATGACTAATTCTAAATTAAGTCGTCTTCTTCAGACGAATCATTTTTGCCTGCAACATAATCGACGGTTTCAGATTGATATGACTCTTTGGTACCGATTTGATTTACAACGGCTACTGGAATTTCATAATCATTGCAGCATTTTCCTTCTAACCTCAAACCACAGCGTACTCTCAATATAGCAGTTAAAAGATTTAACTTCATTCTATTCCTCTGTTTGTTTTTTATTATATTCATACTGCTAAATAGTCTCTCAACATCGGCATTAGAATGAGGCAGTATTAGGAGACTAATCGCAAAAGTTGCTAATTCCTTAAACCTCGACCCTCCTTGAGCATCTTTGAAATTCAAAACTTCGTTCCAAAATTTTTTTGTGTTTTTAGTCTCATTCCATTTCAATAAATGAATTTGACGCCACTGATCATCGACTCTTGCTATATATTCTGCATTTTTATTGAACTGAGCCATTATGTCAATTAGTGGTTCTTTATTGTGATTAAGTGCTTGTTCAACACTTATTCGGGAAATTTTTTTCATCAGTGCCAAATTTTCTGGTAACCTATTTTTTATTTCTTCAATTAGACTGACTATAAACGTTATACACCGATGCCGCATCATTTCTTCCTCTTCCTTTGGTAATCCTTTTTCTTTCATTTCCGCTATTTGTTTTTCAAATCGGAATCCAAGATAACATTTTTGATCCAAGAATGATCGAATATTCTGAGTGAAAATATCAACTTTATTTGTAGGCAACGTAATCTTGCAGACAAGCATATCTATCAGGCCGGTCAACTCTTCACACAATTTGGTGTGGTCCGTATCTTTAGACTCGAACATTTTATTGACTCTGTTTATTTCAATTAATATTGGATATAAAAACGAAATATATGCGTAATTTAACTCGTTCGCGTACATAGAGTGCAATACCTCAGCTGTGTGACACCTTTCATGCACCTTAGCTATGGAAAAATGTGTTTTTAACTCTAGCCATTGCGTGTATATTCTCGATACAGCGGACTCTATTGAAAGCCACCTTGTCTGACATGCTTGAACTATTTTCAACGGTTTCTGTCCATCGTTGATGGTTTTGTATAATTCTTTATAAAGCGATTGTCTGGAAGACGAGCGACTAAACCAATCCAAATTTCTTGGTAAAAAATCTTTTGCAGCAGCAGAAACGGCCAGTTGCAAGGAATGGCACAAGCAACGCACCAATATCAGATGTGGTACCTCTTCTTTCAATTTGGCATAGACTCCGTTATTCACTCCAACCATCACAGAAGCGTTATCTGTACCAATTCCCATTAAATTTTCAAGTCTGAGATCGAATCGTAATAGCGTCTTCTTTATAGCAGAAACAATACCTTCAGCATTACACTCACGCAGTTCAGCGAGGTCTAAATACGTGGAAACAATTTTTTGGTGTAAATTACTGTAATAAATTATAACCAAACCCAAGTATTTATGCACAGCAATATCTGTAGATTCATCAATTAATACGCTAAATGGTTGATCTTTAAAATCTTGTTTTAGGACGTCAGTGAAATGCATTGCTAGCACATTTTTTATAACCGAGGTGCATTTAGAACGGTGCAGTTGAACTTTTTCTATATCTTTTTCATGATTGTGATAATTACCTCTCCTAAATGGTCAACTACACGTATGCTAGTATGCATGGCTGTGAATAATGCAAGTCTGGCTTCTTCCTTTTTTTTACTTCCAATGGGCTTGGGCTTGAACAGGATTTTAGGCTGCGCAATTATAACCTGAAACCATTCACTTATCAAAATTAAGATGTCAAAATAAATAAATAAAAACGAAAATCTGTCTACATAAAAAAAAATTAAAACATACAAAGCGTTAAGTAAATGAGTAGATTAACGCTTTATTCTTTTTTTTGTGTAAAAACTTAAAACTGACCAATAAATAAGCAATTAATAAAAAGCAGTTGTTTACCTTTTTATTTTGTAGATGCTTCTTTGACATCCCATGAGACTTTAAGTCTCCATAGTGACTCCTTAAAGTTGTTCCACAAAATTTACACTTCGCTAGTTGACCCGTGGTACTTTCAATAACTTGTAGCCAATCTTTTAAATGTGGATCTTGAAGCCAAGAATCCCGAAAATGTTGCGTATATTGTGGTTTCGACATAGTTGCGCACTCGTGATGATAAATGATAACACAATAAATCAATAAACTGAGCTGCTCGGAACAGTTCAATAAAAGAGTTGACTGAAAAATGTTTTACGGGAATCCCCATGTACAAATACACGGGGATTCCCATATACACTGCGCATCTTTTTAGTAAGATGTGTTGCCTACACAGTATACCTACGTAAATTCCATTTAAAATTAAAGAAAGTAGAACGAAGAAGTATGTATAAGATTAAACATATAAGTGGCTGAGTCATTGTAGTTTTAGTAATGAAACAAAAATTTTCGAAACCACTAGAAAAATCCACTAGCCACTAAATGAAATATTTCGCCACTAAGTGAAGTACGAAAACCACCAGTTTTAGTGGAAAATCCACTAAGTTGGCAACACTGCTCATGGGATGTCAAAGAAGCATCTACAAAATAAAAAGGTAAACAACTGCTTTTTATTAATTGCTTATTTATTGGTCAGTTTTAAGTTTTTACACAAAAAAAAGAATAAAGCGTTAATCTACTCATTTACTTAACGCTTTGTATGTTTTAATTTTTTTTTATGTAGACAGATTTTCGTTTTTATTTATTTATTTTGACATCTTAATTTTGATAAGTGAATGGTTTCAGGTTATAATTGCGCAGCCTAAAATCCTGTTCAAGCCCAAGCCCATTGGAAGTAAAAAAAAGGAAGAAGCCAGACTTGCATTATTCACAGCCATGCATACTAGCATACGTGTAGTTGACCATTTAGGAGAGTTAATTAATCACAATCATGAAAAAGATATAGAAAAAGTTCAACTGCACCGTTCTAAATGCACCTCGGTTATAAAAAATGTGCTAGCAATGCATTTCACTGACGTCCTAAAACAAGATTTTAAAGATCAACCATTTAGCGTATTAATTGATGAATCTACAGATATTGCTGTGCATAAATACTTGGGTTTGGTTATAATTTATTACAGTAATTTACACCAAAAAATTGTTTCCACGTATTTAGACCTCGCTGAACTGCATGAGTGTAATGCTGAAGGTATTGTTTCTGCTATAAAGAAGACGCTATTACGATCTCAGACTTGAAAATTTAATGGGAATTGGTACAGATAACGCTTCTGTGATGGTTGGAGTGAATAACGGAGTCTATGCCAAATTGAAAGAAGAGGTACCACATCTGATATTGGTGCGTTGCTTGTGCCATTCCTTGCAACTGGCCGTTTCTGCTGCTGCAAAAGATTTTTTACCAAGAAATTTGGAGTTCTTAATAAGGGAAACATACGATTGGTTTAGTCGCTCGTCTTCCAGACAATCGCTTTATAAAGAATTATACAAAACCATCAACGATGGACAGAAACCGTTGAAAATAGTTCAAGCATGTCAGACAAGGTGGCTTTCAATAGAGTCCGCTGTATCGAGAATATACACGCAATGGCTAGAGTTAAAAACACATTTTTCCATAGCTAAGGTGCATGAAAGGTGTCACACAGCTGAGGTATTGCACTCTATGTACGCGAACGAGTTAAATTACGCATATATTTCGTTTTTATATCCAATATTAATTGAAATAAACAGAGTCAATAAAATGTTCGAGTCTAAAGATACGGACCACACCAAATTGTGTGAAGAGTTGACCGGCCTGATAGATATGCTTGTCTGCAAGATTACGTTGCCTACAAATAAAGTTGATATTTTCACTCAGAATATTCGATCATTCTTGGATCAAAAATGTTATCTTGGATTCCGATTTGAAAAACAAATAACGGAAATGAAAGAAAAAGGATTACCAAAGGAAGAGGAAGAAATGATGCGGCATCGGTGTATAACGTTTATAGTCAGTCTAATTGAAGAAATAAAAAATAGGTTACCAGAAAATTTGGCACTGATGAAAAAAATTTCCCGAATAAGTGTTGAACAAGCACTTAATCACAATAAAGAACCACTAATTGACATAATGGCTCAGTTCAATAAAAATGCAGAATATATAGCAAGAGTCGATGATCAGTGGCGTCAAATTCATTTATTGAAATGGAATGAGACTAAAAACACAAAAAATTTTTGGAACGAAGTTTTGAATTTCAAAGATGCTCAAGGAGGGTCGAGGTTTAAGGAATTAGCAACTTTTGCGATTAGTCTCCTAATACTGCCTCATTCTAATGCCGATGTTGAGAGACTATTTAGCAGTATGAATATAATAAAAAACAAACAGAGGAATAGAATGAAGTTAAATCTTTTAACTGCTATATTGAGAGTACGCTGTGGTTTGAGGTTAGAAGGAAAATGCTGCAATGATTATGAAATTCCAGTAGCCGTTGTAAATCAAATCGGTACCAAAGAGTCATATCAATCTGAAACCGACGATTATGGTGCAGGCAAAAATGATTCGTCTGAAGAAGACGACTTAATTTAGAATTAGTCATTTCTTAGTTTCTTTATCTTTAAGTCTACTACCTATTATATAAATCTTGCGTTCTTTCTTACATATTATTTACTCACCAATTACAATAGTTTTTGTTACAAACTTACATGGTTCATTAATTTATAATGATTTTTTAATTTATATTATGATTTTTTAAACTTATCATGATTTTTATTTTAAAATTTATATACGATTTTCTAACCTTACTTATTACTTAACCTTACTTATTTATAGTCGTTATTACTAACTTAAACGATCTTTTAATTTACGAGTACTATTTGAATTAGAATTCCCTCACCAAACACAAAGGCATTATCTCTTTATGGTGAGGAAAGGCAATTTTTTGTTTCTTTGTTAAAAATTTATGTAACTATGTTATGTAACGGATGTAACTTTATATGTATTTTAATCAGTATTGCCAAAATAAATATTAAAAAAAAAATAATAATAATTGAATAATTTTTATGTTGATTTACCTACAAATGTTATGTTGGTTACCAATGATTATTTTTGTAATAATAAAGGAAACTAATAATTTCTAAACTTGTTTTCTTTCATTAAAATTTTTTTTAGTGGATAATTTAGCGGAGAGTGAGTGTAGTACTATATTTTTTAGTGGTTTTCTGGTGGATTTAAAGGTTGAATCTGGCGGAAACCTGGTATAACTGTTGGCAACACTGCAGCGGGCAGTCAGACCGCGGCGGTCAAAACGGAACGTTGCGTTTTAAGAGTTCTTTTCCCGCCGAGGCAGAGAACGCCAGAACGCCGCGATGTCTGAGGTTACAAACACGGAAAAGTTAATTGAATTGGATTGGTTAGGGAAAGGAGTTTATTATACGATTTAAGTGATGTCAATTATTTATTCGTATATTTTGTTATTATTTCTAAATATTCTAATGTCTTTTCTTATCCTTAATAAATAAATACATACCTTAAAAATACAGCCAGCCTTTCTTTTGATGAAACACAGTTCCTCCAGTTAGTATTTTGTTTTTCGATATCGGGTTGTATGATGTTATACAATTCATTAAAACTATTAATCGACATTCGAAAATAAATATAGAATCGTTGTTCATCTTTAAGTAAATCCTGAAAAATACTAGTAAATTCGCCTTGTTCTTCTCGCGTTGTGTTGATTGGGTGCACCCAATACTTCCTTTTCTTTTTAGAAGCTGCTAAGCTCCACAAGAGCAATAATTTTTCATCGGGTGATGAACTTTCTAGTGACATGTTGCATATGCAAAGACCCAAACGAAACTAGAATGCGAGAATTTGAACGCCGCTTGTGTGCTTTGGAACTCTTGAGCGGTCAACGGTCACTAGAACGCAGAACTCTGACCGCTCTCTGTGTGCTCCCGCTCTAAATGTCCCAACACTGATGTTCAACTTAAGATTATGGAGTCGTATTACAAAAGTAGGCTTAACTTCAGACAACAATTTTATAGTTGGGGTGTGGTGAGTACTATGTAAAAAATGTCATTAAAATATATGTATTATTTTCAAAGACATAGCTGTTTAAAAACTCTCAATTTTCTCAAATGGGTGAGATGACCTTGTTTTCGCCTGCATAAAGTGTGTTACTATAATCATCTGATTATTGTTCTACATTCATTTCATGTATTTGTAATATGAGTTTGTCTGTTTGATTTGAGATGACCTTGTTTTCGCCTGCATAAAGTGTGTTACTATAATCATCTGATTATTGTTCTACATTCATTTCATGTATTTGTAATATGAGTTTGTCTGTTTGATTTGAGATGACCTTGTTTTCGCCTGCATAAAGTGTGTTACTATAATCATCTGATTATTGTTCTACATTCATTTCATGTATTTGTAATATGAGTTTGTCTGTTTGATTTGAGATGACCTTGTTTTCGCCTGCATAAAGTGTGTTACTATAATCATCTGATTATTGTTCTACATTCATTTCATGTATTTGTAATATGAGTTTGTCTGTTTGATTTGAGATGACCTTGTTTTCGCCTGCATAAAGTGTGTTACTATAATCATCTGATTATTGTTCTACATTCATTTCATGTATTTGTAATATGAGTTTGTCTGTTTGATTTGAGATGACCTTGTTTTCGCCTGCATAAAGTGTGTTACTATAATCATCTGATTATTGTTCTACATTCATTTCATGTATTTGTAATATAAGTTTGTCTTTTCTGTATAACCACAGTTTTGTTTTGTTTATTTCAAAGTAACAGTTTTTTTTTAATCTGTTCTTTTAAATGGTGAAATCTAGAATCATCTGAATGTTTGTTTACTCTCATTTATTGTATTTATTATAAACACGTTTGTTTCTTTGATGTAACTGAAGTTGAAAATAAAATGTAACTATTTAATTATTGAAAACAATATTAGCGATTCCTAAACGAAAATTTGAAACAAAACGGTCATATCATACTTTGAATAAGAACTACCAACATTGTCTTCATTTTTCTCACCGCACATTTTTATTGGCAGCTATCTTTATGTACGATGGCAAGATTCAACCCGAACTAAATGTCTAGATAATCCCAAGTTGGTAGAGCGGTGCCCCGGCAAGGCAAGTGTCCTGGGTTCGAGTCCTAGATGTGACCGTATCTTTTTCTGATTTTTCTGTTTCAAATTTTCGTTTGGGAATCGCCAATATTGTTTTCAATAATTAAATATTACAATTTGAGGTTTTACTCATTAAGTTATTCTAAAAAATAAAATGTAACTAATTTTAAGAGAAAATCTAAACTTTATATGGCCAAAATAAATAATTACAATAACCTTCTAACTTAAATATCAGTATATTTCTTTTATTGTTATAGTTAATATTAACAGTTTTGATTTTTCGGGTCTCCTGAAAAGGCATCAAATTTATGGACGTGACCTGTGACGTCATCAGTCTCAAAATGACTATTTTTTTTTACCAATACTGTTTTTTGTAAGAGAGTCAAGACGTTTTTTATTCTTAAGATTACCCGCTTTTAAAATTGAAGAACACTAGGTAAATGTTAGCATTTTGTCACTAATATTATCATATCGAACCACAGTACATAAATGCATCCATGACCACACCTAATAAACAATTTACCGGTGTTTAAAAACCTGCATTAAAACATTTTCATTCGTTCAAATGTGAATGTAGACCAGAGTTGCAATTTCCTATGTTCTAAAATACCCACAAGAGATGAAGAGATGTTCAAATTCCCCACGAATTCCTTTACCTCCAAAATGAAATGAAATTCTATTGAATACATTTACTTTTTATTTTCAAGTCATTTTCGGATTTTTCTCTTTTGTTCAGGCTTTAAAATAGACTTTTGAAAAATTTGCTGCAAATGAATAAAAATGAAAACTTCGATGTGGGTATTGTAGACCATAGGTACATTACCAACGTAGACAGGTTATGACAGCCGCAAACAACAATCAGCAGATTCAGTCGTACTGACGAAAGGGTGTATCAGGCGCCATCGGGGGCCATTTGGATGTTTTTAGTATCACCCACAGGCCGCACCAAGATTTTGCTGGCAGGGGGGGGGAGTCCTCGATATATTATTATAACATCATTTTACCAAGTACCGATTTTATTTTATTTTTATATCACACCTGGCAAGAATTTTAATAAATGGAAAATGCGTGACCAAATGTCATGTTCGCAAACGAGTCTGCTCCTGAAAATTCTACAATGTGAGAGTGGTTACCCTTGAGTTGCATCTACAGATGAGTCCGCAAATCGAATTTTAAGTTGCTTTCAAAGCACAAGACTTGTTTAATAAACTTTAGAGTAATTCTGCATGAGAGTCCACGAGCTTAAACATTCATTACACATGGAAGAAGCAAATGGTTTTCCTCGGAATTCGGCAGCATATCACAGGCGAACGGTTTCCTTCGAAATACATCAGCAGATGAATTCGCACTGGAATTTGAACACATCATTTGGAAAACACAACTGCTTTTAACTTAACACAATGTTTGCGGGGGGTTTTTGAAGTGAAACTTCTTTACGCGCGTCATGCATTTTCGAGGACCGGAGTAAAACCGACTCATGACCGTCACGAAAAACCGTGATCATTTGGTGGTGGGGGTACGGGACCCCCACCACCGCTCACCGTTCACTGTCGCTCTCTCACCGTAGTCGCTTACTGAGGTGAGGGAGCCACTGACGAACGTTCTCTGTCTCTCTTCTCTCTTTTCCTCTCTCTCTAGCCAACGACGCCACGCCAGGCATCAGCTGCTTGCTTCGTGTACTGCGCGGTGAGTGTAATACGAGTGAAATACGTAATTGATTGTGGTTTATTCGATTTGGAACAGAGTTTTAGTGTCAAAAATGAGTAGTGACGAGATAGAAGTGAGAAAAACATTCGTGGCACAAGAGGAAATATCCCCTGAAAATCACCAAAGAAGAAGAGAGTCTGATTCACACAGTGATGACATTAACGTAAGGTAAACATAACCAATAAGAGTGGATAAATATCTCACAAAATAGTATTGTTGTTGTAATAGCATGATTGGATTGTTTAACATATTGGCGAGATTATACTAACAGTGAAATATGATGTAGGGATGTCGTGCCTACAACCGAAGCATGTGTAAACAAGCGTCGACTGGGACTGATTACAGATATCAAAGATTTTATCCACCATGTACTTTTGCCATACACAGAGGGTGGTTCAAGGTTATTAAATACATATTATCACGAAATTCCGATGATTATTTCGGGAGATTTTAATGTAAATTTCGCGAAGAATGAATCTGTAGAGTTATTGAACTTTTTCAGAAACACCCTTAATTTGGATATGGTTAATGATAGGAACATTAGTACGATTAGACGGGGGACAACAATCGATGCAGTTTTTGCACGATTCATTAAGGATTTGAGTGCTAATGTATATATCTCGCACTTTAGTTACCATCACCCAATTATCACGACATTAGGAAATAATATCCGTGAAAGTGACAATGAAAATGTCACATGATTGGTAAATCGTAATTGAAATTTTTAATTGTAATATTTAATAATTGTAAATAGTATTGCATAACTGTAAATAAATTGAAAATTTTTGGAACTGTACTTATATCGAAATTCATTCATGTATAAGAAAATATTAAAAAGAGAAAATCTATGCTTCGTCGTTGAATTATTTTACGTATAATCTTCAAACTAACGTAAGACAGAAAAAAGGAGAGAATGAAATGAAAAGAGAGAGAGAAGAATACTGAAAGTTTCACTTCCGTCGTGCTTAGGCTTGCCACACACTGTATTTTTTTAATCAATCTACGCCGTAAAGCGGGCAATTTTTATCACGTTCACGCGCAAAATTACGTTTCATGTAAAATAGCTATAACTTCTGAACTATTGATCAAATTTAAATAAAATTTTCAGTATTTTACCTTATTCGAAATCTTTCATTATGATCTGGTCACAAATTTTTATATTTTTGAAGAAACAATTATGATATTTAAGATTAAATTCAAAAATTTTGAAAAAATTCACTTTTGTCGTATTGTCGATTTAGTCATTTTATGCACATTCAACATAGTATATATATTTTGTAAAATACACACCACTAAACACTAATATTGTTTGAAAGTATGAAATCGTTGGAAACAATTCCCTTTATGTAAAGGTACATCATAGAATTTACACATGTACCGGGTTTCGCTAAGTATTTTGTGTACCGCGCACACACGACATCGCTTTCGCAGATTCTTATTTTTACCAAGGCCTTCAATCTTTTCCAATACATGTATGTTTTCGCATATCCATCGATAGTCTTCCTGGAGGATCAGATTTTGAACATTTTTTTCGGATACCAGATGTTGATGGTGTTGGTTCCGGGTCTTGACTATTATCTGACGAAATCTGATCAGACACCCAGTGCTCTGCGATTTCCTTAAAAAATTGTTTATATTTTATTTTCATTTCTTTTACGGAGTTGTACACAACAAATGAGTTGAATAATGCACAATTTATTATATACATCGCTAGCCTTTTTGTCCATTTGGTGGTTTTTCGTAAAATAGAATAATACGAAAGATATTGGTCTGCTTGGTCAACGCCTTTCATATATTTATTGTAATCGATTATCATTACCGTAGTCCATTTTTATAGGGTATTTTTTATGAAAAAATATCCCTTTATTATGTAACAAATAACTAACAAGTATGTAACAAATAACTTTTCGAGCACAGCACACAAATACTTTGCACAAAATTTTTAAAGCGGAATGTAGGCAGAAAAGAAAATAGAGAACGTCTTGAACGAAACAATATCGCTTTAACACTGAAGAAATGTAAAGATTTAAAAAAAACTAAACATTTATCTTACAGTTATTTTATTTCAAGTGCATGTTTTATGACCACAGTTGGCCGGCCACCCGACCCTAATTCCACGAATTGTCAGGTACCTAGTACACATGTCACGAGAGCTGACGCATAATTTTTACTTCACAGTAACCAACATCATACATTACTCGTAATATATTGTTACTCTAAGTGTACAACGCATTTTGGCGTCTCCCGCACTTTACCAATAGTGTACAAATACGAAAAACGCTTTTAAGCGTCTCCCGCTCTCTACCAACAGTACGCAAAAGACGCGTTTAAGCGTCTCCCGCTAATAATGTGTTAAGATTGAATCTGTCCCCTCCTCCCATCTTTGATTAAAACTACACCCAATGGTTTTCTCTTGCAGCACACAGTCTGCATCTTGAATTTTATAACTGCACTTAGAACACGATAATGGCTTCCTTCTTAAATGCGTTTGCAGATTAATCCACAACGGTAATTTTTATCTGTAAGCGAGTCCCCAGTTTAATTAGCATTACACTCATAATGTATTATTACACATTTAATATCTTATTAGAAAAATAATAAGAAATTAAAATTAAAAAGGGATGTTGGATCGACTATTTATTTGTGCCTAAATGGCTTTCTAGTAACGTAAATGCATCATACGTAAGTACCTGTTAGCTATGTTATACCTTTCTCTGGGTTTTTTTTTTTTAATAATGCCTTAAAAATGTATCTGAAACACTCTGAAAGAAAACTATTCTCGCATTCTGAAAATAACCGGAAGCTCAACAAAAAGGCTTGCGGGCCGCATGTTCCCCATCCCTGATTTGTATGAATATATATTTTTTTAGCCATAATATTTTTCACCATTGATTCACTTTGATGATCTGCCAAAAATGGTGTGTCAATTTACAGATTTGCGGGTTTATTAATAATAAAGAAATTAATATTAAATAGCACTATTTTCCATAATCGTAAATGCAAAAAGTTGTTGTTTGTTGACATTAAGTTAAATTAAAGATTTATTTAAAATGCGTATTAAAAACGTTGGTTGAAGGTAAAAGATTACCAAAATAAAATGTGCTATTAACAGTGTCCATATTTTGGGGAAGGAAATGCGATGTGCAAGAGGAAGGTTGAGAAGTACCTGGCTATTCAGATCTAGTCACCAAACACGGGTAAAGCCATGTTTCCATTCTGAATAGAGGTCTTTTAACAGGAAGTGGTCTTCGATAGCTCCCGTGGTCGAGGGGTAAGGCTCTCGATCACTAAGGTTTTCACGGGTGTAAGATGTAGATTAATTTTCTCGGTTTACCCGCGTAACGCAGTCCTTAAAAAGACAGATCTCACTGTCCATCTTCAGAGGCCTTATGTCTTGTGTTTTGTCTCAAACTGAAAGCTTTCGCGTGTCTGTTCGGTCCAGAAGTCAAGATACAAGTGGGTGCTTTTCAATTCTCATGTCTAGGACGAAGTATGCGTGTTGAGAGTAATTTGAAGGTAGAGGGCGGGGTTGGCAATATCAAGCGGCATGCGTGTGACCTGATTTGGTTGCTTTTGGAGGTACTTTTGAGAATTTTGGAAATGCCAGTTTTGAGTTATTTTGGTCAATTATAACTTTCCAGGTGTTGGGCATTCTAATTGAGTCATTTCTGGTATTCATATTATTTTTATGTTTATGAATTTCAATTGCTTCGCGGTAAATTCTTTTTGATTCATTGTATATGCTAGCTATTGTTGTGGTACATATTATTAAAGTCTATTTTATGACCTTCATTAAGGACGTGTTGAACTATGGATGAAATAAAGCGTTTATTAGTGACATCCACCTTATGTTCTGCAATTTTACATGATATTTTTCTATTACACCGTCCAATATACTGTTAGCAATAATAAAACGCTAAGTAAATGGTTATGATGAAATATTATATTGTCTTCACGGTCTATTACTGTATAATTTTGGATCCAGGTAGAAATTTAAACCACTTATTTCGCCAGAAATGTTTATTGCAGAAGAGGAAGAAAATTATAAATCAACCTATTTATTGACTTTTAGCAGGGGAGCATTTATGGCGACATCTATTGAAAAAACTATCAACTTATTTATTAACTTCAGTCCGTTGGAAAGGCAAGCATCTACACACAGAGACATCTATGCAAAGCCAACAAACTCCAATTTCTAACATAAACTCCCCCCGAAAAAAGGATTGGAGGTCATTTTTTCTGAAACAAACCCCAAAACATAAGAATAAAAATTAAGCAGCTAAATATCTACATATATGCCAAAATTAATTTGGAAGAAACAAAAATAGTAATTATTTACTATTACTGTTAATACAAAAAAAAAATTGATTAACAATAAATATTTGAAATAATAGGTAACCTATTTCTAAGCATAAGTTTAAACATAAGACTACTCTAAAAACGAAATGACAATTTCAAACTAACTAAAATTATACAAATTAATTATGAGATTAAAATTATTACTTTCGTTCAAATCAAATTCATGCAATTCACTAAGCTATTCTATACTATAATTTAACAACTAAGATAATTCCAATAACCTTGTTCTAACAGAAATCATAACAATAATCAAACATAAAACAAATAATATAGACAACACAACATGGAGCGCTGGTTTCCTGGTCATCCTTCTTAAGGGTTTGTGTTTTTCTATAGTTCATTACCACATTTATAATTAGTTTCTTCAGATGTATTTGTGTAGTTTGAAATTACATATAGCCAGCAGGCTATCTCGGTTTATAAGCGTTCATTTTTAAAGTGTTTTTTTTTTTTTCTTGGTATATACGGATCTACAATCCTTTTTTTATTTTGTACATTTTTTATCAAACTCGCAAGTTTTATTGTTATCCACTTTTTTATGCACTGTTTTTACCTTTAATTTATTATTATTATTTTTTATTTTTATTTATGATAATACACAAAAATTTTATATTGTTTTTATCACGAAACTTTTTATATTGTTTTGCACAAAACCTTTTTTTATTTTGCGCTTACTCAGCGTCTGGTCCGTTGGGTGGGGGTGTCGACATTTTCAACTCCTCGTTGTCATCCATTGGCAACAGACAGATCTTTGAAATGGCCCTCTGGATGATGCCTTTCGACGTGATGATGGTCGCCACGCGAACTCTTCCATCAGCGCCAGGATGAACAGCGCTCACACGTCCCAGCCTCCAGTAGCAAGAGGGGACGTTGTCCTCCTTTATTACGACCATGTCGCCAGACCGCATCTGCCTTTGATTCCTATTGGTCCATTTGCTTCTGGTTTGAAGTTCTGCTAAGTACTCCTTCCGCCACCTCGACCAGAAAAATTGTACAATCTGGATTAGTTTTTGGTAATTGTTTAATCGATTGAATGTGATATGTTCCAAATTTTGTTCTGGAATCGCCGCTAAACTAGTTCCTATTAGAAGGTGACCGGGAGTCAAGGGATTAAGGTCATAAGGATCATTTGATAAGGGAGACAGTGGCCTGGAGTTTAAGCAAGATTCAATTTGACACAACACCGTATTAATCTCTTCATAAGTTAATGAAGCGATACTGGTTATTCTTTTTAAGTGATGCTTAACTGACTTTATCCCAGCCTCCCAGAGCCCCCCAAAGTTCGGCGCACGAGCTGGTATAAATTGCCATTGTATTCCTAATGTGGATAAATAATTATCAATTTTATCATTAGACATATTTAAAAAATTATAAATTTCTCTTAGTTCATTATTAGCCGCTTTAAAATTGGTTGCATTGTCCGAGAACATTTTGCTTGGTCTACCACGACGCGAGATAAACCGTTTCAAAGAGTTTAAAAAACTCTCTGCGCTCAAGGACAGCACAGCTTCTAAGTGCACGGCTTTAGTGACCATGCATACGAATAAGCAAATATATGATTTAACGCTATGTGATTTTCTGTGAATACCCGACTTTATTAATATTGGTCCACAGTAGTCCACTCCTGTTATCTGAAATGGCCTACATTCAGTTATTCTTTCAGCTGGCAGGTCGGCCATCAACTGCTGTTCGGATTTGGGATTACATCTATAACAAATTATACATTTTTTTATTATTTTTTTTACAATATTCCTTCCCTTAATCGGCCAAAATTTCATTCTAATCAACGCCAATAATGACTGCGTTCCCGAGTGTAAGTTCAAGTAATGATAGTGTTTTACAATTAACTCTGTTAATTTATGATGCGAAGGTAACAAAATTGGGTGCTGCTGGCCTTCGGTTACCATTTTACCTTTGGAGAGCCTTCCCCCCACACGAATTAGATCCCTTTCAATGAAAGGATCTAATGACTTTAGTGCACTATTCCTAGGTATATTACCTCCATTATTTAAAACTCGAATTTCGTCTCTGAAACAGTATGATTGCGCCCGAGATATTAATTTGTTTACTGAATTTTCCAACTCACTAACTGTCAATTTACTATAGCGGCGCTGCGAAGGGTTTCTACAATTAAAAATAAATCTATTAAGGTATGCTGTTACTCTCTGTAATTTGGAAAAATTGGAATATCTATCAAAAATGTCCCAGTCCTGTTTCACAGCAGACAACAGTGCCGAGCTTGTTTTGATCTCTGGTGGATCAATACAAAATGAGTTGGAATTTGGCCAGCACGCTGAATCCAACGTCAGCCAATCTGGACCATGCCACCAAATGCTGGAAATTAATAACTGTGAAACGCCGATTCCTCTGGAAAGCACGTCTGCTGCATTGTCTTCTGACCGTACATGGTTCCATTGCTCCGGCTGACTGGTTTCCTGGATTTCCGCCACTCTATTAGCAACGAAAGTGTTCCATCTTACCGGCTGATCCCTGATCCAGCACAGTACTATTTGGGAATCACACCAGTATGTAGTAGGTATATCCGGAGTACATAGAGCATCTTTAATGTAATTCACTAGTCTTGTCAGTAATACGGCTCCACATAATTCTAACTTGGGTAGAGAAACACTTTTCAAAGGCGCTACCCGTGATTTGGACATTATCAAATTGGAGTACTTCTTACCCAATTTGTCAGTAGACACCATATAAACACAGGACGAATATGCCTTTTCTGAGGCGTCACAAAATCCATGTAGCTGTAAATTTACATGATCTTGACATATTATCTTTCTACCTATTCTTAAATTATTTAATTGAGGCAGTTCATTCACATATGCTTCCCATGTCTTCAACATATCATATGGAATAGGCTCATCCCATTGAAGCCTTGCCTGCCACAATTTTTGCATCAATAATTTAGCAATAACAGTAACAGGACCTATTAATCCTAACGGGTCAAATATGGACGCAATGCATGACAGTATTTGTCGTTTGCTATTAATTGGATTTTTTAATAACTTCACTGTGTATAGGAAATTATCCTGCTGATTGTTCCAAGACAGGCCTAATATTTTGTTGTCATTTGAATCTGTACTAATAATCATATCTGACATGTTTTCTTCCTTCGAACATAACGAGGGCAAATTCGACCGCCATTTCCTTAAGTTCATGCCAGCGGATTCCATGATGGATATTAGTTGTTCTTTAATTATTAAACAGTTTTCTTCAGTTTCATCTCCAGTAATTAAATCATCCACATAAAAATTATTCTTTATAATCTGACTGACCTTGTGGTTTGATGATATATTTTCATTTCCCAGCTGTTGGAGGCATCTAGTTGCCAAAAATGATGACGGCCCCAGACCGTAGGTAACGGTGTTAAGTCGGTAATGCTGAATTTCCTCCTCCGGGAAATTTTTCCATACTATTCGCTGTAGATCTCTGTCTTCGGGTCGCACCAATATTTGCCTGTACATTTTCTCAATGTCGGCTGTTATCGCGTACTGGTGTTTTCTGAAACATATCAATTGTGCGGCTAAATCTTTCTGTAAAACAGGTCCTATCATGAGAGCATCGTTTAACGATATACCATTGGATGATTTTGCTGAACCGTCAAATACCACTCGAGTCTTAGTGGTAGTGCTCGATTCTTTCAATACTGCATGATGTGGCAAATAAAAATAACAATCTTCATTAGAAGGTGCTTCGCACTGGGTCATGTGACCCAAGTCTATATATTCCTGCATGAATTCTTTATATTTTTTCATCAGGTCAGGATTTGAAGAAAATTTCCTTTGCAAATTGCAAAGTCTTTTTTCCGCCATGGGCAGCGTTTCTCCCAACTGTTTAACACAGGGGCGCTGTGGTAAGCTTACCATGAAACGACCATTGTCATTCCTTTTATAAGTGTCCTTGAAAATCTCCTCGCACGCTCGCTCCTCATGGCTCCGGTGCTTCACCGGTTGGAATTCTTCTAATTTCCAGAAGTTTTCAATCTGTTTATGGATTATATTTAATGATAGTTGACAAGATTTTACTGGCCTTTTTATTTTTGTTGTGACGATGGGTCCTGACACCAGCCATCCGAATTCAGTTCTCTGTAATATGGGTCCTGAGTCTCCATTTCGAAGTTGATCTTGCTTCATAATTTCCCAAAAGATTTCCGCTCCGAGTAGCATATCTATGGAGCTTGTTTCATAGAAGGCAGGATCCGCTAACTGAAGACCATCAGGTATGTTGGCATCCTTTTTCTGTAAAGAAATTTGCGGCAGATGACTTGTTACTTCTTTCAAAACGAGACATTCTATGTCTCTTTCATACGGTGAATAGTTCGAGAAAATTCTTAAATTTATGCTATTTTTAATATTCAATATTTTGTTTTGGATTCCGGTAATCGGTATGTTTGCCCTTTTGGGTTTTAATTGCAACCTTGTTGCAAATTCTTCTGTTATAAAATTGGATTGAGAACCACTATCCAATAAAACTCTAGCCTTAATCAAATTTCCGTTATTATTCAACACTTTAATAACGGCGGTAGATAACAAAACAAAACTATTAGATATTTTCGTAGAGTGATTTGTAACTAAAGGTTCATTATTTGATGTTGATGGTGAATCCTTATCCTGAGACTTCGAATTATCTGTTTCCTTTTTTAAATGCAACAAAGTATTGTGCGAGTTATTTTCGCATATACGACAATTGTATTTACTTTTACATTCTTTTAGCTTATGACCCAAGCACAAACATTTCAAACACGCATTTACTTGACGTATCTTTATAATTCTATCCTTAGTATTTAATATTAAAAATTTTTTACAATTATAAACCTTATGATCGCCTTTGCAAATAATACATTTTGTCATTTGAGGCGTTAAAGAAATCATAGCTTCTTTTCGGTATTTGAAAGGAAAAGTTTTATTTTGATTAAATTTTCCTTCAGTAATCCCAGCAAATTCTAAAATCTGAACTCGATCTGATAAATATTTTATAAACTCTTTATATGTGGGTAGATTCTCTTTTGTGGCAAATACTTCCCAATGATGTCGAGTTTCACTATCTAGTTTTCGCGACAATAAATATATTAACATGATATCCCAATTTTCGGTGGGTATATTTAACTTATTTAACGATTTTAAATGTAATTCGGATTCATCGATAAGATTCCTTAATGCTACGGAATTTTCAAATTTTATTTCAGGCAATTTGAATAATGCTTCAACGTGCTTATGTATAATAATTTTTATATTTTGATAGCGAGAAGTTAACATCTCCCATGCAGTATGATAGTTCTCCTGGTTATTTGGAAGTGAGGTTAATAATTTAGCTGCGTCACCTTCAAGGCATGATCGCAGATAATACAATTTTTGAATAACTTCTAAAGATGGATTATTATCAACTAAAGCAACAAAAGTATCCCGAAAACTCAACCATTTTTCGTAACTCCCATTAAATTTTGGCAACTCAAGTATAGGCAAACGTATGTTATGTGATGTTGTATTCTGAACTTTATTTAACAATTTATCTTTAGCCTTAGCAACAAGATTATAATATAAATTTTCAAATGCTTGCCTTTCTGTTTTGGTTAATTCTTCCGGCGAAATTGCTTCTATGTTATCTTGTAATGAGTCGAAAGTGTCTAAAATTGGTTCAAGTTTCTTCAATCTGACTTCAATTTCAGATTGCGACAAATTATCACCGTTTATATATTCATTGAACCTAGTTAATTTCGCCTTGCAAATTCCACGCTGGTTAATCAAAGTTTTGAGATCCATTTTTAAATATCAAGAAAGGAGGTATTCACAGAACGTATTGTCAAATGATAATCACTTGTAATCAATCACTACACGTGCACTGTCCTTGATCACAGAACTTTACTAACTAACCGATAAACAATGAATTTTATCTGAATTTTATAAATGCAACAGCTCGATGGCTGTCAAAAAGAAAACAATTTGACACTATTGTTATTCTCTCCACAATCTCCACCGCGCATGCGTCAGCTTGCTTCGCGGCTGGGTTGGTGTTTTTACCGACTCGCGGTAACTTTCGAAATTTAAACTAACGGATTTTCAAATATAACCGCTCGTAATAAATCTTTTAAGAAATTTAAAATACTTGCTTTGTATTCTAACTTCTTTTTATATTGTTGTAACAATTATTATTGCTTACTACAATTTCGATGATGGGTATGAAATCAATTCAAACAACACTTGGTAACAATCAGCCCGATTCAATTTTAAAACAAACAAAGAAATACGGCTGTGTAATAAATCATGCTCTCCTGCCTGGGAAAATAAGGTAGGTATATGGGATATGGTCACTTGCCCGTTTTTCTGAAGATCCCCTCTGATGTTGGATGTTGAAGATGTTTGCTGGTTCTTTTATCATCCGCGATTCAATCGATAATACGGATGCGGCACGAAGGTCCAATGTATAATTTTGGATCCAGGTAGAAATTTAAACCACTTATTTCGCCAGAAATGTTTATTGCAGAAGAGGAAGAAAATTATAAATCAACCTATTTATTGACTTTTAGCAGGGGAGCATTTATGGCGACATCTATTGAAAAAACTATCAACTTATTTATTAACTTCAGTCCGTTGGAAAGGCAAGCATCTACACACAGAGACATCTATGCAAAGCCAACAAACTCCAATTTCTAACAATTACAATAATAACATCCAATATTCAGTAAGGTTATATCGCGCATTGCGCAGTTCCCAGTCTCAGCCGCTTGCCGTGCTCGTCCCGCGGGTGTCCGCTAGGTGGCGGTGGAGTCGCTCCCGCCTTCAACCAGCAGCGCCTCTGCCGGCCAATTGGTGAACTAAACACTGTGGCGGCAGTATTTGAATGCGCTGCTAACACGGCCATACTGACCACTGCTTTGACCTCAAAGCAGTTGCTGAAATAAAAATAAAATAATAATTAGACTGATTGAAACTTGTTCAGCTCCACAACGGTATTGACGAAAAAAATTTACTGTTCGCCCTTCCTGACCGTTACTCCGAAATTTGTTCAGCCGGCCAATTCCTCATATTCTCATATGTGACCGTCACTCTGTGAGTGCTGCCGTTGGGTCTGGTACCCAACACGTCAAAGCGATCGTTCGGCAAGACTTCATCCACTTTATAAGGCAAGCTCCGAAACCGATCTTTCAACATTTTTTTTTCATCCAGGAATTCCTCTAGAGATCCTGATCAAAACCGTATCGCCAAAACGATATGAGGGTTTCATGAATAGTTTCACGTGGAAACATTTCATCTGCCACCTTTGATACACATCAAAATGTTCCCATTATTCAGCACGTATGACGTTAAAGTCCTGCCTCTCACCAGCCTACGTGAGATTATTTATCCACACCGTGCTTCAGCACGTACAACCATAAGGTTCTGCCTCTCACCAGCCTACGTGAGATTATTTATCCACACCGTGCTTTAGCACGTACAACCGTAAGGTTCTGCCTCTCACCGGCCTACGTGAGATTATTTATCCACACCGTGCTTCAGCACGTACAACCATAAGGTTCTGCCTCTCACCAGCCTACGTGAGATTGTTTATCCACATTGTGCTTTAGCACGCATGGCCCTTGAAATTATGAATCGGTTTGATTTGAACCGTTTCACCTGCCGCTTTTGATACTCGTCAAAAGCTCCCGTGCCACAGCACGAATGACCATAAGATCATGAAATTATGAATCGGTTCGAGTTGAACCGTTTCATTTGCCGCCTTTGATACTCATCAAAAGCTCCCGTGCCACAGCACGAATGACCATAAGATCATGAAATTATGAATCGGTTCGAGTTGAACCGTTTCATCTGCCGCCTTTGATACTCATCAAAAGCTCCCGTGCCACAGCACGAATGACCATAAGATCATGAAATTATGAATCGGTTCGAGTTGAACCGTTTCATCTGCCGCCTTTGATACTCATCAAAAGCTCGCGTGGCACGCCATCGCCGAAAGTGCCTTGACGACACTTTTCATATTTGTTTCTGCCACCGCCTCTAATAGGCTGTACTTTGTGAAGCCACCCCGGAGAGCAATAACCCGCTGTGTTCCATCCAGTCTCTTCACGGAGGGTCACAATAAATTGATCTTGCTACATGCTCAACACAACACATCGGTAAAAGATATCTCCATTTTTTTCAATATCCCGGGCTTTTGACCCGTATCACTTTTCTCAACCAAACATTTAAAAGTTTTCACATTTTTTCTAATAACATTCCTCATACACGGAAACCAGTATTTGTCCCGGACAGTAGCCAGTGTTTGATAAACATCTCGATGTCCACTCTCATTGTGAAGAATCTAAAGGACGCCACACCTGGCATTTCTGGGTGTGAATCATTTCTAATATCTTCGAATCATTTCGATTATCTCCGAATCATTCCAAACAGCATAGAATGGTTTCGATTATCTCCCAACCATTTCAAACCAGTTTGAACATCTTCAAACCATAATACAGGGTTTCGACTTGACATTCGACATGATGTAAAACTCTTTGTCGCCACACATATTAACGGGCTTTAATTTTCGGAAACATATTTCCTTTAATTGATCGGCACTTTTCATTCATTCCGCTTGTGACCAGTGTATCCATAACAGGCAAGTCACCGAATTGGTCTCCTTTTTAGCAGCTAGATCAGGTACCAGGATCAGGTTTCGTTACCGCCGCGTCAACTTTTATCAACTGAATTTCGAAACATGTTGAGGTTTCGAACATTTCACCAACCGCCCTCGAGAATAATATCCATGTGCTATATGTTTGCCCTCAGGAGGGCTTCTCCAGTTCTTCTCCTGTTCCAGATTTCAGGTTATGCGCCCAGCACAAAAAGATAGCGACTTCGTTTTGACAGCTCGGTTGACAATTTCTTCGATCATCGTGAAGTTCGGCTCTCGAAACAAATACGAAAGGGCAAGGTCTTCTTTGAGAATCCATTGAATCGCAAATGAATTTTCACGCACCATATAAAAATCAAATCTTCAATGAAGTTTCGGCGGTAACATAAGCTATGCATAGGAGTAAAGCGTTCCTCCGCCCTCACAAACTGTCATCACTGTAATTACGCGGCATTTTTACGTAAATTCACAAAGTAGTCCAAATATTTCACGCTGATACACAAATTATCACAAACAAAAGTAACCGTCACCGGTATCAGTACCAAAAGTAAACAAAAACTCGTGAATGCCGCAATGGCGCCGCTGCATTGTTTTCACAACACGATATTTTAAGTCAGGCGTATTCTAAAAGCCAATGCTTTTCCGAATCCCACTTCTGATGTTAGCAATAATAAAAGTAAATGGTTATGATGAAATATTATATTGTCTTCACGGTCTATTACAATAATAACATCCAATATTCAGTAAGGTTATATCGCGCATTGCGCAGTTCCCAGTCTCAGCCGCTTGCCGTGCTCGTCCCGCGGGTGTCCGCTAGGTGGCGGTGGAGTCGCTCCCGCCTTCAACCAGCAGCGCCTCTGCCGGCCAATTGGTGAACTAAACACTGTGGCGGCAGTATTTGAATGCGCTGCTAACAATACACTAGTACTGGGCGTTGACGATAATTCCATCCAACGCCAACGTCGTTATCGTTGGCGATTTTCAACTGTTGAAAATAACGCCGACGTTGACGCAACTATAATTGATTATTTCTAGTGATTTATTAACTCAGGTCTGTTTTTAGTGCTTAATTCTCCATACTCGATGAAACCTTATTCATTATATTTTTTTAGATAATTTACTAATATCTACATATATTCAAATTATCATAAAGCATTAAACGTTATAAATTAATACTGTCCAAGTATTTCGAATTTCGATGCTTATTCAGCTTAGTTATTTGTAAGAATATAATTTCCAGTTTTGAAAAATTAATACGATTAGACGTTTTTTAAGAAAAATAAAACCATGACTTACATTATTTGATAGGTTTACTCCAAGCTCAGTCTATTTAAGGTCCAAATTTTTTTAGCACAGTTCAGAAGTTTTTACACATAAAATTATTTGTGTACAATATTTACGGTTATTAAGTCATTTAAAGGTTATTTACAGATTGTTTTTTTGCGCATTTCTATATTTTCGAATCCATATTCAAAAACACCAGTTGTCGCACTTTTCCAGCCTTAAGACTGCACCTGCGGTCGGATGTAATTGGTCCAGTCTTGGAAAAAAATCGTTCACAAGAAACGGATGTTGCTACAATACCGCTTTGTTCTATGAAGATTTTTTCAAATTCGAAAAATATACTCCATGTTCCTTCCACAATTTCAGGGGACAACTCTTTCTATCAAGAAGATCCATTTCGAGATACATGTCCAGTTCTTTGCGGATTTTGTTATTTGGATTATTCACTGGCTTAATTTTTTCGACTACTGAATTTAATGCATTCCAAAATGATAACGGTTCGTCTGAAGATTATGTTTTATTGTCAGAAATATCTTGCGAATAGTCTTGTTCTTCCGAGGGAGTAGGTACCCCCCTTAACAAAAGTTCGTGAACTATATTTTTAACTGTTTAATATTTATCATCAGTCCAAAGTTCAATCACACTACGGCACTAACACTAATAACCCCCCTTAACAAAAGTTCGTGAACTATATTTTTAACTGTTTAATATTTATCATCAGTCCAAAGTTCAATCACACTACGGCACTAACACTAATAATTATTATTCAATTAGAAATTAGTTTAGTCGTCAAATTTATATCAAACCCTTATGTATTTTTACATCCTAAGTAAAACAATTAACAAAAACAGATTGAATAGACGCGCGACAAGCCAGTACAATCAAACTAAACGTATAGGACAGAGGTTGGCAAACTTATTTGCCAAAGAGCCAAATATGTACATTACAACGATTTAAAAAAAAAATAAGAGCCATTTCTGTTTTTTTGATTTAGTAAACATTTATTATAATTTCAGCACTTTATTAAATTACGTGTTTAACTTGACATCATATTTAATAAACATTTTATTCGTTGATAAAAAAATAATATATAATTATGGAATCCATAATGAGGCATCTCATTCAAAAATCAAAACAAAAGTTAGGTCATTCTACCTCCGTGGAACATGAAAACAAATATCTAGAACTATAACAAATACTATATAATACTATAATATAATACTATATAATACTATCTGTGAAAAACAAATAATATCCAAAACCAATAATATTATGGACAAACACCTAGATCTGTTAACCATTGTTAAAAATAAAATAATTACTATCGTACATTATGAATATTATGATCAAAAGCATCATAAGAATTAGTTAAATATTTTAATATTAAGTATTACACTATTACGTAATTATGATGTATTACCTATTAAAATATTAAGTTGAGATATAATTATTTTATTACAAACAAATAAACAGGAAAAATGAGAAATTTCTTACAATCAAACTGATTGATCAGTTTTTAAGATTTAAGTAACGTAAAATATTGTACAAAGAAAAATTAAAAAATTAAAAATAATATATATTAAACCATGATAATGACAATCATAATAAGTACTTAATGCGAACCATGCCCTTGCATCTCCTTCGAAAGTTTGAGTAAGTCATGCTTCCACAATTATGGAATCCTCAATATAAGGTATACATAGATTTAGTAGAAAGTATACAGAATAAATTTTCGAAACATTTACTCAAGAAATACAACAAAACTACAAATAATATGTTAACTTTACAAAAAAGACGCACATTGTCAGACCTGTTGTTTCTACATAATCTGCTAAATAATAAAATTGATAGTCCCGAATTACTATCCGTCATTGGTTTAAATGTTCCAACGAGGCGTACCAGGCACACTACACTATTTCACATTGAAGCCAACAATACCAATGCAGCAAACAACTCAGTAATTACTCGAGCAATCACAACATACACCCATTACGAAAAATTACTACATTTAGACATATTTCATGATTCCTTTCTAACATACAAAACTAACTTATTAAATTTCTTAGCATGACATATTTCAAAAATAATTTCACATCATTTTTCAAAACTCCTATGTATTAACAGTCAATTACAATTCGTGAGCTTATTATAATTCTTGTTTTCAATTAATTTATTATTATCTATCCACACACTTCCTTCCTTTTATAACAATCTCAGGCGAAATTACGTAATGATATTTTATGGACATACGTAATAGGTACTACAACTATGTAATAACTAAAAATATCTAACTGTATCTTATTGTACTGTGTATGTCTTAACAAATAAATAAAAAAAGTCAGGTTTGTATGTTGTTGTTCTTAATTTTAGGCACGATTCCAGGTTGTCATCAATAAGACGATTTCTCAGTTTACTTTTGATAAAGTTCATGCTTGAAAAAGATTGTTCGCATGAATATGTAGAACAAAAAAGGGATAGTACAGAAAAAGCGAGTTTTTTCAGCTGGCGAGGTGACTGCTATCCAACGCCAACCTGACTATTGAAACGCGAGAAGAGTCTCCCTCGCACCGCGCACCCCGCAGTCGTCACCCGCCGATACCATCGGCGCATCTTGCGCGCCTCTCCGTAAACTTTTGCGCGGGAGCCGCACTTAAAAGGCTAAAGAGCCGCATGCGGCTCCGGAGCCGCACTTTGCCGACCTCTGGACTATAGGAGATCGACACGATACCATAAATATGCACGATACTAACAGAAAAACAAACAAAAAATAGATCAACATCGTATTAGGGAATCCCTGTTAACGGGTAGTTCCCCGGATCATTGATGTATTATTATTATCTCTATGCGCCACACACGTAATAATAATCCTATAATAAAGTTGAAACTGTTGGAAGACGTTGGTTTCGGTGTTGAAAACATTACCCTGTTGAAATATTAAAGACGTTGAAGATATATTTTGCTTGTCGTTGATAAATTCTATTGTCCCTTGGCGCTGCGTATCGGCCGTATTGGATGGGAAAATCAAAAAACTCGTGCAGTAGGTACGTACATTACCAAAAGACCGTTTCAAATTAGGCATAATATCGTTCACGAAGTGTAATCTCTTAACCCTTTTGATTTAACAAGCCAAACTGTTGAAAACAATAGGTACAAAACGTAGCTAAGCGGCCGACGTTGGTTATTTTTTGCTAGTCGTTGATAAATTTGATTGTCCATTGGCGCTGTGTATCGGCCGTATTGGATGGAAAAATAAAAGAAAAACGTCTAGCAGGAGTTACATAACCAAAATACCATTTGAAATATCGAGTAATGTTTTTCACGAAGTGCAAACACTTAACCCTTTTATTTATTAGGCAGTTGAATCGTTGACTGCGTTGAATAATATTCGCAAGTAGGTATTATATTTCAACTATTGACGCTAATTATTATCAACAGCGTTGGACGTTGAAACAATATAACTATTGTTTCCAACGGCTAGTTATATTTTGATACAGTACTAATATACACCTTTTCATATACCCCACAAGTTATTTTATAAATACCATGTGACTCAAGTGGAATGTGGTCTTTCGGGCTTCTTAATAGAGACGAGATTTTATTTTCCGATTTATAAATGCTTTTGAGGATACGACTAATTTTATCTGTTGAGCCTTTGATGTATGGGAGAATTGCTATAGAAAGGATGGTTCTTCTTCCGTTTCAGGATTAGTTTTTTTTGCGTCTATTTATAGATTTGTCTATTAAATATTTGGAGAAGTCGTTTGCTTGAAGAGCACTACTAAGAAGATCTAGTTCTTCATGAATATGATCTTTGTCTGCTAGGCGTTTTGATCGGGTAACTAAGGTATTTCTAACTGATGACAACTGAGATGGGTTGTGATTTGTGATTTGAGTTGGCGTTTAAGTATCTATTTGTATGTGTCTCTTTACGATATACGGTGTGACCAAGGCTGCCGTTTTCTTCGATTTCCATGGTAAATTTAATATTTTCGTGGATACTGTTGAAATGAATAAGAAAGTTATTTAATTGCCAAATAGTGAAATACCGACGCCATAGTGAAGGTTTCAGAGGAGCGCTCTCTAATGCCTTTATTTCAATGTACATCTTGTAAATATTAGCGATTACCGGGCTGAGGGGTGAGCCCATGGGAGCCCCAAGAATTTGTTAATGTATTTGTCCCTCAAACTGAAAGTAGGTATTTTTAAAGCAATGTTCCGTCAAAGTGATAAAATCAGCGGGAACGTCTAGTTTCGTTTTAATTAACTCTAATGCTTCAATGATTGGTATTTTTGTGAACAAAGAGACTACATCGAAGCTAACTAAAATGTCCCCTTTGTTTAGAATAATATTAGATATAATTGAAGTAAAATGCTCAGCATTACGCACGTAAGAATTAGCTTTTTCAACAAAAGGCTGAAAGTGTTTGGGCTAGAAATTTTGCTAATTTCTGGGTGGGTGAATCACACGAGCCAACAACAGGCCTGAGGGGCGCGTTGGTTTTATGACAACGTGATGACTTTTCTCTAGGGATAAGCATCTTCTTGAGATCATCATCGAGTTCAGAGGCCATGCTTTTGCTTTTTGTTGTTTTCTCAAGATATGTTTTATTTATTAACTTTGTAAACGGGATAAAGTAAAATTTCGCGAGGTATATATAGGGATTTTTGAGGTATAATCGCTTGTGTTCATTATTATTGTCGCGTTGCCTTTATCTGTCGGTAAGACTATTATTTCTTTATTCGCACGAAGTGCCTTAAGGGCTTTAGATTCTTCTAGATCTAATATTATTCTTAGGTTGTACGGCTTTTCTAAGAATATGACAAGTGTCTTGTCTGATTATTTCAGCTTTGTTTAAGGGAAGTTTGGAGATGGATGATTCTACTGCGGTGATAATACATATCTTCTTTTGGAATTTTTGAAGGCGTTACACTAAAATTGAAACGTCAGGAACTACGTTACGTGGGTAAACCGAGAAAATTATTCTACATATATATATATATATATATATATGTAGAATAATTTTCTCATATATATATATATTCTATTCTATTCTATTCTACATATATATATATATATATGTAGAATAATTTTCTCGGTTTACCCACGTAACGTAGTTCCTGACATTTCAATTTTAGTGTAACGCCTTCAAAAATTCCAAAAGAAGATATTATCACCGCAGTAGAATAAGAATAGAATATATATATATGAAGGTAAGTGTAATATATATATATTTTTTTATTTAATATTTGTATGTTTTTTACAATAAATATACAATTATACATATTATACAGTGTTATCAAGGTAAATAATAATAGCTTTTCCTCACCATAAAGAGACAAGGCTCTTGTGTTTGGTGAGGGAATCCTAGCTCAATTATATGGAATCATGTAAGTAGGTAAATAATATATTTGCAAAACCAAAGGGATAAGTAAGAAATAGACAAGATTTATCAATAATACAGTTTCAAGATTTGAAGGAAATAATAATAAGAGTAAGATATGGACTTTTATAGTAGTTTTAGGTAATTTTTTAATTTTATTTTAAATTCCTGAATATCTTCAATATTTTTTAGATATAATGGAAGGATGTTAAAATATGTTATACCTAGATAGAGATAGGTATTTTGTGTGTGCTTTGTATTAAGTTTTGGGATTTTGATAGTTTTTTGATATCTTACTGATGAATTGAATTGTAAGTTATTTAACTGTATTTCTTTATAAATTTGTAGAATTGAATATTTTTTATATATATTGTCTATTGTGGGTACATTGAATATTGAAAAGAGAATCTCAGTAGAAAATTTGGATGGTTTTTTCAATATTACTTTAATTATCAATCTTTGAACTATTTTAAGTGGATTTAATATATTGTTATAAGTTCCTCCCCAGCCAATAATACCATATTGTAATATAGATTGTACAATTGCATAGTACACTCTTTTCAGGTTTTCTAGTCTAAGAATATTTCTAAGTCTTATAAATATATAAATACATTTTCTAATTCTTTTTACAAGTTCACAAATTTGTTTTTTCCATTTAAAATGTTGATCTATATATATACCAAGATATTTAATTTCAGAAGTTAGACTGAGTATAGAACATTCTTGATTGCAATTAGTTCTGTTACATTGAAGTTGATGAATTATAATTTTTAATTCTGGTATTATATATTACACTTACCTTTTTTATTATATATTGAGCAATTTTTTAAATGTTATCTTAATCAGCGCAACAGCTATTAGCGACAAGCGATGTTGTATTATAACAAAAATGTGTTGTTTTTTGTCATATTTATTTATATAATTATAACTACTGCTGTAGAGGTGATGAAGGTGGTGGAAGATATGTTACATGAAAAGGAACGTTCAACTTTATAATTTTAAATAATACTCGTACTCTTGAATACTTGGTACCTGTGATCTTCAACAAACTAAATAAAAACATACAAATTGTGAATAATGAGGACGCTGCCCTAAAATCTTAAAGCTGTGGTTAATAAATGATCAATCCATGTACCTTTGAACACCTTAATGTAAATTCCTAAAAAGATATATTATGTATTTACAATTACTCGTTAGAAATATATTTTGCGAATGTCTGCAATAAAATAAAATCTGTGAAATGTACCTACTTAGAAATAAGACTTACTTATGTACACATAATCATACAATGTTATAGACATAGACTTAAGATATTTTGATTCGGTGGATCCTGCAGACAAGCTGGCATGTGCCAGCTTTGTTAGTTTAGGTAATATTTACTATATATTGTACATGGAAAAAAATAATATTTGCTAATTTATTTAAAAAAGGGAATGCAGGCCCTTGACGAACGAATTAACAGGTTTTGGTAAATTTCGAATACATTAATTATCACGATATCGGAACACGTTGACCGTACCATCATCAGGAAACCATGTGTGCTCAAATCATTTTCATCCCAAACGTTTAGACTGCAATTTCCTTCAGGTTATTTATAATCTTTGAGCATGCTTTGTGGAGGAGAGGATGTAATATACCCACAAATTAGGTATCGTTGCTTAATCTGAGAAAGGTTATTTTTAATTACTGGTTTTTATTGTCTAGCTTTGATTAAGCACCATCTATATATTTCACAAAAATGGCACTACAAAAATAAACCTAATAGGTATTTCTCTGAAATCGTATGACATTACAGCAGTTAATATACGAAATAAATGTCGGTCCTAAACCGATCGGCATGCATTTGGCAAGGTTGTTGATGCGATTCACCCCAATCCTTGGGAAGGAAGGTACAGTCATATTTTTTTCCGTAGATGTGTAAAGTTGTCCCTATATTCGAAAAAAGGAGACAAACACAATGTAAAAGCTTATTTAATGGACATAAATAAATTGATATTATTACCATGTAACCCCCACCCTCCCTTGTCCCACCCCACCACACCCTCTCTGAAGCTCTGTCCTCATCTAATATGATTTATCTCGCTTTATTTTGATATTATATTTTATTCCTTATTAATGTTTGAACCTAGACTAGTTTTTTATAATGCTGTCTTATAAACCTAACAAAGTCATTAAAAACAAAATAACTTTTCATTTGATTAAAGTGTCAAACCACAAAGTAAACGCTTTCTTTGATAATTATATACTATTTTATGTAAATAATTTTGAAAATTCATAAAACTTCTGCTCCATACTAAATATGTGTACGTTTGCATTAAAATGAATCATCAACATAAAAAAGTTTTTTTTTTCAACTTTGAGGATTTAAAAAAAAAAATCACAAGTTGCGCCACAATACGAAGTATGTCAAAAAAAATACAAATAAATAGTAGTATATCTGTGTGTAAGGATATAATGGTCAACCTTATGATTCCAGAGATAGCCTCATTTTTAATGTCAGTGCCATACAATTTTTTCTTAAAGAAATGATAACTCCTTCATTTGTACACGCAATTGCTTCATACAAAATTTTATATGATCAGCAGAATCCATTTTTAGCCAAAAAAAATACCCTTGAAAATTCAAGTCTCTATGTCTATGAAAGGCGATTTTCAGCCCACTGTGCAGTGTTTTGGCTTGCAGTGTAAATAAAATATTGTAAACTAGACAAAGCATACTCATATATAAAGCATTAAAATGAATCATCAACATGAAAAAGTTTTTTTTTTCAACTCGAGGATTTGTGGCGCAAGTTGCGCCACAATACGAAGTATGTCAAAAAAATGCAAATAAATATTAGTATATCTGTGTGTAAGGATAGAATGGCCAACCTTGTGATTCCAGAGATAGCCTCATTTTTATTGTCAGTGCCATACAAATTTTTCTTAAAAAAATGATAACTCCTTCATTTGTACACGCAATTGCTTCGTACGAAATTTTATCGCATAGTAATGATCAGCAGAATCCATTTCTAGCTAAAAAAAAATAACCTTGCAAATTCAAGTCTCTATGCCTATGAAAGGCGATTTTCAGCCCAATGTGCGCCGCCCGGATCCAGTTGTGGATTACCTCTAGCCCTTTAATGTCTTGTCCTGTGAGGTTGTTCAGTCCAACGCAAATGATCATTGTTGAGAAGTGCCTGTGATCTTCGAACATCTGTTTGATTGCAAGTAAACTATCCTTGTGTGGACCCAACTAACCAAACGGCCAGGAGACTTTCGTACGCTTTATTGTGTAATACGCTCTTTGGTGTGGGGCATTTGGACTTACATCAGACAAATAGGTATTCAAATGGCAGAGAGGAGAGAAAGTTATTTTCTCTGAACCGTTGAGGTATCGCAAAACAACAGCGTCATCTCACAGTTACAAATAAGCAAACATTCTAGTTGTTATCGGTACAAATGTTGCCACACGTAACGCAGAAGATTCTAGCGGTCGTCCCATGGCTGTAGGAATAGCGCGGTAGTTTCAAGTACCGTCAGGCTTAACCTCTAGGCAACGTAACTTAACTTAGTAGTACCTGACACCGTCCGACACGAGTAGTGACGTACCACTATAAGTTTAACCCCGTTCTAGATACATTTGCTCTACATGCCTAAACTATCTGAACGCCCCTTTCTTAACTTGCGCCTTTCATTCTTTTGGGAATCTCCACATTTTTTACACGGTCATACATGGTTTTACATCACATACGCCTCAGAGATTAATTCCTACAGAATTCTACTTTCATCCTTTCTCTGCCAGTTACATAATATGTAATACACATATATTCATACCTATATTTTTTACACGGTCATACATGGTTTTACATCACATACGCCTCAGAGATTAATTCCTACAGTATTCTACTTTCATTCTTTCTCTGCCAGTTACATAATATGTAATACACATATATTCATACCTGTATTTTTGTAAAAATCTTTGAATGTAAACTAATGTTTCATTTAACCCATTAGCCCAGCACTCTGTCTCAGTAACACTTGTCTGACATTGTAGATCTCCATCCCATTTGAATTTGAATAGAAATTTAAGGCTCGATTGGAAAAATATTAGTCATTTTATAAAAATTCTAAAAGATTCCTAAATTCTCCAGTCTTTCAACATAAATGAAAAAGTTTTACCTTACAATAAAACTTATATTATGTACTTAGCTTTATTTAAAACCTATAAAGTGAGATAAACATTACCATTTTGCAGCCAAATCGACGTTTCTTACCAATTTCTTACCGTTTCTTACCAATAAAGGCACAGAAAACTATTATAAAAATGATTTTTTTTTTTTTAAAGTTTTTAATTTTAATTTTTTTTTAAATTAAATAATTTAAAAAAAAATTATACGTAACAAATGTACATTGTGAATAAAAAAACTCATTAAAAACAAAAAAAATGTCTAGAAATTGTTACACAGTGAATGCCAAAGAAATACAAAAAAAAAAAAAAAAAAATTAAAATAATTTTTAGGCTTCCTCTAATAACTGATTCGAACTTAATCTTTAATATTATGAATGTGTTTGATGTTCGGCAGACATACGCAAAAACAATACTCACTCACCTATACACAAATAAACATACATACTACGAAAAAAGATCTAATACTCGCTGTACTCGAAGCAAAAACAAAGACTTACTTCAAATTCCTGTAACGCACACTACTTTTGGACAACGAAACTTTAGATATCTTGCGACAAGATTTTACAACATTCTTCCTGATAAAATATTCACAAAAAAATTTCAAAGATAGTGTAAAAATTTGGATCAAAAGTAATGATAGGGCCTTTACCGGTGCACTCATCCGAATTCGCAGCTATTGATGCAACCTAATTATTGTATGTATGTATTTTCATATAATTGTAGGTATATTATTAGGACTATAAACGAACTTGGTAAATGTTGTATTGATATTGATGCTACCTAACTATTGAGTGTTCGTATTGTTATATAATTTTAGGTACGTTATAGTACTATAAATAAAACTTGGTAGATAGCTGCCTCAACACAGGCTAAGCCTAGTGAGGCGGGCTATGATAAACCTTAACACATAACTACATCAAAATTTATATTATTTACATTTATTTTACCTACTGTTTATATTATGGAGGTTATGATGTCGTGTATTTAATGCTTACCTGTGCTGCAAATAACGTCACCGTCCATGTATATTTTGACTCCAATAAATACGATTATATTTCAGAAGGATAATTTTATTTTAACAGATTACAATTTTAGATTAAACTCGAAAGGTTTTAATGTGGAGAATGACAAACGCATGACAGGACTATTCAGAACGGCTATTAGAATCGGAATAATCTGTGGTTATCTTTACGCCGTTCAAGTCTCTGCGATTAGGGATTACACACCTAAAAATTAGTTTATAATGTTGATAAGTGATTCTCCACACGCCTCCAGTTATAAAGTTATAACGACATAAAAAGAAATCTTAATATTTAAAATTGGTTCTTTATACCTAGGACTACAATACTGTTTAAAAACATGTCTGTGACTTTATTAAATTACTGTATGCACATCATGAACAATTTTTAATGCAATAAAAAGTATGATTTTAAGATTATGTGCATTATTGTATATCACCCATATCACTAGTTGTATAAAAATATTCCATGAGCTTAAAAAGTAAATCTATAACTAGTGAGGCTTCAACAACATTTGGTTTGGAGCTTGGCTAAAAATGGGCAAAATTATTTCAAGCTATTGGCTGAATGATGGCATGAATGTCATGTAAAGGTAGCCTAGAAACATCTTGTGTGTTTATACTAGAAGCTGTACAATTATTATTCATATAAAGTAAATTTTCTATTACTGAAATATGATAAAGTACATTATTAAAACTATTTATAATATAAAGTACAAGTTATAAATGCATGAACCTGAAAATTCAGTTTAGGGAGTACATAGTATATATTAAAAAATATTTGCTTTTTATGAACATATAATAATAGCTCGTCAACTGTTTACAAGTGTAGTCTATTTATATACTAGGTTTGAATACCTGAACTTGTGATAAATTTGCTAATACCATTGTAAACACTTAAGGAGTAATATTTAGATAAAATAGTTTTTTCAACAACACATTCTATCAGGTGTGGTGCAGGTAACCTGCATCACACTTGAGAGGATGCGGTTAAAATATTACAAGGTTATAAACAATTACATTTCATTAAAAGAAATGGTATAAAATATTATTGTATCATATAAATGAGAAAATTTCAACAACATGTTCAATTCCTTTAGAATACATAATGTACTGTAAAACTAAGTACATAGGTTTGTTAAAAGTACATGTAAAATTTTTGCATAACAAGATTTACATAAAAATGCTTAAAAAAAATTTTTTTTTTAATATATGAAACTTCAACGCGTATAGCGGAATGGTTTTGAACTTGGATATGTTTATTATATAGGTATACATTAATATCTGGTATATGGTTTACATGATAAATGTTAAATATTAAGTCCGTTTTATATATATAAGTTATCCTTTTGTCGTTCTTTTTGTAACCGCTGATGCTGTTGAATAGCTTAGTCTGTGTGTTGATAGAATTTGGAAGGAATCGGCGATAGTAATTTAGCATTCCCAAAAATCTTCGTAAGTCTTTTGCTGTTTTTGGTGTTGGAAACTCTGTGACTGCTGTTACTTTTTCTTTAATTGGCGACATTCCTTTTTGGGTGATTGTGTGACCCAAGAAGTTAACTGTATGCACACCAAATTGGCACTTGTTTATATAATTACCAGATCATATTCGGCAAGACGATTTAGCAGTAAGTCTAGATGTTTTTTGTGTTCTTCTTCGTTTTTGGAAGCGATTAGTATGTCGTCCAAATAAACGAAACAAAAATCTAAGTCTTTGGTTACAGCATGCATAAATCGCTGGAAGCTTTGTGCTGCATTTGTTAGTCCAAATTGCATACGTGTAAATTCAAATAACCCAAATGGGGTAATGATCGCTGTCTTTGGTATGTCCGCTGGTTCCACTGGTATCTGGTGGTAGGCACGCGTCATGTCTATGGTGCTGAATATCGTAGCGTCTGATAATTTGTGTGCAAAATCCTGCAGTTGAGATATAGGATATTTGTCTACGATTGTTTTTGCGTTTAATCTGCGGTAGTCCCCGCACGGACGCCATTCACCATTTGGCTTCTTGACCATGTGCAAGGGGCTGGCCCAATTACTTTTTGATGGCCTGCAAATCCCCTGCTCCATTAAGAACTTGAATTCCTTTTTGGCTGCTTCTAGTAGAGCTGGTGCCAGCCTACGAGCACGCTCAGTGACAGGAGGTCCCTTCGTCTCTATACAATGGGTTACTGTATGTTTTTGTTTATCAGGAATTTTCATATTAGGTCTTGTTAAGTTAGGATATTTGTTCAGGATGTCCCGATATTTTTGTGATGTAGAAATGGTAGAGACTCCAGAAGTTGGTCCTTTGTAAGTTGTTCCCTTGATTAGTAAACCTGTAGACTGGTCTGCGATAATTGCTTTTTTGAGGTTAACCGTTAAGTTGTAATTGTGTAGAAAATCTGCGCCTAGTATCGGTCTTGAAACATCGGCAACAATGAATCGCCATTTTAATGCCCGTCGTAGGCCAAAATTGAGTTCGACGGTCCTTGTACCATAGGTTTTAATAGGATTTCCATTCGCTCCATACAGCGTAGTGGGATAATTGTCAGAAGTTAAACTGTTCTTGTTATAAGATGGATTTCTCGGTATGACAGACACATCTGCACCAGTATCCACAAGGAATTTCTGTCGTGTTTGCAAGTCATACACGAAGAGACGACAAGTTTTGTTGTTGGGAATCTCACATGTCTCTACTGCGAGGTTCCGCTGTCGTTTCCCGAAGTTTTTTTAGTAAAAGAGCACGGTTGATAGCACTTGTGAGCCTTTTCCCCAAATCGCATGTGGTAATAGCAAAAATCATTGTTCTTCTCAGCTGGTCTATCACGAGACCTGGACCTGCTTTTTCTTGTGTAGTTATGTTGTGGTGCATTATGATATGAGAAGTTCCTTCGAGGACTTTGAGTTCTTTTTCTTCGGAAATCTGTAGAGCGATTCGTCTGGGTAAGTTTTAACTTGGATACTTCGTGTGTGAGAGCTGAAACTTGTTTCTGGAGTTGTAGCAATATGGATGTTTCGGTTGGTTCCGCTCTTGATGAACTCTGCCTATTCTTGTGATCCACCGCACTGCATTCAGTTGTTTGGTATATGTCAATTATTTTATCTGCTGCTGACGCCAGTTGGTAGATATTATTTTCCGAGAGTGCTGAGAGTATTGCTTGCGCGTGTTGTGGTAGGCGCTGCATCCATAATGTTCGCACTATTTCACTTTCCGCTAAAGCGGGTCCGGCCAATTCAAGCATATGACGTAGGAGTTCTGTGGGCTTCCTATCTTCTAGCTGAATCCCTGTGAGAAGACGTGTCAGACGCTTCTCCGCTGAATCTTGGAGACGATCAATAAGTGCTGTTTTGAGAGTTGCATATTTTTCAGCTGTTGGCGGCTTCGTGACAATGTCACTCACGCTTTGTAGAATTTGCGAATCTAGGGCTGCGACGATGATATTGTATTTTGTAAAGTCGTCTTTTATTCGTGAATTTGCAAATTGAGCCTCTGTCTGCACAAACCATAATGAAATGTTGTCCTTCCAGCAAGGTGGAAGCCTTACTGAGACATGGTGGAGGTCTTGATTTGTGTTGGTAGATTCCATGTTGTTACTTTGTTGATTACACGTTGAACTCGTTCCGGAGGTTTGTTCGGAGAAGAATTTATCGAGGTTACTGTCTTGGCTGACAGGTGTGGTCATTTCGCATTTAGTTCGAGATTAGCAAATGTGTGGAAATTTGGCAAATATGCAGATGGATATATTTTTTTTAAAAATCAATGGAATTTACTTTTTTATAGGAATCATCTATGTAATTTTTTCGAAACTAATATAGAGTCATAAATTGTTGGAATATTTTGGTAATATTATCCGAGATTCGAACCTTTAATTTACAGATTGATATTTGTATACATTTTTCAAGATTAAAAATTTGCTTAATTTATTTTTATAAATGTGGGTAGTTTATCCAATTATAGAATTGCTGATTAATTGTTCCCATTTAAAATTTGCCAGGATTTAGTTGTAACATATTGTTGTAATAACACATTTTGCAAAGTCATGTAGGTACTCAAAATTAAAAATTAAAATTAGTGAAAATTTTAAAACTTTACGATTGTATCGGTTCTTTTGTCTCCAACGGCGTTCTATGCTGCTTGCTGTGGCTTGCAGAATCTCGTGGGGATGAAGTACTGCTAGCATGAAGAGATTTGGTTGCTATTTTCTGCAATGATGTACGTCACTGTGGTTGGAACGTGTTGCTGGAACTCTATATTGCTGCTCTGCATGCACACGTGTAGAGATGATTTGGAATTCTCACTGAAAAAGATTTTTTACGCAAGCTTAATTCTTAAAAGAATAAGAGACATTTTTATCATTAGTTGGAGAAAATAAATCATGAAAATCAGGATGTCTTTAAAAATCACAGTATGGGGTTTTGCATTCTCGTATATCTGAAATTGTCGTAACAATCACAGGAAGTATATACTTCATAATTTTATATTTACTGAGGAGCATTTAATATTCAAGAACAAAGTGTAAATTAAAAATTTTGAAAATAATTGTAAGAATGAACTCACCGTGTAATTCCTCAGGATTCCGGTCCAATAGTCGTTCTGATCGTCTGATTGTCATTTATCGAAGAGAGAAATATTCAAGAATATATTAAATTTCTATTCTACCGCGTGAAATCGTCGGGTTGTCACCATTTATGGAGGTTATGATGTCGTGTATTTAATGCTTACCTGTGCTGCAAATAACGTTACCGTCCATGTATATTTTGACTCCAATAAATACGATTATATTTCAGAAGGATAATTTTATTTTAACAGATTACAATTTTAGATTAAACTCGAAAGGTTTTAATGTGGAGAATGACAAACGCATGACAGGACTATTCAGAACGGCTATTAGAATCGGAATAATCTGTGGTTATCTTTACGCCGTTCAAGTCTCTGCGATTAGGGATTACACACCTAAAAATTAGTTTATAATGTTGATAAGTGATTCTCCACAATATATTATTTTCCGTTGATAAAATTATATACTCATCTAATTTATAAACCAAGAGTCTTTCATGTATTTCTATAGTTATAGTTTGAAAATTTATCACAATAAAGATATTATTATTATTATTTCGTGTGTAATTCGTGTATATTTTTCTGATTTATGGACTTTACTGGAAACACTTGGAGCGTATTTTAACTTTTTTTTTTTATTTTGAATCACAAAACATGCTTTTTATAATATCAACGTTGACAATAATAATTTATTGATAACGGGCCCGACCCTTGTACATTCTGGAGGAGGCCCACCACTTCCCCGCCCTGTTTTAGGTACTGATGGTACCCCTTCAGAGCTCTCTCAAGGACGCTAATTTTTTGATATAACGAGTCTTCATTTAAAATTTCAAAACAAGACCTCCAAAATGTCCATGCATACAATGTTATTCGCAGTATGCAAGTGCTGCGTATTAGTAACCTGTTGGTAAAATCTACTCTATTTGGTTAGTTTAACAGGTCATATGTACAAGGTATCAACAATAACGGGTAAAAATAATAATTTATAGCCACCTGCAAAAATGAAAAATTATGAGACAAAAGAAAATGGTGAAATGTACACCTCATTTTTTGTGAGGGGGTGTCGTCACCCGCTCCCAGGCAGTCCTAGGGAGAGAAAGCAGGGCATTGGATAGGTTTCACGAGGATCAGGTTCCGCGCCCCTAAGCCAGGAAACCGGTTGTGCCTCGACGAAAGATGTAAGTTGGGGTTGGGAAGATCCCAAAGACCATGAGGAGAAAGCGTCGGAGAACCTGGAGGCAGGGCGGAAGGTCACCAATTAACGATCAGCCCATCCTCAGTCCCGTTCCTGGCCTCAGGGGAGGCACTGATGGCAGGCGACGGCACCAATCCCTCATCGCGAAATGGTCGTCCAAGATGGGTATGCACGGACGAGGTCTTATGCCACCCCAGAGTTGGGATACACCGGACAGAACATCATTGCATCGGTGGTTCAGTGGTAGAATGCTCGCCTGCCCGGCCCTTGTACAGATAAAAACTGTTTACTGTAATAAATTTTTGAAGGAAAGAACACTTTTTGACTGGGAACAGTCCCTTTATAGGTTGAAATATTAAGCCATTGACAGATTCGTGGTACACAATGAAAAAGAAGCAACTGTTTATCGACAGGGTTAGAGCTCTAGAACGTTAGTGCAGATTCACACCATTTCTAATAATCAATTATTCAAACAATCCATAGATGGCGACTGTATCCAGAATTATTAAGAACTTATCATTTACAAAATTAAACACTTAGTTTAAATCTCCCGCCAATGTCACCTGCTAGTCCCAAATGCATCCGTCGGGCGGCGCCAGTAGTAGGGACGCCACCAGTGACGCTATAATTTCATGCTTCATTAGATCTCATCAGGCAGCCCTTGCCTAGGTTTTAAATAAAGCTATTGTGAGGTAAAACTTGTTCATTATGTAGCGTAGGCTTTATTTAAACTAGGTAGTATCGCCTGCGCTCTCCGTTCCTTTGACAGTTCTATGACTTTCTCCGTCCAATAGACAGGGTCTATGTTCCTAGACTCCGAGCGAGCCAGTCTCCGCCCTGATTGTTGCCAGTCTTGGCATCAAACACTGGCCAAATGGAGATGCCTTCACTTTCCATTGACATATCTTTCCGCTGTGTAATGGAGCAATGTGAGATCGTGGACTCGGTTTAGTAGGCAGGCATTGGTTTACTAATAAAAAAATCATCCAGATACACTAGAATTCTCATCCCTCTCTTCCGCAGTTCCTGCGCTATCCAGTTAGTGAAGGTTGCGAATGCCTTAGGTGAGGTGGCCAAGCCAAAGGGGAGGGATGTCATCTCCAAGAGTTCATTTCTATAGATAGGAAAATAAGTAAACATCTATGCTGCTCACTCACAGGTATATGAAAGTAAGCACGTGTGAGGTCCACTTTAACCATTCATTCATACGGTTGTAGAAAAGTAGGAACTCGATAACGTTTACCAGACGAAATTTAATGATAGTCAGAAAGTTGTTTAAATACTTTAAGTTAAAGACCGGCTTCTTTGAGCCATCTGAATTGGGGACAAGAAACATGTTAGAAATAAATGAGGGAGTGGCAGGTGCCGACTCTAAAACTTTAAGGGCTTTGAGTTTTTCTATTTGTTCTGTCATTGCCACGGAAGTCTCAGTGGCGAAAGGGGAGTTAAATAAATCAATATTATTATTTGGCGGAGGTTTTGATGAAAATGGAATTCGGTAGCCATCTAACATCTTAGGGATGATAGTAGGGGCGCAAAGGTACCTCCACTTACCTGCGAATGAGCGCAACTGACCCCCTTGAAAAGAGGGCCCGCTGTTAAAACCTCTTACGGTCTGGCTTCCCTGCTCTCGTGGTCTAGGGGACCGGAACCTACCTCGGGGAGGGAGGGGCGTTAGCGGCCCTATGGGACCTCGACTTCCGGACCTCGACTCTTAGGGTGCTGCTTTCTCGCGATGGTCCTCCCCTGCTGTACTCTGGGACGAAAGGGCTGCGAGTTCTGCACTGTCACAGGTTTAACGGGTGACGCTGGTCGCGACGCGACGTGCTAGGCTGAGGAGTGCGGCACTTCTTCACTACCCCCAACCTATCCAGCTGCGCCGACAGGAGGTTCGGGTCGAAGAGGTATTCCGATGTGGGCGGAATCTTTCGTAAGGCGTCTCCGACGTGTCCGTCGTGAAAATTCGGCTTCCCCGCTCTCGGAACTTTCGGAATCCGACATAATCACGAAAACACAGAGAAACCACAAAAACACACGAAACTCTAATAAATCGCAATTTTCGGGTTTCGAACAATAACACTGTTAATATCCTCGAAAAAATATATTTAAATTTTGCGCAAATACTGAAAATAAGGTTATTTTACGGAATTTGATGTTTGTAAACAAACCAAACGTGTTTGACTTTCGCAAAATAAATGCTAATGAAGCATGAAATTATAGCGTCACTGGTGGCGTCCCTACTACTGGCGCCGCACACTGGGGCAAGAGTGATGAAAAACGCCCTTTATTCACAGGGACGTTTTTAAGAGAAAATTTGAATGTGGAAAGGAAGGTTATAAAAAAACAAAAATTTTAAATACATAATATATGTAAACTTTATTATGTACATATTTTATATTCACGATTTAAATAAATAACAAAACAAAAAAATCAATTCTCTTTATCCGACTTGATTGAGTCAAAATCATTATCATCATCACCATCATCAACACTACCATCATCACGATCATCATAATAATCGTAATCGTCACTATCATCATCATCATCCTGAGTACTTGAATAATTTCCACCTGTCGGCTGTAATGATGGAGCCATTAGCAGTTCTACCGCTTCTATGGGGAGTGTGGTCAACTTTTTTTTGGCTGCTTCCTTTTGCTCGCAGAGGATCTGATCATATTTTATAATTCCTTAGAATTGAGTGTACGTATTACATTGCCCTGAGCGAAGACCAAACGATTGAGTATTGTCTGCAAATCATCATGAACTGAAATATCACTAACATTGATTTTTGCAGTCACTGGGTAACATTCCTTTTATGTCTGTACAATTTTATAAGACGGGTATAGTTTTGGAGCATTTGATCTTATTACATTGTATTAGTGTCGAGATAATCCCGCTTCCACTACGAGTGCTACAGCATCCTCTCCTGACATAGTAACTGTTTCAAGAGACTTTCTATAAGCTACTTTTACTGGGACTTGATGAATCCGATAAAATATCAGTGATAGCTATAGACGCCTCTGTCTGTCCTGTAGTTCTAAGTTCCATATGTGTGGCATAAACTAATTCAGTTAGAGGAGTAGACTTTCTCAAATCCAGAGTCTTTTGTCGTTTCATTCGTTTTATACTCTGATCAATGGTAATTTTCGGGCGACCGAGACCACCGCGTTTTAGTGTAAGATTCGGAAAAAAATTGATGAATCCAGCAATGTTTTATTTTTCTCCAGAAATCTTACTTCAATCCGGTGCGCTGCACCCATCGTGAATATTGTTCCGATTCGAAGCGATTTATCCTTCTCGAAATATGTTTTCTGGGATCACCGATGCATCCTGTCCTCAACTCCATTTCCTTTTGCAGCGAATTTAGCTGAACTGGAATGTGTAGGTATCCAGAGTTCTAGTATCAGAATTCACACCTGTGTGAAAAAAAGAAAATTGATAATTTCTCCGCTCGGTTCACGTAGTGCTGTATTTGTCACGAAGCATAAAAAACCGCTGAATTGCGTTGTGCTATATCTGTCACCAACTGACACGACTCTTTCTCTCAAAAAACGCGTTCTATCTTTGTTCTATTATTACCAGATATGTGGTATAAACAGTTTTAGGAAGGGAGACCATGAAGTTTTATCTTTAAGTTACACTTTACCACCTTACGTCCAAAAAATGGAAATTGAATGTCGGTAACGATTATTTTGAAATAAATCTCTATTCTGACAGGTTTTGTAACTAACATGATTTTAAATTGTCTGATCCCGAGTTTTAAAAAAAACTGTTAATTTTAATTATAGCTCCCGATCACATTAAAATAATTCATAACTTAAAAAAGTGTACATATGTGCAAGATTTCAAAAGTGATTCGTAAATAACAATAGTTACTGGTCCTAAAAGTGTTTGAATGATAGCCCGGAGGTGCCCGGAGCTCAACTAATCTCTAAAAGAATATCATTTTTTTAAAAATCACGACTAAATTTTTATATATATTTGATAAACAATTTTATCTATTAAAATAATTAATAATGTTCAAAATATAATGTGAAAAAATAAGATGAATACCTGAAAATGATGGTTTCATACTCATTTTTGGGATTCGTAATAGGTGTCTTCCGAAATAAATACTTGAACTTGAGGTTTATGCTGGCACTTGTAAATGGAGTATTATCTGCACGAGTGTTCGCTCTGTACTGAGCGGTGCCACAGGTAGAAGGGTATGGTCAAGGGTTTCTACCTACTATATAATAATGCTACAACTATCGAGGTACCTCGAAACAAATGAAGCGACATCGTACTATTGAATTTATTTTTTTTGTTTATTGTATCAACTTCTGGTATTTGGCCCCAGTGTGCGCCGCCTGACGGATGCATTTGGGACTCCCAGGTGACGTTGGCGGGAGATTTAAACTAAGAATTACACACGGAATTGGTAAGAAACGTCGATTTGGCTGCAAAATGGTAATGTTTATCTCACTTTATAGGTTTTAAATGAAGCCTATGCTATATAATATCAACTCTAAATTCTCCACACTAATCTTCTAATAAATGACAAATAATATTCCGTAAATCTGTACATAACTTTTTATTGATGACTCAAGCACAAGTTGACGTAACTAATAGTTCGGTATATTATATGTTTACTTCCTCGATGGATAGACGGAAGAAGTGTTACCATTGCAAACGGAAAGCCTTCCTCGCCTTATATTTCTGCTAGGCTGCTAATTGCGCCCTATTGCTCGCCACGTATAAATAAACGGGTGTTACAAACGCTCAACGGTAAAATAGCAAATGTAATGTCCAGTGTTTTTAATATAGTGTCCGCTGTGTGCAGTCGTATCTTCTCCAAGCATAAACTTTCAAATAAAGTGTGTTTATCTGAACTGACCTGCCCGGTAAGAATGTTTTCTGTCTGTAAATAAAAAAAAATAGATAGAGCCTAGGAACTCGTAATAAATTGTACAGCACCCTTGGGGTAATTTTTCACAAAAATGCCAATTTTTTTTTTTTAATATTAACTCCACACAGGAGGCCCTGAAGAAAATAATTTCCCTTAGGGCCTATGTCATCTTTGGGGATGCTGTGTGGAGGGTCTTTTTGTGGAGAGGAAGGAGTGAACATGGGTCTTGAAGAGTCCCATGTTGTAGGAGGGAGGAAACACAGAGGCCGGCAGTTCGTTCTACAGCCGAGCTGTTGAACTTAAGAACGAATCGTAGAAGCGACCCGTTCTCATGTGACAAATTTCAACCGTGTACAAATGTTGGGCGCGCGTTTGGCGTGTATCCCGACTACGCACCGGTGCCGAAGGGATCAATGACGCTAGTTCCTCAGAGCATCTTCCATTGTAATACCGATAGAACAAGGACAGCATACCTACCTGACGCCTGTGCTCTAAAGATTGCAGTCCGTTTGTTAAGATTGGGGAATCTATCAAACGGACCGCCCGTTTTTGCACAGAGTCAAGGGTTTTTTTCAGGTATTTAGGGGCTCCGGACCAGAGATGGCTGCCAAATTCGAGAGTAGGGCGCACTTGCGATTTGTACAGGGTCAGCAGTTGTGTACTATTAAAGTATCTGCGGGCCCTGTACAGTACGCCCAGCTTCTGAGAGGCCAGCTTTACTCTGGCTTCGATGGAGCCCCCATACCTGAGCTGGTCACTGTACAAATTATCCAATTATTATTATTACAAGTACTTTCCCCTGAATAACTCCATAGAAATGGGTTCTATAGGTACTCAAGTATATATCTATAGTCCTATCCAAGGGTCAAACCATTTCAAAACTTTGTTTTTGCTCTCCTGTAAAATTGTATCAGAGACAGAAATAAATAACCCTTTGCAATTTCACTATTTAAGTTCTAAAAATTGAAGTCCTCTATAAAAAAAGAGTAAACATTAACACGTTGACTGCCATGGCAATTTTCAGAATTCCGGTCTAAAAAGCCAATTTAAATATTCTTTTACTACTTAATTTTGAATAAATTGTCTATAATTATATTTTTTGTTCATTTATTGGTAAATTTTCTGTTCTGTAAGCCAGCATTGATTTTTTGTTCTCTTCTCAGAAGCCATCTATCCATATTACCACTGATATACTACGAATTTTGTCATATTTTAGCGAATATGGCAAGCAAACACACTACGAGTTATCTCGTAGTCGGCGTCCTAGCAAAGAACGCAATCTACGAGTTATCTTGTAGTTGGCAGTCAAAATGTTAAAAATTATGAGTAACGTGAATGGTGAAGTTTTCCAAAGGCGAAGCAAACGGCTTTGTTGTTATGAAGGCTGTAAATTCTATACATGCCTTTGCATTTCTGTTGAGTTGTTCCAGGCTCTGACCCTCAGGGTGAAGAATTCTCTGATGATAGACAACCTCTGATAGGATAGGACACAAGAAGACAAGAAACATGGATAGTTTTTCAAATCTCTGTAAGGCAAGCAATAAAAAAATAACAACAGATTGTTTAAGAAAATAACATTTAATATTATTAATTTTCATAAAAAATATCAGTGGCAATGAAATATTCTTGTTTACTTAAATAAGAAACCAAATGACATCACAATACATTTTACTGTATAATTATTAATATTCTTGTTTACTTAAATAAGAAACCAAATGACCTCACAATACATTTTACTGTATAATTATTAATATTCTTGTTTACTTAAATAAGAAACCAAATGACCTCACAATACATTTTAATGTACAATTATTAACATTCTCGTTTACCGAAACAACAAACCAAACGACCTAACAATACATTTTACTGTACAATTATTAACATTCTCGTTTACTGAAATAACAAACCAAATGACCTAACAATACATTTTACTGTACAATTATTAACATTCTCGTTTACTGAAACAACAAACCAAATGACCTAACAATACATTTTACTGTACAATTATTAACATTCTCGTTTACTGAAACAACAAACCAAATGACCTAACAATACATTTTACTGTACAATTATTAACATTCTCGTTTACTGAAACAAACGACCTAACAATACATTTTACTGTACAATTATTAATATTCTTGTTTACTTAAATAAGAAACCAAATGATCTAACAGTACATTTTACTGTACAATTATTAATATTCTTGTTTACTTAAATAAGAAACCAAATGAACTAACAGTACATTTTACTGTACAATTATTAATATTCTTGTTTACTTAAATAAGAAACCAAAAGATCTAACAGTACATTTTACTGTACAATTATTAATATTCTTGTTTACTTAAATAAGAAACCAAATGACCTAACAGTACATTTTACTGTACAATTATTAATATTCTTGTTTACTTAAATAAGAAACCAAATGACATAACAATTATTAATATTCGCAGAATGCTGAAATATTAAGCTTACATTTTATTATTTCATAGAAATTTGAAAACAAAAAATTATACCAACATAAAATTACAGGTACATCTTGACATGTTTATCTGTGCAGCCAACAAGCAAAACTATTTGTGAAATCTACAAATACATTTTTTTGTATTTACAAAATGTCCCCAACTGCATGAGTATGTCGATCTGTAAAATTACTGAATTATTATTATTTTTAAATGTCATAAAATGAGCACATTAATACACACACTGAAGAATATTTTACACTCTCTTGTAATATTATTATTATTATTTATGTGAATACCGCACAAGAGACACAACTGTCTGGAGCCAGTGAGTTATGTTGTGAGGCTGAAGGGAGTGGGAGTCGAAGGAGATGGTAAGCAAATAGGTTAGGTAAGCATACAATACTTGTAATACGCAATATTGGCGGGAAATTTCAAATTTAATTAGAAGAAACTGTTAGAGTAGTGTTACATTACAAAACTCTATGGTAATTAAAGTACGTTTGATATTGTAAAGTTAGTTCCATGACGCTCCGTTCCGTTGGCGCCCATGGGCCCGGAACGCAGTTAAGAGGAAGGTAAATGCTAAATCACTATTTAGATTAATCTTTGCTACGAATCGGTATACATTATGAATACCAAAAAATATACTATGCATAAATTGAAGCTTTTTCTTTCTTTATTAAAGATCGGAATTAAAATAAAATTATTGGTTGCGTTACAAAAAATATAAACGTAAACCACTGATAATTTTGTTTTTTCTTGAGGTAACTAAGAACTCATATAATATATATGAAACAGCTTTAAAAAATACCGTTTTATGGCTAAGATTATTTTTTATAATTATTATTGACTAACTTTTTTTCATTCATATAAAAATATTCAACAAATAAATAAAACTCACTTTGGCGCTTACGTCAAATATATCCAGACTCCGCTGGTCAAGGAATTGTCGCCTCTATTCGTGGTGATATAAGATGCAAACATTCTAGGATTTGTACAGAAGTCCGCGGAACGTGGCACGGAACGGAAGTCGGTCTGTGACAGTTTTTTCGACGGTTTTTTCTTGTCGGCATTATTTTGGTTACGAGTATTATTAGTTCTCAAACGGTGAGGGAGTTTTGTGTGATATTGTTATTATTCATGACCAAAATAAAAAAAATTTCTATCTCAAAATACTTTTGAATGTATAGTTTTATTAATTATTTAACAAAATTAATGACTTACTTCTTACGGAAAAAAAGCTTTCCGTTTGCATTTATGTTGACTAATAATGCGTTTTTACAGGTCCATAATTTATTGAAGATGGGGAATAAAACGAAATACAAGTATCCCAATGTAGGCAAGCTCAGATAACGAAAAAATAATCTCAGGAAAAGAGGACTCGCGTTAGGGCAGTACAATAGGTGAGTAATCCAATACATATTTTAAGTGTATAACCACTTATAGCTGTCGCCATTTGCATATTATAGTGTCTAAAAATTCTGACAGAATCGTAAAATTTTTGAGTTATTTCCGATTTGCAATAAAAGCTCAATAAATTAAATATTTCGGGACGTAGCCGAATACTGAAAACTGTTTTTGAAAGGAGATGAAATACGCTTTCAAATTATATTATTAGAAGTAAACATTTTGTTTTTGAAATATTAATATTCTAATGCAAACATAAAAAAAATTGCAAAAATGACTCACTCGTAAATTTTTTTGAAAATGGTATTAAAACACTTACAACGTAAAAAAAACCTTTATTATACAAATGTATAATAAACAAGTTAATCCTCACTTTTGTTATCATTTCATACATAAATAATAATTTCCCCGCGCTTTTTAAAGCCGATCAACATGTCACACGCCACATTATTATTTATTTCCATTGACATCTTTTGATATAAATGAAGAGTGGTTCTTTATCGATGATCTCCTTTCTATTTTACGGTTATCAGTACACTAATGGTGGAGTTATAACCATTTATATTTACGTGAAAACACGCCTTAGGGCCCGTTCCCACTTCCGTTTTCAAATCGGAGGCGGGTCCCGTTTTAAGATTTAATCTTAAATAAAAAACTTAAACAAATAGCCATTAATCGCTTCCTCTTCGCTAGTCCATGTCCTCAAATCAATGATAATAATATTAATTATCAATGGCGGCGAATTTTATTCATTAATCACTTTTCTACCTTAAGTGTAAAAAACCTTCCTTCTGAAGTCAAACCGGCCTTTTATACCAATAACAATATAGGTAAATTTCTAATTAATTCTAAAGATAAGGACGATAAATTAAGTCATTCGATGATATATAAATTAAATTGTAACAATTGTTCAGCTTTCTATATCGGTAAGACATCACGTAATGTTAATATTAGGATAAAGGAGCATCTTCGTTGCCTCAATAACAACGGTTTTTCCGAATTCGCAAATCATTTGATCGATAAAGATCATACATTCTGTCATAGCACCGGTGCTAACATCTTACATAAAAACGGGCATGGTAACAGACTAAACAATCTAGAGGCACTAGAAATTAAAAAAGCTGTAAAAACCAAAAGTCAGATACTTAATAATCAATTAGAAATATCAAATAGTCCAATACATTATTAGGTCTGTTTCCAATAAACCCATAAAAAAATTCTCAGTTCTCCTTACCTCCATACCACCATGCCAGTTGATGCTTTGTTTCTCCCAATTTATTGGTATAACCCATTAGTCTACATAATTATCTGGCGGTTTTTTTTTTCCATTACTTGTGCACTTATGTTAATGTATTTTATGACCGTCTTTGTGTTGCTAATATTTGTATCATGTTGTCTCTATAATATATTTGTATCATGTTATCTCCCTCTATATTTTGTTATAGGTATATATGCACACATTATGTACTTCTTGTTTAGTATTAATTTGTACCCTGATGATGCTTAAGTAAAGCGAAACCGGTCGGTTCTTAAATTAATAAATATCGTGGTTTTAAAACAAAAAAGTATTTTATTTTATTAGTAGTATTAAATTTTCGGGATTTATTTCCTTATCCATTATTGTAGTTTTGATTTATTTACTTAACAAAATAACCAAATACAAGCACGCAGCGTGCTTGCTTCCTTGCGACTGGGAGCGGGCGGGGAGGGGTTGGGGTGTGGCGGGGACTCTGCCATAACAACTAGACGACAAGTCGCTCACTCCTTTCAACAACGTCATATATCAAAAATCGTCAATTTAGAGTTATGCATATTTTCGGAATGCCCATAAAAAGTACTATATCCCTGCAAAAGTGGCGTATTTTTAACTTAATATTTAGCCGCTAGAGGGCAGAAAGTGTTGTTTTCGCATTTTGAAGAAATTCTAGATTGTTCTTTTCAAGCCTGTCACAAGTTAGTTGTCGTTGACCTGTTGAGCAGGAAGGTCCGTGTCGCTTAGTGAAATAGTGTATTATTTCGTCAGAAAACAGTATTGCTACAAGGTAAGAGCATTTTTTATTCTTAGTTTTTTTTATCAAGAATGCAGTATTTTGTTTAAGGACCTACTATTCGAATTTCATCCAATTTCCGACATATTTTCCTTAAATGTTTGAAGTTTTTAAGCTCTTAAAAAAATATATGTTATTCTTTAAGATAGTATCTATTTGTTCCAAAAGCCGAAACGGTAATTATTTGAAATTCCCTCGATAGAAATAAATCGCAAAGTATGCTCCGAAAAATATTATTAACACGTTTATTTCTGTTATTTTACAAGTTATATGTATGAAAAAAATCACAATGCTTCTTTTAATGCTACTCAATAGACCCCAAAAGTGATTTTTGCTATTTTTGAAATACGCCGTGATTTATTAAACATTTTCACAACTGTCGCTTACGCCTATTGCTTTTAAATCATATTTATTATAGCGCGCTCGCTCCAACTTGACGATTAACCTATCTTTCTTTGAAAAGTTCATTCGCCAACTCCAGGGCTTTGGGGGCAGACGTGTCGTTCAACGTTCTATGATCTACAGACGTGCGATTACGTGCAAATATTTGAATCTATAAAGATAATTTTTACGCGTGTAAAGTTTATCAGTTAATAAATATTGTTTTTTCAAAGATGGGAAATACACGAAAGACATCCCGTATTTCAAAGAAAAAATGATACCTCATAAAATTATATCCTATCTATCTATGGTGAGAAGAAAAAAATACAATATATGATTTATAAGCTTATATTTATTATAAACGATAATTTACTATAAAAATTAATAATTCATATTTTTATTTATGTATTGTGTAGTAAAAAGTTATTATTTTATTTTTTTCAGAATAGGTACTTTGGGAAATAAAACTAATTCCAATGCATTAGAAATTACGGGGTAAATTTTTATTAATTTTTTTTTCTTGTTGAGGAATACCTATACGATCGTGATTTATTTGTGAATTAACTTTCTACGTACAAAAACACACGCGTCACTTCACAACTGCTCTAATGATGGATACTGTAACGATGTCCGAAACATAATAATGTAATAATAATATATCTATTCCAATACTCGACGGTGCAAGCCGCCAGAAAAAATAAGGGACGTGCGAGCGAAAACAGCCATTGAAAGTTCTGAAACTGTGGGGAGTTTAATTTAATTCAGTGATGTTATTTTTTTATATCGGAAGGAGGCCCTGAAGAAAATAATTTCCCTCAGAGCCTGTGTCATCTTTGAGAATGCTGTGTAGAGGGTCTCTTTCGAGGAGGAGGGAGTGAACCTGTCCTGAATGTCAACTGTACAATTTCTACCCAGCATTAACTTTATTGTACGTTTTTTGACTAACCGTACCTAGGTGTTCTATTTTCAATGAACTCTTTAATTATGTTTCAGATGTGAAATCTATACTCCGCTACAGAATGTTTTGCCCGAGTCTTGTAAAGATGTTAAAGCACGGAGGTAATAATAAAATCATTTGAGCCCTTTACTGTTATTTAAAAGGTCACTTGAAGTGCAGTTTTAATCAGAGATGTGCTTTATTTCAAATAAATCCATTTCAAATGGAAATGCAAAATGGGTATTTTCCATTTTGCATTTTAAATGCTTTTCTAAAAACCATTTTGCATTTTGCATTTTAAATGCTTTTCTCAATGCATTTTCCATTTTAAATGCTTTTTTGCAACATTCTTCCTACTATCTCCACTCATCTTTTTTTCATAAGCCCCAAATATCAGTCGGTCCTCAACCTCGCTATGAGAGATAATTTACATTTGTCAAGTTGCTCCCTGGTAGGAACCCTGGCAATTGAGTGATACCATTACAAAAAATACTGATTCAAATACTGAACATGGGGCCATGACGCTGTAATATTAAATGTTAGATAGCAGTTTCTATGTTTTTACGTTGGCAACATTAGTCCCGCGCAAATTTTTTTGTGGTTTCATAATCTGTAGTCGTGGTGTTTTTGGATTTACCATCATGTAATATGTTTGTTCTACATTGATGTCCATTATTAAATGACAAAATTGTTTAAAAATTCTATAATTATTTTAATTGTTTGACCTGAGAAACCATTTTGCATTTTCAATGCATTTTGAAAATAGGTATTTTGCATTTTGCATTTGAAATGATTTTCTAAAAACCATTTTGCATTTTGCATTTTCAAATGGAAAAGTTTTGACCCATTTCCATTTTGCATTTCAAATGGTTTTGGGTACCCATTTTGCACATCTCTGGTTATAATCAATGATTTTATTTTTTTCTAGCTTCCACGAACAATCTGAAAAGGCATTACCTAAGGATTATACTCTTAAGGAGGATATAGAAAATGTAGAAAGGTGAAACGGATTTAAGATTTTCGATCAAATTATTGTGTTATGAAATATTTATTTTGTTATTTATTACTTTTTTTTTTTTTTACCGTTTATTTGATGTACGTGTCTACGTAAACAAGAATGTACAATTGAAATCCATATCGGACCATCCTCCTTTTGGATGCGGATTTTGAAATCTTATTGTCATATCTGAGAAAAGATTTGGCCTTATGTTCAAAATACTGTTTGATTGTAACATGTGTCGCGCCAACTTTACAGTCAACACATGCGACCCAAAACCTAAACATACCATGGACGTCAATGTAACAGCGGTATCGGGGATGACTCCTGCAGGAATTGGACTTGCTGAACTGTCCGAGCTTTTGACGGCTGTTAACATATCCCCGATGTCCCAAAAATTGTTCAACAAGAAAAATGTGTTAGTGTCAAGGGAGTGGGAGAGATGCGCGTTAGTTGCCATGACTGTAAATTTGACGCGACACATGTCACACTCCAACAGTTTTTTTTGACGTTAGGCCAACTCTTTGCTTAGATTGACGATAAGGTTTCCAGATCATATCAAAGCATGTTTAGGGTAATAAGTTTATAGTTTAGGGTTCGTTCATCGTATTTATGGGAACATTTCGGAACCACCAATCCTTCATTTTGAGTGAATCTTGTTTTTGTGATTAAATTATATTTGACAATTTAAACATATAATATTTAGAGAAGTTAAAAATAAAATTGAAAGTTCACTGAAAGCTTAAACTATTAAAAGTAGTAATTTCATAAAAATGTAAATAAATAAAGCCCCTTTCACATGTTAGAATATAATTTTATGTTGCATACATGTTTTATTACTCTTTATAATTATTGAATTGTTTAAATGAATAAATAAATAATTACAAAAAGGTCTTCTGATTTGTAAGTCCTTAGGAGGCACTAAGGGTCTTTCTATCTATCTTTATAATATAATAAATTTCATGAGCATAAAAATGTAAGCGTGTATTAATTTATATAAATGTACAAAAGTAGATATTACATGTGTATAAATATTATATTACGCATATTATACAAGATGTTGGGGGTAAAGTGCATAAACTTCAGGAGGTGATTCTACTTGATAGTACAAGTAAAAAAGAAAAAAAACTTTTTTAGAATTTCAACATTTTAAGATAGTTTTCGGGTAAAAAAGTTTATTTTTTGTAAAGAAAAAAAACAATTTCTTCTACGGAAAATAAATTTTTTTGGAAAAAATTTGGAAAATCGAAAAATTTCAATTTCTTTTTTACTCATACTAGCATTTAGAATAACCTCCTGAAGTTTGAGCACTTTACCCCCGGACACCCTGTAAAGATAACCATATAAGAAAAACCTTATTGATATATAAATATTAATTGATTTTATGAAAGTTATAAATTAACTTTTTTGAAAGTATTTTATGTAGTATTTTAGTAAAGTAAAGTATTTTTTATACCTATACAAATTACTTTTTTGTAAAATTTAAAAAAATATTTAATTAATTAAATCCGTAATTAATAATAATAAACCCATATTTTGAGAACCATCTTCATTTCAACTTTCGTTCTAATTTGCTCGGTGCTAACTAAAAATGGGTTTGTTTTTCTAAAATGGCAATAGATGTCGGTAATTTAATTCCGTCATTTAAATTATTAAGTCCCCAAAATCATTCCTATTACGAATTCTGACCGTGACACCTCTGTCGGATTCTTTTAAAACTAAATATTGTTTTTTTTGGGGGTGTTACCCAAATCTAAATTCTTTACACGGAAGGCGGGCTCTTAATGTCAGTATTGTAAGGAAAATAAATAGCGTCCTGTCATGGTTTATGTTGATTTTTGACGTTCTTGCACTGTAAGAGCGTGGCATCGATTGTAATATTTTAACTTATGAAACTATTGTCAATAAAACTTTCTTCCCCAGACAATGCGGATTTGAATCAATTTGTTTTATGACATTCTTCCAAAGAAAATTTGGCCGTTATTACGAAAATGTGCAGTATCATTTAGGAATCTGTCATTATTGTCATTAAAACAATCTACTGTTTGTAAGTTGTCACATATTCCAGCATGCGTTCTTTTGTCACAAATACTTCTTCTATTTATTTGTAATTTACGATTATCTTTCCAGATTGATCATGATTTCTCGAGGGAAAAAGTTGATAAACTTATGTTTATCTAGAAATTCATCCGACAGTGAAGGTATGAAAATTTTACTGTAGATACATGCACTAAATGTGCAGTAAATGGAATTATAAAAATATTATATGTTTGTACTTGTTTCAGGAATACCTGGTTACCAAGTAAAAAGGAAACTCAATTTCAATGATGTTAATTATGATATTCTTCAGCCAGCAGCAACTAAGCAGAAAACTGATCAAAGGGAAACATTTTTCGAGGCGATTAATGACAAAAATAATGTTACTGAATCTTCAAAAGCTGGTACGTTCGTTTATTGAAAAAACTTTAAATTATCTTATCTATATGTTACTGAACTAAAAAGGAGAAACATGATTAGATTTTGATAACCAAAAAAGGAGTGTTGTGATTCTACTTGTGTACCTATTATTTTATTTTCCTTGATTGCAGATTCATCTGAAGAAAACCCGAACAAAATTAGCAAGAACATTGATGCAAGCTTAATTACTGAGCAAAACGCCAACCAATCGGATGTCTGTGCCATGGATAAAACTAATACGAAGAACCAAGTGGCTGATGGAAAAAAACCTGGAGATTCTCCTTCTAAATCCAGGTCTGATGAGTCAAACTCATCCTCTTGTTCATCAAATTCAAGCAATTTAAGTGATGGAAGCGAATCTGAACCTTTTGATGATTCGGATGCAGACAAAGACTGGAACCCTTCACCTGACAAAAACATTTGCAATGCATTTCAGAAAGATATTGACCGTGTTATCATCATGACCCAAACACTTTCAAGCAGTAATGTTCGTAAATTTAGTAAGGTTACTGAAACTGTCAGCACTTCAGATTTCATGCATTCAACGCCATCAATCAGCACTGTCAGCCAAACTCCTAACCTACCTGTTACTAGTACCTCTGCCTCAAACAGCAATCCTGGTTCAAATACTCCTGATCTACAACTCGTAAGCTTTTGTAATACATTCATTAAAGCCTGTTTCCCGAAATTCTTGGATCCAGTCACGAAAATTGCAAAAATTATCAATAGCGATCTTTAAATTTATATTGACTTTTTGCCAGATTTTACTTATATTATTCACACGGATTAATATTTCATACCACACGTGTATCGAAATAATAAATTCTAGAGTAAGAATTTCAGTAATAATTGCTTCGCAATCGCAGAGAGTATCTGCGTCTCCAGATTGAGTTTTCAGATTATTTACGCCATCTATTACTTCATCAAATTGAAATAAAATAGCTTTAACGGAAGCGATTCTACTTTCCCACCTTGTATCAGACAATGATTTCAATGATATCTTCAATGTATCCTTCAGTAATTCCCATCTCTTGCTGGATTTTGAAAATAAGACATATATTTTTTGGATAAACCCAAAAAACACCTTTGCCATAGATGATGTGTTGGCTGCGTCTACTAATATAAGATTCCAACTATGGCAGCCACAAGGCGTAAAGAATGCTCTTGGATTAATGGTCAGTATTCTGGATTTCACTCCCTTGTTGATTCCAACCATATTTGCGCCATTATCGTAGCCTTGGCCTCTACAGTTTTGAATATTTAATTCATATTTTTCTAGCTCTTTGAGAATTGTTTCTGTTAAAAATTCTCCTGTTGATTCCGAAACTGCCAAAAACCCAAGAAAATGTTCTTCAATTGTACCGGTGCAGGTATTGATGAATCTTATTATAACGGACATTTGTTCGACTCTACTGATGTCCCTTGTACAGTCCAGCAATATAGCATAGTACTTACTTTCTTTAATTTTCCCTATAATCTCATTAACAATGGTTTGTGACATTAATAAAATAAGTTCATTTTGAATTTGAGGACTTAAATAGTGTTGATTTAGTTTTTTTTCATTGATACGATTTAAGTGTTCACGAAGAGTCAAATCGTATTTAGATAGTAATTTAAACAGATCGATAAAATTACCGCTATTTCCTAAATGATTCTGATCAAGAGATTCCTTATGACCTCGAAAAGCTAAGTTATGTGAAGCTAAAAAATTTATTATATCAACTAGTCTTTCAAACAAATTATACCAATGTTTCTGACTTTCTTGAATGAGTCTCTCGTTTTCTTGATCAATCATTTTTCTATGTTTAATACCTTTTTCATATTCTAGCCACTGAACCATGCTTTTCCTGTGTTCTTTCTGATTTTCGTGACGTTCAAGAATAGTTTTTAAGTGTTTCCAGTCATTACAGCCTACAACCATTTGTGTTTGTAAACTAGAGAAAAGTTTGCAACTAAAACAATATTATACTTTATTATGTGATGTTGAATAAACTAACCACCTACGATGCTGATTTTCACCATTGCTCAATTTCCTTGTAAAATAAAAATTAGAAAAGTGTCTACCATGTTCATTTTTCGGATAGTATTCATTGCTAATATGTAGGTTTTGTTGAGGACCACATTGGACTAAATCTGAAACTGCAGCGGGACGCAGAGCGGGAATACAACTTTGGTGATATGTGATTCGTCAATAACTCTATCTGACAGTATATAGGCATCTCGCATTATAATATCACGATTTAGTTCTTAAAAGTAGACTCTGCTTTTGAATGAATATACCTTTTTACATGGGAGCGCGAATTGCTCACCGCGTAATAAACAAATTTGCGAACTGCAAACACGGCAAAGTAAGAGCGAATTTTTTTCATTAGTTCAATATTTTGTTTCCGTATTTAGCTAAGACACTTTTACAAATGTTTCATAATTTACTTAGCCCAGCAAACGGCGGCTTTGTGTTTCGCGTCGCCGCGATGCGACAGTAGTGCGCCCGCCGCCCGCCACCGCCTGCCGTGTCTTGTCAAATTATGTTCCTTTTATCTGAATAAATTTAAAATAGAGTAAAATAATGCTTATATGTGGAATGTAATACGACAATTAGGTTTATTATCTTTTTCACTTCTATTTTTACACGTTTTCATAGCACAAGTCACCATTTTTGCAGAGTTATTTCGTAAAATGTACCGATGAGAGCTCGACGATGGTCCCCTCAAGAATGATGACGTCACATTTTTTAGATTCACGTGAGGCTAATTCGTTTCCGCATTCGCATCCTTGATGTTAATTTATTTTATCTTTCAAGGAACGTAAAATAAAAGTGTTCAAAATTAGCCCAATTCAAAAGTAAAAGTAGACACTAGGTACTATAATATTACTACCCAGTTGGTTCCATGATGAAATTGATGAGAAATAACATCGAGTAGACTAAGGTTATGTGAATTTTATTATGTATATACTTACCTACTAATTGAATTACTCGTATGATTCAGCCACAATTCACTGTCACCTGTCACTCACTATTTAATTGTTAAGTTAAATTATACACTTAGTGATAAGTGATAACTTTAATGTTTTGTTTAATTAAAACTGTACAGTGCCCACGATCAATGTAATCAGTCGAAGCAATGCACACTACTATGACGCCTGCCGGGTCGGGTCGTATCGAACGAAAGTAGAGGATCTGTCAAAATCTGAGTCTAGGGATGGGAACGCAAAGATCGATACCGAAAATTTCCGATGATCGATATTGATAATAAAATTTTGCACATAAAGATGATGAGATCATAAAGGGGCCTCGCTCACGCGAGGCCCCTTTGTGTGCGAGGCCGTGGGCGAGGGGCCGCTTCGCCCACGCCTAGCTACGCCACTGATTGGCATCGTTCCCCGCATAAAAGCCTGTCGGCTGACCCTTCCTGAAAGATTTGGGTTCTCTAATCTCTACCCTGAGCTGATCACCGAAACCTATGGGCGTCCCTCGATTCACAACACTGGCGCACAACGTGGGACCCGCCAAATTCACAACAATATGTAGGTATATACATATATACGCAGTCGATAAACTTCCAGCGATTCCCGAGCATATTGAATTTGGAGTATAAGAAGTAAATTAATTTTGGTTTCCGGTGACATATTTTTATTTTTACCGAAATGCATTTTTTACACCAAATAAGCTCAGGAATTGCTGGTGAAAGTTTGTCGGGCATGTCTTAATACATCTCTAAGTAATTAGGGAATAGAGACAGTATAAATAATTAACAAGTATTTCTCATTTCAGGAAAAATTCCGCAAGACTTCATCCAGATAATATTGCAAATAATAAAGAAAATACGAGTATTGTGTTTTACGCTATACCGACACTCAAAATGTTAATTTTTTCACAATTTCTGTAAATATAAAGTAAATAATATTAATTTTATGATTAAATAAGCGCTCTAAAAAAATAAACAAAAACTGAAATTATTTTTCAGCACGGACCAGAGATGAATGAACCTGAAAAGTTTTCACTATTTGCTAGCACGTTTCATTTTACAGAAAATAAATGCGTAAATGTGTAGGCACTTGAGAAAAAAGATGACACTAAAGTATGGTCGTTATGTTATTATGTATCATTTCTAGCCCAAGTAGACTTTTTTACTATTAATCCTTTTTTTCGCGACACTTGGCCAGCCGGCTGACAACCAGCGGCACAAAACATGCACATTCAACTTAATATTACTGTTGGCACCTAGCATCGTGCTACCTACCTTTCTATCCTTTGTAAAATTATTGTTGCCTATCAACCCAACTCCTCTCCTCTCCTATGCCGACTAAGTGAAATTTAGTTGAGTTAAAATAATCGTCCTGTCAACATCGTTTGATTACGGAGCCCCCTTTATCGACCGTGTCGAAAATCAAAGCCATCGTGAGCTCGCGCATTGTGAAATTTGTGATTTGTTGTGAACCAGCGAAAAGAAGGAAAGAAAACCGTGGAAGAATATAAAAGGTAAGTCGGCATTCCGAACGTTTCCAATCCTATCATTCCGCGATTGCGACGGTGCTATTTCCGTCCCCAACATTGGTCATTCGAGCCTGATAATTTATATTAATTGAAAAAAGTGCTTAATTTAATTATTTCAAGGTTAAATTGTTAAAAGTTGATCTATGTGTGAAATTCGCGTCAGCCGTGCTGTTAGCGAAAATTGCCTGTAGGCAGTAAAAAAATACTTAACTGGTGACAAATTTTAGCTACAAAAACTAGCGACAAGCGATCGGACCAGCTCTACAGCGGCTACAGAGACGCCCCACTCTACCAATGCATAACTATGCAGGAACTATGTTATTTTTCCAGTACCGACTTATCTCCAATCGCCTTGCAAGAAAAAGATTTTAAATTTCGAACAATAAACTGTATGCTTTTGTTTGGAAAATTCAAGATCAAAATTTAATCAAGCCAAAATGGGCTCGACCATGAGCAATGAATTATCGAAGGACAAAATAAAAATGCTAAGGAGGATTAAAAAATATGCGCCCTATAACGATAAGCATACACATAAGTGGAGAGAGGCGCGAATCCCATGGGATTTGGTATGTTGTTGCATTCTATACCGTATCATATACATTAATAACATACTGTTATGTTTCGAACAATAAACTGTATAGTTCTCAGATTCTACCACACTGTTCAGCATACTTTGTCTGTCTTCAGTGGCATAGTTTGGCGTCCAAGTTTCCATCGAAGGAAATGTTCACTGTGCAAATTGATTGCATCTATGTACCATATATTGTATTACCTACAACGAATTTAGAAAGCTTTCCATTGCCCGTAGCAATACATACGTTTTTATTAACATTTTCTATTTAATAGGTGGCATTCAGCATTTACACGCCCACAGTGTGTAAGCATGCGTGGGCCAGTATCAGAAAAAATGAAAGAAAATTTAGAACATTGCGAGAGATAGTCGAAGATGCTGAGAAGTCGTCTCAGCATCCCCGACAGGATGTAAAGGTAAATTGATTGAAATAATTATTTTTTTAGTAATTACCAATTACTTTTTTACCAATGGCTTTTACTCAAATGGCTCCATATAATTGAACTAGCGACAAGCGATCGGACCAGCTCTACAGCGACTACAGAGACGCCCACTCTACCAATGCATAACTATGCAGGAACTATGTTATTTTTCCAGTACCGACTTATCTCCAATCGCCTTGCAAGAAAAAGATTTTAAATTTCGAACAATAAACTGTATGCTTTTGTTTGGAAAATTCAAGATCAAAATTTAATCAAGCCAAAATGGGCTCGAACATGAGCAATGAATTATCGAAGGACAAAATAAAAATGCTAAGGAGGATTAAAAAATATGCGGCCTATAGCGATAAGCATACACATAAGTGGAGAGAGGCGCGAATCCCATGGGATTTGGTATGTTGTTGCATTCTATACCGTATCATATACATTAATAACATACTGTTATGAAAATAATTACTTTGGTTTTATATATAATTATTTTCCTAAGTAAAGTTAGTAATGTTTCATATTACCCCGGGTAAATTGCAGTCAGTTCATTATAATCGACTGGCTACGTATAGTTTCATCTTTTCTCCGGGAATAGTTTAAGATTTGATCTACAGAGGGTTATTGGTCGTTCGAGTGACTTTTTGGGAACGCGCCGACAGGCCACCGACTGGTCACAAAAATGTGGATTATTTATTAATAAAGTGTAACGGATCGGTGTGCAATTTAGTAGTATTATGTGATCGTTAAGTTTACAGCCGGTCGAGGAGCGACCGCGCTGATTTATTTGTCTTATCGGGAAATTCAAGTACGGAATTCCGGTTATAATGGCGGGCGGTGATACCGTCTTTGTAACATTCATATCCGCGGGATATTTAAATCATCCGACCATGTTCGAGCTGCACAGCGGAGGAATAAACGTCACATCGCATTACCGTATCTTCGTGTCGGCTTATTTGTGGAATTTGGGGATTCCACCGACCTCATGTCGAGGGTCCACGCGCACACCAGCCAGAGGGGGGAAAGAGCTACAAGACCAGACGCTGATGCCATGAGGAGGGCTCCTCAGGCCCGTGGAGTCTCCATCCCGTTTCCAGGAACCCGAATCGTCGCATCGAGTGATCTTAGGTACTAGATAGATAGCTCAGGTGTATAATTGGTCCACAGATATTATAGTATAGTTCTCTACTGGCATAGTTTGGCGTCCAAGTTTCCATCAAAGGAAATGTTCACTGTGCAAATTGATTGCATCTATGTACCATATCTCACATTACCTACAACGAATTTAGAAAACTTTCCATTGCCGGTAGCAATACATACGTTTTTATTAACATTTTCTATTTAATAGGTCGCATTCGACATATACACGCCCACCGTGTGCAAGCATGCGTGGGCCGAGATCAGGACAAATCAAAGAAGATTAAGAACGCTAAGGGAAATAATCGAAGATGCTGAGAAGTCGTCTCAGCATCCCCGACAGGACGTAAAGGTAAATTGATTGAAATAATTATTTTTTTAGTAATTACCAATTACTTTTTTACCAATGGCTTTTACTCAAATGGCTCCATATAATTGATAAGATTTTAAAATTTGCATTATTAACACTTTTTTATTGATTATATATATATTTTTTTTAATATTAACTCCACACAGGAGGCCCTGAAGAAAATAATTTCCCTCAGGGCCTATGTCATCTTTGGGGATGCTGTGTGGAGGGTAATATAGACAATAAGAACAATGTTTTGAAATATAATGTTGTTTGACGACTTTTCATTTCTTAAATATGGGTTATTTGCTTTTTCCTTTTCACATATTAATTCCAAATAATAGTACATTGTCATGTTTTAAACTAGTTTGGTATCAATTATGTTCTCAGGAACGGATTAAAGAGATAAGCAGGAAGATGTTGGATGCTGCTCCCGAGGAGGAGGCCGCCCTCCACCGAGAACTTTCCGACATAATGAGTGGCCGGCGGCCCCCGGGAGAAGCAAGGTAATTATTATTATTTTTTTTTATTTATTTATTAACATTCAAACCTGCTAAACTACTCATGTAGTTGCCAACTTGGAATATGCAGGTAAAAAGGCCAAAGACACTCAAAGTATTGCTGACCTTTTTAGTTTAGGGCACTAACGGGATGTGCTCATCCGACGCTACGTCCCAGCGGGTGAAGCTGTCAGTGCGCGGCGACGGAAGCGAGTTCACGGTGACGGCCCACACCGTTACAGACTTGAACCTTCCGCGACAAACAGTGGCCGGCCGTCGATCAGTGAAGCCGAGGCTGCTAATCGGCCAAGACAACGCGCCGCTTATCGTGTCGCGGGAGGTGCGGGCAGAAAGCAGAGTTAGCCAGCAACCACCACCAGCTCTACACCTCTCTCTCTGCTCTGCCCTCTACCTCGCTCCGACTTCTGCCTCTGCTCGCCTTCTTTTACTTTGACCCCCGCCTCACCTTGGACCACGGACTTGCTTACCCCTTCAGACCAGACCCGGGATCAGCTAAAAGAACTAGCGACAAGCGATCGGACCAGCTCTACAGCGGCTACAGAGACGCCCCACTCAACCAATGCATAACTATGCAGGAACTATGTTATTTTTCCAGTACCGACTTATCTCCAATCGCCTTGCAAGAAAAAGATTTTAAATTTCGAACAATAAACTGTATGCTTTTGTTTGGAAAATTCAAGATCAAACAGGTCAAGATGGGTGCCACCGCAAGTTCTGAAGAAAAAAGAAATCTAAAAAAAATGCTGCGGAGGATATCTAAACATATTCCATCAGAGGATAAAAGGACTCACAAATGGAGGGCGACCCATCTTCCATGGGATATGGTATGAAATTGCATTCTATTCACACCGCACCGTATCATATACATTAATAACATACATACGTTTTTATTAACATTTTCTATTTAATAGATCGCATTTGGAGAATACACGGCCCCAGTGTGCAAAATAGCCTGGGGCCAGCTCGTTAAAAGGCTGCGGAAGAGCAGAAACTTTTACGACATGATGAAAGACGCTGAGAAATTGCTCCAGGATAAAATCACAATAGAGGTAAATTGATTGAAATCCTCCAAATTGGTAAAGTAGTCTTCTTCATCCAAAACTTATTTGGATCTGCAGTTAGAATACTTGACCAAACTAAATATATATATATATATTTTTAAACGGAAATAGCTATATAGCTATAGTTTTTTTAACAATTCATATAATTTATTTCACTATAGGTACTTGCATAGTAAAAAAGATTATTTTTTTAGTAATTACCAATTACTTTTTTACCAATGGCTTTTACTCAAATGTGTTAGAATTGTATAACAAAATTAATATGTGTGACTAGCTCCATCTATGATGTATCTATAAACTAAATAAACGTCAGTCGATTTCCACCAACCATGCCGTTTTATTAAAATGGCTCCATATAATTGATAAGATTTTAAAATTTGCATTATTAACATTTTTTTCTTCATTATATATATATATTTTTTTTAATATTAACTCCACACAGGAGGCCCTGAAGAAAATAATTTCCCTCAGGGCCTATGTCATCTTTGGGGATGCTGTGTGGAGGGTAATATAGACAATAAGAACAATGTTTTGAAATATAATGTTGTTTGACGACTTTTCATTTCTTAAATATGGGTTATTTGCTTTTTCCTTTTCACATATTAATTCCAAATAATAGTACATTGTCATGTTTTAAACTAGTTTGGTATCAATTATGTTCTCAGGAACGGATTAAAGAGATAAGCAGGAAGATGTTGGATGCTGCTCCCGAGGAGGAGGCCGCCCTCCACCGAGAACTTTCCGACATAATGAGTGGCCGGCGGCCCCCGGGAGAAGCAAGGTAATTATTATTTTTTATTTTTATTTATTTATTAACATTCAAACCTGCTAAACTACTTATGTAGTTGCCAACTTGGAATATGCAGGTAAAAAGGCCAAAGACACTCAAAGTATTGCTGACCTTTTTAGTTTAGGGCACTAACGGGATGTGCTCGTCCGACGCTACGTCCCGGCGGGTGAAGCTGTCGGTGCGCGGCGACGGAAGCGAGTTCACGGTGACGGCCCACACCGTTACAGACTTGAACCTTCCGCGACAAACAGTGGCCGGCCGTCGATCAGTGAAGCCGAGGCTGCTAATCGGCCAAGACAACGCGCCGCTTATCGTGTCGCGGGAGGTGCGGGCAGAAAGCAGAGTTAGCCAGCAACCACCACCAGCTCTACACCTCTCTCTCTGCTCTGCCCTCTACCTCGCTCCGACTTCTGCCTCTGCTCGCCTTCTTTTACTTTGACCCCCGCCTCACCTTGGACCACGGACTTGCTTACCCCTTCGGACCAGACCCGGGATCAGCTACAAGAACTAGCGACAAGCGATCGGACCAGCTCTACAGCGGCTACAGAGACGCCCCACTCTACCAATGCATAACTATGCAGGAACTATGTTATTTTTCCAGTACCGACTTATCTCCAATCGCCTTGCAAGAAAAAGATTTTAAATTTCGAACAATAAACTGTATGCTTTTGTTTGGAAAATTCAAGATCAAACAGGTCAAGATGGGTGCCACCGCAAGTTCTGAAGAAAAAAGAAATCTAAAAAAAATGCTGCGGAGGATATCTAAACATATTCCATCAGAGGATAAAAGGACTCACAAATGGAGGGCGACCCATCTTCCATGGGATATGGTATGAAATTGCATTCTATTCACACCGCACCGTATCATATACATTAATAACATACATACGTTTTTATTAACATTTTCTATTTAATAGATCGCATTTGGAGAATACACGGCCCCAGTGTGCAAAATAGCCTGGGGCCAGCTCGTTAAAAGGCTGCGGAAGAGCAGAAACTTTTACGACATGATGAAAGACGCTGAGAAATTGCTCCAGGATAAAATCACAATAGAGGTAAATTGATTGAAATCCTCCAAATTGGTAAAGTAGTCTTCTTCATCCAAAACTTATTTGGATCTGCAGTTAGAATACTTGACCAAACTAAATATATATATATATATTTTTAAACGGAAATAGCTATATAGCTATAGTTTTTTTAACAATTCATATAATTTATTTCACTATAGGTACTTGCATAGTAAAAAAGATTATTTTTTTAGTAATTACCAATTACTTTTTTACCAATGGCTTTTACTCAAATGTGTTAGAATTGTATAACAAAATTAATATGTGTGACTAGCTCCATCTATGATGTATCTATAAACTAAATAAACGTCAGTCGATTTCCACCAACCATGCCGTTTTATTAAAATGGCTCCATATAATTGATAAGATTTTAAAATTTGCATTATTAACATTTTTTTCTTCATTATATATATATATTTTTTTTAATATTAACTCCACACAGGAGGCCCTGAAGAAAATAATTTCCCTCAGGGCCTATGTCATCTTTGGGGATGCTGTGTGGAGGGTAATATAGACAATAAGAACAATGTTTTGAAATATAATGTTGTTTGACGACTTTTCATTTCTTAAATATGGGTTATTTGCTTTTTCCTTTTCACATATTAATTCCAAATAATAGTACATTGTCATGTTTTAAACTAGTTTGGTATCAATTATGTTCTCAGGAACGGATTAAAGAGATAAGCAGGAAAATGTTGGATGCTGCTCCCGAGGAGGAGGCCGCCCTCCACCGAGAACTTTCCGACATAATGAGTGGCCGGCGGCCCCCGGGAGAAGCAAGGTAATTATTATTTTTTTTTTTTATTTATTTATTAACATTCAAACCTGCTAAACTACTCATGTAGTTGCCAACTTGGAATATGCAGGTAAAAAGGCCAAAGACACTCAAAGTATTGCTGACCTTTTTAGTTTAGGGCACTAACGGGATGTGCTCATCCGACGCTACGTCCCGGCGGGTGAAGCTGTCGGTGCGCGGCGACGGAAGCGAGTTCACGGTGACGGCCCACACCGTTACAGACTTGAACCTTCCGCGACAAACAGTGGCCGGCCGTCGATCAGTGAAGCCGAGGCTGCTAATCGGCCAAGACAACGCGCCGCTTATCGTGTCGCGGGAGGTGCGGGCAGAAAGCAGAGTTAGCCAGCAACCACCACCAGCTCTACACCTCTCTCTCTGCTCTGCCCTCTACCTCGCTCCGACTTCTGCCTCTGCTCGCCTTCTTTTACTTTGACCCCCGCCTCACCTTGGACCACGGACTTGCTTACCCCTTCAGACCAGACCCGGGATCAGCTAAAAGAACTAGCGACAAGCGATCGGACCAGCTCTACAGCGGCTACAGAGACGCCCCACTCAACCAATGCATAACTATGCAGGAACTATGTTATTTTTCCAGTACCGACTTATCTCCAATCGCCTTGCAAGAAAAAGATTTTAAATTTCGAACAATAAACTGTATGCTTTTGTTTGGAAAATTCAAGATCAAACAGGTCAAGATGGGTGCCAACGCAAAGTTTCTTTCTGAAGAAAAAAAAAATCTGCGAAAAATGCTGCGGAGGATAACAAAACATATACCGACAGATGATAAACGGACTCATAAATGGATAGCGACCCATCTTCCGTGGGATATGGTATGAAATTGCATTCTATACACACCGCACCGTATCATATACATTAATAACATACATACGTTTTTATTAACATTTTCTATTTAATAGATTGCTTTCGGGAAATACACGGCCCCAGTATGTAAAATTGCCTGGGGCCAGCTGATAAAGGGTGTTCGGAAGTCCAGAAACATGGAAGAGATACTTAAAGATGCTGAGCAATTGCTCCAGCCAAATGGAATAAGAATGGAGGTAAATTGATTGAAATCCTCCAAATTGGTAAAGTAGTCTTCTTCATACAAAACTTATTTGGATCTGCAGTTAGAATACTTGACCAAACTAAATATATATATTTTTTTTAAACGGAAATAGCTATATAGCTATAGTTTTTTTAACAATTCATATAATTTATTTCACTATAGGTACTTGCATAGTAAAAAAGATTATTTTTTTAGTAATTACCAATTACTTTTTTACCAATGGCTTTTACTCAAATGTGTTAGAATTGTATAACAAAATTAATATGTGTGACTAGCTCCATCTATGATGTATCTATAAACTAAATAAACGTCAGTCGATTTCCACCAACCATGCCGTTTTATTAAAATGGCTCCATATAATTGATAAGATTTTAAAATTTGCATTATTAACATTTTTTTCTTCATTATATATATATATTTTTTTAATATTAACTCCACACAGGAGGCCCTGAAGAAAATAATTTCCCTCAGGGCCTATGTCATCTTTGGGGATGCTGTGTGGAGGGTAATATAGACAATAAGAACAATGTTTTGAAATATAATGTTGTTTGACGACTTTTCATTTCTTAAATATGGGTTATTTGCTTTTTCCTTTTCACATATTAATTCCAAATAATAGTACATTGTCATGTTTTAAACTAGTTTGGTATCAATTATGTTCTCAGGAACGGATTAAAGAGATAAGCAGGAAGATGTTGGATGCTGCTCCCGAGGAGGAGGCCGCCCTCCACCGAGAACTTTCCGACATAATGAGTGGCCGGCGGCCCCCGGGAGAAGCAAGGTAATTATTATTATTTTTTTTTATTTATTTATTAACATTCAAACCTGCTAAACTACTCATGTAGTTGCCAACTTGGAATATGCAGGTAAAAAGGCCAAAGACACTCAAAGTATTGCTGACCTTTTTAGTTTAGGGCACTAACGGGATGTGCTCATCCGACGCTACGTCCCAGCGGGTGAAGCTGTCAGTGCGCGGCGACGGAAGCGAGTTCACGGTGACGGCCCACACCGTTACAGACTTGAACCTTCCGCGACAAACAGTGGCCGGCCGTCGATCAGTGAAGCCGAGGCTGCTAATCGGCCAAGACAACGCGCCGCTTATCGTGTCGCGGGAGGTGCGGGCAGAAAGCAGAGTTAGCCAGCAACCACCACCAGCTCTACACCTCTCTCTCTGCTCTGCCCTCTACCTCGCTCCGACTTCTGCCTCTGCTCGCCTTCTTTTACTTTGACCCCCGCCTCACCTTGGACCACGGACTTGCTTACCCCTTCAGACCAGACCCGGGATCAGCTAAAAGAACTAGCGACAAGCGATCGGACCAGCTCTACAGCGGCTACAGAGACGCCCCACTCAACCAATGCATAACTATGCAGGAACTATGTTATTTTTCCAGTACCGACTTATCTCCAATCGCCTTGCAAGAAAAAGATTTTAAATTTCGAACAATAAACTGTATGCTTTTGTTTGGAAAATTCAAGATCAAACAGGTCAAGATGGGTGCCACCGCAAGTTCTGAAGAAAAAAGAAATCTAAAAAAAATGCTGCGGAGGATATCTAAACATATTCCATCAGAGGATAAAAGGACTCACAAATGGAGGGCGACCCATCTTCCATGGGATATGGTATGAAATTGCATTCTATTCACACCGCACCGTATCATATACATTAATAACATACATACGTTTTTATTAACATTTTCTATTTAATAGATCGCATTTGGAGAATACACGGCCCCAGTGTGCAAAATAGCCTGGGGCCAGCTCGTTAAAAGGCTGCGGAAGAGCAGAAACTTTTACGACATGATGAAAGACGCTGAGAAATTGCTCCAGGATAAAATCACAATAGAGGTAAATTGATTGAAATCCTCCAAATTGGTAAAGTAGTCTTCTTCATCCAAAACTTATTTGGATCTGCAGTTAGAATACTTGACCAAACTAAATATATATATATATATTTTTAAACGGAAATAGCTATATAGCTATAGTTTTTTTAACAATTCATATAATTTATTTCACTATAGGTACTTGCATAGTAAAAAAGATTATTTTTTTAGTAATTACCAATTACTTTTTTACCAATGGCTTTTACTCAAATGTGTTAGAATTGTATAACAAAATTAATATGTGTGACTAGCTCCATCTATGATGTATCTATAAACTAAATAAACGTCAGTCGATTTCCACCAACCATGCCGTTTTATTAAAATGGCTCCATATAATTGATAAGATTTTAAAATTTGCATTATTAACATTTTTTTCTTCATTATATATATATATTTTTTTTAATATTAACTCCACACAGGAGGCCCTGAAGAAAATAATTTCCCTCAGGGCCTATGTCATCTTTGGGGATGCTGTGTGGAGGGTAATATAGACAATAAGAACAATGTTTTGAAATATAATGTTGTTTGACGACTTTTCATTTCTTAAATATGGGTTATTTGCTTTTTCCTTTTCACATATTAATTCCAAATAATAGTACATTGTCATGTTTTAAACTAGTTTGGTATCAATTATGTTCTCAGGAACGGATTAAAGAGATAAGCAGGAAGATGTTGGATGCTGCTCCCGAGGAGGAGGCCGCCCTCCACCGAGAACTTTCCGACATAATGAGTGGCCGGCGGCCCCCGGGAGAAGCAAGGTAATTATTATTTTTTATTTTTATTTATTTATTAACATTCAAACCTGCTAAACTACTTATGTAGTTGCCAACTTGGAATATGCAGGTAAAAAGGCCAAAGACACTCAAAGTATTGCTGACCTTTTTAGTTTAGGGCACTAACGGGATGTGCTCGTCCGACGCTACGTCCCGGCGGGTGAAGCTGTCGGTGCGCGGCGACGGAAGCGAGTTCACGGTGACGGCCCACACCGTTACAGACTTGAACCTTCCGCGACAAACAGTGGCCGGCCGTCGATCAGTGAAGCCGAGGCTGCTAATCGGCCAAGACAACGCGCCGCTTATCGTGTCGCGGGAGGTGCGGGCAGAAAGCAGAGTTAGCCAGCAACCACCACCAGCTCTACACCTCTCTCTCTGCTCTGCCCTCTACCTCGCTCCGACTTCTGCCTCTGCTCGCCTTCTTTTACTTTGACCCCCGCCTCACCTTGGACCACGGACTTGCTTACCCCTTCGGACCAGACCCGGGATCAGCTACAAGAACTAGCGACAAGCGATCGGACCAGCTCTACAGCGGCTACAGAGACGCCCCACTCTACCAATGCATAACTATGCAGGAACTATGTTATTTTTCCAGTACCGACTTATCTCCAATCGCCTTGCAAGAAAAAGATTTTAAATTTCGAACAATAAACTGTATGCTTTTGTTTGGAAAATTCAAGATCAAACAGGTCAAGATGGGTGCCACCGCAAGTTCTGAAGAAAAAAGAAATCTAAAAAAAATGCTGCGGAGGATATCTAAACATATTCCATCAGAGGATAAAAGGACTCACAAATGGAGGGCGACCCATCTTCCATGGGATATGGTATGAAATTGCATTCTATTCACACCGCACCGTATCATATACATTAATAACATACATACGTTTTTATTAACATTTTCTATTTAATAGATCGCATTTGGAGAATACACGGCCCCAGTGTGCAAAATAGCCTGGGGCCAGCTCGTTAAAAGGCTGCGGAAGAGCAGAAACTTTTACGACATGATGAAAGACGCTGAGAAATTGCTCCAGGATAAAATCACAATAGAGGTAAATTGATTGAAATCCTCCAAATTGGTAAAGTAGTCTTCTTCATCCAAAACTTATTTGGATCTGCAGTTAGAATACTTGACCAAACTAAATATATATATATATATTTTTAAACGGAAATAGCTATATAGCTATAGTTTTTTTAACAATTCATATAATTTATTTCACTATAGGTACTTGCATAGTAAAAAAGATTATTTTTTTAGTAATTACCAATTACTTTTTTACCAATGGCTTTTACTCAAATGTGTTAGAATTGTATAACAAAATTAATATGTGTGACTAGCTCCATCTATGATGTATCTATAAACTAAATAAACGTCAGTCGATTTCCACCAACCATGCCGTTTTATTAAAATGGCTCCATATAATTGATAAGATTTTAAAATTTGCATTATTAACATTTTTTTCTTCATTATATATATATATTTTTTTTAATATTAACTCCACACAGGAGGCCCTGAAGAAAATAATTTCCCTCAGGGCCTATGTCATCTTTGGGGATGCTGTGTGGAGGGTAATATAGACAATAAGAACAATGTTTTGAAATATAATGTTGTTTGACGACTTTTCATTTCTTAAATATGGGTTATTTGCTTTTTCCTTTTCACATATTAATTCCAAATAATAGTACATTGTCATGTTTTAAACTAGTTTGGTATCAATTATGTTCTCAGGAACGGATTAAAGAGATAAGCAGGAAAATGTTGGATGCTGCTCCCGAGGAGGAGGCCGCCCTCCACCGAGAACTTTCCGACATAATGAGTGGCCGGCGGCCCCCGGGAGAAGCAAGGTAATTATTATTTTTTTTTTTTATTTATTTATTAACATTCAAACCTGCTAAACTACTCATGTAGTTGCCAACTTGGAATATGCAGGTAAAAAGGCCAAAGACACTCAAAGTATTGCTGACCTTTTTAGTTTAGGGCACTAACGGGATGTGCTCATCCGACGCTACGTCCCGGCGGGTGAAGCTGTCGGTGCGCGGCGACGGAAGCGAGTTCACGGTGACGGCCCACACCGTTACAGACTTGAACCTTCCGCGACAAACAGTGGCCGGCCGTCGATCAGTGAAGCCGAGGCTGCTAATCGGCCAAGACAACGCGCCGCTTATCGTGTCGCGGGAGGTGCGGGCAGAAAGCAGAGTTAGCCAGCAACCACCACCAGCTCTACACCTCTCTCTCTGCTCTGCCCTCTACCTCGCTCCGACTTCTGCCTCTGCTCGCCTTCTTTTACTTTGACCCCCGCCTCACCTTGGACCACGGACTTGCTTACCCCTTCAGACCAGACCCGGGATCAGCTAAAAGAACTAGCGACAAGCGATCGGACCAGCTCTACAGCGGCTACAGAGACGCCCCACTCAACCAATGCATAACTATGCAGGAACTATGTTATTTTTCCAGTACCGACTTATCTCCAATCGCCTTGCAAGAAAAAGATTTTAAATTTCGAACAATAAACTGTATGCTTTTGTTTGGAAAATTCAAGATCAAACAGGTCAAGATGGGTGCCAACGCAAAGTTTCTTTCTGAAGAAAAAAAAAATCTGCGAAAAATGCTGCGGAGGATAACAAAACATATACCGACAGATGATAAACGGACTCATAAATGGATAGCGACCCATCTTCCGTGGGATATGGTATGAAATTGCATTCTATACACACCGCACCGTATCATATACATTAATAACATACATACGTTTTTATTAACATTTTCTATTTAATAGATTGCTTTCGGGAAATACACGGCCCCAGTATGTAAAATTGCCTGGGGCCAGCTGATAAAGGGTGTTCGGAAGTCCAGAAACATGGAAGAGATACTTAAAGATGCTGAGCAATTGCTCCAGCCAAATGGAATAAGAATGGAGGTAAATTGATTGAAATCCTCCAAATTGGTAAAGTAGTCTTCTTCATACAAAACTTATTTGGATCTGCAGTTAGAATACTTGACCAAACTAAATATATATATATATATTTTTAAACGGAAATAGCTATATAGCTATAGTTTTTTTAACAATTCATATAATTTATTTCACTATAGGTACTTGCATAGTAAAAAAGATTATTTTTTTAGTAATTACCAATTACTTTTTTACCAATGGCTTTTACTCAAATGTGTTAGAATTGTATAACAAAATTAATATGTGTGACTAGCTCCATCTATGATGTATCTATAAACTAAATAAACGTCAGTCGATTTCCACCAACCATGCCGTTTTATTAAAATGGCTCCATATAATTGATAAGATTTTAAAATTTGCATTATTAACATTTTTTTCTTCATTATATATATATATTTTTTTTAATATTAACTCCACACAGGAGGCCCTGAAGAAAATAATTTCCCTCAGGGCCTATGTCATCTTTGGGGATGCTGTGTGGAGGGTAATATAGACAATAAGAACAATGTTTTGAAATATAATGTTGTTTGACGACTTTTCATTTCTTAAATATGGGTTATTTGCTTTTTCCTTTTCACATATTAATTCCAAATAATAGTACATTGTCATGTTTTAAACTAGTTTGGTATCAATTATGTTCTCAGGAACGGATTAAAGAGATAAGCAGGAAGATGTTGGATGCTGCTCCCGAGGAGGAGGCCGCCCTCCACCGAGAACTTTCCGACATAATGAGTGGCCGGCGGCCCCCGGGAGAAGCAAGGTAATTATTATTTTTTATTTTTATTTATTTATTAACATTCAAACCTGCTAAACTACTTATGTAGTTGCCAACTTGGAATATGCAGGTAAAAAGGCCAAAGACACTCAAAGTATTGCTGACCTTTTTAGTTTAGGGCACTAACGGGATGTGCTCGTCCGACGCTACGTCCCGGCGGGTGAAGCTGTCGGTGCGCGGCGACGGAAGCGAGTTCACGGTGACGGCCCACACCGTTACAGACTTGAACCTTCCGCGACAAACAGTGGCCGGCCGTCGATCAGTGAAGCCGAGGCTGCTAATCGGCCAAGACAACGCGCCGCTTATCGTGTCGCGGGAGGTGCGGGCAGAAAGCAGAGTTAGCCAGCAACCACCACCAGCTCTACACCTCTCTCTCTGCTCTGCCCTCTACCTCGCTCCGACTTCTGCCTCTGCTCGCCTTCTTTTACTTTGACCCCCGCCTCACCTTGGACCACGGACTTGCTTACCCCTTCGGACCAGACCCGGGATCAGCTACAAGAACTAGCGACAAGCGATCGGACCAGCTCTACAGCGGCTACAGAGACGCCCCACTCTACCAATGCATAACTATGCAGGAACTATGTTATTTTTCCAGTACCGACTTATCTCCAATCGCCTTGCAAGAAAAAGATTTTAAATTTCGAACAATAAACTGTATGCTTTTGTTTGGAAAATTCAAGATCAAACAGGTCAAGATGGGTGCCACCGCAAGTTCTGAAGAAAAAAGAAATCTAAAAAAAATGCTGCGGAGGATATCTAAACATATTCCATCAGAGGATAAAAGGACTCACAAATGGAGGGCGACCCATCTTCCATGGGATATGGTATGAAATTGCATTCTATTCACACCGCACCGTATCATATACATTAATAACATACATACGTTTTTATTAACATTTTCTATTTAATAGATCGCATTTGGAGAATACACGGCCCCAGTGTGCAAAATAGCCTGGGGCCAGCTCGTTAAAAGGCTGCGGAAGAGCAGAAACTTTTACGACATGATGAAAGACGCTGAGAAATTGCTCCAGGATAAAATCACAATAGAGGTAAATTGATTGAAATCCTCCAAATTGGTAAAGTAGTCTTCTTCATCCAAAACTTATTTGGATCTGCAGTTAGAATACTTGACCAAACTAAATATATATATATATATTTTTAAACGGAAATAGCTATATAGCTATAGTTTTTTTAACAATTCATATAATTTATTTCACTATAGGTACTTGCATAGTAAAAAAGATTATTTTTTTAGTAATTACCAATTACTTTTTTACCAATGGCTTTTACTCAAATGTGTTAGAATTGTATAACAAAATTAATATGTGTGACTAGCTCCATCTATGATGTATCTATAAACTAAATAAACGTCAGTCGATTTCCACCAACCATGCCGTTTTATTAAAATGGCTCCATATAATTGATAAGATTTTAAAATTTGCATTATTAACATTTTTTTCTTCATTATATATATATATTTTTTTTAATATTAACTCCACACAGGAGGCCCTGAAGAAAATAATTTCCCTCAGGGCCTATGTCATCTTTGGGGATGCTGTGTGGAGGGTAATATAGACAATAAGAACAATGTTTTGAAATATAATGTTGTTTGACGACTTTTCATTTCTTAAATATGGGTTATTTGCTTTTTCCTTTTCACATATTAATTCCAAATAATAGTACATTGTCATGTTTTAAACTAGTTTGGTATCAATTATGTTCTCAGGAACGGATTAAAGAGATAAGCAGGAAGATGTTGGATGCTGCTCCCGAGGAGGAGGCCGCCCTCCACCGAGAACTTTCCGACATAATGAGTGGCCGGCGGCCCCCGGGAGAAGCAAGGTAATTATTATTATTTTTTTTTATTTATTTATTAACATTCAAACCTGCTAAACTACTCATGTAGTTGCCAACTTGGAATATGCAGGTAAAAAGGCCAAAGACACTCAAAGTATTGCTGACCTTTTTAGTTTAGGGCACTAACGGGATGTGCTCATCCGACGCTACGTCCCAGCGGGTGAAGCTGTCAGTGCGCGGCGACGGAAGCGAGTTCACGGTGACGGCCCACACCGTTACAGACTTGAACCTTCCGCGACAAACAGTGGCCGGCCGTCGATCAGTGAAGCCGAGGCTGCTAATCGGCCAAGACAACGCGCCGCTTATCGTGTCGCGGGAGGTGCGGGCAGAAAGCAGAGTTAGCCAGCAACCACCACCAGCTCTACACCTCTCTCTCTGCTCTGCCCTCTACCTCGCTCCGACTTCTGCCTCTGCTCGCCTTCTTTTACTTTGACCCCCGCCTCACCTTGGACCACGGACTTGCTTACCCCTTCAGACCAGACCCGGGATCAGCTAAAAGAACTAGCGACAAGCGATCGGACCAGCTCTACAGCGGCTACAGAGACGCCCCACTCAACCAATGCATAACTATGCAGGAACTATGTTATTTTTCCAGTACCGACTTATCTCCAATCGCCTTGCAAGAAAAAGATTTTAAATTTCGAACAATAAACTGTATGCTTTTGTTTGGAAAATTCAAGATCAAACAGGTCAAGATGGGTGCCACCGCAAGTTCTGAAGAAAAAAGAAATCTAAAAAAAATGCTGCGGAGGATATCTAAACATATTCCATCAGAGGATAAAAGGACTCACAAATGGAGGGCGACCCATCTTCCATGGGATATGGTATGAAATTGCATTCTATTCACACCGCACCGTATCATATACATTAATAACATACATACGTTTTTATTAACATTTTCTATTTAATAGATCGCATTTGGAGAATACACGGCCCCAGTGTGCAAAATAGCCTGGGGCCAGCTCGTTAAAAGGCTGCGGAAGAGCAGAAACTTTTACGACATGATGAAAGACGCTGAGAAATTGCTCCAGGATAAAATCACAATAGAGGTAAATTGATTGAAATCCTCCAAATTGGTAAAGTAGTCTTCTTCATCCAAAACTTATTTGGATCTGCAGTTAGAATACTTGACCAAACTAAATATATATATATATATTTTTAAACGGAAATAGCTATATAGCTATAGTTTTTTTAACAATTCATATAATTTATTTCACTATAGGTACTTGCATAGTAAAAAAGATTATTTTTTTAGTAATTACCAATTACTTTTTTACCAATGGCTTTTACTCAAATGTGTTAGAATTGTATAACAAAATTAATATGTGTGACTAGCTCCATCTATGATGTATCTATAAACTAAATAAACGTCAGTCGATTTCCACCAACCATGCCGTTTTATTAAAATGGCTCCATATAATTGATAAGATTTTAAAATTTGCATTATTAACATTTTTTTCTTCATTATATATATATATTTTTTTTAATATTAACTCCACACAGGAGGCCCTGAAGAAAATAATTTCCCTCAGGGCCTATGTCATCTTTGGGGATGCTGTGTGGAGGGTAATATAGACAATAAGAACAATGTTTTGAAATATAATGTTGTTTGACGACTTTTCATTTCTTAAATATGGGTTATTTGCTTTTTCCTTTTCACATATTAATTCCAAATAATAGTACATTGTCATGTTTTAAACTAGTTTGGTATCAATTATGTTCTCAGGAACGGATTAAAGAGATAAGCAGGAAGATGTTGGATGCTGCTCCCGAGGAGGAGGCCGCCCTCCACCGAGAACTTTCCGACATAATGAGTGGCCGGCGGCCCCCGGGAGAAGCAAGGTAATTATTATTTTTTATTTTTATTTATTTATTAACATTCAAACCTGCTAAACTACTTATGTAGTTGCCAACTTGGAATATGCAGGTAAAAAGGCCAAAGACACTCAAAGTATTGCTGACCTTTTTAGTTTAGGGCACTAACGGGATGTGCTCGTCCGACGCTACGTCCCGGCGGGTGAAGCTGTCGGTGCGCGGCGACGGAAGCGAGTTCACGGTGACGGCCCACACCGTTACAGACTTGAACCTTCCGCGACAAACAGTGGCCGGCCGTCGATCAGTGAAGCCGAGGCTGCTAATCGGCCAAGACAACGCGCCGCTTATCGTGTCGCGGGAGGTGCGGGCAGAAAGCAGAGTTAGCCAGCAACCACCACCAGCTCTACACCTCTCTCTCTGCTCTGCCCTCTACCTCGCTCCGACTTCTGCCTCTGCTCGCCTTCTTTTACTTTGACCCCCGCCTCACCTTGGACCACGGACTTGCTTACCCCTTCGGACCAGACCCGGGATCAGCTACAAGAACTAGCGACAAGCGATCGGACCAGCTCTACAGCGGCTACAGAGACGCCCCACTCTACCAATGCATAACTATGCAGGAACTATGTTATTTTTCCAGTACCGACTTATCTCCAATCGCCTTGCAAGAAAAAGATTTTAAATTTCGAACAATAAACTGTATGCTTTTGTTTGGAAAATTCAAGATCAAACAGGTCAAGATGGGTGCCACCGCAAGTTCTGAAGAAAAAAGAAATCTAAAAAAAATGCTGCGGAGGATATCTAAACATATTCCATCAGAGGATAAAAGGACTCACAAATGGAGGGCGACCCATCTTCCATGGGATATGGTATGAAATTGCATTCTATTCACACCGCACCGTATCATATACATTAATAACATACATACGTTTTTATTAACATTTTCTATTTAATAGATCGCATTTGGAGAATACACGGCCCCAGTGTGCAAAATAGCCTGGGGCCAGCTCGTTAAAAGGCTGCGGAAGAGCAGAAACTTTTACGACATGATGAAAGACGCTGAGAAATTGCTCCAGGATAAAATCACAATAGAGGTAAATTGATTGAAATCCTCCAAATTGGTAAAGTAGTCTTCTTCATCCAAAACTTATTTGGATCTGCAGTTAGAATACTTGACCAAACTAAATATATATATATATATTTTTAAACGGAAATAGCTATATAGCTATAGTTTTTTTAACAATTCATATAATTTATTTCACTATAGGTACTTGCATAGTAAAAAAGATTATTTTTTTAGTAATTACCAATTACTTTTTTACCAATGGCTTTTACTCAAATGTGTTAGAATTGTATAACAAAATTAATATGTGTGACTAGCTCCATCTATGATGTATCTATAAACTAAATAAACGTCAGTCGATTTCCACCAACCATGCCGTTTTATTAAAATGGCTCCATATAATTGATAAGATTTTAAAATTTGCATTATTAACATTTTTTTCTTCATTATATATATATATTTTTTTTAATATTAACTCCACACAGGAGGCCCTGAAGAAAATAATTTCCCTCAGGGCCTATGTCATCTTTGGGGATGCTGTGTGGAGGGTAATATAGACAATAAGAACAATGTTTTGAAATATAATGTTGTTTGACGACTTTTCATTTCTTAAATATGGGTTATTTGCTTTTTCCTTTTCACATATTAATTCCAAATAATAGTACATTGTCATGTTTTAAACTAGTTTGGTATCAATTATGTTCTCAGGAACGGATTAAAGAGATAAGCAGGAAAATGTTGGATGCTGCTCCCGAGGAGGAGGCCGCCCTCCACCGAGAACTTTCCGACATAATGAGTGGCCGGCGGCCCCCGGGAGAAGCAAGGTAATTATTATTTTTTTTTTTTATTTATTTATTAACATTCAAACCTGCTAAACTACTCATGTAGTTGCCAACTTGGAATATGCAGGTAAAAAGGCCAAAGACACTCAAAGTATTGCTGACCTTTTTAGTTTAGGGCACTAACGGGATGTGCTCATCCGACGCTACGTCCCGGCGGGTGAAGCTGTCGGTGCGCGGCGACGGAAGCGAGTTCACGGTGACGGCCCACACCGTTACAGACTTGAACCTTCCGCGACAAACAGTGGCCGGCCGTCGATCAGTGAAGCCGAGGCTGCTAATCGGCCAAGACAACGCGCCGCTTATCGTGTCGCGGGAGGTGCGGGCAGAAAGCAGAGTTAGCCAGCAACCACCACCAGCTCTACACCTCTCTCTCTGCTCTGCCCTCTACCTCGCTCCGACTTCTGCCTCTGCTCGCCTTCTTTTACTTTGACCCCCGCCTCACCTTGGACCACGGACTTGCTTACCCCTTCAGACCAGACCCGGGATCAGCTAAAAGAACTAGCGACAAGCGATCGGACCAGCTCTACAGCGGCTACAGAGACGCCCCACTCAACCAATGCATAACTATGCAGGAACTATGTTATTTTTCCAGTACCGACTTATCTCCAATCGCCTTGCAAGAAAAAGATTTTAAATTTCGAACAATAAACTGTATGCTTTTGTTTGGAAAATTCAAGATCAAACAGGTCAAGATGGGTGCCAACGCAAAGTTTCTTTCTGAAGAAAAAAAAAATCTGCGAAAAATGCTGCGGAGGATAACAAAACATATACCGACAGATGATAAACGGACTCATAAATGGATAGCGACCCATCTTCCGTGGGATATGGTATGAAATTGCATTCTATACACACCGCACCGTATCATATACATTAATAACATACATACGTTTTTATTAACATTTTCTATTTAATAGATTGCTTTCGGGAAATACACGGCCCCAGTATGTAAAATTGCCTGGGGCCAGCTGATAAAGGGTGTTCGGAAGTCCAGAAACATGGAAGAGATACTTAAAGATGCTGAGCAATTGCTCCAGCCAAATGGAATAAGAATGGAGGTAAATTGATTGAAATCCTCCAAATTGGTAAAGTAGTCTTCTTCATACAAAACTTATTTGGATCTGCAGTTAGAATACTTGACCAAACTAAATATATATATTTTTTTTAAACGGAAATAGCTATATAGCTATAGTTTTTTTAACAATTCATATAATTTATTTCACTATAGGTACTTGCATAGTAAAAAAGATTATTTTTTTAGTAATTACCAATTACTTTTTTACCAATGGCTTTTACTCAAATGTGTTAGAATTGTATAACAAAATTAATATGTGTGACTAGCTCCATCTATGATGTATCTATAAACTAAATAAACGTCAGTCGATTTCCACCAACCATGCCGTTTTATTAAAATGGCTCCATATAATTGATAAGATTTTAAAATTTGCATTATTAACATTTTTTTCTTCATTATATATATATATTTTTTTAATATTAACTCCACACAGGAGGCCCTGAAGAAAATAATTTCCCTCAGGGCCTATGTCATCTTTGGGGATGCTGTGTGGAGGGTAATATAGACAATAAGAACAATGTTTTGAAATATAATGTTGTTTGACGACTTTTCATTTCTTAAATATGGGTTATTTGCTTTTTCCTTTTCACATATTAATTCCAAATAATAGTACATTGTCATGTTTTAAACTAGTTTGGTATCAATTATGTTCTCAGGAACGGATTAAAGAGATAAGCAGGAAGATGTTGGATGCTGCTCCCGAGGAGGAGGCCGCCCTCCACCGAGAACTTTCCGACATAATGAGTGGCCGGCGGCCCCCGGGAGAAGCAAGGTAATTATTATTTTTTATTTTTATTTATTTATTAACATTCAAACCTGCTAAACTACTTATGTAGTTGCCAACTTGGAATATGCAGGTAAAAAGGCCAAAGACACTCAAAGTATTGCTGACCTTTTTAGTTTAGGGCACTAACGGGATGTGCTCGTCCGACGCTACGTCCCGGCGGGTGAAGCTTACCCCTTCGGACCAGACCCGGGATCAGCTACAAGAACTAGCGACAAGCGATCGGACCAGCTCTACAGCGGCTACAGAGACGCCCCACTCTACCAATGCATAACTATGCAGGAACTATGTTATTTTTCCAGTACCGACTTATCTCCAATCGCCTTGCAAGAAAAAGATTTTAAATTTCGAACAATAAACTGTATGCTTTTGTTTGGAAAATTCAAGATCAAACAGGTCAAGATGGGTGCCACCGCAAGTTCTGAAGAAAAAAGAAATCTAAAAAAAATGCTGCGGAGGATATCTAAACATATTCCATCAGAGGATAAAAGGACTCACAAATGGAGGGCGACCCATCTTCCATGGGATATGGTATGAAATTGCATTCTATTCACACCGCACCGTATCATATACATTAATAACATACATACGTTTTTATTAACATTTTCTATTTAATAGATCGCATTTGGAGAATACACGGCCCCAGTGTGCAAAATAGCCTGGGGCCAGCTCGTTAAAAGGCTGCGGAAGAGCAGAAACTTTTACGACATGATGAAAGACGCTGAGAAATTGCTCCAGGATAAAATCACAATAGAGGTAAATTGATTGAAATCCTCCAAATTGGTAAAGTAGTCTTCTTCATCCAAAACTTATTTGGATCTGCAGTTAGAATACTTGACCAAACTAAATATATTTATATATTTTTAAACGGAAATAGCTATATAGCTATAGTTTTTTTAACAATTCATATAATTTATTTCACTATAGGTACTTGCATAGTAAAAAAGATTATTTTTTTAGTAATTACCAATTACTTTTTTACCAATGGCTTTTACTCAAATGTGTTAGAATTGTATAACAAAATTAATATGTGTGACTAGCTCCATCTATGATGTATCTATAAACTAAATAAACGTCAGTCGATTTCCACCAACCTTGCCGTTTTATTAAAATGGCTCCATATAATTGATAAGATTTTAAAATTTGCATTATTAACATTTTTTTCTTCATTATATATATATATTTTTTTAATATTAACTCCACACAGGAGGCCCTGAAGAAAATAATTTCCCTCAGGGCCTATGTCATCTTTGGGGATGCTGTGTGGAGGGTAATATAGACAATAAGAACAATGTTTTGAAATATAATGTTGTTTGACGACTTTTCATTTCTTAAATATGGGTTATTTGCTTTTTCCTTTTCACATATTAATTCCAAATAATAGTACATTGTCATGTTTTAAACTAGTTTGGTATCAATTATGTTCTCAGGAACGGATTAAAGAGATAAGCAGGAAGATGTTGGATGCTGCTCCCGAGGAGGAGGCCGCCCTCCACCGAGAACTTTCCGACATAATGAGTGGCCGGCGGCCCCCGGGAGAAGCAAGGTAATTATTATTTTTTATTTTTATTTATTTATTAACATTCAAACCTGCTAAACTACTTATGTAGTTGCCAACTTGGAATATGCAGGTAAAAAGGCCAAAGACACTCAAAGTATTGCTGACCTTTTTAGTTTAGGGCACTAACGGGATGTGCTCGTCCGACGCTACGTCCCGGCGGGTGAAGCTGTCGGTGCGCGGCGACGGAAGCGAGTTCACGGTGACGGCCCACACCGTTACAGACTTGAACCTTCCGCGACAAACAGTGGCCGGCCGTCGATCAGTGAAGCCGAGGCTGCTAATCGGCCAAGACAACGCGCCGCTTATCGTGTCGCGGGAGGTGCGGGCAGAAAGCAGTTAGCCAGCAACCACCACCAGCTCTACACCTCTCTCTCTGCTCTGCTCTGCCCTCTACCTCGCTCCGACTTCTGCCTCTGCTTGCCTTCTTTTACTTTGACCCCCGCCTCACCTTGGACCACGGACTTGCTTACCCCTTCGGACCAGACCCGGGATCAGCTACAAGAACTAGCGACAAGCGATCGGACCAGCTCTACAGCGGCTACAGAGACGCCCCACTCTACCAATGCATAACTATGCAGGAACTATGTTATTTTTCCAGTACCGACTTATCTCCAATCGCCTTGCAAGAAAAAGATTTTAAATTTCGAACAATAAACTGTATGCTTTTGTTTGGAAAATTCAAGATCAAACAGGTCAAGATGGGTGCCACCGCAAGTTCTGAAGAAAAAAGAAATCTAAAAAAAATGCTGCGGAGGATATCTAAACATATTCCATCAGAGGATAAAAGGACTCACAAATGGAGGGCGACCCATCTTCCATGGGATATGGTATGAAATTGCATTCTATTCACACCGCACCGTATCATATACATTAATAACATACATACGTTTTTATTAACATTTTCTATTTAATAGATCGCATTTGGAGAATACACGGCCCCAGTGTGCAAAATAGCCTGGGGCCAGCTCGTTAAAAGGCTGCGGAAGAGCAGAAACTTTTACGACATGATGAAAGACGCTGAGAAATTGCTCCAGGATAAAATCACAATAGAGGTAAATTGATTGAAATCCTCCAAATTGGTAAAGTAGTCTTCTTCATCCAAAACTTATTTGGATCTGCAGTTAGAATACTTGACCAAACTAAATATATATATATATATATATTTTTAAACGGAAATAGCTATATAGCTATAGTTTTTTTAACAATTCATATAATTTATTTCACTATAGGTACTTGCATAGTAAAAAAGATTATTTTTTTAGTAATTACCAATTACTTTTTTACCAATGGCTTTTACTCAAATGTGTTAGAATTGTATAACAAAATTAATATGTGTGACTAGCTCCATCTATGATGTATCTATAAACTAAATAAACGTCAGTCGATTTCCACCAACCTTGCCGTTTTATTAAAATGGCTCCATATAATTGATAAGATTTTAAAATTTGCATTATTAACATTTTTTTCTTCATTATATATATATTTTTTTTTAATGTTAACTCCACACAGGAGGCCCTGAAGAAAATAATTTCCCTCAGGGCCTATGTCATCTTTGGGGATGCTGTGTGGAGGGTAATATAGACAATAAGAACAATGTTTTGAAATATAATGTTGTTTGACGACTTTTCATTTCTTAAATATGGGTTATTTGCTTTTTCCTTTTCACATATTAATTCCAAATAATAGTACATTGTCATGTTTTAAACTAGTTTGGTATCAATTATGTTCTCAGGAACGGATTAAAGAGATAAGCAGGAAGATGTTGGATGCTGCTCCCGAGGAGGAGGCCGCCCTCCACCGAGAACTTTCCGACATAATGAGTGGCCGGCGGCCCCCGGGAGAAGCAAGGTAATTATTATTTTTTATTTTTATTTATTTATTAACATTCAAACCTGCTAAACTACTTATGTAGTTGCCAACTTGGAATATGCAGGTAAAAAGGCCAAAGACACTCAAAGTATTGCTGACCTTTTTAGTTTAGGGCACTAACGGGATGTGCTCGTCCGACGCTACGTCCCGGCGGGTGAAGCTGTCGGTGCGCGGCGACGGAAGCGAGTTCACGGTGACGGCCCACACCGTTACAGACTTGAACCTTCCGCGACAAACAGTGGCCGGCCGTCGATCAGTGAAGCCGAGGCTGCTAATCGGCCAAGACAACGCGCCGCTTATCGTGTCGCGGGAGGTGCGGGCAGAAAGCAGAGTTAGCCAGCAACCACCACCAGCTCTACACCTCTCTCTCTGCTCTGCCCTCTACCTCGCTCCGACTTCTGCCTCTGCTCGCCTTCTTTTACTTTGACCCCCGCCTCACCTTGGACCACGGACTTGCTTACCCCTTCGGACCAGACCCGGGATCAGCTACAAGAACTAGCGACAAGCGATCGGACCAGCTCTACAGCGGCTACAGAGACGCCCCACTCTACCAATGCATAATATGCAGGAACTATGTTATTTTTCCAGTACCGACTTATCTCCAATCGCCTTGCAAGAAAAAGATTTTAAATTTCGAACAATAAACTGTATGCTTTTGTTTGGAAAATTCAAGATCAAACAGGTCAAGATGGGTGCCACCGCAAGTTCTGAAGAAAAAAGAAATCTAAAAAAAATGCTGCGGAGGATATCTAAACATATTCCATCAGAGGATAAAAGGACTCACAAATGGAGGGCGACCCATCTTCCATGGGATATGGTATGAAATTGCATTCTATTCACACCGCACCGTATCATATACATTAATAACATACATACGTTTTTATTAACATTTTCTATTTAATAGATCGCATTTGGAGAATACACGGCCCCAGTGTGCAAAATAGCCTGGGGCCAGCTCGTTAAAAGGCTGCGGAAGAGCAGAAACTTTTACGACATGATGAAAGACGCTGAGAAATTGCTCCAGGATAAAATCACAATAGAGGTAAATTGATTGAAATCCTCCAAATTGGTAAAGTAGTCTTCTTCATCCAAAACTTATTTGGATCTGCAGTTAGAATACTTGACCAAACTAAATATATTTATATATTTTTAAACGGAAATAGCTATATAGCTATAGTTTTTTTAACAATTCATATAATTTATTTCACTATAGGTACTTGCATAGTAAAAAAGATTATTTTTTTAGTAATTACCAATTACTTTTTTACCAATGGCTTTTACTCAAATGTGTTAGAATTGTATAACAAAATTAATATGTGTGACTAGCTCCATCTATGATGTATCTATAAACTAAATAAACGTCAGTCGATTTCCACCAACCTTGCCGTTTTATTAAAATGGCTCCATATAATTGATAAGATTTTAAAATTTGCATTATTAACATTTTTTTCTTCATTATATATATATATTTTTTTTAATATTAACTCCACACAGGAGGCCCTGAAGAAAATAATTTCCCTCAGGGCCTATGTCATCTTTGGGGATGCTGTGTGGAGGGTAATATAGACAATAAGAACAATGTTTTGAAATATAATGTTGTTTGACGACTTTTCATTTCTTAAATATGGGTTATTTGCTTTTTCCTTTTCACATATTAATTCCAAATAATAGTACATTGTCATGTTTTAAACTAGTTTGGTATCAATTATGTTCTCAGGAACGGATTAAAGAGATAAGCAGGAAGATGTTGGATGCTGCTCCCGAGGAGGAGGCCGCCCTCCACCGAGAACTTTCCGACATAATGAGTGGCCGGCGGCCCCCGGGAGAAGCAAGGTAATTATTATTTTTTATTTTTATTTATTTATTAACATTCAAACCTGCTAAACTACTTATGTAGTTGCCAACTTGGAATATGCAGGTAAAAAGGCCAAAGACACTCAAAGTATTGCTGACCTTTTTAGTTTAGGGCACTAACGGGATGTGCTCGTCCGACGCTACGTCCCGGCGGGTGAAGCTGTCGGTGCGCGGCGACGGAAGCGAGTTCACGGTGACGGCCCACACCGTTACAGACTTGAACCTTCCGCGACAAACAGTGGCCGGCCGTCGATCAGTGAAGCCGAGGCTGCTAATCGGCCAAGACAACGCGCCGCTTATCGTGTCGCGGGAGGTGCGGGCAGAAAGCAGAGTTAGCCAGCAACCACCACCAGCTCTACACCTCTCTCTCTGCTCTGCCCTCTACCTCGCTCCGACTTCTGCCTCTGCTCGCCTTCTTTTACTTTGACCCCCGCCTCACCTTGGACCACGGACTTGCTTACCCCTTCGGACCAGACCCGGGATCAGCTACAAGAACTAGCGACAAGCGATCGGACCAGCTCTACAGCGGCTACAGAGACGCCCCACTCTACCAATGCATAACTATGCAGGAACTATGTTATTTTTCCAGTACCGACTTATCTCCAATCGCCTTGCAAGAAAAAGATTTTAAATTTCGAACAATAAACTGTATGCTTTTGTTTGGAAAATTCAAGATCAAACAGGTCAAGATGGGTGCCACCGCAAGTTCTGAAGAAAAAAGAAATCTAAAAAAAATGCTGCGGAGGATATCTAAACATATTCCATCAGAGGATAAAAGGACTCACAAATGGAGGGCGACCCATCTTCCATGGGATATGGTATGAAATTGCATTCTATTCACACCGCACCGTATCATATACATTAATAACATACATACGTTTTTATTAACATTTTCTATTTAATAGATCGCATTTGGAGAATACACGGCCCCAGTGTGCAAAATAGCCTGGGGCCAGCTCGTTAAAAGGCTGCGGAAGAGCAGAAACTTTTACGACATGATGAAAGACGCTGAGAAATTGCTCCAGGATAAAATCACAATAGAGGTAAATTGATTGAAATCCTCCAAATTGGTAAAGTAGTCTTCTTCATCCAAAACTTATTTGGATCTGCAGTTAGAATACTTGACCAAACTAAATATATATATATATATTTTTAAACGGAAATAGCTATATAGCTATAGTTTTTTTAACAATTCATATAATTTATTTCACTATAGGTACTTGCATAGTAAAAAAGATTATTTTTTTAGTAATTACCAATTACTTTTTTACCAATGGCTTTTACTCAAATGTGTTAGAATTGTATAACAAAATTAATATGTGTGACTAGCTCCATCTATGATGTATCTATAAACTAAATAAACGTCAGTCGATTTCCACCAACCTTGCCGTTTTATTAAAATGGCTCCATATAATTGATAAGATTTTAAAATTTGCATTATTAACATTTTTTTCTTCATTATATATATATTTTTTTTTAATATTAACTCCACACAGGAGGCCCTGAAGAAAATAATTTCCCTCAGGGCCTATGTCATCTTTGGGGATGCTGTGTGGAGGGTAATATAGACAATAAGAACAATGTTTTGAAATATAATGTTGTTTGACGACTTTTCATTTCTTAAATATGGGTTATTTGCTTTTTCCTTTTCACATATTAATTCCAAATAATAGTACATTGTCATGTTTTAAACTAGTTTGGTATCAATTATGTTCTCAGGAACACATTGAAATATTCACCACAAAGCTGTTGAATGCTACTCCCGAGGAGGCGGCCGCCCTCCACAAAAAACTTGCTGATGTGATGAGTGGCCGGCGCCCCCCGGGAGAAGCTAGGTAATTATTATATCCAACTAATGTTGTTTTAGTCCTTGTTGCATTGTGACAAGTCATAGATCAAACCACCGGTTACAAATTTCACTCTCAAACTGGCCGTATAATTGAGATACCATTTCATCCGTATCTTTTACCATTGGCCATTAAAATATATTCAACCAAGGTGACATGAAATAACACCTTCTACTTAAAATGTGGGCAAAGGCTCCAACAGAAAATTAACAGCCTCTGAGTAAAGCTCTCAACTAACAAGCTGAAGGTCACTCTTTCTCTCCTCCCCATTTACTCTCCCACACTAATTGCCATATTATGTAAATGCTCATGTTTTTCTTTTATTCTAGACAAGACACGGATGAAAGGATTTGAGGAGACGAGAAAGGATGGTGAACAGGGAAAGGAGGGAGCAGCTAGGAGAGTAATTAATTTAAAAAAGTAAGATTTTATTATTTTAGCTTGCAGTTTTGCAAATAAAAATATTGTTGTGAGAAATAATCTCATGGATGCAAAGATCAAACCACCGGTTACAAATTTCACACTCAAACTGGCCGTATATTGATATATGTTCTCAGGAACGGCTGAAAGAGTTAGGCCGGAAGTAAAATGATGCTAGCCCCGAGGAGCAAACGGCCCTGACGCAACAAATGAAGGACCTTATTAAATCTGGTAAATAATTGGCTTCTGATCTTGGGGAGAGATGAATGCGAAAATATGCTAATTAACAGTCATTAATTTGCTTTTCTTAAATGTCGTTTTTTCGAACTACCATGTATTTTATTTTAAATATATATATGTATTACAGTAAAATTATATGTTTACCATTGTAAATTCAAAATCTGCTTATAACCTTTCTTTACATCTTTTTATTTAATTTTTCCTTGTTTTAATTTCTCAACTCTCTTTTAAATTTTAAATAATAATTTCATCTAAATAAAAAGTAAAATTTCAATTTTATAAACTCATATAGTCAAATATTTTTTACTTTATTGCTATTTTTGTATTATCATATTTGAATATTCTTTTAGTCTATTCTCTACGTTTATATTATTTAAAATACAAGTTAGCAACTTCTTATATCAACCAAGAAAACTTTTCATATTATTTATAAAGTGCAATAACTAAGTAAAAGTCAATACACTAGACTAAACGAGAATCGCTTTTAATAAATCTGCCTATTTCTGACTGTCCTAAAACAGGTAATCTCCTAGTTGGACAGCCAAAGATCACTGTAATATGTAATGTTTTTTAAAAAAAATAATAAAAGTAAATAAGGAAAGTTTTTAATTTCAATCAGGATTTAATAAATTAATTATTTTTGGCACTATTTTTAAACATAATTTTCGACGTTGGTGAGTCTGTAAAAAAATAACGTCATAATGGAGGCACGCATACTTTCCTTTTTAAAATTAATCATATTATCTCAGTAGATTCGGGATTTTATATTATTTACGTTTAATTTATTTCTCAGATGTTGAAATCAATCTTCAATAACCCAATTAACGAAGAAGTTGAGGATGACACGATGGACATTTGTGAAAACTACCGAGCGATTGTACTCGGCGTGGCGCTTACACTTATAATTTACGCCATATGGAAAGTGTTCAGATGGTGGAAGGGAATTGTACATAAGGAAAGATTGATGGAGGACCGACGAATAAGAAATAACCTGGCAAAGAGAATGCAACGGGTCGCATTGAGAGCGGCCCGTGAAGGCGGCCGCTAAAATCATAATTTTTTAAATTTAATTTAATATTATATTCTTATATTCACAACAATAACAACAGTGACAACTGTTCGTATTTATATTTATATACTCCGTACAGAAGCAAGTATTGATTTCTCTTTAGCATGACCTTGGATTTTAGAAGTAAAATGGGAGATAGCACAATGGGCCTATGGCCTAAGTGCTCACGGGAACTACGTACTTAATTAAAATAACGGGGTACTTAATTATCCCGTTACAAGGCATCGAGTGGAGTTAATAAAAGTACCAACTTAGGAAAGTTCTTAATTTCAATCAGGATTTAATAAATTAATTATTTTTGGCTCTACTTTTAAACATAATTTTCGACGTTGGTGAGTATTGGTCAGAATCTAAAAAATAACTCCAAAATGGAGGCACACATACTTTCTTAATTCCTTTTTAAAATTAATCATATTATCTCAGTAGATTCGGGATTGTATATTATTTACGTTTAATTTATTTCTCAGATGTGGAAAACAATTATGAATAACCTTTTCAACCAACAAATTGAGGATAATACGGTGGAAATGTGCCAAATCTACCGTGCCATTGTACTCGGCGTGGCGCTAACTGTTATTATATACACCATATGTAGTATATTCAGATGGTGGAAGGCGATTAACCAAATGGAAAGAATGATCCAGGACAGGCGCAACAGAAACAACCTGGCGAGGAGGTTGCGAAGGGCTGCTCTAAGAGCGGCCCGAGACGGCGGCTATCTTTTGTATCAAATCTACCGTGCCATTGTACTCGGCGTGGCGCTAACTGTTATTATATACACCATATGTAGTATATTCGGATGGTGGAAGGCGATTAACCAAATGGAAAGAATGATCCAGGACAGGCGCAACAGAAACAACCTGGCGAGGAGGTTGCGAAGAAGAGCGGCCCGAGACGGCGGCTATCTTTTGTATCAAATCTACCGTGCCATTGTACTCGGCGTGGCGCTAACTGTTATTATATACACCATATGTAGTATATTCGGATGGTGGAAGGCGATTAACCAAATGGAAAGAATGATCCAGGACAGGCGCAACAGAAACAACCTGGCGAGGAGGTTGCGAAGAAGAGCGGCCCGAGACGGCGGCTATCTTTTGTATCAAATCTACCGTGCCATTGTACTCGGCGTGGCGCTAACTGTTATTATATACACCATATGTAGTATATTCGGATGGTGGAAGGCGATTAACCAAATGGAAAGAATGATCCAGGACAGGCGCAACAGAAACAACCTGGCGAGGAGGTTGCGAAGGGCTGCTCTAAGAGCGGCCCGAGACGGCCGTCTTTTGTGATTTTATTATTAATTTTAGTTTTACCAATAAAAAATTATTAGTTGAAATGAGCATAAGTTCCTTATTCAGAATTTTACCAAGGACAATAACCTCACCCTAATACAGATTGTGTTGTCCTTCGATTTGATGGATGCCACCGTCCTAGGTGTGAGATGCATTTAATGTACCATGGAGGTTTTGCTATACATCCGGCAGTAATTCTGCAAAATAAGACCGTTCGTTCTCGGTGAGTACCTTTCCAATGAAATCAATAATGATAGGTATAGATTTGTGGAACTTTCTTAACTGCGTTTTCCCTGCCCCGTTTTCCACATTCTAATACCGGATAACGATTTGCAGACAATTTTTATATTTTATTATCTAATGTCATTTTTGTCTAAGATTCAACTAATTGTGATTCATGTTAAACTTTTTTCAATTCAGTTAAATAGTTTATTCTTTTTATAGACATTAAAAAATACAATTTTACTTTGTTAACAATAATATTAATCAGTAAAGAAAACAATACATATTTTTATAAATAATTCACGGTCATCTTGGTGCGATAGCTAACCAATACTGAACTAAACGTTCCCAATTCCTATTGTTTTTAGACGCCATAGCATCATGTTTCACCGGAATATATTTAAAAATAGTATGGCCTACGACTAGTGTTTTTTTCAGTGAAAAGGGAAAACATAAAAATCTAGGGAAATTCTGAAATGTTAACGAAATGAGGTCAAATAATAGGGGAAATTTTGATATATTCTGTTAAAAATTCAAAATATTCAAATATTTTAGGGAAATTTTAGTCTAAATCTAGGGAAATAAATTTTTTGGGGATACCATCATTGCCAATGTTCCAAATAGGTCGACTATGTAATAAGATACAGTGGCGGATCCAGGGGGGGGGTCACGGTGGTCATGACTACCTAGGTCCTGGGCCCATCCAGGACCTAGGTGGACCACTAATTAAAATTGTTAAACATAATGTTTTTATATATTTTTTGTCACAATATTAATTTTATTTAAGTACTTTCAATATTTAATTAATTTAATATAATACTTTGTTTGACGGCAAACGCATTATTCGGGAACGAACGCATCGAAAATTCGAATGTTACCGCGTCACCGCGCACCGCCACCGGCGCGCGCTTCGGCCGCCACCTTTCATATTATTATGACACATTTCGTGTAACCACGTGTGACGCTTGCGCGCGCTTTGTTTCGACTAACGTCTAGCGTCTAGCAAAACCTAACCTCAATCGGAACGACTAAACTTTATTAATAAAGTGTTTACTTTTATTTGTTTACTAAGTTAAAAAAACTAAGTTCCAATATAAGTAATAGTGTTCTTAAAAATTGTTGCTGCAAATTCAATTCATTACAAGAAATGGTAAGTAATCTAATCAGTTCCTTCATTATGCCAGTGTATGTGTGTTTAAACTCAAATGTTTTTTGTTAATGTTCTAAGGCTGGGGTTAGACTCGTAAGTTTTTTTCTTCTTGAAGGCGAGTTTGGCCAAATTCCCAATGTAAACGACACCAAAAGTCACTTAAGGCGAAATAGGTAGACTTGACCTGAAATTTGGCATTTTTGAGGCCACTTTTAGACGTATGGACACTTTTCTAGAAAAAAACACAAATTGATTTCGAAAGATCGTTATTTTATCTTGTAAAGTAAGATGTAAAATTTTGAAAAATAATATTATTTTCATATCATAATAAAGTGTTACCGTTGGACGATGCGCAGATTTGTTGCATTTTCAAAGGTGAAGTTGTATTATACAGCAAATATTTCAAATCATTGAATAATAATGTATAAACAATCAATAAATTATCTATCATATGTATGTATAAGAATTTTGTTTTTATTTCAAATAAAATTACTAATAAATAAATCCGAGCACGCGTTTTGTGACGAAAATCCCTCAATTGGACTATTTATTTATGGTCTTACAAATTGGTATAGTTCAGATTTTTTTAGAAAAATAATTTACCAAGACATAATTGAAACATTAGAAATAATTTATGACCAAAAAATATATTCTTAAAGTATATAATAGTAATTAATTTCGATTCGCGTTTGTTGTTTGTGTCTTGCCCCGGCGCAAGCCGAAATTTTATCATTCCCCGCTGCGACAGGGCGGCGAGCGGACGTCTATTCCACGCCAGTCTACTTGATAACATTTTAAAGAAATTCCTCGCTTAAAAATGAGGAGGAAAATACCCTCGAAAAAAAGTTTTATTAGATAGCACAAATTACGACATCAAAAACGTACGTGGGAGATATATTTTCAGAAAAAACAAAGGTTAGTGATATTTAATTATCCGTGTACATTGTTCGTACTTATATGCTACAGGGTCGTTCGAAAGAATCAGTCAGAATAAGCACATATTTTTATAACATTTGGCGATAATTTTGTGTTGTTTAATTTCCAGGGAAAAGAATCAACTATGGACAGGAGTTTATGTCTGTTATCGTTTTTTCATGTATAAATGTTAAAACTTATGCCAAAGTACGTGAAACTGTTTGTGATTGGTAGTCAAAAAGTGACACGAACCAAATGAATTTCGATTCGTGATGTGCGATTCAAATCATTTTTTTGTTCATAATTTCTATTTTATTGTCCAATTCACTATTACATTGGTATAATTCAACATATTTAATGTTTTTTGTGTTACTTTTTGTCAGTTTCATAATGTCATATTGTGAATTGAGCTTCTTGTTTTAGGAAAAAAAAACAAGGTTATTTTTGACATACAAACCTATGATTTTTACTCGTGAATTTAATAACATTTCGAAAATTAGACGAGTCAGGTCGCTCCGTTAATCATGAAAACAAATACATGAAAGCGATACAATATTATGCAATCGCATAACTACATATGTAGGTAGGTACCGTAGAAAATAGTTGGAAATAAAACCTAGTTTTAATATATAAACTACTTCAGTTGTAAGGAATAAACCCTCTTTTCAATGTCATACATATCAAATCAAGTAATACTTTGAAGATAAGTATTAGAAATAAAACTTACCGGTAATACCTTTCGGACAAACGAATAAATAAGTAAAACAAAAGATTTTTACTCACCTTTGGAAAACTCGTGTAAAATATTTAAAAAAAAAAACAAATTAAACAAATATTTGAAATTTTTTTAAATGTATATTTATATACCTACATATTTTATATCTACCATGTCAACAAACTGCATTTGTATTTATTTATGTTTACGCACTCCGATGTATAATTTACAAATATGTATGTAACTACTTATAAGGAAGAAAGCTACAACCAAGAATTAAACAACAATAATTGTTATTTCATCGGAACCATGCTGTAGTTTTCACTGCCGCGCGAGTGGACGGCTCGCAGCGGAATGAATTCGGTATTTCTGTCTCGGTCTAAAAAAACGTCCGATCGCGAGATCGTCTTTTAACGAAATTTGAATTCTCGTCCGCTGGTTAAATCGCCTTAACGTAATTTTAGTAAGTTACAGAACTTATTCTTTCGGAAGTTTTTTGACAGGTCTGGACAGGTCTAACGCGCCCGCGCGAATTACCAGCCTTCCTATACTTCCTAAAGCAATTCTTAAGGCGAGACACAACCTCGTTCATCGAGGTTTTGCCCAAGGCTAACATTTTAATTTATTTCGGCGAAATTATAATTGAATTTAAAAAAAATAAAATTATGCCGCACGAGGGATGCAAGTTATTTATATTTTAGATTAATAAAACAATACCTTACAATTAATATATTTTACGTTCAACGATTTTAAAACTTTATAACCCGTGTATAACTATAAAGTTAGCGGACTTAGCGGTAAGTACCAGATTTTATTTTTCTAGATGATGAATTAATAACTTCGGAAGTGGACACATTTTTAATATTTGTAACAAATTCTTCAGAATCAATTAAAATGAAGGCTAAAAGTGTGGATAGATTTTTTTACTAAGATTACGAAAACGTTAGTAATTTTTTTTAGAAATGCATAGTATTATTTTTAATGATGGATTTTGAATGATTTACATGAAAATGTTCCGTCTCCGATTATGTTCCCTTAATTTTGTAAAATTCCACACTGATTATTTTTTTTATACGGCAACACTTTGATATCCGGCGAATTTTTGAATTTGACGTTTAACGTTCACTAGATTTATTGTTTGTTCTCTGCGAACTTAACCACTTAACCTTTGATTTGACTTTTTGCATGAGTAGGTGGTTTGGTATATTTATGCTTTTTGCTAAAGATGGCGGTGTTTTGACAGATGTTATGAACAGAACTCCGTACAATTTCATGCCATTTTTGTGACATTCGTGTGGAAAACGTTCTTTTTTAAATGACTTTCGGCTAGTTAATTACCGTTTTTTTGCACATATAAAATTATGTCCCGTCTTTCCGGTTTATAAAAAATGGTCTGATTTTTCGAGTTGAAATTTTAAAAAAATCACCAGGGTTTCAAAAATACGATTAAAAAAAAATACGGAACGTCTTAGAATATTTGCCTAAACCGGATTTTTTTTTAAATGTGATGCATGTGATAATTGTTTAATTAAAGCCAAAATCTATTTCAACACTTTATTTGGGCCTTTTTGTCTTTCTTAACAAAATGGAGTAAATTTGACAGTAGCAGGTCGTTGTTGAAAGGAAGCCAGATCTTACCGCAAATAAATGTACAGATTGATATAAACGGTCGCAAGAGCATTTACACAGGCACAGGTCGAACCTCCGAACATTAATCTTCCGTGATCATTAATTACCACAAGTCGGATGCATATGTAAACAAACGCTCCTGTGAGCTGTGAGTGACCCCACTCTTAAAGTACCTCGTGGGTAGATAAGTAGGTACCTACCTACTTACTGAAAGAGTTTGACTTATGTACCTACTTAATTATTTTTTTTGGAAGAGGGAGTTTGAAGAGCCTAAGCTTACTAACCTAACTAACCTAACCTAAAATCTTAGATAAATTCACACAATGAATCGCGGGTTCAAGCCCCGTCCGTACCTGCATGGCTAATATTTACGGAATGAACATTTGTTTTGGCTTGAGTCTGGGTGTTTTACGTAGCGTAGGTACTTATAATTAATATGTATTTACAAAAGTCTGTTGTCTGTTGTAGGTGTGAAATTTGCATGGTTTTGCTTGCAGGGTGACTCTAAGGGAAAAGGAGATGGTGGTGGTGGGTTAAAACGTAATATAGGTGGCAGTTCATTTAAAAAAATAGATTCATTTTTCACAAAGAAACCAAGGCTTGAGATTGCTCACTCGAAAAATTTACCTACAACAACTACAGAGGATAATAATTGTACTGCCGATGCTTCTGCTTTGCTTCTACAGCTATAACATTGCCTACATTAACCTTAGACGATGAAAAAACATGCTCTCCTGTTATTAACGATATTCAGCCTATATTATGTACGTCGACTTCTGATTCTGATCAGATAAAGACTTCACTTTCTCAATCAGAGTTTGCTTCAGATATTGCATGTTATATAGGGAAAAATATAGATGATTCATCTACTAAAGCTATGTTGCTTGAAAAGCATTGGCAGCCTCCCCCTAATTACACTTTCCCGCACTGTGTTGTTAATAAAAAAGGAAAACAAACAAAAAAATATGCGAATAAGTCTCACCTTGAAAAGTTTCACTGGCTTGTTTTGTCGCATAAAGACCAGGGACTTTACTGCAAGTACTGTGCTTTGTTTGCCGTAGCTCCTGGAGGTGGTGTACAGAAAAAAACACCCTTATATCGACTCGTAAAAGAACCGTTAAAAGCTTTTGATAATTTGCTTGGTGAAAATGGTGTTCTGCTAACACACCGGCGAAAAAAATACCACGAATCAGCTGTCGAAGCAGGGAAGAACTTTTTGTTGACTTTTCACAAGCCAGAAATTAATATAATGAACCAAGTAAATAGTCAAAGACTGACACAAATAAATGAAAATAGAGATCGTTTGCGACCAATCGTAAAAACTATTATATTTTGTGGCCATCAAAATATACCGTTACGTGGCCATCGCGACGATGGTAAATTGTTGAGCCATGACAGCGTGGTAGCTGATGAAGGGAATTTTAGAGCCCTTTTAAAATTTCGTATAGATTCTGGCGATACTGCATTGCAGCAGCATTTAGAATCTTCAAAATCCAACGCCACGTACATCAGCAAGACTGTACAAAATGAGTTGATAGATATTTGTGCAGAAATCATTCAGGAGAACATTTTACAGAATGTGCGGGAAGCAATTTTTTTTTCAATTTTGTTCGATGAAACAACAGATATATCACATATCTCACAGCTGAGCCTATCATTTCGATATTTTCATAATGGTATTATAAAGGAACATTTTGTGACTTTCTGTGATACTTACGATGCTCTTAGACGTGAAGAAAACAATTCAGGTGATATAGAGCCTCGATTGACAGGTGTGGCATTGGCGAAAATTGTTGAAAATCTGTGTACTAAATTTAATTTAGATTTAACTAGGTGTGTGGGTATTGGAACTGACAGCTGCTCGGTTATGGCATCAGATACGAAAGGTGCAGTGCAAGAATTGAAGAAAATAGCCATTCACGCCAAACGTTGCCCATGCAACAACCATGTACTTAATAACTCGTTGGCTAGATCATCCCAAGTAGTTTCTTGTCGCAATACTTCTGGCACAATGAGAAAAGTTGTAGCTTTTGCCAATGCATCCGCTAAGAGGCATGAAATTTTTAAAAAAGGATTCGGAGTTGCCTTGCAAGGTATCTGTGAGACACGTTGGGTAGAGAGGCATGATGGGCATCTTCAATTTCAAGGAGACAACTTGGTCAAAATTTGTAGCGCTTTGGAGAAGATTTCTACTTGGCAAGATAGTAAAACCGCTACTGATGCGCATTGCTTGCTGCAAGCATTGCGCAGTTCTGACTTTATTATATCCTCCATCTGTTTAAGTGATATATTAGGTGGGTACTTGCCTATATTATTTTGTTTCTTATTGTTTGGATAATGAACTCATTATCACTCTTACATATTATTTGTATTTAATATCAAATGTACGTGTGTGTATGTATGTATGTATGCATGTATGTATGCGTATGTATGTATGCAACTATGTATATGTATGTGTGTACATATGTATTTATATGTGTATATGCATGTGTATGTATATATATGTATGTATGTGTTTATACGTGTATATATATATATATATACATTTTCTCTTATTATTTCCTTGTTTTTAACATTTCATTGTTTTTAACCTTTCTTTGTTTGTTTATTGCTTTTTAACCTTCTTTATCTTTATTGCATGATGTGAACATTGGTTATTGGTTTGTAACCCAATTCTTTTACTTATTTTTTCTCTCTCTCTATGCATGTTATGTTATAAACCTGTTAATGTTCCTAATAAAAATAAAATTAAAATTAAAATGAACATACGTACTATACCTACTTGAATATTATATTGTTATTTTGTTAATTTGTTTGTGTTTCAACAAAAACAATTTTAACTACCATTTATATTAAGTCATAGATCCTTAATTTATTCACCCATAACTCACAAACAGTCACATACTAACTTTTTATTTTTCAGGTACTACTGTATCTTTAAGCAGAATACTGCAATCGAACTCCATTGATTTAAAAAAAGCTGCGGACGCTATTAACGATACTTTAAGTGTTCTACAAAATAAAAGAGAAAATGTGGACATAATTTACCGACAGCTTTTTGAAGAGGCTAAAGAAGTAGCTGAGCAGCTAGATGTAGAAATTAAATGTCCCAGAATAGTGTCAAGACAAATACATAGGGCCAATAATCAACCTGCTCAATCTGCTGAAGAGTATTTCCGCAGATCCATATACATCCCTCTTCTGGATTCAATAATAAGTGACCTACAGGACCGTCTGTCTCCTGAAATCCTTAATTTTTTTCAGCTAAGCGTTTTCATGCCAAAAAGCGAATACAGTAATCAAGACATTGAAACTGTGAAACAACTAGCATCCGATTATACATTGTTATTAGATAATACTCCAGTTTCTATCATTGTAAATGAATATCGGCTGTGGATGATGAAGTGGCAGCGTAGTCAGGACATACCGCAGTCGATTTCTGACATTATTTTAAATTGCGATATTGAGATGTATCCTAATGTAAGAAATTTTTTATGTATTATGGCTACACTACCTGACAGCGGAAAGATCTTTCTCTACGTTACGAAGAATCAAATCGTGGCTAAGAGCTTCAATGGTTGAAGAACGCCTAACCGGACTGGCACTTCTCCACGTTCATAAAAACGTACCAATTGAAGTAGATGAGGTGATAACGCGTTTCGGGAGAAGAAGTAAACGAAAAATTGATTTTGTTATTTAAGATGAAGCTATACGTTTTTTTTATTTTTTTATTTAGTAACTATATTACATTTTTTTAAACATTTTTATAAGAATTATATATATTTATATGATTAATTGATATAGATTTTTATAGTCCTCCTCACTAGGAGATCCTGTGCTGAGGGGGACTAGGTTTTGAATAATTTTTCAGCGACTTCTATGGTTCGACTTCATGTTTTGGGTAGGGTTTTCCAGAAACTTCTACGACGATGTTTTTAATAGGCTAGTGCAGAGGTCGGCAAAGTGCGGCTCCGGAGCCGCATGCGGCTCTTTAGCCTCTTAAGTGCGGCTCCCGCGCAAAAGTTCACGGAAAGGCGCGCAAGACGCGCCGATGGTATCGGCGGGTGACGACTGTGGGGTGGGCGGTGCGAGGGAGACTCTTCTCGCGTTTCAATAAGTCTGGTTGGCGTTGGATAGCAGTCACCTCGCCAGTCGCGTTTGTCGCGCACGTGTTCTACAGGTATTTACATCATTAATTTAATATTTATTTGATATATGTATATGATAATCATTTATATTATAATGTTATTTATTTAGTGTTGGTGTCGGAAAAAAATTATATTATAATATGATAGTTATTTAGTATTGGTGACGGAAAAAAATGTTTTTGGGATTTTTTTATAGGTCCCCTATTTCACATGGCTACCAAAAAGAAGCAAAGAAAAACGGAAGATGAAAACCGTGAATTTAGAGTTGAGTGGACCGAGACTTTCGCGTTTATTCAAAACTTAGATGGCCTTCCGACATGTCTTATATTTGTAAGGAAAAATTGGCGCATAACAAGAAGTGAAATTTGGAGAGACATTTAAAAATAAACACACTTCATTAAGCAATAAATATCCTGTCGGTAATGCAAGGAAGAAAGCAGTTGAGGAACTCCAGAAGACTCAAGAGACATGCAATACATTCTGTATTCAACAACTGAATGCAATCTTTCAGTAATGTTAATATGGCAAGTTTTGTTGTTAGTCGAGAGATTGCTAAGAGAGGGAAACCGTACATAGACGGCGAATACATTAAAAGTTGTTTTGTAAAGGCATCCGAAGAACTATTTCGGGATTTTAAGAACAAGGCAGAAATTTAAAAAAAAATTAAAGAGTTACCGTTGTCTGCCAAAACAATGAAAGATAGAACACTTAAAATGTCTTCGAATATAACCATCCAGCAAATCTAAGATCTAAAATTGGTTTAGGCTTTATCAATAGTAGTTGACGAGTCTTGTGACATAAATGATACAGCGCAAGTTTCGCTTTTTGTAAGATTTATTTCTCATACAGGTCCTAAAGAAGAACTTGTAGGATTATTGCCACTCAAAGGTCAGACGCGTGGAGAGGATATCACAAACGCTGTAATTGGATGTATGGATAAACATCAAATTTCTCTCGAAAAAATTGTGTCGATTTCAACAGACGGGGCCAAAAGTACGACCGGCCACAGAAAGGGGTTTGTTGCTCTTTTGAAAGAAAAAAATAATCACGAGATACTTGCTTACCATTGCATCATTCATCAAGAAGCGCTTTGGGCGCAGACATTTCCAAAAGAAATTTGTAAAGTTAGGTATGGAATTGGTGATTACGATTGTTAACTCCATTTAACTAAAGCTCTTAATCATAGCCAATTCAAAGAATTTTTAGTTGAAATGGAGAGTGAGTACGGTGATCTTCTGATTCATAACAAGGTACGTTGGTTATCAAGAGGGAACGTTTTAAAGCGTTTCGAATTGCTGTTTCCAGAAATCAAAGCATTTCTCCTTGAGAAGGGTGTTAACTATCCAGAACTAACAGACGATAAGTGGATTCAAAACTTTTATTTCATGGTAGACGTTACGTCTCATCTAAATAAACTTAATCATAAACTACAAGGGAAAGGAAATACAATTTTTTCGATGTTAGAAGAAGTCGTTTCATTTGAAAACAAATTATCCCTCTTTGCTGAGATTTTGCAAGGGAAACATTGTTTCACTTTCCGAGTCTGCTGAAGCATCGCCAAGAAAATAATTCTTTCATTGACAAGCACTACTAAATATGGAGCTCTAAATTTGAACGTCTTTGTGTTGATTTATAAATACTGGAGAAGAAAAAATGTGAGCTAAACACAAGTGTTCTACCTTGAAAGACCTAGAGAAGGAAGACATGATCATATTCAACGCTTGGAATAGTATTCCCAACTCTTATGACCAGCTGAAAAAACTCGATTTTTCTGTACTATCCTTTTTCGGTTCTACATATTCATGCGAACAATCTTTTCAAGCATGAACTTCATCAAGAGTAAACTGAGAAGTCGTCTTATTGATGACAACCTGGAATCGTTCCTAAAATTAAGAACAACAACATACAAACCTGACTTACTCAAACTTTCGAAGGAGATGCAAGGGCATGGTTCGCATTAAGTACTTATTATAATTGTCATTGTCATGGTTTAATATATATTATTTTTAATCTGTTTTTTTAATTTTTCTTTGTACAGTATTTTACGTTACTTAAATCTTACAAAACTGATCAATCAGTTTGATTGTAAGAAATTTCTCATTTTTCCTGTTTATTTGTTTGAAATAAAATAATTATATCTCAACTTAATATTTGAATAGGTAATACATCATAATTACGTAATAGTGTAATACTTAATATTAAAATACTTAACTAATTATTATAATACTTTTATAATTGGCTCTTATTTTTTTTTTTAATCGTTGTAATGTACATATTTGGCTCTTTGGCAAATAAGTTTGCCGACCTCTGGGCTAGTGAGTTCTTTTTCCGGTAGTTCCTTAAGCCAAGATTTAATGTCCTTAATGTAGTGATTTTTGGTTTTAATTTGTTTGATACTAAGTGGGAGTTTGTTATATACCTTTATTGCTAAAAAATTAGAACTTTTTTGTCCAAAGGTAGAGTTACACTTTGGTATATTTTGTATCTCTGTTTCTTTGGCTCTGGTTTTATAAGTATGTGAGGTGTTTACTTCTGAATTATTTTTGAGGTGGTGTACCTGAATGTTTTTGGCATAGATTTTCTGTATACTTGGAACGTCAAAATGCTTAAAAATTTCTGTTGTTGACGTCCTTATAGGGACCTTTAGTATATATATACATATTATATTTCACATAATCAAGTTTCTTTTTATTAATATATGTAGCTGGGAGCAGTTCCTTGATAATGTCTAATACTGATATTTGTTTGCCGGGTTTGAACCCGCGATCTCCGGATCGCTAGCTGGCAGCCTTTCCCCTCTACCATGGAGGCCGTCGAAATTTTACTTTTTGTTTTAAAATAATATATATTGTATTCGTTTTAATTATGTTCTTTTTGGAATAAATTCAGCATAGGTAGATGCAAGTTATTTATTTTCACCGTTTTTTTTTTAAGTCTATGTATCCATAAATTGATGTATCTAATGTAGAATATTTTCATTTGAGAAATTTTAGGTTGACGAATATAATGCTTAAATTCAGTATTGGTAGATCAGAGTTAATATTTTATAAGAATAATTTTTAAATATATGTAGCTGTGAGCTGTTCCTTGAAAATGTCTAATACTGAGATTTGTTTGCCGGGGTTCGAACCCGCGATATCTATTGTATTTGTTTTAATTATGCTCTTTTAGGATAAATTCAGAATAGCTAGATGCAAGTTTATTTATTTATTTATTAAACGCCATAAAAGGCTTTTACAGTAATGTGATACATTATATTATAAGTTCACAGTGATACATAGGCGAATATTAGTATTAAATTGAAGAACACAACAATATGTATATAAAACGACATTGAATGTGATACAGCTGAAATTTTCTTAAGGCATAGAATGCTACAATAATAGAAAACACTTCATTTACACAGGATAAAATATACAGTAAAGGTGACTTGCCAACAGATATAATCTAGCAAAGTATTATAGTAGCGCAAATAGTAGTGAGTTTATTGTTACAATCAAATTTATATCTCAACTTGGCCACTATGGCCGGAGTGTATGGCAAAGTAGCTTCAACAATTCAGGGCTGTCAGAGACTTGACAATTAAAAATATTTTTTTATTATTATAATAATACATCCGTTAGCCAACACTGTAAGAAATCTCAAGCAGTTTATATTGATGCTATACATATACATTTCACATATATGTATATATGTGGAATGTATATGTATAAGAACACCATACATATGTTACACATAAAGAAGAACATGTCAGTATGATGCAGTACAAACAGACATTTAACATTTCACAAACATATCAGTTACATTCACAACCAAGTATTTTTGCCTTGATGCAAGACGGTGAGGTTTTGAAAATATCAAAAAGGTCTGTATACGTGTTGGCAGTGCGGTGAAAACGCGCCAACGGTGAATGATACAAATAGTTAGTGCTATGATTGTCACTGTGGAAAAGATGGTGGAGTCTAGTTGATTTAACAGGGACACGAAAATTTATCAGACTTAACATTTGAGGGCAGTCTATGAGATTGTTCAGTAATTTAAAAAGTATAAGAATATCATTAATAGTTCGCCGGGTAGAAAGAAGTGGTAGATTTAGACCAGACATTAATGTTTTGTAGCAGATATCAATTACAGGTTGTCTCAATTTGAATTGAACGTATCGAAGAAATTTTCTTTGTACTTTCTCCAAGCGGTGTAAGTTACAGGTATAAATCGGAGACCATACAGGAGATGCATATTCTAGGTGTGATCTCACAAGAGAGCAGTAGAGTAATTTAAGTGACTCAATGTTTTGAAAAGTCCTTGTGTTACGCATTACAAAACCTAGAATTTGCATGGCCTTATTGGAAATTGTTTCACAGTGACGATCAAAGGTAAGTTTACTGTCAAAAATAACACCAAGGTCTTTGATAAATGGTACTAATGCAATTTCATTATTGTTAATTGAATACGATATGGTTATTGGAGTCCGTGAACGGTAAAAACACATGTGGAAACACTTTTTCACGTTTAGGAATAATTTGTTTATTTCACACCAGCTAGCAAGTCTATCTATATTATGCTGAAGGATAAGTGCATCATTTAAACATTTTATAATCTTAAAAAGCTTTAGGTCATCTGCAAATAGAATGAATTTGACATTTTCGAAACATAAAGATAAATCATTTATAAACAATACGAAGAGAAGTGGGCCCAGATGAGAGCCTTGAGGAACTCCCGATGTTACTTTAAATTTATATGAGACTTTATTATTTAATTTTACCATCAGTTCGCGGTTACAGAGGTAACTATTCAACCATTTTAGGAATGATCCATGTATACCAAGGGCTTGCAGTTTCGCGAGAAGGATATTAATATTTACTTTATCAAAGGCTTTTGAAAAGTCAGTATATATTGAATCTACTTGTGCACGAGACGTGAAAGCTTCACAGATATAGTGTTCATACAATAGAAGATTGGTTGTGGTAGACCGACCGGTAACAAAACCATGCTGTTCTGGAGTAATAATATCTCTAAACTTAACAGCAATTTTATCTAAGACAATACTTTCAAACATTTTCGGGGTGGTAGACAGTATGCAAATTGGTCTATAATTTAAAACACAATTTTTATCACCTGATTTAAATACAGGTGTCAAGTGATTAAGTTTCCAAGGATCAGGATATATTCCAGTTTGAAGTGACAGATTGAATATGTGTTGAAGTGGAGCTGCTATAAACTGAGCGCATTCCTTTATGAATACCGGTGGAATTTTGTCAGAACCTGACCCCTTCTTACAATCAAGAGATCTGATCTTGGTATTAACATCATCCAGAGAAATGTGGCATGTTGATATGTCAGTTACATTGGTGTATTTAAATTCAGGTATAGTTACATTATCATTTTTCTGTTCATAAACACTTGAGAAATGATCAGCAAAGAGGTCAACTATTTCTTGATCACTGTCAGCATGTTTTCGCCCTGAATACATTGATCTAGGACAGCCGTTGTTGTCTTTAAGAGAATTCACATAATTCCAAAAATGTTTTGGATTTGACTTGATAGTCAGCTCTACATCTGTAATATAATCTGAATAGCATTTTTTAGATAGACTTTTACATTTATTTCGTAAAACAGAAAAAATTTTATAGCAGTCAGTGGAGTAATTGCATTTAAAGTTAATGTGGGCAATTTTTTTACATTGAATGAGTTTTTTTAGTTCAGTACTAACCCATTTTGGGTAACAGTCATTATGTTTTACAATAGAAGTTGGTATGCAATTTTCAATAGTATCATAAAGGTTTGAGTTAAACACATTTGTTGCTTCTTCTACGTTTGTAGACATAAAAATGCGGGACCAATTGAGCGAAGAAAGATATAAGCGCACTTGATTATAATCGGCTTTCTTGTAGTTTAGTTCGTGAACGGGAGGTTGGGGAGTAAGGAGTTCAATGGGTGCCAAATAAATGATCGCTTGTAAAGGGGGATGATGAGAGTCAATGGATACTATTGGTTCACGCGATTCGCTGACATTACTATTATTTATGTTTGATATGACAAGGTCAAGAATTCTGTCATTTATATTTTTAACATGATTTAATTGTTTAAGGTTGAGAAAGTTGATGATATCAATGATTAATTGGGCTTTAGCAGAAATGGGATTTGAAGACTCAGTGGGTTGTACCCAGTTTACATTTGGGAGATTAAAATCCCCAAAAATTATTAATTTTGCATCAGGATATTTCAATTTCAAAGATTCAATTTCATCACAATGATTACAATACACATCAGCACTAACTTGGGGGGGGATATACACACACACAATAATTATTTTTGTTGCTTTGAGTTTCACTAATATAGCTATTTGTTCAATGTTTTTATTTTTTAGTTTTAATAGTTTTGAATGGAACATCTTTCTGATCGATATTAAAACCCCGCCGCCAATAATATTTTCACGATCCAGCCGGTAAACATCGTAGTTGGTGAAGCCTAATTCAGGGGAAGATATTTTTTCATGAAGCCAGGTTTCTGTTAGGCAGTACACATCGTTATTTATCGTTGGAATATTACACCTTAGGGTGTTGAGCTTGGTGCGCAAACCTCTAACATTTTGGTAATAAAATGTTAGTTTCGTGGGGAGTTTTTTGTATTTACAATAACAGGTTTATTGTTCTTATATTTGATTGTGAGACCTATTTCACCGTCTTGGGTTCTTTGGTCTAGGGTTAATCGTAAATTGGCGAGATAGTTCCTTTGCGCTGGAGTTTGATCGGAATAAATTTTAATGCCAGGGTACTCTGTTATGCTATTTTTTTTTCGCAAAATATCAATGGCTTGGGTGGGATTGTCAAGCATCACTTTTAGAGGTCTGGGTTTATCTGTTTTTTTTATCCCGAGACGAAAGGTTGTGATGTTGGCTTTAGTGATGGTTGAGTTTATGGCCGTTAGTGTATTTGATATTCTTGTCGTGTCATCGGTAATTTTGTCAATTTGAGAGCAGGTCAAGCTTTCAGGAAAGTTGAAAATAAATTATTTATTTTAACCTTTTTTTTTAAGTGTATGTATCCATAAATTGATGCATCTATTGTAGAATATATTTAAACCTAGCTGTGAGTTGTTCCATCATCATTTCTAATATTGAGATTGGTTTGTTGATTTGTTTCCAAAAAAATTATTTGTAAATAAATTTTACAAAAATTTTAGATGTGGAAATTTGATAAAGTGTATGTAAATTTGATAAAAGTACATATACCTAGTTTTGTAAAAGAACGTATTAGTTACATTTTGTTAATATACATACATATTATATTTAACTTAATCAAGTTTCTTTTTATTAATATTTATATGTACCTATTAATAATTCACTTTCAGAATATTTTTGTTTGGATTGTAAATAAATAAAATCAATTCAAATTTTATAAATATTTACTTTTATTAGCGTTCCCCATAGTTTGAGGATTGTCGATAATATTGACTACGCTGCCGGCTCGGCCGCTGCTGGCAAAATAGAATGGACGGTATTCATCCACCAGGTAACAAGGTATTAACAAGCGTATGGAAGCATCGGCGAACGGAGATCTCGCTGGGCGCTTCTTACGTATTGCAAGCACCGCGTCATGGCAACAATATTTATTTCAAATTACTTGCCTCGTGCAAATCAGGCCAAAATATGACGGTGCAAGGCGCTCGGTTTTAAAATTTATAAAGCACAAGAATCGAAATATTTCCAGCGTTTATATTCCTCTTAAATATGGAAGTACAGTACTTACATTTATTAATAACATTTGCTGCACACGATTGGTCCTAAAGGAGTTCAAATTTTTAATTCATTCGGCCTCACTATTGAGAAGAGCACGCTGGAAGGCATTATTCTACTCTTCGATAGACTGGATAGACACTTCATACCTACAGTGAATATTACAGTGGAACGATTCAAATTCTTTACCAGGAAGCAAAGAAATAACGGTCAACAAGCTGTTATTATTTGTCTATTTTGTCGTGACAAGCAAAGTGTTACAATAATAATGTCGAGTCAAATTCTGCAAATGCAGAATGCTACGGATATGGTTGGCGAGTGGAAACGTTTTAAGCAATCATTTCTTTTATATATGATGGCGAATAACTACAACGAGGAAAAGGAAATTCAAAAAGTTGCAAGATTCCTACACACAATACTATGTTGAAGACACACCTGACACCATGTTATATTGTGGTGAAATAAGAACACGATTAATAATTGTAATCTGTACTGTATTGGTTGACAATTGACATTACACGAGCCTACGCCGCCCGGGCTTGCGGAGCAAAAGACAATCTTAATGATATACCTAGTGTTACCATATCCAACAATACCTACTTTTTACTTGTATATATTATTATCAAAATTAAATTATAACTTCTTGTAACTGTAACTGACCGGACCTAAGTCCTCCATCACAACACAAGCAAGCATTTTCGGCTTTCTGTGGTGGTGGTAGGAGTTATTGTTGGGTTATTCGTAACCCGGGAATGTTTGTCTTTCTTTAAAAAAAAAAAAAAAAAACTTGACCACGACTACGTGACCCCCCCCCCCTGGCGCCAAAGCTGGATCCGCCCTTGATAAGATAGAGTGTGCTGAAGTAGAAATTTTCGTCGATAATTTATGCAGAATCAAACTCCTGCTATTGTTAGTCGGTACTTAACACCTACATACAAAAATGTAAACTGTGTATTTTATGGAGCATTTTTTTATTTATTTCAAATCAGGATTTGTACAATTTACTATCGAAACGTCACTATCTCAATAACAATAAATTTTTCAAAAATTAGTTTTAACAAACGGTAGTTAGGTACCATGATATATATTTTTAAATGCCAATAAGAATTTCCAAATAAACACGACGATTTTCTTCTCCGAACCACTAAAACGGGCACCATCTTGAAACGGAAACGGAACATGCATACAAGTTTACAGATGAGAAAATGCAAACCTATCGATTTAAAACAGAACTTCACTACGCTCAATCAATAAAACGAATATTTTTTTCGATTACTATGATGTTTTCAAATATTGTCAACAAATTCGTAACCCTGCAAAAGTGTAGATTATAATTATCGGTAAAATTATCGTAAAAAAATGATTGTTCACAAAATGACCGTTGCCAAATGATCGCAAGCAAAGTGATCGTAGGCAAATAATACGAACAAATGGTCATTTACAATCAAATGAGCTTACGATGAAATGATAATTAAGTTCTTTTGCCTTACGATCAAAACGTCGGTTAACCTGGTAAAGTAAGTCAACAAAAACGCCATCTGTATTTGTTTCCCCTGATAGAGGTCCCGTGAAAACTTAGCTCACAAACCATCTTATTATCACAGACTCATAGCAAAGTTAATAAAGCGTTCCCTATTTCATTTGCATTTAGATTAGTGACCATTCTTAGGTGTTGTTGAATCATTATCCGATTAGTTCTGTTTGGTGTTATTGTTATGCGTTAACAGTCGTATTTGATCTGGGAGGCTTGTTCGCGACGTCACATTATTCCCGCCGCGCTCTCGTTTAAGGTACCCACCCACTTACTATTTTACATAATAGAGCTAGGCATTGAACCATTACTAGTAAGAAACCGCGAGCACACGTTGACGCGTGTCGTCAACTTGGTTCACCTATTCTACTGCAAATTGCATCCACACACACTAGTGTCTCGCCATTGTTTCTACCTACGCACTAAATGCATACATTTTATTGTATAGCTGCTTTGATAGTCGTTCGGCGACAGTTGGCACGCTTCCATTCCATAACTCATCATTTCAATTATCCAAATGAAATGAAACTACTAATTTTTGTATTTTTAGTTCAAATATGCGACTAAAAATTACAAGATAGTCTTACAACTATTTTTTCCCAAATTTTTGGCAGCTTAAATATTGATGTTCTAAATGGCAGATATCATAGAATCAAAGAGAATTATTTCAGACAGGAACGCTCATTGCAGTAACATTTCTTAAATATTTTCATCGCTATGCTGTATTCTCTACAATTATTCAATCCACGTACTGTTGGTTCTCAATAATATAACTTACTAATCCTTCAAGAATATCAAACAACTTAAGAAACAAACCTTTTAATACAACTCTGTGCTCACAGTCTAAGTTGCATACAAATATTTCGTAAGAATTATACCAAAAAATTACAACACCATTCCTTAGTTTAACCTCATTCCTTAGTTTAACACTCAATAACAAAGTACCAGCTAGAACCGGCCACAATAACACTTGCTCCGTGCAATTCTCAACTCTAAAAATCAAAATAGCGTTTTTCATTAAGAAAATAAGTGCTCAATCGACGTAGAAAGTCAAGGGCTTTCCACCAATATATCAGTTTCATAATATTAAAACTTAAAATCAACGTAATTATACGGTTTAGTGTTTTTGAAAGTGACAGTTCGGCCCGGTCCAACGGACCCGGTCTTTAAGTTAGTGTTTTAGTACTTAAGTCAGTTCTAATCTAGTAAATAAGAGACCACCCAGACGTTAAAAAACATTTCCCATCGAGTGATATCTGGCACGGTCAATTCAGCATAGTTTTAGATTCCTTTTTTGTGTTAATTTTGACGTTTATGTTTGCGGTAGTTTTTGACAGTTGACGTTTCTTTTCGCGGCTGTTCCGAGTGAAGTTTATACTATTATTAACTAGTGCTTAGTAGAGGATAATAGTTATATTTTACAAAGTGAAAAATAACGCAGAGAAGACCACTCCAGAATTACCTTCCATCTATGGATCAACCGGATGATGCGGGCCCCCCGCACTCTCCCACAATCGCCGCCGCCGAGATCCCGGGCACCAGCTGCAGCAGTCCCAGGCTAGAAATAGGTGATATTTCGGACGAGGATTCGGACAATTCTGAAGAATACTTTAGATCTGGGAAAGAAGCTCTAAGCGATGTCCAGATGGCGCTGGAGGAATTGCAGGACACTTTAGCTGAAAAGCAATGTAAGGTAAGCAAGGAGCAGCAACTAAAAATTGCCAGAAACGTAACTTACGTAATTGGTGCTGTATCACAACTTACATTGGACAGAGAAAAACTGAGAGCTGATCTGACTACTGCCCAGGCTGGTTTGAAAGTGGCCCAGGCGGAAAAACGTTCGGTTGAGGACTGCAACCGTCACCTCGCGGAGAAAATTCAGCAGCTAGAGGCGGACCTAGGACCTGTGATGCGACGTGTCGCTGAAGCGACCATGTCATTTGCGGACATCGCCAAAATAAAAACTAAAGATGCGATTCCATTGCCGATCACTCGTACAGGACAAGCAGTAGGACCTACAAAGCCTACTATATGCGTTTTTCCTAAGCTGGATAGCATTAAAGACAGCGAGGAAACAAAACAAAATGTAAGAAAAACTTTAAAGCCTTCAGCTTTAGGTGTCCGAGTAACCGGCATGAGAAACATACGAAATAAGGGAGTAGCGATTCATACTGCCAGTGTTGAAGACCAACAAAAATTATTAATTGCGCTCACTAATACGAATTCAAGTACTTTAAGCGCACGACTACCAGCAAAAAGACATCCCAAGGTAATAGTTTTCAATGTACCTAGAGAGTTATCCGATGAGAGCTTCCTGAATAGCGCTTTGGCTGGAATTCCAAACATGGAGCAAATGGACACTGGAGAGATGATTTCGAATTGCCGACTCAGCCATTTGGCTGGCGCTCGATCTGGCTCAACCTGTCATCGAGTGTATGAGGTTCCGGCTAAGCTACGTCATCTGTTAGTAGAACAGGAACGGGTATTCGTGGATTGGACGGTGTGCCGTGTACGGACGTGAATCGTGCCCAAGCGCTGAAGCCAGCCGGTATGTGCAACATGCACGAGGTTCGGTAAGGCCGCGGAGCACCCGACGGGAGACAAGGAATGCCCAGCTTATCAAGCAGCACTATCCAGGGACTTGGCAACCATCCACTATGGCTTTAAATAATTATATACAAGATGACTGTGAAGTGGACTTTATAAGAACAAACAATTTGAATCAATGGGTAAAAATGAAATGTAAAAGTGAGATAGGAGATTTAATTTGCATCCAAGTTGATATTAGATCAATATGTAAATATTGGGATGTTTTACATGTATACTTAAATAGTTGCTGGGAGTTTGTAGACATTTTAATGCTATGCGAAACTTCCATACAAACTGACCTTATTGATTTATATGAGATACCGGGCTACACATGCTATAACTACTGCCGCACTAACAAGTCAGGTGGGGGCATTCTACTAGATATTCGGAATAATATTGTATTCAAACAAAAACAACTAGAATCGTTTTATTTTGAAAATGTATTCGGTGTAATTACTCTTCCAAATAATGAACATATTAGTATTTTAGCAATATATCGACCGCCGAATCTTAGCAAACAATCATTTATTAGGGAAATAACATCTGTTTTGACAAGTTTCATAGATCCTCTCGATAATGTTTTGTTCTTTGGGGATGTTAATCTAAATTTTATGAATTACCAAAATCCTGCTGTAATCTCATATGAAAATATTCTAGCTAGCAATTACTTAATCAAATGTATAGACGGCGTGACTAGAGAAGCAATTGTAGACGGACGCGTTACACGCTCATCATCGATCACATTTATGTTAGGTACAATAACGGGCATAAACAAGTGGACGCGTTATCAGCGTGCGTATGCGAGATTGCTATAGCAGATCATTTGTAGCAGTTCAATCTAGCCCCGCTACAGAGATTCTAACACCTGTCAAGAATTTGGACTCGTTGACGTGTCGCTAGCGTTTATGGCAACTTCCTGTGGAAGATCTACACTGGATTGCGGACTCACCAACGCCGCCTACTTCAGTATTCAACAGGCTGCGGTTCCGGGACGTTGTGACTTCGGGAGGACTCGAGCCACAACGCGGGTCGATATATTTTTACGAGCTACCACGACGCCGTAGTTAAATTATTCTACCTTGGTCATCCATCGCTCTACTTATTAAATTTAGCAATGCGGATTGCACTGCTTGGCGCCCTTACGTTAAAATTAAATTATTACGTTTTAATTAAATTATTCTACCTTGGTCATCCATCGCTCTACTTATTAAATTTAGCAATGCGGATTGCACTGCTTGGCGCCCTTACGTTTATCAGGTCAGTTAATTTTAATGTCACCAACCTTATTGTCAATTTCTCAATGTAATCTTAAAATTTCCACCGTTGCATTTCAATCCTTCGGATGATGCACACCCCTGAGATATTAAACTAATGATATAAAGAGTTCTCATGTTACTAAAGTTGTAGGAATAAATATAATTTTGGAATCGTTTTACTCTTTCTTTTTATTCGACATACTTTGTCACCTCATAACATGTTACAATGGCGGCAACGTGCCTTGCACCTTAATATTTCCGCTATTCATTACATCGTCGCAGTTAATATTAAATATGACGAGCAAAAGGAACCTTTAAACATTGCGAAAGAGATTATTGTTTTGTCCCAAAAACGTATAGACAGCCAAATACATAAAATAAATTGGAATTCCTTACTTAATGAACAAGACAGTATTACACTGTATCAAAAAATTAAAAACAATTTTATTAACCTATACGAAAGATGCACAGTATCATTCCTGAAAAACCGAATAAAAGACCAAACAGTATCAAAAATTGGATAACTACTGATATTTTAGAAAAAATTAAAAAAAGAGATTTGCTATTTCGAAGGTGGAAGAATTCACTAACCAATAAAAATTACGAAAATGAATACAAGGCCTTTCGAAATAATGTTAACAAACTAATTACTAAACAAAAATTATATTTTTTTAAAGATAAATTTAAAACATGTTTCAATAACACAGTTCAGTTTTAACGTCACGATGACGGAAAAAGTGAAAAAATCGTTATTAATGAACTTCTTACGTTTTTATTCAATAAAGTAGATGTGCTAGATGAAGTGTCAATCGTACAAATCTGTTCCACGCACTTCAGTGAAGACGAGGTGGAACTATCGAAAGATCTCCTGTACTCAGAGGTTGACGACAGAAGAATTACCAGGAAGGGCGATGGAAAAAAGGTAAAGAACCTTTATGATATGATGAAAATTATAAAAGAAACCGATCCAACAGATATGCCAACTTTTGTGGCTAAAAACCTGCACAAATTACCTCCAGTTTGTTTTGATTCAGTTGACATAACCACACTTTTAAAAGATATTGTGTCTTTAAAAACTGAGCTCTTTACAATAAAGGCACAAATGTGCAAACAAAATGATGTAGATGAGCTACGAGAGCAGATGACCCTTTTGAGGACCGAGTTGAAATCAATAAATGTCAATAATCAAAATGATAATCCTAAATGTATCGAAGAAATGCCCTTGGTCAATGTCAAGGTCACGGAGCAGGACAGTATTAGTACGCACACCAAACAAAAGACGTACTCTAATGCACTAGCTAGTAAATCAAACGTAGGAACCCAGAAACCGTTAGACAACGGCCCGCGGTCCGATGCAAAGATATTTCGGAATTATCAAAACAACGATAATACAGGTTTTACAATGGTGAAAAAACGAAAAATTAATAAAAATCACAAGGGAACAGGGCCCATATCTATGATCAAGGCAGCTCCTCTAAGAACGGCAATCTATGCCTCAAGATTTGCAACAGAAACGAGTGCTGATGACCTCAAAAACTATGTTACTTCTAAGAACCAATCTTTTATAGACGTAGAATGGCTCAAACCATTCAAACCGACCCCGTTCAAAACATTTAAAATAACAATCCTCGCGCAGAAAATCAGTGTTTTTATGGAAAAAGATTTTTGGCTCGAAGGAATAGTGTATCGAATCTACAAAGAAAGAAATCACAGCTCAGACAAAAGTTCAAACAATACATAAACAATGGATCCTCTTAAAATTATTAGTATCAATTGCAGATCAGTGAGAAGGACAGTGAAATTTATTCACGAAATATGTGAAGAATATGATGTCATTCTATTACAAGAAACATGGCTATTACCCACTGACATAAATTATCTTTCAGAAATACACCCAAAATTTTCAAGCTTGGGCACATCTGCCATAGATACATCTACCGGCATACTTAGAGGGCGTCCTTACGGCGGAACGGGCCTATTGTGGCGGAGCGCAATAAGGGCCAAGGCTATCGACTGCAATGACAATAGGTTATCGGGAATAGAAATAAAGCTGGATAAAGGATTGTTGTGCATTCTCACAGTTTACATGCCAACTTTCTGCAATGATAACATACCCGAATTTTCAAGATGCCTGGCAAACCTGCATTCACTTATTGAAGATAAACAATATACAAACTGCCTTATTATGGGTGATTTTAATGCCGATCCAAGAACATTATTTGGGAAAGATTTATTATCATTCTGCAAAGAAAACAAATATCACTGCATCGATATTGAAAAAATGCCTGAAAATTCTTACACATATGTTAGTGATGCACATAACACAACAAGCTGGTTAGATCACTGTATAGGGACAGCCACAATTCAAAAGATGACAAAAAATATTTGGGTAAAGTACGATGTTGACTGGACAGATCACCGGCCCATGTCAATTTGTTTAGAAACAACAGGTATAACCGCAACGGAGGAAATTTCCCCGATGGCTTTAGATCCAGTAAAATGGAGAGCACATAATACTTCGCAGATCATGTCCTATTCTGCAACTGCATCATTTTTAACAAACCGAATTAAATGCAGCAGCGGGGTCGAACTCTGTAAAAAGTCAGGATGCAAAAATAAGTTTCATAAAGATGCCATAGACGAACTATATGGGAGGAATGTAGAGTCACTAAGTACTGCCGCTAAAAACGTCTTTGAAAGTGGGCGCAAACATAATAGAACCACATCCAAACATATTCCTGGATGGAACGACAATGAATCGATTCATTATGAAGCATCACGAAATGCACTTATGAAATGGATTGAAAATGGAAAACCCCGGTCGGGTCCCTTGGCAGAAAATAGAAAAATACTGAGAAGAAAATTTAAATATGAATTAAGAAAATGTCAAAAAACAGCGGAACAAATAAAAATGGACAAAATATCAGGTGCAATTGAGAACAAAGACTTTAAAGAATTTTGGCAAAAAACAGGCAACGTTTTAAAAACTAAAGCACAGATATCCACTCATATTGAAGGAGAATCGGACGCAGAAAAGATTGCTAATATTTTCATAACCAACTTTTCAAAAATATCGGAAAGAAACGAATCCACCATCTTAGAAAAACCATGCGAAGATGAGGACGAAAACATAATCGTTACGAAAGATATGGTCAAAACAGCTGTAAAACGAATGAAAGCTGGAAAATCGCCCGGTTATGATAGCCTGAGCATTGAACATGTTAGAAATGCAGGTGAAAAAATATACACGCTTCTAGCAACGCTATTCACACAGATACTTCAACATATGCATATGCCAAGAAACTTCTCACGTACAATTATAGTACCGTTAGTTAAATCCAGACAAGAAGACATATCCAGTGCTTCCAACTATAGGCCGATATCTCTAGCCACAATAATATCCAGAATATTTGAAAGGGTTTTACAAACTTACATAGAACCCAAACTATTTACGTCCGACAACCAATTTGGTTTTAAACCTAAATTGTCAACAGATATGGCGATATTCAGTTTGAAACAAAGTATCGAATATTATAAGGCAAGAAAAACAACAGTGTATGCTTGCTTTCTAGACCTAAGTAAAGCTTTCGACCGAGTATCTCATGCACTGCCTTGGAAAAAACTAAAAGAAAGGAATGTACCCAGTTCAATAATTAACATTCTGGCGATCTGGCATCATCAACAAGAGAACCAAGTTATCTGGAAAAATAAAATGTCAGTACCAGTAAATACGAAATGCGGCGTCAGACAAGGGGGAAGCTTATCACCAATCCTATTTAACGTCTATATGAATGATTTAAGCAATAAACTCACCTCGGCGAATGAAGGTTGTTACCTGGGAAACATTTGCGTAAATAACATTGCGTACGCAGATGACATGGTTATTTTGTCTCCAAGCATTAAAGCATTGAGAAAGCTATTAAAGATATGCGAAGAATATGCCGCTGAACATAACATGGTCTACAACCCAACTAAATCTGTGTTACTAGTACATATTTAAAACGGGCGCAGGCCCTACAAAAGTACTACCCGTCAGCCTAAACGGCACAAAAATAACTGAAAAACCGGAGGTCAAATACTTAGGACACATCGTAACAGCGGAGCTCAATGATGATATGGATATTGAGCGACAGAGAAGATCACTGTGCATCAGAGCAAATATGATTTCTCGACGATTTAACAAGTGTGGCCCGAAAGCAAAAATGCAACTTTTTAACACATACTGCACGAGCCTATATACCTCGGAGCTGTGGACCAACTTCAACAAAGCATCTCTAAAAAGAATGGAAGTACAGTACAACAATTCCTACCGAATAATTTTTGGGCTGTCCTGGTGAAAAAAAGTGATTTCAATGAAACAGTGAACACGTACATCTTTTTAGATAAATTTAAATTAAAAAATGAACTATGTGCTATATACGGGAGAGATGGTGCAGTGGCAATCTTGCAACTATTTTATACAAATAATTTAGTCGAGTCGTTTTCGGAGTGTGTTAAGCTTTTAAAAATAATATGTACAATACCTATGACATCTGTGGAAAGCGAAAGGTGTTTTTCTACCCTAAAACGAATGAAATAATTCTTGCGAAACACGATGAGTCAAGACCGTTTGAAATGTTTGAATGCTTTATCTGTACTTACATAGAATTGAAAAATAATTTTTGCAAACAATCCCAAATTTCACTTCAAAAGTGATAGAAGTTTTTGCTCTTCACAAACAACGTAGAATAGACTACATAATCTACAAATAAGGTAGGTGGAATAATTATTTTTTACTTTTTGTCATATTGTTTTTATTTTGGATTTTCAGTGAACCACCATATTTTTAGGGCAGCGGCCGCCACTGCTCGCATTATAATATCACCATTTACTTCTTAAAAGTAAAATCTGCTTTTGAATGAATAGACATTTTTACATGGGAGCGCAAATTACTCGCCACGTTATGAACAAATTTGCGAAGTCCACAGAGTCGAATATTTCGTTTAAGTATTTAGTTAAGACACTTTTATAAATGTTCATAATTTACTTCCCAGCAACCAACCAGCTTTGTGTTTCGCGTCCAGACGTTTCTCGATGTGATAGTATATGTTTCTAAAACTGATCTATATTATACGATGTGAATATGCTTAAAATAAAGTAAAATAATGCTTATATATGGAATGTAATACGACAATTGGGTTTATTCTATTTTTCAAATCTATTTTTACAAGTTTTCATAGTACAAATCAACATTTTGCCGTGTTATTTCGTAAAATGAACCGATGATGCCTCGACCATAGTTCGCACAAGAATGATGACGTCACGTTTTCAAATTTCACTTGAGGCCATACGCGAGCACAGCCGGCTCCAATGGAACCGGTATGGGGAGTGGGGATAATACGCTTTTAATCACACAGGTCTACTAATATTCATATGTCTATGGCGGTCACCAACTAAAAATGACGTCTTCTTACAAAAATATGTGAAGGAACAAGAAGGTTCTAAAAAAGAATTGGCATTGATATTAGACTGCCGTACTCGCTGGAATAGCCTTTTGAATATGTTAGAACGATTCTACAATTTGAAGAATTGTATTGATAAAGCATTAATCGATATTGAATCTGAGATTAAAATCAGCGATAATGAGTGGTTCATAATTAAAGATCTCATCGCTAACTTGCAAACTTTTAAATTAGGAGTTGAGGCACTTTGTAGGCGAGAGTCAACGCTTATAACTGCGGACACAACAGTTCGATTTATTTTGGATAAATTGCAACAACAAAACACGTGTTGAGTAACCAGTTGTCACAGACTCTACATGAACGTATTCAAGAACACCGCACTGATTTAACAGGAGTTTTGATTTATTTGCAAAATCCGAAAAAGTACGACGAAGAAGCTAAAAATACAGACCGTACTTATACATTCTTCATGCCAAGAAAAGTTGCAATACGCCAAGAAATAAAGAATATAATAGAAAGAGTCGTAGTTCAAGACGATGAAAATGAAACATATACAGATGACTTCGAAAATACATCTGCTACTGATACAGATTCCACTATTCCCACTCTAACGCTAAAAGACGAACTGGAAAAACAACTTCTACAAGAAAAAGAAATATTCAAGAAAAAGCCAGACAGCAAAAAAAAGGACTTTGAGAAAATTTTGAAGAAGGAAATGATTTGACTCCGAAGGTATCAGAGGAGAGTACCTGACGCTCGCCTATGAGTATATCCTGACGGTGCAGCCTACTAGCGTAGAAGCCGAGAGAGCTTTTTCAGCAGCAGGTTATATTTGTAGTTCGCTCAGAAGCAGGCTCGGATATGACACAATTAATGCCATTTGCTTTTTAAGAGCGTACTTTCAAAACTTATACCATAGGTTGAAATTTTTTATAATTTTTTTTTTTATTCTTTTCTTTTTTTCTTTTCTCACTTTAATGAATAATGTTGTTCAAACAATGTTTTGTTATTTTTTTTAATGTTTGTGTTAGAAATGTTAAATAAAAGTTGATTTTTACCCAAAAATCTGTAGTTTAAATTTGATTTTAAACATTATTTCAAAGATGCGGGATCCCGCGGGATTGCAATCCCTAAATGCAATGAATATTATCAGGGAGAGCGATTTTAATCTCTCCAAGTATAAAGTATGGTTAAAGCTCGGATCGGCCGCGTGCACAGATTTGCAAACGGACGAAAATACGTTTTTGTATGTATTTTTTAAAACACTGGAAGCGCGTCAATCTAGCCATTTGTACCAAGAATTAGCTGATTCTCGTGTGACACATGCCGCCGACATAACCCGATCATTGCCGAAGATTACCGATCGATGAACCTTGACCCGAGGTTACACGAATACATCCGAAGTTCGTCGAACTTCGAAATTCATCGATAGTGGACAATAGATCACAGATCAGCTGGCGTCGTTATCGCGAGTCGTGACGGAATTATTATCATTGTTTTGGTATTGATTTATCGAGTAATTTGATCAAGCTAAATACTGAACTTAATCCTTTTAATTTGTAACTTTATAAGAAATAAAAATGAGTGTAATCAGTGTCGAATATATAAGAAATAATAACAGTTTGTTTGAAAATAAATTATTTATTAAAAATTCCGGTCCACCTTGCCCAGTGCTCGTGATTAAGCAAGAGTGTAAATCTAAATCAAGAGCTTTTACTCGAGTGTTTGACAAAAAACTTTATGATAAAGCTTTTTGGTTGTGTGGTTGTGACATAGTTAATCGCTTTTTTTTGTTTTCCGTGTCTTGCGTTTGGTGGAGATGCAACTTGGACGTTGAGTGGGATTAATGATTTAATGTATCTATCAGAGAAGTTGAAAAAGCCCAATTCATCTACTTTACATTTACAAAATGTTATGAGTTTAGCCGTTTTAGATACAGTTGACATTCGTCAACAGTTGGATTCTGGATACCGTGAGCAAACAACATAATGCAATGGTTGACAAAAATAGATATATGTTGTCTAAATTAATAGATTGTGTCATATTTTGTGGAGCATTCGATTTGGCATTGCGCGGTCACGACGAAACCCCTGATTCGATAAACCCTGGTGTATTTCGCGGCTTAATAGATTTCGTAGCAGAATTAGATGCAGTATTAAAACAACATTTAGATTTTAAAGGGACATCAAAGACTATTCAAAATGACATATTGGATTCTATAATGGAAGCACAGAAGTGAAACGACAAATTATGGAATGTGAATTTATTGCGATTCAAGCAGATGAAACTACAGATGTCTCTACGAAATATTTTATTCCAACCTCGCATTGCGCTGACGGTTTGTATACAGCCATCTCTGAAGAACTTCAAGGTTTGAACATCAGTTCAAATAAATTGATAGCTCAATGCTATGATGGAGCCTCATTTATGAGTGGAAGGGTTGGAGGGGTTCAAGCAAAAATTAAGGCTAATTTTCCATTTGCTAATTATGTTCATTGCTATGCTCATCAGCTGAATTTGATAGTCGAAAAAAGTGTTTCACAAAGCAAAGTAATAAAAACGTTCTTCACACATCTTCACGCATTTCCAATTTTTTTTTCGAGGTCTCCTAAACGAATGAATGTTAAACGATGTAATGAAACAGAAAATCCCTTCTGCCCCACCAACAAGATGGAATTACAACATAAAAACTGTGAAAACTGTTTCGGCATACTCAGAATTGTTGATACAATGTATGGAAACTATTTTAGATCAAAATAATAATGATTCGAATACTATAAACCAGGCCAGTATGTTATTGCATTATCTTAAGGATGAACAGTTTATATATTGGTTAGGTTTCTTCAACAAGATTTTACCCCATTGTGACATTTTGTTTCAACAATTACAATCACGCTCTTTGGATACCATCATGATTAAGATATATATATGTATCAATTTGAAAAATGCATTCAGACAGTTCGTGATTCCATAGACCAAACAGGTGAGCCCAAAGCAAATAGAAATAAAACGGTGAACTATGCAACTTGCATCGAAGTATGTGATATTATCTTACAACAGATCAAAGACAGATTCGAGTTTACTAACCATTTATTAGCATCAAAATTATTTGATTGTGAACACTTTACTCAATATAAAGAAAACTTTCCTCAAAGTGATTTCAATGAAACAGTGAACACGTACATCTTTTTAGATAAATTTAAATTGAAAAATGAACTATGTGATATATACGGGAGAAATGATTTCTCTAACGCCGATGGTGCAGTGGCAATCTTGCAACTTTTTTATAAAAATAATTTAGTCGAGTCGTTTTCGGAGTGTGTGAAGCTTTTAAAAATAATATGTACAATACCTATGACATCTGTGGAAAGCGAAAGGTGTTTTTCTACCCTAAAACGAATTAAATCATTCTTGCGAAACACAATGAGACAAGACCGTTTGAATGCTTTATCTGTACATAGTATTGAAAAAAAATTTTTGCAAACAATCCCAAATTTCACTTCAAAGTAATAGAAGTTTTTGCTCTTCACAAACAACGTAGAATAGACCTTATCTACAAATAAGGTAGGTGGAATAATTATTTTTACCCATAATCTTTTTATTTTGGATTGTCAGTGAACCATCACCTTTTTAGGGCAGCGGCCGCCACTGGTCTGAAATGCACATCCAGCGAAGAAACCGAGGTCAGCCACGAAGAAGGCAGTGAAGATGAAGCCACCACAATCTTCTGATGTTTTCAGCGCCCTACATGTTCTCCAGTGGAGCATATCGGTGAGCCCGCAGTTGCCATTTGCCGCGTTTATGCATTTAAATGCCTTCATTAGAATTATTGTTCCTCATAATGACGATACAATGAATAAAACAAAACAAGGCACAATAAAGGATTACTTTAAGAGTGGGTTATAGGGCATAATGGTGATTTGCTGGAAAATGGCTTAATACTACCTTTCGTATGTCATTCTCAGACTTCATATTTTTTTATACCAATTAATGGACTATTATTTTTCAGTCTGCCTATTTTTTTTGTAGTTGTTGTAGGCACTCGACTATAAAAAATAAAAACATTGATACACCATACAACCCACTTTTAAAACTTCGATCCATGATTATCGCATTAAAAACGGTTTTACACAATATTTTTAATTTAAAATATGTATATAATACACACATCTGTAGAAGTACGGCCTCTTATTATCGTTATGATATCTGTGGATATTAACAATTAAATAAATACTTCATCTTGCACCAAATTTTCAACACATTTACACTGTTTTACTTATTACGGGTGAGAAGCCCCCGAGAACGGTAGTGAGACTATACGCTCCTTGTTTTACGGCGTATATATTTCTAAAATGCCATCAAAATGTTTCATTTCTGGGTCTAAAAGTAGAATACCGACTCACTTGAAGCATTGCAATAATTTTAGGAAGCTACAAAAACGCTAAGTACTCACAAATACTCTTTTTTCACGTAAATTTGTCGCATTGTATTTTTTGAACTGTCATATTCTTTGAAACGAATAAAATACAATATTCAATGTGCATTGTGCGTACCTTTTCCTAACGGTTAGCACGAACGTCACGATGTTGATTTGCGTGCCCTTTATGCAAGTGTGAGAATTCATTGTCGCTCTGACTCAGTTGTGAGCGCGTTTGGTAATCAAACCAAAAATTACCATCTCACGCCAAATCATTTTTAGTTTGGTAAAATCGGCAATTTTAAGTGATAACAAGTCAAGTTTTTCACTATTCCGACCTTACATGGTAAGGCGTATTCATATAAGGAGTAAACAAGTTTATTACCGTTTTTTTATCTTTAGATTAAACAGACAAAAAAAACTTTTTAAGTAAATTTACGATTATATCACCTTTCTGCGTATACACACGTAACCATTCACACTTTGTCAAATCAAAGATATTCTATCTATGTATTGTGTTGTAAAGTTCCAAATAATAAGGGTTTTTTAGGAAACAATTTTTTCCCTACCGAGAAAACACAAGGCCTCTAAGTCTATAATAGCCAGGTAACATTTTAAACACCCAAATGAGGCAAAAATTGTGAGGCGCATATGTCGCCATTCTATTTGTATAAAGAACAGTAACTTTAAATTCAGTAAATTTAAAAGATTCACCATTTCATATATTTATTACGCGTCAATACATCTTAAACAATAGGTCGAATCGTGGATTCGTTGAATAATATTTGTATTTAGGTATTATATTTCAACCCATTGACGTAATTTTTTTCAATAGCGTTGGTCGTTAAATGAATATAACTATTATTTCCAACGGCTAGTTATATTTTGATACAGTACTAGTATGCCTTGCACGATACTGCCATGATTAAAACAGATTATTGTTTAGTTAACACTGAACAATTTAACAAATATATAAATTTAAAAAAAACTTTCTTTTATTTTTCGAGGTCAATATTATTAATATGTATAGCTGATATTCTATCAAATATAAAATTTTTAAATCTACCAAATAAATCCGCCTTCGATTTTCTCGAAAACGAAAGCTCAAATAAAAAAAGATCATAACCCAAAATGGACTTTAAATGAAAGGTAGATTCATTCACAAGTTATACCGTATTATAATTATACCAAGAGTTTCCGAATACCTTTCTTTGTATAGGAAATGTTTCTGAAATGCGATTCGTAAAGCCAAAAGCCGTTCAAATCTAATTAGATTTAACAACAGCAAGTGAATGATAAACATTTATAAAAAATGTCAAAGTAAATGCTTTACCAAAATAGTAGGTTCTGCAAATAAGTCATACCTTTTTACTAAGCTGTTTGTTTTACTTAATATTTCCGATTTCCAATTGCGTACGTGATGATGCGCGACATGATCATGACGCACAATTGACGTTGTATTTTGACAAGTTCATTAATGTACAACTACCGCCCTCTAGCGACAAAAAAACGAAGAGATTTTGACAGTTTGAGAAAATCCGCTGGCATATAACAAGCGCTTAAGTGAATCTGTGATGTCTTTTTTGTTGCTGATTTAATTTTGTGTTAAAGGTTTTTTTTAAGTTGTAATTATTGAAAAACAGAAATTATTTTATTCTAATATTATAAAAACAAATGAATTTAAATATTCAATTGTTTTTGAAAATTCTTGTTGTTTTTATTTCATATAATTTGTACACCAATTGCCCATAGTTATTATGTTATGACTTAAATTCTTATTAACATTGAAAAAATAATGTAGGTAAATATTGAAGGTCAACAATAATTAAAATTTAATATGTTAACGACTTCGCAGGAAATTCTAAAGTTGTGGAAGTTGGCCCATCAATATGTACCTACTTGCATTCCCCATAATCTATTGTTTGTGTTATGTCAATACCGAATATAAATCATGGAAAACATTAACAGTTTAAACAAATACTAATGGTATAGACATTAGCGATGATAATTTGAATATTGAAATGCAAGTTAATTTTAAATGTTTTCATAATATATCATGGATTATTCGATATACGTAAATCTCTGTCACGACAACTGTAAAAATAGTTTTTTTTAATAAAATATTAAAAGTATATTTGAGAAGAGCTCTCTGCTAACAAGATAAGTATGTAGTGAGTGGGCTGGCTAGAGCTTCAATTGTCAACAGAGGACAGTTTACCTTTAGTAGGCAGCAGACCTTTGGTCTTCTAATGGATTACATTAAAATATTAAAAGTATATTTGAGAAGAGCTCTCTGCTAACAAGATAAGTATGTAGTGAGTGGGCTAGCTAGAGCTTCAATTGTCAACAGAGGACAGTTTACTTTTAGTAGGCAGCAGACCTTTGGTCTTCTAATGGATTACATTAAAATATTAAAAGTATATTTGAGAAGAGCTCTCTGCTAACAAGATAAGTATGTAGTGAGTGGGCTAGCTAGAGCTTCGATTGTCAACAGAGGACAGTTTACTTTTAGTAGGCAGCAGACCTTTGGTCTTCTAATGGATTACATTAAAATATTAAAAGTATATTTGAGAAGAGCTCTCTGCTAACAAGATAAGTATGTAGTGAGTGGGCTAGCTAGAGCTTCAATTGTCAACAGAGGACAGTTTACTTTTAGTAGGCAGCAGACCTTTGGTCTTCTAATGGATTACATTAAAATATTAAAAGTATATTTGAGAAGAGCTCTCTGCTAACAAGATAAGTATGTAGTGAGTGGGCTAGCTAGAGCTTCAATTGTCAACAGAGGACAGTTTACCTTTAGTAGGCAGCAGACCTTTGGTCTTCTAATGGATTACATTAAAATATTAAAAGTATATTTGAGAAGAGCTCTCTGCTAACAAGATAAGTATGTAGTGAGTGGGCTAGCTAGAGCTTCAATTGTCAACAGAGGACAGTTTACTTTTAGTAGGCAGCAGACCTTTGGTCTTCTAATGGATTACATTAAAATATTAAAAGTATATTTGAGAAGAGCTCTCTGCTAACAAGATAAGTATGTAGTGAGTGGGCTGGCTAGAGCTTCAATTGTCAACAGAGGACAGTTTACCTTTAGTAGGCAGCAGACCTTTGGTCTTCTAATGGATTACATTAAAATATTAAAAGTATATTTGAGAAGAGCTCTCTGCTAACAAGATAAGTATGTAGTGAGTGGGCTAGCTAGAGCTTCGATTGTCAACAGAGGACAGTTTACTTTTAGTAGGCAGCAGACCTTTGGTCTTCTAATGGATTACATTAAAATATTAAAAGTATATTTGAGAAGAGCTCTCTGCTAACAAGATAAGTATGTAGTGAGTGGGCTAGCTAGAGCTTCAATTGTCAACAGAGGACAGTTTACTTTTAGTAGGCAGCAGACCTTTGGTCTTCTAATGGATTACATTAAAATATTAAAAGTATATTTGAGAAGAGCTCTCTGCTAACAAGATAAGTATGTAGTGAGTGGGCTAGCTAGAGCTTCAATTGTCAACAGAGGACAGTTTACTTTTAGTAGGCAGCAGACCTTTGGTCTTCTAATGGATTACATTAAAATATTAAAAGTATATTTGAGAAGAGCTCTCTGCTAACAAGATAAGTATGTAGTGAGTGGGCTAGCTAGAGCTTCAATTGTCAACAGAGGACAGTTTACTTTTAGTAGGCAGCAGACCTTTGGTCTTCTAATGGATTACATTAAAATATTAAAAGTATATTTGAGAAGAGCTCTCTGCTAACAAGATAAGTATGTAGTGAGTGGGCTAGCTCGAGCTTCAATTGTCAACAGAGGACAGTTTACTTTTAGTAGGCAGCAGACCTTTGGTCTTCTAATGGATTACATTAAAATTTGCAGACGAAAATGAACACAAATAATTGAGACAATGCTTTCGAGTAATATTTTCACATTAAAAAGATTGTTTCTACCATCCGCATTTCAACCGTAGGCAAAGGCAATGGTTTACCCCGCTTCCAGGAAATATTTTCGTATTATGTAAAAGGGTTTTTTCCACCCGCCGTATTTCAAGTATAGGCAAAGGCAGCGGTTTACCCTTCTATTCAATATGCAAGTGCTAGCTTTATTTGACAATTCGATGCGAGCAAAGCGCTCGCACCTGTTAGTTTTTTGAAAGGATAGAGTTGTATTCTTCACTCTTCTTCATTTTATGTAGGAGAGATAGAGATACAACTCTATCCAGAATTACACTGTTATGATTTTTCTTTGGTTTTGGTTGCCGCATGTGACAGCAAATAGTGAACAATCTTGATCAATGAATATTGAATGTTGTAGCGCACCGTTTTTACGCTTGCCACTACACCATCTCTTTTCCCCGTACAGCGCCATCCTGCTAACCCAAACCTAGGCGAACCAGGCTGCGCAAACGCCCTCTGCGCATTTCCCACTCTCGAGTTGCCACATAAACCACGCCCCGCCACAAGGAATGGCCTATATAAAGAGCTGCGGACCTTAATTCAGCCAGTTCGTCTGCAGCTCGCCCTTGGCTAGTGCACTCTCGTCCTTTGGCACGACCGTCTAAGCAAAGCACCAACCAGACCCCGACTGCTGCCTTAGTTGCGCTTCGTCCTATGGTACGACCCTCTAAGCAGAACACAGTCGCCGCCGCCCGTTACCATAACGGCACAAGTCAGTTTTGTTGCTCCCAAAGACTAATCGGCAAGGTTCCCTACGATCCCGTGCTCAGTTAATTATTATTGTGATTTGATACATTGTGACTATTTTTACTATATCGTCGCTGCTCTGACTCAACCTCGTATCTACAGTTTTTGCATTTTTAAGATAAAATTATAAACATCTGCGCATTTTTCTTGCGCATTTAATGTACAAACACGTATCTTCCTTAAAAATATTATTTATTAGTTATATTGATAAAACTCAAACTCGTATCTGGTTTGTCGAATGCAGCAAACTCGTATCACAAAATACGAGTTTGCGATCTGTTTTGTCGTGCGAATAGTGTCTGAAGCACTCTGAAGTTAGCGCAGCATTCTCGTATCTACGCGTGACAGGTCGAGTCTTGTAAACATCCACTGTTGATTTTGTGTGTTTATAATAGTTATTTGAAGTTAAACATAGTGAAAGTTTTTTTATTAGTGAATATACATTGTATAGAGTAAGTTGTTTTAATTTTAATCATAATATTTAAAGAGCATTCTGTAATAATGACAATATATTATAGCTAGTACTTAACCTCACATATTATCAAAAATTCAATTGCAAATTTGTGAGAACTTGCTTATTTTAATTGAAATATTTACTAAATATAAGTTTAACTTATACATGCAATCAATTTAACCATGAACTTTCCTACAGAAAATGAAACGAAACAATACAAGGAGTACTCGTTTATTGCAACTAGCGATGAACAATACGAGTATACCACATAATCCGGATTCTATTGAGTGCCTTTCCCTAATGAATCAACCATCTTCGTCAAGACAAGCTGATGAACGGGAGTTGATGATGTATAGCGAAATAATTTTGGATAAAGATTTCTGTGAAACTGTTATGGAGCAGGCAGCCGAGTCAAGACAAAATAATCAACATGAGATGATCGAGGGAGGAATTTTAAACGAAGTTACCGGTTTATTTTATTCATCTGCAGAAACAGACAATGTTTCAATAATGAATCAGTCTTCCAGTGAAGTTGGTCTAGCATTCCTTGCCGACATTGATGAAAACACAATAACTTATTACCTGGACGAAGCATCAGGTTTATTAATTGAAACTCGCAATGAAGTTGAGGTTGAGAAGAGTCGAGCACGAAAAGGTTTAGGAAAACCTGCCGCCTGGAAGCGAAATAAACTAATAAAAGCCAGAGAAATTGGACATGAGTATGAGAGCATTGAAAGGAAAAAGGCAGCCAGAGGAAAACCTTGTAATAAAATAGTCCGTCAAGCTCGTGCTTTAAAACCCAGGTGCGATAGTTTGAAATGCACTCGCAGTAAACATTTAACTCTTTGCACGCGGCCGTATCAACTGTTGTTACGGCAAAAAGTCCATACTCACACGCGGCCGTATCAACAGTTGATACGGAAACTTTGAATGCCGATATTCCAGCGGTCTTTTGACATAAATTTATTTCCCGCTCGCTTGAACATTTGTAGAACTATCACTATGCTGACATCTACAAGAATTTCTCGAAAATAAAATTGTGTTTCATTTAAAAACATCGATAATCAAGTGAGCCTCTTTGCGCCTTCGAGTGCCATAGTTTACAATTTTGTCAACGGATGGCGTTAGTTCAATTTTGTTATTATTTTGTGACATAAAATTTACGTGTCCAGTTTTAGAAAAAGTTTTCATAACAAAAAATGATAAGTGCTCATGGTGTTCCACTTGTGTCTATCAACGCAGTGGCCTAATTACACACACGCCGAGCGAATGGCGGGACCACATTCAAAAGATACGGTACGTCTTTGTATGAAATTTTATGATTTTGTTTTTATAAACATCCAAGAGTGTTGACACACGAGGATTTGTTATCATATTGTGGAGAATAATCTGTTCTGTCTATATAGTCCAATAAATCATGCCAGAATGCTATAATTTGACATTTAATTGCGTGCATAGGTATTTGAAAATATGTACCGCGTACGGGTATAGATAAAACGGAGCAAATTAACGCGTTCAAAAGGTTAAGGCGGTGTGATGTTATCAGTAACAGTGAAAGGCAGAGTATTTTTAATTCCTTCTGGGAGTTCATGACGTGGCCACAAAGAAAAGCGTATGTGAACGCACTGGTAGAAAAAGTTCCAGTTCAACGAAAAACTAACAAAGTACTATCACGACGGGAAAACACCCAAATACTATTTAAAAAATGAAAATGCACGTGTGCCTGTCTGCAAACGGATGTTTTTGTCTACTTTGTCGCTAGGAGAGTGGACTGTTCTTAACTGGGTAAAAAAAGGAAACAGTCATGGTATAATTTCTGAAGTTAAAAGTGTTGAACGCATTAATAAAAAGAAGGCTTCGAAGGTAGAGCATATCAAATACTTTTTAAGTAAGCTGCCAAAACTGCCTTCTCACTATTGCAGAGAGAGCTCTTCGAAGCAATATTTAGAGATGATGTATGCATCAGTTAAAGATGTATACAGAGCATTTGAAATGTATTTTTCTGATAATGATAAACCTTCTGAGGAGAAAGGAGGATATAATTTATTCCGGAAACAAGTCGATGCCATGCAACTTGGAATATTTCAGCCACGTAAGGACCAGTGCGACACGTGTTTTTCACATAAATTAGGATTTGTTTCTTCTGAAGCTTTTGCACAACACATTGCAGAAAAGAACTTGGCCAGAGATGAAAAACGAAGGAACAAGGAAATGGCGATTGCCGGACTTCAGAACATGTTTACTGTCGATGTTCAAGCTGTCCAGCTTGTACCATCCTTACCTGCAGGATCTTTATATTTTAAACAGAAACTGGCTTGTCACCAGTTTACAATTTATGTTGTTGTAACATCAAATGTCACCTGCTATGTTTGGCATGAAGGAGAAGGAGGAATGGATGCCAACATATTCTCTTTGTGCATACTAGATTACGTTGAGAACCCTATTACTAACAAAAATGTACCGATAGTATTTTTTAGTGATGGTTGTGCAGCGCAGAATCGCAATGTTATACTGTCTAATGCTCTTTTACATTATTCCAAAAATAATAATGTCACTATCTTACAAAAATACCTCGTGAGAGGACATACACAAATGGAATGCGATTCTGTACACGCTACCATTGAAACCCGCAAAAAAAAACAAAGAATTACATGCACCATCCAATTTTGTCCAAATTATTAAGGAATCTAGGATTAATAAGCCGTATCAGGTGAAATATGCTGACCATAAATTCTTTAAAGATTATTCCAATATAACCTATTACAAATCTCTAAGACCTGGAGCAAGAGTAGGAGAGCCGCGTGTTGTGGACATACGAGCTATAAAATACAGTCTTGCTGACGGTCTTCAATTTAAATTGTCATTTAAAGAAGATTGGCAATGTCTCTCGCGTCGTCAAAGCTATGTTCCTGAAGAAGTATTAGTAAAGCCCTTGTTATCGGGGCCAGTACCAATTAAACTGAGAAAATTCAGAGATCTACAATCCCTCAAAGATGTTATACACAGAGATTATCATACATTTTATGATAATTTGGTTCATTCAAATGATTAAGGGTGAACAATTTTAACCCAAGATTTCTTTTGTTGAACAAATTTATTGTTATATTAAAATCTATTTTTTTACTTTTATATTCTTCAAGGTCTTATGTGAAATCTTTTATACCTTATTCACTAATAAATGTTTTTAAAAATATCTAACACTCTGTTTTTGTAGATACGAGGTTGAGTCAGAACAGCGACGATATGTGATCTGTGAACTTACCTTAAGGCGATCTCATATTCCAGGTGACCTTCGAATTCGGAAGGGGCGCGGCCTATTGGTGTTGGTTATAGAAAACTTGAGAACCAATCAGAGAAAGCCGAACGCCAGATTTATATCTACCCAGTTACGCCCATAAACGCACACTGGTAAAATTTATCAAAAATCCGGTATAATATAATATCTGTCTGTACAGATATATATATATTTATATTGCCATTGGTTGGGCAAGGTTGCGGGGCGGATTAAGGAAGAGGTTGAAGGAAGGGTTTTATTAATGCGGGTTTTGAAGAGAGAAATGTACTTAAAATTTGTAGTTTTCGTAATAAAATTTTGCAACAATTTTTAAATCATTTTTTATTAAGTAAATTTTTAGGTGGGTCCAAATATATAAGGTAGGTTATTTATTCCAACAAAATAGGAATAACATTCCAATAACATGGTCTTTTTTAAGCCTTATAAATGAACTCACTCGAAAAATGAACAATTCCAAAACCTGCATTGACCATTTAGAATAAAACATAAAACACAAGCAATCTGTAATGCGTGAATTGACAATAAATGACCACTTTTTAACAATCCTAGTAATAAACTTAACCCTTGGAACCTTTTAAGACCAAATACGTCCCAAATTTCGTTAAATTTTACCACTGTGCGTCGCTTCGGTACGCAAAAGCGCGCGTAATTTGAAATTGGTTTTACACTCTACACTCTTTACTCGTTGTTTTGTTCAGCTGCGTTATTTACATATTTTTGGCAAAGAAATTATTGCATGGTTGTTTTTCAAATATTATCATTTAAATCGACTAAATTAAATAAATTACAATACCTAATTATAGTTAGGAATTATTGAAACAGTAGTATTTTTTAAATTTTTTTAAGGAAAGATTACGTAGAGGCCTGTAAAAAACATTTAGATAAATTACATTACAAAAGACATTGCATGCATCAAAAAAAATAAAAATTAATTCCTACTCCATGAGTATATCTTAGCTAAAAGTCTAATTGTGTTCGATAATCGATGATGACCGATTTATAATAATTTTTTTGTAAATTTAAATAATGATTGTAACTTATTTTATCGTGCATTCACTTTGCAATGTATATTTGTTATTATTCTTTATGTATATCTGTTTGATTTCCAAACATAATAACATAAAATAAACAAATATTCTTGCGTTATTGTTTCTAGGTACCTAATTATGAAAAAAATTATTTGAACTAAGGGGCCGTTCAAGTATTACGTAAGCAGATTTATTACAATTATTTACCCCCTCTTCCCCCTTGTCACCAAAAGTAAGCAAAGCTCTTACCCCCCCCCTCCCATGCTTACGTAAAAATTTGGTACCTATTTGCATTTTTCTGTTAGTGTATTCTGTTTTTTTATTGATTCATAAGCAGCACTTATAAAATAGACTTAGGATAGAGGACTTTTGCACAAAATATTCATTTAAGCAAACTATTGACACAATGGGAATCCCCGAATATGTATTCGGTTTTCAAACATAGACAATGTGTGGGTTGCCAATGTGTAAAAAAAAAACTACTGCCGAGCAGTGCTGACGTAATAACTATCTCGACCCCCCCACCCCCCATGTCATCAAAAATAAGCAAAGCAAAGACCCCCCTGCCCCCCTATAGTGCTTACATAATACTTGAACGGCCCCTAACCCAAATATGCCAGCATGTTTTTTATTTTGTTTTAGGCCACTGAGCGTACTTAGTTTTTTATTATCTTTCCTCCCCATTGTATAAAACTAGGTATGTATTAAAAAAAAAAAACGATTACACGTAAACTGATTTTAGTTGAAAAAATTTCACAGAACAGAGCGGCACTAAGATAAAGAACGTCTTCATACCGCCAGCGCTAGGCGGTAACTAAATACAAAAGCGTGAAACCCTTACGTAGACGGCATAGAGTTTATTTCATAATGGCAAATTCAATGTTTACCTCCCCGAAAATCGATCAATATTCGTGTAAAAATAAACAACGCGAAAATGCATATTTTGTTTTATTTTGTGAAGTTCTGGTATATATATGAAAATTTCCTCTAATAATCGAATAAAAAAATGAATTTCCCACATTATACAATAAAAAAAATATCCGAAAATAGGTTTGTAAATGGGATATTTTGCACTAGACAGTTTTTTTTTAGACCTGATACTTTATTTTTTTCTAGGCTTATAAAAGGTCTTATCAAAAAAATGATCGTTTGCTGACAAGCCCAAGATGTGTTCTACTTGCAGTATTTAATTAAAGCATCTGTAGTATTTCTAAACAATCAAATTTTCAAACCAAAAACATCTGATTTTGCTTTACTTGGTATTGGATCGCCTTAAATAAATAACATTTAACCAACAATTGTGTTATAATGTAAGTATTTGCAATTCGCGATCTTTGTTTTGTGATGTTGTATATCGGTTTCGAATGTAATTAATATATTTACTAGAGGTCTAAAAGAGAGAGCTAAAACAGCGGAAAATTGGATACATAAATTCTTTATAAAAATTAGTTTTACTGTTACATATTATTATCACGAAGACGTAAACCAATATTTTTTCATTCTCTATTCAAAATTTAATAGGAAAATCGATAAATTAAAATTACATCCACCCTTTATTTGTTGCCAAAATTTCGTATTACATACATGGGAATTCGTTAATTCGAAATTTGATTTTTTATGTCCCGTGGATTTCGAATTAATAAGGTAATTATTAATTACTGTATTTATTTTGAAAGAAATTTTATTTTTTTAAATTTATTTGTTTTTTCATCAAGAATTCAGGAATATCTCAGGTGAAATGGCCAGGCGATTGCCTGCACATATCCCAGTGCTTCGTCACCGTGGAAGAAGCCAAGAAAGGAATATCTCCTCAGGTAGGGAAATAAATGCACCGCAAACGACACGGGGTAACCCGGCGAGCGTACTAGCTACTAGTACTATTTACTTCTACCCATTATGTTGATTTCAATAGTAAACCTAATGATTTAATATTACTCATATTCAGACATAAAATAGAATTATACGATTCTGTAACGAAAGACACTCACTACCAATCAAACTGGCAACAATGCATGTCATTGATAATCGCAGACATGGATGCCATAGTTGCACTCCAGACGGTTGTTATCAGTTGGGACTCTAGTGCAGTATTCTGTAACGAAAGACACTCACTACCAATCAAACTGGCAACAATGCATGTCATTGATAATCGCAGACATGGATGCCATAGTTGCACTCCAGACGGTTGTTATCAGTTGGGACTCTAGTGCAGTATTCTGTAACGAAAGACACTCACTACCAATCAAACTGGCAACAATGCATGTCATTGATAATCGCAGACATGGATGCCATAGTTGCACTCCAGACGGTTGTTATCAGTTGGGACTCTAGTGCAGTATTCTGTAACGAAAGACACTCACTACCAATCAAACTGGCAACAATGCATGTCATTGATAATCGCAGACATGGATGCCATAGTTGCACTCCAGACGGTTGTTATCAGTTGGGACTCTAGTGCAGTATTCACAAAAATTAAAGGCGGCTATATTCACATAACAAAAATGGAAAATATTTTTAAAAACATAGTACATATCAGGACTAGACCAGAAATAAAGTCAGCATTGAACCTTAGTTTGAGGTGTTGTCTTCTTCACCAGAGAGCTCATCTGATGAGTAGCCAGTGACGAAGAGCAGGTTCCGAGGCTTTTGCTTCAGCTCTTGCTCCACCTGCTGCTGGATCTTGTAGCGCTCCTCGCGCGCCACTCGCACCGTTGTCAACTCCTTGTGTCTCTTAGTGTCCACAGCACCCTCTTCTTCCGTGTGACTTCTCTTGAGAGGATCCGAGGTGTGGCAGATCAGCTCATCCTTATTATCCAATTCATCATCTGTAGAAGTTATACAATTAGAATACACTTGATAAACTGTCAATTTTAACATCAACCAACCAATCTCCGATAGGAGAGGGCACTACAGAAGGAATATTAGGATAAAAAATTAGGGAGATAGTGCTCACGGAAACTGTAAATCGTCTCCGTTTTATTGATAAAAAATATTTTTAAAAAAAACTACAAACTCCATCTATCCATATTCAGTTTCCGATAATCATCTGTGTAGAGTGAATATTCAAATAATTCACTAATAATACATATTGGGATTGTCATAGTTTCACAGAATTCCGGAAAGCTGGACTTTAATATGAATTTAATAAAAATAGTATTGCTACCGCAGATAATAGAAGCACAGGGAGATACGGCATGGAGCTATGACCAAACTATGAAAGTTGTCCATTTAGTGTGTAGGAAGAAAGGCTGGTGGGCCGCCGTTATGCGAAGATGTGATTTGCAGTAGAATTGGTTTCATACTTATCTATTGTATTAAGCTCACCCGAGTTGACAAGGTCCAGGGCATACGCATGGTCCATGGTCCATGGTACGCGGGACGTGCACCGTTGGGTACTCCACAAGGCACTTGCCTGTCAGGTTCTGCTGGATGGTCATCTCCGGGTCCAGCTCCTTATATTTGCCGCAGCAGCCTGGGATGCGCTCAGCTAAATAAAATAAATACAGCATATGGTCAATTAATTCTATTTTAACACAGGGAAAACGATAAATACATATAAAATAACTTATTGAGTAAAACGTCAAACTGTAATATTTAACCATTAAAGACAATATTATTAACCATTCAAAAATTAACAAAATGTAAAAGAGAAAAAGATTCGGTGGCATCTGCGATTTTCGTTAATAAAATGAAGATAATGTTGGTAGTTTTCAATCGAAGTATGATACAGTTAAAAATGATGGAAATTGGTATGGTTGAATTAGCTCAGTGGTTAGAACAATGCCCCGGCAAGGCAGAGGTTCTGGTTTCAATTCCCAGATGCGACTGAATCACATTTTTTGATTGAGAGTGGTTAATGTTGCCTTCAATGTGAAACAATAAATAGTGTTGATTTTTATCAATCTGAACCTCCCTTGATCTAACACCGGACATGTTACAAATAATATGGAATCAAATAAAGGAACTAAAATAAGGAAGTTGAGTCCATTTTTTTTAATCAATGTTCGCATTCAATTTTAAATACTGGTTTTTTTTTTTTTTTTTTTAAGTTTGTTTTCATAATTAAATTAATTCTCAAAGTTTAAATTTTATTAAGCCCGCCAAAACGAGCGGAATCCGAGCGGTAAGAGGCGGGGTGTGGGTGTGACGTCATTCGAACTGTGAAAACCACGTCGCTTAAGCATTTTGTATGGAAAAAATTTTAATTCTTCAACAAGGAATTCCAGTAATTTTTTTACCAATGTTAACCGTCTATTAGAATTGATGTTATTAAAAAAAAAAAGAAAATTGATTAAGATTTCATAGTTAAATTAATATTTTAAGTTAGAATATTTGCTTTTCCCGCCCGGTACGGTACTTGTACGGTATTGCCTCGCTATTTGTTGACTTGCCCCGCGCGAATTCAGGACCACCGCGCAGAAAAGTAAAGACCAAAAGTATAATAACGGTTTACAGCCCAGTTCACTGTGAGACTTTTCTGGGCGGCCGGCGGCCTGAAGTGTATCACATGTTATGTGACATGTATAATAATAAAAACTTCTAAGTTATGCAATAAACAACATATTATTATAAAGCACTATACGAATATGTATCTTTAGAAATCCATTTCATATAATAATAACAACAAATACGTACATATATTTGACAAATCCAAATAAACGTTTGGCCTATACACCTCTCTCATCTAAACCGACCATCTCTCATGTAATAGAAAGAGATGCACCATAGGTGACCCTGTACAAATCGCAAGTGCGCCCTACTGTCGAATTTGGCAGCTATCTCTGGTCCGGAGCCCCTAAATACCTGAAAAAAACCCTTGACTCTGTGCAAAAACGGGCGGTCCGTTTGATAGATCCCCCAATCTTAACAAACGGACTGCAAACTTTAGAGCACAGGCGTCAGGTAGGTATGCTGTCCTTGTTCTATCGGTATTACAATGGAAGATGCTCTGAGGAACTAGCGTCACTGATCCCTTCGGCACCGGTGCGTAGTCGGGATACACGCCAAACGCGCACCCAACATTTGTACACGGTTGACATTTGTCACATGAGAACGGGTCGCTTCTACGATTCGTTCTTAAGTTCAACAGCTCGGCTGTAGAACGAACTGCCGGCCTCTGTGTTTCCTCCCTCCTACAACATGGGACTCTTCAAGACCCATGTTCACTCCTTCCTCTCCACAAAAATACCCTCCACACAGCATCCCCAAAGATGACATAGGCCCTGAGGGAAATTATTTTCTTCAGGGCCTCCTGTGTGGAGTTAATATAAATAAAAAAAATTAAAAATCCGTTTTCCCAAAGACAAGTTTTTAATCATTGGCGATTATAACATGCCCAATATCGAATGGAATAATCAACAAATGCCAAGTAATAGAGATCAATGAGCACTCGCGTTACTTAACTGCTTATCTTTTGCAAATTTAACCATTTAGCTAACAAATAAGGTCGAATTTTGGACCTCGTCTTCTGTAACACTTCAGTTAATGTGTCGCTTGCCGACCAACCATTAGTTAAAGAAGATGCTCCATTGATTGTAGAACTAGAATTTCCATCCACTATTGCAACCATCTCAACTCCTCCAACAATAAAATTATTTTTTCAAAAGAAGCAAACACATTGTGACTTAACATTTTAAATAATAAAAAGGAAAACACTTTGTTTAAAGTCACTTTATTGTAATTTTTAAAGTCTACCGGTTTCGGTACCTCCGTACCATCATCAGGACTGTTATAAAAATACTAACAAATACAGAATAAAATTATTCCATAAAGCAGATTATGCAGAGATCAATGAGAGACTGAAAGAAACCGACTGGTCAACCGTTATAAATGCACCGGATGTAAATACAGCGTTAAATTCGTTTTATGTTATAATTGAACAGATTATCGAAGAGTTTATTCCTAAGTTGTGAAATCTGGAAAATACCCACTATGGTACACGGCAGCCTTAATAAAAATAAGAAACGTAAAATTAAAATTCTATAGAAAATGGAAGCGCCATCGGAACCCCCTTGATTATCTCACATTTTCATTGCTTCGCAAAAGGCAGACAACAGTCGCTTCAGCAGCTTACAAAACCTACATTTCTACGCTAGAATCCGGTATACAGCATAATGTTAAAAAAAATATGGTCCTACGTCAATTCTCAAAGAAAATCTCCTGCCATCCCTGATCATATGATTTACGGTGAAAAAACTGCTAATGACAGTAGAGGAGTAGCCGGAATGCTCAACCTGCACATACAAGCAATGCCAGTCTTTGCTCTAATTCAAATAGCATAATCAACTCAATCGAGATCAATGAAGACATCACATTCAAATACCTTAAGTCCATTGATATCAAAAAGGGACCAGGGGATGATCAACTTCCAGGGATCTTCATAAATTATTGTAGTAAACAATTGACACCCCCCATTTTTGTTATTTTCAAACTATCGCTATCTGAAGGAACATTTCCCGACAAGTGGAAAACAACCTTGATTACCCCAATATATAAAAATGGCAGTAAAAATGACGTCTCAAACTATCGACCTATATCCAAATTACCGATAATCAGGCGAAATTACGTAATGATATTTTATGGACATACGTAATAGGTACTTAACTATGTAATAACTAAAAATATCTAACTGTATCTTATTGTACTGTGTATGTCTTAACAAATAAATAAATAAAATAAATGATGTTGAAGACAGCAGCTAAAAAGAGCTTGGATAAATTGTTGGTACACATGGGGCCGAATCCAACAAATGAGTGCTACAAGCACATTGTTGGTACACATGGGGCCGAATCCAACAAATGAGTGCTACAAGCACATTGTTGGTACACATGGGGCCGAATCCAACAAATGAGTGCTACAAGCACATTGTTGGTACACATGGGGCCGAATCCAACAAATGAGTGCTACAAGCACATTGGCAGATTATTTTGTCCATCGGAAGCAGCAAATGTGCCCTCTTCTTCTGTCAATTCAAATTCAATAGTGGAAAGCTTCGCAAAAATTCAGTTTTTCAAAAGTGTACCACAAGAAGAACTAATTGATGGGTACTCTCATTTTCAAAAGTGTACCACAAGAAGAACTAATTGATGGGTACTCTCATTTTCAAAAGTGTACCACAAGAAGAACTAATTGATGGGTACTCTCATTTTCGCAGACAATTACTTGGATTGGTCGGCCAAGAAGCTCTGTGGATGTAATGCAACTTTTAGTTGCATCAAAATCTTGCTACCCTGGATTTGCAAAAGCAACTATTCAATTGCCCTGTCAATAGTGTTGATGCCGAGAGGTACTTTAGTATCTACAACATTGTCGTAACTGATCGCAGGCAAACAATGAAAGATGAAAATGTAGAAATTACAACAATGCTAGCCTTTAATTGAGTTTTTAACACTGTATTTTTTTTGCGAAATAAATGCGTAATTTTCTATTTTGAGTTTTTTTAAATGCGAAATCACGATTTTTTATTTGCGAAATTTACGTACCCCTAATCATAAGATATGAATATTTTGAGGAAAGTCTAATTTTGGCGCTAAAATTTAAAAAAACATCCGCGCTACACCGTGATTTGGCGTGAAAATGCCCAACCATATAGTGTTAAATGAAAGAAGAAAAGGGAAGTTTTGATTCAGACTTTCAAAATTTTATCTGGACGTTATAATTGTCCTGTATTCAAGAAATTTTTCACCACCAACACAAATATAAATCTGTGGATACAAAAAAATTAACAATACAAATTTTGTATCCAATCCTAGGATCACTTCCTTGCAAACAGAGTGGTGGAAGCAAGGCACAAACTTCCACAACATGTCATCGATGCCACAAATATAAATCAATTTAAAGCTCAAGATTGGATTCTCATTTGGAGAGAGGAAAGGATGGACTTCCTGCTCATTAACTAATAATACATATATAATTACCTTTAAGAAATAATGTAACATTTGGCACGGTACTGCAGCCCGGTAGCAATCCAGCTAATCCAGTCCTTTTCCTCCAGTCGTTCCTGGAGCACCCGTCGTCTCCGCCAATGGACCACCCCTGAAAAAGGTTAAAGCGTAACACTTAGGTCATGCACAAAGTAAGTTAAGTTCAAACTCTAGTATTTCAACTGATGAAAATAATTTATTTTATGGGCAAAGGGCGCCTGACGGATGCATTTGGGACTGCCAGGTGACATTGGCGGGAAATTTAAACTAAGAATTACACACGAAATTGGTAAGAAACGTCGATTTGGCTGCAAAATGGTAATGTTTATCTCACTTTATAGGTTTTAATTAAATAAAGCCTACGCTACATAATGTCACCTATTACATATTCATTTGATATTGTCTTTGTAATCTTAACTGCTTTAAGTATTTGGCGGATGGAAAGGCATTGAGTTTAGACCTACTTGTTTGGTAGTAGGTAGTCTGCAAACAGCCAGTCGACTCTCCACAATATCTGCTGACCCTTGGCTATGCGGCTAGTGTTGTTCTTCCGGCAAACGAAATGTTCCGGAAGGAACAGCAACACAGTTCCTCTCTCCCGAGCGGCCCGTTTCAATCTGTTTAGGTACTGAAAAATACAAAAAGGTATTACAATGTTATCTTGTGAGTTCAAACTTGGGGAAAGCAAACTCAGAGGCTATATGAGGTGACCATGAAACCCAACATGGACACCATTAAAGTCTTAATATTAGTGATTAGTCCGCATATGGTCATGCAAGGCCCGCTGGATACGCCTTTTCCAGGGTCCTCCACTCCAATGGAACGAGGGGATAAACTAATTAAGTACCCGATTGTTGCTCCATTATTTAATAATACTAATAATATATCTTTATTGTAAGAAATTATGCAACTATAACCAAGTATACATGTTAATTGTGCATAGTGATGTATAAATTCCCCGGAATTTATTTCTGGGGAATATTCTTGGGAATCAATTATTTTTACAAGCAATAATTGTTCACCTGAAACACACATCCACATTGAAAAATCTCCTGATAAAAGATACATGACCCTTTGTGCTATGCATAAAAAAATCTTGTCTTAAAAACATTAGTTTACCAAAAAATAATTCTTGGGAATATTCCCCTGGACGGGGAATTTTGATTTTAACAACATAATACCTCAAAAAGAATAATATTTATTAAATAAAATATACACACATATGGTACATATAGAGCAGGATAGATCCATAAAAACTATTCCCATATATATAGGAATAGGATCCAAGAGAAAAATAACAAAAAAAACACCGATCTAATTGTACACTGTACAGTATTAGTAGCCTATATACACTTTATGCTAGTAAACGGTACATATAAAAAATCAATCGTAAAACTGTAAAAATGACACAACTTCACAGATCGTTACTGTTCATCTGATGATACCGATTGGACACTGACACTATCAACTTCGCTTCCACTTTCACCTTCATATTCTTCTTCTTCTTCATCCGACCCGGACGAAGTTGTTGCCGACTCAGGATTATCTACGTTTTCTTCTTCCTCAGCACAATCAATTGGATGTTTGCGTTTGCGAGTACCAGATAGGTTTGAAACGTTATGATGCGAAGCAATCTGCTCATCCGTGGAAGAAAGGGTTTTCTTGGGAGCAACTTGAGAGCCTCTTTCAGAGGAAAGAAGTTTCGAATTGTGTGCCACAAATGTTATTTTCCCTGCTCTTTGAGTTGTTAGACCGTTAGACGATTCCTCCGTGTTGTATGAATGCGACTAAACGTGCTAAAAGATCTCTCAGTGGCTGCTGAAGTAATGGGAGCAGGAGCATAAGTGGTAGGAAAGTCCCTAGATCAGGGGATGTCGTCTTAGATAACTGCTAACACTCAATAAAGCATCCAACAGAAGTGTAGAAACCATTTTATTAAAAATAAAATAAATTCCCCGTTTTCGGGAATTTATTTCAGGTGGGGGAATATTCCCGGAAATATTCCTGTTCCCGGGAATATTCCCCGGGGAATATTCCCGTCTACATCACGCGCCTAGCCTGTATTGAGGTCCTCATTTTAAAGGCCTTTGTATAGCTTAAGTCATTTGTTAAAAGTCTTAGTTGTAAATCACTCGACATTAATCTTAGTTATAAGTCTCTCTCTGTCTATGAAACTTAGTTATAAACCAAAAGTAATTAAGTCTAAGTGATCAATGCATAAATTAAGTTGTTAAGCGCCCTTGAGGTGATTTTCTCACGAAAACGGCGCTATATAAATAATCCAATCATTATTAATAGGCGAATCAAGAGTAGACTGTAAAATATTAATGTTGAACTTTGAAGTTGACACAACTGTGGTTGGAGATGGTTAACATGGAGTAAGGAAGGAATCCGACTTAACCCTTTGATGTTCTTCAAAGATGATGATGGTATGATTTCACTCACAGGAGATATGATTTCGCGCACAAGCTTCCATTACATCCAGGTTGAATACGAAACACACTGAGTCGATACTAATAACAGCACTGATAACACGAGATGTTCATCAAACAGGCTCCATCAATAAACTGGTTTGACAGTCACTTTATTGTTGTAAAATCACAGACACACACGCAACGTGGGTATAGTCAGATAATGATAGGTACTTGTGGGTAGGGTGGGAAATGAAAGGACAATGTTAAAGGAAGATTGATAGTTTGGTGTTTCGCAGAATTGAATTCTGCGAAACAAGCCATCCAGACTTAGACAGTGACCTTCCTCTTGTTTTGAAGTTCGCGTGAGCTCATACCATTTGTATAAAACAAGCACCACCTGCCCCCACAGAATTTAATTATCATGATTTGAAAGATTGTTTATTTTTACGTTAAATCATATAATATATTGTTATTACTCACGTGTGGCAGAGGCTTGTCGATGTGTGTATAACGCTTGGCAACATTCCTTTGTTTGCCGTAGACGAATCTGGAGCACTCTTCAAGAAACACATAGTCGCTGTACCGATCTCGAATTCCATTACATTGGAGTTCCTGTTTGTGTATATTTACACAATTCAAACTGCATGTCTTGACTTCACACTTGGGACAGGTATATTTGGCATCCGTGGCGTTGCACACTTCGCATGATGACAATCTGATCAATATTCAAACATATTATAATTTTACCAAATTGTCCATTAATAAAAAGTGCTGAATGATGATGGAAGAAGAGCACAAATACATAAATGGGGCAATAACAAAAATGTACTAAATAAAATAATGTCAAGTCAACAAGGATTCGAAGGAGAGTTCAAGAATTGAGACTAATTATAGAAAAAAATATATCATTATTTGTATAGCGACTGACAAAATTCATTTAGACTAATGCAGAGTTCCCACAAGGACACCACAGAAGATAGGACAATACTGTCCCAATTTCACCTCCTCTCAACCAGCCACCAAACGAACTTTCACACAAACAGCATCAGCGTTCCCAAGTCAGCTATTTTTGCTTTTAAAGCTACTTTTGGACCTAAATACAGGTAATCGGCTCCTAAAAGGTGGTTTAGCTTCTTGGCCTCATTTTTTTCAGATATTCTAGCTATTTATTTAATACATAACTCATTCACGTAAAATGATAATTAAGTTATTTCTGTGGTGAATCTAGCCAGCCCGCCCTATTTGTAACTTTACTCTCGGATGCTATTTTACCATCAAATGTTAGTCTGTCTAGGGGCTATGTTCAGTCTCAGTCTAACGTCTAGCTCGTTTAGACGTTTATGAATTGTTGTTGCAAAGTGTACCTGTTAACCAGTAATAAAATATTAACACCTTAATAACCGAGGTTAAAATTAGGGGCGACCAAAAACATTGCTCCAAAAAATGAACGAACCTGGTGGGTCTTTAAATATTGAATTGAACGAAAGACGACTCAAAAAACTGAAAATGGAAATAAATAAGAAAACAAATATCATCGACATAACAGCAGAAGACGTAAGAAGAAAAAAAACGGTGTATTATTTTTAAAGGAGTTGAAAATGAAATGGCAAATAAACGCACAAAAAGATATAAAAAATGCTCACGAAATGGACGATGCTAACAGGATGAAGGTAAAAAAAATAATATCGAGGAAAACAACTGAATTTTCTAACGTCATAGTGGATACTAGTGGGAAAATGAGAAAAATCATCATACTGTTAATCTTGGATATTATAAAGTAAAGGTAGAAGACTGCAGTCCAACTGCACAATGCTACCATTGCCTTAAATTTAACCATACGAGCCTAAAGGTGCGTCCACACCAGTAACAAAACGTGTTACAAAGAGTTATATAACCAATGTTATGTAACTTGTTAGAAATTCAACTGAAAAATGTTGTATAACACGATGTTGTGTAACTTTTTTTCTGTTTTTATAGCAGGTTACATGTTACCCAGAGGTTGTCGGTAAAGATCAAAGGAATTAGATAACTTGGTTGTATAACAAGTTGCAAGCTCGTCCACACACACAACAAAACAAAAAAAAAAAACACAAAAAACAAACAACCCACCTTTCAGTGTCCTCCCATCAGTTGATGGAGAACTATCTGTAAGTGAGTGTGTCTGAGTGCGTGGAGTTTTTTTTAATTTGACTGGCGTTCTTTGTTTTGTGTATTTTGTGAGGTATTTTTTGAGGTCTTTTGGAGATGGAGTGGACGAAGGAGAATACCGAAAGATTGATTGAGCAGTATCGTGAGAAAGCAGTACTTTGGGATCCACAACACAATGAATACAAAAACCGTAATAAAAAGCAAGATGGTTGGGCTGATCTAGCTTCCGATTTTGAAGGAAACGTGGATGAGGTGGAGAAGAAAGTTCGGATGCTAATTGGACAATTCCAGCGCGAATTGAAAAAAGGGAAGAGTGGAGACGGAGCTGATGCCCCTTACAAGACCAAATGGATATATTTCCACTCTCTGCTTTTTCTAAAAGATAAAAACACACCGAGGCACCAACAAGAAGTCGGACAGCAGCTCACGGGTGAACTGCAGCAACCAGATGAGTCCACACAGGCGTCAGATCAGGCACAGGTAAACACACTTCAGTTTTAATTAAACTTTAATTAATTTTAATTACATTTTATACAGTTTAATTTTTCAACTTTAATTTAGTAGTTAACTACCTATTTAGTAGGTACCTACATAATAATTATTTGTCACTAAGAAGAAAGTGGGAGGAGAAAAACAATGTAGGTAGGTACCTACTTAATCCCTCGCATTCAGTATCTGTTTTGCCACGGCACTGATCCCTCTTCAGATTGAAAAAAAGCGCTGATTTCATTACGAACCATTCTGCCGACGTCGGAGGGTTTTCTCGGGATCCTTCTGAGCCGCAGAAAGGTATCTGTTGGTTCACCCACGATTCTCCAATGTCCAGGTGTAACTTCACCGGAGGAGGTATCTTCATCATCGAAGGTCCCAGGGGGGGTGTACGATGATGCTGATTGACTTTTTCGAAGAAAGTTGTGGAGGAGGCAACAAGTTAGGACAACATTTTCTGCAGTTAGGGGCTCAAGAAGCAGGGGTTTTCTGAGGACTCTGAATACAGCTGACATTATACCAAATACATTTTCCACAGTGCGCCTTGCTCTGCTATGTCTGCCATTATATATTCTCTGTGGCGAACCTTTTGCTTGTGCCCCCGGATACGGTTTCATCATGTTTGGCAGTAACTGAAAAGCGTCGTCACACACAAAAACGTAAGGAGTTGGCAGTGTTCTCCCAGGCAGAGGTGTTGCCGCTGGCAAATGTAAATGTGATGTTTCAAGAAGCCTCTTGAACTCTGTACTGCCAAACACGCCACCATCAGATATTCGCCCTTGGCATCCAATGCTGACATAAGTAAAACAGTAGTTTGCGTTGACGATGGCCATAAGTACAATACTGAAATACCCTTTGTAGTTGAAATAATCACTACCGCTGTGTTTGGGAGCTTGCAACGTAATATGTTTCCCATCAATGCTGCCACAGCAGTGAGGATAATTCCATTTTTGGTCAAAGTCAGCAGCTAAATCAAGCCATTCTCCTTGACTGCTTGGGGTCTGCAAAAAAAGAAAATATTTCATCATATACTTATTGTTGACAACCCACTTCATTTCTTTGAATTAATGAAATTTGTTTTTCTTTATAGGGGCCAGAAGAGACACAGACAGAGCAAGAACAGTCTACTTTCCTTCCGCCATCTCAAATGAAAAGACCCAGCAAAAAGAGATCCCACAACGACAGTATGGCCAGGGAAGCATACGATGTAATGAAAAAGCTTAGCGCCAGGACCAGGGACGAGTTTGATGTATTTGGGGAACAAGTAGCTATTGCCCTGAGAAATTTGAAAGATAAAATGTTGGTGGTGGACACGAAACATCAACTTACTAACATTTTGTACCACGCAGAAAGGCAAGATCTACGCGGAAGACCACAAGTCTACGGTCATGGAAGCCCACAAGTCTACGGTCAAGGAAGCCCACAAGTCTACGGTCAAGGAAGCCCACAATTCTACGGTGACGTAAGCCCACAGTTGCACCCTAGTACCCAGCAAGTCTACTCTGCTGTCAGCCCAGATGCTTACTCTGCAGCTAGCACATCTGCCGAACCTAGCCCCGTTGACCAAGCAACGACTGACTCGTTGAATTTACTGGATATGTAATTGGCTTTTTAATTGTTTTTTTTTTCTTCATTTTATTTAGCATTATTGAAAGTAATAGTATATAAGTTTGCATAATATATATTAAAGTTTGCATAATAAAATATTTGTTTGAATATAATTATTGATATACATACCTTGATTACATCCTTCAAGAAGACAATAAGGGCCCTACAGACTTCAGGAACAATCTTGGAAATACTCTGCTTTGAGATCTTGAATAAGTAACTCAAGCTTTGATAGGAATCACCACTCGCCAAAAATCTCAGAGTAACTGCAAGCCTTTCTCTTGCAGGTATAGCCCATCGATAATTGGTGTCCTGCTTTGCAATAGTTGGGGCAACATTGATCAAGAGATATTCAAAGTCAGAACTGCTCATTCGAGCGAAATTCCGAAAACTCCCATCATCCCTGATTTCCCCACTAAGGGGATCTCTACCGTCTTCCATCAGATCCTCCATCAGGTGAGTTCCACTGTAACGATGTCGAGCTTCCAGCGAAGGTCGCACCCACCATCTGCGCTGAGTTGGTTGACGGTGAGTTGATATAATTACACAGGCCGCGGCGGCCAGCAAAACCTCTTCCTCCGAAGCCATGATTACTACTGAATCCTCAAATGATTGAAAGTGTTGCATTTCTTGTTTCATGAGGTGTGGACGCGTTTGCTAGTTGTAACTTGTTATATAACAAAATTATAAAAGTTGTACAACAAAGTTTATACAACATATATACATGTTTTAAAACAATTGTTATACAACTTTGCTATTTCGTTACCGGTGTGGACGTACCTTAAGATGTCTAAACAAAACAAAAGAACTACAAACATATATATATAGAAAACAAAATCTTGCTCACATTGTGCAGGCGATCATACATTTCAAGAATGCACAAAAAACAAGATCTGCCGAAATCCAAAAATTGCTTTTTAAACAATTTCATTAGATCACTTAACAAACCAACTAACCACAGTGCGAATAGTGACAATTGCGAGTACAAACAACTGCTAAAGATTTTAATCTATTTGTATTTTAGTATTTACCTGTGCATCGGGAGATTGTCAACTCTGTCGGTACATCCTTTCAGACAACACGTTTTAAGGACTTTATCGGTAGGCAATTTCACACATAAATCAACTGTTTCACACAACCAGATATTTAAAAATGTTTTGATGACAAACAATGGCGTCCGTCAAACATTGTTGTTTGCGTCGTAGATTATGTGAAATGGCGGGAATATAAATCGTGCCATGATCGTGCCCATCATAGATTTCCATAGACTATAAACTATCTATAAACAAAAATAAACTAGAGGTGAGGCATATTTATCGTACCTATCGTATTTTCATGCGGTACTTTGTTTAGCCAAAAGAGCACCTACTAGTATTTGCATAGAGTAAAGGCCCGTTTATAATAGGAATAAGCGGTAAGAATAAGCCGTAAAGCCCTAGGCCGTAGAAGTTGGAAGATAGGAAACCTGTGTATCCGTTTATAATAGATGGCAATAATCTCTTATTTTTTTCCATAACCGAAAAGATGGTCCAACTTTATCTTTTGCGGTTACGGATTACAGAAAGCTGAGATAAATACCGAGATTTATGTATTTTCGATCGATACTCTATGGTATCTATTATTTGACAAGAGTGGTTTATTTATGTATTTGACAATCGAACAATAATATTTGCGTTGTAGAAGTCCTAACAATTTATAGAAATTGGTCTGCGACATTCTTGTATATTTCTTAAATCGATGGTTGTCTACTGTCGCCATGTCTTTAAACAAATTATGGAAATGTTCTGTTTTCTTCCTTTTATGATTAATAGGAGGCACACTCCAACGTCGTTTTTTCCTTATTTTTTTCGTCAACTGTGTGTCTCCTATTGCAGCGTATGCTAGCCCCAGAATTGACAAAAACATTCCACATACAACAATATCTGATGAATCCATCGTTTCAATATCTTTATTTATATAAAACAATATTACTTTTATAAGATGGAGGAAGAATATACTCTCGGTTGACAGCTGTTGACATAGACAAGTGACAGCGGCATAGTCACTTCTGTGGACGTATTCTATTCTATTCCTATTTCAATTATAAACGACGATCTAAAATATTACGGATAACGGATTACGGCACCGGCCTATTCCTATTATAAACGGGCCTTTTTCCTATCTTCCAACTTCTACGGCCTAGGGCTTTACGGCTTATTCTTACCGCTTATTCCTATTATAAACGGGCCTTAAATGGTTAAAATTCTAGCCACTCATATCAGAAATACTAACAAAAGAAAATGTCATCAACAGAAATCATTGCAGCTGTCATCCCATACAACGAAAGTGAATTTTCGATTTACGTAATTAAAAATTAAAATTAATAATTTCCCAAAATCAATCAGATTCCTTTTATAGTTTATTGAGGTAAATCAGAAGGTTTTATTTAAAAATATTTCGTATAATCCGTTTCCAGCGATTCCGAATAATTACCAAACTTTTTATTCATATTTTAAATATAAAAAGCAAAACTTTAACGTAAAACAGTTGAGTAAAACAATAATAGATGGCACAAACAAAATGTCAATCATCAAAAACTGCCATTAGGGTCGATTTTTGTCTAGATCAGTGTTTTTCAATGTTTTTGAACACGCGACCACTTTACAGGTTGAAAAAATCTGGAGACCCCTTTGGCCATAGATACAAACAAAAAGTTAGCAATTTAAATGCGTTAATTATGCTCTCTATTTTGGTACCCATATTCATTATTACGGCCTACACTCTGCAAGGAAGCCATCATGCGACATTGTTTGTGCAAACAATATCGCATGAGATACAACATTAAAGTGAAGGAACTCGACTTTCCAAAATTATTAAGTTCTTATATGTACGCATCCATATGCATCTCCTTTTATATACATTCCCCAATGACTAAATAAAATAGATATTCCCCCGCCCAACCCATTACTCAATTACCTGTACAGTATTAAAATACGTACCTGAGGAACCTTGCAACGTTTGTACCGCTCAGTGCTACAATATCGATTCTCAATAAAAACGTTTAGTATTAAAAATAAAGTATGTCAGATTCCTTCCGAATTTCACTGTTCTCCACGATATTCCCATAGTTACAGGAAGTGTCACTTTTTTATAACACTCCACCTGACTAACCTCATGTACAAAAAATTGGAAAAATTACTTACTTTTTTATTGTTTGTAGTCTTCTAAACACCTGCTAGCATAGCCAGCCTCCTCAGATCCGCCATGATAGATCGACCGGTTCGTCATGCCAACTGCACCTCACGAATTCTTCATGCACACACCAACGCATTTCTTACTGCGTCGCCGTTTCTTTTGTTTTCTGCACTTTTGTATACAGCAAAGGCAGGTCGGGCAGGTCCAGGTCCCTCCATGAGCATCGGTATGATCGACGATACATCTGTTATTTCCTTTAATTAAAAAAAGAAGCTCAATTTTGATGAGCCATTGTATGATGTCGCCCTCGCCATCAAAACACTGTTACAAATTCCCGAGTTTAATATTCGACAATAATGTGACGAAATAGCTTGTAGTCTGTAGTCTAAACTGTCGTTCTGTGCACCGAGTGACGCTCTACCGTAGCTCTCTTGTTTTATGTGCCTCTGCGGTTGCGTACACCGCTTTTGCAGTGGTACCTGCTTATCACCACATTGTTACTGGCAGCCTTTTTGTACTGGCAAGTCTCTGCAATCATAACAAAAGTGACATTTGCGTATAAGTGACGTTTACGTATTATCTTTTTCGCGCCAATCCGTTGAAACATAATGGCAGAGTGGAGTAACGATTCAATATTGTTCTTTTTGGAACTGTATGAAGCAAAACCAGTGCCATGGAACCCAAAGCATCGTCTGCATAAAAATAAAGTTTCATTAAACGATGCTTGGTTGAAAATCGCGGCTACTATGAATAAGCAAGTGGGTGATTTAAAAAAAGAAAAGAATCGTTAATGGCGGCATTCCGCAAACATGCCAAGAAGAAAGACTCTTTGGCTTCAGGTGCTAGCATTAATGATGTGTATCAACCCTCGTGGTTTGCGTTCTCCTACATGGAACGATTTTTACATTCAGTTTACGAACCTGAAATCACAATTCACACAGAGGGAAATGAAGTAAGTAGAATCATTTGTTGTATGTTAATTTATTAATAGCTTCAAAGAGTTACTATAATATTACAATCATGTGTACCTTGCATATACAAAAATACACAAAATAAATATAAGTATTTTCTACGTTTGCATATTGTTCCTTTCAGAAAAGTATTCAGCAACAGCTAGCCTAGTCTGTACTGCATTGTTGGGTGGTCGACGAGCCACAGCAGGAAGAGGTACAAATCCAGTACATCCTTCTGGATCATTCCGCCATGTCCCGGGGTGAACTATTACTCCATCAACTACTGTATCAAATGATCCCTGGGGAGTGTAACTATGGCGGGAAGTCGTACTATTTCTCAAGAAATTGTGAAGCCTAACGCAGGTCATTGTAATTAAAGAAGTCTTTTCAACATCAAGTGCTATTGGTTTCCTAAAAACTCTAAAAACAGCACTCATGATTCCAAAAACATTTTCCACTTTCACCCGTGCTCGCGAAAATTCTTCATTAAATATACGCTGTGGGGTACCAAACTCATGGTTTCCTGGGAATGGTTTCATTACGTGTGTACTGAGAGGAAACGCCCCATCAGCTACAAACACGTAAGGCATTTCAATATTCCCTCCAGGTAGTGGGTGTTCAAACACAACTTTTGCCACAGCGTACTTTGCCTGTAAACTCCACCATCACTTATACGACCCTGGCAGCCTACATCAGCATACATAAAACAGTAATTGCTGTCTACCAATGCTAATAACACAACACTAAAAGTTTTGTTTATAGTTGAAATATTGTTTACCGCTATTAGCGGGACTTTGCATCACAATATGCTTCCCATCCATGGCTCCTAAACAATGCGGAAAACTAAAATTGTTTTTTACCAGCCATTGCACAGCAGTCGCAGGCATCTGCAACAAAAAAGTAAATTAATTAAGTTTCTTTTTAATTTCAGGAAAATGAAGCACTATACAGCATTGGTATTTAAGTCACTTAACGGAATGGCTCCGGCTTATTTATCAGAATTGTGTATTCCAGAAGATTCCAATTCCCGACAGTCAACCCTTAGGTCAGCAACGTCATCAGCTATCGGAAGGTTGAAGGAACCAAAGCGCACACCAGATACTAAGTTCGGTGAGCGTGCTTTTGCCGTGTCAGGACCTAAAGCCTGGAATGGACTGCCACATGATTTGAGAATGATCGCAGACTCGACAGAATTTAGGTCTAAACTTAAAACGCACCTTTTCAGACAGTCGTATCCATAATTTCAGAAACCTCCACTTTCACAGTTGACGGCAATTTAAATTTAAATTAACAAAATGTAAAAAATACTAAAAATAAAATAAAATAAACATAAATAATAATTAAAAATTAATAAATAAAAATGATAACAACTAACAATTTGTAGGCTTTTAAGACAGTTAAAATACATTTAAATTAAAATAAAAACTATAGCAGACTTAAGATCATGCGACGACCAGTGTTTTTTGATATAGTGTCCTCTGCGTGCAGTTCTATCTTTTATAAGCATAAACTTTTTAATATAAGTGTGTTTGTTGGAAGTGACTTGCCAGGTAAGTATGTTTTGGTATCTTTTCTAAATAACAAATGTAGATCCTAAGAAATAAATTGTACAGCGCCCTTGAGGTGATTTTTCACAAAAATGGCGCTCTACAAATTATCCAATTATTATTATTATTATTATCATTGATGAAGAGTTTTCGGATGACAATCCTAGCAATGTAAACCACAGCACACCAAACCCACAATGGAGCCATCTTCGGGAGTCACGACGTCGGCGCTCACAAAATCCGCCCGAACTGCAAGACGCCCAAGTCCACATGAACTCAGCCTTAACTACTCTTAATAATGTTTTAAGTAAGAGCGTAGAACAGGACGACTGCGATATGTTTGCAAAATTTATTGCAAACAAATTAAGAAAAATACCTGAACAGGAGAGAGAGGACATCATGCATGAAATCCACGATCTAGTGCATGACAAGATACGCTCCCGCCGTTTGCATGGCGGAGTGGTTCGAAATCCATCAATATCGCCAATAGAAGCTAGTTTCTCAAGATCGGTCGACGCAACTCCCTCTCCACAATATATTGTACCCACTCCTCTTCAGGATATGAATTATACTTTTCCATCGCCACAACACTCTTCACCACAGTCTCCATACGCACAAACTACGCAACAAACCTTGGTTGAGCCCGGACCTTCCGGAAGTCACATTATTCCTTCCATGGGCAAACCAAGAATTAATTTATCTCCAAATCCAAAGCGCATAAAAATCCAACAAAGAATTCCACGTTTACCTGTAAATCAAAACTTACCAAATAGTAAACGCATAAACATCATAAAGACTGAAAAAATTCCAGTACTTCGCTATAAAGCTATATCAGACACAGATTTGAATGATATTTTAAATATACCATGTTCACCCCAGTCTTCACAGGCCGTTCCAGCACGATTCTGTTTCCAATCTCAAGAAGAATGTTTATCCGACGAGGAATTATAGATTCATATCAGTATAGTATGTACATATTATATTAAGCCTAGCGTCCTAGCGTTGAGGAACTAGCGTCATTGATCCCTTCGGCACCGGTGCGTAGTCGGGATACACGCCAAACGCGCGCCCAACATTTGTACACGGTTGACATTTGTCACATGAGAACGGGTCGCTTCTACGATTCGTTCTTAAGTTCAACAGCTCGGCTGTGGAACGAACTGCCGGCCTCTGTGTTTCCTCCCTCCTACAACATGGGACTCTTCAAGACCCATGTTCACTTCTTCCTCTCCACAAAAGACCCTCCACACAGCATCCCCAAAGATGACATAGGCCCTGAGGGAAATTATTTTCTTCAGGGCCTCCTGTGTGGAGTTAATATAAAAAAAGCCTAATTTTGTGTCTACTCTTCAAATGATATTGTATATTGTAACTAACTAAGCATCCCGCTGCTTCTAAGCAGGGGTAGGCAGAGAGGACGGACTGCCAAACAACTCGGTCTTGGCACACACCCCTTGCCTCGTTTACATTCATACATGCTATTCTATTATTCTGACTCTTGACATAGTCCGACTCATGTATCTGATTCACTTGGTCGTGCCATGTCTTCCTCGGGCATCCCCGATTTCTTCTACCATTCACATTTGCGTCATCTATTCTTCTTAGACTACTTTCTTCGTTCATTCACTCTACGTGATACATGATTTTACCACACTTACGCCACAGGGATCTCATTTATATTGTATCTATTGTACATAAACAAATTTTATTAATGTGAAAGTCTTCGTTGATCTTAAAAAGTTAAGTTTATAGTAAATAGTTTTTATTTCTTTTGAACAGAGTGGGTATCTAATATTGTTTTGAGAGGTATCAATGCCTATTCCTAATTAATGTTTTCTGTCTTTTCAATTTCTAAACAAGAGTAGTTGTATTTCCCTTTTTATTTTATACTACATGGGTATGTGATGTGAATTTTATTTTAGTAATGTTCAGTGTGTGTTTCATCAAGCCATTTTTTAAACATGTTTATTGCATTTTCAGATTTCAAATTTGCTGTTTTCCAGTCATTACGTTCAATGTTCTTTTTTGTTTTACTTTTAACTTTATTTTACTTATACAGGGTGTCCGGAAACTCGTAGTACAAGCGGGAAACTGGTGAATCTACATCATATTTGGAGTCGATTTTGTAGTATATTTTTTTTTTATTTGAGCTTTCGTTATCGAGTAAATCGAGTTTGAAGTTGATTTTTTTTTTTTTTTTTTTTTAATCAAATTCTTATAAATTATTACTGAAGATCAAAGTACCCAACTAATTAAAACTATTTGAAAGTAAAACAAATGAAGAAACTCGGATTTGAAGCATTATTTTGAAATCACCCTTCATTTAACCCGGTGTAATCATAAAATATTTCTGCTCTGCAGGGTTAAAACATCTGTTATTCAACCCTAAACACCAGAAAAAACTTTAACCCTAAAATAGCCGAAAAATATTTTTTTTTGGTTTTTTTTTTTTTTTGAAAATGCTCAAATCAAAAAACTTTATGTTTTTTTGGGTTTCCCATGTGGTGTAGATTCTCCAGTTTTCCGCTTGTACTACGAGTTTCCGGACACCGTGTATAGTGTATTATTTAAAAAGAAAATTAATATCTTACATATGTATGTTAGGGCGTCCCTTATATGGTTGAAAAATTTTTTTTTTTTGATATCAAAATGCATACCCACTATTTCTTTTTGAACTACCCAGACTTACTTAAATACAAAATTTTATCTTCCTACGTCAACATTAACCCGTGCCGACAGGGCTCTGAAGATTTTGAAAATTGCTGTTTTTAACCCTTTCCGTTATGTATTGAAATCAATTGAAATAATGATAATAATAATAAACTTTTATTACACACAGGGAGTACACAGAAGGAATAAATCATGAACAGTACAAAATAAGCAGTTTAAATATTTATATTTAAAAGAATATTTATTAAAAGAAGATAAAATTACAGATCAGGCAGGATATTTTCCTTTGAGGGTCTCTCTTTTACAATCTGGATACAGATTTCTATTCTTGCACACAGCCAGCGTAGTTGCATTGCTTTTGCACACAGCGTAGTTGCATTTCTATGCTCTTGCACACAGCGTAGTTGCATTTCTATGCTCTTGCACACAGCGTAGTTGCATTGCTTTTGTTCTTCATTTGCAGTGATCAAACCATGGAAATGTTTTACAGCTCTTTCAGCTGTATCATTAACTGCCCTTAAAGAATAAACTTTTCGTTTTGCCTCTATATAGGCAACATCTTCGTCCCACGTAGAAACGGGTCTCTGGAGGAAGTTCTCATCAATTTTTAATCGAGAAAATAAATTTGTGCTTTTGACAGACACAAAATCACTTAATAATTTTCCTGCAATAATAAATAAGTTTTATTATCAGTTTAGTGAAAACAGTATAAAAAATAAAACTATGTATTCCTACTTACCATACAAAAAATAAGACATATCTTCTTTCGATGGAATGTATCTCTTCCCAGAATCATACAAACTCTCTCTTTGTAAGTTCACTACAATGTTTCCCTTGGTTTGTGTATTAACTTCATCATCAAAGAGTGACAAAACGGCAATTTCTTCTGACAAGTACCAAAGATGTTGACTAAACTTGCTCAGGGCTGCTTTGGAGATCAATTTGTCAACAGTTTCATATTCCTTAAGCCTCTTTAAAAAGCACAAATCTTGATTTGGTGCCTTTACCGCCAGACTACATCCAAGCCATGGTTTCACATATATAACCGCAATGAATAAACAAACGTCTTGAAGTGCTCGTTTATCCTTGGCGCTAATTTTGAACTGGGATTGCAACAAACATATCTTTAAAGAGTAAATAGCTCTAGCCATCCACCTTGCTTGATGCATCGCTCCAGGAGGTCTGATATTAATTTTTTTCTCATTATCTCCTCCTAAGAAAATAATAGATAGTTCAATCAGCTCACGATAATCGTCACGTACAATGGTTTTTTGCAGTTTTTGATTATAAAATGTCAACAGTTCTTCTATTGTTGTATTACAAAAATGTTGTGTGACGATATCGGTGTATGTTTCAATAGCAGCAGGATTAATAGTTTTCCAGTTGTCTCTAAACTTTTTGAACATTGGTATATCAGGGCTACTAGTAACTTGTTGGATTTTTGTTTCAAACACACATTTCAAAACCAGTTCGTAAACGTGATGGTGGCAAGCAAAGAGTAGTAATTCCCTGTCTAGTCTTTGTTCCAAAAGTACACAGGCTCCTTTCAATCGCCCTGTATTAGACGCAGTTGTGTCACAACACATTATTTGAACTTTGTCATCGATGTTCCAGTCATGAAGTGCGTTTAACACAGCTTTAGCTTGATCCTGACCGGAAGAGCTCTCCAGTTTGGGTACAGCCAGCAGTTGTTCCTTTTCTCCAAATGAAATTAGAATTGGCAGGCGTTCTTCTTTAGAACTTCTCACGTCCAGTCCAGGTAATAATTTCCCATCCCAGTGAACGGTCACCATTTCAGGCATATTATCCTGAAAATCTGATTTTATAGATTCCGCTCTATCTTTTCTACTCTGTGTGCGAATGCGTTGAATGGACGATTTGTTTATCGGAAAATCATCACAGCTAAAGTCTAGCGCTTCTACTACAGCATGAAGAATATAGACAGAATCCCTTATGCTTAATTGACATCTATCTAAAGCTGCAACTAACTTAGGCGTGATAAAGTTTTTCCGTCCTCTTTTTGTAGTAGTTTCAGAAACCGTTTGAGAGGTGGTTGGCAAGGGTTCCTCGAGGCTTTCTTCAGAGCTGGTGTGTTGATCGGTATGTCCTTGTGTTTGTATAAAATCTTGTGTAGTAAGAGATGACGATAAACTCGCGAAACACATTTGCTCATGTCTTTTCTTCTCTTTTAATTTTCTCTCTCTTGTCCTTTCTTCTTTTTCGGCTAACTTTTTGTCTACACCCGCTAAGTATCCTGGACGGCCTGGTTCTCTTTGTTTTTGTAAAAATATTTTGTCTTCTTCTATTTTCATCCGTTCCAAAGCATCAACGTGTGCTATATCGAATATATTGTTTAAATTGTTTTGAAAGTCCTCCTCACGGCGCTTGTAAACAAGTGTTTTTTTTTTGGAATTTTTTTGCAACTCCCTCCAAGCATGGTGAAGATCCACAAGTTTTTTTACACAGTTAGGTATAGCTCTGGTAGGGATTCTAGCTTTTTCCCAAAATATAATACACTCTCGAATGACGAGATTCGCGCTTTCACTAACAGTCAATTTAACTTCGCAAATGTTAAAAAAAAGTACTGCAAGAACTTGCCGGTTAGACGGTAACTTTGCGCCTGTTATTTGATAATTTACGTCACCAACTATGAAAATACTTTTTTTATTGCTTCTTAATTCCACTGCCATCTTTTAAATGTAAAACAATACGTGATAATCACGAGAATAACTGAACACAAATGACAGATACCGCGAGTGCGCGCCGCTACTTCCGCGCAACTTGTATGAACATGATTCGGTGCCAGTCGGCACGGGTTATCGTGCTCCGAATAAGGTAAAAAAAAAATCCGAGTGTTTTAGAAGCAAAGGAACAAAACTAAGACCTATGCATTAGAAAATAAAAACTTTGAAATATAAGGGACACCTGTATGTATCAAAAAGTTACAACGAATAAAAATAAAGATTTTTTCAAAATGAATACCTGACTACCTACCTCTATTTATGAATCTATTGATGTACTTGTTGATAATACTAATTTGTTCATACATTTATTTTTACTTGCTTATTTTATAAGGCTTTTATGTTTTATGTTGATAATACTAATTTGTTCGTACATTTATTTTTACTTGCTTATTATTTAAGGCTTTTATGCTGCTATTTAAACTTTTCTGCAATGTAACCAATTTATGTAATTATGTACCGTTCAAATTGTATCTTATGAGTGTATAAATGTTGTCTCTATGTCCCTGCTGACAAACTACATAAGTAGTTTAGCGGGTTTAAATGTGAATAAAAAAAAAAAATAAAAAAAAATAAAAATCGGCCTTGTATATATTACCTGCGTACAAACTAGGTAACATTCTCCTCATCTGTTGATAAAATTGAATATCTAGGAAAAAGTTTCCATTCACAATTGAATTTCCAATCACATACAAATATAATTTTAAAAATCGGTTAATTTTTTGATTCCTACATATATATAACATAATAGAATGAATAAATAAAGTGTTGTTTTCACCTTTATTGTTTCCTTTAAAGCTTCATTTATTGCCAGACAAACTTCAGGTACAATTAGTGAAATCACTTGGCTTGATATTTTGAATAAAAAATGTAGACTTCTGTAGCTGTCTCCAGTTGCCAGAAATCTTAAAGTCACAGCCAGGCGCACTTTGGCAGGTATTGACATTCTCCAGTTTGTGTCTTCTTTTGAAATGGAAGGTCCTAAATATTCGAAATCAGTGAATGACATTCGACAGAATTCTCCAGAGGGTTCTGCTAGCAGTTCAGAAAAGTTTTGCTCCATGGTTTCCCTGAAAATATTTTAACAGATTTTTTAGTTCCGAGGCAAATAACACTGACCCATTATCATAAAACAACAATTTTGGGAGGTATTCTTCACAGACATCAAACCTCTATAAAGTCTTTTGGGAAAATATGTCTCCCAGACTGACAGTCTCGTAAAAGTTATGTTATCTCATTTTGTATTACAGTGAGAAATATGTTGAGAACAGCGTAAGAAAGAGAAAACATCTTTATGTATATTTACACACTAACTTTATAATATTTACTGGGTTAGCTGTAAGAAATAGGATTTTACTGGTTATTTTAGTTTAAAAAAAGCCCTTTCAGTTTATATAATTTTTATATAGACTTTCAGTCTATATAAAAATGAAATTTATCATAGACTCTCTCGAAAACTTTGAAATAATTTAAACAGCATTAAGCATTAGTAAAATATTTGATATGATTGGCAAATTTTTTAATAATTTAATATAAAACGAAGAAAGTGAATTGACAATAACTTTTATTATACCTTTGTCTAATTAAATATGTTTTTTAGTTTCGTATAAAGTAGTAATTACAGTCTACTCGATAAGTAGGTAAGCTACTTTAAAAACTGTATCGAAGTTTTTATTATAAATTTTAGTTTTTTAGTTGCATAATATGTTATTGTTATACTAAAATCAGAAACAGTACTTCATCTGCTTTCAATGACAGTATTTTTTTAAGTATTTTCAAAAACAGCGAATTTATCTGGAATCGAATGTAAAGCGAAAATGTTTTTCAGACATGTCTGACAGTTCACATATTTAGGGGTTAAAATTAATGTTTCAACCTGAATATACAGATTTATTGCACCTTGTTCTGTTACGATGGATAGCTAGCATCCACCATCTTCGTTTCCGGCATTTTTTAATTTTTTTTTGCGTCTTTTATTTACCTGTAGGCCCATAAGTAGGCCCGTGATAAAATACAGGGTAGCCCATAAATATACCACTCTCTAGATCGATATCTTCGGGCTTTTTGTATACAACAGAATTATACAGTACTTAACCACAGATATACAAGCAGTACCTACCGTGCGGAAAAGAGCAGTAGACAAGATAGAAAAAACTCAAGGTCATTTAAAAGTAAGATGCAACCATAGACAATATAATTGCTCTCGGCCTACTCCATTCATTCACTAGCCCAAAAAAAATATTTTAAAAATAAAAATGTCCTTGAAGCAGAAAAATGTCGAAATGTTTTCCAAGGGCCTGACTAAGAAAATAAACTTTTACAGTGCATTTCCTTGAGATGAAACTTGTAAATCTGAGAAGAAGAAACCCAAAATGACAAGAAATTTGCAAAAACACTGAAGAAAATTTCCAAAACATGATTGTCCGACAGTATGACGAAGAATTCCGACATTTTTCAGCCTCATGAACTCATGATTACATATGTTAAAAAATCTTTAATTTCACCAAAACAATAAGATAATACAGGATAACACTAATCAATAACATGAATAAGTTTATCGATATAATAAATAACATTTATACGTTGTGGAGGAAGACATAATGTCAAGTATGAAGCATTGTTCAAAAAACCGAACGAATAACCTAAAACTGTTAATTCACTTTAAACTTGAACTTACGTAGGTAGGTTGAATATAATATGTTTGTAACTCGCTAACACTATACTGGCTTATATTGTATTTTTATCACGAACAACATTAACACGCAATATTTTCGACGGAAATGATAGTATTTCGGCAGAAAATGACAACCCGCGTGTATAAATAAACCACTGTCATTTTGTTTGAATGATTTGAAACTGTCAAAATTCCGTCATCTCTTTCTGTTACACGAGTCATTATGGTAGAGAGCGAGAGATCAAACCAATCCTTCTGTTCTCACCAATGAGATCTGAGCTTTTAGCCATATTATTCGTTTTCTATAAGAATTTTGAGGTGGGCGTGGCGGTTTCAAATGAGTTTCGAGGCCAAAGCTTAGTTAAATGCCCCTGGGGTAGCCCATGGGTACTATGGGTAGCCGCAGCTAGATAGTTGATTTATGGCCGCAGGCCGCAGCCATTACTTCGACTCATAAATATAGGGAGTCGCTATATGCACAGCGACTAATCGACAGTGGGCGCGGCCAACATATCCGAGCATACCCGAAGTGAAGTATAGCGTCGACGGCATTCCATCACCGCGTATGTAACATCACCGCGTAAGTCATCCTGAAATGCCATTCGACAGCGGTCATAAACCTACATCGTTGGGATTTTTATAGGATTTTTTCAATGGAAGGAAATAGTCCTACAACGAAAATAGTATCACCGCGCATCTCATTTGCCTTCCGTTTGGGTAAAATCATCGCCTATCTCAGTCGTTGACCAACCGTCATTGCCGCAACGCGTTATTTCACTGATTACAACAGTTTTTTTTTAAATTTATGTGTTTTCTGTTCATCGGATGTCTTACAAAAGGTATGTATTATGAGACTAAGTAATTATATATTGCAAACATTGTTTTGTGCACACGGTAGACGTTATTATTAATCATTATGAACTTACGCGTTGATACATTTCGCAATGATTTGTTTCATTGTATCGGAAAACGTGAGATACGCGCTGATTCATTCTTTTTTGATTTGTCCTTTTTAATTTTTGTGACTTTACTAATAATTATATACTATACTTTACTATTACTTTACTAATAGTATATAGCGAAACAAATATATTAATTCTTTTTTTTTATTTTTTATTTCAGTAACAAAATGTTCGATTCTAGCGATGATGAGTTATTTGTTGATGCCATGTGCAAAGAACTCGGAATAAATACATTATCTGACAAACAGGGCAGTGGAAAAAAAGTTGGTGAATGTTCTACAAATGAAAATATAGAAAACATTGATATAAATAATTTGGAATTTTCTATCGTTGATTATTCCCAAAATCAGCCACCAACAACAGAAGACAGTGCGGAGTTGATCTCGATGGTATCTCCTGAATACATATGCCAAGATATTCATAGCATTAATAATAATTCAACATATTTTGTTATAGGTAATAAATAATGAAAAGATTATAGTTGATTCATCTTCAATTGAAATGCAGGTGGTGGATTACAGTACTCCTACACCAGGTACTATATTATCTCCCTCGGAAATAATAGCATCCCCATCAAATCGGCCGAGTGATATACACGCGACATACACGCAGATTCATCAAGATTATTAAACAAGAAATTGAGGATGCAAGGGAAAGATTATTTAGGCTACAGAAGAAGTTTACTGCAAGATGGGAAATTCAACATGGTACACGATGTGCCTAAAGAAGCTCGTCAAATGGGTCCAGCTTGCAAATCCAAAATGTGCATTCGATCAAAACTACGAAACTGTCCCAAACTTAACCAAGGTTCTAGAGAATCTAGGTATTTTCCAAATGTTTCAGTCAAAACTAAATTGGGATCAGAGAAAACAATTTGTTGCATCTAATGTAATGAAAAAATAACCCAAACAAAAAAGATCGGAAACAAGTGCTTCTCGTAGACAAGGCACGTTGGTGTATTTTTCGCCCATTGAAAATATTACAGCCCAAGTTTGCAAAATGTCGTTTTTGAATACCCCGGGGATTAAGGAATGGACCGTGAGGTATTGGGCAGAAAAATCAGAATCTGCAATGATTCCGATGTCATCCATGACGAATCAGAACAGGCGACGAACAACAGGAGAAAATTCTAAAAAAAATTTATTACTGAAGTTTTTTCACGATCTTCCAAAAGTCGAATCGCACTATTGTCGTAAATCTACAAAAAAGCTGTACTTAGAACCAATAATCAAAAGCTTGGCTCAACTGTATGATATTTATTTAGATTATTGTAAGGAAAATGTAGGAAGTCCCATGAGTCGCAGAACTTTCGAAAATGTGTTTAAAAAAGAAAACATGAGTATTTTTATGCCCAAAAAAGATCCGGTGTGACACATGTTGTGGTCACGACGTTGGGAATATTAGATTTGCAAGCAGTCAAATTGGCACCAAATTTAAACGCAAGTGCAATTTATTATAAGACGAAATTATGTGTGCATAATTTTACCGTCTTTAATTTGGCAAGTAAGGCTGTAATGACATATTGGTTTGACGAAACCCACGCCGGACTGGAGGCATCTGTATTCACCTCCTGCATTATTGATTACATTGTAGGAGAATTAAACAAAGCCCCTGCTCGTCCAGTTATAATTTATAGCGATGGATGCGGCTTTCAAAATAGGAATGTCATCCTCAGTAATGCTTTGCTTCGTCTCTCCATGAAATTCAACATCATCATTACACAAAAATTCTTAGAGAAGGGACATACCTACATGGAATGTGATTCAGTACATAGTAGAATCGAAAATAAATTGAAAAACAAGAAATATACCTACCAAGTCAGTATGCTCAAGTCACTAAAGAAAACCTCCTAATAAGCCATACGACGTTCAAATACTGACATTCGAATTCTTTTTGAATTATGCACAAAAAAATACTTTTTTATACGATTCAATCAGGCCAGGCAGAATAGTTAGTGATCAAACTGTTAATAACCTACGTGTGTTACAATACTCACCAGATGGGATAATTCGTTTTAAAACAAACTTCCAAGACGATTTTGCCGAATTGCCACGACGACCAAAATTATCGAATAATAAAAATTATAATGATAATATTCCAAAACTTTACAAAGATAGAATTAAAATAAAAGAATCCAAGTGGAAACATTTACAGGAACTGAAATCTGTAATACCGCAAGATTGTCATAGCTATTATGATTCATTACTATATCAATAACTTTATTTTTTATATTTTTAACATTACACGAGGTACCTACAATGTAAGTTTATTTTTTTTAAATAAAACAATTGATGAGCTTAATTTTTACGTTAATGAGTAACTAATAATTTTTTGTATTTTTATGATAAGGTACCTATCTACTATTTTATTTGTCTAAATAATATCATGTAACATAATATTACTTTGTTGTAAAATATTATTATCATTAAAAATAAAAAATAACATTTGTTTCCACGTTCCCGTGTTTTAAAACTATAATGATATTATAAACCTAACTCCCAACAAGAATAAATTTCCGCGTAAGTCTAAAATTTTGCCGTATTTTACTGAACATCACCGCTTAAGTCATTTATTATTTTATTTTCGGTTAAAAACGTATATGTGTTTAAATACATAATTGTAAAGACAATTGAACATGAAAAATAAATGATTTGCCGCGATTTCGATGTAAATATATTAAGAAAAGTGGTTTTATGTCTCTCCTGAAAAGTGGCCAAATATGATTTACGCGGTGATGGATTGCCGTCGACGATAGGTATAAAAGGGACACTTTCTTTTGAATCACAAACCATGTTACACAAACCTAGCGTAGCCGCTAAACTAATTGAAAACTGGGATGTTTTTCTTGCCTTGACGCGAGCAGGCGGTATTAAGGGGACACTTTCTTTTGAATCACAAACCATGTTACACAAACTTAGCGTAGCCGCTAAACTACTTGAAAACTGGGATGTTTTTCTTGCCTTGACGCGAGCAGGCCACCGCGTTTCACTGATTTTGCAACTCGGAACAGCTCGGGTATGCTCGGATATGTTGGCCACGCCCCCTGTCGACTAATCGCTGTGCATATAGCGACTCCCATAATAATATTTCGAAATCATCTTGATTGTGCCATCGCTAACTTTTGACATATTTGATTTGAGTATATTTAATCTAAGCACGCAGCTCCAAGAAATAAGCATATATCTATGGCATTGCCTGAGTTCCGTCAACACGTTTTCTGATTGATTGTAATTTTGAAAAGGGAGTTTAGAGTTATAACCAGTTCTGTTATAAGTGTTTCCAGGTTATAAACCAACATGACTTCTGCCAAAATTGAGGAGGTATTATTATTTTTGTATTAGATGTTTTTCGACTATGATATGCGTTGGATATTTTGTATTATGATTTGCAATGTGCATCCTTATTTGCACTATCGCCCTGAACGCCATTTGTTGCAGTACAGGATCATGTGAATTTAATAAATATATATTTACCCGTGCACACTGCTTTATGATTGTTATTTGAGAATCTCGGCTTTTGTGTGCGCAAATATTGTTTTCTCTGGTACTCGCAGATAAGCAGATCATATACCCGAAAAGACGACATCCGAATTCCAGAAAGTTCGATTCTCAGCGATTTTTCTGAAACATTTTATAAAATACTTCATCTCGAAAGTGGTAGTAGGTAGTTATTTTGCCTGAACTTATCTGAGTAGAAAGATATTTTCTTGTTTTGTGGGTTTCCTATTAATTTTAGAGTTAAATTGAGAGATGTACAAACAGGTAAATCTTTCCAAAGGTACACAGAGGCGGATTTGCCCTTAGGCCTATGTAGGCCCGGGCCTAGGGCGGCCAGATATTAGGGGCGGCCAATCGTGACAAAAAAGTCACCGATGATAACAAAAAATTACTTCCTAAGTACATACCGCCCGCCAAGACCTGGACAAATCTCACCCCATGAACCATGAATGATAACGGCAGGAAAATTAAAACGGTTTTGACCCTAGGAACTTACTGAAAAGTTTGTATAATCCTGGTCAATATGATGGGTACTGAGAAAGGGGCGGCTACATGGTCTGGGGCCTAGGGCGGCCAAGACTGCAAATCCGCCTCTGAAGGTACAGTACGAGATACCATAAGTGTATTTATTTAAGTGAGGACAAAATAACATTTAGTAAATATACAGAAAGTAGGGACACTTTATATCAGTTGGAAAATAATGAGAAATAAGGGTAAAGGTTACGAATTCCGCTTCACGGTAAATACGCAATATTTCGCTTTCAAATAAATGGATTTAGCTTTATTAATTCAAAATATTATTTATTATGTCGGGGGAGACGGAAAAATACGCACTTTTAATTTTAATTTCGTTTAAAGTCACTTACGCGATATGTCAGACGAGATTTCACAGAAACAAATTAATGTGACATTTGCCGGAAATACCACAACTAGTTATTTACCTAGCCAGTGCGCGGGTTAGGTACAGTACCTACCTACGAACTAATTCAGTTAAAGAAAATAAAATCTTGAAAATATTAAATTTATATATTATAACCTAACCTAATCTAACTGATTTTCTATAGCAAAAAAATGCCCCTTTAATAACGCCTGCTTGCGTCCCCTTTAGAGTTACATCCCAGTTTTCAAATAGTATGTGGGCTACGCTAGGTTTGTATAGACTGGTTTGTGATTTAATTCTAATACCTATTTTCCATTTTATTTTCTGTAACAAAAAATTGCCCCTTTAATAACGCCTGCTCGCGTCCCCTTTAGAGTTATATCCCAGTTTTCAAGTAGTTTGTGGGCTACGCTAGGTTTGTATAGACTGGTTTGTGAATTAATTCTAATACCTTTTCCCATGTTAAAACCTAACCTAACCTAAACTACCTAAACGGAATATGTTTAATCACATTTTATTCTATTTGGTTGTTATTCGGGTTATTTTATTTAATTATATGTTGATTATTTGTTATAAATAATACATTGACTTGCATATTAATATGGATTAATTATACACGATGATATTATTTATTTTATATGGCAATACTAATTTTTTTTTGGTTGGCAGCAGTGTCTTTGAAATATTTTGTAGGTATGAATTATGATATTATGAATATAATCCAACTCTCGATATGAACATAGTCGCCGTCGGCTGCGACTATAACGGCGCCGCATACTAATTGACATATCGCGTAAGTGACAATAAACGAAATTAAAATTAAAAGTGCGTATTTTTCCGTCTCCCTCGACATAATAAATCATGTTTTGCATTAATAAAGCTAAATCCATTTATTTGAATGTGAAATATTGCGTATTAAGAGTGAAGCGGAATAAGAGAAAAATAATAATTATTTATGTCTTAAACCCAAACTAAGAACCTATTTTAGGATCATAGGCTCATACTTGGGTTAAATAAGAGAAAAAAAAATCACCTTTAAAGTTCACGTCAATAACAGTGGCCTCCAAGTTAACAATCAATTGTAATTTTAATGAAATAACTTATAAAATGTATTATTTTCCATTACCTAACACTGAAATACTTACTTCTCATTAGTATATAACTGAAACAAAGTGTTTTCTTTAAAAAAAAAAGTGAATATTAATTGTGTCCCACTTTTCTGTACATTCATCCAAGAAATAACTACGTGCGCAAATCGGTTATTATGTTCTTAGTTTGGGTTATTTAAATAATTTGTGCATATTTAGATTGAAATGAAAATTTCGCAAACGTCACTCCATATTTAAAATTCAAAATGGCGGTGCAAAAACGTTTTATTAGAAATTTTTTTAACTTTGGTTGAATTAAAAATGAATTCCTTTATGTTTGCTTCACTCAAATGTAAATTGTTATCCTCGACACAGGCTTAGTCGTAGCGAGGTTGATTTTTATGAGGAAAAACATGATTTAAGTAAGATGCAATCAGAGATGTGCAAAATGGGTACCCAAAACCATTTGAAATGCAAAATGGAAATGGGTCAAAATTTTTCCATTTGAAAATGCAAAATGGTTTTTAGAAATGCATTTCAAATGCAAAATGCAAAATACCTATTTTCAAAATGCATTGAAAATGCAAAATGGTTTCTCAGGTTAAACAATAAAAATAATTATAGAATTTTTAAACAATTTTGTTATTTAATAATGGACATCCGCCATAGCGCCCTTGAGGTGATTTTGCACAATAACGGCACTATACAAGTCATCCAATTATTATTATTAATGTGGAAAAAATATATTACATGATGGTAAATCCAAAAACACCACGACTACAGATTATGAGACCACAAAAAATTTGCGCGGGACTAATGTTGCCAATGTAAAAACATAGAAACTGCTATCTTACATTTAATATGACAGCGTCATGGCCCCATGTTCAGTATTTGAATCAGTATTTTTTTGTAATGGTATCACTCAATTGGCAGGGCTCCTACCAGGGAGCAACTTGACAAATGTAAATTATCTCTCATAGCGAGGTTGAGGACCGACTGATATTTGGGGCTTATGAAAAAAATATCAGTGGAGATAGTAGGAAGAATGTTGCAAAAAAGCATTTAAAATGGAAAATGCATTGAGAAAAGCATTTAAAATGCAAAATGCAAAATGGTTTTTAGAAAAGCATTTAAAATGCAAAATGGAAAATACCCATTTTGCATTTTGCATTTCCATTTGAAATGGATTTATTTGAAATAAAGTACATCTCTGGATGCAATAAATAAATAAGTGCATTTTTTACCACCTCTCCCCATGTAAATAGTTTTTTCTTGTTGTGTTTAAGTTGAAATGAAGTATAATTTCTGTAATCTGTGCATCAAAAGTACGGCGGTTATTTACCATTACTATAATGGTTGCTTCAGCTACTCTAACACACATTCCTTACTTACAAACTTCTCCTGACACTCCGTTCAACCGATATACAAGTCCAAAACCTCATACGACTTATTTTTATTGTGAAGAATGTTTATTTAGCTTGAAAGTATAATAAAACTCAAGAATATTTTCATATTTCTTCATTACAATTTATTAATTTATTTGTAAACATTTTAGAGAAAAAAAAATATTTCTCTGAAAATAACTCTTGTGAAACTACATAGGATAGATGTATAAGATTTTTATAAATATATAAACAACATTGTGTAAAAAATGAGTAAGTTATTATGAAAATAGTGTCAGCCGGCGCACAGCGAGCTGCTCTGCATTTTAGCTGGCACAATATGGGTTACGGGAAAATTTCGTTTTTCTCAATTTTCTTCATTGCCTCCTGTGAGCAGTTAATAAACTACATGCTGCATTCTCTCCTCCATTCATAGAATTTCTTCATTGCCTCCTGTGAGCAGTTAATAAACTACATGCTGCATTCTCTCCTCCATTCATAGAATTTCTTCATTGCCTCCTGTGAGCAGTTAATAAACTACATGCTGCATTCTCTCCTCCATTCATAGAATTTCTTCATTGCCTCCTGTGAGCAGTTAATAAACTACATGCTGCATTCTCTCCTCCATTCATAGAATTTCTTCATTGCCTCCTGTGAGCAGTTAATAAACTACATGCTGCATTCTCTCCTCCATTCATAGAATTTCTTCATTGCCTCCTGTGAGCAGTTAATAAACTACATGCTGCATTCTCTCCTCCATTCATAGAATTTCTTCATTGCCTCCTGTGAGCAGTTAATAAACTACATGCTGCATTCTCTCCTTCATTCATAGAATTTCTTCATTGCCTCCTGTGAGCAGTTAATAAACTACATGCTGCATTCTCTCCTCCATTCATAGAATTTCCACCACTATCCCTTCTTTTAATGACCTCATTAGCCTAAGACCACAAGTTCATGTTCGTACATTGTAACTATATTACACATTGTATCCTCACAGGGCTGGGGGAGTGGAAGCAGGACCAGCCCTATGCGAATTGTCAAGGTGCTGATAATACCTAGCAGTCCTAACACATCGCCCATTTTTCACAAGAACGTTGCTACACATAAATACAAATCATCTGAATGTTATTGATGACAGTGACCTAGGCCTCTACTGGTTTTGACAAGGGGTGTCGTCTGTGGGCTGGGAAGTAAATTATAATTGTGGTTTTGTTTCAGGTGAAACTAGATATAGCCGAATTAGAGCAACTGCAAAAGCAAGCAACTAGGAAACGAGTCGTGGACATAATCTCTCTGGAAGTACGGAAACTCGGGACAGAGCTGATCAAACTTCAAGATGAAAAATTGAATGAACCACTTCCGTCACCATCCAATGGACAACCGGCCAAGAAAGCTGAACCAAAGCACTATGAAGTTAAATTAAATGGATATGGTATGTTTCATTTCTGCCTGTATCGTTTGGTGTTAACGTTTATCAATTATTATTGATGGAAAAGCCAGCTTTATGTTTTTTAATGAAGACATTAAAAGTTGTAGTAACTAATGTAAAAGTATTATTTCCATAGTTCTAATTTATTTTCGTTAAATACCGTAAAATCATTGAAGAGATAGAAGTAAGTTGGCTCAATTTTTCCTTGATTCCGGTGGAAATGATTGAACATTTTCTAATATCGAAATTCTTTGTTGAACAATAAACAATTTCGTTGGCCTGTTTGGACCTAGTTGTGGACTCAAAAGACCTAAAGAAAATCTATTTAGGTCATAGGGATTTTCCATACAGTGCTTTTAATGAACATCTGAACCACACAAGAGTCCCAACGGCTCCCAACCTCTTGGAACCAGTGACTATGGTATCCCCAATTGGGGTATGTTGTGAGATTGAAGGTAGTAGGGAGGGGAAGGAAGTGGGGAAGTACCTGGCTATTTAGATCTTTGTTGCTTACACCAGGGCGGTAGTGAGAGTATCTTCCACTCTTATTAACGATTTAAGACAAGCACCTACCTACCTGTGCCTGAAATTATCGCAAAACAATATGGCAGTGTTACTAAAAAAGAGATCAAGTTACTAAAAGAGAGATTCAAGAACGGGAAGAAAAGAAAAGGCTTTCGGTTCTAAATAGGTACACAACTCTTTCTTAGGGCCTGTTGTTTGACAAATCGTCATATATGATATCGTCGCATAATAATAATAATAATATGGCATTTATGTAGCGCAGTTTAGTGTCATTTCACTTTAAGTGTGCATATTGATGATCCCTGTTAACGGTCGATTCTCGGCCCGAAAACGACATCGGTTTGTCAAATATTATATTGCGTTGCTTAATCATTTGCCGATTACGCTGTTTAAAATTACGCTAAAAAGTTACCATGATCTCATAGGCCGAAAATCGGCCGTTAACGGTTATTTAATTATTTTAAATGATTCATTTGTAAAATGGCACAAATCAATTAAATAAAATTTACTTGCGCACGCCACGCCGAAAGCTTTGTCCCTCGACCACCGAGGCAGTCAAAGGTTTATTATTAATTAGAACATTGAAATCAATAAGAAATGTATTTATATTACGATAGCAGAGTTATGGCCATTTAAAGCTTAAATAAATTAATTGAATCCTAGATTCTGATAATAATATCCTGACATTATACAATTCTTAACCTCTTATTGGAAAACCCTGTATATACAATACAGGGTTTTCCAATAAGAGGTGTTATTTTGGTATTCAATCGTAAAAGATCAATGGTATCGTTGCTTGTGTGGCACGTAGCGCCGTCTTGTTGAAAGTAAATGTTGTCCTGATCAATACCATCCAATTCCGGCCATAAAAAATCATTAATCATCTCTCGATAGCGCAATCCATTCACCGTAACTGTTGATCCAGCCTCATTTTCGAAAAAGTAAGGTCCAATGACTCCGCCGGACCATAAACCGCACCAAACTGTCACACGTTGAAGATAGAGAGGCTTTTCAATAATAACTATTGGGTTTTCCGAGCCCCAGATGCGACCATTTTGCTTGTTGACGAAGCCACCGAGGTGGAAATGGGCCTCATCACTCAAGATGATTTGCATTTGATTCACTCAAGTGAATTTTAATAATTTCAATGCGTTGTTGAAGCGTGTATCGTTCCATTTTTATTAATGGCGTAGTTTCTACTTGTCAAATGTCAAAAAATGACAGCTTCAAAAGTAACATCTACTGAAATAGCGGGCTATTCAAAATAACACCTCTTATTGGAAACCCTGTAGGATCTATCTATTTTACCGGGCGGGTGCCATTTGTTTGATTTTTATATAAATCTACAGTTTTATTCCAAGATTGATGAAATTTTGCTCACTTGATCTTCGAAACAAAAAAAAGGTCACGGATTTCGAAAATCTCTGTAAAGCCCGGGCAATGCCGGGGACTTCAGCTATACTGCTGTTTTAGAGTCTCAGTGTCTACACACTGTGTTTTTACTTAACACGGTGGTATACATAAATATGATAATATTTTGGATGCAATTGGATTTTTGTGAATTTGTTTGTTAATGTGGAAGGCCATTAACAAGAATTGTGCGCTAATAATAATTTTAAAAACTGTTTTCAGGTTGGGATCAATCTGACAAATATGTGAAAGTGTTTGTCACATTGAAGAATGCGCACACCGTTGCCAAAGAAGATGTATTCTGCAATCTGACGGACAAATCCATGGAGTTACACGTCAAGAACCTCGAGAATAAAGACTACAGCCTCATCATAAATAAACTCCTTGAGCCAATCAATGTGGAAGCGTGCCATTGGAAGCAAAAAACTGGTAAGCCTATTCTGCCCAGGGCCGGTTCTATGCATTTTTAGATTCCCGAGGCATATGTGCGATTGAGTGAGAAATATGGAGATCTGCAAATAATGCAAGGCTGATGTAAGTGTAATTAGTAAGATTAACAAAAATACACTTAGAAGGTTGGCATGTAGAGCGAATGAACGAAGAAAAGAGTGTAAGGAGAATATTTTTAGTTTTATTTTATTTAGTTATAAAAAAATTACATTTTTTATATCTAGTATTATAAACATCTAAAACTTTTTTTTACAGCCTTTAGGTATAACCCACGAAAAGCTGCAAGGCTTTTTTTTTTTAGCTTTAACTTCCATCAGTAGTTTATTATATATCTTGAAACCTTTACAATAAAGATTATGTTCGACAAATTCCTGGCAAATTTGTTTTCGGAATCCTAAAATCTAAACATTTTCTCATGGGGTATATAATACATGAGGCCAATGTGGATGGTAGAAGTCGGGGATGCCAGAGCATAATGGCACGATAAAGTAAACTAAATATTTGTTTTTGGAATCCTAAAATCTCCACAGTTTCTCATGGGGTATATAATACATGAGGCCAATGTGGATGGTAGAAGTCGGGGATGCCAGAGCATAATGGCACGATAAAGTAAACTAAATATTTGTTTTCGGAATCCTAAAATCTCCACAGTTTCTCATGGGGTATATAATACATGAGGCCAATGTGGATGGTAGAAGTCGGGGATGCCAGAGCATAATGGCACGATAAAGTAAACTAAATATTTGTTTTCGGAATCCTAAAATCTCCACAGTTTCTCATGGGGGTATATAATACATGAGGCCAATGTGGATGGTAGAAGTCGGGGATGCCAGAGCATAATGGCACGATAAAGTAAACTAAATATTTGTTTTCGGAATCCTAAAATCTCCCACAGTTTCTCATGGGGTATATAATACATGAGGCCAATGTGGATGGTAGAAGTCGGGGATGCCAGAGCATAATGGCACGATAAAGTAAACTAAATATTTGTTTTTGGAATCCTAAAATCTCCACAGTTTCTCATGGGGTATATAATACATGAGGCCAATGTGGATGGTAGAAGTCGGGGATGCCAGAGCATAATGGCACGATAAAGTAAACTAAATATTTGTTTTCGGAATCCTAAAATCTCCACAGTTTCTCATGGGGTATATAATACATGAGGCCAATGTGGTTGGTAGAAGTCGGGGATGCCAGAGCATAATGGCACGATAAAGTAAACTAAATATTTATTATTATTGTAGAAAGCAATCACTTTGTGGTTTGACATATTTAATAAAATAAAATACTTTTTTGTTTTAAAACCACGATATTTATTAATTTAAGAACCGACCGGTTTCGCTTTACTTAAGCGTATTAATTTGTACCCTGATGATGCTTAAGTAAAGCGAAACCGGTCGGTTCTTAAATTAATAAATATCGTGGTTTTAAAACAAAAAAGTATTTTATTTTATTAACTAAATATTTGTTTTTGGAATCCTAAAATCTCCACAGTTTCTCATGGGGTATATAATACATGAGGCCAATGTGGATGGTAGAAGTCGGGGATGCCAGAGCATAATGGCACGATAAAGTAAACTAAATATTTGTTTTCGGAATCTAGGCCAGTGCAATTAGCGCCAAAAAGGGGGTCGCGATCGAAGTAATTCCGGTAGTCCCAATTTTTTTTATATGTTATATAAACTGATCCCCTGATGTAAAATCTGATTTTCCGACCTTGGCGCACCTGTGCTCGCGCCGCCATTTTGAAAAAACTGGCCGAAATCGGGCCAAAATCTAGTTTTTCCCAAATATCTCATTTCCAATGCAAATTTCGGTTAAAATAACTTAACAAGTATAATAGAACATAAAATAACCTACAACTTTTGTTTACAAAAATTTATTCTATCTCTAATAGGTACCGAGGTAGAAAGTCGTAAAGGTGCGTATATTTTTGAAAAAACAAGTTTTTTGCGCGACTAAGTTTGTTTTTTTATAAATACCTCGTTTCCAGTGGAATTTCATGAAAATTTTATTGATAACAATTATGTAGAACATAAAATTTCAAAAAAAGCTGTGCCGTTTTTATGTTTATATAGTTTTTAACCGATATAAAGAATAAACAAATCCTAGTAGGTACGCACAGAAAATCTATCACGGTTTATTATCACGTTATTAGATTTTTTTGCATTTTTAAATACAAACATCTATAAATTTACTAGAGGGCACTTCGGTATGGGGAGGGCTACCCCCCACCCTTCTACTCCTCCCCTCCGGTTCCCTTCAGTTGCCGCGTATCACGTCTTGAGCCTGGAGCGGAGCTTGACAGCGTCAGTGTCACAGCAGCGTTCAGTTCGAAATGATTCAGTGCAATCGAGTATGAAAGATTTACAAAAGAGGGCTACTTTACGATCCGACGGTCTCATAAATTTTGTTCAGGGATTTGGTCTGACATGACCATCGAACAAACTCTGATGATATCGATGAAAACATCTGGAGGTTTGACCCAAGGACGGGGAATCACAGACAGTTCCATCCTTCGTTGGACTGCTGGATTCGTTTATCTGCATAACATTTGTGAGGGTATCGAGTCATTTTGTGGGATTGAATCAGGAACGTCAGAGCAACATGTAGAGATGAGGCCTGCAAGAATTAAGAGGGATGATCGAGACGTTCAAACTCTCATTGATTGGTTTGCTTGCCATGAACCATTTCCTAAAACAAACGTGATTATGTCTATTAGCAGTGGCACAATCGGGGATAGCAAAGTCACTTGTCACATGGCTGAAAAGATGGGGAAATTAGCTATGTCTAAAGTTATCAACAAGAACTTTGGAAACCTACACTTAAAACGTATGATGCAATAGTTTCTCTTGCGGCGGTGACCAGCAGTGTCAAAAATCAGGGTGTGACTATGTCAATAGATCCATTAATGCTATTCCATCGTATGTGTATTGTCAAAAAGTCTGAAAGTGAACTTAAATAATATTTTCAATATGAACTCTCTCCTGTACCATTGTCTCTTTTCTCAGAAGAAGGCATGCGCAAAAGAACGAAGTCTATATTTTATTCATCATTAAACCCTCTACCAAATAATACAGAACTGGGAAGCAGTAAAATACAGGTAATTGATGGAGGATATTTACTGCATAAAGTTGTATGGGGCTCGTGCTCATCCTTTTTCAGTAATTTTCCAGCAATATGTCAGATATGTGCAAAATCACTATGGATCCAATGCAGTAGTGGTATTCGATGGATACCCAGATTCTATGGAAAAGAAAAGCACTAAAGGGGTGGAAAGAGCACGGCGTGCCAGAGTTACAACTTCTGCTGAAGTTTTGTTTTTTGAAAGCATGCACCCACAAGTGCCACAGGAAAAGTTTCTGGGAAATGAGAAGAACAAGTCTCGTTTTATTTCCCTACTCAGAACCTCATTTGCACGATCCTACATAACGACAGTACAAGCTGAAGAGGATGCTGACGTTCTCTTAGTGAACACAGCAAATTCGTTGTCATCTCAACATGATGTAGTCATAATCGTTGGTCAGGATATTGATCTGCTGGTACTCCTCACAGCTCTCTCACCTCTCAACGTATATTACCAAAAAGTTCTAACGCGTTGTACTCGAAAAAATGTTTTAAACACATCGAAATAGTTGAAAACATTTTATTACTTCATGCCATAAGTGGTAGCGATACAACTGGAGCTCCGTTCGGTCAAGGCAAACACAAATTTTGTAATATTCTTCTCAAGAACCACTCAGTGAATGAACTTGTTCGTGTATTTCAAGACCCAAAAGCAAAGACAGAAACAATCACTTTGGCTGCCGAACAACTATTTGCACTTTTGTATGGCGGCAACGAGAAATCAAATTTGGAAAATTTAAGGTACATCATTTTCGTCAAAGGAGTAAAAAAAAACAAATTCAATTTATCCAGGCTACCACCCACCAAAGATGCAGTCCAGCAACACGCTTCAAGAACATACTTGCAAGTGCAGACTTGGCTTGATCACGATAAAGATCCGACTGAATGGGGGTGGAAAAGGGATGCTGTTGGGTTACTTACTCCAGTAACAATGTTGAAGGAAGCTGCACCTCAGGCCTTGCTGAACGTCATATCATGTCAATGTAAAAAAGGTTGCGCTGGAAAGTGCACCTGCAGAAAGTCAGGTTTGAAATGTTCCCTACTCTGCATTCATTGCAATGGCAACTCCTGCGAGAATGCTGTAGAAGCCTTCGTTGATGACGATGACAGGAATATGACGACCCAGTCGCCACAAATTTGGGTGATAAGACAGATGAAGAAGCTATTCAGGGCCAGAAGTAAGAAACTATAGTCAAGGGCTCGTACTTCTGTCTAAACTGATCTACCATTAATTTTATTTTTTGTTATGCTGACAACTTAACTAATAAAGAAAAGAATGTCAATAAATGTTAATTTTACGAAAATACCAATTTTTTATCTTTTTTATGTACCTTATCATCTTAATTGTATTAATAATCTTAAATGTATGTTGTGATTACGTTGATAGGCATGTCAGACCAAGCTGCGAGCACAAATGTAGTGGCTTGGCCTATTTTAGTGGTCTTCCCATTGGGAATGTATGGCGACCGATATGCTGAAATAGTCTATCTACTATATTTATAGCTAGGTCTGACACAGGCATGACGATTGTTGTCAACGTACACGTTCTTAGAACAATAATTGTTAAATAAAAATAAAATCAAGGAATGCCAAGTTTAAAACACCTAACCTCAGTTTCAATTTTTGGCCTGGTTTTGGTGGATTAGAGTTTGGATACGTTATAGAGATAAAAAATATAAATTATATACCTATTTCTTTAACGAAATTTTATTTTCTACAAAATTATTACCAATAAATTTTTCACAAAGTTGTACTGGAAACGAGGTATTTATAAAAAACCAAACCTAGTCGCGCAAAAAACTTGTTTTTTCAAAAATATACGCACCTTTACGACTTTCTACCTCGGTACCTATTAGAGATAGAAGAAATTTTAGTTAATTAAAGTTGTAGGTTATTTTATGTTCTATTATACTTGTTAAGATATTTTAACCGAAATTTGCATTGGAAATGAGATATTTGGGAAAAACTAGATTTTGGCCCGATTTCGGCCAGTTTTTTCAAAATGGTGGCGCGAGCACAGGTGCGCCAAGGTCGGAAAATCAGATTTTACATCAGGGGATCAGTTTATATAACATATAAAAAAATTGGGACTACCGGAATTACTTCGATCGCGAATCGCTAATTGCACTGGCCTAATCCTAAAATCTCCACAGTTTCTCATGGGGTATATAATACATGAGGCCAATGTGGATGGTAGAAGTCGGGGATGCCAGAGCATAATGGCACGATAAAGTAAACTAAATATTTGTTTTTGGAATCCTAAAATCTCCACAGTTTCTCATGGGGTATATAATACATGAGGCCAATGTGGATGGTAGAAGTCGGGGATGCCAGAGCATAATGGCACGATAAAGTAAACTAAATATTTGTTTTTGGAATCCTAAAATCTCCACAGTTTCTCATGGGGTATATAATACATGAGGCTAATGTGGATGGTAGAAGTCGGGGATGCCAGAGCATAATGGCACGATAAAGTAAACTAAATATTTGTTTTCGGAATCCTAAAATCTCCACAGTTTCTCATGGGGTATATAATACATGAGGCCAATGTGGATGGTAGAAGTCGGGGATGCCAGAGCATAATGGCACGATAAAATAAACTAAATATTTGTTTTCGGAATCCTAAAATCTCCACAGTTTCTCATGGGGGTATATAATACATGAGGCCAATGTGGATGGTAGAAGTCGGGGATGCCAGAGCATAATGGCACGATAAAGTAAACTAAATATTTGTTTTCGGAATCCTAAAATCTCCACAGTTTCTCATGGGGTATATAATACATGAGGCCAATGTGGATGGTAGAAGTCGGGGATGCCAGAGCATAATGGCACGATAAAGTAAACTAAATATTTATTATTATTGTAGAAAGCAATCACTTTGTGGTTTGACATATTTAATAAAATAAAATACTTTTTTGTTTTAAAACCACGATATTTATTAATTTAAGAACCGACCGGTTTCGCTTTACTTAAGCGTATTAATTTGTACCCTGATGATGCTTAAGTAAAGCGAAACCGGTCGGTTCTTAAATTAATAAATATCGTGGTTTTAAAACAAAAAAGTATTTTATTTTATTAACTAAATATTTGTTTTTGGAATCCTAAAATCTCCACAGTTTCTCATGGGGTATATAATACATGAGGCCAATGTGGATGGTAGAAGTCGGGGATGCCAGAGCATAATGGCACGATAAAGTAAACTAAATATTTGTTTTCGGAATCTAGGCCAGTGCAATTAGCGCCAAAAAGGGGGTCGCGATCGAAGTAATTCCGGTAGTCCCAATTTTTTTTATATGTTATATAAACTGATCCCCTGATGTAAAATCTGATTTTCCGACCTTGGCGCACCTGTGCTCGCGCCGCCATTTTGAAAAAACTGGCCGAAATCGGGCCAAAATCTAGTTTTTCCCAAATATCTCATTTCCAATGCAAATTTCGGTTAAAATAACTTAACAAGTATAATAGAACATAAAATAACCTACAACTTTTGTTTACAAAAATTTATTCTATCTCTAATAGGTACCGAGGTAGAAAGTCGTAAAGGTGCGTATATTTTTGAAAAAACAAGTTTTTTGCGCGACTAAGTTTGTTTTTTTATAAATACCTCGTTTCCAGTGGAATTTCATGAAAATTTTATTGATAACAATTATGTAGAACATAAAATTTCAAAAAAAGCTGTGCCGTTTTTATGTTTATATAGTTTTTAACCGATATAAAGAATAAACAAATCCTAGTAGGTACGCACAGAAAATCTATCACGGTTTATTATCACGTTATTAGATTTTTTTGCATTTTTAAATACAAACATCTATAAATTTACTAGAGGGCACTTCGGTATGGGGAGGGCTACCCCCCACCCTTCTACTCCTCCCCTCCGGTTCCCTTCAGTTGCCGCGTATCACGTCTTGAGCCTGGAGCGGAGCTTGACAGCGTCAGTGTCACAGCAGCGTTCAGTTCGAAATGATTCAGTGCAATCGAGTATGAAAGATTTACAAAAGAGGGCTACTTTACGATCCGACGGTCTCATAAATTTTGTTCAGGGATTTGGTCTGACATGACCATCGAACAAACTCTGATGATATCGATGAAAACATCTGGAGGTTTGACCCAAGGACGGGGAATCACAGACAGTTCCATCCTTCGTTGGACTGCTGGATTCGTTTATCTGCATAACATTTGTGAGGGTATCGAGTCATTTTGTGGGATTGAATCAGGAACGTCAGAGCAACATGTAGAGATGAGGCCTGCAAGAATTAAGAGGGATGATCGAGACGTTCAAACTCTCATTGATTGGTTTGCTTGCCATGAACCATTTCCTAAAACAAACGTGATTATGTCTATTAGCAGTGGCACAATCGGGGATAGCAAAGTCACTTGTCACATGGCTGAAAAGATGGGGAAATTAGCTATGTCTAAAGTTATCAACAAGAACTTTGGAAACCTACACTTAAAACGTATGATGCAATAGTTTCTCTTGCGGCGGTGACCAGCAGTGTCAAAAATCAGGGTGTGACTATGTCAATAGATCCATTAATGCTATTCCATCGTATGTGTATTGTCAAAAAGTCTGAAAGTGAACTTAAATAATATTTTCAATATGAACTCTCTCCTGTACCATTGTCTCTTTTCTCAGAAGAAGGCATGCGCAAAAGAACGAAGTCTATATTTTATTCATCATTAAACCCTCTACCAAATAATACAGAACTGGGAAGCAGTAAAATACAGGTAATTGATGGAGGATATTTACTGCATAAAGTTGTATGGGGCTCGTGCTCATCCTTTTTCAGTAATTTTCCAGCAATATGTCAGATATGTGCAAAATCACTATGGATCCAATGCAGTAGTGGTATTCGATGGATACCCAGATTCTATGGAAAAGAAAAGCACTAAAGGGGTGGAAAGAGCACGGCGTGCCAGAGTTACAACTTCTGCTGAAGTTTTGTTTTTTGAAAGCATGCACCCACAAGTGCCACAGGAAAAGTTTCTGGGAAATGAGAAGAACAAGTCTCGTTTTATTTCCCTACTCAGAACCTCATTTGCACGATCCTACATAACGACAGTACAAGCTGAAGAGGATGCTGACGTTCTCTTAGTGAACACAGCAAATTCGTTGTCATCTCAACATGATGTAGTCATAATCGTTGGTCAGGATATTGATCTGCTGGTACTCCTCACAGCTCTCTCACCTCTCAACGTATATTACCAAAAAGTTCTAACGCGTTGTACTCGAAAAAATGTTTTAAACACATCGAAATAGTTGAAAACATTTTATTACTTCATGCCATAAGTGGTAGCGATACAACTGGAGCTCCGTTCGGTCAAGGCAAACACAAATTTTGTAATATTCTTCTCAAGAACCACTCAGTGAATGAACTTGTTCGTGTATTTCAAGACCCAAAAGCAAAGACAGAAACAATCACTTTGGCTGCCGAACAACTATTTGCACTTTTGTATGGCGGCAACGAGAAATCAAATTTGGAAAATTTAAGGTACATCATTTTCGTCAAAGGAGTAAAAAAAAACAAATTCAATTTATCCAGGCTACCACCCACCAAAGATGCAGTCCAGCAACACGCTTCAAGAACATACTTGCAAGTGCAGACTTGGCTTGATCACGATAAAGATCCGACTGAATGGGGGTGGAAAAGGGATGCTGTTGGGTTACTTACTCCAGTAACAATGTTGAAGGAAGCTGCACCTCAGGCCTTGCTGAACGTCATATCATGTCAATGTAAAAAAGGTTGCGCTGGAAAGTGCACCTGCAGAAAGTCAGGTTTGAAATGTTCCCTACTCTGCATTCATTGCAATGGCAACTCCTGCGAGAATGCTGTAGAAGCCTTCGTTGATGACGATGACAGGAATATGACGACCCAGTCGCCACAAATTTGGGTGATAAGACAGATGAAGAAGCTATTCAGGGCCAGAAGTAAGAAACTATAGTCAAGGGCTCGTACTTCTGTCTAAACTGATCTACCATTAATTTTATTTTTTGTTATGCTGACAACTTAACTAATAAAGAAAAGAATGTCAATAAATGTTAATTTTACGAAAATACCAATTTTTTATCTTTTTTATGTACCTTATCATCTTAATTGTATTAATAATCTTAAATGTATGTTGTGATTACGTTGATAGGCATGTCAGACCAAGCTGCGAGCACAAATGTAGTGGCTTGGCCTATTTTAGTGGTCTTCCCATTGGGAATGTATGGCGACCGATATGCTGAAATAGTCTATCTACTATATTTATAGCTAGGTCTGACACAGGCATGACGATTGTTGTCAACGTACACGTTCTTAGAACAATAATTGTTAAATAAAAATAAAATCAAGGAATGCCAAGTTTAAAACACCTAACCTCAGTTTCAATTTTTGGCCTGGTTTTGGTGGATTAGAGTTTGGATACGTTATAGAGATAAAAAATATAAATTATATACCTATTTCTTTAACGAAATTTTATTTTCTACAAAATTATTACCAATAAATTTTTCACAAAGTTGTACTGGAAACGAGGTATTTATAAAAAACCAAACCTAGTCGCGCAAAAAACTTGTTTTTTCAAAAATATACGCACCTTTACGACTTTCTACCTCGGTACCTATTAGAGATAGAAGAAATTTTAGTTAATTAAAGTTGTAGGTTATTTTATGTTCTATTATACTTGTTAAGATATTTTAACCGAAATTTGCATTGGAAATGAGATATTTGGGAAAAACTAGATTTTGGCCCGATTTCGGCCAGTTTTTTCAAAATGGTGGCGCGAGCACAGGTGCGCCAAGGTCGGAAAATCAGATTTTACATCAGGGGATCAGTTTATATAACATATAAAAAAATTGGGACTACCGGAATTACTTCGATCGCGAATCGCTAATTGCACTGGCCTAATCCTAAAATCTCCACAGTTTCTCATGGGGTATATAATACATGAGGCCAATGTGGATGGTAGAAGTCGGGGATGCCAGAGCATAATGGCACGATAAAGTAAACTAAATATTTGTTTTTGGAATCCTAAAATCTCCACAGTTTCTCATGGGGTATATAATACATGAGGCCAATGTGGATGGTAGAAGTCGGGGATGCCAGAGCATAATGGCACGATAAAGTAAACTAAATATTTGTTTTTGGAATCCTAAAATCTCCACAGTTTCTCATGGGGTATATAATACATGAGGCTAATGTGGATGGTAGAAGTCGGGGATGCCAGAGCATAATGGCACGATAAAGTAAACTAAATATTTGTTTTCGGAATCCTAAAATCTCCACAGTTTCTCATGGGGTATATAATACATGAGGCCAATGTGGATGGTAGAAGTCGGGGATGCCAGAGCATAATGGCACGATAAAATAAACTAAATATTTGTTTTCGGAATCCTAAAATCTCCACAGTTTCTCATGGGGGTATATAATACATGAGGCCAATGTGGATGGTAGAAGTCGGGGATGCCAGAGCATAATGGCACGATAAAGTAAACTAAATATTTGTTTTCGGAATCCTAAAATCTCCACAGTTTCTCATGGGGTATATAATACATGAGGCCAATGTGGATGGTAGAAGTCGGGGATGCCAGAGCATAATGGCACGATAAAGTAAACTAAATATTTGTTTTCGGAATCCTAAAATCTCCACAGTTTCTCATGGGGTATATAATACATGAGGCCAATGTGGATGGTAGAAGTCGGGGATGCCAGAGCATAATGGCACGATAAAGTAAACTAAATATTTGTTTTCGGAATCCTAAAATCTCCACAGTTTCTCATGGGGTATATAATACATGAGGCCAATGTGGATGGTAGAAGTGGGGGATGCCAGAGCATAATGGCACGATAAAGTATACTAAATATTTGAGTCCGGCCATATCAGAATAACAGAATGGTATGTATGAGATGATGAATGAGTGGAAAATTTTCTATATATAATTTTCTAATATATAATAAACATTTTTATTTATATAGATGATTATTTTGTAATTATAATTAAATTACTGACATCTATATAAAATTCAAAGTGGCCTTGTGTATAAGATTCTACCAAAGTGATAATAAAAGCCGCGTTATATTTACACTTCAGTTATAAGAAAGGGGGTAAATATGTAAACGGTTGATTTTTAAAAATGAGTATATAAATAAATATGTTTGTGTTGTCTCTTAGACATGGTGGTAGTGTTCCTGGCCAAGTCACGGCCCAACGTGAGCTGGTCGCACATGACGGAGCTGGAGAAGCGCTTCGAGGAGAATAAGGGCAACAAGTTTAAGACTGACGGCCTGGAAAAGGGCAAGGACCCGCAAGACTCTCTCATGGGCCTTATGAGAAATATGTGAGTATTCATTTCTTTTTATTTTTTATGCTGCCATTGATTGAAGCCGTTGTAAATATTTTCATCATCCTTGCCGTACAAAGATGGATGCATTGATTGAAGTCCACACAGGAGGCACTGAGGAAAATAATTTCCATGTGGAGGAGACATTGATGTATTATACTAGATTGGCCCTGTCTATATTAAATCCATTTTAAAAATGACCCCACATAGCGCGTACGTCACAAATATGGAGATGAACTTAACAACCCAACTCTGTTTAAACTCTTTGTACAACCGTTCAAACTCGTAAGCGAAACCACGGAGAATTTGTTGTCAGAGGTGTTGTAATATGGACATAAAACCAAAAAGAAACTAACACTTACAGCAAATTTTATGTGCTGAATAAGGGCTGAATCAGGAAAAGAATTGATAAAAAACACAAAATGATTTTAATTTATTTTATTTGTGTTTTTGAATTTTATACAGGTCCTATAGAACCAAAAACGTTTATATTTTTATTACTGTAAATAGGTTTTTTTTTTAAATTTACCATAGTTTTTATATAGAATGGTATATAAATATTGAAGAAAGCAATCACTTTGTGACTTGACATCATTTTATTTTCTTTGGTTTTATTCCCAGTCGGGCTTTTGCATGCATTTTAATACAGAATATATCTAGTAAGCTATCGAAAATTATACAAAATAATTAAAGCTGATGAATATAAAATAATATTAGTAAAACGTTTAACAGTAACATAAAAATTATAGAGACTAGAACAACACTATGTAGCATTAAATAATTATACCACTATCATTCAATTAAAAGTTATTTTGTCTTCAACCACTTTGTTAGAATTGAGACATTGTGTCAAATAGTTTATCAACCTTCTTCAAGATAGCATTATGGAAAACTAACCTAAGTACTAAACGACTTTTCATTAAACATAATGTAAGATTAACATAAAGAGAGAGATAAATCATATAATGTTGCGTGTTCACAAGCGAGCTGAACCACGACTTATTAAGAAATATAAGATTGCTTCGTTCCTTTCCCATAATTCGTAGTTCGGCTCGCGTTCCGGTTCGCAAATGAATAAGCAGCAATGATGAGGACAGAGCTTCAGGGATCGTATGGGAGAGGGGTAAGGGGGGAGGGGGTGGAGGTTACATGATTACAATACATACTTATTTATTTATTTACGCCCGTTAAATAGAATTTTACGTGTTATTTACGGCATTCACGCACATCGGTTGTTGCAATTCTGGTAGAGGAACAACCGGCTTGTCGATTACAGAAGTTTCAGCAGGATCCAGAACCAGTCCTGTTCGAGAAGAAACAATGACGGTATCTCCTTTCGCAGGACCTGTGGCCATGGTGGACAGCAACTGTCCAATAAACAACGACATTATCAATTAAAACCTGTTTAAAAAAAAACTTAAAAATTAAAACCAATCAATACATAATAAACTTGCTTAAGTTTTCACACGAAAATCAAACCAAATAATTACCGGAATAACAGGCAAAGCTTTTCAGTCTACACGTCGGAAGCCGCTTGCAGTTGAATAAATATGTTTGGCGTGAAAATTATTAGAGCAAACGCGGTTTCCTGCTGATGGTACCCAGTTATTGTCACATAATTGAATGCGGATTGCTTCTAACCATTTCTCCATTTTTTTCCGGTTTATGTGGAAACCTAAGCGAAAATACACAAAAAATAAATGAAGTTATTAAATGACGCAATTTTTTTTCTATCAATTCTTCTGCAAAAAATCGAAAAGGCGAAGCCCGAAAGGCAATGACGACTTAATACAACCCTGATTAGCAAAATGCACGGACCAAATAAATCACACATACACATGAGTTGTCGCGCCTCTCAATGCGTGTCAACGCTAGACGACTAATACATCCATAAGTATCACGCGTTGGTTGCGTGATTTTCGTATGCTCACCATGTGATAATAATTAACTTGAATCACCCTATTGGTCGAATCACTTGGAGGTGTGTTATGCATGTGACGTCACAAATTTGCCGGAAATAAATCTAATCTCGTTGAATTTTTCACATTTGTTAATACGCTGCCCTCAATCGATCTGTAAGGTACTGATATATTTTTGTATTCAGATAGCTGATTACATTTCCTAAAATAAAGTCCGCGATGGGTGCAATCTAAAATATTTGGAACTGGGTTATTTTTGTGATTGAAAAAATGAACTTGCCCAGCATAGCTGACAAGCAAAATAGCTTAACTCTAGACCAACAAAAGGTAAAACGCAATGCACAGTTGCAATTTCGCATTGCGACACAATGCGTGCGCCTTTTCATAAATGTGCACGTGAACCAAAACAAAATTGAGTTGGTGTTATTTTTCACTGGTTACACCTAGTCTAGTTGTATTTAGTCTATGGGAGGAGAGCATGTTCTGGGAAGGTAAAAGTTATGAGGGTTGGGTAGGAATCTAGGGATCAGTGCGTCCGAGAGTGACGGATATATGAATCTTTTCTTCCCACTGCTAAAGTATATATACAGTAGAACCCCGTTAATTCGAACCCCGATAATTCGAAAAAACGCGTAATTCGAAATTTTCGCCAAAAAAATTTCCGCTGATAAATTTTTTCATACAAATTTTTTTTTTATTCGAAATTCGTTAATTCGTAATTCGAAATTTATTTTTGTCCGCGCGCGAAAATTTGTTCGTGTAATTCGAAAAATTTTGATTTTTGCGAAAATAAGTCATAATATTTCGTAAATCTGAATCTAAAAGTCAGCCGTGGCGGTAAAACGCCGAAAAATGTATTTTTACGTGGTTATACATCGTCCTAATTAGTATTATTATTTTGTAAATCTGAATCGATTTACACTGAAATGTCGTATTTTTTCAAATTTATTTCGAATATCCAAGTTTGAAGGGCCGAGAAAATACGTTTTACGCGGATATATGTCGTAGTTTTACGAGTTTACACCAAATATCTGAATTTAAAGGGTCGGCCGCGACGAAACTCGGCCTCGAAATTTCGATTGCCGCGTAAATGTATAGTATTTTTACGAATTTATTTCGAATATCTGAATGGCCCGCAGCGACGGAAATCGGACGCGAAATTTGAATTTACGCGGAAATATATCGTATTTTTACGAATATCTTAATTTAAAGGGTAGGCCGCGACCGAAATCGGCAGCGAATACTCGATTTACGCGTAAATATATAGCATTTTTACGAATATCTGAATTTAAAGGGCCCGCCTCTATGGTAATCGGCCGCGAAAATAAATAAATAATTGGTTTTAATACGAATTTACAACTAAAATACCACCTGGATTTGAAGAGGCGGCCGAGAAAATCGATTTTCGGCGTATTATTTTTAATTTTTTTTTTTTAAATTTCGAATTACGTGGGAATTCGTTAATTCGAAATTTGATTTTTGATGTCCCGTGGATTTCGAATTAACGAGGTTCTACTGTATAGTGATGGATGTGTCGAGAGACCAGTTGGAGAGGTCAAACCAGCCTCTCCCGATCCGGTGGGCAGGCGCATCAGGTCATAGATGTTGGTTATCCAATAAACGGTTCCCGGAGTGATGCTTTAGGGGTCCAGAAGTGGAAGGTCAATCGAAAACAAAATGAATATTAAATGTTAATACATATTGCTAATGCGTAGTGAATATTATAAAAATGCCAATGAATGTAATTAATTTGCTGGTACTCACCTATTCTGAAGCCGGTAGTACAATATTGTTTAATTTAAGATTATTTATCTAATTATTTAACATATAACTGATTAATTATTTTTTTTCCATTGAAAGATCTTTTCCTAGTTTAATTCACTAACTCACTAACCTCAGTCCATTGTTTATAAGAAGATTTTAAAAAAGTAAACAATGATAGCAAAAGAACCTATACATTCATTTTGTTGCACACCTGCAAATCCACTGACAAAAATTATAACTTAACTCATTTTAAAATATTTTGTTTAACCTCTTTATTTGTCTCTCTTGTAATATAAACTAATTGTCTCTTTATTTGTCTCTCTTGTAATATAAACTAATTGTCTCTTTATTCGAAAATGTTTGTCATGATTCAATGAATTGTTTTCGATTTTTTCAATACGATATCCACAGATTTTGACATTTAAAATTATTCCATGCAAATTTCGTCAACAATGATAAACATAATTTTGCGAACTAATATTCATGTTCAAGATGGCTATCGTTTATCACACAAACTTTTGACTGACATTTTTTCACATCTCCCTCTAATACCTTAATAGGTCGTGGATATCTCATCTCACCGCGGTCATGTCCGAAAACCCACTTAAAATAATTTTTGTATGATACTAAGCATACGTCAGACACGATAGTGTTTACCTCCTTTGTCTGTATAGCAAAGAGAAAGAAAGGAAATGGTTTTGGGACAAATTTTAATGTGACCCACTGTAGGTAGATTCAATAGCTTCTCATTTGGACGCTAGATGGCACTGGTACGAAGGGAAAAAACGTACAAATCTGCACAAATATTAAAACTAAATTAATATTCGGGTTGTTTGTAAAATCCTTTTTTTATATTACATAAACTGTTGCAGAATAGGTAAGTTGCAGAATATTTTTGGGAGGTAATTGAGCAAATGACCATCATAAAAGAGTCACCACTGTAGCTTACAGTAATTAGTTGAAAATAAAATACATGGACAAAATTATGATGATAAAAGTCTTATGAGTGATATGCGGTAAAGGGTTAAATATGCTACCAACAGTTTTAACCCGTTCAGTGCCAATCACTCCCACGGGTGGACCAATCATAAATAATTTTAATGGTAACGAAAACTCCAATGTGTTAAAGTATAAAAACCCATGAAAAGATAATGCTGGATGCGAGTGCCGGTAAACCAGAGGTTAATATTTATTTGTTTTTATAATTTCAGGTACGAGTCAGGAGATGATGACATGAAGAGAATGATCGCCAAAGCCTGGACCGAAGGACAAGACAAAAAGGGAAATTCCACGATGGACCTATAAATTCATACTTAACTCCTTATCAAATAATAATTAAGGTTTAATTCCCACATTGATGATCTTCAAATACACAATTTAAAGCACTAGATTTGCGTTTGAAAATTTGCAATTCAAAACACAAATGTAGGCTGTACTAAATCATTTAAACAGTTAGGTTGGGATTGTGATTAGCTGACGAGCATAATAACTTGACAGTTGTGCTTTTCTACTGATTGGAAATTGTTCAAAAGTTGAAACGGACCTAGAATCAGCTTTAACGGGGTAAATTTCAAATGTCAAAAAAAAACCAAAACGGCGCTGATTGGCAATTTGGTGACATTATTTGAATTCCAACCTAACTGTTCTTAAGTGTATTAAAAAAAACATTTGGTCTTTGACGCCACCTGATGAATGTTGTAAACTTCAATAAATATATCATTATAAATGTGCATATTTTAAATGTTGTATAGTTGACCGAGTGCCAAGTTCTTTGAGAGATGTCAAGACTTAGCGGGTTGACTTTAACATTCATTTTGGTGTCAAAATGGTACTAAAAATATTACTAAAATATTTTTGAATGCTCTTTTGTATGTATAGATGTCAGAAACGAGCTGTAAAGTGCTGTAGTATAAAATAAAATATACTCGAATAAACAATGTGTCTTTATTATTTTTCGACAGTTAAATCTATATTAGCAAAAGATCATAATCATATCATTTCGAGCTGAAGATAGTTGAATTGACAAGGACACGGGCTTATTGTCAGAGAGTTATGGCTACTTCAAGCAAACACATTTTTAGCCTTATAGTTAAACTTGAAGCGCTGATAATTAACTCTTTGCACGCGGCCGTATCAACTGTTGTTACGGCAAAAAGTCTATACTCACACGTGGCTGTATCAACAGTTGATACGGAAACTTTGACGGCCGATATTCCAGCGCTCTTTCGTCATAAATGTTTTTCTTGCTCACTTGGACATTCGTAGAACTATCACGATGCTGACATCTACAAGAATTTCTCAAAAATAAAATTGTATTTCATAAAAAAAGATCGATAATCAAGTGCGCCTCTTCGCGCCTTTTAGTTTACATTTTTGTCAACGGATGGCGTTAGTACATACTAGTATGTCATTCACAACTTTTCATAACTAAAAATGATAAGTGCTCATGGTGTCCCACTTGTGTCTATCAACGCAGTGGCCTAAGTACACACACGCCAAGTGAATGGCGGGACTACATTCAAAAGACACGGATACAAAGACATATCTTTGTATGAAATTTTATGTTTTTGTTTTTATAAACATTGAGTGTTGACACACGCGGATTTGTTTTCATATTGTGGAGAATAATCTGTTCTGTCTGTATAGTCCAATAAATCATGCCAGAATGCTATAATTTGACATTTAATTGCGTGTATAGGTATTTGAAAATATGTACCGCGTACGGGTATAGATAAAACGGAGCAAATTAACGTGTTCAAAAGGTTAAATGTGCTGACTGAAGTCTTTCAAAATTTGGAATGCTGATTTAGAAGGATTGTTGAATAATACAGAATGATAAATACAGTGGTGCCTCACACAACGAACTTAATTCGTTCCAGGAGCAAGTTCGTTATGCGAAAAGTTCGTTATGTGAAACGCGTTTTCCCATAACAATACATGTTAAAAAAAATAATTCGTTCTGTAGCATAAAATATGGTAAGATGACATAAAAAAAAGATAAATTTTTTGTTATTATTTTTATTTAGATACATCTAAAAACATAATGAAAAAAACACGCCGTGATACGTGTGCGATTTAATTCGTAATGAAGAACGATTGCTGCGATACGTGCGTAAGTTAAGCGTACTACGCAGTGACTAACGAGTCTAACGACTGCCTGCGCGGGAGGATGCAATTAATCGGCAGTGATCGTAGAAGATCGGGCGACTTCGTTGTGTGAAGCGAAGTTCGTTGTATGAATCGTGAAATGAACGAAAAGGAAGTTCGTTGTGTGCAGCATTCGCTGTGCGAGGCGTTCGTTGTGTGAGGCACCACTGTATATGCAATAATTTGGATAATTGGAATTTTATCGCAATAAAAACTAATCAAAATAAATATAAAACTAGCAGTTAACCTGTGGGCGGCTTTTGACTAAGATCATTTACAGTTGTGCTTTTCTACTGATTTTGCATAATTAACAACTGTGAACATAGAACTACAGAACCCTTGCATTTAATAGGTAGGCATAAAAATAGACATTCTGCATCATATGAACAGAGTGGACAATGAGAGGAACACCCTTCACCCCAACATAAATCTCGTTAACTAAAATATGAAGAGTAAATTGTATCTGCTTGGTAATTAATAAAAGAGAAAAATGTTTTCTCTTCCATAACACCCAAATGCTTTTTTAAAATCGAAATAAAATTACAAAATATATACATATCATTCAATATCAACGTGTTGAACAACAAACCATTCACTAGATCAAGGCTGCCCAACCTTTTTAACAGTTGGGCCAAATTGAACCGGTGTATTTTTGTTTAACAAGTAAGTTCAAGAGGTTAGATTTTTTCGTCGCTGATTCTCGTTCTGAGTAGCCTAAATCGCCTTCGTTGGCAACACTGGTGACCGCGCGCAAGCTGCATTGATTGTTTTACCGCAGGCCCGCGACACTTTTTCAAATTGGCGGGTTTTTTGAAAATGGTTCACGCGGGCCACTTATAATTCGTTCGCGGGCCACATTGTGGCCCGCGGGCCTGGGGTTGGGCAGCCTTGCACTAGATCGATATCTTTGGGCTTTTTGTATGAAACAAATTGACTCTAAAAAAACATATATATTCCAATATATAGACGGTAAGTTTCTCATTCGGAGCCTACTTATTATACTATACACCAATGAAAAATTCTGAAGGTTTATTCCACAGACTTTCAAAGTTTTTCATTGGTGGATATTTAGTTATTAGAGCTGAGCAATCATATGACATCACAATATTTCAATTCCAATTTTCGATCGAAGTTATACCCCCCTGATAGAACCTAGCTGAAATAATATTATACTATTGACTTTTACCAAAAGATAGTCAAAGTAAATACCTACAATTTATTAACATACTTTTATTTTTTAGAATTTATTGTACCGTGTGGAACTGATTATTTATTTAGTTATTTTTGCAACCGGCTTTGTGATGGTAACTTTGCACGTAATTCGAATTCCTCTAATAATATTAGTTTAAATATAAAAGACACAGGTCTGATTTTCGCATATTATTAAATCCAAAAGAAACTGGTTCGACAAATAGCCAGTTCCTCGGAAAAATAATAGCACGCGATCCAGTACCAGCTAGTTAGGCCTCGGTTTAACTGTTCTTTTGCAGTATTGCCAATACTGATATATGTATTGGTCTGCCGGTATTAAGATATTTTCAGTGCTCCCACTTACATATTGGTATAATATATAGATAAACGAAATGCGAGTCGCGGACTGAAGTGGCGCCACCTTTTGTCGACGCTTGCACGTAGGCCCATTGTGCTATCTGCCATTTTACCTCATTCCTTTAACAGTAATCCGGTCCCTTTAATGTAGTTCACCAGGGTTGTCATTGGATATGTCTTCTGGTTCTACAATGTGTCTTCCCAGGTATCTGAGCCTTGTTCCCAACAGAGCGGGACATTGACACCAAAGGTGAATTGGAGTCTCTTCACATTTCTTCTATTTCACCCCGCTTCTAAGGGATCGTCTTCATTGGCTTCGATGCCCAAGTTCAAGATCTGCTTAATGACCTTCAAAGCATTGCAGGGAATGGCGCCAGCCTATATATCGGAATTATGTGTCCGACAAAACCTAAGCGATAGACAGCTTACTCTGAGCTCAGCAGATCTAGATGTTACCAATCGTTTAATCGAACTTTCTCGGTCAAATCGAGCTGTTTACTATGATCGCTCTTTTCGTGTAGCTGGCCCACTCATTTGGAATAAACTTCCCCCAGCCCTTACCAGTATACAAAATTTGGCTGAATTTAAACGGGTTTTAAAAACAAAATTATTAAAAAAATCATATTTAATAATATAAAAATCATTTATCAAAAAACATCATTGTAACAATAAACATTGTGTACCCATGACATTTACTCTACCAAAAAAAATCATTTAATCCATATTTAAAACTGATTTATCGAATAATAACTGATCGGAGGTGATTCATTGGATTACATTTAGTGTAGAAACTTTACAGTTGGTCCTAATTCATTAATTCTATAAGTGATTTCAAGTTATTTTCGATCAAGTGACAGTTGCTGTGAAATCCAGTGTTTATCTGTGTATAAAATAAACACAATTTGGACCAGTCAAAACAAGTGAACCGATTATAACAGCATTATGAAGCCGTGCACGCGTAATGCAGCCCGCAGTGGGTCTCCAGTTGCAACTCCAGCGGCGTCCTCACAAACGGTACCGGCTGGTTCTCTGGCCGAAATAATGGAGAAGCTCAACAAAATCGATGTCGAGCTCACTCGCATCAAGCCGATGTGGGGAGAGATATCTGACATAAAGAAGAGCCTCGAGTTTGCTCTAGCAGCCATGTCCGATACGGAAAAGAGGGTGGAGGCGGTTGAGAAGAGACTGGAGACTGTCGACAAGTTAGTTTCGGAGGTGGCATCCATCAAGAAGAACATGGAAATCTTCAGATACGAACTGGACGAGCGCGATCAGCTCTCCCGTGTGAAAAACCTCGAAATTAAGAACGTGCCAATGACGAAGGGAGAAAACTTACTCTGCATAACCAAGAAAATAGGCGAGCAGATTGGTTTTGAACTACAACCAGAAGATGTGGACACAGTGACGCGAGTGGCTACCAAGTCCGCCCAGGTTAAGCCGATAATCATCCGTTTTGCAAGCAAACGGAGAAAGGAGGAATTTCTTGAACTATCTAAGAAGGCCAGGAAGATCACCAGTACCAACCTGAAATATTCCGGACCAGAAGCAATAATTTATGTTAACAACCACTTAACAATTAACAATAAGATTCTGCTCTCGAAAGTTAAAAGCAAGGCATGGGAAGCAGGCTTCAGATTTGTATGGGTAATGGACTGTAAGATCTTAGTGAGAAAAAACGATAATTCACCAGCTTTTTTAGTCAGGAGGGAAGACGACCTCCAGAAAATTTCATAAGAAAATACTGCTCATTCTATTATTATTGTATACTCCTCCCTCTCCCTCCACACGCCCGCTACCCACCCTCTCCCTCCACACGCCCGCTATCCTCCCTCCCCCTCCACACGCCTGCTACCCTCCCTCTCCCTCCACACGCCCGCTACCCACCCTCTCCCTCCACACGCCCGCTATCCTCCCTCCCCCTCCACACACCCGCTATCCTCCCTCTCCCTCCACACGCCCGCTACCCACCCTCTCCCTCCACACGCCCGCCATCCTCCCTCCCCCTCCACACACCCGCTACCCTCCCTCTCCCTCCACACGCCCGCTACCCACCCTCTCCCTCCACACGCCCGCTATCCTCCCTCCCCTTCCACACGCCCGCTACCCTCCCTCTCCCTCCACACGCCCGCTACCCACCCTCTCCCTCCACACGCCCGCTATCCTCCTTCCCCCTCCACACACCCGCTACCCTCCCTCTCCCTCCACACGCCCGCTACCCACCCTCTCCCTCCACACGCCCGCTATCCTCCCTCCCCCTCCACATGCCCGCTATCCTCCCTCCCCCTCCACACGCCCGCTACCCTCCCTCTCCCTCCACACGCCCGCTACCCACCCTCTCCCTCCACACGCCCGCTATCCTCCCTCCCCCTCCACACGCCCGCTACCCTCCCTCTCCCTCCACACGCCCGCTACCCACCCTCTCCCTCCACACGCCCGCTATCCTCCCTCCCCCTCCACACGCCCGCTACCCTCCCTCTCCCTCCACACGCCCGCTACCCACCCTCTCCCTCCACACGCCCGCTATCCTCCCTCCCCCTCCACATGCCCGCTATCCTCCCTCCCCCTCCACACGCCCGCTACCCTCCCTCTCCCTCCACACGCCCGCTACCCACCCTCTCCCTCCACACGCCCGCTATCCTCCCTCCCCCTCCACACGCCCGCTACCCTCCCTCTCCCTCCACACGCCCGCTACCCACCCTCTCCCTCCACACGCCCGCTATCCTCCCTCCCCCTCCACACGCCCGCTACCCTCCCTCCCCCTCCACACGCCCGCTACCCTCCCTCTCCCTCCACACGCCCGCTACCCACCCTCTCCCTCCACACGCCCGCTACCCACCCTCTCCCTCCACACGCCCGCTATCCTCCCTCCCCCTCCACATGCCCGCTACCCTCCCTCTCCCTCCACACGCCCGCTACCCACCCTCTCCCTCCACACGCCCGCTATCCTCCCTCCCCCTCCACACGCCCGCTACCCTCCCTCTCCCTCCACACGCCCGCTACCCACCCTCTCCCTCCACACGCCCGCTATCCTCCCTCCCCCTCCACACGCCCGCTACCCTCCCTCCCCCTCCACACGCCCGCTACCCTCCCTCTCCCTCCACACGCCCGCTACCCACCCTCTCCCTCCACACGCCCGCTATCCTCCCTCCCCCTCCACATGCCCGCTATCCTCCCTCCCCCTCCACACGCCCGCTACCCTCCCTCTCCCTCCACACGCCCGCTACCCACCCTCTCCCTCCACACGCCCGCTATCCTCCCTCCCCCTCCACACGCCCGCTACCCTCCCTCTCCCTCCACACGCCCGCTACCCACCCTCTCCCTCCACACGCCCGCTATCCTCCCTCCCCCTCCACACGCCCGCTACCCTCCCTCTCCCTCCACACGACCACTACCCTCCCTCTCCCTCCACACGCCCGCTACCCTCCCTCTCATGTTGCGACTGCATTACTATTATATTTATTATACTCTTACAACATTACCTTATTATATCATCCTGTTCACAACTTCTGTCAACTGCAAGATATTCTCACTTTCTGTACTCATCATATTATTATGTACTTGTCATATTTCAAATGTCACTCGATAATTTTACTCGGGATTCTGTAATACTGATGTGCGAAGGGCTCATTAAGCGTTCATTTCCAAGTGCACATTTATGTTACTTACAACGTATTATGCCTCTATGGCATCCACTCCTTTTCGTAACGAACAATTACTTAGAGATATTACTATTATTTTATTTTCTGCAGATAATACTATATTATACCTCACATTCTGTTCACGCATTCTCTGCATATCCCTGTTATTGACACTCAACTGAAAAAGAGTTACTGCCTTTAAGTGTTTTTCATCAGAACGTACGTGGACTGAGAACTAAAACTGACACATTTCTTCGTAGTGTTACGAGCGGTGATTATGACGTTATCGGCATAACAGAGACTTGGCTTACAGATACTATTTCAGATGGTGAGCTTTTTGACTCAAGATACAACGTATTCCGACGCGACAGAAGTATCGAAGGTGTAACTATGGGTGGTGGTGTGCTCCTGGCTGTCAAAAAGGAACTCAATGCAATTTGTAATTACTCATGGGGTGTTCTACGGATGAGGAAATATGGGTTACTCTTCGCATCCCACGTGCAACTGGATTCACTAACGTTCATCTCTGTTGTACCTACCTGTCAAAAAGTTTCAACTTCAATGCTCGAATCACCGCCTTCTCGAATGATCTAGGTATTAAGCTTTTGAATCAACCAGATGGCAAGTTTCTTATCATGGGAGACTTTAACCTACCCGATATTACCTGGACTCTTCCTGTGGGTGAGGTTAACCTGATTCCTAGCAACTACACTTCTACAATAAGCTCAACATTTATCGACAATATTAATTACTGTAACCTCCACCAATATAATGGTATTCAAAATACATTAGGAAGAATTCTTGATCTCGTTCTCTGTAATTTTTCGGTACGCGTAGCTCCCGCGAACGATCCGTTGGTTCCTGAGGATGCTCATCATAAATCCATCATTATCACTGCTGAGTTCGTTGAACCCCCGGTCATAAAGGAAAACTCAATTAAACGGCCCTCATTCCACAAGGCTAATTATGATGACATAAGAGATAGCCTGGCACAAGAAGATTGGAACGCACTTAACCTTACCGATTCCGTCAATCCTGCAGTATCGCATTTTTACAATATTATTAATAATTTGATCGCTGATAAGGTTCCATTGAGGCGTAGGTACTGGTAAATATTCCTACCCCTCGTGGTATAGCTCATCATTAATAAAACTTATTCGTGAAAAGCAGAAATTTCACAGACTATATACAACCTACAAGAACCCTTCCGATTACATTACTTTTTCACCAGACAGAAAAAAATGGCAAAGTGTCACGAAGACTTTATTAATAATGCTGAAGAGAATATCGCCAAAGATCCCAAGGCATTCTGGTCATATGTTAAATCAAAAAAACTATCAGCATCTATTCCTAGCGTATTAAATCTTAAGGATGTAACAGCCGAGGGTGGACAGGCAGTCTGTGATTTATTTGCTGATTATTTTCATTCTGTCTACGAGCCGGCTGACCCTCTGGGGATTTCCTGCGATGACTCTGTAGTTAAGCAGTTTTGTGCGATGGGATCAGTTTTTATCGATGCTGACCTTGTGTCTAAATATTTAAAACGGCTCGATTCTAGCAAGGGAGCTGGGCCGGATGGTATCCCACCACTGTTCATTACCGAGTGCGCAAATCATTTGTCACTCCCGCTATCAATACTGTTTAATATATCGATCAAGACTGGTACATTTCCAGATATATGGAAAAGAGCCTACATCACACCAATTCATAAATCGGGAACTAAGCGTGAAGCAGATAATTATAGACCCATTTCCAAGCTTTGCATTTTTTCAAAGGTGTTCGAAAACATAGTCTATGACCAGTTATTCCCTGTGGTAAAGAATTCGATCAACGAATTTCAGCATGGATTCTTTGCAGATCGCTCTGTTGCTACTAATCTTATAACTTTTACAAACTTCTTGTCTGCCTCCATGGATAAACGTGTGCAAGTTGATGCGATCTATACCGACTATAGCAAGGCTTTTGACAAGATCAACCACAACATTCTGCTTAGAAAACTTGCTAATCATGGTATTCATGGAGATCTCCTTCGTTGGTTATCCTCATACGTAACAAACAGGTCCCAGGCTGTGACAGTGGGTGGATTTTCCTCGGTCTGGAAAATCATTACTTCCGGTGTGCCTCAGGGGTCCATTTTGGGTCCTTTGCTTTTCTCTATCTATATTAATGATATTACGACATGTTTTCACAACGCTCAAATTTTACTATTTGCTGACGATATGAAGATATACCTTCCTATAAGCTCCCCGGACTGTTCTGCGCGTTTACAAGCAGATCTAGATCGACTGACGGATTACTGTCTCAGAAATAAGCTTTTTATCAATATTTCTAAATGTTGCAAAGTCACATTCACACGTAACCGTGTGAAAATACTGCATGATTACACCATTTCTGGATCGATTTTAACAAATAAAGACTATGTGCGTGATCTCGGGGTTTTCTTGGACTCTAAACTTAGCTTTGATAAACACGTTGATAACATTGTCACCAAAGCATCAAAAAGTCTAGGTTTTGTACTGAGAACATGCAAATTTTTCAAAAATACTAAGACATATCTGACTCTCTACAATTCACATGTTCGTCCTCACCTGGAGTACTGTTCACCGGTTTGGAACCCGCGCTATATTGTTTATGTTAACAGGTTAGAAAGAGTTCAGGAACGATTTCTCAAATTCCTCAATTTTAAATCATTTAACATATACAACTCTTACGACGAAATCGAGAAACATTTTCGAATCACGAAACTACTCAACAGGAGGATTGTCGCTGATCAGATGCTCTTGTATAAAATTATTAACTCTAAAGTTGAGTGCCCGGAGTTGCTGAACAAAATAAATTTCCATGCGCCAATTCGATACAGCAGACAAAATACCCTTTTCTACATTGATAGATGCAATACCAATTCCAACCAAAATTAATTTATGCAAAGGACATGTAACTACTATAATAATAAATTTGCAAATATAGACACTCGTGCCGACATATTCACTGCTAGTTACTATCACTACAGAATTTCATTGTATCACATTCTAACTCATATTAACCACTGTTAAATTGATTGTACCTAATATTTTAATATTACTTGCGTGGCAACTTTTCCTCATCCCTCTCCTCCCCTTTGCCGTTCCAACCCAAGTTTATTTAAGTATAGTTAAAATCACTTTTATTTATTGCCGTTTATGGTAGGCATATTATAGGTTTATCGTTTACAGGTTAGTTTTATGTTTCTATATATATCTGTGAACATTAATAATTGGTCTGTTTTTTTGTTATTCTCTTATGTATATTATATTACTAAGACTGTTTATGTTCCTCAAATAAATAAATAAATAAATATTCTCATGAATCTAAGCTTCTTTTCAATATACTATAATAAGCCAGGTTTTGAAGTTTCCGGTAATTGTTTGCTTTCGGTTTCCTCCTTATTGTACTTTTATGTTTAATGTTCACCTATTATATAATATTTTAATGTTTTCCTGTTTAATATAATATTTTAATTTTAAAGTTCTTATTTTTCGTGCACTGTTATTGTCTTTTATTGTTGTCCTCTACTAAAATAGCACTGTTATTGTTAAATTTTATTCTCTGCTTTTGTGTAAACCGTTTATTCTTTATTTCATATTATGTTATTAATTTTTTTTAAAGAAACACAATAGGAAATTATATTTTTAAGTTTATTATAGTTAAGCGCACTTGAAGTGAAACAACACAAAACTGCGCTATATAAATGCTATGTTATTATTAATATTATTATTTCCTGCATTTGTTGGTGTTTTCCACTTCCAACAACAACTGCATGTGCCTCCTGAGATGGCACTGTCCCGTTAGTAGTTCTACCAGTTCTCTCAGTGAGTTTCTGTCCATATCGAGTAGTTGCCTGGTTCGCCTTGGGTCTGGTCCGTTTGAGTACTTTAGATTGCCTCATTCCAGGTGCCCTTTCCCATTCCTCCCAGTACCGGGATTCAACCCACCTTTCAATATGTATTTTAGTGTGGCAAGCGGCTTGGATCCCGCAAGTGGTGCTTTCGCCCCTTTCCTTGCTAGTCCATCATCCTTGCTACCATCATTGCCCTCAATTCCTTTATGTCCTGGTACCCAGATCAGGGTTATTTTATTGATGGTAGCAAGTTCTTCAAGAATGGTTTTGCATTCATCACCAGTCTGGAGTAGCATCGGTTACTTTCCAGTGCCATTAGGGCTGCCTGGCTATCACAGCATATGCCTATGTTCTTATTCCGTACGCGATACGTATGTTCTCCTGTGAATAAGTTAAGATGGCCTCCATCTCAGCTTGAAATACAGTGCAATGTGTTCCTAGAGGTATACTAAGTTCCCTCTTGGAACCTTGTAAATAGAATCCGGCCCCTGTTCCCTCCTCCATCTTGGACCCATCTGTGAATCAGATTAGTTCCTGTTTGTGGGTAGGGCCTGGAACCGTGTCCCATTCCTCCCTTGTGGGGTACGTCACTCTAAACTGCTGCCTGATGAAGTATTCAGCTTGTTTACCGTCTTGCCTCATTCCAGCTTGTAGTGTATAAATATAATTGTTTTTTTAGACATGATTATTATTTTTTAAAGCGATTTCTTGATACCAATAAAAAATAATTGAATAATAACTGGCAGTGGAGATTTTTTACAAAAACAGCGTTGCATAGATCATCCAATTATTATTTATTATTTTAGATTATTGACCAAAAATGGGTTTGTTTATATTTCCGAAACTTCTAAGTTTCCCGTAATTACTTTTAGAGTCTAAATTCGATCAATCAATAGTACCTATCAGTCAAAAATAATACCAATATAATGTACCTAATAATCTCGGAGCATATTGTGCAGAACAGGAGTTGGAACATGGAACGATATAATACAGCGCCGACGATTGATATCAAATATTATAACTGATAATGGCGATACTAAATATTTCGTAATGTACATGAATATATAGGAGGGGTAGTTTCAGAGAATTTGTAACAATTCATCAAATTTCAAAGTTAAGTTCCAAGTTCTCTGAAAATCCTATTGAAGTTCTGTTATTATATCAACATGGGCCAGTTGCTTCACAGTCCTTAATAATTTACTGTGAAATTTGATGAATTGTTCAAATTCTCTGAAACAACCCGTCCTAAGAATACTAAACCCCGAATGCTATCAATATTCCAGTGATATATCAGAAGGTAATTCGAAAAGCAACAAAACATACTTGTCCCTTTCGCGCCCGTTGGACGTAGGACCCGTGGCAAGGGAGCATCGATTCTCCTACTCTTAAATCTTTCGCATACCACAAAATATGTTTGTGGCATTTGGCAGTGGAGCATCGGCTCTCCCACTCCCAAACTCGGATTGTATTCAGTAAAATGATATTTATGAATCCGAAATCTGGCTGTATTGTGAATATCTTCACTGTTATTAATATGGCCCAGGCGGAGTATTGACCATCTCTAGACAGTGCCCATACGATGGTTACAGGGTGAGTGGTTTATTTATGGTTACAGGAATCATACATGTCACAGCATGGTCACACTGTGATAGAGGTGGGTCATGTGAGTACTTTTGTTACTGGGTACAGTGAGTACACTATAATATAGTCCCTCAGATACTTATGAATCCGAAATCTGTGTGTATTGTGAATATCTTCACTGTTATTAATATGGCCCAGGCGGAGTATTGACCATCTCTAGACAGTGCCCATACGATTGTTACAGAGTGAGTGCTTTATTTATGGTTACAGGAATCATACATGTCAATGGTCACACTGTGATAGAGGTGGGTCATGTGAGTACTTTTGTAACGGGGTACAGTGAGTACACTATAATATAGTCCCTCAGATACTGGGACTGAGGACGGAGAGTGACGGGGATCTGAGACGTGCTGAGCACTGAGCAGGGAAGTTGAGGGGGAGGGGAGTAACAAGCAAGAATAACATTACGTAGAGGGGGTTCAATATAAATAATGTTGATTTTTATAGTTTGTACTTTCATAGTGCAAGGTAGGTTACATAATCTAATATAATAAAGTAGGTAATTTAAAAATATTGTATTGTATATAAATGTGTGTTATTGTTTGATTGGGGAACATGGGACTAGTTTTTTTCGCAGATATTTTAAATAAAAAAGTATGATTTATTTAAATTTAAAAAAAAAATACTTAAGTAAATTTTTGAAACAGCCTGTAGAGAGCTAAACGTATTCAACAGATAATATCGTCGGGTTTCTGGCAGAAGTTTGTAACTAACATTTTGGTGTTTCTGAGATATTTGAATTTTAATATTTGAAGTACTCTATAAATCAGGAATCATAAGAAAAACACATGTTGCATACTTCAAAATGTTTATTATTTTACAAAGATACAGATGCAAAATAATTTTTTTCACAAAATAAGGAGGTTTTTATAATTTTTGAGACAAATCAAAAATTGGTTGCACTTACTGACTTCTGCTTGTCAATAGTTGAGCCTTTTGAAACTTATGTGAATGATTTCTTATGATATTATAGTGATTAAAATAAAGGCAAACCTATTATTTTGTGGCAGACAAAACTAATTTTGATCAATTGTTCATAAACAAACATACTAATAATAATAATTTAAATATTTAAGACATATTTGTTCAATCGTAAACTAAAAAATTAATGCTACATAGTAGGTAACATTCATTCACCGTCTTCAGAGTCATCTTCACCAGACTCTGGTGCCACGTCTCTTGCAGTCTGACTGACGGGCCTGTGATATGGGCAGTAGAGTTGAGTATGCCTTCTTTATTTCTGTAGGCATGACGAATTGCCGACCTCTGCTTTTGGTAAATACAATATTAATATACGACGTGGTAAAGTCATAACGATACTGGAAACAATGTGGCTTAGATTTCTCAAACTTGACACATTTTATTTTCAGCCATTTAACGGTATCACCATTCTCATCTTTGTTACGGTTTTTTATGATTTTTTTTGATAAATCAGACAAATCTAACATATCAGAAAATGCCAGTTGATGGACATTAAATGGCTTAGCATTCTTTCGTTTCCTTGAAGACCGTGCCAATCTGAAAACTGTCATCCAATCATTTATTGAAAAAATTGGTACATTTTTCTTTTGAGCTTCGATTGCACTGTGCATGGAGTCAACTTCCATGTGAGTGTGTCCAGTTTCTAAGAATTTGTGCTCAATGCAATCGAAATGAAGTGTTTGCACCACATACATAAAAAATGCAGCTATGTGTTGATTTCTGAATGTTCGATCGCTCTTTATCCGTAGTTTTGGCTAACCGAGCATCTTCTATCCTTTTTCGGTGAAGCTGGTATCCTGTTGACAATGTTAGTTTAGCTTCATTAGAGGCACTGTCGTGATTGTTACATGTCAAGCATTGATCCTTCTTAGGTTTAAAAAACGAATAATTGTAGTTCGTTGAAAATATTCGTCTGTACGATACTGTTGATACTTCTGGAGATTTATTCTGCCTTGCACACTCTGTCGTGTAAAGCTCGTACATCTTTGCAATTGAAAGCTTGGAATCAAGGTACAGCCTTTTGCTTGATCGACGACAATAGTGTTATTCCATTACAGGAAACTTTTCTTTGTGTGATTTTACAAAATTTAGAGAATCTGCTGAGGTTTTATTTGACGGAGAGTGTTTACCTCGTTTATCTGGTCCTTTGAATACTCCCATATTGTTCCGTGTTTTAAAAGCGTGGATGATAGGTCCATCAGAAATACATAGTGTATTTTTAAAGAAAGTTTGACAAATTCGCACCTTTGCGTCACCTTTCTTGAAGAAATAAGACCTAGACAATTGTCGATTTCCTTTTCTTGTTTACAACTTCTTTCTTAATGGTAAATTTTGCTCTATATTACCAATGCAAAAATCCTTTTGCCTATCATAATCCAATGACCAGAAAGTTCTACATATTTCAATTGTTTCTTCTTCAGTAAATACCTGTGAGCATTTAAAGCGACATGAATTATTACACGCCACTTTTGGTTGCTTTGCTGGTCTTTCAATTCCTTTCCTTGATTTATAAGGTAAACATTTTTTGCGTTTACCTTTTTCTACATTGACCGACCAACTTTCTGGACGAGATATTGTCCAGCGAGTACGTTTTAGGGGAGCAATTTGAATTTCATCATTATCAAGTGTATTTTCAACTGTAACTGTCTCACTGTTGCCATTTATATTGGAAGTTTGGTCGCTGTGTACAATAACATAATTGATTATTATAATTTGGCTTGATTCATTGTCCTAGTTAAGGCGGTGTCTAGTAATTTATCAATTCGAAATAATGAACATATTATTACGCAATACGGTAAATATGATGTTCTTAGCCGGAAAAAAAATATTATATATTTTTATTATTTATAAAGACTTAGCATTTATCAAAATTAAATCAGAAATATGACCTTTTTATGGCCGTCCTTTCGTATTGTTCAAAAAATATTTTTAAATTTTGAATATATCAAAAAATACCTTGAAGGTTTTTCTTCAAGACTTCGTTCAGAAATTAAAAAAAAAAAAAAGAATAAGGTTGTGGTATAATTATTTCCTAGGCACTATCTTTAATGTTTTTGTAAATGCGGTTTACTAAACTTTGGTTAAATTTATTCTAAAAAAAGGAACGAGGAATAGTTTCTATTATTTTTGTCCACTTTTTAAAATTATTTTCACATTTTTAAATTACCATTTGTTTAAGAGTTTCGAGTTTATTAAAATAATAAATTATGTTGCCGTACAGTGGCGACATTAATTCAGCTACAACGGCAGAAATTAGAACTGAAGGCTTATTTTTAAATATGTCAACAGATGGCGTTAATCACGGAACGACACTTGGAATTTTCAACAAAATCTTGCGTGTCATCAGTCAGCGAAGATAATACCTACTTGTATATACGAAGAAGTTTGCCAGTAATTTTTTATAAATTGACAAACGGTCTTGTTGTGCACGTGTTTATACATGTGTTAGTTTTCGACGTGGACATGCTCACACACACTTGTGTATATTATGTAAATATGTTTTGTCATTGATTTTGAGGACAGGCATCTGAGATGTTCATCGAGTTAGGTTGATACGATTCGTCTTCACAATTTTTTATTGTATAAGTAAAATAATATTACATTTATTGTGAGGTGTGCTTAGCTGATTCTTATTTGGTACATGCTATATACGTTCATAATTTTTATTTCAAATTTAATGTACTTTACATACGATTTTTATATATTGAAGTGAAACTTCTTTACGCGCGTTATGCATTTTCAAGGACCGGAGTAAAACCGACTCATGACCGTCAAGTGACTCAAGGCCGATAACGCGACTAATTACCCTCGCAGATGTGCGTGACAAGTTTTTTTAGTAAAAAAACAGCCGTAAGTGAGTTTTTCAAAATTCAAAATTGCGCGGGACAAGTCAATTGAGGAGTACACGTCGTATACGCGGTTCTCGTCGCGCAAGATACCTCTCTTTGCGGTCTAGAGGCAGAGTGTTCGACACTCGTTATGCAGGACCCGGGTTCGAATCCCATATTTTTATAATTTTTAATTTTTTTTTATCACATGCTACTTATAAATATGTGAATTTATAAGTAGCAATTTAGTAGTAATTTATTTTTACTTGTGTCATGACATTGTTTTTAATAATGCATTACATATTATTTACTTAGGCACCGTTGTTTTCTTCTATGATCCTTATTAAAAAAAGCTTACAAAAAGCATGTTTTTTTGTTATCCTTCAAAACATGCATTTTTTACTCTTGAATAGTCTTCAAGCACGTTTTTTTTATTACGGTCAGAGCACATTGATGTACCTACCTAAGTACCTACCTATTGTATTTTTTATGTCAGCGCGGAGCCTTCTGCAGTGGGAAAGTGTTTTAAAAAAATCGAATATTGACATACAATATAAGTCAGTTATAATTAGTGACATCTTACGAATTTCAACAGAACTTTTTTAGTACAGAACTGTCTTTAAATGGCTAGTAGAACCTAGTTTCTCCGCTGGGCGGCATTGTTGTAGTTTCGTTCTGAACAGGGTACCTATTATACTTGGCCTTAAGCACAGAAATGTGAATATTAGATCCGCACCATTTTCGCTCTTATGTAGTGTGCCTTCACTAAGATTACCCTGAAATTGAATAATGTAATTATGATATTTCAACAAAATCTACCAATTACCATGGTGTCAAAACGATTATGGGAGATATGAAAAAAATAATAATATATATAAATACTTATAATGAATCATCAATAGTAACCATACTTTAATTTGATTTGTAATTGAAGTTATAGTTTAATGGTAAGTGCTGCCACCATACGGGAATATTTTCAAAATATGTCAGGCAAAAATAAGTAAGTGACTTTGCCAAGCAGTGTTGCCCATAGTGTGAGCAAAACCTAATCACAGAAGTCAGTAAGTGATGTTACAAATCTTAGCCTGTTCTATTTTGATCTAAGGAGCACTTACATTTATTTTGACTATGAAAAAGAGTAATTTATCCTTATAATATCACTTACAAGTTTTTACCAGACGAAGATATTGACCAAGTGATGACAAATATCAAAAAATATCATTTTACGAAAAAATGTAGTTACCAACTTCTGCTAGCAACCCGACGATATGATTCAACTGAAACTTCATCATAAATTACGCATACTACCGTAGACTGAATACGCATTACTGTCCTTTTTCCTCGTACAACTTTCTAATAGGACCGAGCGAAAAGGTAGTATTTTACAATGTGACGTATCACAGCAACCTACAAAATATAACTATCTCTTTCCCCCTTCCAAGGAGTGAAGAGTAAATCCGGAGTGTCAGATTTCTTCCATTCCACTCCACTAAAGAAATACCATAGGCAAAAATACTTCTTTGTCTCTTTTCCCCATACAACTTTCTAACAGACCAGAATGAGAAGTCAGGAGTATTTTAACGTACGAAGTACTTCAAGGCCGGTGATATTTACAAGTGCTTAGGAACGAGGTATTGTGTAGATTTTTCGCAAGTACAAAGTACGGCATGAATATACTCGGTACTTTAACTGGGTATGATAAATACACCTCTCGTCTACAGTGTAAATAGAACGAATGGCGCCGAAACAAAAATATGTTTTATTAAAATCTGAAAGGGTCTTTCATCTGCTTTCAAAAACAATATTTTAATTTAAAACATCTTCAAAAACAGTATTTTATTTTGAAATACATTAATCTTTACTGCGTGCAACATATTATGCAATGATCCACTCCCACCTGAGCTATCTAGTTAGTATCTGGGGAACCATTACCAAAAAAAAAGTTCCGAAATACAAGTAATTCAAAATAGAGCCATACGTAATATATATAATCTGCCATGGGATACACATGTCAAAGATATATACTCACAGACACAAATACTTCCTTTTACAGTCCTGCCAAAGTATAACATCACAACTGCCATTCTACAAATAATTCAACACTCCTCACACACCAACACTAAAGCAGTCTTTAATTCTGACATACACCAGCACAAAACACGATCACAAAATCAAATACATTTATCATCATCTACTTACACGACCAAATTTGGAATTAACTCCTTACAATACATTGCACACAAACAATATAATGCATTACCTAGTAATTTAAAACTTCCGGCAACTAACAAAAAAACATTGACAAAAGCTCTTAAAAGATATTTCCTTAGCAGTTTCATTAATGGCTAACACAATCTTTCTCTGGCACTCCATAATAACACCTGCGTTTATTTATTTTAATGTATTTTATTTATTTGCCTTGTCCTTTCTAATGTTGTCTTTCCCGAAATGAGTTTTATAAACTCATTGGGAATAATACATTATTACTTTGTTATCATTTTGTAATGTATTATCTTGTAATAAAAAAAAAAAAAAAAAAAATTAAAAAAAAGTATTTTATTTTGAAATACATTCAAAACAGTGAATTTAACCGAAATAATTTATACATAATGCGAAAACATCTGCATTCTGATAGTTCACATATTTTGAGAAGTACATTTCAATTAACGACTGTAAGTTTATCACAAAGCTCACTTTCAAAATGGTTTTGGATACTACACTACCTCGGAGATGTACACTAAGTTGGGTTCTTAGGTTAAAACTTCAATGGTTCTTTATGAAAATAACAGAGGGCACCACTTCCGTCAACAACAAGAAAAAACTGTTCCGGCATTCAGATACTAATACTATCAGATTCATGATAATTGTTTTCATTGCTATTATTGTAGCTTGCTTTGGGTGTTATTGCTGCGTTTTCCTCACTTGCAAAACATGCAAATGCCTGACTCTTAAATACAAATCAGCCCAGATACTCTTGTAAAGATTTTGTTCAAAGTAAACTTTCTACAGGGTGTATCGGCACTAACGAGACAAACTTTAACCAGCTATTCCTTAGCACATTTGGAGTAAAAAATGTTATGTGCACTTTGCTGTCCGGTAACGTTTTTTTTTTAATAAAAAAATAATTAAACATATTTTCACCACATGTCACCACTGTTTTATCCTTTGTCAAAATTTGAAAGCAACGTCGCAACTCGCGTGCCGCTGCGAACGAAGCCCGTATTACATAATCCAGTACCAGAAAATAAATATTTTATTTAACAATAATGATTATTCACATTTTTCGTATGCGAATCACTGATTGTCTTCTTGTATTGTACACATCAGTTTTATTTTTGTATCTAAATTGTTTCACCTCTGGAATGCTCTGGTTTCACCTCTTACGCGTTTCACGTATTAAATAGTCTAATTTTGAAACTAAGAAACTAATTAGTAGATTTCCTGAATTTATAATCGAAGTCCAATAATTCTGAGCACTTTTAAAAACAATTTTCCTCACTTAGGTACTTATCAATAATAATAATTGGATTATTTGAACAGCGCCGTTGTTTTTTAAATCACCGTAAGTGCTCTGTCAAAATGTTACTTGCTAGGCTATCCTACAACGTATATTTTTTAATAAATTTAGTTACTTACAACTGTGATTTATGAATATTATTGCTTATGTTAAAAGCCTTCCAGAATTACCGGAACATAACGAGCAGCTTGACACACATAAGTTTATTTCCACTAATTTGAAGGTACAAAGAATGTATAGTTTTAAAAACAATCCTGATGAATCAAAAAACGGTTCATATAAAACTGCTGCGCAACACACTCACACAAACGTCATGACTGCATTGGATTGACCACCTGCAAATGAATGCTGCCAGATTGCTAAGTTATTTACATAATAATTATTAAATTTTATTTTAAAACATCGCAAATTTTTTAAAAACTCGACAATAAATTACAACTATAATTTAAAAAAATATTCTTAACCCCACGCTTTTTCGTAATTGATTAATTAATTCAGAATTTAAACGTTGCTTGAAATGACTAGCCGTATTTGGTGACCAGATCTGAATATCCAGGTACTTCCTCACCTTCCACTCCTTCCCTTAGCCATAAAACTTTCCCCAATTCAACATAAAAATTGTGTAGATATATCGGATGTAATGAAATGCATGATAATTAGACCCCAAAATACTTAATTATTCAGGGAAATAAACCCCTGAGTCATCAGTTGGAAATACCAACGACATTAAGTGAAATTTTAAACAATGCAATAATAGGAATTAGCAAATAATAATTTACGACAATTTACTCGGAAATCAATAAAGCCAGGATAATAAAAATAGAAAGTTATCACTTACGTCATCTGTAAGTGGCTTCACCACAGTTTGATAATGCCGTCAGAAGGTGAAACAGCTGTCACACGTAATAATAATTACAACTAGCAGAACTTGTTTATAAACACACTGTTTTTATAAATTTAATAATAAGACTTAAAAATTAAAAAAAAACACTAAATTGAAATGGAGTTCTACAAACAAAACTTAAAATCAAATAAATTTATTGCGAAGGTTCAAAGTACTGTACTGTAATATTATATTAAATAATACTTGGAAATATTTGAATAAATTTTTACGTGTTTAATTATTGTTTGAAGTCAGATTAAAGCGATTAAAAAACCCACCTGGCAATTCTTATTCGAGTTTCGTTGTATACTTACGTATTGGCGCGCTTTTACAATAACAATGGTATGGCATCTTTCGTCTCATTTTTAACTATTATTATTTAGTGTGTAGGAAAGAGCGAAGATGGTTTTCGACACACTTGCTTATAATAGCCCACACGGGACTTGAGACAGAATACGTGTGAAAGAGATGACAGTAGCGCGGCGTTGCCAAGTACTTTACCCCTATACTGGGGGCAGTAACGGAGTGTGGAAATTTTATTTATTTTTTGTTTTTAAAAGAAAAAAAATGTTACCGGACAGCAAAGTGCCCATAACATTTTTTATTCCAAATGTGCTAAGGAATAGCTGGTTAAAGTTTGTCGGGTACGTGCCGATACACCCTGTATAATACTAGCTGACGTGTACCCGGCGTTGCTAGGGGTTATCCTTAGGAGATAGATATGTACCATCACAGACTTTTCTGTAGACCTTTTTAATATATACAATTCTATAGTACATTATTTTGATGTATCTCATAAAGTTTAGCCAGCGTTAACGATATAGTGCCCGAAAACATATTTTTACGACTTGATTATAAAACATCGACTTTTGTCTATTTTCTATGAATAAAATATGCATGTAGTATATATGTAAACCTTTTGGAAGAAATTCTCTAAACGATAGTGAAAACCATATCAAAATCCATTACGTGGTTTAGAAGAACTAAGCGCACAAACAGACAGACGCGGATAGCAACTTTATTTTCTACTATTTAGAGATAATAAAATGCGATAAGTAAAGAAATAATCAAATCTGTAAGTTCATATTTATTACGTACCTAAATTTTTTAAGAACCATCAATTTGTACATAATATATCACCCCACCCATCTCCAAACTAATCTTGGAGGATGGGGTCACTCATTGCAGTTTTAATAAATCATTACTTTAAAATGTTTATTTATAGCCACAAATATTTTTGTTATGTGATGGACCTATCTGCATCTACGATAGCCAGAAGTTATTTGTCACCTCTCCTCACAGAAATAGTATTTTTTAATATTTATTCTTATACTTCTTCTCTTCCTTGACAAATCTTTGAAATCGAGTCATTTAAAACGTTTTAATTACTTCTTCGGGTGCACTCTCCTGTCGGTGGTTGGCAATCACCAGGACAATCTTCACCTTACAGTCTGCAGCCTACAACAACTCTGCAGAACTGCAACTGAACTAGTTTCATAGATTACGAAGCCATGAAGTCTCCCTCTGCTACGTCTTCTATCAATCTTTCCATGGATTATCAATTGGATAATCTTGTATTTTTCGTCCCTCATAATATGATCCAGATATTGGAGTTCTCTTTATACATCTATGTAGTACAATATCCTAATTCTCAATTGATGAAAAAACTTTAATATTGGTTACCCAATCAGTCGAGGGTTTTTGAGAATGCATCTACATAACACGCTGTTGATGTTGAGGTTGTTGCGTTGTCTTGTCGCTGCGGGAGTATGGTTTCTCAAGTAGGTCCTAGAGAGGCCTGCTGCCTGTCCACAAGCTCTTGGATAATGAGCCTGGAGCGCTTGTTGGGCCCCACGCTGTTGATGTTGTGTTTCTTGAGCATGTGGTTCTTGTGCTTGTCGCTGCGGGAGAATTTGGCCGGACATTCGCTGCAGGAGTATGGTTTCTCGCCTGTGTGGATTCTGAAAAATCAAGTTATAATTAGTGACAAGAACAAAGGAGGAACAATGCTCAATCCATCTCTTGACACCTGTTTATCCCACATTTGGCATTGTTTTATTGTGTCGAATAAAAGAGTTCAATTCATTAATGGCCACAGTTGGGTATGATTGATAAACTAATCTGTTTTGCTTTTGTTAAAACTCAACATGAACACAGTTCTCTTGTCTGGAACCCACATTACAATATTCATGTACAAGCTATTGAAAGAATACAAAATAAATTCTTACGTTTTCCAGTTTTAAGAGGGGTATTACAACATTTTTGTTGAACTACAACACTTTTAAATAAGGTGAATATGCTTAAATTGTTGGAGAAAAGGATTTACATTAACTTGGTATTTCTATAAAAAATTCTAAATGATGCATTTGATAGTCCAGTACAGTTTGCATTGACAAGCTTTTGGATTCCACTACGTACTACTAGAAGTCGGCATATATTTCATTGCAGAAATTCTGGGACTACTACTAATGGAGGGAAATAATCATACGGAGTCAGTGGACATTTTCAATTTATCACTTAACGAATACAAAAGATTGTTACTGAGGCGGTTCAATTGTAAATATGTATAATAAATGCTGTATAATTTTTACTATTTTTATGCAAAAGCCCCTAAAGAGGGCGATAATAAATAAATAAACTACGACATGTAAAGTGTGCGGGTGGCATATCATTTCTGTTTAGTTGTCTGAATGGCCGTGCTAGGAAAGCGGGGTGCAGAACTATGATATACAGAAGTTTGCGGGCATCATAGCATTTCTTCTCAGTTGGCGCTACAGCTGTGCTAGGTGTTAGGGTGCAGTGATGCGAATTGTTTTTTGTTAGCAGGCGAGAAATGAATGTGTGTTTACCGGATGTGCAGAAGCAGCGATGCTTTCCCCGCAAAGGCCGACTGGCAGCCGTCGTGCGAGCAGAGGAAGGGTTTCTCTCCGGTGTGCTTGCGGACGTGACGGGCCAGTGCCACGCGGCCGGTGGTGCGGTATTCACAGAAAGTGCACTGGTGCCTGGACAACAATGACAATAACAAATACACTTAATATTACTGGTTCCATGACAAAACAAAAGAACATGATGAAAATTAAAGTTTTAATAAAAAAATTTACCTAATCTATTATATAATTTTTTTCTGTTTTATCCGGTTATCAAAACAACTAAGGATAGGTGCTTTAAGCTATATACCCACGCTCGTTCATGCTCAATGGTTTTATGCTCATTCGAACATGTCTCAATGTGTGTACATGGTCGATGCTATTTTGTTGAATGTTGAGCGAGTGGGGCGATGTGAAAAAGATTCAAGGGCCATAATCCTTGCTCGATGTTCGCCAGAAAATTATGATTTAAATGACCTTTCTTTTATTTTACCCCTAGGGTAACCCATTCCATAGTTTGCGCTCGTCTGTTAGCAAGTTTTTTTTTACATTAACCCCACACAGGCAGCTCTAAGGAAAATAATTCCCATCAGGGCCTTTGTCATCTTTGGGGATGCTGTATGGAGGGTCTTTCTATCAAAATAAACTAACCGCTGGAAATAACAGTTGGATGCTGGCAACGTCCGATACTAAAATTGGAATCAACTGTTGGATGATTGATAATACATATCAGTAACTACATACAAATATTATTCAACACAACGCAGTCTGAACTATGCATTGTTTTAGTAGTCTTGGCACCGAATAAAAAAGGTGAAAAGATTTATACTTGCCTGATATTATGCAAAATTTTGAATGGTCTATTGGTTATGTACCCTTCTACTAGATTTCTTTGTGGAAAATAACATCCCAAGAGTTAGAACTCCCTAATATCATAATTACGAGCCGGAGCCTTGCAATTGCAGTGTTGAAGAATTGTGCCGACGTACGTCACAAAGCACTGCATTTGTAATGTCGACCTTATACATTTATTTTGCATTTGGATATTACTTCTACTGGGTTTGTTCAAAAACACAAAAATCAAAATGTATGTTAAGTATAGTAAGAATGGTATTAGTGTTGGCCTTAACAAAATGTACTTTTATTTATTGAACATTCTTGATATTTTTGTCAGTGTTTGCGTCAATATTAATTCCAACGGTTATATTCAACAGTTCACACATCACGATTAGCGACAGCGGAGTTCGCATTTTTTTTTAATTGTCCACGAAGGTCAACAATGCTTGAAGAAATCAAATATCACGGATGTTTGGAATGTCGTTGTCCTTAATTCTCCAAGCAGCGCAGAACTGGAGGAGTGGAAGAACCTTGTCCGCCAATGAAATTGGAGTGGGGATCACGAACCTTAACAATGTGGAAACGAATAAAGCAGAAGTAGCTTTTAATATTTGTTACCTTTTAAAGTCCCACTTGAGCACCCCGTGCGTGACCATGTGCTGCTTTAGATTGACATCGGATACGAAGGAGGCGCCGCACGCTTCGCAGCAGAATCGCCGGTCCCCGCGGTGGCGCGCTGCATGTTCGCGCAGGTAGGCACGTGTGGAGAAGCGGCGCGGGCAGTGTGTGCACGCGTGCGGCTTCACCTCCAGGTGCGTCACTTGGTGGCGCTTCAGATATGTCAGGCAGCTGAAGGACTTGCCGCACTTCGCGCACACCTACGAAAATAAACACGATAAAAATAATTATTTATTGAATTAGTTCATATTTCATGGTATATAACCTAATATGCATGCACATGGTTATTTTTCAACTTTAAATTAGGGAGGCATGGGTACCGCCGCCCCAGGAACGATACACGCTCTGCCATAGGTCACCCAAAGTAGTTCACTATATTTGGTGACTTAGCAGGGATGCCCGGGTTTATGGCGTGAGTTTTGTCTAGGTCCTGGCGGCAGATGCGTATGCCCACCAACTAGCGGACGGTTGAGGGGGGCCCTTAGACCTGTCCAGCCGGACTCTCTTGATCAATCGCATCGCCTTGCACAGCAGTGGGAGGGATGGATTCGTGCTCTACTCCTGGACAATGACCCGGGGTTCCTACCCACCCCACATACTATTTCCTTAAAAAAGATCCTTCACACAGCGTCCCAAACGATGACATATGCCCTGACCATAGTCAATATGAAATTAACCTGTTTCTCCTCATTGTGTGTAAGGCGCTTGTGCGTCCTCATGTTGGAGTTGGAGACGTATCTCTTGAGGCAGATATTGCACTTGAAGGACCGCTCCCCGGAATGTGTGCGCATATACTCCTAAAATGAAATAAACTTACCTGTTTCTCCTCATCGTATGTGAGGCGCTTGAGCGTCCTCATGTTGGAGTTGGAGACGTATCTCTTGAGGTAGATGCCGCGCTCCCCGGAATGTGTGCGCATATACTTCTAAAATGAAATAAACTTACCTGTTTCTCCTCATCGTATGTGAGGCACTTGTGCGTCCTCATGTTGGAGTTGGAGACGTATCTCTTGAGGCAGATATCGCACTGGAAGGGCCGCTCTCCAGAGTGTGTGCGCATGTGCACCTAAGATGAAATAAACTTGCCTGTTTCTCCTCATCGTGTGTAAGGCGCTTGTGCGTCCTCATGTTGGAGTTGGAGACGTATCTCTTGAGGCAGATATCGCACTGGAAGGGCCGCTCTCCAGAGTGTGTGCGCATGTGCACCTAAGATGAAATAAACTTGCCTGTTTCTCCTCATCGTGTGTAAGGCGCTTGTGCGTCCTCATGTTGGAGTTGGAGACGTATCTCTTGAGGCAGATATCGCACTGGAAGGGCCGCTCTCCAGAGTGTGTGCGCATGTGCACCTAAGATGAAATAAACTTGCCTGTTTCTCCTCATCGTGTGTAAGGCGCTTGTGCGTCCTCATGTTGGAGTTGGAGACGTATCTCTTGAGGCAGATATCGCACTGGAAGGGCCGCTCTCCAGAGTGTGTGCGCATGTGCACCTAAGATGAAATAAACTTGCCTGTTTCTCCTCATCGTGTGTAAGGCGCTTGTGCGTCCTCATGTTGGAGTTGGAGACGTATCTCTTGAGGCAGATATCGCACTGGAAGGGCCGCTCTCCAGAGTGTGTGCGCATGTGCACCTAAGATGAAATAAACTTGCCTGTTTCTCCTCATCGTGTGTAAGGCGCTTGTGCGTCCTCATGTTGGAGTTGGAGACGTATCTCTTGAGGCAGATATCGCACTGGAAGGGCCGCTCTCCAGAGTGTGTGCGCATGTGCACCTAAGATGAAATAAACTTGCCTGTTTCTCCTCATCGTGTGTAAGGCGCTTGTGCGTCCTCATGTTGGAGTTGGAGACGTATCTCTTGAGGTAGATTTCGCACTGGAAGGGCCGGTGCCCAGAGTTTGTGCTCATGTGCACCTAAGATGAAATAAACTTGCCTGTTTCTCCTCATCGTGTGTAAGGCGCTTGTGCGTCCTCATGTTGGAGTTGGAGACGTATCTCTTGAGGCAGATATCGCACTGGAAGGGCCGCTCTCCGGAGTGTGTGCGCATGTGCACCTTGAGCGCCCACTTGGTCTGGCACTTCAGGTTGCACGTCTCACAGGTCAAGTCTGCTATACTGCTAGTCTGCTTGTCTTTCTTTTTGTTTGGTTTAATGGATTTTTTGTACTTTTTTTGCCTGATTTTCACTTCCTTTTCAATAATATTTACGTCATTTCTAGATTTATTTTGACATTCTTCGTCCAAATCATCCGAGATATTTGTATCACTTTTTTCATCCATATTTAATAGTGTTCGTTCACACTCTGTGATTGCCTGGGTTTCTTGTTGGAGAACAGTATGATTTTGTGGCAACGTTTTAACTTTACTCTTGTTAATTTTATTTTTCTTAGTTTTCAAGAACGATTTCAACGGTTTGCAATCTTCGTCGCTTAATTCATCATGACTGGAGTTTGCAGAATTTGAATCGGGGATTTCAGGTTCATATTCAATTTTGATTTCATGTTTGAAATTTTGTACAAATCCTTTTAAAATAGTGTCAGATTGTTCACTTTTCCGTTTAAACTGAGCTGCGGTGTTGAGTTCACCGAGGCACTCTTTGCAAATGCTCTCGGGAAAATTGTCGCCTTTCTGGATGGTTACGTTCGTACAGAACATAACCTCCTCGTAAACAATCACAGAATCGCGGCATTCGAACAGGGAAAACATTTCTAAAGTCTGCTGCAAACATATTCGACACGAGAAATCATAGTGGTTTGCGTTTTTGGGTAATATATCCATTTATAAAGCGGTAAATGCGAAGTTTGATCGAGTTGTGTTGTACAGAAAATGACCGTCTGTTTACTCTACTATTTGTGCTGGTACAATAAGTAGCTCCAAGTTTATATAAATAGTAAAAATTCATACACCAACTTGTTTCGAATATATGAAAACCGCTCAGAATTATTTAAAGCAATATTTTGATCATTTCTTGACAGTTTGACAGCCGTATTCATAGATAAGTTGGTAGCCATAAATTGAATAAACCATTCAGTGTCAGCTTATGTTGGCTTTTCTCTATGGTCCATGATTGGTTATACTAGCTCGTTCGCTAGTTATACTAGCTCGTTAGCTCGTTTTGATACTTGGAACAACTGGTGCAAGTGAGAATAAATAATTATTCCAAATTCCTGTTCCCTAGTATTTCGCACGTTTACTTACTAACAAGTGAAGGTATGCCAAGATTTTTTATTTCCCCTAAATTTCTCTACATTTCAGAATGGATTTGTTTTGAGTGATGTACTGCTCACTCAGTACTGGATTCTACACAATATTTTTTTGAATCCATGAGGGAGGAGTGGGGAGGGGGTGATAAATGCACAAGACTCGCAAGACGCGCAATCATAAATAAACCAATCACAGCGCAATACTCGAAGGACGCGCAATACTCACAAGACGCGCGATACTTAGGAACAAATACTAAGTACGAAAGTATATTTGACATATCTGTTCTGGTATATAATATATACGCTTCACTTCTAATATCCAATGACTGCTTTACACCATACTTTCTTTCATACCGATCCCCAATTCGGGACCCACACGAAAAAATTTCGCTTTACACGATCATTACTTTCATACTTATGAATTCATACAGATAGTTGCCATAATGGCAACACCTTGAACATAACCATAGATCAGTAACGAAATCATCTGTCACTGTCATTTGCGAGTTTTGTCACGTGCTTTGACATTACCCAATGGATGTTTTTGTCTACCCGTTCGTCTTTGAACCTTTGTCATAATGATTTTTATAGGTACCTATGTCTTGGAAAAATTGCCTACCTGATCATCGTATCTTGATCGGTACGATATTCGTATAATATATGAGATGGAATAACCAAAATACAGCAGCGCAGATGCCAAAGCAACAGCTATCATAACCCTGTCTCCATAAATAAACCACTCACCCTGTTTCTATTCATTAATTAAAAAGTATGTTACAATATCAAGTTAACACATATAGATATTATTTATTTTATGAACTAACTATACGTATGTAAAGTTCTCGTGTATTATTTCATCAAAATAAAATATCAAATCTTCAAACATACACGAGAAATTTACAATATCTAACAGTAATGCACATTCACATATATATACTTATTGTAGTTAATACTTAATTTTTTCATTAATATTTTAAAAATAAAAGGCAATATGAGCGATGGCAGAAGCAAAATGACAATCATCAAACATACACATGAAATTCACAATACCTAACAGTAATACACATTCACAATCAGTAATAAATAAATATTTTAGTATTTTGACTAAAATGAAACTGAATTAAGGTGCGGCATTTTTACGTCCACCTTAAAAAGTACGTCTCTCACGTCTACCACCAACTATCAAAATAGAACACGTCCACAGACATAGGAATTAATAGACGAGAAGATAAAGGCGAGGGGTAAAATCAACTGTTGAAGAACGAAGGGAGTGAAGATGACTGTGATTCGTCAATAAATCAATCTGACAGTAAATAGGCATCTCGCATTATAATATCACCATTTACTTCTTAAAAGTAAAATCTGCTTTGAATGAATAGACATTTTTACATGGGAGCGCAAATTACTCGCCACGTTATGAACAAATTTGCGAAGTCCAAATTCGGCAAAGTAAGGCAGCTTCTATATTCAGAGTCGTAGTTAGTTTCAGAGTATTTAGTTAAGACACTTTTATAAATGTTCATAATTTACTTCCCAGCAACCAACCAGCTTTGTGTTTCGCGTCCAGACGTTTCTCGATGTGATAGTAACAACTGATTCATATTATACGATGTGAATATGCTTAAAATAAAATAAAATAATGCTTATATATGGAATGTAATACGACAATTGGGTTTATTCTCATTTTTCGCATCTATTTTTACCAGTTTTCATAGTACAAGTAAACATTTTGCAGTGTTATTTCGTAAAATGAACCGATGATGCCTCGACCATAGTTCGCACAAGAATGATGACGTCACGTTTTCAAATATCACTTGAGGCCGTACGCGAGCCCAGCCGGCTCAATGGAACCGGTATGGGGAGTGGGGATAATACGCTTTTAATCACTTAGGGCAGGTCTACTAATATTCATATGTCTATGAACACGTCCATTTTTTCATCCCGATTAGACAAACTGGATGAAAAAAGGTGTCATGTAAAACACCCATAAGCCATGGACCATAAAACTATTTCAATTTTGTTTTTGATCTGTATGAGAAGTCCATATTAGCGTTGGACACAATCGATGATTTCCCAGATTTTTTTACCATCGAAATATTTCGATTTCGATTCTTGAAAATCGATTCTCGTATCTTGATATCGAAATTCATTTCAAAACACAGTCAAAGAACAAGGTTTGTAGAAAACGTATTTAATAAGGTTAGCCCAACGAGGGGTTAGAGCGATGATTAGCTAGAGAATTGTGATGTAGAAAGTAGTAATTTTTCACTGAGATATTTTGAATTTACTGCAATATGAGTGGCGTCAAGCGACTATGCATACATTTGCAAATAATTTATTTATGACACGTTGGTAATTATACTAATTATTAAAGCTGGTGTTCGGAAGATAAGGGAAAAATCCCAGGAATATTTTTAGTGTTACTTACACATTGATGATGTAAAATCGAGATTATCAGCGCTTTTTATATTGCTTTTGTAGACATTAAAATTTTCATGTTGAAAGTCTCATTTATCTATTTATAAAAAATGAACAATTATACGCCCATAGGGCTTTTACATTGGGCACATAAGCGATAATTTTTATGCAATGATTGCGTACAATAATATTACTATAAAAGTCGATATTATAAAGAACTATATTCATTTGAAAAACTCATTATACATTTTTACACGGTTAATATTTATCTTGAGTTAAACAGCTTGGAAAGATTTGTCTGCCTCTGTGTTATATCATTGGTCTCTTCAAGATCCGTGTTCACTCCTTCCTTTCTAAAAAAACCCTCCATACAGCATACTCAAAGAAAACATAGGCCCTAAGGAAAATTATTTTCCTCATGGCCTCGTGTGTGGAGTTAATGTTAAAAAATGTTACATTATATTATTTGGGTCTTACCACAGACATAGGAATTAATAGACGAGAAGATAATGGCGAGGGGTAAAATCAACTGTTGAAGAACTAAGGGAGTAAGGCTGACTGTGATTCGTCAATAAATCAATCTGACAGTAAATAGGCATCTCGCATTATAATATCACCATTTAGTTCTTAAAAGTAAAATCTGCTTTTGAATGAATAGACATTTCTACATGGGAGCGCAAATTACTCGCCACGTTATGAACTAATTTGCGAAGTCCAAATTCGGCAAAGTAAGGCAGCTTCTATTTTCAGAGTCGTAGTTAGTTTCAGAGTATTTAGTTAAGACACTTTTACAAATGTCTCATAATTTACTTACCCCAGTAAACAACGATGAGCACACTTGAGAATCGCTACATTGTGATGTGATAGTATATGTTTCTAAAACTGATCCATATAATACGGTGTGAATAAGCTTAAAATAAAGTAAAATAATGCTTACTTATGGAATGTAATACGACAATTGGGTTTATTCTCTTTTTCACATCTATTTTTACAAGTTTTCATAGAACAAGTCAACATTTTGCCGTGTTATTTCGTAAAATGAACCGATGATGCCTCGACCATAGTTCGCACAAGAATGATGACGTCACGTTTTCAAATTTCACTTGAGGCCATATGCGAGCCCAGCCGGCTCAATGGAACCGGTATGGGGAGTGGGGATAATACGCTTTTAATCACTTAGGCCAGGTCTACTAATATTCATATGTCTATGGGTCTTACCCTTCTAGCTGGAAGACCCAATAGCTCGGCTCCATCTCGGCTCTCAGATCCTTCTCATAGTCCTCGCTAGTGAAATTAACGGAATAGATTCTAGATGTTGTTGCATTCAATTTTCCGTCAATGCATGTTATGACGAGACGTTAGTATGCAATAAAGATTAACCCGTAATTTTTCACGGGTCTGCTTTAGTTATATCATGAAACCAACTCTCAATCAAAAAAGCAGTACTAATTATGATACTTGATTATGGCAGTACTGTAAAAGACAACACAATTGTTTTATTATATGGCAGGACCGGTTCTAGATTTGTTGCCTGTCATCGAATTGTCTGAGTATAGAATTTGTCTCTGGAGTTTTGACGGATTCTGATATTCTGTTCAGTTGTTTCTGCAATTTGGTATTTGAATTATATCACCGCAAAATGGGACTCGCCACAGTTATTAACAATGAGGGCCACTTCCAGGCCGAAATGGCCAGCGCCGGAACCAAACTGGTGGTGGTCGACTTCACCGCTACGTGGTAATGTATTCTAACCTTACACATTCACTGACACCTACGTAGATTTTTAAAATTTAAGTCAAGACCAACTATTTCCTTCAATTAAAAACTGCAAAATATACCTCAAAATGGCTTTCAACTTTGTATTGTATTTCAACTTTTCATCACATCACATAAAAAATATATATTTTTGCAAATCATCATTTTGTCTTTGTGTAATATCTTCATGTCTTTTCTGCATCTTGCTTAATTAATTTAAATATACTTATTTTTTGTTTGTTAATATAGCTTGGTAATTTGTCGAATTCCGCTGCATGCAAATTGCAAAGGCTCTTTAAAAAACAACACTTGATTTTAACTTAAATGTCTAATGGAGACAACTAAGTCGGGGGTTTGAGTAAATATGCACAAAATAGGTTTTTAGGGTTTAATTTACGGATATTTTAATAATTTATGCGTATTTCCTAACCTCCAAAACTTAACTTTGATTGAGAAAAGATGGAACTTTGATGCATCTTCGTAGAAATTAAGTCGAAACCAAGTGCTATTTATATGTTTTTTGTGTATTAAGCGTGCAGCGAAATTCGACAAGATTAAATAATAATAATAATAATAATAATTGGATGACTTGTATAGCGCCGTTTTTGTGCAAAATCACCTCAAGGGCGCTGTACAAACTTATAATCTATGTTCTTACTTAACTATTTATGGAGAAAATATACAGTACAATACTTACCTGGTAGGTCACTTGAGATTAACACTATTAACATTATCGAATTGTTTTTGGCGGAATTTAGATACAGGATTTAGGACATTAAACAAAGCTTTTGTAACCAGTCAGGTTTTAAATTGGTTATTTTATATCTTATCATCTTAACACCCGCGCATTTTAATTACTGTAACACTATCAGCCGTTTATGAGCCCCACTCATGACATTTTTTTTCCTAGAAGACGCTGATCCCGGGTACCACTTTTGAGCTTTTTTCGTGATCCGCGTTATAGGAACGATTAGATTAAAATTTAGGCTACACACACACAGGCAATTTATATTTGTGGCTGTCCAGTGCGCTCATACAAAATAAGCTAGAGTTTTTTGTGTTTCAATTAATGTAACTGTTTTGAAGGCTAATCTATCTATCTATATAAATAAAAATGTAAATGTTCGTTTGTTCAAAATCTTAAATCTCCGAAAGTTGCGTTCGAATACGAATGTGTTTTTATATACCTATATTATATTGATAATAATATGTCACCCGTGTCAAGTAAAAACATTTTTTTTTTTAAAAACAGCGCCATCTGTTGGACAAACATGCTATTTTTGAAAAACAGCGCCATCCATTGGACTTGAAAGCAACTTGCGCTATTGTTTCTCTATATGCACAGACAGACTGAGCAACATAACTTGTGACGAGGTACAGCTAGTTTTTAAATAAAAAATTTCACCTGAAAACAACCAACTTTAATTTTGTAGGAAAATCATTGTTAAATACTAAATTTCCTACTAGGTGGTGTCGAAATATATTATACCTTCATTTATTGGGTAAATATTTTGACAAATATTATTATTATAATTTTGTTTTAAAGATAAACTTATTTTTACAAGACAAAGTTTTTACGCAAACTACAAAAGATAACAAATTATTAGCCTGAAATGGGCAATCAGAAGGGTGTGGGTTCAATTCCCGCCGGCGGCATTTATTTTTTCTTAGAAGATTTTTCTATTTTTATTTCAGGATAGTAATCATTGTTTATAATCATTTGTTATCCTCTGTGCTTTGCATAAAAACCTTGTCTTGTAAACAAAATATGTTTAAAAAAAAGAATAATTTAAACAGTATTTGTTATGCTGGAATCAGTGCACTATTCATGAAATTATGACAAACTAAACAAACTTCTTTTTTCAATTGTTATTGACTTGTGTTTTCCACACACCCACTAGATACTATTTTGTATATCACTCTTGGAATAATCTGTTCAGAGGTATTTCTTATCCTGTACAATGCTGACCGTTTCTGAGGTATTCATTAACCTTGACAATGTATGTGTTTTAATGAAACTTCACGGATCACATGAAGAGTATGTATGAATGTGAATGAGGCAAGGAGTGCGTGCCAAGACCGAGTTGTTTGGCGGTCCGTCCTCTCTACCTACCCCTGCGGAGAAACGGCGTGATGGTTAGTTAGTTCAGTTGGCACACTAAGGGGGTATTTCACTATCTCTGATTCTGTTCTGACTAAGCACTAATCCGCGGATTAGTTATTTTTTCGTTTTCACTATATCTGAATAACGCTAACGCTCAGGTTAAAGTTCGATTTGACTAATCAGTGCTCGAACCTCACGTTAGGCGCTATTTCTCGAATCAAAGATGGCGTCAAAACATTCCGAGTTTGACAGCGTAGAAGTGAGTCGAATTTTGTTGAATGAATTTGAATGCTTGTATGATCCATCCTGAATTATTTGATTGTGTTCAAAATAAGAAACAATGTATTAATTCGACACGAATCTATCTAAAATGACCTGATAATCAACATAACATAACCAAAAAAATGCACACTTCGCGGTGTGCGGACTGTGACGCATGACAGCCGTGGCAGTAGATGGGGTAACAGCAAACATTTTGCGATGTTGCCAGACTATTTCGAGTGTTATCTATCCGGAAGCTCGGAAACAATGGTGAAACGGTCGCCGTTGAATAACGAAGTTATTCTGATGTATAAAGCCAGCCAACGGATAGCTAGTCAGATATTTAGCCCGACATAGTGAAATACCCCCCAAGTGTTAATAGGTTTGGGGCCAATAAATGTTTTGTCATTTGTTTTTTGCAAAAAGTTTTCCTTTGTATACATGCTGTGATCTGATTGTGACCTTGTTGTCTAGGTGCCCCCCTTGCCAGCGCATCGCCCCCTTCTTCGAACAGCTGCCGGCCAAGTTCCCGCGAGCTGTGTTCTTGAAGGTGGACGTGGACAAGTGCGCCGACACGGCCGCTGCGCAGGGCATCAGCGCCATGCCCACCTTCCTCTTCTACAGGAACAAGGTAAACACGGTCACCACACGGTCGATTAGCCGACCCTCCCTAGTGGACAAGGTTCCTCCACTCCTCGTGATCCCATGGTCCCGCGTTGTGTGAATGGTGGAGGGCACCATAGTTCCAGATGCCTGTGATATTTGATTACCCCAACTAGTGATATGTGCACCTGGAAATATTCCCCAGGTTAGGAATTTGTATTGATTCTGAATGAGTTGTTTTTAATGAGTTTATAAAGACAACACAATTAGTTTTGAGCCTAAACGTATACAATTGTGTCTTGTGACATCATTCAAGACACAATACAGTATAATTCATAATTTAAATGGCAGTACTGCAGGCAGTATATTATACTCCAGTATATTCCAAAATTTCTAATAGTTCTGTCTTCAGCATGCTTTAATTAATATGCATTTGTATATGACTTGTTTTGTTGGAAGAGACAACCTCATTAGTTAGTAGGGAGATTTCCTCATTTTGAAAATTCCCACAATATTCTTCATTTTGAGAATATTCCCTATTTAGAGAATATTCCCCATTTCGAAAAAATTCCCCATTTCGAGAATATTCCCCATTTCGAGAATTATTCCCCATAAAAGTGTTAGCATTAATGGTACAGTCCATGGCTATCCTACGAGAAGCTGCAATGATTTTAGGCTTCCTAAGACAAATTTATCGGCTACACAAAACAATATTTATTATAAAGGTTTTAAAATGTTGGAGCTGTGAAGTCTAAATATTAGTACGTAGGTAATAGAATATTATTATTGTAGTAGTATGGAATCGTTGATTTCACACTGATTCAAGTGGGATTGATCTCAATGTTAATTGTCAAAACTGAGGTACGTACGACATCACTCATACCCCTTCAGATTTCAATTGTTTTGGCAGGATTTAAAAAATGCAAACTTTGAAAATTATTTTAAATATGAAATCGGCATTTGTACAAAAATACAGATATATAAGTTAGAAGGTGAACTTTCATAAATAAATTCCTTATTGGAGTGAGAGTGGGGGTTATATTCCTCAGCATTGAGGTAAAAACTCTGTAATAAAGTCCATTTTATGACTCAACTTTCTGACAAAGAATGTATGAATGTTAATGAGTCATGTAATTCTCTGTTGCAGACAAAGATCGACAGGCTTCAGGGTGCCGACTCCGCCACGCTGGAGAGCAAGGTGCAGCAGCACTACGGCTCAGACGACGGAGCGGAGGACGAAGGTGCCGTGGCTGGGCATGTGAGTCGCCAACGCCAATGTGTCTTGTCCTAATCCTTAAACAAACAATCCATCCCGATCAATCAAACATTCACTAATGGCATCCCGTCCTCCCACCCCCCCGTCATGTTGTAATGATTGGACTGCTCCCAATTAAACTGTCAACTCTCGCTATTATTATATGCTGAATCTAATGATGCTATGGAAGCTTTTCATAATATAGAAGTAGTGATCCTTGTAATCGGCTTTCGCCCAGTTGTTTCGGACAAATTCACATATGCCAAAGTCATCAAATGGCCATTCAGCACCATTTTGTGTTTTGACAGTTCCCGTTAAATGTCGATTCTAAGTCTGTTTCAGCCTTTGAACAAATCGTGACCAACAGAAGAATACATCTATCATGTGGTTAAGCTTGTTAGCTTATTACAATTTGATAGACAGTTGAAATGCACCTAGAATCAGCCTTTAACGGGGACCTTTCAAATTAAAAAAAAAACAAAATGGCGCAGAATGGCCATTTCACAACAATGTTACATTTGAATTTCTGCGAAACAACTACGCCTTAGTGTGAATGAGGAAGGTAATGCACTCATTATTCAGATTAGTGGCCGAGTATATTGATGATGTGTGATGACTATCACGTATTAAGCATACTGTTACTCACGCTAAGGCGATTGCATCTTACGAGTAATCAGTTGTACCTGTTAACAGCCTCTATGCCTGCTCTACACTTCGGTTTAGATTGATACATTGGACATTGTTAGTTAGTGCTGTGTCACAAGGAACTACAGTGAGAAATATTACAGCAAAAAAAATATAAATTATATATATTCATTTAGCGTATTCTGTTTTATTATATGTAGAATTTGTAAATACCCATTTAAAAATGAATAAAACACCATCACATTAAAACACACCGTTTGGTTAGTATGACTGAATCTGATTCTGACATCACAACCAGTCTACGTGAGTAATGTAATCTATGGTCTACAATGCATTTTTCTTTCGAAGTAATGCAGGTTTTTAAACACTGCTAAATTGTTTATCAGGTGATACGTAAAATTAAAAGTGGGTAATCTTGAGAGTAAAAAACGTCTCGACTCCCATACAAAATACAGCACGCATTGAAAAAAAAAGTAGGCTTTTTGAGACTGGTCACGTTCATAGATTTTGTATATTTTGGCAGACCCGAAAAATTAAAACTTCGAAAATTATTTTAACTATGAAATTGACATTTACAAAAAAAAATACTGGTATTGTAGTTCACTGTATGGCATCTTTCACGTGTTACTCCATCCACGGCTATGTCCTATATCTCAGGCTTCTTCTTGTAAGTCTTGCCGAGAGTGTAGAGCGAGAATTCAAATTGATTTCATGTAATTTTATTAACTTTGGCTGACCTGTTAGAATTCGGAGCAGTTGAATTGATGTTACCCATTTTGTCTGTATTGTTAGATATGGCTTCCCCTTGATGTTTCTTATTTTTTTATGTATTATTTATGTTTCCCGCAAATTGTTTAGTATTAGTCATTTTGTATTATTTGTCACGGTTTTTAACTCCATTTTATTTGATTTTTCGTGTCATTCAGGTAATTAACAATATTTTTATTTGTCATATTATATTTAGTAAAATTACTTGTGAAACTGTCTTATTTTGGCCTCCAATTGGTGAATTGATTGGTATTTACAGTGCTTGTCATTATAATATATTGCATATCAATGTCACATACACTCTCAATGCCACAATAGAAGTAGATTAGTGTAGTCATTTTGTTTCAATTAAATACAGACTCTTACTAATCCGCCACCCCAAAAACCGGGCTAGGGTCTAATTAGTGAAAGCGGCTGATTATAGTGCTGAAAATTAAAACAGGTATGTGTTTCGTAAAAACAAACAAACACCGCTACTGATTTTTTATAAAATTTACATTTTTGGTTTAAAGTTAAGGTGTTACTGTTTTTACTTTTGCTAGAACAAAACTTACAGAAACACACGCGAAAGTTGCTAGAATACACTGAGGACCAACGGAAATGTCATAAAACAACAATATTGAACCCTGGTGGTAAAATGGTCAGCTCTAGCAAGCTAGACAGCGTTACATTAACTGAACGCTGCGGACTACGGAGTTTGATATACTTTGCGCTTTCAACTAGTAAAAATAAGCGCGGATTATACTAGTTGTCGTATAATTGAGCGGCGGATTACTGAGAGAGTTCTGTATTATTTAATTCAATATTATATAAGAGTTGTTCATTCAGTAAACAGAAACTGAATTTTCATTAAAACAGTTTCTCATTTGATTTAGAAGGAAGAGACGAAGAATGGAAATGAAAGCGATGAAATTGAAAACTCTGGCATCACTCTCGATATCTGCCAACGGCTTGGTTTAATTGTCTGCAAAGGTTAGAATAGTTTCTTCACTACATCCTTAATTGCATTCATGGTACACAATACATTTCTTGTTTACTTAGCGCTAAAAGCTTACCGTGTTGTCTATATATGAAAATGCTTCAGTATTTTGTCAGATTGATTATGAAATCTCGTTATCAAATTTCTGGCCATTTTTATCTTTGCGTTCAGTGTCTTTCAATTCCATGCTTTTTATTCCAACGCAGCGTGCATGATTCTGCACGCTCTAAATTATACAATATTATATGTGTATGGTGTTGGTAGAACCCATTGTTTGCTAAATTTCTGTATCAAACCTTTCAGAAAAATTCCAAAGATGTGGCAATGCTTTGCAATGAAATTTTGAATGAAGTTCAACCGGTAGAAGAATTAATTTTGCCCAATTCCTGCCTTCCCCTCAAAAAATCCATTTAATTTCTCCGTCCTTTCCACAAATCAATTATCTATTTATTAAATTGCATTTTATTTGTTGTCATTTTATTTATTCTTATTTATGTTTGTGTATTTTAATTTTCTGTTGCAATAAATATTTTACAAGTATATTATTTTATTGTTTACTTAAATTTTTTACTGACAAAATTTTACATATGATTTTATATTCATTTCCTTTATACAGTACAACCTCTTTAATTCTGTAGCGCCCTTGAAGTTATACTTAAAAAAATGGTGTATTCAATTGCAATTCATGACATGCTAGAGATGATTCATATGAAAAGTTAAAATTTGAGTTTTATATTACGTGTATAAGTTTACATAATGTTTCATTTTAAAGTTTCGCAAGCAAACGATATTGACGTGACTTACATGAATTATAATAGTTTACATTAGAGTTGAAGTGGTTGTACTGGTGTAATTCAAAATGATTCATAAACAACACAAATTCTGCAAACAACGAAGCCATCTTAAGCTGATCTTCATTAAAGACTCAAGTAGTAAAATTTAAGAGTTTAGACAGACCGTAAATCTGTTGTCCAATGTAAGTAGTGAATTCAAGAATTTGATTTATTATCTACCATTTGATACATTACACCTATTATTTGATAATTACTTGGCTGCCGTGACTGCTTTGCTCAAAAGTCCCTTTGTAAATTTAATCAATTTCTTATTTTTTTTATTTTATTTAAAAAAAAAAAAAAAAAATAAAAAATAAATAAATAAATAAATAAAATAAAATGGAGTTCTACAAATTAAACTTAATAACAATAAATAAATTAATCAATTTCGATACATGTAAGTAGTATTCGACTGCTGTGAGTAATTTAATGATATTTATTCAAACAATATGATTTAAAAAAATCACACAGCAAATAGCACATATTAGGTTGTAATCAAGACTCAAACTATTTGGAACCTTCCTGAATCCGGGAGAACGCGTCCACCCATCTGCTTACTGCTAAGATAGTGTCTGAGTTGACAAATGCGTCTGGTTCTCACCCAGGCATTGTTAGTTCAATTCCTCTCCTAGATAGTATTCTACTCCGCTTATAATGATGGTAGTAGAGAGAATTCAAATATTGTCAGATTCTCAGAATCTTTTAACCAGTGGACGGTTTTTCGAGCGCACATGAGTGAGCTGCACTACCGTCCACGCTGGAGCTTTTTACAATGGAATTTTAACCCTTATGCTTTAAAAAATGAAGGAAAAAATCTTGCGCTAATGTCATTGTAGATTCTGTTTGAATGTAGCTTCTATGACAGCTTACAAAATAATTTGTATATGAATGTCAAAATTCATTTACATAAAATGGTGTTGCAAAAATAGTTTACCAAAAAAATAATAAAAATATATTAGTTTTAAAAGTAGTATAAAGGTCACTATTTCTTTGAAAACACCTTTTCATTGTCGTTTTTCTTGTAGGTTATGCATTCAGGTATATGTAGAAATAATAAAACCAGCTTATACAGGGTGTCCGGAAACTCGTAGTACAAGCGGGAAACTGGTGAATCTACATCACATTTGGAGTCGATTTTGTAGTATATGTTTTTTTTATTTGAGCTTTCGTTATCGAGTAAATCGAGTTTGAAGTTGATTTTTTTTTTTTTTTTTTAATCAAATTCTTATAAATTATTACTGAAGATCAAAGTACCCAACTAATTAAAACTATTTGAAAGTAAAACAAATGAAGAAACTCGGATTTGAAGCATTATTTTGAAATCACCCTTCATTTAACCCGGTGTAATCATAAAATATTTCTGCTCTGCAGGGTTAAAACATCTGTTATTCAACCCCAAACACCAGAAAAAACTTTAACCCTAAAATAGCCGAAAAATATATTTTTTTGGTTTTTTTTTTTTTTTTTTGAAAATGCTCAAATCAAAAAACTTTATGTTTTTTTGGGTTCCCCATGTGGTGTAGATTCTCCAGTTTCCCGCTTGTACTACGAGTTTCCGGACACCGTGTATATCCATATAAACATATTTTTTGGCAGTTGTCTCTGAAAATGGAGGTAAGAGGTGTTTATAGTTTTGATATAAACACAAAATAAATATAAATAATAAGATAATCTGGTAAACAGAAAACAAATGCAAAAAAAATTAAAACATGGTTTTTATCCTGATATTTGAACAAAACACCTCAAGTAAATGCGCACGGTTCTGAATTTTCACTCCTATGTCCAACAAGGTAAAAGAAAATATCTTCAAAGAATAGTAATTGTAGTGCGATTTGGCAGGTTTTTGCAATTTGATGATTTAGTTTCCCTTTCCACCAACAGATGGATCTTGCCACCTTCATAACCAAAGGTCAGTGCGAATGCCTGAATGAATCGGATGAACACCCGATGCTGAACGCTCTCTCAGCCACCGGAGGGTATTTGGAGAGTGACTGTGATGAACAACTCATCATCTCCATTACATTCAACCAAGTAAGTTCTGCTAAACAGATACATTTTTAGCTAGATGCTGCTGGTTTTGATAACTAATCATAACACAAAAAGCCATCACAAAAATTTTACTCAAAGTACCCGCCATATTTTGAAAATCTGCATGACTTTTAAAAAACTCTTTTACAAAATCGTACCTATTTACATATACAAAAACGTAACATTAGAATTACCAACCAACACAGCGAACATAAATCACTAACTTTCTTATAAACACGGTGGAAATATTACGCTACGCGTAAGGTCGGAATGACGGAAAACTTAATTGATAACGACGTTTATATGGTTAAAATGGTCTTAAACCAGGCTTAAGGCCAGCTTTACTATACCAACGTTGTACTGGCTTATAAGAATCTAATTAGTAAGATGATAAATCTTTTAAACAATTACACATACAACAAACAAAACATACTTTATTTGAATACAGAAATTTGAAATACTACAGCATAAAACTTTATAAACAATTTAACTTTTTTACCTGAAAAGTTATTTGTCTTTTTTAATCATATTATCGTGTAGAATTGCCTCCCGAAGTTAAGAAGTGCGCTTTACCCCCAGCCACTTGTACCGCTAATGTATATCCACTCTCCAATCAATAGCTGTAGGAAATGCAACACCTTTCCGTCTATATTGCTGTTTTTTCATTTACCACTGCATTACAAAATTGCCCAATGTACCGCCTTGATGAGAATAGTGCTTAATGAAACCTGATGCTTCATTTTGTGGAACCAGGAAACATGTTACCAATTACAACTCTGGTCAACTTGATAACTTGCAAACTTACAGATCAATAATAATTTGAAGCTGTTTTACATTAGATTCTAAATTGCATTGTCATTTTGTTAAACTTGTAAATTATTAGTACTTTTTCCCCATCAGGCGGTGAAGATCCATTCTCTGAAAATCAAAGCCCCGGCAGCTGAGGGTCCCAAGACCCTGAAGCTGTTCATCAACCAGCCGAGAACCCTGGACTTCGACATGGCCACTTCCAACCAGCCTGTCCAAGAAGTCACGTAAGGATATTTTCACCCCATATTATGTATGCTTTACCCAAAGAGCCACCAAAGGTTGTGTATGCACAGGGGAAACTGGAGAATCATATTTGGAGTCCATTTTGTGGTATAATTTTTTTTGATCTGAGCTTTCGTTTTCGAATAAATCTAGTCTGAAGTTTCGAATATTTTTTTATCAAATACAAAATATTTGGTCGCTACAGAGTTACTTTAGCTGTTTATTGTCTTTTAAAAAGAGTCGAAGCGTAGACCCGACTTTAATAGTTTATTAACCCTAAAATTGTCTAAAAAAAATTATTTATGGTGGAACGGTTCAGAGTAAAAACAGAATTAAGCATAGTTTAGTCAAATAAGCAAACCATTGAAAATGTGTTGCAGGTTAACGAGTCAAGAGCTGGATGGCAGGCCGGTTCCCCTTCGCTTCGTCAAGTTCCAGAATGTCCAGGACATCCAGGTGTTCATCAAGGACAACCAGTCGGGGGCGGACAGCACGCAGATTGAGCACCTTGCCTTCTACGGGTCGCCCATCTGCACCACCAACATGACAGACTTCAAACGCGTGGCGGGCAAGAAGGGAGAGAGTCACTGATGCAGTCTCACGTGGGCCTGGTCCGTAGTTTTAAGTGCGAGCGACTGATCACAATTTTGATACTGATGTAGAATAGATTTTTGGGGTTCAATAATCTAGATTTATCAAATTTGCTGACATCCAGCTAGTGATGTGCACCCGGGAATATTCCGCGACCTAATATAGAAAATTTTTTCGAATGAGGTTATCTTTTGTGATGAAAATGTATTATATTTAACGAGTTAATAACGGAATTACAATTAGTTTTTTGATATCTCCAAAAATGACAAAGTTATTTGCTTTTAAATTGAACTGAAAACAAATACAATCGTGTCTCTTGACGTAACACCAGACGCAATTCATCGTTCGAATGGCAGTGCTGTAGTACTGCTGCGCTAAACATTGTACGTACCCCTGACATCACAAGCTTATCTGCCGGCCGCAAATATCAACATTTTGACGGCTTATATCTTCGATACCATTTGGTATTTTCCAAAAATTCTAAAAGTTCTGTCCTCAGCGTGCTATTAATATGATATATTTGTAAATAACATGAAATTTCATTGTAGGAGACAACCTCATTGGTTAGTCTGGGGATTTCACCATTTGGATGAAAATTCCCACAATATTCCCTGAAAATAAATTCTTGGCAATTTACCCATCACTACATCCAGCGAATTCCAGACGTTAGCATATTATCAGGGCCATTGCTTCTTGAATTCGGTGCAGTGTCATCATGTATCTGTTTTTGGCCAAAAACAACAGAACACGACGGTGCACTGTAAAGCCACGTACAGATGCAACAACGGTCGCAACGCTTGCATATGTGGACACATTGCTTGCACTAAACTTGCACCTACAGCTAACATTCTGTGCTACAATAGTACACCAACTTATGAAAAAATTCCATGATTCAATCTCATTGCAACTGCGAAATTGTGAACAATCTTTTTGTGTTTGTCGAAAAACCTAGAATTGACAGATCACAGTGCGTCACCTGCTTGTTCAGTGCGCAGTTTGTGCTGACAGCAAGTTACATACTATGGTAATCTGTTGCATTGCATGTTATGTTGCTAATATCTGCAAGCAACTTAATATAAGAACAACTCACCTGTTTGCCACAAGCATTTCTTTCTCAAATATTTTATTTTATTTGGTTTTACGCCCAACCGGGCTTTTAAATCGTCAGATAAAATTCACCAACAGAAACTTCAACTAGGTACCTATCAATAACAACGTTTTGTCAGTTGTTGCTATGTAGTGCAATAGTCACCAGTATTATTGTATTATTGCTGTTGCTGTTTTATTGATCTTTAGTTTTTTTTTTTTTTATTAACCAGCAACCTAACCATTTTGTAAATCATAATGATTATTTTAGTTGTAATTTATACGTTGGTATCATTCTACATCGTATCAACATTGTAATCATATCGGAGGTTGGATAACACACATCGGATGGAAATATTATAAATGACAATTCCATATAAAAACTTTCAAATAGTGAACTGCAATGAAAATTAATGTCTTAGAAGTATGAAGTGTAACAAATGTATGGGAGGTTCAGAAGCAAATCAGTGTAAGTCGCTTTTTTCAATAACAGATTTCTTGGAATGAAGGTGTTGAATTCCAAAGGATGTTATGACTACATGGTGACGTGCATTGATTTTCCACAAATCTTTCACATTTCACTTTTATAATATTTTTCTACTACCGTCAAACTAAACCTAAGCATCTTAATCAATGTAATAAATATTTATAAAATAAATTATACTGTCTTGTCTGGGTGAAAAAATCGCCTTTTCATTGTTAATTTAATTCTGCTAGAAATCTAGTTATTCAGAAGAATAAGAATCTTTTCCTATAAGTGATATTATAGCTACACGGTTAGTTATCATAGTGTCGAGAAACTCGTAGTGCAAGCAGGAAACTGGTGAATTCACATCACATCACATAGAGCACCTTTTTGTTTCGATCTGAGCTTTTCAATTTATATATACTATATACATATATATATATTTTTTTCTGTCAACTAAAGGGTTACAATTTTTGGAGTTGGATCTACACTTTGATGCATTTTAAAAGGTTTAAACAGCTGATAGTAACCCCCTAGTGAATGATTTTTTTAAACATTCAAAAAAATTCCAATTTTGAACTCGATTTACTCGAAAACAAAAGCTCAAATTAAAAATAGTTTTACCAAAAAATCGACTCAAAATATGATATAGATTCCACAGTTTCCCACTTGTACTATGAGTTTCCTTATACATGTAGAAACTAATAGTATATATTATATAATTTAATTATTACAATATGTGACAGTTAAAAACCCAATTCTCTCGGTAATATTCGGATAACTTTTCTTTTTCGTTCATATTGTATACGTTGAAATGTTTGTTAATCAGAAAAATGTATTTTACTGCTTGAAATACAATATTACACAAAAATGACTTGACAACTCGTTCTTGTCACATACACTTCTTGCTTCATTCACCGCATCATTAGCACACAACTGATCTGATAATATTACCGTCGCCGGGTGCATAATTAATATTTAATTATTGAAGATAATATTAACGATTCCTAAATGAAAATCTGAAAAAGAAATAGATATGGTCACATCTAAGACTTGAACCCAGGACCCTTGCCTTGCCGGGGCATTGCTGAGCTAATGGGGACCCTTTCTCCTTCGGTCATATTTAACTGTATCATACTTCGAATAAGAACTACCAACATTGTCTTCATTTTTCTCATCGCACATTTTTATGGGCAACTATCTTTATGTATGATCGCAAGATTCAACCTGAACTAAATGGAATCTAGACAGTGTCTTTAGATAAACATATATTATTTTTATTTTAATGTGCGACATTTATTGACTTTTCTGCAAGTCTAGGATGAATATTTATTTTTTGGAATACTTAATGAGTAAAACCTCAAATTGTAATATTTAATTATTGAAGACAATATTAGTGATTCCAAAACGAATCTGAAACAGAAAAATCAGAAAAAGATACATTTACATTTAGGACTCGAACCCATAATTAATATCTCCAATGTGAACATTTTTTAATTTTACAGGAGAGCGAAAAAACCAATTTCGAAGAAGAAAATAAGGCGGACCTCCAAATAATATTTGTTAAATTAATAATGATTATTAATGTAAACAATAAATAAAAGAAATGGATTTCTCCTTTTATTTTCCTGCTTGAAAATGTGTTTTTGCACTCAAATTTCAATTTTTTCACACAAATGAAGTATTGAATTAGGTATTAAACGCCCAGCAAAGATATTTTCAGATTGCTCGTTTTTGAGCCCAAGCCCGCACTTCAAAAATAATCTATAATGCCATTGGGGGTGGATAAGTTCCAGTCATTTTCTAGCCAAAGTCAACTTTACTGTTGAAGTGAGAATTTTGATAAATTGTCATTAGCTAGAAAAAAATACCTCTACGTTTTTTCACTCCCAGTATGAACAAGATTCAAAGAACATGGTGACCACACTGTCTATTTTAAGACTGTTTACGAGCAGCAGGATCATGCAATATCCAATTATTATTAGTAACAAAAGTAAAATTTAATTAATTTTAAAATGCACAAAGTTTTTCTCCAGGCATGAAATATATTAAAAAATATTACCACCTCTCCTATTAATTTAGCTTTTATGAGCCAAAAATATGAGAAATTAAAGCTACCAATAGTTAAAATAAACATAATTTTTTGGTGGAGATCAACTAAGGAGCATTTTTAATCGCGTTTGATTAAATTGTGTATTCCATCAAAAGCATGCCAGTTATGAAATATGAATTAATTGTGTTTTATACAGTATGTATAAAAAACATTAGGTTTCTTTCAGTAATTGGAAGCAAAATATATGTCGAGAATGGTCTTGGTAAGCATGAAAGTAAACTTTTGAAACCTTATACATCTTTATATAGGACAAGTTGTTTTAGCGATGATGGAAGATCACCAAGCCATATTGAATTTATTTATCTATTGCCATTATATTTCAATTCCAAAATGACTTTTCTGAAAATTTATCTCACATAGTGTTTGTGGAATCCAAACTAGTATCAGATTCACTTGTTAATTTTATATCAGGCGCTTTTGGCCTTTTGCTAACATTGCGACCAAGTTTTAAATGTACCAACTTGACGTGCGTAGCCAAAGTAGTGGACGTCTTGAATGCACTCGGACACTGTGTACATTTGAATGGGCGTTCCCCAGTATGTGTACGTATGTGATCTCTTACAATCTTTCTACTTGAGAATTTCTTCTCGCACATGGGACAGGCAAAGATCTTAGGCGGCTTATATCCATCGTGCTTAATTTTGATGTGGTTTAGAAGATTCCGCTGCGAGGAATAGCTTTTACCGCAAGTTTTACAAATGTGTGCGGGGCCCTGGTTGTGTTGCGCTATCATGTGCGCAGAGAGATGGCACGCGCTCTTGTAACCGCGTGGGCACAGAGAACATCTATGCTTGAAGGCGGACTGGTCACAATGCGCCGAAGAATTCTTCAAGTGTTGCCCTAATAAGGAAGCAGTTTTAAAATGTAGATTGCATTCGACGCAGTAATGCGCAAACGCCACGGCTTCTTTGTGTGTTAACCAGTGGCGGTTTTCTCTAAAGTGCGTTTGTGCGGCGAACCCCCATTAAAAATATGAGAAAATAAAACATCCTTGTTTTATAATAATATAAGCACATTATAGATAGCACGCTATTAAAATTTCGCCTTCAAAACCCGCGCCACCGAAAAATACGATACCTATTCCAAATTTGTGCGAGTTAAAATCCGCGCCAAACTCTCCATACAAAATAATCTTAGCCGGTACAGACCCTATGACGGTGATATATACAACATTTGGTCTTTCTTTGCAAAAATAAGACAAATTGTGTGCGCCGAACACGCGTTGTGATATCACGTGACCTCCGAACATTGACGAATGTAACCGAAGAAACCCGAGAACTTCGCGGCCGACGTTTAACCTTTGAACCATAGGGATGCAAGTTAAGTGTTATTTTTTTATGTTATATTATGGTATTTAACTTTGTAGTCATTTTTGTACATATTTTTGTTTTCTTGTTTCTGCATTTCTCCAACCGTTTGCTTATGGCATTTGTAAATCTACTACCTATTTTTAAATTTATTTCGTGCCACCTTTATTTGTTTTTTTGATGTTTTAAAATATCTATTATATATTCTACGAAATTATTCTTCTCTAAAAAACAATAATAATTAGCAACGTACCTACATTGAGTGCTATAAAAACATTAAACAATTTAATTCCTATAAAACTTTTCTCATTATCTAATAATTGTGTCTAGGTAAAGTGATTTAAAAACAATAATATGTAGGTACCCCTCCCACTAACTTTATTTAAGTTGTGTGACTGCTGCCGTATTCGACTATTTGACGAAGGACAACAGTAAGTAAATTTTAATTAGATATGTTTATCTTCTCTTGAATTTCTGAACCCCCTGTTAAAAAAACCACGAACCGCCACTGGTGTTAACCTGTGACTTTCGTAACTGGAAGTTAAGAAGTAAGTTTTAGAGCAGATGGGACACGTGTGTAATGGCACCCCGCTGTGACTTTGAACGTGTTCGGCGAATGTGGACCTATTTGCGTAACCTTTCCCACAAGTATCGCATCTGTATTTTAGCCCCGGGCCGTGCTTGTGTCTGATGTGGCATTGGAGACTCTTGCGGACACTGTATCGCTTCCCGCAAACGGGGCACGGGTAATCGACCGTGTGCGCTACGAGATGGACCTTAAACGCTTCTTTAGACGATAGCCGCTTGTTGCACAGATCACAGATCAGTCGCAAGGAGTGCTTGATTCGGTGGCGGTATAACTGGTCAAACTCTGGGAAGCGGATGGAGCATATTGGACATTCGTGCGAGCCGAATGACTCGCAATGCTTCTTCATGTGATTATTTAAAGCAGCCTAATTGTGGAATGTGAGAATGCAAAGTTGGCATTTAAATAGAGCCTTTACATACGACTCTTCTTTAGATCTGTCGTGTTTTTCTTTCAATTGTTCTTCTATTGAAAGCACAACTTCGCCGGCCTTTTCCACATGTTCAAATATCTCTCTGGAAATCAAGCTAGTCTTAGGTTGTCGCGCAATATTCCTATATTTTTTTTGTTTTGAATTTGATTCTACCAGCCCATCACTCAAATCTATTTCCGTTTCTTCTTCACTATCATCTATTAACTCTTGTTTAATCGGAACTTCTATCTCAATCATATCAATGGGCATTACCGATTCTTCTGTCGGTTGACATTTATTTTCAACCGTTTCGAAATAATTGCCAGAACAAGAATCTTTTGTGTTATCTATTACAAATTCTGAATTTGAATTTACGAATTTAGTTTCATTTGGTTTAAATTCTTTTTTTAAATCTAGTTCTGGTGAGATGTCAATTTTAAGTTCCCTTTGTATGACTAGTAATGTTTTTTGTGAAATTTTTCTGCAGCTCAGAAGCGCGATTAAACGAAACGATCGCGACAGGACTGTTGACTTTTTCGATCCTCACATTCAAGCAGAGAGTATTAGAAAAGGATGGTTCATTGCCAGGATTAAGTTTATTTTTTTCTTCCAAAAAATAGCTTTTGCCCTGTTTTTTGTCCATCAAAGTGGAATATTCCCTGAGGGCAGAGTCGGCTTGCAGACACATGTCCCTGAATCGAGAGATCTTCTTCACGGAGTGCTTGCACCTGTAGCAGAGCCAGAACGCCACTAGTTTTGGGTTATAACCAGTCAGAATCTGTAGAATTTGAGCACTACTTTTGCATGATGACATTTCGTCGGCTTCGGTCGATAAACAACAGCGACAAACTCTCAAATGATCCATTTGATCTCTTTTTTTCGTCTTCTTATTAAGACAGTATTTTTTTTACTTATTTCAAAACAATCAAAAACGTTTGAATGTAAGTTTTATTATAAATACTTTTGACTATAGAAATACCACCCCTTTTTTTCACTGCTTTTGACAGTTGTTCATACAAAAAACGTATGGTTTCAGTGTTTCCATTAATAGAAATATTTGCATTATAGTAAATATTTTACAGGTCTCTTTGTGTTTAGTACTTACTCTATTTCTTAGACAGTGAGAGAAGCGCATGGCTAAAAAAATATATATTATAACGCCTAACGTTACAGTAAATAAAAAGCATAGATATTACCAGAACGACGAACTGTCAGCTGTCAGCTGTAATATCGAACAATTTCTGCATGAAATGTGAATTGAAAATTCCTTCGCTATTGATGTTCATTTCAATATTCGGCTTCTTAATTATGAGTATCTGAAATGCAGAACATTTATTATAATGGATATTCATTCTCCAGTATAACTTTCGTACGGTCGTTAATAATAGATTAACTGAGGGACTTTAATATTATTGGATACGGTATCAATGACATCAAAATGGGTGATCTTAGAGTGTGCCGGTGTTGCTTAGCCACCGAAGTCAATGGGTTGTTGTCTGGCAAAAGCTACAGCTATATTCTGCAACTTCTGACTGGAAATGCTATTGGAAATACAGAATTTTGTATATGCTTTCGATGCTGTCATACACTGAAGAAGATTTCACAGTTTAGAGACATGTGCTCACGAGCAGAGATTGAACTCAGCGAGTATTCTTCTCACCAAGAGGGAAGTTATTTCACACAGGAAAAACATATTTTAGGTTTGGATAATGAACCATCTTTTTCCAACACATTGTGTTTGAGTATTGAGAGCACGATCGAAGTTACTTCCATCAATAGAGGCACAAAACCGGATAGAAATAAAATAATCACAATGTATGAATGCCTAATCGATCCTGATGTCAAATCGGAACCTGATTTGTATGAAGATTTTGGAATGAGAACGGTTGCATTTGTCGGCGATTTTAATTCCGAATTGGAAATGGATCAAAAGAGTTGCGAATTTTCAGATAGTTTAGACAACAATTTACATTTGTTAGAAACAGAAGACGTCAGATATACGCACAGCGTCTTAGACAAAGCTAATAACATGGTTGAATTAAAAATTCCAATAAAAAAGGATGAATTTGATAATGATAAAAAACGTTATTCTAAAAATACAACCAAAACCCTAAGGCGTAAAAAAAAGTCCAAAAAGATCAGGAAGGAAGATCTGGACATACCTCGGCAAATATTAGAACAGGTTGACAGAGCTAGCGAGGTCCTGCTCACTCTCGAAGAACAGTTAAAGGAGCGGGAAGATAGAGCCAGCCAAGAGTCTTACATAAAGTCCCCTTTTAAATGTAAACTGTGCATCGTCAGTTTTTACAGCCAACACGTTTTAGACAACCACATGACGAAACATTGCCAATCGAACGGTCCGCACGTATGTCCAATTTGTTCCTTACGCTTTCAGCAGCCGGACAAATTGAACAATCATCGAACGACGCACGCCCTACGACTCATCTGTGATCTTTGCGACAAGCGATTCTACTACAAGAACTCATTCAAAAACCATCTCGTGGGGCACACAATCAATATCAAATGTTCCGAATGCGGAAAGGGATATACTTCGTACAAGAGTCTAAAGAACCACACGAGACTCCACCACGGCACGGGGCGACGATTCAAATGCGATACTTGCGGAAAAGAATATGATACAAAAGTCACATTCAAAGAACACATACTCAGTCATAGCGGAGTGCCCACATTTATATGTCCCGTTTGTTCGAAAGGATTCTATTCACCCAAGCGATTCGAAGCGCATCAAGACAGGCATAAGAATCTTCCGACGCATTACTGTATAGAGTGTGACCGCCACTTTAAAACCGCCACTAATCTATACAGCCATTTGAAGTACACAGCGAGTCATCGAAATCCCGACGCTTTGAAATATAAATGTAGCGTTTGTCCCAGTGCTTTCATCTCAAACAGAGATCTGTTGCATCATGTTGGAGCGCGGCATGGGGAAGGTCCGACCCATGTTTGTGAGACATGTGGCGCTCGTTACCCATCGCAGAAGTCCTTGTTGTTCCACATCAAGCGAAAGCACCAAGGGTTCATACCTCCTAAGAAGTTTGCGTGCACCGTTTGCGATAAAGCTTTCTCTTCTAGACGCATCTTAAATGACCACATCCGAATACATACGGGAGAGCGGCCCTTTCAATGTACGCACTGTCCCGATACTTTCAGACAACAATCTGCGCTGGGCACGCACATTAAATTGGTGCATTTAAAATTGAAAAGCAACGCTAAACCCAAGCAGATACCGTCCACTTCACATTAACCTACAGATCCCAACGCCTGCGTTACCATCAAATTTGAGTTATTTGTACATTTGCCTGTGAAAAGTATTGAAAATAAGTTTATATATTTCTAAATAAATTAATGTAATAAAAATATTATTAATTATACTATATGCATTTAAACATGAATAAGGATAAAAAATATCATTAATCTGTTTATTATTTTTTGGCCACCTGAAATTACACAAACACGAAATGAAATTTTCATGGTTAAAATGTGAAAATAACTAGTTGTCCTGTGAATAGTAGGCTTTGCATAATGTTGATTACTTCGTATTGACAGCTTGCAACAGTCGTAACGCTCTGGCAGAATAAAAAGGTTACTATCAAACATGGTTACCGTCACGGAACACACAAACAAATTTACAGACGACGGCAAAGTGGTAGAGTCAAAACAGGACTTTGTTACCCTGAGTCAATTATTTTTATCCTTTCAAAGGTCTTCTGGTATCAGGCCTTCTGCTTCTCCTTTCCATATTGTTACAAGTATCTTATGTTTAGGCAGACAGTTGACAGCCTTTTAGAATGCATTATATTGGTTGTATAACCGCTTGGAGAAAGTACAAAATAAGTTTCTTAAATATGTTCAATATAAGTTAAGACAACCTGTGATTTTACTTATGATCTGTTACAAAACATTAGTCTAATCTAAAACTACCACTGATTTCTACTCGACTGCCCTCAAATGTTAAGTATTATAAATCTACTTGACTTCACCGTCTTTTCCACTGTGACAACCATAGCACTATTTATATTACTCACCACTAGTGCGTACCTTTTCGATATACATATTCAAAACCTCTCCCTCCTGCATCAAAACAAAAATAATTAGCTGTACCTACTGATGTATTATATGTACTGATATTATTGTATTTCTGTGTTAAATTAAATAAAAAAAATAAAGACTATCAGCCTTACTAATAAACTTGTTTTCAATTTTACACAACTAAAAAACATCCATTAATACAGAGTAAACAGTTGTTTATCAGTTGGGTAAAATTTAAAACTTTTATTTGTAAGGGGGTTTCTATACAACATAGATAATAAAAATTCTTTATTGCGTATTTGAATTAATTTAATTTTATAAAATGTATTATAAAAATTCCAGTCTGCGCATCAATAGCTTCGTCCCGACATTTTTCATCGAGCAAGCGCATAATGCAGCCACACAATGCACGCCTCGTGCCATGTCCATATATTTTACACATTTATCTATGTATTGCATGTTCCTATATATTTATTATCATATCTCGATGCACACTACCTCATGGCACGGTGGCATTAGCCAAAATGCGTGCTATCTGTTTTTCGGGCACTCGCTTATTATCTATATTATTATTGCCCAATTCAAAAACCTGACAGTTTTGGTATAGCGGACTTGATAATCTTGACATCGTCCACCGGCTTGTCGTTGTTGTCGCATTCAACCAGTCCGATCCGTTTGACCACAGCCATGCCTGTCTGTACACGGCCGAAGATAGTGTGCTTCCCGTCCAGCCACTGGGTCGGCCCGAGCGTGATGAAGAACTGGGAGCCGTTTGAGTCGGGCCCCGAGTTGGCCATGGACAGGATGCCAGCGCCTGTGTGCTTCAGATCCTCATGGATCTCGTCGGGGAACTTCTGCCCGTAGATGGATGCGCCACCGCGACCCGTGCCAGTTGGGTCGCCGCCCTGTATCATGAAGTCTCGGATTATTCTAGAAATAAAAATGAACAAGATTAAGAAAGGGAAACTAATATGGTATACATTTAGGGTTGCCAGATGGTCCAGAAAAAAATTAGATTTTTTATCAAAGGTTGATTTTTTTTTGTACAATTTGTCGAAAAATTAAGCGGTCCTTTGATAATTATAAACCCCTTTGATTTTAGCCAGATCAAACGAAGCAAATTACTGGGAGTGAACACAATGAAACGCTTAGTAAACATTAAAACTTATATTTGTTATTGCTATTGGTAAGTAAAAAATCACTTTTTAACATATTTGGCACTAGATGCTACTGCTTTTAATAATCATTTATTGCCTGAAATTGTATCTTTATATTCAGTGCAACTGACATTTAAATTGAAGAAAACACATAACTAACTAACCATCACGCCGTTTCTCCGCAGGGGTAGGCACAGAGACAGACCGCCAAACAACTCGGTCTAGGCACACACTTCTTGCCTCATTCACATTCATACATCGTCTCATACATACTCTTCTATTATTCTTACTCTTGACATGGCCCGACTCGAGTAACTGATTCACTTGATCGTGCCATGTCTTCCTCGGTATTAATATAATATCGCGTATTTTCAATAAAACCGGACCTTCTATTGTCCGATTTTCCAAATATTTCTAGACAGGACAGCCGTTTAAAAAACCATACTGTCCAAAACTGGACATCTGGCAACCCTATATATATATTAAAGCTGGATAGAAGAGCGTCAGGAGAACAAACGGAATGGAAACAGAATGCGATAATATGACCGGTTAGTGGCCGAGTTGATAAATGCGTCCGGTTCCCATCCAGGCATCGTGGATTCGATTAGTCTGCTAGCAAAGTCCTCTATCATTGCACAAGAAACACCTTTCGCTCATAATGATGCTACAGGAGGAATTCAAATCAGGTTATTTATAACCGCGGAGTGTTCATCTTTCTTTTAAAAAAATTATGAATTTACCTGTGGAACTTAGTATTAGTGAAGTACCCCCTTCGTACGAGTTCCATGAAATTTCTGCAGGTGTTCGGAGCATGGTTCCAGTACATTTCTACAGTTATATCCCCCATACTGAAAATATATACAAACAAATTGGTTAGGTTAAGTTAAGAATAGTTCAGTTTGGTGTTTGTTATGAATTATGTTTGTACTTTACGTTGTTTCCAAAATGGCTACTGGAGGTTGCCAAGCTTTGTCAGGTATACCGGCACTACTTCCTAAGCCTGCCAACATCTTTACAGTGTGTTAAAAAATACAATTACTTAAAAACGTAATTTCACAGTTTTGACAGTTGTTCCCATAGATTGCCAATTGCCATATATCATAGATATATCAGTTACTCCATACTAGCGATGGGCAATGGGATCGAGTAATTATCATCGATAATTTACTCGATCTTTTTGACCATTGAAATATTTCGATTCATTATCATGGACAAATCGATTTTGTCAAAAATCATTACACAGTCCGAGACAATAGTTTTGAAACGTCAACGAACAAGGAATCGATTCTGTCGAAAATAATTCGAAACCACAGCCGTCACGTCATTGATCAGAATTAATCGATATCTAAACAGTCACGTCAAAGGTGAAAATTTACTCGAAAACGTAAATCGATTCTCATCTCCGAGAAAAATATCTCGGATTGCTTGACGAACGAGATATTATTCCCATGGTACATTGTGTTATATACTATACGTACTACCTAATATGATTTGATATCTACTGGGAACTGGGATTACGTATTCATTCTTTGCTAATTGTCAAATGTTTAATTAGGATATTATCTACAAACCGAAAAAACTAAGAATATGTAAACAATTCATTCATATTTAAGATTGGTATTTACGACGCCCGTGCATTTAGTGTGTGCAAAAAATGGCAATCTGAGTTATGATAAGTTGTCAAGGTTATTAATAAACATAAATTGATCATTTTCATATTGCCGCTTTTGTAAAAAAAAATTACCCCGAGGGCGCTCCATAGAGAATCTTAAGGTTAAATGTATTTTAAGGTTATGTATGTACTTGTTGTGGAAGATGCATAGGTCCGATATTTAAATATTTTATTCGGAATCGTTTTGGTGTCCAGGTTTTTATGTTCGTGGGGATGAAATATTTTCACAATTTCTTCTTTTGAAGAATAACTTAACGGTAAGAAATTTATGTGTACTATTCATTCAGTTTAAATGTAGATGTTATAAATTTAACGTTATATGAAACGCATTCAAATCAATAGTCATGCACATCATTATAATAGTATTACGATCAATGCGTTGCTTTCTGCAAGTAAACACTAATTATCATTGCCAGTGTGAAAACACCGGTTTTGCAAATTTTTTGCAAATGCAGTAGGTACTTACCTACCAAAATGTTGCCATACCAATGTACCATACTTTGTGTGTGCCACCAATCAACCCCTATCCTCTGTCATCTGTCCTGTCCGCAGCTACTGCTCCCGCTGAACTCCGAGCAATAAAATCGATTAATCATTCGATTCTTTTGATGTTTCGATTAAAATATTTTTATCATGTTAATGTTTTGATTCTGCTCATCACTACTCCATAGTTGTTCCCTCGCATCTATGGAAATGGTAGTATTAGTAGTGTTGCCACTGTACGAAATAATAAAAAATATATATATTTTATTCTCTGCCTAGCCAGTGCAGTAGTTATTGCTCTTGTCTACATTTTTTGATAATAATATCACTTCCATCTTTCAAGTTGTTTCAACACTTCTTATTTTTGGGGATTATGACCTTCTTAACCCTTGGTCCACCAGACTATTTTTTAACTTCCTGAGAGCCTGTATTGCCCCTATGTTATTATTTTGTTTCTGTAATTATTATATAATTACCAACGGTATTTATTTGTACTCCAAGTTTGTTGCAGAACGGAGTAGGTAAATGGAAGTATAAAATAAATGGTTTAGCTTCTTGGCTCCCTTTTAAGATATTTTACCTTTTTTTTACATGGAACTCAATCAAAATAATAATTTTAAAAATATATCTCTGAGAAAATGATAATTTTTCTGTTGAAATTTGTTTGTTTGATTTCGGTGCACCACATTTTTTTTATTATAGTTGATATGTCCCTAGGTACATACATGACTTGAATTCACAGAAAGACCAAAGTGAACACGTGCTCCAGCATTTGTCTCTGTGATTTTACACGCAGATGGAGGCGGCAGTTCAGATTTTATTAGACCTAAATATTTTGTCAATAGTTTCACCGGTCCCTCAATAAAAAAAATAGAAAGCCAACTTGGAAATACACCCATCAAGTCGTAATCCGAAATGGGTGTATTGTTAAACCAGCGACCCGGCAATAAAAACCTTCGCCCAAGGCTATAGGCTATATTGTTATTGTTTGAAAGCTTTGTACAAATGTCATTTTAGCATCTTTTAAAATAATAATAACGACTACGGTGAGAATGTCGATGCCAGCGCCTAGGACTCAAACAACGTACCAAAGTGGTGTAAAGCGGAACCACTTAAGTCCCAGCACCCCACGACAGGCGCGCTACGGTCGCTGGATTGCGCAGCTGAAGACAGTCCCGAGTCAAACAGTAAAACAGTCAACAGTACCCAGTCAGAGAGTGATCATCTCGCCCGCCCCTTGGGGCGGTCGCAGAGGAAGCTGCCCTCTCGGCAGTTCTCATCTCGCCTCAACAGCTGAAGACAGATTCCGCAACCAACAGTACCCAGTACGCAGTCCCGAGTCATCATCTCGCCTCCCCTTGGGGCGGCCGCCGAGGCGCCTCCGCCCAGGAGGCTGCCCTCTCGGCGGTCACGATCTCGCCTAGTTCTCGACAGTTCACATTTCCGCACTCGACAGTCATCATCTTGGGAGTCATCATCCTGCTCTCCCCCTTGGAGCGGCGCCGAGGCAGCTGCCGACCAGGGAGCTGCCCTAGCAGAAGTTACCGTCTCGCCTCCGCCGAGAAACTTCCTGCTCTCCCCCTTGGAGCGGTGCTGAGGATATCCCTACGAGGAAGCTGCCCTCTCAGGAGTCGCTGCCTGCCGACTCTGCCCTTCGGAGCCTTGGCCCAGGATGAACTACTTCCGCCCTTCGGATCCAACCCAAGTTGCCGCTTGTGTGTGTCGGTGATAAGTGCGAACGTGGAGATCCGCGGCTCCAGATAAGAACTATAATTTACAACTAGTATTAAGCTAGATTAAGACTAACCCTTCTTTATACATTTTTTTGAAAAATAAATTTTAAGAGTGTTTTGTAACTAAGTAACTTCTTTTTTTTGTACTCGTTCCTCCTTATCTTTTACATGAATAATATTAATTATTAACTTCCCTTGAGTAGAGTTGTAACATAGTCAAAAATGCTCCCTGACTTGAAAAGTTAAGAACCACTGCTCTGGTGCGTACTCTATCATGGTCAGTACTCATCAATTGGTGTGCCGCGGAAAAAATTTAAGGTATTGTGAAGATAATAAGATAGCAAATGGGAGCAGATGAGGGATAATATCAGTCACTTCTGTTTCATACAGAAGTATGATGGCTTTCTAGCGGAAAATTGCTTTTTCGGATTTACGAGCTAAAAAATGAGTCCCAGACGTTTTTAGAGGCCCAGGGTTCAGATTTTGCTTCTGTGTTTAAAAAAGAAGAATGGGTAGTAAAACTTGCATATCTGGCGGACATATTCGCTCATTTAAATGAGCCAGAAAAATGAAAGGCAGGAATTCTTATATTTTAACGTCTTCGGACAAAATTGAAAGCTTTCGCGCTAAGTTGGTATTATTGATCAGCCACGCTGTCAATGGTAGTAATGAATTGTAGAATTGTTTTCAAATGTCATGGCTGTCGATTCAGAAAGTGCAAGCTTTGATAGTGAAACACTTGGAGCTATTAGCAGAAAAAATGAACTGTTATTTTCCTAAGTGTGATGATGTACTTGATCAGCCACGCTGTCAATGGTAGTAATGAATTGTAGAATTGTTTTCAAATGTCATGGCTGTCGATTCAGAAAGTGCAAGCTTTGATAGTGAAACACTTGGAGCTATTAGCAGAAAAAATGAACTGTTATTTTCCTAAGTGTGACCTACAACCTATCGACTGGGTACGAAATCCACTCTCGGAAAACATTTGCCTAGGACACATACCGATAAACGAGCAGGAAGAATTCGTTGAGTTAAAAACTGATCGGACATTAAAACTAAAATTTTCCAAAGTAGAGCTAGTCCATTTCTGGCTGCATATAAAAAATGAGTATCCACTGCATTCAAAGCATGCTGTTAAAATATATATCCATTTGTCACAACCTACTTTTGCGAATTGGGATTTTCAACTCTCACTACTATTAAATCGAAAAAAATAGAACGCCTGAGGACAATCAATGAAGAGATGAGAGCAGCCTTATCAACGATTGCTCCAAATTTTTATCTCCTGTGCTCAGTTAAACAGGCTCACATTTCTCACTAAATATGTTTTCATATTGATTTTAGTAATAAATCAATATTAAATAAAAATTGCTTTTTTCTTTGGTGTACCTCTAAAATTTCTTGATTTGATAGGTGCACCTTGAACACAAAAAGTTTTCGGAACACTGCTCTAGGGCATCACTGCGAGTTGTTCGCGAACCACTATTTTTGAAAACGGTAAAATGTTATGGGTACGTATGCATTTGCAAACCAAAACGCGAGCCGAGTCATGAATTAGGGAAAAGGAACGAATCAAGTGCAAGTGGAGTTTCGCGCCGTTTGTGGTTTCTTTTCCGTAATTTGAGGTTCAGCTCGGCAGTTTGGCTTGCGTTTGTATACGTAGAATTATGCTGCGTAGAGAGAGGACAAAAAAGCGTGAGCCGAATCACGAATTATGGGAAAGGAACGAAGCCATATTTTTTAAATAAACTTCACAAATTCTACAATTATAACATCCCGTGATTTTTGAAGAAAGAGTGATATTTACGTATTAAATCATCGAATTTGCTTTAACTTTTTGTCATACAACTCATAAACGTTGAACTAAACGTAGAAAAACTTCAATTCTATTCGGGTCAGAAGTGTGATGTTCGAATTTATTTTAATTAGAGATAATAAGAGATTTTGCCTTACCCGTCCTTATCGTTTTGTTGATATTTACGAGCCAATCACCTCCTGAACTCTACTCGACGATTTACCAAAAATAATGCTAGTTTCCGATAGATAAATAATTGGACGCCTGTTCGTAAGCGATATGTGAAGTGTATTTTCATGTATTATTTCTAGCTCAGTGGACCTATTTTCGCTTTAGCGGGAGAATTCTAACTTTCTAACGGAGAGAAGACGTAACTCTTTCGTAATAATATAAACATACTATAAATGCGAAGTTGTTCTTGAAGTGATGTTACACTTATATATTTGGATGGTGGTAGATTTTTTATAGAAATTGTGTAATTAATTGGCGCTAATTTAATTATTTCAGGAAAGAACACTTTTTAGAAGGAATGCTATAAAATATTGAGATGACTTATTTGTTTGCGCCCGTACATACGCAATACGAATAATAGTTTAATCCATACATATACCCAACTCTTTCAAGAAAGTCATCTAATATAATACAACAATGGCCATGAAAAAGAAAAAAAAAATGACTTGCACGGGGATAGGATAAATGTGTGGGTATGAAAACAAACACTCTTTATTTAAAACTTAATAAATGTAAAGGGATTTAATTTATATTTTAAAGATTAATAAGCAAAAACTTCGATTGCAATAACACCCACAATACACAATAATATACACATTATATTCTAAACAGAAGCAGTTACAAAACATCTTAGAAATATAATAATTAACATTATTTCACTAACCAAATTATTTTTAACGAATATTAAAAAAAATGTAATCTAATTTTGATATTCGTTATAAATATGTTAATCAGGTTGTTAAGGGACATACTCTAACCAGTGATTTCTGAGATAATTTTAAGTTAAAAAATATCTAACACCTCAGTCTCTAGTGATATATTTTTTTTAAAAACAAAAATAAAAATCTTTTCGTGTCGTAACTGGTCTTAACCGCCCAACGTCTCACCCCGACTCTAATCCACACACGGATCTGTCTGTTCCGCCGTGCAAATTCGCTGACAGTAACACAGATCATACACGCGAAATTCCGGTCATTAGAGCGGCGAGGATCTCATATTATAGTGATGGTATATCTAGAGAAATTTCCCTGAATCTGGGGAAAAAAATACAGAAAAGGAAAAAGCTCAAAATGTAGGGAAATTTACCGTTTTTGGTTTTGTAGCCAAATTCTTACGCCAATCTCGTAGGGATCGGTTCATGACGGACTGACAGACAGCAGACCGATGGACCGAGCCGATCTGTCACGACACGAGCAGATCAAGTGACAGATATGTCCAGGCGTACACGAGCAACTTTAGTTGCGTAAAACAGTTACAAAAGAAGTTACCTTTTTTAAATTTATGTACATTTTGAAATAGTTTCCATCACCTGTTGCCGCAACTAAAAATGCTTGGCTAAATGTCCAATACGTATTGATTTAAAAATGAAAACACTATCTACATATTTTACACCAAATAAAGCTCTGGAACCACTGGTTAAAATATAGTAATCCCTGAACTTACTGTAAGTATATTAAGTTGTAAACAAATCAGTAATCATAATATAATTCTATTCTTCGTAGATATTAAAATCTCCCGTTCGTTCATAATATTTCTGATATGTGTCAAAATATATTTTTTAAATCGATGTCTCAAATCTCTTTGAAATCGTTTCACTATTTGCATAATTCTTCTCCGTATTTTGTGGTTACATAAAAGGACCACGGAGAGCTTTATGTCAACTGTGGATATAATATACCTATATGAAATAGTGGAGACAAATTGCAAAAACGTTTATTATGAACATGTGTCAGTTAGTAATCATTTTCCTATAAACAGCTTTTTTTGCTTCTATGAGGATAATCCCAAAAGTGAGATCTCGTATTTAAAAAAAATACAAATAAACAATTATTTTTATAACTTTTGCATCTTTTAAAGCTAGTACATTTATCTATTTTTTTACATAATTGCCATTTCAGTAGATGCATTACTGTAAGCGCTGTGGTAATGTCATTGAGGAAGCTTTTGAAGTTGAACTTACTTCAACTTACTCCGTGAGACTTCGAGGGACGATATTCCTATATTGGGCACACATTCTGATATTTTATTTTTGACATCATCCAAGAACGCGTTTCAGCAACGATGACAAGGCGAAAGATGAGGTTCAACGCTTCCTCAATGACATGGCGGTGAACTGGTATGACATGAGAATACAAAAATTGCTTATTAAAATGCACGGACCGAAATGGCGATTATGTAGAAAAATAGATAAATGTTCCACCTTTAAAAAAATGTTGAAAATATTAAAAAAACTATTGTTCGTTTGCATTTAAAAAAAATAGGAGACGTTGCTTTTGGGATTACCTTCGTAATTGTTTCCTCTATTACTCCATTCAACTTTGATTCAACTCGCATCAACACATTTGCAACAATCCTTTTACTTGAACACGAAAACAAATACATTTTATTACTAATTTTAGGTTCTCTTACTAATTTAATGATTGAACAATATCAACTAGGAGACACAATATTACAAATATATCCGCCTTTACCTAACGTTGGTCCAATTTATTTATTCAAACTACGAATGGTAATGGTCGAATTAAAAAATAAATAAATTCGTTATGATATTCCTCTCGTATTGAAGTTAGATTAGCATTGAAGGTATTTAAGACGCAGCACAGATCATAAAAACATGTTCATGTATACTAAAAAATCTACATGATGTATACCATACAAAACATTTCATTGGTTGAATCAGTTTTCAATTGGAAGACATCCATAACCAAGTAAAATTTTTTTTACCACTCTCCCTCAGTTTTTATCATCCTCCAATACAATTTTTCTTCTTCTTTTGTTAACTAAAACAATTGATTTATTCTTTTTCACTTCCTCCAATATAATTTCCTTTCTCCTTGGGTGGTTTTTCTGTTTCTTCATCTTTTTCCCTTTGGTCTATAATGGTACATCTAACAAATTCAAAGCATCACTTTGTTGATGATGTTACGAGTTTTCAGTTGGAAGATATTCACCAAGGTGTAAAATTTTACCATTCTCAAATAGTAACAGCTTCTAGAATGCTCATTTATTATCCGTGAGTGGCTTTTCTTGACTGTAATAATTCTCAATCACATCCAGGAGGTTTTTCTTTTATTGTATTCGATTCTTCCCTTTTGCCCACATATTCTGTATTCAACACTCTGCAAGTATCAAAGATGTTATCGATGCACTGATGTAAAGCACACTTATTGTATGTCCAGAATAGTTAGTTTTGATTGTTTGTCTCATTGTATCGTGTGTCTTAAGTTTCAGTTTTGAAATTGAAATAATAAATTTGAACGTATGGCGATTAGAACCAAATAATAAAAAAAAACAAGAAATACGACGCGGGCATGTTTCGTGATCGAAAAGTTGGTTCATTCGGGCCTCAAATTTCGACTTCAGAAATTCGGTCTCTCGGTACAAATTCCAAATCAAATATAATGGAATGTTAGTTGGAAGACGTCGAAGAGATCTGATAATCCATATCTTCTCATTCACTATCTCTGGCTTCTCATAGTTCGATTAGTAAGGTTTTTTCATAAGCAGTATCTACACTGCATTTAATTATTCTTCTCGTTTGTCACTAAGGGTCAGGGTTCAATATCTAGTATATACATAAATATTATCATCTTCAACAAGAAAAGCAATCTGTTGGAAGACATCGAAGGGATGATCTATATCTTCTCGTATTGCTAGCTGTCACTGGATAGACATCCATTGGCAAGAGGGCTAGTGTTGTCATCTTCTGACAGTTGCCTCCAGGGCGGGGTTGTGTCTCCAGCGAGGAGGACCACTCTTGGCTGTGAAAATATGGCCTGATGCTACCTACTGCCCTCGAGGAAGTAGCGGGCTGGTTGGCTGAGTAGTCTGCCTATTGGAAGGATGTCGCGGTCTGGGGTCATCAGCTCGGTCTGAAAGTAAAAAGTATTATAAATGACACTGTTGTTGGACATATCCCCTAGCGTATTCTGCAATGTAGGGCAATGTGGGAAGCGAGTGTAGTGGGCCAAGCCAACGCTAGTGAACTACTAATAAATAACGCAGTTTCTGCGCATGGACAGAGCTGTGCATCTGCGTACCTTCTATTTCTTGTGGTGTAGCTATATTTGTTATAACATAGCTCAGGAATGACCACTGTTTGCTTTTGCTTTTGCGAATTGCCGATTTTCGATTCGACTTTGCAAGAGCATTGAAAACTAATCATTGGATGTTACAATTTTATAGCAAGTTTACGGAATTGAAAGAGTCTTTTTTGTCGTAGCCGTAAAAAAACTTATTTTTGGTATTCTTTCAATCTTTCGAAGATCGTGAATTGATAATTTTGAAGTAATGCTCTGTTCAGACAAATAACGTGAAAATATTCTGTTAAATGTTTTAAACACCATTCAGCATAGTTTGAGTTAGAGTCATTTGGGATAGTAAGAAACTCCAATGAAAATTAATAAAGATTAAAACATATAAATTTATTCACATATATCAGGAAACACTGATTCCGAATATATTAATTTTATCAAATATCATTACACTTAGAATTAAAATCGATCTAAAAAAAACGATTAAAGCACAAGAGATTTAAACGCCCTGTGATTGGTCGGCGGGTTATGACAGAACTATGGCGGCTTCCTCACTAACTTATATTTCATTGTTTCGGTGTTTGTTGATTTGAATAGAAACCTGTGTTTGAATGGCCTTAATGTTGACCGACAAAACCGAGGTACATGTGACGTCACGCGTACTTCGCCAGCTCCCTTGGCTCTCCATATATAGCATAAGACGGCGAGGACTGAAGGAACTTTGTTCACCAGGATAATTGAAGTTCGGCCAGAATCCTCAGTAATGAGGGAACAACTAACGAAGAAGGACAATTATTATCAAACCTTTTTAAAGATTTAAGTCGCTGAATGCGTTTGTTATTACCTGTGTCTGCTCCGCATCAGACCTCTCCTCCAGCACCGTGTCCAGGTCCAGAGAAGGTCTTTCCCTCCCGGGGCGGGCCCCACTGGAAAACCTGCCTCCTCGCCCTCCGCCCAGTTGCACCAGCGATAGCCCCACGGCGCCGCAGTTCCTTCTCCTGGCGCGCTCCCTGGAACCCAACACAAATATTATTTATGTATTTTCACAGGTTTTTACCATAATAATGGAATTTTTAAGCAGATCATAACATTTACAATATGTCAATTTTGATTTGATGCCAAAACGATCATCTGAATGGCGTTGGTGACGTCACGACTAAGGTTAGTAAGTGGCTGGTGATAGTTGTTAGCGTTACTTAGGTCATAGCGAAATTGTGACTTGTACATTTTGTGCTCGTTTATTATGGAATAGTACACTAAAATATATATTTTCATGCCCTAAGCCCTAATCTCACCATTTCTTTCGAACAATACCATTATACTCACAAAGGAGAAAGTTTTTTAATAAATTACTGAAAGAAATCAGAAGAATTAATGGAAACATTCAAAAGTAAGCTCCACCAAGAAATATTACAAAAACTATTACCGCTACCTATATACAAATGAAATAATTAATGGTCATATACAGGGTTTTCCAATAAGAGGTGTTATTTCGATATTCAATCGTAAAAGATCAATGGTTTCGTTGCTTGTGTGGAACGTAGCGCCGTCTTGTTGAAAGTAAACGTTGTCCAGATCAATACCATCCAATTCCAGCCATAAAAAATCATTAATCATCTCTCGATAGCGCAATCCCTTCACCGTAACTGTTGCTCCAGCCTCATTTTCGAAAAAGTAAGGTCCAATGACTCTGCCGGACCATAAACCGCACCAAAAAGTCACACGTTAAGGATAAAGAGGCTTTTCAACAATAAATATTCTACAAAAAAAGTGGGTGTGTCAAGCCTACGCAAGACAGAAGTGAAACTTCTAGTATTCCTCTCTCTCTATTTTCATTTCATCATCTCTATTTTCTCTCTTAGGTTAGTTTGAAAATTAGAGGTTAAATAATTCAACGACGAAGCATGGATTTGCTTTTTCTAATATTTTCTTATAGATGAATGACGTTCGATTAATGTATAGTTCCAAAAATTTTCAATTTATTCACAAGTATACAATATTACATAAATAACAATATTACAATTAAATATCTCGTCACTACTCATTTTTAACACTGAAATTCTGTACCAAACCGTATGAACCACAATTTATTAATTTTTGTTTCTTTTTTTTTATCTGTTTCTTACCTTTGTCGTCTGCGCCTCGAGCCGGTACAGCCGAGATGTTCCTGGTCTCGAGGAACTGTCTCACCTTACTGCAATTGCTTTCCTCGAAGGTTCTATCGGAATTATCCACATTTTTGGAGGCAGCACTACTCACTAAAACCAGCAGCAGCAAGCTGAACGCACAACACGTATATTTACACGGCATTTTAAACATATTTTTTAAAGTTTATAACAACTTCCTCGACAGTAAACAATATTTATATACTGGAATACGAATGTAACAGCAAAGCGCGCGACGCGAGCGCTCTCGACGGACGACTAAACCAGACTGAACATTTTACGGACGGTACAGGAAAGCCCTGTCCACGTCTGTACCACAGCTAAGGCATGCGCTAAACAAAATTATACTACCGAGTAAAAAAGTACTTAAATAAAACACATAAAAACTTTTATGCGCATGATAATGATTTGTTGCTTTTACTGAAAACAGTGAACGGTGAACGGTGAGCGGTGGTGGGGGTACCCGCATTTTCGTGTCGATCCTGACTCGGTTTTACTCCGTCCACGAAAATCCATTACGCGCCTAAAGAAGTTTCACTTCAATAACTCTTGGGCTTTCCGAGCTCCAGATGCGAAAATTTTGCTTGTTGACGAAGCCACCGAGGTGGAAATGGGCCTCATCACTCAAGATGATTTGCATTTGATGCATTCAAGTGAATTTCAATAATTTCAATGCGTTGTTGAAGCGTGTATCGTTCCATTTTTATTAATGACGTAGTTTTGACTTGTCAAATGTCAAAAAATGACAGCTTTCAAACTAACATCTACCGAAATAGCGGGCTATTCAAAATAACACCTCTTATTGGAAAACTATGTATTATTCTATTGTTTATAAATACATAAATATGTATTTATAAACACGGGATGTGTGGAAGTGGGTTAATTTCCGCTTCCAATATTTGCATTCATTGATTACCGAAAACAAAAATGAAATTCAATTTAAAAAAATGTCGTTTGTTGTTTACTAAAACCTTTGTGATACCAGAAAACTGAAATTATCATGAAACGTATAGAAAGAAACATTCTTCTTTAACATCACAGAGAACTTTGTGTCTTTAACATCATAACAGCGTAGACCGTAAACTGACTTACCTCGCAAGTTTGGCCCTTTTCCTGAGGCAGCATATGACCAACAAGGCCAGTATGGGAAATCCAATAATAGACGAAACTATTGGCACGACCACGCTTTCAGGAGAAACTGGAACAAGACATGTTTAGTTTTATTTATCAAGTTGTTTTACACATTTTTTAAAATGTTTATAAAGGTGTAGATGCTCTCAAATTTTTTTTTGCGACAACGTCACTAGACCACACAATAAAATTTGCACCCAGCTTTAAGGCGAAGCTTAATGCCAAATCACTTTTTTTGATTAATCTTTATAACGAATTTGTGTACATTATGAGTACCAATAAATATGCTTTAGATAAATTGAAGGTTTTCCTATCGCTTCACTTGAGTAGAATACAAATAAAAAAATAAATTACTCAATCAAAAATATGAATGCAAACTACGAAAAAAATATTTTTTCAATAGAAATATATGAACGCACATAGAAAACAACTTTAAAAATTATATATTTTAGTTGAGATTATCTGTGACAATTTCACTTGATTTCACTTCTTTGCTTTCTTAAAAAATTATTTACAAAATAAATAAAAACCTGTTTTTTGCTTGAAATCGAATGTTTCTAGACTCCGTTTGTCAAGCGATTTTAATGCCTATTACCTACGATATAAGGTATACCAAGAATATACACATGGCTTGTAGCTTCCTCATAGTAAATATCATCGTGCCATAAATATAACATTTACCTTTTTTGTGTATATTTTAATCTTAAGTGCGACATTTCTCGCCATCCACAAGCCTTAGAAGATAATGTTAAAAAATTCCCTATCTATTATTCGTATTATCATTTTCGAGTTAAATTTTTGAAGTGTTCCTTCTGATGGTCCTCGAATTGAATAGGATAAGGGAAATACGATGAAATGACACAATATATCTTCATGAATAGCGGTAATCTCATTATCTCACCCTTTTGATAAACAATCAGCGTGGGTCTTCTATTGTGGTCCGGGTGCTGCTGTCTTCCAGGACTGATGTTGTGTTGTTGAGGGTCTAGGAGAGGTATGGAAGGCAGGGTGCTGGCTGCCATCTCCTCATGAAGCGAGCTATCCTCACCATGGAACTTCTTTATATTTGTTGGGTGGCATCTGTAAAAAATATTAGATAAGTTAAAATCATAATGTAAACTGAGTTTCAGGACTGGTATGTACGAAATTTTCTAGCATCCTTAGACATACGTTCAACAATATGGTAACATAAAACGAAAGGAATGAACTAAAGGAAATCCTGTGTCTCAACTTCGCGCGCATTTGCTGAATCCAGGCGGGTTTATTTATTTATTAGGCGAGTGTCCTTAATTAGCAGGAGGTAGGAATGATTGTGGATCCTGACTTTAGGCTAGCTATCGTATTTATCTATACTTACTTAATTGGTGTACTCTCAACAAACTTAATCTTATATCTTAATCGAAATACTTAAATTTAAATCATCACTAAAAACATTTCTTTTAAACAAATATAAATTCTCGGTTTTTTTTTTATTTATTTATTATTTACATACATTTGTTAACATGTAATTGTTGGGTTAGCTGGTAGAAATAGGATGTAACCTATAAGCTTTGTACTCTGTATTTTTGTGCAGTAAATATTTTTTTTGAATTTTATTTATTTTTTAAAAATTATATATTGAGAAAAATCTCGAATTGTAATATTTAATTATTAAACACAATATTAGCGATTCCAAGAGCAGTGCCCCGGCAAGGCAATGGTCCTGGGTTCAAGTCCTAGATGTGACAGAATCGTTTTCTGATTTTCTGTTTCAAATTTTCGTTTGGGAATCGATAATTTTATTTTAATAATTTGTCTTCAATAATTAAACTTTATCTTGACATAAATAAGTGTGAACAATAACTCAATCCTTAACTCTGTCACAGAATTTAATGACCTGGGCACAATTTTCGACTTTAAATTACCACTCGAGCGATTGGTGTCATATATATAAACATTTACCACATTATTTAATTAATACCATTCCTCAAAATATTAATATTGAAACACATGAAACTGCTTACTGTGGTTTAAAACCAAATAATCCACATAGAATTCACCGCTTATCCCATACTTTTAGGTTCTATAAATTTTGCACATTATGGTAAGCGATCACTTGGTATACAAAACAAAATATGTCTACAATCGCTCGAGTGGTAATTTAGTCAAAAACTGTGCCCAGGTCATGAATTTCTAGTAAAGGAATGAAAATGCTTTGTTTCAATCTTCGAAATTCAAATAATATTTCAACCTTAAATAAATTGCATACATCTTTATTTCTGGTCAAAAAATATATATAATTTGGGACGTTTAGTAGATTTGAGGTATTGTCCTAATAGTGTAGGTATGTTGGTCAGTAAGGTTCTTATTTTTTAATGATAAACTAATGTTTATAAGACAAGGTTTTATGCATAGCACAAAGGATAACAAATAATTATAATCAATAATTAGTCTCCTGAAATATAAATACAAATTGAAAATATCTCCCGAGTAAAAATAAATGTCGCCGACGAGAATTAAACCCGCGCCTTCTGATGTCCGGTCAGGTGCTCTGGAACACTGATCTACGTCGGCTTATTTCCAACACGTCAAATAATTCAATATGTACTAGTACTTCAATCAAGAATTACTGCTTATTGTGTTTTATTTATTTTTACTCGGGAGATATTTTCAATTTGTATTGATATTCCAGGCGACTAATTATTGCTTAATAATTTAGTAAGGTTCTTGATATTTGTACTTAAAATTGAGTAGATTTTGTATTAATACTGAAAATTTGAAAATGTCTCATGACAGTGTTCCTATGGGTACTTTTAGTTTTATAGTACCGAAATTCCACCCTCTGTGGGGGTGGGAAGGCTTTAATAATAAAACAGAACTGGCGCTGTTTCTTGCTCGCCGGATATTGGCTCTAGGGCCTAAGGGATCGATATAAGAATTCAATACGCCCTCTTCCAAAGCCTGATATTCAAGAATGGATTTCAGAAAACGATAAAGTACCTATTCAATTTTAATGTATTGCTGAAATAAAAGAAAAATAAAATGTGTTCTGACTGTAGTAAAAAGATTGCTGTTACTGTTTTATTTTGTTGAATAAGTGGGTTGGGAGCGGATCAAGTGCGTTGTGCGGCCTGCCTTGAACAAACGATAGCATTCACACATCCCCTCATACGTACTCTTCTGTTATACCGATACATGTAGATGACAGAAACAAGAGAGATGGGCCATGATGTCATATTTTTAAGTGGGTTGGGAGCGGATCAAGTGCGTTGTGCGGCCTGCCTTTAACAAACTATAGCATTCACACATCCTCTCATACGTACTCTTCTGTTATACCGATACATGTAGATGACAGAAACAAGAGAGATGGGCCATGATGTCATATTTTTAAGTGGGTTGGGAGCGCCTCAAGTGCGTTGTGCGGCCTGCCTTTAACAAACTATAGCATTCACACATCCTCTCATACGTACTCTTCTGTTATACCGATACATGTAGATGACAGAAACAAGAGAGATGGGCCATGATGTCATATTTTTAAGTGGGTTGGGAGCGCCTCAAGTGCGTTGTGCGGCCTGCCTTTAACAAACTATAGCATTCACACATCCTCTCATACGTACTCTTCTGTTATACCGATACATGTAGATGACAGAAACAAGAGAGATGGGCCATGATGTCATATTTTTAAGAAATGCTCCATTATGTGCTACACTAAGGCAAACAAAACGATTTACTATAACTACAAAATGTCTTATTTATAAGCAATAATTATTAGCCTGAAACACTCATCCACATTGAAAAATCTCCTGATAAAAGATACATGACGCCAACGGGACTTGAACCCGTGTCCTTTCGATTTCCGGTCGACAGCTCTGACCACTGAGCTATGGCGGCTTATCTCTTATCCGCGAAATAATTCAATATATACTAGTGTTTCATTCAACAATTACTGCTTGTTACATTTTTTTCACCTGAAACAACCAACTTTATTTTATATGAGAAAGGCATTGTAAGTGCTAACTCTCTCACTAGATGGCGTCGAGACAAATTGTCTACATTTTTTGGTGAGAATACTAGAACGTCAAATATTAATTATTATTTTTTTTTGGTAAACTAATGTTTAAGACAAGATTTTTTATGCATAGCACAAAGGGTAACAATTATTTATAAGCAATAATTATTAGCCTGAAACACTCATCCACATTGAAAACTCTCCCGATAAAAGATCATCGAAAGGACACGGGTTCAAGTCCCGTTGTCGTCATGTATCTTTTATCAGGAGATTTTTCAATGTGGATGAGTGTTTCAGGCTAATAATTATTGCTTATAAATAATTGTTACCCTTTGTGCTATGTATAAAAAATCTTGTCTTAAACATTAGTTTACCAAAAAAAATAATAACAAAATGTCTTATTCATCTCTTCAGCAGATTGTTATTTCGAGAGATTTAGGAATCGCATTTGATACGCACCTAACATGTCACGTCCACATAGAAACGATATGCAACAAAGCTTTAAGAATGCTAGGATTTGTGCTAAGCAACTTCAGACATTTTTGCAGCTCGACCTCGATTTGTGTGCTATACTCAGTACACAGCATTTTGGAGTGTTTCTGTAATATGGGGACCAATGGATTTGACTTACTCTCAAATGATAGAGAAAGTACAAAAGAAATTTCTGAGATATTTATATCTTAGAGACTTCGGATATTATCCCTGGTTATATCCATCAGCCTTTTTGTCCGGCATTCTGGGTATTAATAGCCTCACCTATAGAAGGAAAACTGCTGTGCTGACAACAGCATATAAACTTCTAAACGGTTACATCTGTATTCCCGATATAATAGAAAAATTTGAGTTTTATGTCCCCGACAATTACACAAGAGCGCGCAGACACAGAACCTTTGTCGTTACAAAATGCAGAACTAACTTACCATTAGTAATGCCGCTCGGAAAAATGATTCTGTTACTAAATTACCTGTCTACCAATTAAATATCCAACAGTTCAAAAACGTGATTATTAATTATTATTACTTAAATAAAATGCATATTTATTTTTGGTTATGTATACTGTAAATGTGCATTTAAAAAAAAAAAAAAATATGTATGAAACCGCGTGCCATATTTCTCTTTCTTTCTATTTGGCAGAGAAAAATAACATATCGCCTACCTTAATCACCAGTTTAAAAGCCGCTTTGTCTCTTTAGGTATAATGTGTATCCTATTATGTACATGACATTATCTGTTTGATTTCTCTCTCTCTGCTACAATGTTAGATTTTAAGTTCATGCTATCTCACGTTATATTTTATCTCACTTTATACGTATATATTGTATTATCAGATTAGTTTAATTTTATACTCTGATGATACTAAGCGAAACCGGTCGGTTCTAGAAAATCAAATAAATAAAAAATCGTGGTTATAAATAAAGTATTTGTTTGATTTTTTTATCATTTTATGGTTTAAATATTTTTAGTCGTCCTGTTGTGGTAGTGTTCATGTTCTCACTTTGGAGGGGACAGGAATGATTTATCGTTTTCCTTGATCATTAATAACTCCCGTCGCGCAGGACCAAACTTATAAACGACCAGCAATCACCGACCGAATTTAATTTTCCCTTTCAGTACATCTGCTATATTTGTCGTCGTAAGAGTTTGGTGAAAAAACGTGAAAATCTCGCAAGTTTCTTGCTTACAATAAAGACAGGCAAATTGGTTTTAAAATTTTCTTAATTTTATAATTTTTCTCCGAAAAAGTAATTTTTCATCACAGTAATTTGTAAAGTATCTGATAAATATAAAATTTTTTAAAATTATATTTTTGAATGATTACCGGTTTCAGCCTATAATTACAGCCCATCATCAGACTGGTACAATTTTTCATTAAACTACAGTAAATATTGTTTTAATATATCACTAAAACATATATTTTTAACACTCAACAATAACACACTTATGATCGACTTAAATAGTCTAAAGATGAAGACACAATACAAAAATTTGTATATTATTTGTGTGCCTTAAATCGCCAGAAATTAAGGTAATATGGATAAAAATCGCTTGGCAAACTCAATCAAGAAAAGCTCGATTTCAAGCACAAAAGTGGTTTTTATTTATTTCATGAATAATTTTATAACAAAGAAAAAATGTTAATCAAAGGAAACAGTCACAGATAATCTTACCCATAATATAATATTTATTTTTTCAAAGTTGTTTCTTATATGCTTTCATATATTTCTTATGAGATATTATTTTTTTTGGAGTTTACGCTTATATTCTTTATAAATTATTTGTCAATTTTATTTTAATTCTAGTCAAGATAAACGATACAATAAGCTTCAGTTTTCCCAAAGCATATTTTTTGGTATTCATAATGTAAACCGATTTGTTGTAAAGATTAATTGAAAATGGTGATTTAGCTCTAAGTTTCGCTTTAAAGCGTTATATCGGTGAAAATATTTTTATAATTTACAATCGATACGTTGCTTGAAATGTCTCGTGAATAGATGTGAATAACCATGTAGGTACTTGCCAAATTAAATTTTATTTTATATTTATTTCTGCCTTATTTTTTATAACAACATTATAAAATTTATCACAACATTGTAATGTTGATATTACACTAACTCTAATGAAAAGCCGATGCTTGTGCTCAGGAGAGGATCATTTTCCCTGTTTCTTTCCCTCATACTCACTTCGACCTTAAAACACACCCTAATTGTACCCTAATGTCATAGACCCAATGGCTCTAGACCGTTGGGAATGTTAAAAATCTAATACACATAAAAAAAACACACGGAGAAAAATGAGTATTGCTGATTTATTAAAATCCTGTTAAAAACAGGATAGAATGTGTTGGGAAGTAAGAGCTTCATAGATGCACGCACAGATGGTAGTGCATAGAGCTTGCGTGGAAGTCCGCAAGATGGAGCCAGTGTCCAGTAGTCGCCAGGGCCAGTGGTAAGGCTCTCAGAGAAACTTACTGTTTCAGATTCCAATTAGCCAGCTACTAGTTAGGTCGACTATCGAGTCACCATTATAATACGCGGAGTATTAATAAATCTCTGATTAATCTAAAAGAACCACTTATTTATTAACTCCTTCCAAGACGAGGTGGAGACCTGTTTGTACGAACACAACAGAATGTCGTTTCCTTATAATTTTTTAGTAAATTCTTAATATTTCGTGTTCATACACCTGCGTTTGTCCTGATGGTACACAATGACGAATTGCGAAAAATATTAGAATGTTTAAGAACACGTGTTCCGACATCGCCATAACACATTCGCTCTAGGAGAGTTGTATTAGGAGACCTGTCAATTCATTATTTAAGGCCCGAAGTCCCGTTTTTAACCGGAATACGAAAAATTTGAAGAGATTGTTAATAAATTTACAATATTATAATCAGTAATTTTTCTCCGTGCAACAACTAGATACTTCAAAATATGAATGTGATCTTTACTATATTTCCATTAAGAAAAATAATTAAAAGAAAAATAAATTTTCATCGTGTTTTTTAAAAATGATTTATTTTGATAATGCGATGAAGCACAAATGCGAATTGGTTAAACATTCTTTTAGGAAGATACATTTCACCGAAAAGTTTTAATGGTGGTACTTCATTACTAACCATTACACAAGTAAGCCGTCGAACTAAAGTATATTCCGTGTTCAATTAATTCCCCAGTCGCCGCTGTAACTTTTTTAATTATCGATTATTTCTTTCTAATTCCGCTAAGTTTCGAGGACATCTTCTTTCTCGATACGACCATACAGAAATAACTTCATAATTTAAGTTATTAGGACCAGCTTAGTTCTCCCGAGCTTTCTAGAAACTTATTGAAAGTTTTGCAGGATTTCGGAAAGTTCGCGTCAAGTTATAAAATTTCATTAATTAATTTATATCTGTTGCAGTATTTGACAGTTTCGAGTTTTCAACATGCGGAACTTTTTGTAATTACATTTTAGTTGACCGAAAAAGTTGCTATAAAAATATGATTATATAAAAATTGTTATATAATTTGAGATAGGTATAGATACTGCTACTGCTGACTGGGAACATTTACCTATCACAGGTGACATCTATACAGGGTGTCCGGAAACTCGCAGTACAAGCGGGAAGCTGGTGAATCTACATCACATTTGGAGTCGATTTTGTAGTATATTTTTTTTTTATTTGAGCTTTCGTTATCGAGTAAATCGAGTTTGAAGTTGATTTTTTTTAATCAAATTCTTATAAATTATTACTGAAGATCAAAGTACCCAACTAAATAAAACTATTTGATGGTAAAACAAATGAAGAAACTCGGATTTGAAGCATTATTTTGAAATCACCCTTCATTTAACCCGGTGTAATCATAAAATATTTCTGCTCTGCAGGGTTAAAACATCTGTTATTCAACCCTAAACACCAGAAAAAACTTTAACCCTAAAATAGCCGAAAAATATATATATATTTTTTTTTTTTTTTTTTGAAAATGCTCAAATCAAAAAACTTTATGTTTTTTTGGGTTCCCCATGTGGTGTAGATTCTCCAGTTTTCCGCTTGTACTACGAGTTTCCGGACACCGTGTATAATAAAGGTATATTAAAACACACGCGTATTGGAATGCAAAGTCGTGTTAAAATTTCTAAGCTATTGGTGAAGAACTTTCAGAGATTTAAGATTCTAAACAAACAAACGATTTAAATTATTGAAGACAATATTAGCGATTCCTAAGCGAAAATTTGAAACAGCTGTCTCATTTAGGACTCGAACCCATGACCCTCCCCTTGCCGAGGTACCGCTTTTTACAATTTAAGGTTTTACTCATTAAGTTATTCCAAAAAAAAAAAAAATAACACATTTATTTATTAAGACAAATAATTTTTATTTAATGAAATTTTCAGGGCTGTTGCACACGATATACTATCATGATGTCATAGATTATTAGAGGAATTTGTTGTGATAAGATTCCCAACGCTCGGACCCAGTGGAACAATGACATCCATTTTTGAAGTTTGGTTAAGCTTAACATCAAATCCAAATTCAAGTTTTGTATGAAATATGCCTCACAGTCGTTCCTCGGATCATGACATAATGTTGTTCTTATAATTATACTAAAAACAATTATATCGGAACCCTTGCAGGCTTTGAAAAGCTTAAGGGTATTTCACTATCTCTGATTATGTTCTGACCAAGCACTAATCCGCGGATTAGTCATTTTTTCGTTTTCACTATATCTGAATAACGCTAACGCTCGGGTTGAAGTTCGATTTGACTAATCAGTGCTCGAACTTCACGTTAGGCGCTATTCCTCGAATCAAAGATGGCGTCAAAACATTCCGAGTTTGACAGCTGAGAAGTGAGTCGAATTTTGTTGAATGAATTTGAATGCTTGTATGATCCATCCTGAATTATTTGATTGTGTTCAAAATAAGAAACAATGTATTAATTCGACACGAATCTATCTAAAATGACCTGATAATCAACATAACATAACCAAAAAAATGCACACTTCGCGGTGTGCGGACTGTGACGCATGACAGCCGTGGCAGTAGATGGAGTAACTGCAAACATTTTGCGATGTTGCCAGACTATTTCGAGTGTTATCTATCCGGAAGCTCGAAACAATGGTGAAACGGTCGCCGTTGAATAACGAAGTTATTCTGATCTTTAAAGCCAGCCAACGGATAGTTAGTCAGATATTTAGCCCGACATAGTGAAATACCCCCTTAATATTTTATCCGCTTGTGTAAGTAGGTTCTGTTGTTTAAGTTTTGAACTTTATACTTGTTATGGCAAACCGACAGAGCAGAAAACTAGTCGAAGTCGATAACTGAGTCGAAGGTAAGTCTCGTTTGCGAGTCGCTCAGGATTGGGAGCGCATGAAAAGGGTTGTATTTGAAGTTAAGAATGAACAAGAGAAGTTTAAATATAACTGACGGTAGGGTGGTGGAATTAATAATATAAACGAAATTATTATTAGCATGGAACCAAGCGTAAGTGTCGCCGACATCATTCACACATAACAACTGCAAATCGCATTTACGCACATCCCAGCTTTTGTGTCTTCCTGCTTGAAACTAACCTTCTCTGACAAAAAAATCTCCAGTACTAAAGAGTCCTAAATTCTCCAGTCTTTTGAAATAAATAACATCTCCCCTTTTGCCACAAATCTTTTAATAAATGTAATATCAATGATAATGGAAAGCAAAATGGCAAATATATGTAATGTACAGTGTATCTCCTACAATTATTTTTTTTATCAAGATAATCTTAAAAATGTGACTGCATAGTCATTTCCCTGTAAAATATTAGTCATTCAGAATATACCTCATCCCTATATATTATAGAATATATCCTGTGCCCATGTACAAATAAATATAATAGACGAGATGCGAAACTATTATTATTTTCAAGAACACGTGTTCCGATTTCCTCATAACATATTCATGCTTTACTGATATGAAATTTGACAAAAAAATAGTTTTAGGCCTCCAGTCCCATTTTTAACGGGAAAACGAATTATTTGACCAGAAACTTTAATAAATTAACAATTTTTCATGATTTTTTTATCTGAAGTGACCTGCCAGGTAAGTATATTTTTGGATCTGTTTCTAAATAATACATTTAGATAGAGCCTAATAAATTACACAGCGCCCTTGATGTGATTTTTCACAAAAACGGCGCTATACAAATTATCCCATTATTATTACACAGCAAACGCATCACTTCATCTTATAGCAGCGTTGATTCTGATTTGATTTTTGATCGAGATTTGATTCTGCCGCAGAGACGCTGCAGTTTGGTTGTGGCTTGGCGACATTCCCCAAGCTTCAATGTCATATACTCTTTGTTTCTATTATCTCTGGAACGAGGGAGCGTTATGCTAAAAAGTTAATGAAATAAATGCAATATATTTCGTTTAATGATTTAACTTATTGAATGTCCTTTGTCTGATTTGCCTGGTAAAATGACATGATTTCAAATGGTCTTGTTGAATACCCTTTCGTTGTAATAATAATATTTATTGATAATAAATATTTTTATAATAAATAATTTTGTAATAAATATCATGATGTTTTAGATTATTAGAGGAATTTATCATGATAAGATACCCAACGCTCGGACCCAGTGGAACAATGACATACATTTTTGGAGTACGATTTGTGATATGCAACGTTATAGTTTTTATAGAGCTTACAGGGTAGGAACAAGGAAATGGTAAGAATAAACTAGAAATATTTATATATGAGCTAACGTGTACCTGGAGTTGCTCGGGGTTATGACACGGCAGTCTTAAGCCGTGAAAGGGTCAAGAACTTACTGAGTTTGGGGCCCTGCAGAAAAACAACAAACCACAAATTTTTCTATAATTTTATCGAATGGACTTAATGCAAGATAGCGCTATGACACTTAATCGTGATTTGAAGATAAATGAGCTATTAAACGTTTAAATTAATTGAAAAAAATGTAAAAATCCACGTTGTGACCCTATAGAAAACGTGATACATCTATTGGTCCTGTGTCTCCAATGTGTATTATTTTCATAGCATCCCCAAAAATGTCATTTAATATGCTGTAGAAGGACTGCTTTATTAAATATTTTTCCATGACAGTATTTTATACCACTGGTATTACTGCTAGAGCAGTAGCTGCTAACCGTGACTGGCATAATTCATTCTGTATTTAGCACCCTAACCCCGTGATTAACTACTCCCCACTGTCGTTACAACGCGAGTTCCGTGTGAAATCCATGTAAAAATTATTTTCACAATAAATTTATCGTTAGTAAATACGAGAGTTTTAATCAACATCTCCACAGCAACCATATTTCAACCTCTCTGATGAAAATAAACCTTTCTACAATGCCTTAAGAAACTTATTTCCCATCTGGGTCTCCATTGTATGTATCCGACCAAATCCTGATAAATCTACCAGAATATATCGGTATACCGCTGCAACCTATATTTAACCAAAGTTTCTGCCAATGTATTGTGCCTGACAAACTAAAAATTGCCGGTACTGCCCCGATCCATAAATCTGGAGACAAAACTTTAATTTAAAACTACAGACCTATTTCACTACTAAACTCTTTATCAAAACTCCTAGAAAAAGCAATGAAAAAAATGACTGCACTCCTACCACGACAAACACAACCTACTCTCAGGTCATCAATTCGGTTTTCGGTCAAAAATGAGCACACATCTGGTTAAGGCCTTCGACACCATCTTTTATGATTTGCTATACGAAAAACATAATTTTTTTAAAAGAAAGACAAACATTCCCTGGTTACGAATAACCTGACAATATTTGAAAATCTCCTACTACCACCACAGTAAGCGGAAAATGTTGCTTGTGTTGTGATGGAGGACTTAGCCAGTCGAGGAATTGAACACACTACGTCTGGGTGGAACCCGAGCGCGATGTCAACTCGGCCACCGACCGGTCAAATATAGGCATACATGGAAAACCGCTTAAATGGTTCATCAGTTATACAAAAAAATAGGAAACAAATAGTTGAAGTAAATAAATTCTTGAGTGACACAGCAGAAATAAATTACAGAGTGCCTCAAGGTAGTGTCTTAGGTCCTATTCTTTTTCTTATCTATATTAATGGTCTCACTGATATTAAAATTCCAACACTGCTATAATGTGATTAGCTATGCAGATGATACTGTACTTCTTTTTATGGAAATCTTTGGAAAAGGCTTTTAAAAACGCAGAATTTGGTATGAAGGAGATAAAAAATGACTCGATAAAAATCTTCTTACCATAAACACCTCGAAAACCAAATTTTTAACATTCAGTAAAACCAATACTGGGCAACCAAAAACCGTTCCGCTGTTACATCTATATCCATGTAATACATCACTAACCACTAACTGCGACTGCGAAAAAATGGCGCATTCGGATAATATAAAGTATCTTGGTTTAATAGTGAATTGCAAACTAAAATGGGAATTTCACATAAATTCGTTTGTTATGAGAATCCGGAAACAAATATACATTTTTTAAGCGATTAGAAACATTATGTCACCTAAACTACTGAAAAATGTATACGTTTCCTTTTGTCAAAGCATTTTAATTTATGGTTTATCGGCATGGGGTGCATTAGATTGCATTCATACATTAAGTTACTTAACACAGCTCATAAATTACTTACTAGAACTATGTTAAAAAAACCACATCTTCATCTCACTGAAATATTTTTAATTAAAAATACAATATTCGATATCAGGAAGCTATTGAATAAAAAAAAATTATTTATATAAATTGCATAAAATCGTCACTTTACCAAAAATCTCACTCTCAGAACACTAGAGCTAAATCTAACAATCATTTACAAGTGCACAAAAATTAAATCTACTCTTGCTAAAAAACATGAATCTTACCTCGCTCCTGCCATATTCAACATTTTCTTAAAAGAAACACAACATATAACCCAAACCAACAGAAAATATACCAATAAAACCTTTAGTATATGGTTAATGATCAAAAATAGAAATTGCATTAACAATTTATTTGCAAACCGTCCGTGTTAATAAACATAATTTTAGGTAAATGTAATTTTTACATCGAAAATAGTTTCTAATGTGTCTCCTCTATATTGTATACTCCTTTTTTCTCTCTCCCTTTTTTCTTTATTGCATTTGTCTTTCCTTCTTGCAATGTATTTATTATGGGTACATCATTTATGTTAAACAATTGAGCATGTTATTATTTGATTTTATTTTATTTTTTACACATACACAGACTATTATACTGTTTTAAAGTATTTTTCTTACTTATTTTCATTTTTAAACACAACTTTACTTTATACATATGATAGGTTTTTATGTGGTACTTCATCTCAATAAGAACTCTCACACTAAGGATTATTCAATTATTTTTATATATGTATGTAATACTTTAGATAAACTCTAGATTATTTTATGTATTCTTTTGAATTTTTTATTAAACCCTGATTTGTTTACAAAGCTATATGTGATGATAATGCTACCCTGCTCAGAAAGATATTGTCTAGTGAGTCGGGTAGCGCAGATGATTTTTTAATAACCATTGATGTTAATAAACGACCGGGTTACCGGTAATATTAAAAAAAGTGTAGATGGTTAAACATGGGGCCTCTCGGGTCTAGGCGGAAGTTCGGCCCTGACCTGTTCGATATCCAATGAATTCCCGGAGTCACCCATACCCGCTTCCCATGGGTCACCCCAAGTAGTTTGTGATTCAGCATTGTTGCCAGGATTCATGCGGAGTTTATCTAGATCTTGGCCGCGAACGCGTCTACACCCACCTACTGCGTGGCGGGCTGGATCAGAAGAGACTACACACTAGTGTGGGCCGATTTTTTTTCTTCAGAATTTCATTTGACGCTACTTATAAAAAGTTGTCTTTGTATCTAAAACATCAAAATAATATACTTTAAAAAAAATCAAAAAATATCTTAAGGCTCCACTTTGCCTTTAAAGTTGGAGAAAATATGCTAAAAATTAGTTTTTTTCAGTCTCATTATAAAGTATTCTGGATCAGTTTAATCATGTGCATTTATGAAATCTTCTTTAATAAAGTATGTAGCTTTACTATATATAACTAGAATCTATTATTTTTGTAGTAATACGACACAAAAAAGTTCCCGCCCGCAGTTCCTGTTTCAAAAAAAAAGTATCTCAATTTAAGGAAACAAGCTCCCGACTGTTCGATATTTGTTCTTGTAAATGTAAAGACAATTTATTGTACTTGTTCGAAAGCAAGGAAAATTTCCCTTAAAGAAAAACAGTTTTTGGAAGACCAAAGAGGTGAGAGAAAAATGTTCATCGGCAGTGTTGATACACCGACTACGAAACAAATGGAAAAATCTATGAAGAGAAAAAAAAAGAACTCACTAAAATAAAAGACCAGGTGTGTGAAGAAAAAAAATTTGTAGACACTGTATCACTATCTTCCACTTCAACATCAAAATCATCTTCTTCGATCGCAAAATCAAGTAGGCTACTTAAGACTAATACCACTGCTTTTCCGACGACCAGCAAATCTTCATCTTTTACAGTTCTCTCCAAGATCTGTGACAGGTCAGGATATCGGATCGAGCTGGTGCAGCAATCGCTTCTGCAGTCTTAAATGATTGCAAGATAATAATGCGGGATAATACTAATAAAGTAAAAGATAAAAATAGACTGCGTCGCGCACGTCTGCGTACCAGATCTATACTCATGAAATCAAAGACTTGGGATAAATTAAGTGGATTATTTTTTGATGGTCGAAAGGACAAGACTTTGGTTAATATAAAAAAGGACAGAAATATTATAAAAGCACGGTACTTGAAGAACACTTATCGTTAATCGTGGAACCAGGATCTCATTTCTTGACCCATTTCTTTACCGCTAGGTCAGGCACTGCCGTTAATATAACCAAAGCAATTATAGAATACTTTGCTTGTCAAAACATTTCACTTGACCATTTAAAAGCAATTGGTTGTGAGTGTCCAAATGTTAACAAGGGAACAACTGGTAGTGTAATTCGAACGATGGAGAGACACTTAAATCGTCCAGTACAGTGGCTGATCTGTCTTTTTCATTGCAACGAGCTGCTTTTACGCCATTTGATTATTAAGTTGGATGGCACAACTACTGGACCTCGTGCTTTTTCCGGCCCCGTAGGTTCGGCTCTTCGTAATTGTCATAATTTACGGTTCAATCTTTTTTAAATATTGATGTGGAGTACTCGACCGATGTCCTGCATGCTGATTTAAGCACCGATCAAAAAATTTCAAAACAGTTTCCAGCGGACGTTGTCATCCTGATATTGCCAGAAGAAACCCAGGAGTGATGTCACATGCACGATGGCTTACTAAAGCGAGTCGTATCCTACGACTGTATATTGGATGCGCAACGCCATCAGAAAATCCAGTCATATTAACCACATTTATCATGAGGGTATATGTTCCCATGTGGTTTGATATAAAACTACATAGGTCGTGCAAAGATGGTGCGAGGCATATTTATAATATGATAAACTATTCGCGGTATCTTCCGGACGAATCAAAAGCCATTATTTATCTCGTAATACAGCGAAATGCTTACTACGCTCATCCGGAAAATTTACTCTTATCAATGATAACCGATGAATCGCCTATCATCAAAGAACTTGGGATAAGACGTTTGGTGAAAGCCAGAGAGTTTTCCCGGACAGAGTTCCGAACATTTAAAGTACCAACATTGAATTTTAATACACAATGCTATATTGATATGATATCTTGGCAAGATACGCCGATCACATATCCTCCCATTTTAGAAGGTGTAACAAAACAAGACCTGGAGGATCTTAACCTAACTTCAGAAATCAGTTCCATTTTAATAAAATTTGAGAGATTCCCCCGTCACACACAATCGGTAGAACGCTGTGTGAAGGTTGTAACTGAAGCATCTTCGAAAGTGTGTGGCAAGAAGAACAGGGAAGGCCTTATTACTACCACCATTATCTCCAGAAAAAATATGCCAAAAATTGAAACTAAGCGTGATTTCATACCGGAATAATTGATTACGTTTATTTCTATACGATATCTGTAATATTTTTGAGTTAAATTCTTAATCCAGAAACAGCATTTAATACTAAATAAATTATTGTGAAAATTGTAATTATAACTCTTTCATTACCTTATCACTTGGGAATAATTCACAAAAAATGTATTTTAATCAATTTTCGATCGCAAAATGGAACCTAAAAATGATAACATTCAATGACTTTTTTTTATTTTTTATTAACAATAATGACCTAAGACAACTTTTTATCGGTAGCGCTTATTGAAATAAGTCAATTTTTTTTCACCATACAGTGGCGGCCCAGGCTACTACACACCCATCATACCTTTTTACTTCTCAGAACTTCTTCTCCTTCCTTTCCTTAAAAATACCTCCACCCAGAAAACGTAAAAGAGAAAAACTAATCTGTCACACAATAATTTAAATAAAAAAAACATATATTTCATTATGTACGTACAACGGAATGTAAAGTAGGTACACATAATTTATAATAATTAGACTACCTTCAGTAAGCAATGACAATGGGTCTTTGTCTCATGACGCGATGCAATAATCTCTGTTGATGTCTTTGACAAATGAAGAGAATATTTAATGTAATTATAATGTTTTGACTTTTGTTGATATTCAGTGATAAAATAATTCATTTCTGAGTATTTTTCTGTTTCATATTTTCATTGATCGAGTTATTGATATTATTTTCGATACTGAAATAATTGGGTAAATATTAATTAGTCTGAAATTTGTTCAATAGAGTGTAATGGTGTCAGTAAAATATACAAAAGAGAGACAATCTTTTTAATAATAAATTGTAAGTTCCTGTAATTAATGATTCGCGACCAACGTTTTGTAAAGAAAGAGAGAGAAAATATGAAAGAGAGACAACAATAAATATTTAAAACCTTGCAAGTTTGTCCAATATGTTAAAATTACATTATATGGACTATTATTCCGTCTATCTGAATTCCGAACCAACTGCTCGCAACCGCATGGAGCCAAATATTCTTCTCATGAAGTTTTTGTTTTCTGGGTTCCCCAGTTTCCAACTTATACCACTAGTTTCCGGACACCGTGTAAGTCCAAATTTGATTGACTCCTTTTTACCAATTATGAACCTTAATATTATATTTTGCAAAATATGTATGTATTAATGTAACCCATATGATGTATATTAAAATAATAATAATAAAAAAAATATTATGTGTTATTGCTTGACAAAGATTAAAATATTTGTTCTTTAGTTTGAATGTTTGACCGATTAGTGGCTTAGTTGACAAGGGTTCATTTCTTCTATTTGCTAAGTCCTCCATCATTTCACAAGCAACATATCGGCTATATTTTCATCTATAATGTGACCCCTTTCTTTTGTAGATGAATCCCATTTTTTTGGTTAACCCTGTTAAGTAATTCAACACCGCAAAACTTTAATCATAGTTTAAAAATGCAAAAGGAAATGTCCGCAGTTCTTTGTTAGATCAACAAGGCAGAAGAAAAAAATTGGGGAAAATGCTTGAGAATTTCAAAGAAATTTCCCCGTAACTGTTTTGAAAATAGCCCAGTTTTCCCCAGGTAATCCTTTTACGCGTGAATGTCGGGAATCGCATCGTTCCTTATTCAGGCATTTTTTTCAAACTTGAATAAACTAACGATATTTCTGGTGCGGGTAAAACGTCGCAGTTTCTGTACCTATTCCAGTTGAAAAGACACAGTCTGTTAAGAAAATCTATAAGTTTAATAAAATGGATATAAAAATTCTCGTCACTGTGGCATAACCGCTTAGCACCGATTTAGGAACAAATTTGTGTATCTACATTTGAATCGGAATTGACAGATTGAAAATGAACAGAAAAAAATGTCAAAACTATTTTTTTCAATTGATATAAATTGGCGTTTCTTCCATTGAATAAAGAAAAAGAAAATAAATGCCCCGTGTAAAAGTTTCGTGGTCCATTTTATTTTTGCCAATCTGGCCTTAAATTTACAACACACAACTGTATTCAAATGAAATGTCAGGCAAGTGCAATAAGAGGTGTTATTTTGAATAGCCCGTAATTTCGGTAGATGTTACTTTTAAAGCTGTAATTTTTTGACATTTGACAAGTAGAAACTACGCCATTAATAAAAATGGAACGATACACGCTTCAACAATGCATTGAAATTATTAAAATACACTTAAGTGAATCAAATGCAAATCATCTTGAGTGATGAGGCCCATTTCCACCTCGGTGGCTTCGTCAACAAGCAAAATTGTCGCATCTGGGTTTCGAAAAACTCAAGAGTTATTGTTAAAAAGCCTATGTATCCTCAACGTGTGACTGTGTGGTGCGGTTTATGGTCCGGTGGAGTAATTGGACCTTACTTTTTCGAAAATGAGGTTGGAGCAACAGTTACGGTGAATGGATTGCGCTATCGAGAGATGATTAATGATTTTTTATGGCCGGAATTGGATGGTATTGATCTGGACAACGTTTACTTTCAATAAGACGGCGCAACGTGTCACACAAGCAACGAAACCATTTATCTTTTACGATTAAATATCAAAATAACACCTCTTATTGGAAAACCCTGTAGTTTAAAAAAAATATTCTGTGGTTCTTCAATTCCAAGTAATTTCAGAGTGGGAAATACTCTTAGTATAGCTACGCGTGAAAGAGCTACCATTTAGAATCGAAACGTTGTTTGAAATGAATTTAGCCTTGTTTGGAGGCCAGATCTAAATAGCCAGGTACTTCCCACCTTCTTCTTCTCTATATCCCTCCCTTCCCACTACCTTCAACCTCACAACATAACCTGATTGAGTATGCCATAGTCCCCACTGACGGAATTAACTTAAAAAAGAAATTAGTATAAACAAAAATATAATGATTATTCCGAGCAAGACCAAAAGACCTTGGAATAAACTATCTTGATGATGATAACATGGAATTCTCAAACCTGTTTAAAAACACAATACCAACGCAAACGCGTGAAAAATCACGGAATAGTATGAATTCTTGACAGATCAGTACCAATTTTGAAAATGACAATAAAAATAATTTTCTATTAACAATATTATTTTATAGGTAAGTAAGTACTTTGTCGCTCTTCTGAGTTTTTCACATAATCATTTCCAATTATTAAAATGAAAATTAAATTTAAATCCGAAGCAAATTTGATTTTATTGAACCAGAGTTACGCAACTGAAATTAGTATTTTTGATATGATACTCACATAGTGAGTTTTACCTTTGAACCGATATGGACACAACTAAACCACAAAAATTTCTGAATATATATTTTAGGGAGGAGAATTTCTTCCGTTTAATAAATGTACGTTCCTGGCCATATTGTGTAGACAATGTCTGCTATGTAAACTCCCAGATTCCCAACGACATCACTATACATGCCTGTGCGAAAATAAACACGTATATTTGTGAACATTTTATTGTTAGGAAAACAAGAAATCTCAGATACGGCAACTAATTACTACAGTCTGGCAAATAAAGGTACAAATTATGATACTTAAAAATGTACAAGAGATTTCGCAAAAATTTTTAATCAACATAAAAAAATAAATATTTAATTTTTCGGCGAGTAAACTGGATATTTCAACCCTTGGAGCATAATTTAAATCGAGTGTGACAAATTGCTATGTCAACACCAACTGTAAAAGAACATATCTTTAAAAAAGCAAGATGGTTTGAGTGCATATTGTTTACATAATAATACATAAACGTGTTAAGCAATGATACTTTCGCGTCACATTATTTAGGACGGATTGAATCACACAATTTGAACAATTCATAAGATTTCAAAGTTAATATTCAAGTTCTGCGAAAGTACCATTCAATTTTTTTATAAAACAAGTACTGCGAAACATCCGGACCACAGTGAAATAATAACAGAACGTTCACACAGCTTCAATTTTAATTTTGAAATTTGAAGAATTGTTCAAATTCTGTGCAAAAAACCCTCAATACTAGAGCTTTCTTAAATTTTTAACACTTTGTAAGCAAAAAGTGAAGAGCAAAAGTGTTCTTTGTATGTCTGAAATGTATGATTCAAAGAAGCTATTTATTAAATTGTAAATCAACACAAGCTAAACGGATAGACACACACTTAAAAAATAAAAAGAACGTAGGAAGAAATTGCGTTATATAGTATATTATGTAATTATTTAATGTCAACCTATTTTAAAGTGTATCATATAGTTTAATTTGAGAGTCAAGAAGCATCACCGCACACCTTAATTCGCATAAGGGTTTTGCCCGACGCTGACACTTGAATTATTACTGATGAACGTATTACTAAAATCTCAAATGTTTTTAGAGTGATCCCAAAGTTATTATTAACATTAATAAAAAAAGCACTTAACAGTAAAAATATTTTATGAAAAACGGTTTGAAAATTTTATAAAACGTTTTTCAACCATACAATTAGCGGTAAATTCAAGATTTTATTTTTCTAGACGATAAGTTTGTCAGAATTAATTAAAACAAACCCAACGGAAAGATCGATTTTCTAGGCCTGCTGGGGCAAAGTCGACCGTAGATCCGTCCATTACGCCGGACAGGCCGAATATTGTTTTTACACGACTTCATCACTTATGTCGTTAAGATACCCAATTTAATTTAGAGGTTTGATAGAGAAAATCCAACCGCAGGTTTGTCCAATACACCAGGGCCACGAGTCGCATTTTTTGTGCACGGCTGCTTCACTTACGTCGTTAAGATTCTGACTTTATTTTACGATATTGTCTCAATATTAAATTTATTATTTTAACAGCATAATTATTCTATTTTTGTGTTGATGAATAAATGTTCCATAACGATTTAAAATTTATTCTGCCAAAACGATGTCATGTTCGTTAAGAGGGCGTTGGTGACGTCACATCGGACAACCCGGTGACAGCAGCTGTCTTAGCAGGCAGTAGCGTTACTTACGTCATAGCCAAATTCGAATTGTTTAGGAATTTGAGATTTTAGATAATTTAAAAAATCAATGATAATAAGAGAAATAAACTTACCAATACATATTAATGAAAATACTCCATTGTTCCATAATCGGAGTAGCTCAGAGTGGCCATAATATTGAACCGTTTTATTTACGCAATATCGAGTTTCTGTTTCAATTTTACATAAATTTGTCAAACTATATTATGTAAAATTGTGAGATTAAATTTCTGATAGTAGGGAGGGAACTAACTAGAGGTGGGTTCTGTGAGTACTTTTCGTTACTGGGTACAATGAGTACAAGTAAAAAGAAATACCTGGTAAAAATACGAGTGACACAATACTCAAAAGTATTTAATACCTACCTTGAGGATTGATTAAGAATAAGTCATTTCTAAACTATACTCACATATTCCGCCCAAATTTTCTACGTAAACTTGATTCCCCCAGTAATTATTCGAAATCCATGGGGGGGGGGGGTTTGTTACAGAATTTCTGTGAAACGTAATTCTCCACAAAAAATATTCATATATGATTCCCCACAGTAATTTTTCAAATCCATGGGGGGGAGGGGGGTGGCTACGAAATTCCCTGTCGAAGAATTCGCACATTTTTATAAATACCTATCAAAAATATCTTGTAATAGTACCTATTGTAAGTACCGAAAATACCCATCAAAAATGACCTATTCAAAATACCCCTTTAAAAACCCCATTAAAAATACCTATTAAAAATACCCATCAAAAATACCTATAAAAAATACCTGGTAAAAGTACCTATTCAAAATATTTCGTGATAGTCCCAGTATAAAATACTTGTGAGTATTTTAGGTATTTTGGAGATTTGTCACAAGTACAAAGTACCGCATGAAAATACCCGGTACTTTTAATGGGTACGACAAATACGCCTCACCTCTAGAACTAACTGGCATAACGCTTCCGAAACAGATTGAGAAAATAGTTTATTTATTTATTTAGTGATAATATATAACAAAATAATAACAATACTATTTATAATATACTCAGTGAGTTTAAAAAAAACTAATTTCGCGAAAGACGATATTAATTAATATTAGTAAAATAAAAGAAACTTAGTTTTACATAAAAAAAAAGAATTTAAAAGGGAGTTCAATGAACAGTGTACGTAGATTTTAAAACAGACTAGATAGACTTAACACAGTAAAATGGAAAATATTTCATAAATACATTTTTTTTATTTTTTTTTATAGTGAATACCTCACAAGAGTCCCAACTGCTCCCGTCTGGAGCCAGTGAGACTATGGCATCCCCAATTGGGGGATGTTGTGAGGCTGAAGGTAAGTGGGGAAGGGACAGAGGAAGGTGGGGAAGTACCTGGCTATTCAGATCTAGTCACTAAACACGGCTAAAGCCATTTGGAGCAACGTTTCAATTCTGAATGGTGGTCTTACACCAGGGCGATACTGGTAGTATCTTCCACTCTGGAACGTGCCGCAAATATACTATATATTATTTTAATTAATTAATTGTGAAATAACACAAATTAATCAAATAAAATTTATTTGCGCACGCCGGGTTCGAACCCGCGACCTTCGGAATGGCAGTCCAATGCGTTACCACTGGACTATGCCGGCCGTCAAAATACATTAAAAGAAAAAACAACATCATTAAATTAGTTCAATTTAATTTGACTGCAATTTCAATTCATAATTCACCGATCTCTTCTTCTGATTTTAGCTGCTTGTTTCCAATATTTCTCCCTTGGATTGTCAATTGGGCAAACTTTGTAAATAGGTATCTCAAATTCAAGCATATTTAGGCGAGTCCATTTTTATCAATTTTTAAATTCCATCAGTTTGATAGATTTCTTTTACTGTCTCTCGAATTCAAATAAAACAATTGGGCGAGTCAATGTCAATGGTATCCATAGTGAAAAGATTTTAACAATTTTAAAGCCCTTGCCTGTAAGATGCCGGGAGAAAAAAACTGTGGGCATTTGTAATAATAATATGTCTTTATTTTTATGCCCGCAGATTTTGAAAAAATCACGTTTTTCTATTACGCTAGATTTGAAAGGATTCAAAACCGTTTTGGTTGTATATCTTTACATTTTATCTACAAAGTCAGCTTTCGTCTTCTCAGTCCTGAGGGAATAATATTAACATAAAGATTTCATTCGAAAAGCAGGACAGAAAAATATGGCGACGGCCGAGAAAAAAAGAATCATTTTACGACCTAGATGTGCCATCTCTTGGACAGGCTTATTCAGCAGCCAATTATTTTTTTGGTATGCTTGATGATTAAACCTTTCTTCCCAAGAAGTGGAATCAACATTGCTAACACCTAAGTCAAATCCTAATTAGATAGTAGCTACCGATATTTGTAGTACTGTAAATTTTTATTTAAAAAATCTAGTACATCCCCGCAATGCTCTGCTATTGATAATATCTTTCTCGGGTGCCTCCAACTTCTTCCACCATTCACTACTGTATGCCACAATGTTACTGTTAAAAAACTACATTAGATAAGTATCAAGACTAAAGGAAAAAGACAAAATGTTAGTTAACCAAAATAACGCAAAAAAATATTATCGGGGTAAATTTTTATTTTTGATTTGGTTTAAAGTACTAACCAAAGATTTTAGAGATAATAAAAATAAATTGATTTCGTGAACAATTGTTAAAATATTGGGAAGTAGAATTTAATTGGTAAAAATAAACTCATCTGGACATATTTGGAAACGTCACCATGATCTGATAACCGAGATGAAAGTTAGATGGGGGGTGAACGAGTCTCATGATTTGATTGATTTTGGTCCATTGTCGGATGTGGACTGGACCCATTTTAATTCCCCTGACTTTTGCAGATACCGTTCAGCATGGGAGGGGAGATTGCGTCCCAGAGAACTGGACCGCCTACGCAACCCACTATGAAGAAAAAAGGAAATAAATGAAATAGGAATGAAATATTGAAATAATTAAGATATTAAAGGGATAAATTTTCTTAAAAAACTGAGTTGAGTGTGAGGGTGTAATGTTTGAATAAACGAACATGTGTGCAAGTGAGATGGAATGCGTGTATTTTTGATAAATATCGTGTTATCTTCCCAATACACACCTGCACTAAAACTACCCATATCACCTCATTGGATATAACAACAACGCTCCCACACACAACCAACCAGCGACCTCCGTCTTGTGCCGAAGCAAGAATTTGAAGCCGCTCGTCGTGCGCCAGCTGATTCTATTTTTATAATCACTATGTATTAATTAAATAATCATATATTTTGAATTTTTTATCTTACCAGATAATATGTGTATATATTTTTGAAGACAATATATAATCTTTCATAAATAGTTTTCCCTAGAATAGATATTTATATTCAGCGAAATGTTTTTTTCTGACGGTGACGGGTACTATTGTAGTACATATTACATATAAGTAGTACATATTTTAAATAAATTCGTTCCTTTCCAACCAATTTATAGCTACAAGTGGTGTACCACAGGGGTTTCATTTAGGCCCAATATTGTTTTTACTGGAACGATATTGTTAATATATTTGATAAAGATATAAATGTATTACTTTTTTCAGACAATTTGAGAATATTTAAAAAAAGTAAACTGTGTCTACAAAATAACTTAAACAGGATAATTAATTGATGCACTCTTAATAAACTTTGTCTAAACATAAATAAGTGTCATTCAATAAGATTTTACAAAATAAGCCGACCAATTATTTATTCATTTAAACTAAATAACTCAACCCTTACCTCTGTCGAAGAAATTAATGACCTGGGGCCTGAAAAACAAAAAACTTTATATATCACATAAACGAAATTAACAATAAGGGAATGAAAATGCTTGGATTCATTTTTCGAAACTCCAGAGGCTTCAGAAAAATTTCAACCTTGAAAATTTTATAAAAACATCAGTTCGAAGTCAAGTCACATTAAAAACATTAAAAAAATACATTCAGATTGAATAGAAAAAAATCTACACAAATTCTTAAGACACATTGATTTTAAACTCTTTATTCCCATTGTCAGACATATAAACTATAATTACGTAATGAAAAAATTAAATTTATTATAACTCTCAGATCGAAGAATTATATCCGACTTAATATTTATGTTAAAAATTGTAAATGATAGTGTAGACAGCCTTGATTTAATTAACCTCATTGAATTTCATATAAGAGCTACTCGTTCTAAAACCCTGTTTAATTGTAAAAATTCCAAGACTGAGCATTTCAAACACTCGCTTGTACCTAGATTACATGAAGTTAGTAATAGGTACGCAGATGTAGCGGATCTGTTTAACTGCACAGAAGCTAGGTACAAGAAGGTTTTACTATCATATCTTCTAAATCATTACTAATATAATGTATGTCTACTCATACTTGTTTATAATATTTTGTTTGTACTTGTATCTCCTTCTCGTGTTAATTTTATACTTTCTGTCGTCATTTTATGATCAAATGCCACAGTTAATTGTTATTCTGTGACATGTGTTATGGAGTTTGGTATATTTATACCATTTATATTCAATAAATAAATAGTACCAAGCGCTAAAACGCTACGGTAACTAGGCCGTCGTAGAACCTACTGGACAATTCGGCCGTTGCCTAGAGGTCAAGCCAGACGGTACCTGAAACTACCGCGCTATTCCTACAGGTACCGGACGACCCCTAGAATCTTGTACATATAAACGAAAGAGACTGACGCTTCACAGTCAGTCTACTACTCATATATTTTAATGCGCTAATCAAAATAACTTAATCATTTCGCGCCGCGATTACTTATTACTTAAATGATATTGCTGTTTCTGTTGTGATAAATTACTTGTGCAGTATATAAAATGTTGTTAAAATTTATTCACGGCTGGTTTATCTCAGCAACAAAATAAATTTATTATAAAATATTACATACGCGTAGTTTAATTTCAACACCGAACACATCTTCAACATTTGTTGTTTATTTTATTGCGAATTGAATAAGATTTATTTTAGTAAGCTACGATTTTTTTTTAGATACAAAATCCCATGAGAATAAATTATGATTTGAATGCTTTATACAAGTACAAAATTATTGTAGCCAATAAGCACTTCTGGTATTTGAAAATTTAATCTTCCGAAGTAGCTATTTCAGGTAAGTAAAATCATTTCTTAAAATGCTATGTCAGTTAAAATATGAAATTTATTTCAGCAAAGATGTTTGAGGAGTCCAATAATATACAAACAATCCAAGTACACGACAGTAATTTACAAACTAATATGAGTATATTATTATTATGTAATTATTTTTATAAAAGGGAATTCAAAACCGTGGGAATTTTTGGATACTCAAGATCAAGATTTAATTAAAAACATTTTTAATTAAATCTTGATTCCTCACCTTTAAATACAGTGTCAAAACGACATTTTTTAGTATTGTATGCTTCCAAGCTTCTAAGAAAATGTGTTTTCATTTTTCTGCCAACATTAATCAAAATTTCTCTGTGATGTTTCTATCGTGCCCAGCGCAATATTTTGTTTGAAAGAAGGACAACGGTTTTCCAATTTTCTTTCTGGCACGGTGGTTGATTTCAATAAATCTCTTGAATAGAACCCTTCGCTTGTGTAAACAATGTAACCCTTCCCACATGCAATAACAATATGTATCAGGAGATTCACTTACTATTACGGTTTCAAGATCTATGAAATTTGTGAGGTCTACGTGGAAATCAAATAACCAGGTAAATACAAACATTTCAAACATAGAATAAAGAAGAACATAGAAAATGCCTTGAGGACGTGTTACGTGATCCAAATATTTGTCCAATCGGGGCTTCAATTTCCGATACAAAACTGTGTTTACGAAATTCAAACAGGATGGAGATCAAGATAAGGGATGGAGAAGAGGGTAAGACAGAACGCTGAGCTATTGGGGTAAATAAAAAATTCTTTTATTGCAGTAAAAGATAATACTGATAAATCAAAATGAAACATGAAACAGTACAAGATTCCAAAAAATATAAAAGATAACAGTCACAACTAGGAATCGAACTCATCATCTTTTGTCTTAGCGGGACAGGCGTATTAACCAACAAGTTCATAGGAACCTATTTATTGAGCGTCATATTTGTCGATCTTATATTTCAAATTCAGAATTAACAATATCATCTTGCGACTAATTTTTCCCATATTTCTGGCATCTACCTTTTAAATGGAAACAAATTTCTAATTAAATTGGTTTGTAACCTAGATAGTGTCTCGTATAAACATATTCGATTTTTATTAATAAGGGATATCTTGACTTTTTAAAGTCTAATGAATAATATTCAATAATAACTTTTTGAAAGTTATACCCATAAATTGTAATATATCATCAAAAAAGAAGATAAATATAGTAAATTTAAGCGAAACATGAAATAGAACAAGACACAGAAAAATAAAAAGGCAACGGACACAACTAGCAATCGAAACCAGGATATTTTGTCTTACAGGGACATGCGTCTTAACGCCTTTTATTTCTTATTTTCTTTAGATTTTATATAAACAAAATGAATATGTTATATGTGGTGGATTTTTGGCAAGTTTAGAATTAGTTTTAATTTTTGGCAAGTTTCACGTTTTTTTATGGAAAGAGAAACTGTGTTAATTGAAAATCGACATATTTTTCGGCAAAATTTATGTTATGTTTTGATAAAATTTATTTATTTTGTGCTATTTTCATCAAATAAAAATCGTTTTATAAACGAAAAATCGGTTCCATGAACATATAAACCTAATCTACTCTATCACCACGTTCTGTTTTGTCACTGTTCTCTTTTAACCAGTTTCTGTAAATATAAACATAACTGAGTTCGTTTCGTTTCCGAGCCGTGCGTAACTTTTGGATTGGGGAATGAATTAACACATAACATTATAACAACTTTGAAAGTCTCGTGTTACGATGTGGTCTCGTAAAGTAATAAGCTTTGTTAAGTCAGGTGTATCCTTGAGTATACCTAATTTGTATAAAGGTACCAAATACATGGTTCTTCCGAAATATAAGTCGGTTAAATCAAGAGATTTAATAAAATTAACAAGTTAAATGGGTTTGGCTACTTTGAAATTGATCCACCCTAATTTTTGTCTAGAACTCAATGTTAATATTTAGTTAGTGTCTAGAATATGATATATATTGCGTTTTAATTACAATTTATTTGTCTATATGAACAATATATGCATGTTAAATAGTATAATAACAAGTTTTTGGTCATGTTCCATACAGTGGCGGCTCGTGACTTTTTGGTGTACTAGAGTGGTAACATTAAATAAAATTATTAATATTGTTGTAGCCTGAATCTTTAATCTTTTATTTTTCAAAAAAGTCGGTATTTTGTATGAAGATTTTCAGGAAATTTCAGTTTGGCAGTGAACTTCACAGATTTCCTGAAAAAATTCATTCGGTATTTTGTATGAAGATTTTCAGGAAATTTCAGTTTGGCAGTGAACTACACCGATTTCTTGATATACTTCATAAAAAAAATTCGAAAAAAAAAAACGTTTTCGGCTACAACAACTTCAATAAAGCCATTTTATTTTAATATTAGCACTCCATTACTTCCAAAGGTCACGAGCCGCCACTGGTTGCATATAATTTATTAATTAGTCTAGGACAAAAGTTGTCAACCTTATCTGTCTCACCGCCCAATTTTTAAGTACGAGTATATTTCTGTTTAACGCCCCCCCGTCTCTAACTAACTAACTAACCATCACGCCGTTTCCCCGCAGGGGTAGGCAGAGAGGACGGACCGCCAAACAACTCTGTCTTGGCACACACTCCTTGCCTCATTCACATTCATACATCGTCTCATACATACTCTTCTATTGTTCTGACTCTTGACATGGCCCGACTCAAGTATCTGATTCACTTGGTCGTGCCATGTCTTCCTCGGGCGCCCCCGACTTCTGCTACCATTCACATTTGCATCGTATATTCTCCTTACACTCCTTTCTTCGCTCATTCGCTCTACATGCCCAAACCATCTAAGCGTCCCTTTCTTGATCTTACTCATTACGCTTACATCAGCCTTGCACTCTTTGCGGATATCCACATTCCTCACACGATCATACATGGTTTTACCACACATACGCCTCAGGGATCTCATTTCAACAGCATTCAATCTACTTTCATCCTTTCTTTGCCAGTTCCATGCCTCACTTCCATACATCAGGGTAGGTACCAGCACTCCATTGTGGACTGCTAACTTCGCTTCTTTGGACAATTTTTTGTTAGCGCCAACTGCGTTCAGTCCTCCATTAATGGAGTTACCTGCATTTACTCTTCTTTCAATATCTCTGTCAGCCTTCCCATCACTCGTAAACATGCTTCCTAAATACACAAATTCATCCACCTGCTCCAAGTATTCCTCATTCACAGCTATATTACACACTGTTTTCGTACTTTCTCTTTCAAACACCATTACTTTAGACTTACTTACATTCATCATTAACTCATTCTTCACGCATACTTCGTTCATCCTAGACACGAGAGACTGCAGATCATCCATACTATTAGCAATCAGCACCGCATCATCAGCATACAACAGGCAACATACTTTCAGATTACTCAAATTCGCGCCCAATCCCACATCTTTCAATTCTTGCATACAATTATCCATGTATAGATTGAATAACCACGGTGACATTACGCAGCCTTGTTTAAAAACCCCCCGTCTCGATTGCAAAAATATTACAGCACGTACGGAATAGTGACATTTTTTAGTGAAAATTACAGTTTTTTTAAATATCACAACCGACCGGTTGGTAGCGTGTAGTTATTGGTTACCAATCGGGCATTGAGGGTTCGATCCTCTACTAGTTAGTCCTCCATAGTTGCAAAAGCCAGATTTTGTATTTATGATGATGGAAGTGGGTTGATTCACAACATCCTGAGATTATCACCCGGAAATGTTATTTAGTAAATAAATTAAAAAGTTTTTTGAAACAATAATATCAAAACAACAAAAATACTATTAATCTGTCAAGTCCTAATCACTAATTGAGCGGCTTACGGCTTAGCGGCTTGTCGAGGCCGCCAATGCCCCCCCTGGATCTTACCAACGCCCCCCGGGGAGCGGTACCTCCCCCGTCGGGAACCACTGGTCTGGGATAAATTAATTTAACATTTTACTAGTAATTGGTAAATCAATCAACACGTGATTCTTAAGAGGTGATGTTTTTAACATGATTATCCCAAACTCACCTCTAATTATAGACTATAAATACATTGCTGCACAATTTAAAGTTATTTTCAATCAATTTATTTATTTTATTGATACAGAGATTTAGAGAGTACATGTGGTTTTTTGTGATATTTCACCCTCCATGCTAGGGATGACCCTGTGTTATGGCGGGTGAATTGTACATTTTGCGGACACAAAATCTCTACATTACCATAATATAAAATAGAGAAATAAGAAAAATGATGTACCTACAGCTAGTTTGGGTTGTAAAAAGAGGATGGAGAAGTTAGAGAATTATAAGAAGATGAAAAATTTGAGAAATTGTTAGTAAATAGATCATACTAATTAATTATGTACATACTATACCGCTAAGTTAAGGAATAAGGATTTATTATGTTTTGTCTGAAAGGTGATTAAATTGATAGAGTGAAGAATGAATGGGTATTGTAGTTGTAATGTATTCCGTGTATAAGGATCCATTTCGTAATTTGTTTTTTTAAAGGAATGGGGTTGACTCACGGTTTTTAGGTTTTCAGGGATAAGGTTAAAGATTTTAGGAGCTATGAAGAAAAATTGTCTTTGAGCTGAAGTGGTATGTAGTTAAGGTACTTTGTAGTGACCGTTGGTTATTGTTCTGGTGGTGTAGTTGTGTTGTAAGAGAGTTTTATTTTTATATTTGAACAGGAAATGTATTAGCGAAAATTTTAGGTGGAGTTGTCGTATGTTTAAGACCTTATACCAGGTGTGGCGAATCTAGGGCAGGCGTGCCCGAGGTGGCACGTTTGATCATTTGGATGGCACACTAACGATTTCCAAGTAAATTTTTTTTTTAAATTTTTATGTTTAAAAAATATTTTTTTTTTGATTTGACCAGTTGTTTCAAAAATATCTGAACAAAGGTTCATATTCTTCTTTTCTTTTCAAATTTAACAGTCATTCTGTTGATTTTTTTCAAACCAGAATTATTGGGTTGTTTCAACTCAAATTTAACTTACGTTACATTTGAAAATTTCATTCAATGTTCCCGCCGAAACTGACAATTTTTCCAGAGAAATCGATAGGAATATTTTTTTTACGCTTGCAATATGATTGGTTTATTTATGCTTGCAACACTCACAAGTTGTTTATGGAGTTCGCTGCCTGTCAAATTTTACCGGTTTTTATTTTTCGCCGTGCGCACTGTTTTCTACAAAGCTCTATAATCTGTAATTTTTAAGCTTATGAATAAAATTAAAAAAAAAAACATTTTTATTTTATCTATTTGGTTAATTTTTTTTACAGCTTGGGCACGCCACACAATCTAGAAATAATGTTTGAGGATTTTTGGCACGCGGACCCAAAAAGGTTCGCCACACCTGCCTTATACTTTATGAGGAGTCGAGTGGAGGGGTATCTTGTCGGTCGCTTGTTAATGACACGTATTACCATTCTTTGGGCTTTTAGAAGAGGTTCGATTGTAGATTGTGTACAACCACCCCAGTAATATATAATAATAATCAATAATATATATAATAATATATAATACCGCGTTGTTTTAATTCGCGCAGTTGAAAAAGACGCCTTTGTCTGAAGAAACGAAGTTAGCAGTTCACAAAGGATTGCTGATAGCTACCCTGATTGATGTGTGGCAATGAGGTGTGTATCTGGCAGAGGAAGGATGAAAGTAGACTAAATGATGTAGAAATGACATCCCTTAGACGTATGTGTGTAACAATGTTGAGATCCGAAAATAATGCAAAGCTGACGTTAGCGAAATGAGCAAGATTAAGAAAGGTATGCTCAGATGGTATGGGCATGTAGAGCAAACGAACTAAGAAAGCAGTGTAAGGTGAATATATAATGCAAATGTGAATGGTAGAAGAAGTAGGGGAAGCACGAGGAAGATGGCATCATCAAGTGAAACACTCGTGAGTACATGAGTCGGGCCATGCCAATAGTATAATATAAGAGTTTGTACAAGACGATGCGAATGAGGCAAGGAGTGTGTGCCAGTACCGAGGCGATCCGTACTCTCTGCACATGGTTAGTTAGTTAGTTAGCGCAGTTGGCAATCTCGCACCATCGAGATAAAACTATAGAACTGTATAAGCTTATACGTACTTGTTAAAAGTAAACCATCTAACTTCTAACCACGAATAATAACGAAGGGAGCGCCGCCTTTGAAATTTGAATGTAATTAACTTTCACAAGTACCGTGTTATTCGGAATCAAAATCCAAACAATGGATTAGCGATAAGTTGAGGCTGTAGTCATTATAAAGCACAATACGCCTTGATTTAGCTGCCGGCGAAGCACTCGGTTGACTAGGCACGATCCCCTATCACTTAGAATCTTCTCACTTCTCCGGCATAGTATATTATTTTAGCTTCCATTCAAAGATTATCAAGTCTTGTATGCGTGACGTCAAAAAATCGAGATTAGGGTAAAAGAGGAAATGATTGCCCGCTTAAGACGACACAAGACTAACAAAACGGGCTTGCTCGAGGTTCACATTTTAATTAATTCCGACGAATTTGTAACGATAATACAATTTTTTTAGAGTATCTAAGATTAATAAAAACAGTACCTTACCATAAAATATTTTATAAATTAGCGGTAAGCAGATTTTATTTTTCTAGACGATGAATTAGTAACTTCCCGAGGGATCCCTCTAGAAATTTCTGAGATTTTAGTAATACGTTCATCAGAAATAATTAACAAAAACCAACGCATAGATCAATTTTCTGAGTCTGCAAGGGTAAATTAGACTGTAGGTCCGTCTATTTTTACACAAATATTGTTTTTACACGACTTCATCGCTTATGTCGTTATGATTTTCACTTTATTTTAGAGATTTACTAGGGCAAATTCATCCGAAGGTCTATCCAATACATCAGGGGCGCGCTTTGCATACTTTTTTTAAATGTATTCTTCAATTACGTCGTTAAAGGTATTCTCAAAATATATTTAGAAACTTCACACCAATAGTTAATAGTCAAATAAAACAATTTTGACACGTTATGCTTTTGAATATTGAGATGAATTATTGTTTTGCGCCCGTACATAATATATATTAATCTGAATAAGTTGTTTTTTTCTACCTATACAGCTCAGATCTTAGAGAACGGCATAAATACACAAAATTTGATCGCAAAACTAATACGTAAAAATACGTTTGCCAAAACTCGCGCGTATGTTTGTATACAAAAATATGTTACCTAGCCAATAGATATTTGAAATAGAGTGTACTCAAAGTTGTAACGGCATAACGCACATGTTGAAGTGAGACGGACATCGGGAGGATTGCTGAAGTCGGTAATTTAAATCAACGCCCGGGGAGTTTGATTGATGATTGAGTTTGATGATCGAAAATTGAAACCGAAAAAAAGACACGGTAATTTCTATGGTTTGAAACGTCATCAAGTTAGCTATCAAATGATAAACTCTGAACTTTGGCAGCTGAGTATTGGATGAGTGGATATGTGTGGTGGTTTTGTTTGACATCTTGAACTTGAAGCACGCCATTGTGTTGTAAAGAGTTGGCATATTTGAATATATTGTTTATCCGATATTAGTGAGAAGTTCGTCAGTTTGTGGCTCTCAGTTCTCAATCGGGAGCAAAAGGTCGAGTAGTTCATTAATAAATTACGTGTTGCCAAAGCTTAATCTTGACATATCGGCAAAATCTTGAATAATCTACATCGCGAACACAAAATAGGACCCGGTGGTTCAAACCAAAAAACAGGTGGGTTATTTTGTACCACTGAGATCTTCCAAAACCGCTACAAGTGGACGAAACCCCTGATCTAAAAATACTTTGCAGAGAGTCAAAAAGTGGTTGACTTTTAAAAGAACCTCCCGAAGTATGCCAGCAAGGATATGGCGGTGGAGGTGTTGGAAAGGCTCATGCATTCAATTTATCAGGTAACAAATTAACATAAACATTCAATGACAATCTTATATCGTGAAAATAATATACAAATCTTTGTGATGTATTAATAATTTCTGGTAATTTCTTGGGAATTGCTGACTACTTGTGAGCACATACTTTGATCAAATCTCACGCCAGGATCTACCATCTTTACAACGATGTATTCAGGGAACGCAAAATAGTTGGTAGAAGAGAAGACTTCTTATTTTACATGTAATCAATCAACAATGTCCACGGCCAAATGCCTGTGTTAAAAAAGTGTTATGAATCGATTAATTTAAACCAAAATACGGGCACAACTAACAAATATATGAATCAACTGCTTTGATGATTTCAGGAAGAGTGGGAATGAGTATTAATATTGATTGAAATAAACTAAAAAATCCAAATTCTGCTGCCGATCTCGAGGATTTTAAAGAAAGTTTTCAGTTCACAGTAAGTGACTTATAGACACGACATTACAAACAAAAATGCAGTAAAACGTTTTTAATCTGTCATTGATTTCATTTCATGATCATTAATATATTTTTTGTTAAAAGAATTTTAGTGTTTCATGCTTAATAAATAATTTCTAGGCAGGGTGGTACGGTCATCCAATTTCCAAGCAGAAGATAGCCCAGCGCAGAGCGTAGCAGGGTTTCAGCTCCTCTCGTCTTCCTGTCTTCAATCCTGAGGAAGTCGAGTGCATCAAGGGGATTTGTTCGTCTTGTTCTTGCCAGAATTGTGCATATTGATTAATTCCGTCGTTCTAATACATTAAAAATTTAACCTATTATATAGCTATAATTTATTGTCTTGCTGAAATAAAAAAAAAAAAAAAAAAAAATATATATATATATATATATATATATTTGTATAAAGCATACTTTGAGCCACATTATATACACTTTTTTTTTAATGCCATTTTGTTTAATCAAACCTTAAAAACTACCCCCTCACAGCTATATACGTCTATGATGTACCGTTTAAAATATATATCGATACATACATCTAGAGCATACTTTGAAGACATATTTTTATTCTGTACAGACGATAGTTTGAAGACAGTCCTCAATGTATGCGTTATATATAATTTCCCGTCGTGGTCTCAAACAATGCTTTTCACAGAGAGGTGTTTCGTGTACATATAGCATACTTTCGACCTATGGTAAGTAGGAAACTTCCATTGGAATAATGTGTAATTATTAATATTCTTGACGCCAGATGGCACAAATAATAATATCAAATATGTAGATATTTACGCGCTGTGAATTTGGTACATTATGATAAAGTAATGTTTCGTCTTCAAGTCAAATCCTTTATGAAACTTATTCGCTGAGTTTTTCGAAAGATAAAAGAGTGAAAAATTTCATCCATCTCGAAAAAAATAATTTTCAATACTTATTGTTAATTTTAGCTTTTTTATGGGTACCAACAAACTTTTACCCATAGATAATAGAAACAAAGCGGATATGGCATGGAAGCGTGCCAACTGTCATCGAGCTTAGACCATACTGCACGGGTTGTACGTTTGGTGACTATGTAGGAGTGTAGATGCAGGGTATTGTTAAGTTATATGATGTTGGCGACACTACACACAAACTATCAACGATTAATGGCCTATCTTCCCTGTTCCGTTACAAATTTTGACTTATCTGTTAGGTAGGTACCTAAATGGCTTTACCCATAGATAATAGAAACAAAGCAGATATGGCATGGAAGCTTGCCAACTGTCATCGAGCTTAGACCGTACTGCACGGGTTGTACGTTTGGTGACTATGTAGGAGTGTAGATGCAGGGCATTGTTAGGTTATATGATGTTGGCGACACTACACACAAACTAACAACGATTAATGGCCTATCTTCCTTGTTCCGTTACACATTTTAACTTTTGTGTTAGGTAGGCACCTAGATGGTTTTATCCATAGATAATAGAAACAAAGCAGATATGGCATGGAAGCTTGCCAACTTTCATCGAGCTTAGACCATACTGCACGGGTTGTACGTTTGGTGACTATGTAGGAGTGTAGATGCAGGGCATTGTTAGGTTATATGATGTTGGCGACACTACACACAAACTAACAACAATCAATGGCCTATCTTCCTTGTTCCGTTACACATTTTAACTTTTGTGTTAGGTAGGCACCTAGATGGTTTTATCCATAGATAATAGAAACAAAGCGGATATGGCATGGAAGTTTGCCAACTGTCATCGAGCTTAGACCATACTGCACGGGTTGTACGTTTGGTGACTATGTAGGAGTGTAGATGCAGGGCATTGTTAGGTTATATGATGTTGGCGACACTACACACAAACTAACAACAATCAATGGCCTATCTTCCTTGTTCCGTTACACATTTTAACTTTTGTGTTAGGTAGGCACCTAGATGGTTTTATCCATAGATAATAGAAACAAAGCGGATATGGCATGGAAGTTTGCCAACTGTCATCGAGCTTAGACCATACTGCACGGGTTGTACGTTTGGTGACTATGTAGGAGTGTAGATGCAGGGCATTGTTAGGTTATATGATGTTGGCGACACTACACACAAACTAACAACGATTAATGGCCTATCTTCCTTGTTCCGTTACACATTTTAACTTTTGTGTTAGGTAGGCACCTAGATGGTTTTATCCATAGATAATAGAAACAAAGCAGATATGGCATGGAAGCTTGCCAACTTTCATCGAGCTTAGACCATACTGCACGGGTTGTACGTTTGGTGACTATGTAGGAGTGTAGATGCAGGGCATTGTTAGGTTATATGATGTTGGCGACACTACACACAAACTAACAACAATCAATGGCCTATCTTCCTTGTTCCGTTACACATTTTAACTTTTGTGTTAGGTAGGCACCTAGATGGTTTTATCCATAGATAATAGAAACAAAGCGGATATGGCATGGAAGTTTGCCAACTGTCATCGAGCTTAGACCATACTGCACGGGTTGTACGTTTGGTGACTATGTAGGAGTGTAGATGCAGGGCATTGTTAGGTTATATGATGTTGGCGACACTACACACAAACTAACAACAATCAATGGCCTATCTTCCTTGTTCCGTTACACATTTTAACTTTTGTGTTAGGTAGGCACCTAGATGGTTTTATCCATAGATAATAGAAACAAAGCGGATATGGCATGGAAGTTTGCCAACTGTCATCGAGCTTAGACCATACTGCACGGGTTGTACGTTTGGTGACTATGTAGGAGTGTAGATGCAGGGCATTGTTAGGTTATATGATGTTGGCGACACTACACACAAACTAACAACGATTAATGGCCTATCTTCCTTGTTCCGTTACACAATTTAACTTTTGTGTTAGGTAGGCACCTAGATGGTTTTACCCATAGATAAAAGTAACAAAGCAGATATGGCATTGTATTTTTTCACAATTTATCTTTAAAAATAATAAAAGGTATATTTGCGATACGTTCCAGATTGGAGGGTACTCTCAGTATTGCCCTGGTGTAATACCATCATTCAGAATTGAAAATTTGATTGAAATGGATTTAGCCGTGTTTGGTGACTAGGTACTTCCCCACCTTTCTCTTCCACATCTCCTTCCTCTCTCCAATACTTTTAGCTTATCAACAAGCAATTTCGAGCTACCGGCATCTGTTTTTCCTCCATCCTATAATCCGAGCCTCTTCAAGGCCCGCAATAACAAATCCCTTCCTGCAGCCCCTACCTTATTCCGCCTCACAACGCCGCCCAACCGGGTGGTGACATAGTTCCCCTGTCTGTACACTGCACAGGCAGGGACGCTCTTGTGAGGTGTTACATATATGTATATAAAAACATACCCCAATTATTGTGGATGCCCTCACTGCAATCTCACTGGCTCCAGGCGGTTGGGAGCACTCGGGACTCTTGTGATGTATTCACATAAATTACTATTATACCATCGTTCTACCATAGCGACCATCTGTAAATGTATCTTTACTACGAATCATTTATGTAAGTATCTCTATTATTCGACTCGGTTTACAAGGTGAACACCAATAAATATGCTTTTGATAAAGTTTTTCCCATCCTTTTGCTTGAGTGGAATTAACATATATTTGTTCAATTACTTTGTATCATTGTATAATTTTAAAATATAATTGTAAAATACTAAAAACTGTATTTTATCATAAGAACGCACATGAGTAACTAGGTACTTAAAAACACACAGAATTAATACTTCGGCACCTTGTCGTTTCGTTTTTAACACTGGTTCTTGAGTTCAACAGCTCGGCTGTGGAACGATTTTATCAAATCAAATTTACTTGCGCACGCCGGAATTCGAATCCGCGACCTCAAAATGCGTAGCCAAGGATCGTAATCTCAACCTCATACTATTAACAACTATTTTGTAGTTTTTAAAATATTGCATTATTAATTTAACATGGCGATACTGAAAGTACCTATTTTCATTCTTCAACATGCCGCAAATATACGATATAGTTATTAACGTATTATTTTAAACTAATAAATATTGTGAAATTATACAAATTTATCAATTAAAATTCACATTCGCACGCCGTAATTTGAACCCGCGACCTCCGAATTCATAGCCAAGGATTGTTATCTCAATCTCAAAGTAGAAACTGGTAACAGTCATTTTTGTATTTTCTGTTTCGTTCGGGCTTTAATAATAGACATTTGTTTCAAAAAATTGCCGCAAAAGAAACCCAAATTAGATAATTATTGTAAATATTACTTTTTGAATAATAATATGATAGTAGGTATATGAGGCTGGCTGGGCACTACATGGGCCGATGCGCGACGACCGGATGTGCAGATGTTTTTTTTACTGTTTTTTTCGTTGTTGACATTTTTTGTATACAATTATTATTAGTTCTCAAACTGTGAAGATATGTTCGTGTGTTTTTTTTAAATATTATTTTTTTATACTTTTAAATACACCTTCTTGAATTTCACATGCGTTTTCTTAAATGAATGTATGAATGAAGTGGAAATTCACCCATTTTCCAACATCCAATAAAGCTGAAATTTGGCAGATAGACTCGTTGTTGATTACAATGAACGGGCGGCAATCACGTGAATACACGCGGACATATTTGCATTTCTCTGAAATTGAATGACATTACAGCAGTTAATATAAAAAATAAATGCCGGTCATACCAAATCGGGATTTAGTTCATTTAGTTGGCGCGGTTGATTCCAGTCCTTGGAGAGGAAGATTCAATCCTTAATCAAACCAAAAAATATATTTTCAAATACATCTTTTGATAAATACAGATGTTTCATATATTTAGTAGACGAACTTTTTACGGGTTGATTTTGAATTATTGTTGCTTACTACGGGGGTAGTGGGAGAATATAAAACATTGTCAGGTTATTCGTATTTGGTGTTCGTCTTTCTTTTAAATTAAACATAAATAAATAAAATTGTAACCGTTGTATAGTTCAAAAAGATAAGAGATTATTTCAAAAATTTAGAAAACATAATATATATCCGAAGATAAGATAAAAAAGAGCTATTATAAGATTGATGCCAATTGCGGTATTTTCGTTCCTTTCCCTAATTCGTGGTTCGACTCGATAAAACTTTGCCTGTTTATACGCACCCTTTTACTATACATTGTAAAATATAATAAATGTTGGTTTTCCGTATTAAAATAAATTACAAAAATTTAATTTTATAAAAAAAAAAATATTAATCAGTAATCCTTAAAGTTGGAGAATTATCGGCAGTTAAAAGTAGACGCGTTCTCGACCGCGAGTTGTCAAAAACCACCGGTAGTTAAAAAGTCCACCTATTAAAAAGAGTTAGTTTCAGTTAGTGTTCGACGGGAGATCCCGCCTGGCGCTTTTTACTTATTGCAGATGAGTACTCCATTATTTTAAAATGACTTGCCCCGCGCAGACTAGACAAACCATACGCATGGAAACAGAAGCTCGTATGTCACTATATCAAAAAAATACGGAAGAGGTAAGAACGAAAATATTTTTAGCGTCCATTCCAGGCAATTTTTTGAAGAATCAACTATACTTTCCAGAACCGAAAAGCACCTTGCTTGGAAACATAAGCAATGTATAAAATGTTTAGTATTTATATTTTGATGTTTTGCTTTTCTATTGCTAAACTAACTTACCAACCATCTCGCCGTTTCACCGCAGGGGTAGGCAGAGAGGACGGACCGCAAAACAACTCGGTCTTGGCACACACTTCTTGCCTCATTCACATTCACACATACTCTTCTATTATTCTGAATCTTTACATGGCCCGACTCTAGTATCTGATTCACTCGATCGTGCCACATCTTCCTCCGGCGTCCCCGACTTCTGCTACCATTCACATTTGTATCATATATTCTCCTTACACTCCTATCTTCGCTCATTCGCTCTAATGCCCAAACCATCTAAGCGTCCATTTCTTGATTTTACTCATTACACTAACATCAGCTTTACACTATTTGCGGATCTCCACATTTCTCACACGAGTATTCATGGTTTTACCACACAAACTGATTTCTGTTGCAGCAGCATTAGCTTCCAAGCATTTTTTTAAATTTATCTTTTGCAGTAATTACCACTTACTTCTGTAAACTGCAGATCGAAACATTTTTTATTGGTGTAATTTAAATAATTTTTTCATTAATTTTTAGCGTTTTTCAAATTCTTGAAATGACCTGCCATTTAATCTATTTTTTATTTATGTTAATATTAACCCGCATAAGAGCCCCAACTGCTCCAAACCATCTGTAGCCAGTGAGACTATGAAATCCCCAATTGGGGTATGTTGCGAAGCTGATAATAGTGGGGAGGGTAACCAAACACAGTTAAAGCCATTTCAAGCCACGTTTCAAGACTGGTGGTCTTACACAAGGGTGATACTGAGAGTATTTTCCACTCTGGAAAGTTCAGAAGCCATCTGGTTTGAAAAAGATAATAAAAGTACTAGAAGAGGCTACCAATAAATAATACTGTAAGTGCCATTGAGGTGATTGAATCACAGAGCGGCTCTGTATTCACTGGCGAATTGTAATAATTACAACTAAATAATGAGTTTGTAGTGTTATATTTTGAATTATGATGTCACATCACAAAGTATCTGCTTCCTATTCAAATATTTTCATTAATTACTCTTTGTAAACCTACTTATACAAAATTTGATATTTTTTATTTATTTAAAATGAGATAAAAATTATTTTCTTGTCTGTCAAATCATTTTTATTTTATTTTATTTGCGTGTTAACAATAATAAAACTAACCATAAAAATGAAGACATGAAAGTATAGGCCAGTAATTTTCAAAATAAAATCACTGTGCGCCCGTGAGCGCATTCTGTAGCAAAAAATAATCACGCGTATTTTGCGTGTCAGTTGGTTTCACAAAAAAATTATCACGTCTTCGGCGCGTGATCGCTACGGCTGGCTGTAAGTACCTATCTACATGTACCTACATATTTGGTTGAGACATGTAGTTACAAGTTCATGCTAAACAAATTCGGGAACGGACATTTTTACCAAATTATAGAAATGATAATATTATATTACCATAAGTAGGTACCTATTGATAGGTGCATATTATCTCATGGTCCGATGGTTTCATGATTTAGATTATATATTTTACGACAATTTTTAGGAATGTAGTTATGTTACAAACGTTTACTAGTACCTGGTACGGGGAGGGGAAGGGGATGAGAAAGAGGAAGGTAAAGAAGTACCTGACTATTCAGATCTAGCACTATTATATTTTTAATTATAATGTCAAAACACAAAGTATCTGCTTCTTATTAAAATAGATCTATCTATATATGTAATAATTACCCTTTAGGTCTGAGTCCCACCCAGGCTTAGTGAATTCAATTCCTCGGCTGGCTAAGTCCTCCATCATGACACAAGCAACATTTTCCGCTTACTCTGATAGTAGTGGGATATATTTAAAGATTGTCAGGTTATTGGTCACCTGGGTATGTTTGTCTCTGTTTAAAAAAAATATTACGTGGGCCCCACTGTTGTACAAATCGCTAGCCAAATAGCCAAGAGCCTTAAAATAATTGAAAAGACCTTTTACCGGTATTACAATGAAAGATGCTCTGAAGAACCAGCATCATTGATCTCTTCGGTACCTACGACTGGTTCTTGAGTTCAACAGCTCGGCTGTGGGACGATTTGCCGGCCTCTGTGTTTCCTCCCTCCTACAACATGGGTCTCTTCCAGTGCCTTGTTCAATCCTTCCTCTCATCCAAAAGACCCTTCATACAGTATCCCTAAAGATGTCATAAACCATGAGAGAAAATATTTTCCTCGGGGCCTCCTATGTGATATTAATGTTAAAAATAAGTCTGAGCGGAGCGCATTATAGTAATAAAATATGGATCATTTTATTTATATTGCGCTGTTTTTGTGAAAGATAGGCGGTATTCAAAAAAATCACTCAAGAGTCTGCTCCTAACCGCCTGGCGACACTGAAAGTACACATTTACAAATGTTCCGAAAGAGCCTGTGCAAAGTGAAAGTGCCGGAAATATATTATAGTATATGTACCAACGTATTAAGTCAACTTAATAAACTGTTAATTACACCTATTTACCAAATATTTTTTTCTTGCGCACGCCGTAATTTGAACCCGCGACCTCCGAATTCGTAGCCAAGGATCGTAATCTCAATCTCAACGGCGAAACAATGAACAATTATTTTGTAGTTTTTTAAAATATTGCATTATTCACGTAACATGGCGATACTGAAAGTACCTATCTACCATTCTTGAACTTGCCACAAATATACCATATAGGTACGAAGGAATTATTTAAAACTAATAAGTATTGTGAAATTGTACAAATTTATCAAATAAAATTTACTTGCGCACGCAGTAATTTGAACCCGCGACTTCCGAATTCGTAGCCAAGGATCGTAATCTCAATCTCAACGGCGAAAAAATTAACAACTATTTTGTAGTTATTTAAAATATTGCATTATTCACGTAACATTATGATACTGAAAGTACCTATCTACCATTCATGAACGTGCCGCAAATATACCATATAGGTACTAACGAATTATTTAAAACTAATAAATATTGTGAAATTATAGAAATTTATCAAATAAAATTTACTTGCGCACGCCCAATTTGAACCCGCGACCTCCTAATTCGTAGTCAAGGATCGTAATCTCAATCTCAGCGGCGAAAAAAGTTATTTAAAATATTGCATTTTTCACGTAACATGGCGATACTGAAAGTACCTATCTACCATTCTTGAACTTGCCGCAAATATACCATATAGGTAGGTACTAACGAATTATTTAAAACTAATAAATATTGTGAAATTATAGAAATTTATCAAATAAAATTTACTTGCGCACGCCCTAATTTGAACCCGCGACCTCCTAATTCGTAGTCAAGGATCGTAATCTCAATCTCAACGGCGAAACAATGAACAATTATTTTGTAGTTTTTTTAAATATTGCATTATTCACGTAACATGGCGATACTGAAAGTACCTATCTACCATTCTTGAACTTGCCGCAAATATACCATATAGGTAGGTACTAACGAATTATTCAAAACTAATAAATATTGTGAAATTATAGAAATTTATCAAATAAAATTTACTTGCGCACGCCCTAATTTGAACCCGCGACCTCCGAATTCGTAGCCAAGGATCGTAATCTCAATCTCAACGGCGAAACAATGAACAACTATTTTGTAGTTATTTAAAATATTGCATTATTCACGTAACATGGCGATACTGAAAGTACCTATCTACCATTCTTGAACTTGCCGCAAATATACCATATAGGCACTAACGTATTATTTAAACAAATAAATATTGTGAAATTATGCAAATTGCACGCCGTAATTTGAACCCGCGATTTCTGAATTCTTTTTTTATAGTTATATTATTATTGCATTATTCACGTTACATGAGAGTAGGAAGTATGTACTTCTCATTATTATTTTACATACATTTATACTTTTGAATAGGTAACAAGAAAAAAAACCATAAAAATAAAAAGTATAAAACTCAGTATGGGTAGTGAAGCCCACATTGTCAAAGTATGAAAATAAATTTATTTTGAAAATACATGTATCTGTAATATGATTAAAAATTATGAAAGTATTTTTTTGTAATGTTTACACAAACGTTATACGTGTAATTATTTTATTAGATTATTTTAAAATCAGTTTTTAATACACCATCATATTATGTACGAGCATATATTATAAGCATGTTAATTTTATTACTATCTAATGAGAAAAAATAATACTAACAATTAAATAAAAAAAATATTTGCGGACACCGGGTTTAAAAATACGACATTCTCTGACAAAAGCAAGCGAAAAAGAATACAAACATAAATTAGGTAAATAGGTACCGAGCCTTTGCTAATTCGAAAATTCACAATAGAAAATTTCAAAAATCTGAGAACGATACGATAGTGGCATCTATGGATATTTTAGTAATGTATGGCTCAAAGCATGCCTTCTGCATAATTTTAAAATTGGCTTCAATCTATGCGTTGCGTATATAATGCAAAGTGTTAGTTTGGGGACAGATACTTTGGGCCTGTCCCCAAACTATACAAATGTCCCCGAAGTATGGGCGCGCTCGAAAAACTGTCCTCATTCTATGCTTCCCACATATATATATATATATATATATATATATATATATATATATATATATATATATATATGTAGAATAATGTTCTCGGTTTACCCGCGTAAAGTAGTCCTTAAAAGGACTTTTTAATTTCTGACGTTTCGGACAGATCTCACTGTCCATCTTCAGAGGCCTTATGTCCTGAATTTCGTCTCAAACTGAACGCTTTCGCGTGTCTGTGAAGGTTTCAGAGGAGCGCTCTCTGAAACCTTCACTATGGCGTCGGTACGTAGATGATACCTTCATTATTTGGCAACACGGAATTAAAGAATTAAATAACTTTCTTATTCATTTGAACAGTATCCACGAAGATATTAAATTTACCATGGAAATCGAAGAAAACGGTTGTCTCCCATTTCTCGATATTTTAGTTAAAAAGAAAAATAACGGCAGCCTTGGCCATACCGTATATCGTAAACCGACACATACAAACAGATACTTAAACGCTTACTCAAATCACAATCCATCTCAATTATCATAAGTTATAAATACCTTAGTTACCCGATCACAACGACTAGCGGACAAAGATCATATTCACGAAGAACTAGATCTTCTTAGCAGCGCTCTTCAAGCAAATGGCTTCTCCAAATATTTAATAGACAAATCCATAAATAGACGCAAAAAACTGATCCTGAAACGGAAGAAGAACCCCCCCTTTCTATAGCGATTCTCCCATACATCAAAGGCTCAACAGATAAAATTAGTCGTATCCTCAAAAGCAATAAAATCAAAACAATTTATAAATCGGAAAATAAAATCTCATCTCTATTAAGAAGTCCGAAAGACCACATTCCACTTGAGTCTCATGGTATTTATAAAATACCTTGTGGGGAATGTGAAAAGGTGTATATTGGACGATGTAACAGAAAAATATCATGTAGAATTGCAGAACACAAGGTAGATGTCACTAATAAACGCTTAACTTCATCCATAGTACAACTTGTCCTTAATGAAGGTCATAAAATGGACTTTAATAATACCACAACAATAGCTAGCATATACAATGAGCCAAAAAGAATTTACCGCGAAGCAATTGAAATTCATAAACATAAAAATAATATGAATACCAGAAATGACTCAATTAGAATTCCCAACACCTGGAAAGTTATAATTGACCAAAATAACCCAAAACCGACATTTGCAAAATTCTCAGAAACACTTCCAACAAGTTCAAAGCAACCCAATCAGGTCGCTACACACATACTGCTTGATATTGCCAACCCCGCCCCCACCCCCTCTACCGTCAAATCACTATCAACACGCATACTTCGTCCTAGACATAAGAATTGATAAGCACCCACTTGTATCTTGACTTCCGGACCGAACAGACACGCGAAAGCGTTCAGTTTGAGACGAAATTCAGGAAATAAGGCCTCTGAAGATGGACACGCGCCTTTTTTGAGTTTCCTCTTTTTTGAGTTTCCTCTTTTTTGAGTTTCCTCTTTTTTTGAGTTTCGTCGATGGTGTGCGTGACGTTTTACACGCATACTAAATATTGGCATATATGTGACTCCATACAAAAAGCACGGAGTAATCAAATCAAATCAAAGTTATTTATTGTAAAATAAAAATTACAAAAGGTGTAGCTTATGGGTAGACCCCATTTCTTCCAGCTAACCACATTTATTTAATTACAATGTTTATATAATATTATTTGTTTTATTATAATAATTACAATGTTTATACAGATAAAATAACAATAAACCAATGAAAAAAAATACAAATATATATACCAATAAAAATAGGCATTTCATTTACGTGAGGTATTCACTCAACGTGTAGTGACATTTATTAACAAGGAAAGTGTTTAGTAACGATTTAAATTTGTGTGTATCTTGTATTTGTTTAATGTTATGTGGAAGGTTGTTATATACTTTAATGGCCATGTAGTATGGTCCTTTTTGGAATATTGTTTTGTTTGCTTTTGGTATTAATAAGTTTTCTGTGAGCCTAGTAGCGTATTTATGTGTTGAGTTTTTTATTGGGAACTTGTCCGTAGATGATCGCACTAACAAGCATAACTCCATTATATATATGTCTGTGACTGTCAGAATTTTCAGATTTTTAAACATAGGTCTACATGAATCTAAACGATCAGAGTTTGTAATTTTTCTTATGCATCTCTTTTGTATGATGAAAACATCTTTAGCGTTTACCGAGTTTCCCCAAAAAATAATACCGTATTTTATTATTGAATATACATAACCATAGTATACGGCTATTACTGATTCGGTGTTTAATATTTTTCTCAAGGTACCCAGAACATAAGAAAAACTACTGATTTTTGCTACAATTTTTGAGACATGTTCTTTCCAGTTTATGTTTAATCAATCTGGTGAGTGGTTTATTATTGAGACCTATGGTGCCCTTGCTGGCGTTATTAAGACCCTTTTGCACGACGTACGTGGCTACGCTACGATTGAGAAGAAGAGATACGAAAGTCCGTATTACATGGTTCCCGATACATTATATATTTTTTATAAGCGATCTGTATTTTTTCTAATGAAAAGTTTCAAGTTTTATGAGAGGTTTCTGTAAATACTTTCTGCCACTATCCATTTAGCAATCCTTCAACGCCATATGGTTTTTAAGCGTTGGCATTTCCATTTTTATCGTGTAAAATTCGTGAAATATTAAACGTACCAATCGTCAAAAAACCTTTTCTTATGTGGAAGTTTTCTCCTTCAAAATAATGCACCATCTCTCATAGTTTTTTTATGTCTTTCATTCACGTAAAATCTTAGAGACGCAGTAGTCTCACTTGCTGAATAAAGAACGTTGTAGTCCAAATTATATTTTTTGGTCATTTCAATTTGAAGTGTTGGCGATAAGCCATTTTCTATATAAACAGAACGGTCGGAAAGAATAGTGGTTAAATTGACAATTCAATTTACCTTATGAAAAGGGCTTTATTTATTCACCAAAATTAAATATTCACCACCAAGCGATGTAGGTACATACCTACATACAAACTGACGATCCATGTCTTTTCTCAGTTTATTGCTTGCAAGTCAAAAGTAACACATATTAATTTATTTCTATGCAGCACATTTATCCAAATCAATTAAGTGGTGATAATTGCTAGATGTAAAAGCGATGTCTCATGTGTCTCATGTAACAATAATATTATTATGAAACGATGTATACGACACGAAGTGAAGGGTGGAAAAAGTCGGAGACGCCCGAAGAAGACATGGCACGATCAGGTGAACCAAATATTTGAGTCGGGTCACGTCAGGAGTGGGACGTATGACACGATGTATGAATGTGAATAAAGCAAGATGTGCATGCCGCAACAGAGTCGAGTGGCGATCTGTCCTCTCTGCCTGCCTCTGCGGGAAAACGGCGTGACGGTTAGTTGGTTACTAGTGAATACCAATCAAGAGTCCTAACTGCTCCCAACCGTCTATGACTTCGATTCATAAGAGCCTTGCGTTGGGTAATATTTGAACATTTATAAAAAAGAAATCGAATATTTTACCAGAATCACAATTTCATTTCATGTGGAATTTTGACATTTTTACTTCAAACATATTTAACTACTTTAACATACTTTACGAATGTGCTGAAAGCGTGCTCGGCGAAAGTATATCGGGACCACGAGCGTGTCTCGTTCTAATCTACCAATAAGCCTAGAGTACATATTTATATTGCAGGGTGTGTGTTTCAGCTAGCAGCATCAATAACACCTATTAAATGGAATGAAAAATAAATATTTTGCTAATGTACTTACTTGATTATAATAAGTGATGTAAGAATGAATTACGTATTTGCGCTAATCTAATTTTTAGTATTATTTTTCAGTACTCAAATAAATTAAAAAATATCTGCTGTTTTCGAGTGTGGCATGCAAAGAAATTGTATGAGAATTGTCGCTCCACCTTAAAATTACAACTTTATTTTAGGGCAGGGATTCCCAACCTTTTTGTACTCTAGAGCGCATTCTAAAATATCGGTACGGTGGCGGGCACCACCTATTTTTAATCGACAAACTCGGGGCAACAATCGCAATCAAAATGACAGCAACGCGGTTCCAGGCGGAGAATGCTATTTGCACATCACTCCTTGTACACGACGAAAACCCGATTATCACCCGATGTGAGCCGATGATCGCCGAACCGATCGGAACGGTACGAGCACGTGACTCCTGTCAGTTTGGTTGTCGGGACCATGCTTATTGCTTTCACTGACAGACAGAGCTGGCAGAGTCATGTGCCATATATTTTGGCGCCTTCGGCGTTCATCGGCTCAGTTCGTGGCGTTCGTCTACTTCGGGTTTTCTGCGTATACAAGGAGTGATGTGCAAATAGAACTCTCCGTTCCAGCCTAGCGTGAAGAGTGCAGTCTGGCTCGCCGCTAGACAGGTTGCGACAAGTACTGTCAGCAAATATATACAATATCGCAAACATACGAACGTATTTAATAAACCCAGGTATTCAAAAGAATTAAAAATCTAACAAATAAATAAAAATAATTCACATTTTTTATTAATGTTTACGAGAAAATTATTTCACTGTCGAATAGTGGCGGGCACATACGAATCGTTCCGCGGGCGCCATGGTGCCCGCGGTCACGGGTTTGGGAACCCCTGTTTTAGGGTATTGTCTAGTGTTAATTTTATCTTTGAATGGGTGTACATAGGTTTGTTCCTGCCGACTATATTACAACACAATAAATAGTGGTTTAATATTTAATTCATTACTTATAAAATCTTTTCTTCGATTGTACTACAACGTGACTGAATAATATTAAAAAATTAACAACAAAATAAAGCTAAATGCATGGTGACTACAAATTTGATTATAGTGATTCTAACGATAATGATAGTGATTTGATTAATATAAGAAGTACCTGCAAAATTGAAAAAACATCGACGAGCTTTAAAAAAATTTGATTTTGAATTTTCAATCACTTGAAATGACAGCTTGTTGATTTGGTTTTTGCCCGATAATGATTTGATTTGTGCACATCTCAAAAACACAGGATAGCATTTTTCCGCAAAAAAGCCTAGATTGAGGTGTTTGTGATAACTGGCGAAAGAGTGTTTTAGGAAATTGTGTGCGAAACTAAACGTTGTAAATTTCAAGTGTGTCCAATGGACAAAGTTCAGTAAAACCATGCGCATTGTCTTGGTAACCCATCTTTCCTTTTAATTCATCTAAGGTTCCATCTGAATAATTTTACTAGCGATTTTGAATAATGTACAATATATTTCGTGCGCCTTCCTAATAAGAAAGAAATACATTCCTTTAATATCGCCAGAGATGTCAGATTTTAAAATATTAGTTTTTTTTCATGTGAATTTCCCGAAGCCAATGGGACTGGCAAAGGGAATTTATGAAATTTCTTATCACAATCTTTGAGCTAAAAATACGCTGCGTGCATAAATGACTTTAATTACTTCTAAGGGTAGAAAGAAGGTCTACTTTAGGGCTATAAGTCAGGTTTCACTATGAAAGTCTTAAATCAACAATATTGGTGATGGCGAGCGTTACTCTTATTAATTTGACAGTTTCCATCGGCAACAATAATACCTTTATTATTCAACGCGATGACTCCCTAGATAAGCTTGTCTGCATATTAAATGGTAACTAGGCCCTGCGGGCGGCACTTGGTTGGTCTGTGCCCAGCTTAAGTGATACTAACAACAGTTACATTTAATAGATAGATATTAGGTCATTCACAGAGAGAGGGTGAGTATATATTGTTAAAACACGGAACAGGAAGGAGTTAATGAATAATAACATGCTCAATTTAGGCATAATAAGAATGACAGTTGTTTGAATAAATGAAATTTTACGTATTTGTGATGGATTATTTCAAATGAAACACTATTATTGACTACATGTCTACAACTGATATTAACTGTTATGGTACCTAATATAATTTGCTCATAGGAGACTTGCAGTGCTTAAATATGTGTTACAACCGTCAATGTCTATAAGTTGAATCAATATCGTATAGTTTGTCACAACAATTAAAGATAGTTACAACAAAATTGACTGAAATAATAGATTATTACATATTGATTAATTGTACCCGTGTTTATGGATAAAAGGAGGGTAATGATTAGTAGTCGGTTTAATTAAAAGGTGTTAATTTTACTCCAACTGGTGGTAATTCTTTACCTAAAACTGTTACTGTATCTAATAAAGTTTAAAGTTAGATTATATATACACCTTCATCAGGAGAGTAAAAATCTATATATGAAGGTAGATTATTACAATATAGCACCCCTGAGGTGATATAATCACAAAAGCGGCGCTATGCAAATTGTCCAATTAATAAATAAATAAAATGTTTACATTTTATTATGTACGTATGCATTGATATACAATGGAAATAGATAAAATAATGTTATCCGATTAAACTTTATTTTATTAAAAAACAAATAACTTTTTTAACTTCACTTAATTACAACCAATACATGTTTCATGAACGAAGTATACACCGAAGTCAAAAATTAAATATAGATTACAATTGGAAAAAAGAAGTGGAAGGAGGGGGGAGGGGTAAGAGTAGGCTGGGTTTATAAGAATTAGGAATTACAATATGAAAGACCAGTTAAGTGGGAAAATATTTAAAAGAGAGTTTAGAAAAAAAAATCTTGTTAATTACATCTACTTTTATAAACATGTTCTCTTATTTCTAAAATTTCGAAATTATTTATTTGTGATGCTTTATATCCTGTGAGAAGTATTTTAAGACCTGAAAAAAAAATTGCATATAACCATAAAACAATATATTTATAAGACAAATAACATTTAATAACGGTTATTCTAATAAATTGATAGTTGAAATACTAAATAAAAAAATTAAACATATTCTCTTCAAACGGTATTTTTACCCTATTTCTTAAGACATAAATAAACAATAGCGTAGAATTCTGTTTGTGGATAACGACACTTCTAAAATTATATATATATATAAACATTCCTGGTACTATTCAACCGGTGTTTTACACTAATAACAGAATGAATAAATATATTCTTAATAATAAAGATGGCGAAAATCAAACAAAAAAATCAGGAGTTTATAAACTCAATTGGGCTGGATTGTAATTTATTTTACAAAGGTAGAACCAATAGAAACTTTGAAGTCAGAACTAAAAAACATCTCAGGGTTCTAAATGGAAATAGTGAATCTGAGTTTGCAAATAATCTTTTGAATCACACTTTCGATAAAAATTCAGGTCTTAAAATACTTCACTCAGGATTAAAGCATCGCAAATAAATAATTTTGAAATTTTAGAAATTAGAAAACATGTCAATATAAAATCAGATATAATTAATAAGCAAAAAAAAAATATAAATAATAATGAAAAATGCCATTGCAAAGTTGAAATAAACTTCCAGAAGAAATCTTATTATTAAACGCTTGATGTTCAAGTAATTTTGCATATTTAAATATACGCGCCAGTCATTTGGTTCGTTAATACACCGCCAGAGGTGCGCTCTGTCGTATCGGGTATCGGCCATATTGAATTAACGCGTGCTTTTTTCGTCAAACGTCAAACGTAATCACGTAATTGTGGATAATTTTCACTGTAATGTAATTAATCCAATGGATTATGAACTTTCTAAGACATATTTTCTTCGATATTATCCAAAAATTGTATGAGCAGAAACGATATTTTTTAAGAAATATCGTATTACATGTGGCGATTCTATTTCAGTATGAAATCGTGTCTTAATTTTTAATGTCTTTTTAAACACAATTTGAATTCGACCAATCACAGGGCCTACATCGTCCAGACGCTGGGACATTAATACTATCAGAATACTTATTTTTTCCCCTCTGTGAAAATAATTTGATAATGGTGAGATGTAATGACTTTCTCCCCTCCTTCCAATTTTAATCCACTTTTTTGCAATGAATATCCACAACGCATGACAACCAGTTTTATGCTTTGAAGCTGCCAAAGTAAAATCTATTTCCTTGCGATGGGTTGATTATATTGATAGATCCTTTCATGTCACAGCCTCCACAACAAAGGAGTAAGGTTTGAATAAAAGCAACCTTCGAAAGAGGCCGTACGATATACAGCAGTAAGAATAATAGGACCGGCCGTGCCCTTTGAATCATGTTACAAGGGTTAAGAAACTACGCCAGTAGTAACTTAGATACCGATGTTAACTTTACCCTATTCCTATTATTGGGATATTTCAATAAATTCAAAATTTACCCATAAAGTGGGAAAACGAAAATTAAAACCAATTTTTAATAACTTACAAACTGTCACAACGTCGTGTAACATTTCGAATCGAGCCGATAATAATAACACTCCTTTTGTAGATGGCGATAAGGTATTAATTACCGCCCACCATTTGATTTACGCAAGAAAAAACATCGCCAAAAAGCGTGTTTTATTTTATTTTAAGTTCGGGCACAAATCCAAATCCCGCATCTAAATGAAAAGACGATTCTTATGCAAGTCGGATGAAAAAACCGTTATTTTTTACCATGCTGCTTCTAAAACGAGACATTACATACTACGTGGCAAAATTATTTATGTATGTGGTAGATGCGATTTACAGTAGTATGAGTGAACATTATTGGATATACTTGTGAGTGAGCGCGGTTTCATGTTAATAATGGCTCGTGGCTCATCTCCCTGTTTGTATTATATACGGGTTGAAACTAAAGTTGGTAACCAAAACCCCACTCTATTTGCATAAACAAGAATAAATTAGTGATGTTTGTTTAGCGATTAGTTTCACCATAGTCCCATCAATCATGGGACCTTCTGCATGATTGTCTCCGTGCCTCATCAGGAATGTAAAATGAGCCCCCCTTAACCACAGCTGGTGACGAAGACGGATTTAATAGACGGATAAGGAATGATCCAGGCACACTTTGACAGATGTTTGAAAACTTTTCGGAAAATTTAGTTATGTAGTGTTTGAGTTAGTTTTTTTTCACAACACAATACCACAAACACCAAAATGTCTGAAATTTTTAAATGTAAAAAATAATTGTAACCCATAATATTATTTTATTGTTTTGTGTGTAGTTGTGATTTGAGAACAAAATACTTAACGAAACAGAATAATGGATATATTTTATTTCATTAACTTTCGAAAATACAGTTTTTTACTATTGTTAAATTGATTGATATCAGATTGTCAACGGGATATTTTAACAATTACTTTTTAAATACATGTACAATTTTAACAAGTACATACAAATTCTTTCACATAACCATTTTTTTAACATACATTTCCTTCTGTGAGTCAATTCACAGATTTTTATTGAGTTTGGTAACATGTTGTAAATTATTGGAACGAGGTATTCTAGAGTTCTTTGACCGTATTTATTCAGGTATCTGGGAACTACAAGTCCATCGTTTGCAATTCCTCATGTATTACGAACATGTGTCACTATTTTATTATGTTCAGATTGAGATGTATGCTGAATCGCAATTTTAAGCCACAATATAGCACGAACAGATAATAAATTTACAGAATTGTATAGTAATGACTTTGGTACATCATGTTTTGGTACATCATCTTTATTCGTATTTAGTTTTGTTAAATAATAATTTTACCAAAGAATATTGTACATTTTGGACTGAAAGAAGATTTGTTTTTGTTGAATGTCCCCATGAAGTTATTCCATATCAAAAACAAAAAAAATCAAAAGGTGTAACAAATATATGGTAGGTTTATGGGCTAGTTTATTTGTTTGTCTCTAAAATTATAAATTAAATTTTCATGATTTAACTGTGAGTCTTTTGATTAAAAAATAATTATTCAGTATTTTAGCCTCAAAACTGAATTAAAGTTTTGCATGAAATTGCCACGTAGCCGTTCCTCTTAAGTAGCACCGGTTGTGGCTCCGGGACCTTTCTTATTGTATTCACCGCTGGGCCACAAGAGTCTCAGTACCTTCCTACATGTGATCTCTGTCTTAGATCGCGTGGGAATAGATAATAGATAGACAACTCGCAAATAATTCTATCGAGAATCATTTGAGTTAGTTTTGAACATCACATTAGGGTTAAATGCGAATAAGTTCCATTCGCCCTTATGAGAGGCAAATTAACGCACCGAGGAAGGAGAAGTTTTGATAATATTGTAAGCCCACGGCCAATCACCGTCCTCATCATGCACCCCCAAAAATTTCGCGCCCTAGGCATCAGCCTAGTGGCCCTAAGAGTAAATCTGGCCCTGGTATTTACAGCCAGTAGCGTTACCTACGTCATAGCCATATTCGAATCGTTTAAGAATTAGCGATTTTAGATCGTTTTGAAAATCAATTAAAATTAATGAAAATCAACGATTTAAAAAAAAATCAACAAGAATGTTTTTCTTTAAATTGTAAACATTTTTTTTTAAATTCACCATTTTTTCGCGGTTTATTTTTGAACGGATTTGGGTTGGGCACCCCTGCACCATGTTCTCAGCACAATTTAATGCAGATGACGGGTGAAAGTCGAGCTCCAGTCTAAGGTGACATCTGAGACGTGATGAGAGAGGGATCAGTCTTGTGGATTGCCAAATAATGCAACCCGGGAAGTGGCTAATCCTTATCAGTTAATTTTACACGGAATTTGGATATTTTTGTCTGAATTTCGAGGTGATAGACACATCACCATCATAGGGTGATTATGTAAAATTAATGTTACTTTATTACTGATACTAAAATGTCGCTTATAATCGTTTAAGCTATGCTTGGTGACCAAATCTGAATAGACAGGTTCTTCTCCGTCTCCTTCCTTCCCCACTACTTTCAGCCTCACATTATACTGTAATAATAGTGTAATAATAGTAATAATTGTGGATATCATAATCCTATTGACTTCAGACGGTTGTTATCAGTTGGGATTCTTTTGCAATTTTCACATTATAAATAATCTGCAAAACACGAAGCAGATGGTATGGTTGGCGATAATTTGCAAAACATAGCTATGTGATACGGTATAAAGATACGGTATAAAAGATATGGTTTTAAATCCTTCTAAATCTGCTTCGTGTTTTGTGATACAGTATAAAAGATATTGTTTTAAGGTTTTAAGATATTGTTTAATATTATTTATTGTTTTTTTTGTTTTAGATATTGGATTTAAATCCTTAAAACAATATCTTTTATACCGTACCTATCACAAAACACGGAGCAGATGATATGGTTGGCGATAATTTGCATAACATGACAGCTATGTGATACGGTATAAAAGATATTGTTTTAAGGATTTTAAGGCAATTTTATAAAAATGGTGGTTGGAGTGTCAACGATTAAATGTTATTAATTTTTTAAAATTTATTTATTTAATAAAAAAACGGTACGACATGTGCCAATAACAAATATATAATGTTAAACAATTAGAAGTATAAAATACAAAAGGTAAGATAATTTAACATAATTAATTTTTGTATTATTTAAAGAACGTATAAATGATATATAATAAATTATTTTCCATTGATGCCAATCTGAACAAACCCATAAATAACCGTTATTTTAAAATTACACCAAATATCAAATTACATTTTAGTAGCGCTGCTATCTATTTGTTGAAAGAATAACCAGTTATCTTTTATAGTTCAAGAAAATAAATTGTAAGTAAATCAATAATCTCTTAAATGAGAACTTAAGTAAGAGGACATATAGGTATAACACTAATCAAATGAGAAATGTAGCAGATAAAAAACCTGGATAAAAAACAAGAAATACAAAAGGCTTCACAAACATTGTCATATCAAAAAACTATACTTTGCATATGCATGAAGACATTAAGAATTTGCGTCGAATATGTAGTTTCCATTTATGCATTACGTAATAGATTACATTAACAAAAATCAATTTAATCAGAAAATAAATCACGAAATACATTTCTTACAAATTGCACAATCGATCTTAAAATTAATTATCTAGTTGCAACTGTGATTTTCAAAAATCGATTCATTGAGTTTGTAGATATTATTATATAAAATCTTTAACAACTTTACTTTACTGAATTTCCTGAATTATTAAATGAAATGTCCTGAATTATAAAAATATGAATTGAGAGGGAAAAATGTAAAAGTAATTGGGAGAAAGGAAGACTCAGTTTGTTTACAATCGCAACATATTTCAGACTGTTTTCCTATGAACGTATGTATCCATACATACTTTTAACATAATAAGATGATAAATACGTTTATCTGTTTAATTTCAGATTGATGGCGTATGACAGAAATCACAAATTTCAGACGTTTTTCTCAGAACCAAAGTACAGAAAAATGAGATTAACTCTAGCTTTGAAAGAGAGTACTGGTGCTTATTTAAATTTTTACATTGCTTTCAATTAGACTGTACTTTCCATTACAATAGATTCCAAAAGCATCACTCTGATGTTAAATGTTTATTGCAAATATGATTTATTTTTATTGGTTGTTATATTTTTATGTAAAGCATTATCCACTTTTTCTAAAGTTCGCATTGGAAATCTATGCCAACTAGGAACGCAAAGGCACAATACAACATTGAGGCGCTTTAATTGCCATTATTAATAATCTTTTACAGAAAACACTCATAACTAAATTAGAAAAAGAGAAGGATTTGCGGCTGGCATGATCGCCAACAACACCAATGCTAACGGCTGATTCGCGATGGTATGATCGCCAACAACACCAGCACTAACGGCATATTCGAGTTGGCATGATCGCCAACAACACCTGCGCCAACGGCTGATTCGAGCTGGTATGATCGCCAACAACACTATCGCCAACGGCTGATTTGATTGGCATGATAGCCAACAACACAAGCACCAACGGCTGATTCGAGTTGGCATGATCGCCAACAACACCAGCACTAACGGGAGATTCGAGTTGGCATGATCGCCAACAACACCTGCGCCAACGGTTGATTCGAGCTGGTATGATCGCCAACAACACCATCGCCAACGGCTGATTCGATTGGCATGATAGCCAACAACACCAGCACCAACGGCTGATTCGAGTTGGCATGATCGCCAACAACACCAGCACTAACGGGAGATTCGAGTTGGCATGATCGCCAACAACACCTGCGCCAACGGTTGATTCGAGCTGGTATGATCGTCAACAACACCATCGCTAACGGCTGATTCGATTGGCATGATAGCCAACAACACCAGCACCAACGGCTGATTCGAGTTGGCATGATCGCCAACAACACCAGCACTAACGGGAGATTCGAGTTGGCATGATCGCCAACAACACCTGCGCCAACGGTTGATTCGAGCTGGTATGATCGCCAACAACACCATCGCTAACGGCTGATTCGATTGGCATGATAGCCAACAACACCAGCACCAACGGCTGATTCGAGTTGGCATGATCGCCAACAACACCAGCGCCAACGGCTGATTCGAGCGTTTCAGATGTGTAAATAATTGAATGTGTTATCGAAGACAAAAGCGATCAACGGCTTATAATATCACTAAAATAACTTCAGAAAGATCAGAAATTTCTTTTAATAAATTGAACGATCTCTCCCTCGATTTTTTCTTCATCTAAATAATGCCGGGCATCAGAAAACGTGAGGATAATTTGTTAAACCCACGAATTCCCCCAAACACGTCCGGGAGAGATATTTGGTCCATTTTCGCTCAAATATTAAGGCCAATGAAAGCATTAGCAAATTGGTTTACTTTTGGAAACCGCCTTTTCATTTTTTTTCCTCCCAAATTCCCAATATTCCAATTTATTCGTCGGTTCAGAACGTTGCCGGAAATTGCCGAACAGCCACGAAGACTTTTTTAGACTAAAGTCAGCACGATTTGAGAATGGAAATTAGGGAATTTACGGGGATGAGATCACGCACTGAACATTTGATCTCTAGAAGGGAGACATATGCTGGTTGGAAGGAGAACCATTTATGTTGCCAATTTAAGTTAAATCTTTCGGCTCCTAGGCTCCAGACAGGTCAATTAAATTCAACATCTGTTGTGGATATAATGCAATACTGGTTAATTGTTAAATGTACTGTTAAATACCGATTAATTTTTAATTAAAATGAGAAAATTCATAATATTGGTTTCTCAGTTTTCTCACGAAGAAAAATGAGTATTGCTGATTGTTCTAATTAAATATTAGTACATTAGAAATATATCGAAACACGTGTTCATGCGTCTGTGCTTATTCTGATAAATATAATGACGAAATGCTGAAATATTACAATTTTTATGAAACGTGTTCTGACATTTTTGTTTGAAAACATTCGTGTTTTACTAATAGTTTGTTCTCCTGGCAATCTGTCAATTCATTCGTTTAAGGCTGGCAGTCCCGTTTTTAAAATGAATACGAATAGTGACCAGATTTTTAATAAATTAGCAATATTTAATAATAGTAAGTTTTCTCCGTGTAAACTGTTGATTTAACTAAAATAATGAAAACAAAACAAAGGAAAGTATGTAAATATATCTTCAGGATTAGAATTAGGATATTGTTTATATGATATTTAAATTTTTTTATCTTTTTATGAAAAAGTAAAAAAAATGAGCATATTTCGGTACATGGACACGCCCATAGTTCACTTCTATTGGATTATCTCCTCTGTTCAGCGGATCACATCTCGATTAATCCTTTGTGATTTGGGGAAAGATAATATTTTGAGGGGGGTGTTGGCGTATTGAGTAACTAATTATGAGTTACATTACTCTGCAAAATTAATAATATTATTCGTGAATTATTGATCTCTTAGCTTTATCGGGTTTGAACCCTTGACATCTGAATTTGAACCCACCAACCTATAGCGATGGGATATAATTTTTATGATGACACAAAAATGGAGGGCGCTGCTATCGTTTCAATTTTTAAAATGGAAACATTAGATGTTCTAAAAATTATTTTAGAAAAAAACATTATGGTCCAAGTGAATAATTTTCCCATCAATATTAGACGTTGTTTATAAATAAGTGTTCAAATTTAACAAAAAGCGAGATGATGGCATGATTTTTGTTTTTTTGAAAGCACATTACACTATATTAACAAAGAAGCTATTTATTAGATATTAAATCAAAACTTGAAAGGCGAAATTTTAGCAATTTATGTAAAAATAAATATTTCCTTCGATTTTCGGTTTTTGATGTTCGATTTTCGATTAAGTCCCAGTTTACTATTCGGTACCTACTCTAACCTATGAATAGTGATATGTATATTGGATAAGTTAGCCGAGTTTTCTATCTAATGGACCGGTCGGTGGCCGAGTTGGCATTGCGCTTGGGTTCGACTCAGGCGTAGTGTGTTCAATTCCTCGGCTGGCTAAGTCCTCCATCATACCACAAGCAACATTTTCAGCTTACTGTGGTGGTAGTATCAGATTTTCAAATATTGTCAGGTTATTCGTAACCCGGGAATGTTTGTCTTTCTTTAAAAAAAAAATGATAGTTATCGAGAAGTTAGAAAAATTAAGTTATTTGTTTATTTGAATTTCACGTACATCTAAGTTTTCAAAAGTTAATTATTTTTACTCAAAGAACGTATAGATGGAAACAATAAATTAGGAATAGTACAAAAATAAATTAAATAAGTTGAAGTTGAGCTAAACAGTTTGTTTTATTAAATTTGTTGTTCTGCTTGCCGATATAAATTATCATTTTTCCTGTCCATTCATCATCGTACTGTCAAAATCGGGAGACAATCATAACCTCACATCTGAATGCATTATAATTTGTCCTAAAATCAACACGAAATGATAGATACTCAGTGCAAAAAAAAAATTTACTTTTATTTAATTCAATATCTACAATTATTTGTTGACAGCTTTTTTAATTAATTACATAACAAATGCAATATCTAATTTTCCAATTAAACATGCTCTCCCTATATTCAATAATATTTGTATAAACTCAAACATCGACATTTTTTCAGACTCAACCAAAAGCTTCTAGATCACAAGGCCAGGACACTGAATCAAATCAGCCTCCTAACTTGTCCACCACCTCCAAAAATGTATATGTGTATTTTTATTTTAAATTAACTAAAACATATAATAAAAATATTAAAACGAAATTTTTTTGCAGAATCTCATACAAGTTAGGAGGCTGATTTGAATGAGGTTTGGTTTTGATTCAACACCCAAATTTAAATAAACACCATGTCAGTGATATAAACTGTTCAATGCGCATAAATACACACTCACACAACACACACCTATATACTACACATGTCACCTGGTAATTACTGAATATACATTATACATGCCACACAAAAGACATTACAGGGAAACATATCATACACCCACCTTATTAATATTATATTATAATATTTAATATCTGTAAATTGTTTTATCACTGTAACTTATGTACTGTTTGTTTCTGAAATATAAAATAAATTAAAGTTTAAGGTATAAATAATAATCGTAATTTGTTTTTATTTTGATAAAAATATAAAAACGTATCCGGGAATGTTTGTCTTTTTCTGCCCCTACATTAACATCTTCCTCTTTGCTGTTTTTTCTCACTTGACTTGATAAAGTGGCGTAAACAAAGAAATATATTTTCCTTACAAAATAATGTTTTCACATATTTTCTACCTCTTCAGCTTCTTTTCTTCTAAATTCACTTATTACAACATGTCCGCAACATTTATCTAACCCAAAACAATTTCACCCAAATGAAGGGTTTTCCTCCCTATTGCTTTCTATTTTTATTTTAGTGTGAGTATCCCACAAGAGTCACAACTTCTCCCAACCTCCTGAAGCCAATTAGACTATGGAATCCCTAATAAATAAATTAATAACTTATTTCAGACTGACTATTAATATAAAAATTATAAATGGAAATATAGACAGCCCTCATTTACTGAGCTTTTTACACCTTCAACATACCAACTAAAACCACTTGATCAAAAATTATTTTTAAATCCAACAACAATGTAAGTACTGCGTCATTTAGATGCTCGCTTGTACCAAGATTGCATGCAGTTGAAAATACATTCGCAGAAATAGTAGATGTGTTCAACTGCTCGGATATAGTTACAAGAAGGATATAGTTCTTTTTAATTTTAACTACAAATTTTACTTCACGAATACTTTTCCACTAAATTATTAACTATGTACATATCACATATTAATAGCACGTAGTCTGGATGTAGTGGGAAGTGGAAGGAAATGGACGCCGAATGCCCAATTGGGATGCCATAGTCTACCTGGCCCCAGACTTCCAGACGGTTAGGAGTATTTAGGACTGAACTGTGAAAATAAAAAGGCACCCCTGATTGGTGGGAAGGAAGAAATTGGGATGGGAAGGTTTAGTAATAGCACTTTACATGATCCACGAAAGAGTTGCGTGAAGTGTTTTCGAAGAGAATTTCAACATTTACGTTGTTTGATAACACAATCTACGTTGTTTTCAGAAAGGAACAGATCCCATAAAGACGATGTTACGTCCTTTTACCTTAGACATTTACCGCATTTGATTCCACAAATACTGCCAACTCGCAAACGAGCCATTTAATTGCGAGTTGTATTATTTGTTTCGGGAAAACACACCGCGAACTGTTTACTGTTTACACGCGAAGAACTTGAACTTCGGGAACTATAATATAATCTACTGACTCAGCTAACCATTATTGCTTTTAATCCGGAGGGTTATAACTCTAGGAAAAACATTTTACCTACACAAACTAATTTTATAGGATAAAGGTGAATCATTACCTCGAAAACTTTCAGAGCATAAATCATTCAGCAGTTGGATATGCATAAATAATGCCAGATTATAATAGGACGCAGACAATCATGACGAAGTAAGTGCTTCAGTATAGCGATTCAATATTTCGTAAAAGATCAATGGTTTCGTTGCTTGTGTGGCACGTAACGCCTTGTTGAAAGTAAACGTTGTCCAGATCAATACCATCCAATTCCATAAAAAATATTAATCATCTCTCGATAGGGCAATCCATTCACCGTAACTGTTGCTCCAGCCTCATTTTCGAAAAAGTAAGATCCAATGACTCCGCCGGACCATAAACCGCACCAAACAGTCACACGTTGAGGATAAAGAGGCTAATCAACAATAACTCTTGGGTTTTACGAGCCCTAGATGCGACAATTTTGCTTGTTGACGAAGCCACCGAGGAGGAAATGGGCCTCATCACTCAAGATGATTTTTCGATAGAATTCTAATAATTAATAAGAGTGAATTTTAATAATTTCAATGCATTGTTGAAGCGTGTATCGTTCCGTTTTTATTAATGGCGTAGTTTTTACTTGTCAAATGTCAAACAACGACAGCTTCAAAAGTAATATCTACCGAAATAGCGGGCTATTCAAAATAACACCTCTTATTAGAAAATCTAAATATCTGTAATGTATGCCAAATATACCTGTATGCCAATGTGGTGTAGAGTCTGAAGTATTATTGTAGCTGGTGAAAGTCGTACACAATAATGATACGTGATCTTGTACTGACGTTTATTGGGGAGCTACTAGTAACGAAAGAGGCACACAACTAACGTGCATCGCCTTTTATAAAGCGGCCGCTACACTACTCGCTTCGACGCTTCGACGAAGTCCTCGACGAAGTTCGAAGTGCGTGCCCACACACTCGTGTACTTCGCGAGTAACTCAGTCCAACCAGTCAGTGATTGGTTTATTTATGCCGTGACGCTTCGAGTCCTTTGACTCGGGCGCATTTACCGACAACAATCGGAAGTCTTGCGAAGCGAAGCGAAGATGCCCGAAGCGAAGCGAAGTTCGTGCCCACACTATCGTATTCGGTCAACTTCGATCAACTTCGCGAGTAGTGTAGCTGGGCTATAAGATCTTGCAAGCATTCCATCTCGCTTGCACTCATCTACATTCGTACAGATATCACAATATCGGAACACGTGTTAATGCACCTGCTGATAATACACAATGACGAAATGCGAAAATATTAGAAATTTTATGAACACGTGTTCCGACATTGTCATAACATATTCGCGTTTTACTGATGTCTCATTTTTAACCAGAATACAATTAATTAGAAGAGATTTTTGAAAATAAATTACTAATATTTTAAATCAGTAGTTTTCTCCGAGTAATCTATCCAGATGTCTGGCGCCGTATGTAATAATAAGTGATACTGGGATAATTTTAACGGTTTTTTTTTCTAAACTATATCCTGATAAAAAAGAGTACCCGTTCAATTGAGCCGTAGAACGGTTCAATTAATTAATTATTTCTGTATTTGAAATATGTGTTTCTTTTGTTTAAATTTTTGAAAGATGTCAAAATCTTTCAAGTTTACTGACGGTGTTCATTCGAAAGGTATACGTCTGATTGTATTTTGAAATGCAATGATCATTTAGAAATTATTTGTTATAAATGCTTTCAGCTTCACAAATAGTACAATTATAATATCCCGTGATTTATTATCATAGAATTATTATCGAATAATATCGAATCATCCAATTTTTTGCACGGAAATGTAATAATTAATAATTATATAGGATGTTGCTAATGTAACTGCTGGATAGAACAACGTAAATAAGACCCGGTGAATAAGTCAAGTTATAAGGTAATCTGAATGCTAATTTAGTTTTAAATTTACGAACCCAGTGTGGGTATGATAATTTATTTTCTCATGACAGATCTCGACTTAGAATTATGTATTATCTGCCATTTTCTGTGCAGTGGCGTGAACAGAATTTTTAATCAGGGTAGTCACTGTAGTCAGTAGGAAAAAATCAATAGATGCATTGAAAATACATAATATTTTGGATTAACTGAAGATTGATCCTTCCTCCACAGGGATTAATATAAGCATAATAATAGCAGTAGATATACGAAATAAATGTCAGCCGTACCCAATTGGGGTTTGGACCAATTGTTAGCGGGGGAGGACGATTCAATCCTCAGTTAAACCAATATTTTTTTAAAGTTCACAGCAGTTAAGAACTAGCCCCTGGGAAGGAAGGTTCAATCTTCAGTCAAATCATTTGAAAAAATACATCTATTACTACATTAGATTACTTTAGTAAAAAAAACTTGTTTTTCATCGGGATGATTTAAGTGCCAGTAAGGTAGGGTAGGTAGTGCTTATGTGCCCATATGGAATGTACGCCTCTGTTAGTAGGTAAACCAAAATAACTTTTTAGGATTCAAATAACATTGTGTACTTAGAACGAGTACAGAGTCGGATGCGAAAATTGACTCGATAATTACTTAGGTGGTTAATGTTTTCGGTACTAGGAATTCAACCGTGTTGTTGTATAAAATTTACAAAATAAATAAATATGTTCTAGCTACATAGCAATCCCCATGAGTTTTAAATCTAGCTACATAGCAATCCCCATGTGTTGTAAATCTAGCTACATAGCAATCTTCATGAGTTGTAAATCTAGCTACATAACAATCCCCATGAGATGTAAATCTAGCTACATAGCAATCTTCATGAGTTGTAAATCTAGATACATAGCAATCCCCACGATTTGTAAATCTAGCTACATAACAATCCCCATGAGTTGTAAATCTAGCTAGATAGCAATCTTCATGAGTTGTAAATCTAGATACATAGCAATCCCCACGATTTGTAAATCTAGCTACATAACAATCCCCATGAGTTGTAAAACTATCTACATAGCAATCCCAATGTGTTATAAATCTAGCTACATAGCAATCACAATGAGATGTAAATCTAGCTACATAGCAATCTTCATGAGTTGCAAATCTATATACATAGCAATCCCCACGATTTGTAAATCTAGCTACATAGCAATCTTCATGAGTTGTAAATCTAGCTATATAGCAATCTTCATATGTTGTAAATCTAGCCACATTGCAATCTTCATGAGTTATATATCTAGTTACATAGCAAACCCCATGATTTGTAAATCTAGCTACATATCAATCCCCATGAGTTGTAAATCTAGCTACATAGCAATTCCCATGAGTTGTAAATCTAGCTACATCGCAATTCTTGTGAGTTGTAAAACTAATTTTGAGACAGGACAAATTTACATTAGGTACATAATGATAAATACAATTTTACAGTAACCAAGAAAAGGCTTCAAGTACGTTACCACGTTTAAGAAAGTAATAAAATACAATGAAAAAAAAGTAAAAAAAAGCGAAACAATTAACGTAGACCTGTGCAGATTATTTGACTCAAACGCAAATTCGTATTATTTTCATTGTAGCAGATAATTTTTACACCTTTTTTATAACATCTAATTGATTTTTTAATCTGGTGGTATAACATCCATGCATCACAAGGCTCCTTGTCGCAATGCCAAAGATATTCACAAATATCGTCAAAATAGTATATAGTTAATTCTTTATATGGTATCTTTTTCTTTTCATTAAGATGTTACTACACGGTGTCTATATAATATTATGGTTTAGGGACTTATACTATATATTTTTACCAACAATACGACTTATATTTTTACGACTTATATTTTTACCAACAAGTCCCAACGACATGGTGTATTTTCTTGGATTTTCGGAATGCTCCCTGGGGTTCTAAATTTATTTGAAGTTGTCGTTAAAATAACTACTATTTTAGAAACTAGATAAAATTATCTTTGAAATATTTGCATGTATAAAAACATAGATCTTTCTAAATAATATTTTTTTTAATATCAAACATAAAAGGTTAAAGTGCTCCCATAGCCGCTGTGCCCAAAAGATGCACAGTTGGAGCCTTAAAGAGTCAGCGATGTGTGAATGTGGTGCGGTGCAGACCACCGAACATGTGGTCAATGAATGCCCGCTTCATTCATTCCCCGGCGGGATTGATGAGGTTCACCTCGCCTGAGGCCCTAGAATGGCTCGCAGACCTAGATGTCCCCCTCTGACCCCCCCACAATACGAAAGAAGAAGAATATCAAACATGAAAATGTTAACAGCAAAACTTACCAGGACATTTTGACTGGGGACATCCATAATTTTGAAATGATTCTATATTTATAAAATGTTGTAATATGGCAATGAAATAACATTCAGTTGGTAACTGGTTGGTTATTTTGGTTAAAAGATCACCATCTATTATTTATCAAGACTACATAAAATATATTCTTTTTGTGTAGGTAATAAGTAATAAAACTGATACTTCACTGTTTATACCGTTTATACAATAAATAAATAAAGATAATTTTTAACTTTTCACTTTCAAGGAAAAAATTCCGAAATTCGTAATCATGCACTTTGACAATTTTTATCTTTGTAATAATGTATAAATATTTGATACAAACTGTGAAGAAATATTATTTATCTTTCCAACGACAAATAAATCACATATCTACGCATTATATAAAAAAATACTTTTATAATGTGTTGACGCCCCGGTCAGATTTGTCCTTCAGAGGCTATAATGGAATATGATGTTTGTGGCTAGTAATGTCCTTCCGAGGCGTGAAGGGTTAACTACTAGTAACCTAATTAACCTAATAAATGACGATGCTGTGTTTTTACTTATGACGGGATTATAAAATTTTACTTAAAACATGCGCACCCCTCAGCACAGGTTCTTCTAGTGAGGTGTTTACAAAACACTACTACTAACCCACACATATACTAATTATTAACATTTTTTTTATTTTTTGTGTACGCAAATTCCAAAGCTCTCATGGTCTGGAATAGTTCTGATACGAACCCTATAGAACATCCATGGTCGATTGTGAAGAAAAAAGAAACAAAATAATAAAACAGCTTAAAACAGCACAGTTTGTAGAATAGAATTAAAATGCTTCTTGAACAAAGAAATGTTAACCACGTTCAAGACATAAGCCGTTCATGTAAGTTATTATTTGTCATTAAAGTTTTGAAAACTGAAAAAAAACTTTCATTCTAACTTCTTTTCTAAACACCTGTAAATAATTTCAGACATTATAAGCATAAATAATTATCTATAATAAAAATTATATATAAAGATGCAAAAGTTGGTCATTTTGAATACATGTAGGATAACAAAAGATTTTTTAAATATTTATGTTGAGGGATCAGTAGGATTTATAGGCCCTGTTAGAAGTTCTACCGAGCCGAACCCTCTGATATGAAAATATCTGGAGTCGGTGAATTATTTTCCCATTTGATCTCTGGTGAGTTGACGTGTTGTTCTTGTATTGTTTTGTATTTATTTTGCTTATATAATGCACTTACATAATGTTGATTGACTAGATGTTCATTTGTGGAAAAGTGAGTGGAAGAGTTAAGTTTTTTCCTTTGGGGAAGATTTAACCCGGACAACTAAATCGGAAGTTAAAAAAAAAAAAAAAAATACAGAAACAAAGGGAGATATTATTAAAACAGAGCTACGATCATCAACAATTACCTATTTGTAGTAGTGAGGGTGAACGACGTTGGCGACACTTATGGTTCATAACCAATCTCCATTGTCTCTATTAACATATGTGGTTAAAATATAAGAATAGTTTTGTTCAATTTTGCACACGATTTTTCCCAAGGCAATATCAAAACCCACGCATGATACGGGGAGATAATTTTACTAAAATTTCCTTAATACCTACTCTCAAGAACATTTTTGATTGAATATGTCGCTTGCAATATAACCCTAGGTAGATAATGTCGGATAAACTTTGTTGAATTGATGATTCCGAATTGCTTCAGGCCGTACATAACTTCCAAATAGGCTTCCGACCGAAAGCTTCAAACTTTAAAATCACAAGAAGTTCTAATTTCGGATTTTCAAACTTTTGACACCACGCTTATTAGGTTTTAGGCCTCAAAATCAAGACTGAAGCACTCACGTGATCATTCTACTCTAACCTACATAATTTGAGGACATCATAACGTGTAATTTAAATAGAGTGTTATTACAGCGAATTTAAGCTGTGGCGTTGACACACCAATCTAAAGAAATGACAGCCCCACAGGATAACTCTGGAAGTCTTATAATAATTGGATGACAACGGCTTCCCTGTCAGTGCCATGCAAATCTTGCAAACTTATCGCCACCTGGTTGAGAAATATTATAAGGGGGCTTAATGAAGGGGTTGTCGTATGTAAATAATTGTTGTTACTGGTTTTGAACAGGCCAGGATGAACTAGATTAAATACTAAGGCGTGTGGGGTAAAACGTACTTTGTAAAAGAACTGTAGGGTAAATTATAGGAAGTTTACATATCTATATTCCTGTGAGACTGGTATCACTCGCGCGGCAAATATTTCATTCTCTCTCCAGTGGTCTAGCCGCCGGTTTAGCCCTAAATCTCCTCCAACGCACGCGATCTGTTTTGTACATAAAATTATTGTGACGTGAGTTTTGTTAAAATAAAAACTAAATTGAAAATATCCGAATTCTCATTTTTACACACCGAGAGTAATCACGCAACCTTGGATTCTGCGGATTGGAGAACCACAAAACCCATTAAAATTTGTGATAGTTAAAATCCTCCATAGAACTGCATTTCCGATCTTTTTGAGATTAAATGCCAGATAAAACTTTCAGAAGTATATGACATTTAAAAAAAAAAAAATAACAATGGAGTTGTTTGCATGGAATGCCTTTAAGGGTGATTTTAGAAACACTCTTTTAATTCCAAGAACAAAAAATCGAAAAAACGAGTATAAATTATAAGAACTCCGCATTTTCTCTTCTTACTTGACTTTATGTTGGTGTAAATCTAATACTTAAATTATGAATAACGGTTTCACGGAGTCACGTAGTAAAACAAATAATATTCTTTTTAAAAGATGGCCACAGTTGTGCCGCGGAGGAAGTTTATCCGTATTTTATTCCTTTTGAATACGTAAGAATAGAAATTACGTAAAAATTTATGAAGATTTCGACTCATGCGACTGTTGGTTTTTTTTATGGGATTTGGAATGTAATATTGACGCCTTTTCACATATTAAATTTAGTGCGGGTGTAAATCAAGACAACTGTAAATTATGAATAACGGTTTCAAATCACTGTGAAACACGTCTTCCAAAATGGAAGCTGGAAGCTTATCCGTGTTCCATTATTTTTGAATATGGAAATTATGATGATCATGGCCTCTGTGGTCGAGGAGTATGGTTCTCGACTAGCAATCCAGATGTCGCGGGTTCAAATTCACAATTTAATTATTTAAAATTCAATATGGTATATTTGTGGCACATTCCAGAGTGGAAGATACTTTCAGTGTTACCCTAGAGTAAGACCACCATGCATAATGGAAATGTTTGTTTGAAATGGCTTTATCTGTGTTTAGTGATCAGATCTCTAGATTATAATATTGAATTTTGGTTACCACTTAAAATAGGGTAAGGTAATCGAACGCTTAAAATTATTATTGATTTAATTGATTTGTGTTATTTGACAATTAATTCATTAAAGATAGTTCATAGTATGTTTGTGTCGAGTGCCATAGTGGAAGATAATTTCAGTATCGCCCTCGAGAAAGACTACCATTCGTAATCAAAACGTTCCTTGAAAAGGCTTTAACCGTGTTTGGTGACCAGGTCCAACTAGCCAGGTACTTCTCCACCTTTCTCTTCTCCATCTCATTCCTCTCCCAACTACCTTCAGCCTTAAAACTTGATTGAGCATGCCATAGTCCCACTGGTTCTGGACAGTACGGAGCAGTTGGGCTGTGTTCGCATATTAAATACGTGAATGACGCTTAGGACGGGTTGTTTCACAGAATTTGAACAATTCATCAAATTTCAAAGTTATATAATATTTAAGTTCGAAGTACTGTGATACAACCGGCTCATGATGAAATGTTTCCATGATAGATCAACAGATCGACAATTCAACACACCTTTAAAAAGTGATATAAAGTCATTAGAAACAGTGAAAAAATAAAAATTTAAACCTAACCTTACCTAATTAACCCTGTTAGTAACGTTTTTGTTTCATCACTTTCCATGACTTTATATAACTTTTTAAAGATGTGATGAATTATAATTTTGATGATTTATCCAATCACCGATGAAATAATAACAGCAATAGAATAGAACTTGAATATTAATGAATTTTTCAAATTCTGTGAAACATCCCATTTTTCTAAAAGTTAATTTGATTTATTATACTTCAGCGACTTCGGAGTCACCCGGTTGCTAAAAATCTTACACAATAAAAGATCTGCGTTTGGTGTGTAGGTAGAAGCAAAGGCGGGACGCCGTTGCTGATGCTATTTGCAACATAGGTAAACGATTTTGGATACAATTTTGTGCGCGTGGTTTCATAAGCGATATTGTATCACGGCCCAACTCCCTTTTTTCTATTATCTATGGAATTTAGGCTGTCGTTGCATATTATTTGAGACAGAAGGCTTTATCGTTTAATGCTTACGCACGGTTCAGATATTCGCGTTGAAATGTTCGAGTCAAATCAGTGACAAGCGAGGAACACGCTCCCTACGCTGGAATGCCCATAATGGCTCCCGAAAATGCCAACGCAGAAATGTACGTGATTTTGATAGAAATGTCTGAATTGTTCTGGTTTTCTTATCAAAACAAAACCATAAATCAAAACCAGAGAATTACATGTAAAGATTAATAATTATAATTAAAATAACAATGAAATTAATTAAATTAAAAAAATATTTGTGATACTTGGTAATAAGTTGAGTATTTAAGCGATAGATGGCGCTATTCACAAAGCTTACTCCAGATTCCTTCAGATGTCGCTAGAGTGTAACAGATGCTTGTGAGGTTATAGTGACAGGGAACAAGCTTCTCGAACGAGAGAATTACCAACCCTCGGTTAATGAACAGTGTAGCTAAATCCAGACCTATTTATTGTAACGTAAATAAACACAATTATAAGTAGAACCTTTTACTTTTTAACAAAGAGTTCCCAACCCTTAAATCTGCTAAGTAAGACAGATATAACATTATTTTTATATTATTAAAAACACTATTTTAGATTAGTTTTTCAGATGGGCGACTCCCGGGAACAGTCTTTATTTGATATTGTATTAAATGCCGATATTTTATTATGTACGTATTATTTTTAAAATGAGTAAAGCAAATAGTTTCAGGAATACTACAAACTTACGAGCAATAGATACCAATTTATAACAACTTACTTAAAAAAAGCCATAAGTAAAATAATTATATTTGGCAAACTATAAAAAATTACAATAATCTCTCAATTGAATTACGCTGTATTGTTGACTAATCTCAGCAAATAAATAAAATTAATCAATAAACTGAAAAAACATGTAAATATTTTATAAAAATAATATTTAGAAGAAATAAATTTAATTTAATTAAATTCAATTTTAAAGTAAGAATCGTGGCTCTTTTATAAGGAACAGGAATCTTTCTGATGATATATACATGAACAATAATGCCCTTAAATATAATATGCATTTCTATATATTATAATTCATATTGATCACATTACAATAAAAAATACGACATGAATCTGCGAGTAAAATTATAAAACTAACTAACTAACCATTACGCCGTTTCCTCGCAGGGGTAGGCAGAGAGGACGGACTGCCAAACAACTCGGTCTTGGCACACACTCCTTGCCTCATTCACATTGATACACATACTCAAGTATCTGATTCACTTGGTCGTGCCATGTCTTTCTCGGGCGTCCCCGACTTCTGCTACCATTCACATTTGCATCGTATATTCTCCTTCCACTCCTTTATTCGCTCATTCGCTCTACATGCCCAAACCATCTATGCGTCCCTTTCTTGATCTTACTCATTACGCTTACATCAGCCTTGCACTCTTTGCGGATCTCCACATTCCTCACACGATCATACGTGGTTTTACCACACATACGCCTCAGGGATCTCATTTCAACGGCATTCAATCTACTTTCATCCTTTCTTTGCCGTTTCCATGCCTCACTTCCATACATCAGGGTAGGTACCAGCACTCCATTGTGGACTGCTAACTTCGCTTCATTGGACATTTTTTTGTTAGTGCCAACTGCGTTCAGTCCTCCATTAATGGAGTTTCCTCCATTTACCCTTCTTTCAATATCTCTGTCAGCCTTCCCATTTCTCGTAAACATACTTCCTAAATACACAAACTCATCCACCTGCTCCGAGTATTCCTCATTCACAGCTATATTGCACACTGTTTTCGTACTCTCTCTTTCAAACATCATTACTTTAAAATTAAATTATATTTTATTTTAATATAGTTAAGGGGAAATGATTACACAATTCATGTACTCAGAGGTAAATCATTTTAAAGAGGACACGTTTAAATGTATTTGTATACACCGGTAGTATCTAAAGTTATTTTTACTCGTTTGGAACACCTACCCATAGTCACGTCTTACCCCATCAAAGTCCAAAGATACTTACTACGTAGGTACGTTCATCAATTCCATTTATATATAGACTTGCGATTTAATTCGACAATTTATTTAGAATTTCACTCCCAGGCTTTAAACTTTTTTTTAACACAAAAATTCATCAAAACATCATAAAAATAAAATTCTGTACAATGTAAGATGGAGAACTATCATATTAGGAATGGTATGAAGCAGAGCTAAACAGTTCGTTTAATTAGATTTGTTGTTCTGCTCGCTGATTAATTCAGTCCTATTTATATTTAGTGATTGATATGTTAAATATGCCAACAACATCCTTATAATCAAAACCCAAATTCTGTGTACGGCGAACGGGAGTATACAATTGATTGTGATTCAATTCCGTATTGATGATGAATTCCGTATTGGAGTTGTCGCAGTGGTGCGGTAGATATTGCCCGGATCTTGGTTGGCAAGGTTGGGTTATCAATTATTGAATTTATGATTTCATATAAAGATGTTAAGTCATTATTAGCTATATTGCGTTCAGATAATTTTAATAAATTGTGTTGCCCAAAGTTGATAATCATAATTGATGAATTCTTGCCCACAGTTGAGTTGCATTCGATTTGACTCCTAACTAACAACGATGTGTTTATTTTTTTATGGTTTAAATGTGTTTTTTTTTTAAAATTGGTTTTAATTTTTAGTACAAAACCCAACATTTTCAAAGCTTTCTTTGATGTAATTTTGTTTATTGTTTTTTATTTGACATTTTTTCAGATTCACTGCCCAAATTCAAACGTGGCATCATGTCAATAATTTAAACTGTTCAATGCGCATACGTACACACACTCACACATACATTACACACGTCACACACACCTATATACTACACAAGTAACCTGGTAATTAAGGAATAAACATACCACTTAGCAGACATTACAAGGAAACATATCATAGGTATCCAACATGAAGTATCTTATTCCTGTATATTGTTTCATCTCTGTAAATTATGTACTGTTTGTTTCTATAGTATAATATAAAATTAAATTTGTTTAATTCTTGAAATAACCAAAATAATCATAAAGTAAATTATCTTTTGATTAATCCAGTATCTGTACCAAGATATTAATAGAATCTGCTGTTAATTTGGTAACTACAAAACATATAAAAAAGTAAAAACAAACAATTAATCGATGAAGAGTGTTGCAACAAACATTCGTTATTTTGATTTATTATTTTCCTCTTGGAAGAAAAAAAATAATTCCAGAGGTTGTATTGAAAAATCTGTGTCGATCTGAATACAAATAATATGTAAATTCTAATCGTTTCGAAGCCAATTCTTTAGCAGAATAAAGCCAAACAGTTTATGTGTTGTCACATTAGTTTCGCATCGTTCGCCACGCTGTTTCTCATTCGTCACTGCTATTTTTGTGCCACGTCGACATAAGATACGAAACATGGGCCAAGAATACAAAAAATGAAGTCTTGTGGGAATGATTTCGCTTGTTCTACCGCTATTTCAATGAAACAATTTAAACCAGTTTAACAATTGTTATTGATCCATTCGTCAATGGCGCACATTTAAGAAACACGCAAAACGCGCGCCCAGCATTATTTACGCATGCTTTTCATTTATATTATAAGATCAGGTAGTTTGAACCTTCACACAGCATTTTAAAATATGACAGGCCCATATGAAAAAAAATATCCTTGTAATCCTTGTAATGGCTTGAATTTTAATTATTTTAATTTTTTTTTGTTATTTTTATTAATTGATGATATTTTGCCACGACATAGAAGGCGACCAAAACACATTAATCGAAAGATAGATTTATTAATTACAAGTTACATTGGGTGGCCAAAATATTAGTTGCACTAGAGTTTTTTCTTAGTATTTGAAATAACAGTTTTTAATGCAAATATAAATTTTATGCTAAGTGTGTTAGCTTAAGGAGGAAAAAAATTTATTGCGCTTCAAAATGATCCACAAATGAACGATGGAGTTGCGCTAATTAGGAGTGCGAAGGATGAATATTACAACTTCTGCTAGAAAAACCAGGCGTCGTCTTGTAGAAATGTGATAGCTGTAACTGACGCCAAGGGAGATATTAAGAAATATTTACATATATTTCTAAACATTTTGTATTGCGCTTTTACTCGAATACGTATTATTTAAAATAAAAGTTTTTTACTGTACAAAAATAACCAATTTACTTGAAAAACAAATAAAAGTAGAGAATCTCTTAATTTAAAAATATGTTACAACTTGTGATAGTAATGTATTTTTTACACGTTTAATTAATAATTTGGCCACCCACTGTAGGTATTAAATAAACTTTGATACAAATGAATAATTAAAATGTTTATACTGTTTTAGAAATTTCATTCTGCTGTGTGGTATCTTTGACAAGTTATGATGACGACTACGACTGCAATCTCCAGGCACGTATGTATAAGCCAAATACCATTTCAAGCGGAATGTTAATAGAATCATGCACTATATTAAAACACTACAATAGAATACGGAGAAGTTGAAGAGATTCAAGACTCGAGTATTCTTGAGCTTTGTTTAACCATCCGGAGAAAGAATGTGTAACGGGTGCGCCAGTTACAAAATTAAATATTATTATGTACATTTTTTTAAATAATTCCCCTTTGTGTATACTGCAACGAGTTTAGTTTCTGGTACAAAAGAGATGGGGAAAATTTGACGACGTTTCGCACAAAATCATCGGATTTATACAAATGAAATATGATATTTAAAAAACCACAGGTTAGGTATCATTGTAATAACTGTGGGTTTAACCCTAGAGAGACAACCAACGCTGCAGAAGCACTTAAGGCGATGCACTACGTCGTGTAATATTTTAAATTGAGCCGCTATCAATAACAACCCTTACGTAGATGGCGATAAGGTTTAAATTCCCGCTTAAGTTTTGATTTATGAAAGAAAAAAACATGGCCAAAAAGTGCCTTTTATTTTATTTTGTGGATGTCATTTTATAAATAACTTTATTTGCCACACTATACAATAAAATCATAACCGAAAATGGGTTCGTAAGTAGGAGATTTTGAACGTTAGAGCAGTTTTCAAAGGCCTTATACATTATTTTTTTCTGGGCTTATAAAAAGACTTATCTAAAAAATTCTCGATTATTTCAAAGGCCAAGATGTATTCTACTCGCAGTATTTAATTAAAGCATCTGAAACATTTCTAGGCGACCAAATTTTCAAAACAAAAACACACGATTTTACATTACTACGTATGACATCGCCTAAAGAAAATAAAATAAAAAAATCGCTCTCTTTTTTCATTCAGCGCTTGTATGCTTTTGTGCTTCTCAGCCAAATCAGTAGATACTCTCGCGGGACGACGCTGTTATGACGAGCTGATGTGCTCGAGAGGCGCATACTTAACTTGTATTGTGATTATTTTTATTTGCTATTATTATTTTTGCGTTGTCATAAATTGTTAGATTAATTATATTTTGGAGAATTGTGATTATCACCAATTTAAATGGATTGTTGTCTGGATTTTTCTGTGGTTCTCCAATCCGCAGAACCCAAGGTTGCGTGATTACTCTCGGTGTGTAAAATCAGAGTTCGAATATTTTAAATTTAGTTTTTATTTTAAAAAACTCACGTTACAATCATTTTATGAACAAAACAGATCGCATAAGTTAGAGGGGATTAAGGGCTAAACCGGCGGCTGAGACCACCGGAGAGAGAATGAAATATTTACCGCACGAGTTTACAGTGATACCAGTCTCACATAAATGTAGGTAACGTTGTTATTATTTTCGGGAGATGTAAATTCCCTATATTTTACCCTAAAATATTATGATAAGATAAAAAACATGTTCATTTGTTTCCTTAGCATAAAGTTTCTAAAAAAGAAAAGAATCGACACTGTTACTATATGTTGAGGGGTCTACTTATATATTTTTTTGTTAAATCTTAAAAATAAAGAAAATACTCGGTAAATTGCGTTTTATTTACAAAACTGGATCTGAACTAGAACTGAACTTCATTAGTCATAAAATAAAAAAAATTAATGAAATAAAATGAACTAAACCTGAAAATAAAAATCCATTTGAAAAATGTGCGAATTATCTTCAAAGTTAATTGCAACGACAAGCCACAATATACAAAATAAAGATAGAAGAATAACATTACAAATACATACTACCGCGGTAACTAAAAACACAATGTCCTTGAGGGTCTCAAGGAAGATATTGTGTTATAAGATACAGCGGCAGTATAGATGCACATAGATATAAAGATAGACGATATAAAGATATAAAAATTCTTGATTTTGTAACCATGTTTTCAGCATTTTGAGTTCAGTGGTGTATTTTGTTTCGCTGTTTATATGCGTTGGCTATTAAATAGGGTAGGTAAAAGATAAGTGAAGGTTCGTTGACCGTATTTATTTGTAATGTTTGAACTCGCCATCTATGGATATGATCTACTTTTTCTTTATAAGGGAATCAGACAATAGGTTTTGGAATACACTTTTAAATCATTATACAGGGTGTCCGGAAACTCGTAGTACAAGCGGGAAACTGGTGAATCTACATCACATTTGGAGTCGATTCGGTAGTATATATTTTTTTGATTTGAGCTTTCGTTATCGAGTAAGTCGAGTTAGAAGTTGATTTTTAAATTTTATTTTTTTTAATCAAATTCTTATAAATTATTACTGAAGATCAAAGTACCCAACTAATTAAAACTATTTGAAAGTAAAACAAATGAAGAAACTCGGATTTGAAGCATTATTTTGAAATCACCCTTCATTTAATCCGGTGTAGTCATAAAATATTTCTGCTCTGCAGGGTTAAAACATCTGTTGTTCAACCCTAAACACCAGAAAAAACTTTAACCCTAAAATAGCCGAAAAATATTTTTTTTTGTTTTTTTTTTTTTTTTGTGAAAATGCTCAAATCAAAAAACTTTATGTTTATTTGGGTTCCCCATGTGGTTTAGATTCTCCAGTTTCATCCTTGTACTACGAGTTTCCGGACACCGTGTATATCCCGAATTATAAAATATTAAAGTTTTAATTATAAAATTTTATCATTTTATTTCTAATGTATTTTGTTTTTATATATATTTACTTACCAAAAGCTTAGGCATATAGCTTAGGTGAAAAACACAAAAAAACTATTGATTAATATGAAATATGAACATAATATACAGGGTTTTCCAATAAGAGCTGTTATTTTAAATAGCCCGCTATTTCGGTAGATGTTACTTCTAAAGCTGTCATTTTTTGACATTTGACAAGTAAAAACTATGCCATTAATAAAAAAGGAACGATATACGCTTCAACAATGCTTTAAAATTATTAAAATTCACTTGAGTGAATCAAATGCAAATCATCGCCCATTTCTACCTCGGTGGCTTCGTCAACAAGCAAAATTGTCGCATCTGGGGCTCAGAAAACCCAAGAATTATTGTTGAAAAGCCTTTTTATTCTCAACGTGTGACTGTTTGGTGCGTTTTATGGTCCAGCGGAGTCATTGGACCTTACTTTTTCGAAAATGAGGCTGGAGCAACAGTTACGGTGAATGGATTGCGCTATCGAGAGATGATTAATGATTTTCTATGGCAAAAATTAGATGATATTGATCTGGACAACGTTTACTTTTAATAAGAAGGCGCTACGTGCCACACAAGCAACGAAACCATTGATCTTTTACGATTGAATATCAAAATAACACCTCTTATTGGAAAACCCTGTATAATGTATTACGCAGATGTATTCGGTTGGGTAGAGAACTTACCAGTAGTAGTTGTTATTGGTCTCTAACCGGCTTTCAAGAATTGAGTTGCATAGAGAATATAGTCCCGATACTGTAGCCGATAAGTAAGCTTATTGATCTGAAAATATACAAAGTATTATTATACAATAAATTCATTAAATTATTAGTAGGAATTGATATTACAAATGAATTTAGTGTACATACAGACTATTTACGATAGACCATTAAATTTGATAATATGTAGATAGTACGCACTAGAAATGTCTTCCATGTAGATTAGAATGGTAATTTGACATTGACTTAAAGTGACGGGGGTTCGCTCGAGGCTTACATTTTAGTTAATTCACACGAATTCATATAACATATTTATTTAATATATGTAAATATATAAAACAGTAAAATTAGCATTAAGCACCAGAATTAATTTTTCTACACGATGAATTACTAAATAATCGAGATTTTTTTGTTTTGTTAGTTATACATTAGCTCTACACAAGAGAGGAGGCGCAGAGGAAAATAATTCCTCTCACGGCCTATGCCATCTTTGGGGCTGTGTGGAGAGTATTTTTTAGGAAAGGAAGGATGGGAAGTTCTCGGAAGGAAAAGTACGAGGTGGGAAGGGATTTGGGGTTCAGTGCATTCAGGAGTGTCGGACATGAATCCATCCCTCCGAGATACGAGGGCGTCCTGTTGGAGAGGTTAAAGGTCTTCCTGAACCACGCTCTCCCGACCCGGCCTGCCAAACAGTTCGTGGATAGACACATCTACCCCATGAACCCGGGCACCTGAAGACTTTATTTAAGTTAAGACTTTATTTACGTTAAAACTTTATTTACATGAAGACTTTGTTTACGTTAAGATTTTATTTAAGTTAAGACTTTATTTACGTTAAGACTTTATTTAAGTTAAGACTTTATTTACGTTAAGACTTTATTTACGTTAAGACTTTATTTACGTTAAGACTTTATTTACGTTAAGACTTTATTTAAGTTAAGACTTTATTTACGTTAAGACTTTATTTACGTTAAGACTTTATTTACGTTAAGACTTTATTTACGTTAAGACTTTATTTAAGTTAAGACTTTATTTACTTTAAGACTTTATTTACCTTCAGACTAGTTATTTACGAGACTTTATTTACGATAAGACTAGTTATTAACGTTAAGACTATTTTACGTTAGGCCACACGTTATAACGTCGTACTGTAAACAAACAGTTTAAATGTAGCCACAGCTGATAAGTCGAGTGAAAAAATATTTCCGGCAAGGTAAGCTCCATAGCGCGCACTTTCCCGTCTAACTCTTCTGTAAGCGATATCCGCTCTTCTCTTCCTCCCCCCTAAATGTATTTAGGGGATTTTTATCGGGAAATCGTCCTCGTATTTGGGGAATAAAATATCCCTACAAACGCAGTGACCCAGTTTCCCTGGCCAGTGAAAATAATATTATTATTTACACTTGAAAGCTGAGAAGAATCATTTTAGAAGCTACGAGTACCTACAAGAAATCATAATCACAAAAAAATAGGTAGGTACCTACAATAATTTCAAGAGTAAAGGTTCTTTACTATATTACTAGCGCAGACCCGTGAAAAAACGCGGGATATTCTGAATTCTCGACAAATCAGTTTCAATTTAAGAAATTAGTAAAATAATTTTCTGATAAAATAATTTTACTTAGTACTTTATCGCTTATCTGAATTCTTCATACAATCAGTTCCAATTTTGAAAAAGACTCTCGAAAGCAAATTTGAGTTCATTGAATCAGAGTTACGCGGTATGCATAGAGAACCGTAATTAATATTTTTGATTAGTTTGGAACCCTATCGGAGGTTGGCTTCGTATGTAGGTGATAATTATTGCATTCCAGTAAAACGCGTATGTTTAATTATAATGACAATTTTTTTTGTTTAATTTTTGTTATTTTTGCGATTAACTTAACCAAATTTAGATTGAAATAGTTGACCGAGCATAGCAAAGTCCTGTTTAAACTCGACCATTCGGCATTCAATCTGTCTGTAAATTTGTTGCGTTCCGGTTCCGCTTCAATATGGTGAAAGTGTCGAATGCTGCCTTTTTAGCTGTCAAATCGGAATACATAAATATTGATTCTTACCGGCCAGAAGAAAGATTGAAAAAATAAATGACATTGGAGGGGTGAGATTTCATTGGACAAATTGTATAAATCTTTATTTAAAATGAAAAAAAATCCCACAAATCTAAATATGATATCAACGGAATTTTTGGTTTTGATCAAAGATATTAGAATACGAATTATTGGGTGCCCACCACAAACAAAGAGTTATATTTCTTATTTTTTTATAAATAAACTTATGTTTAGTGTTTCGTGGTCCTTACTTTGGAAGAATCAAATATCCTTACGAAACTCAGTGACCTATTTTCTCCGCTCTGTGACAACATGTTAAAGTCTGGTAGGACGCATCACATCACGGTTGATTGGAAAATAGTAATGGGAAAAATGAGAGGAAGGTACCAAATCAAAGAAAGCAATTTTGAGCAACATGATTTTCCTTTCAAAATAACATTAATCGTTTTGTTGCCATAATTTTTTTAAATGGAAATTAATTAATTTGCTAGACGTGGCAGATTTTTTTATTTTCCACACAGAAGGCTGTTAGAATAACAATTTCTCTCAGGGCCTATACATCTTTGAGAATGCTGTGTGGAGGGGCTTTTTGAGAAGAGGAAGGAGTGTACGTGGGTCTTGAGGAGATCCATGTTGTAGGAGGGAGGAAACACAGAGGAACGCAAATCGTTCCACAGTCCATCTGTTGAACTCAAGAACGAGTTTTATTATTATAACCTACTTGTGCTCAAGTGACAAATGTCAGCTGTGCATTTGGGGTGTTTCTGACGATGAGCTAATTCGAATGAAGATAGTTCGTTGGAGCATCCTCCGTTGAAATACCGGTAGAACTAGGACACCGTTGTCAAGATATGAGAAACTGACCGCGCCAGTTCTTTCACAGAGTCAAGGGTTTTCAAATATTTTAGCGCTCCAGACCAGAGGTGGCTGCTGAATTACACAGTGGGGCGCGCTTGCGACTTGTACAGGGTCAAAAATTGTTCAATCTGGCTATTGAAGCACTCGAACGATGTGTGTTCGATTTTCGAATTGGCCATTCGTTTTAATCCTCAAAATTTACTCGTTTCAACGTTCATGTTTTTTTTTTGGTTCTATAAATTAGGCACATTATGGCAATGTTTTGCAAACTTGTCGTAATATGTCTCTTCTTCATCACCTGTTTTTCGAAATAATATTATAATTTTTTTCTAGCTATAGAAAGATAAATATTTCCGGGTTCGAATAACCTGACAATATTTGAAAAACTCCCACTGCCATCATTGTAAGCGCTAATGGTTTCTTGTGCGATAATGGACTATGCTTGCTAGCTGTAAACAGCTATAACTTATTAATTGGTACTACTATAATGAATCGGATGTGCCAACATGTTATACGGTTCGTACATTATATTTAATTTTTATAGTAAAGACATTTTGAAATTTAAGGGTGGTTATTTTTTTAATCCATCCACTACATACTACACCACTACACAGGCAAGAATCTCTTTAAAATGATTTACCTGTTCATTGTGTGTTGGCAAGTTGCGCCTCTCGCTTAAGGGGAAGCTTAATGCCAAATCACTATTTTGATTAATCTTTATAACGAATTGGTGTATATTAGAATATTTTTTGGTATTAATAAGGATACCAAAATATATGCTTTAGATAAATTGAAAGTTTTCCTATCGCTTCGCTTGAGTAGAATACAAATACAAAATTAAATTACTCAATAAAAAATATAAATGCAAACTACTGAAAAATATATTTTTTTCAGTACAAATGTATGAACGTATAAAGGAAACAACTTTTAAAAAGGAAAGTTTTATAGCTTAGATTATCTGTGACAGTTTCATTTGATAAACTTTTTTGCTTTGTTATAAAATTATTTACAAAATAAATAAAAACCAGTTTTTTGCTTGAAATCGAACGTTTCTAGACTCGGTTTGTCAAGCGATTTTAATGCCTATTACCTCCGATATAAGGTAAACCAAGAATATACACATTTTTGGCTTGTAGCTTCCTCTTAAATCGCAAAAAATAGCACTCGGTTTCAAGTTGATTACTACAAGAAACAACTATTTATGTCGGGGGAGATGGAAAAAAGATGCAGTAAAGTCATATGTTTTCTAAATCAAAGTTATGTTTCTTCAAACTTTGTTAGGAAATATATCAATATATAATAATTAAAATAACCCTAACTACCTAGAAACCTATTATTTACGTGTTCACATCTTTCTTACTTAAAGAGTTGTCTCCAATAGATGAGAAGTTGAAATGTAGTGTTGTTTTTTTGAAAGAGACTTTGCATGCAGCGGAATTTGACAAGTTAACTCATTTTTTGAAATCCAAACGTCAAGCATTTTATACTCGTACATATACTACACGGGCAAGAATCTATTAACATTGTGTGTACAGAAAATCTAATTAAAATCATTCTTCGAACTTGTTCGTTCAGATTTTTTTCTTAATGCAATTTTGTAGTGTAACTGACAGCTTGACATTAAACAAAGTAAACAAATTATTCGTTTTGTAAATTTGACTAAAACGTCAGAATGTATCTGACATTCCAATTTCAAACTCCGGTATTCTGCTGTTTTGTATGTTTTGGAACACGGAACATATTTGAATAATTTAATATTTATAACTCTATAAGGGTAGTACTTAGTGCTGTGCATAATACAGTATCTGATTCGCTTAAAAACTCATAAATCGCTGGGATATCTCAGGCTGGATAAATATAAATAGCTCAACTTGCGTTCGCGTAGCTTTAGTTCTAAATTGATCCCGGGGTGTAGGGTGTCTCACACTGCTGTAATTTGATATCTGAAGTGCGGAATCTTTCGAGAGGATGTTTTATTGAAAAACGTACTTTTATAGAAAATTTTGGTGTTTTAAAATATGTATAATTTTCTCAATTGACAAATCTGTGATCACCTAATTTTTTTCGTTTCATGCAAAAAAATTATTAAATATTCACGAATCTTAAGCATTTCTTAAATTCGGATCGGAACCTTTAGTTTCATATAGGTGTACATTTAATTCTTCTGGGGTTATCTTCTAGATTTGAATATAAAGCGTGATGTTTTATCTTTCTAACACCGATGAGACTATATTTCTATCCATGAAAGTAAGGGAGACAGATTTATATAAGACCATATAAGCAGTTCCCAAACATTTTTTTCTGTCAGTTTGAATGTATAAAGGGATTCAATTTGATAATATCACTAGCTCGACCATAGCTTATCGATAAAATTAGATTTAAAAATGGGTTAGCTGTAAGAAAAAGGATGTACCAATTTTATGCTGTACACTTTGACCTCATATTTTATACGTACATTAAAGATTTTCAAAATTTGAATTTGAATTTGCATCCAAATGTCAATCCATCCAGTAGGTACAACGCCGCAGCAAGAATGTCTTTAAAATAATTTTTTTATGTGAATACCGCACTAGAGTTCCAATTGTTCACAACCATCTGGAGCCAGTGAGATTGTGGCATCCTCAATTAGAGTATGTCACGAGTCATGAGGCTGAAATTACTTGGGGAGTGAAAGGAAATGGGGAAGAGGACGGTGGAGAAGTATCTGTCTGTACATATCTGGTCGCCAAAAACGGCCTAAGCCATTTAAAACAACTTTTCAAGTCTGAATGGTGGTCTTACACCAGTAAATTAATAAATTGCGAAATAATACAAATTGATATAATAAAATTTACTTGGGATTTGAACCCGTGATCTCCGAATTGCTCGTCGAGAGCCTTACCCCTCGACTACGGAGGCCGTCAAAGATTTAAATGTAACTAAAAAAGAAATAGACGATGTAATTTTTCAGACGTAAACATCATTCTCTTCGTTTTTCCGAAGATGATCGACATGATCCATTTTGAAAAGATTGAATCATTTATTTAAAGATTGAAAACATATTTTCGATATTATCCATCACTCTCCTTCTCCCTATCATCGACTTGATCCACTGAATAATATTGTGTATCTTTCCAAAGCACGGGGATGAGATCAGATATTGCATTATACATATTGATTTTGTATTAAGTCTTCAAGACTTACGATGCAGAATCTCCCTGTATAGCGGAGATTAGGGGTACAATGCTGCCTGGCATGTGGCGTACTTCAATTTGTAAAGTCTGACATAAAAGATTTTATCGGATGATTCATTTTTATGTCATTTTATCCACATGTTCAAGTTTTTTTTTGTCATTTTATAAACATGTTCAAGTTTTTATGTAATTTTATCCATATGTTCAAGTTTTGATGTCATTTTATCCATATCTTTTTTTATTTTTTTTTTTATATTTATTTAATATTATAAAAAATATATTTTTTTTTACATAGATAAATACAGAATATTAACGAGATATAAAACAATAGAAATTATAGCCTTTCCTCACCATAAAGAGACAATGCTCTTGTGTTTGGTGAGGGAATTCTTGTTCAATTATGTACATGTTAGTATTAAAGTAAATAAATTATTTAGAAATAACACAAGATTTAAACAATATTACTTCTAGATGTAAGTAGTGAACATATTTTGGACTTATAATAGTTTAAGGTAATTTTTTAATTTAAGGTGAAATTCCTGAATGTTTTCGATATATTTTAAATTTAATGGAAGGTTATTAAAATAAATTATGCCTGGATAAAGATAGGTATTTTGAATGAGCTTAGTGTTAAATTTTGGGATTTTAATAGTTTTCTGGTATCTTGCTGATGTATTGAATTGCAAGTTATGAGTATTTGACTGTATTTCTTTGTAAATTTTAAGTATTGAATATTTTTGATACATTTTGTCTACTGTAGGTACTTTGAAAATTGTAAAAAGAATTTCGGTAGAAAATTTTGACGGTTTTTTCAAAATTACTTTGATTACCAATCTTTGAACTACTTTAAGTGGGTTCAAAATTTTATTATATGTTCCTCCCCAACCAATAATACCATATTGTAAAATAGATTGAACAATCGCATAGTACACTCTTTTTAGGTTTTCTAGTCTAAGAATATTTCTAAGTCTTATAAATATATAAATACATTTCCTAATCCTTTTGACGAGTTCACAAATATGTGTTTTCCATTTAAAATATTGATCTATATACACACCAAGATATTTGATTTTGGATGTTGGACTAAGGATAGGAAAAGTTTGATTGCAGTTAGTTCTGCCACAGTTGTGTTGGTGTATTATAATGTTTAAATCTGGTTCTGATTTAAATTTATTGACTGAAAATGGGATAAATTTTGTTTTTTCTGTATTTAAAGAGAGAAGATTTTTATCGAACCAAATTTTCAGTATATTAATATCAGCATTTGCCAAGTTATTAACAGTATTCCAATCCGTACCTTCGATTATTATGACAGTGTCATCAGCATACGATATTATTTTCCCGTTTAGTTTTTGTATGAATATGTCATTAACATAGATGTCCTAAAACGGGAATTCCTCCTAGTTGGGCAGTCAAAGTATTTTTTATCTACATGTGTCATTGTATCATCACCTGTACTAAATGAATAAATAAAATAAAATAAATAAATAAACAGTAACGGACCCAGAACTGTACCTTGCGGTATGCCGAATTGACTCGTTTTTGGCAAGCTAAACACATTGTTAATTTTTACGACTTGAGGTCGTTTGAAAAGGTAACTTTTTACCCATTCTAGAGCTGTACCATTTAATCCAATGTTTCTTAATTTACTTATAAGTTTGTCATGTGATATGCTATCAAATGTTTTTTTGAGATCTATGAAAATTCCAAGGCATTTTAATGATTTATCTAAAGAATTATATACTAGGCTACTCAATTTTGCAATTGCATCCTGTGTGCTTCTCCCTTCCATAAAACCGAACTGGTTTTCATTAATTATACCATTGCATTTTATAAATTGGCTCATTCTTTTTTTTAATATTTTTTCAAAAATTTTTGCTATATTTGAGATGACTGATATGGGTCGGTAATTGTTTACTTCTTCTGGATTACCTGATTTAAATATTGGAGTAATGGTAGTTTGTTTGTAAACTGATGGGAATACTCCGCTTTGAAAACTTGTATTTATTATATGCATTAATGGTTTGGAAATTAGTTTTTTAATGTTTTTTTAAATATCAACTGTAATTGCATCAAAGCCCGGAGCACAACCTCCTTTCATATCAGTTATAATAGAAACTATTTCGTCCTCTGTGGTGATTTCAAATGTTGCCATTTTTTTTCAGCATCAATTTTACAGTCTGGAGATGTTATATTTGGGTCAATATGTATAAGATTGGCTAGATTTATCCCTACGTTTGCAAAATAGGTGTTAAATATATTTGCAGCTTTTGATGGGTTTTCTTTACAACATGTTTTCGAGTTATCATGATTAATAGCACTGATTTCATTATTCCTGTATTTTTTTTTTGTCAATTATTTCATTTATCACCTTCCATACTCTTTTACTATCATTTTCAGCCTGATCCAACTTATGTGTACAATAACTTTCTTTTGTATGTTTTATAATATAAGAAAGTTTGTTTTTATATGCTTTAAAATGATTGAGTAAACTTTTATTATTTGGTTGTTGAGTAGTCAATTTGTATAGAGCTTGTTTATGTCGTACAGATACTATTAAACCGTGAGTAATCCATGGTTTTATAGGTTTGAATTTAGATAGTTTGGATTTGGGTATTATATTATTTGATGAGTCATTTATGTATTTGGAAATTTTTTCTTCAAATATTTTACAACAAACATTGACATCATTACATTGAAATAATTCTATCCAATTTTCCGATTCTAATTTATTTTTTAATGTATCCATATCGAGTACTTTTTTTGAGGTATTATTTTGTTTTAATGATGGCAATATTGGATTGCTAAATTTATGGATAAACATACATGAGTAATGATCAGTAATATTAGTATGAATGACAGCTGATTTTATATTGTGGATATCAGGAATATTTGTAAAAATATGATCTAAACATGCAGGTCAACGACCTGCATGTTCAAGTTTTTATGACATTTTATCCATTTGTTCAAGTTTTGATGTCATTTTATCCATATGTTCACGTTTTTATGTCATTTTATCCATATGTTCAAGTTTTGATGTCATTTTATCCATATGTTCAAGTTTTTATGACATTTTATCCATCTCTTCAAGTTTTGATGTCATTTTATCCATATGCTCAAGTTATTATGACATTTTATCCATTTTTTCAAGTTTTGATGTCATTTTATCCATATGTTCAAGTTTTTATGTCATTATATCCATTTGTTCATGTTTTGATGTCATTTTATCCATATGTTCAAGATTTTATGTCATTTTATCCATTTGTTCAAGTTTTGGTGTCATTTTATACATATGTTCAAGTTTTTTTCCGCAAACTCAGCAGTAATTTTGTGGATTGTTCCGACTATAGCACATTTAAAAACACTTTTTATAGAAATTCAAATGAAAAGAAGAAAGAAAACGATAGAAATATCTCGACAAGACCAAAGAGAGACTTGTCCCGTTAAAAGTAATCCGGTTCCTCCGCATTTGGGTATTGGAAAACCATTATTTCGGTAAAAAGCTACGCCTAAAATGATCCTTATGAACCAAAATCTACGTTTTGGGTCCAATAAAACCATGCGGGGCCGGATTCAATAAAATTATTTACAGATTTAAACCACTCAGGCCTCTGGCATATTGACCGTTATATTTCTTAAACGCGCTGTCAGAAAATCGAACAATTTGTGTGTACGTCCGCTTTGCAATAAAAACCAAAAAACTGTTTTTGAAAGGTGATAAATATGTTATTTAATTTTATTATTTTGAAATCAAACAAACAAAAAAATGAAACAATGATTCACTTACATTTTTTACAGATTTAATGATACTACATGAAGTAAATGATAGAAAAAGTCAGGGAAGCCCGAGGAAGAAACGAATCAAACCATTCATAAGTCCCCGAGCAATGCCCGTTACACGTTAGCTAGTATAACACTAAATGCGTAGTATATACCTAGTATTGCACTAAATACGTATAACACGTAGAAAACGAAACGCCATAAAACTCAAAACTTGCAACTTTTGATAAAATATATACGGTGATAGAATTTTTTTTTCAAAAACAACTACTCCGAAAAGCAACCCATCCCCAGATGTTTTCCCGGTTCTGGGGAATAAATAAATTGTCACGTTAGTCATGAATCATTATTAGTATGAAACCACGCAAATAACGCATATCGCCAATATCGTTCAACAACACTACTGCAAATGGCATCTACGCACAGTGGCGCCTCGCTTTTGTTTCAACTACGCAATAACGTTATAACTTTTATTGCAAAACCGATTTGTAGTCAGTCTGTGCAGTGTTTGTGACTACAACAACACATTCGGGCTTTTACATTAATTTCAACTATCGATTGAAACTTGTTTGCGCTTATCTAGTTAAATCGACACGGCTTTCTGGATGAACTCACTTGGAAATGCAACACAAACGATGTATTGTACAGTATATTTTTTGATCAGTACTACTTATATTTTCACCAGCACAGACCAGTAATACATCATGGGCAGAGATGTGCAAAATGGGTACCCAAAACCATTTGAAATGCAAAATGGAAATGGGTCAAAACTTTTCCATTTGAAAATGCAAAATGCAAAATGATTTTTAGAAACGCATTTCAAATGCAAAATGCAAAATACCTATTTTCAAAATGCATTGAAAATGCAAAATGGTTTCTCAGGTCAAAAAATTTAAATAATTATAGAATTTTTAAACAATTTTGTCATTTAATAATGGACATCAATGTAGAACAAGCAAATTGTGGAATAACAAATCATACATACTGATATGTACTGTGTAAAAACAACTTTGTCATTTAATAATGGACATCAATGTAGAACAAGCAACTTGTGGAATTGAATCCTAGTTCTATGTTGTGGAATAACCAATCATACATACTGATATGTACTGTGTAAAAACAACTTAATAATGGACGTGAATGCAGAACAAGCAACTTGTGGAATAACAAATCATACATGCTGATACGTACTGTGTAAAAACAACTTTGTCATTTAATAATGGACATCAATGTGGAACAAGCAACTTGTGTAATTGAATCCTAGTTCTATGTTGTGGAATAACCAATCATACATACTGATATGTACTGTGTAAAAACAACTTAATAATGGACATGAATGTAGAACAAGCAACTTGTGGAATAACAAATCATACATGCTGATACGTACTGTGTAAAAACAACTTTGTCATTTAATAATGGACATCAATGTAGAAGAAGCAACTTGTGGAATTGAATCTTAGTTCTATGTTGTGGAATAACCAATCATACATACTGATATGTACTGTGTAAAAACAACTTAATAATGGACATGAATGTAGAACGAGCCACTTGTGGAATAACAAATCATACATACTGATACGTACTGTGTAAAAACAACTTTGTCATTTAATAATGGACATCAATGTAGAACAAATATATTACATGATGGTAAATCCAAAAACACCACGACTACAGATTATGAAACCATAAAATTTTTGCGCGGGACTAATGTTGCCAACGTAAAAAACATAGAAACTGGTATCTAACATTTAATATTACAGCGTAATGGCCCCATGTTCAGTATTTGAATCAGTATTTTTTGTAATGGTATCACTTAATTGCCAGAGCTCCTACCAGGGAGCAACTTGACAAATGTAAATTATCTCTCATAGCGAGGTTGAGGTCCGACTGATATTTGGGGCTTATGAAAAAAAGATGAGTGGAGATAGTAGGAAGAATGTTGCAAAAAAGCATTTAAAATGGAAAATGCATTGAGAAAAGCATTTAAAATGCAAAATGCAAAATGGTTTTTAGAAAAGCATTTAAAATGCAAAATGGAAAATACCCATTTTGCATTTTGCATTTCCATTTGAAATGGATTTATTTGAAATAAAGCACATCTCTGATCATGGGATAGTAATTAATAATAATCATATTTGAATGATTTACGTAGCACCGCTTTTGTGAAAAATCCTCTGCAAAAATATATAGGATTTTCCAATAAGAGGTGTTATTTCGAATAGCCCGCTATTTCAGTAGTTACTTTTGAAGATGTAATTTTTTGATTGACAAGTAGAAACTACGCCATTAATAAAAATGGAACGATACACGGTTCAAAAACGCATTTAAATGATTAAAATTCACTTGAGTGAATCAATTGCAAATCATCTTGAGTGATGAGGCCCATTTCCACCTCAGTGGCTTCGTCAACAAGCAAAATTGTCGCATCTGGGGCTCGGAAAACCCAAGAGTTATTGTTGAAAAGCCTTTTTATCTTCAACGTGTGACTGTTTGGTGCGGTTTATGGTCGGGTGGAGTCATTGGACCTTACTTTTTTGAAAACGAGGCTGGAGCAACAGTTACGGTGAATGGATCGCTATCGAGAGATTATTAATGATTTTTTATGGCCGGAATTGGATGGTATTGATCTGGACAACGTTTACTTTCAACAAGACGGCGCTACAAGCCACACAAGCAACGAAACCATTGATCTTTTACGATTGAATATCAAAATAACACCTCTTATTGGAAAACCCTGTATAATGATCCTTCTTGTAACTAACCACACTCTCGACAAACCATTACCAACTTATCGCTAGCAGATTGCATCCACCGGTTCGTCGATTACTAATACAAAACCACATGCACAATGCATTTGACCAATGAAGGTGATGCTGCGTTAGAAATCAAATCAAATCAAATCAAAAATTATTTATTGTAAAATTAAAATTACAAAAGGTATAGCTTATGGGTAGACCCCATTTCTTCCAGCTAACCACATTTATTTAATTACAATGTTTATACAGATAAAATAACAATATACCAATGAAAAAAAAAAAAATACAAATATATATACCAATAAAAATAGGTGTTTCATTTACGTGAGGTATTCACTCAACGTGTAGTGACATTTATTAACAAGGAAAGTGTTTAGTAACGTTTTGAATTTGTGTGTATCTTGTATTTGTTTAATGTTATGTGGAAGGTTGTTATATACTTTAATGGCCATGTAGTATGGTCCTTTTTGGAATATTGTTTTGTTTGCTTTTGGTATTAGTAAGTTTTCTGTGAGCCTTGTAGCGTATTTATGTGTTGAGTTTTTTAGTGGGAACTTGTCTGTAGATGATCGCACTAACATGCATAACTCCAATATATATATGTCTGTGACTGTCAGAATTTTCAGATTTTTAAACATAGGTCTACATGAATCTAAACGATCAGAGTTTGTAATTTTTCTTATGCATCTCTTTTGTATGATGAAAACATCTTTAGCGTTTACCGAGTTTCCCCAAAAAATAATACCGTATTTTATTATTGAGTATACATTACCATAGTATGCGGCTATTACTGATTCGGTGTTTAATATTTTTCTTAAGGTACCCAGAACATAAGAAAAACTACTGATTTTTGCTACAATTTTTGAGACATGTTCTTTCCAGTTTATGTTTATATCTAATTCCATTCCCAGTAGTGAACAGGTTTGGGAAGGTTCGAATATGATTATTTATTTATAGTCTGTACAGGCAGATAATAAACATATCTGGGAGATCACTTGAGATTAACAATGTTTATTGCTATACCTCAAGTCACCTAAGTCAAAGGTCGGTTGTCCGGTTTTTTGTGAAAATGAGTTGCGTACCTTTTTAGTTTTTTCAGTATCCACACAGAGGTATAAAGAAGGTTGTCCTTCGACAATGTGAAACTAAGTTAGGTCAACATAAGGTCTGGTATCCCCACAATGCTCAAAGGAAAAAAAAAATTTCCTCTCTCCTGAACAATTTCAAAAATGTGACAACCTACCTTAGATTTCTGAGGTACTGATTGTTTATTAGAGAAATTTAGATACGGTACAAGGACACAATTGGAACAATGTAATGTAAAATGTCACTATCAACTCCGGTATTTATTTTAATAAGTTTAGGAGAGGAAAAGAAAATTTTGTGCTAGGCGGTACAACAGTACAAGGCTGTGATTGGAAATAATCTTCCTAAACGTGATTCGTCCCTCGGTTTGAGTCAGATTGAGGAGTAAGGCTTCGAATAATGTGAGTAGCAATCGGAAGCGGATTTGGTTGTTTCCGGTCGTTCGGCGTTAGAGCGTTAGAAGTCAAATACGACTACACAAGAGTGTATTTTCACTGTTATTTTTATTTCCAAAAAATACGGTATTTTTATGTCGATTTAAAAGGTGCTATTTTCAATTTGCCGCCGAAAAGACAATATGTTCGTTGTTATACGTGAAATCGGCGGCGTTGACAGTGTCAGCCATCTTACCAACAAGTCGCGGTTTCTATGTCATAATTACGTTGTGGCCAGTTGGAACCGTTTCGAAATGTGTGGTTTTAGATCATTTTTCAAATCAATAATTATGAACGAAAATATTAAAATCCCAAATTTTTAGTACAGTAATCATAATCTTATAAAAAAAAAGTGGGTGTGTCAAGCCTACGCAAGACAGAAGTGAAACTTCTTTTGTTAAACCGTATGAACCACAATCAATTACGTATTTCACTCGTATTACACTCACGACGCAGTATACTAACCAAGCAGCTGATGCTTGGCGTGGCGCAGTTCGCTGGTGTCTGAGAGAGAGGAAAGAAGAGAAGAGAGAGAACGTTCGTGAGCGGCTCCCCCACCTCAACAAGCGCATATGGTGAGAGAGGGACAGTGAACGGTGAGCGGTGGTGGGGGTACCCGCATTTTCGTGTCGATCCTGACTCGGTTTTACTCCGTCCCCGAATTACGCGCCTAAAGAAGTTTCACTTCAATATAATATATTTTTAAAAATAATGTACAATGTACAGAAATAGAATCCCACACAAGATCGCGTAGTGCGCTCTAGCGAACGGATATTTTATCAGAGGGAGATAGTTTTAATTTTTTTTTCTGTAAATTATTACATATTATCAAAATAAATAAATTAATTAAATAAATGTAATACAATTATCATAATATACGGATTAGATAATAATTTTAATCCAACACAATAACGCAAAGCGCGCTCTAGCGGAGTAATGTTTTATCACAGTGAGATAAGTGTTTTTATTATTTTGCAATATTATTTTCTTTTAAAAAATGTTCTGACCTACTAAAAAATAAGATATTGAATGAAAAAGGCGTTAAAAACAAAAAAATAATGTGCGATGGCCGAGAATCGAACTCGGATCAACTGCTTGGAAGGCAACTATGCTGACCATTACACCACCAACGCCAGTTGTCGGGATGAGCTAAGAAGCATTTATATGTTACTTCAAAACTTTGAAAATTATTACATATTTTAAAAATAAATAAATTAATTAAATAAATGTAATACAATTATCATAATATACGGATTAGATAATAATTTTAATCCAACACAATAACGCAAAGCGCGCTCTAGCGGAGTAATGTTTTATCACAGTGAGATAAGTGTTTTTATTATTTTGCAATATTATTTTCTTTTAAAAAATGTTCTGACCTACTAAAAAATAAGATATTGAATGAAAAAGGCGTTAAAAACAAAAAAATAATGTGCGATGGCCGAGAATCGAACTCGGATCAACTGCTTGGAAGGCAACTATGCTGACCATTACACCACCAACGCCAGTTGTCGGGATGAGCTAAGAAGCATTTATATGTTACTTCAAAACTTTGACTAGATCAAATGAACTTTAATCGGTGGTGGGGGTACCCGCATTTTCGTTTCGATCGTGACTCGGTTTTACTCCGTCCCCGAAAATTCATTACGCGCCTAAAGAAGTTTCACTTCAATAACTTTAAATCTTCCACACATTTCCAACCATGTTCATAGTTTGTAAAAATCCCTCATTGGAGATAGAAAAAGTTGAACAAAATTTTCGCTTTGTGTCTCATCTAAATGGGGGATACTCGACAAACGGTTTCAATTTAAAAAATGGCAATTAAAATAATTATACTTATAGGTAGGCTTAGACTTTATGGCTTCTCTGAATTATCCAAGCTCTTCAAATTTTAAACATTAAACTGAAATTCAAAGCAAAACATCTATAGTTCATTGAACCGGAGTTACAGACAGAGTTCTAACTATTTTATCCGATACACAAATGCATAGCGAGGGGATAATCAATTAAATTATAAGTTGGATAGCCCCGATATATTAATGTTGTTCACTTTCAAGTTCCTACCATTAGATCAAGGTTCCCTAATATGTATTAGTGTGACAATTATACTACGGTTTCAGGCTAAAATTCTGTTATAAATAGATTACAGACTACTGGAAACTCTTATGCTATTTTAGCTGATGTTTTTAATATGCCTCTACTGAAGTATATAGCTGTACTAATTAGAAATTTAAGCAGTGCATATATGAACGAGGTCACTTCATAAAAGGTTTTTTGTTTCTGTTTTTGCTTCGTCTTCATTTCATTCGTTAACTTTGTACTAATGTATATTAATGTCATGTATACTTATATAATATTAAAATTTGTCATCTCTTTCTCCTTTTTTTATTATTATTTAACTGTCAATAACCATCATGTATGTAAATGGCACTGAATAAAGTAAATAAATAAACAAATAACCCCAAAAATGTATATTCCCAGAGATATTTAAATAATTAGAGACAATGTTAACAAAAGATAAAGATGCGATGCATAGACCTCAGAATGGTTAAATCCGTCCCTGCTAACGTATAAATATATTATTTATGATCGTCTTTTCATTACGGATTTGATAAACAGCAATAATGATTGACCTCAGAGGCATTCAAAGCATTCTATACTGACTGAAACGGATTAAACTGTCCGATGTTCGTATCGGGCTGTGAGCTTCATTCAGATTGGGGCTAAACTTATCCAAAGCACGGAAACTTTTTGACGTGGGAGTTGGCGTTAGTCCAATTCCATTGACTGGCTCGCATTAAAAACAATCTGAACTAGTTTTATTTATGTATAATAGTATAATAATACTTGGTTTTGCAGATTGTTCGTTTTCACGGGATTGAATCCAATTACAAGATCACAGTTAAAGGATACAAAATATAAATAGATGTTAGAGTTACGAAAGTTATATTTTTTTTATTTAGGAATTAAACAGTTATTACACTGCAAAATCTAAAAACTAACTAACTATGACGCCGTTTCCCCGCAGGGGTAATCAGATAGGACGAACCGCAAAACAATAGGGTCTTGTCACACACTCCTTGCCTCATTCACATTTGTGTCATATCCTTACACTCCTTTCTTTGCTCATCGCTCTACATGCCAAAACCATCTAAGTATCCCTTTCTTAATTTTACTCATTACGGTTACATCAGCCTTGCGTTATTTGCGGATCTCCACATTTCTCACGCGACCATACATGGGTTTACAACATTTACGCCTCAGGGATCGCATTTTTACAGTGTGCAGTCTACTTCCATCCTTCGTCTGCCAGTTCCATGCCTCACTGCCATACGTCAGGGTTCTTTATACAATTTTTTGTTTGCGCCAACTGTGTTCAGTCCTCCATTGATGGAGTTTATCATGATAAACCAATCAAATTCCTATTTTTTTAATGATAAAGATATATTTTTTAACATTAGCTCCATACTTTTTTTTTTTTTTTTTTATAGTGAATACCTCACAAGAGTCCCAACTGCTCCCGTCTGGAGCCAGTGAGACTATGGCATCCCCAATTGGGGTATGTTGTGAGGCTGAAGGTAAGTGGGGAAGGGAAAGAGGAAGGTGGGGAAGTACTGGGGGCAATGAAGAAAATAATTTCCCTCAGGGATTACGTCGTCTTTGGGAATGAGGTGTGGAGAGCCTTTTTAGAAAAGGAAAGGGAGGAAGTTCTAGGAAGGAAAAAGGTATTGATAGGAAGTTGGAGTTCAGTATGTCCAGGAGTGACGAACGTATGAATCCATCTCTCCCACTGCAGTGCAAGGCAATTTTCGGAGAGAGTCCTGCTGGAGAGGTCAAAGTGTCTCCCTCAACCAGTCTCTCCTGATCCAGGATGCCACAGTTGGTGGACGGACGCACCCATCGTCAAGACCCGGACAAACCTCTCCCCATGATCCTGGGCACCCCTGCTTAATAACCAAACGTAGCGAACCACGTGGGGTGACCTATGTCCAAGGTGTCGGTTATCCAATAAATGGTTCCCGGGGCGGCGGTATACATATCCGCCTCCACAATCGAAAATTATAATATAATACTGATGTTTATAAGACAAGGGTTTTATGCATAGCACAAAGGATAACAAATGATTATAAGCAATAATTATTCACATAAATTACCAAAACAAATTTAAAAAATCTCGTCGACGGTAATTGAACATGCAGCTTTCTGATCCCGGTCAGCTGCTCTAACCATTAAGCTACATAGCCTTATTCCAAACCCGTCAAATAATTCGATATGTACTGGAATTTTTCTTTCAACAACTATGGCTTATTTCATATTTTTTCCTCAAAGCAATCAGTTTTATTTTTATGGAAAGTTTTTTTTAGTGCTGGATTCCTTACTATATAAATTATATTTACATTTATTTAACATCGTTTAACGGTTAGGAAGTCATTTTATTTATTAGTAAAGCTGATAAAGTAGTATACATAAAATAGAGCTGATTAATAAAAATGAAAGATTAAAATTAAATTATGGAAAATATGTATAGTATATATTAAAAATAAATCAGAAGAGAGTGCCTTATAAGAACATAACCGAAAATAATAGAATAAACCAGAGGAGAGTGCCTTACAAGAACATAACCGAAAATAATAGAAAAAACCGGAAGAGAGTGCCTTACAAGAACATAACCGAAAATAATAGAATAAACAAGAAGAGAGTGCCTTACAAGAACATAACCGCAAATAATAGAATAAACCAGAAGAGAGTTCCTTGCAAGAACATAACCGAAAATAATAGAATAAACCAGAAGAGAGTGCCTTACAAGAACATAACCGCAAATAATAGAATAAACCAGAAGAGAGTTCCTTACAAGAACATAACCGAAAATAATAGAATAAACCAGAAGAGAGTGCCTTACAATAACATAACCGAAAATAATAGAATAAACCAGAAGAGAGTGCCTTACAAGAACATAACCGAAAATAATAGAATAAACCAGAAGAGAGTGCCTTATCTGAACATACCGGAAGATAATAGAATCAACCAGAAGAGAGTGCCTTACAAGACCATAACGGAAGATAATAGAAGAGAGTGCTTTACAAAAAATAGCACATAACTACTTCAAGTGCAAATTTTATTTAATATCGGAGATAGTTATAATATATTTGGAGGTTACTCTACCACCACCATAAATATAAACAAAATAGAAACATTGCTTTAAATGACTTTATCCGAAGTTGGTGACTAGATTTGAATACTCAGGTATTTCCTAACTTTTCTCGTTTCCATCTCCTTCTCTTCCACACTCCTTTCAACTTCATAATGGTCCTGAAATTAATGCCATAGTGCCAGGACTCCAGGAAGTACCTACTTCATAAGTTTTTTTTATTAAATTGTTTATGTGAATACCGCACAAGAGTCCCAACTGTTCCCTAACGTCTGGTTTCAGTGAGACTATGGCATCCTCAATTGGAGTATGTTATGTGCATATAGAACAGAAGGGAGAGGAGGAGATCATATAAACATTTCAAATAATATAATATTTTGTATTTTGGCTAAATTTTTCGGGGTTAATCTTGACAAGTACAGTCAGATTTTGTTATTTTTAAAGGATCTGCGTTTATAACTCGCATGCAAGTATATCAATCCTACAATTTTATTATAATATCAAATGATTTTTCACCAGTCTGCGCTGGTAACATATGAAAAAAGTAAAACTTGCGCTTCACAGAAATTTCATAAAATATCTACCTACAACGGTCTGATTAAAACTCTCTATAACATTCTAGAAAGCATTTCTTGTAAAGACACAAGAACAAGTTAACAAAGGGAGTTAGTTGCCAACTTCAGTTACCTACAAGATTCAAGGGTGGTTTATTTCCAGACTTGTAACCGCTGAAACTGTTGAGAGGTATTATTATAAAGCATTCCTCTCCCTTGTCACGAGCTTGTCGGTAGTGACAAGCCGACAAGGTAGTGACAAGCGGCTACACACACACACCCACATTCGCACTGCGTATCTTATATTTAGGTTACGGATAATATATGGTAGGTAGATGTTTTTTCCAGGAATCCACAACAATATGGGACATTGAAAAAAGTGAAGTAGAGTTAATAAAAATGCGAGGGATAGAAAAAAATGTAGGAAAGAGAAGAGAAGTGAAGAAATGTGAAGATAATGAACGAACAACAAAACCTATTCATTTATGACTTTCTGTATTATCACTTTACTCTTTTTTCACGGTTCTATTTTATCACTCTTCTGTTTCATAATTGCTCCCCCTTATCATTTTTCGGTTTTTACATTGTTCTATTTTATCATTGTTCTGTTGAATCGATGTTCTATTTTATCACGGTTATGTATTATAACTTTTTTTTTTTTTTTTTTTAGAGTAATACCGCACAAGAGTCCCAACTGCTCCCGTCTGGAGCCAGTGAGACTATGGCATCCCCAATTGGGGTATGTTGTGAGGCTAAAGGTATTGGAGAGGGGAAGGAGATGGGAAAGAGGAAGATGGGGAAGTACCTGGCTATTCAGATCTGGTCACCAAACACGGCTAAAGCCATTTCAAGCAACGTTTCAATTCTGAATGGTGGTCTTACACCAGGGCGATACTGAGAGTATCTTCCACTCTGGAACGTGCCGCAAATATACTATATATTATTTTAAATTAATTAATTGTGAAATAACACAAATTAATTAAATAAAATTTATTTGCGCACGCCGGGTTCGAACCCGCGACCTTCGGATCTGTAGTCAAAAGCGTATACCACTAGACCACGCCGGCCGTCAATAACTGTTTTGTTTTATCACTGTTTTATTTTATCACTGTTCTATTTTATCACTCATTTGTTTCATCACTCTTCTGTTTTATCACTGTTCTGTATTATAATTGTTCTGTTTTATCAATGTTCTATTATATCACGGTTCTGATTTATCACTGTTTTATTGAATCTCCTTTTTGTTTTATAACTGTTCTGTTTTATGAATGTTCTGTTTTATCTCTGTTCTGTATTAACATTGTTCGTTTTTATAATGGTTCTCTTTTATCACTATTCTATTTTAGAACTATTCGGTTTTAAAACTGTTCTATTAAATCACGTTTTTTTTAACACTGTTTTAGGGAATCACCTTTCTGTTCTGTTTTATAACTGTTCTGTTTTATAAATGTTCGGTTAATTGACTGTTCTGTTTTATCACTGTTTTGTATTAACATTGTTCAATGTTCTATTATATCACTCTTCTGTTTTATCACTGTTTTACTGAATCACCTTTCTATTTTATAACTGTTCTGTTCGGCGCTCAAAAACATCATCATGTGATTCCCCACAACAATTTTTCAAATTCCATGCGGGGGGGGGGAGGGGTGGCTACAAGATTCCATTTCGGACGCAAAAAATATTATATCAAAAATTTACCGGTGTATTTTTGTTTAAAAAGTAAGTTCACAACACTGGTGACTGCGCGCAAGCTGCATTGTTTGTTTTACCGCGGGCCCGCGACACTTTTTCAAATTGGCGGATTGACGGGTTTTTTGAAAATGGTTCACGCGGGCCACTTATAATTCGTTCGCGGGCCACATTGTGGCCCGCGGGCCTGGGGTTGGGCAGCCTTGTTCAAATATAATCATGCTTGACTACCTCATTGTAATAACAATTTCAATAACAAATAAAATCAAACAAAAGACTTCGGTCTGGATCAAAACAAAAGCTTACTGAAAAGACAAATAATTTGAATAATGTTAAAATCTTTTCATTTTTCACGTTTATACGGTGGTGGATAGATAAATACTAAAAATATTTCCCTGGATTTTTAATACAATTATCCTCCCTTACAATAGCTATTGAAATGTTATCATTTCTTTATCGAACGAATTCTGAAACCTTTTTTTGGCTTTATCGGTTTTTCTTTGAGACCGAACATCAACGCCATTAAAAATTTATCTTTACGAACGCTTATGGAGAAAAAATAATTACATTACACAGCGATAAAAGAATCTACCCTCCCAAATTCTGCGAATTTCATTATGTTATTTGAAAATATTCTTTAGGTAGTATCATCGTAAATAACAGTGGCGTACGTAGTCATGTCTAAGTCGTTTATATTTAAATTATATTGAAATAATCTTTAAAAAATCGTTTTAAAGCACTTTTTACATTGAAACCAAAAGATCGAAACGTATAGAAGATAAACGCAACGTTCGTTATAATGTACGCATTCATAGTTGGCGTTAATTTGATTATATTATTAAAATACACTTTTTGCAAGTCATAATTCGAAAAGTTTAAATAAATTATTTGTTTGCGTCCGTACATAAGCAATATGAATAAAAAATAAATAATTTTGCTCGTATATAAACTCAATTCTTTCAAGAAAGACGGTGATTCAATTGAATATTATATTCGTATTCCTTTCTTGAAACATTATTTTTTTGTGTAGTGTATTTATATGAAATAATTAACCTTAGAAAAAAAGAGGACATTAGAAATCCACGATAAAGATAAGCGGAGAAAAAAACTATAAATGAAATCTGTTACCAGCAAACGAAAGACAAGAAGATGAGAAAATATAGAGGTATCTCTTTTTTGTGCATATATTACATTTATGGTATGTATATTTTAGAATTTATTTAATTCTTAACATATTAATAATACAAAGATATTCTATATTGTAATCCACGCTGCACTCAAATTAAATTAATATCATTGAATATTGCAGGCTCCGTAGTAGGCGTTCAATGATGGTTTGAAAGGGAGATATGTAAGTACTAAGGTAAGATAGAGCGCGCTTATATTAAAAAAAACGATAATAATTAAGCGAAAATATTTAATAAACCACGACTCGTTTGAAATAAAGCTAAAATCTCTCGACAAATGTTTTAGTTGCATTTAAAGATACATTGTGATATTTTTCGTGCCCATAAAATATATGATTAAATAACAGAACAAAACATGTTTTTAATAATTTTCAGAGCTTACTTTGCGATTTTTTTCTATCGAGGGAATTTCATACAATTAACGTTTCGACATAAGAAATGTATGGATATTATCTTAAAAAATAACATATAATTTTTTCGGAACTTAAAAAAACTTAAAGAGTTAATGAAAAATTTGCTATAAATAGGAATTTAAAATCTCTTCGAATTATTCGTAATCCGGTAAAAAACTTATGAATTGATCAGTTTCGTAGTAAAATAAGATCGTATCACGATGTCAGAACACGTGTTCATAAAAATCCTGATATTTCCGTATTTCGTCATTGTATATTATCAAAGCAAATGCAGGTGCGTGAACACGTGTTCCGATGTTAGGAATTTACTCAAAGTTTATCAGGAAATGGCCTGCAATCCCGTTTTTAACCGGAATACAATTAATATTGAATAAGCAATACTCATTTTGTCCGTGTGGTAGTTCTCCACTACCTGCGTTATAGAGTGCGTTAAAACCTTTACAAATAAATCAATAATTAATTTCGGTTGTGTCTGTCTGTCTGTCTGTGTAAATGAAGAATTCAACGAAGTTGATTTCTTTTGAATTTTAGCGTAATTTTCAAAATTGTAACCGATTGTGTAAATACTTCAGATAAGCGATAAAAACATAAATTTTTACATCAAACTATTTTAATTCTTTTTTCAAAATTGGGACTGATGTGTCAAGCATTAAGACTATACCACTGTGCTCACGGGCTCTAGTTATCATATTACAATATATTGCCTTTACTGCCATTAAAGGGTACCTGTGTAAAATATAGATCCACCATTGTTACATAAAAAGTGTGAAGCGCATCTCTTCAAAAGCCTCTTCAAAAACTAAAAACATCTTTTCTGCTATTTTTATGACCCAAATCAAGTAAATATTTATTTATATTTTTAGTTATTTGGTCCTTTCACATCCTTCAATTCCAAGACTCACTACCACAACTTCAGGTTTTTTTTTGTGTAAACAGGTAATAATAATTCCTTGTTCACAACAAAACACTGCGTCTTTATTTAGACTAAACTCTTGTTATTAGGAAAGAGTGTCTAGGTCGGCTTGGAGGATAATATCTTCTCTATTATGCCCTCAAAAACTTTTTGTTTCTCGAAACTACACCGATCCCCGTAGCTCGGTGCCCATACTAGAGGGTGACCCTATTATATTACCGACATCTGTCGGATTAGCCTGTAATCTCTTAGATCTATTTACACTAGAGCCATCTATGTTTTTTCACTCGAACTATCACAGTATCAATGCTCCATTATGAACTGCTAGCTTAGCTTCTTTTGGCTTATTTTTTATGTGGCTGAAGGAAGTAGGAAGAGGAATGTTTTAAAATTACTGACTATTCAGATCTGTTCGCAACTTCTCGATTCAGATAACCACCCATCACCAGGGCGATACTAAGAGTATCTTTCTTCTTGTCAGGAAACAGTTCGAAAAATTATATAATAATAATTATTTTTTTGGTAAAATAATGTTTAAGCGAAGATTTTTTATGCATAGCACAAAGGGTAACAATTATTTTATAAGCAATAATTATTAGTCCCGTTGGCGTCATGTATCTTTTATCAGGAGATTTTTCAATGTGGATGAGTGTTTCAGGCTAGTAATTATTGCTTGTAAAATAATTATATAATACTTGAAATATTCTTGTTGACTGAGCGAAGCCACGTTCTGTGTTTAACTCGACCGTTTTGCATTTCGCCTGTACGTAAATTTGTTTGTACGTTCCGGTTCCGCCAAGATGGTGACCATTTTAATGATTCATTAACGATTCTATTTATTTAGACTTACTAATTAGCATTTTTTTTCAATATGCTAATTAGTACCTACCACTGCCTAATGAAAGTTTAAAAAAATAATTGTAATTGTTTTTATAATTCCTTATTCGAAATAAAATAAATGCTACATGAAGTAGGTAGTGGGTACGAAATCCCGTACCTACTTACAAATCTTACGATTTAAGAAGATATTTTTGTTTTGATTTATTATCCGATACGGAATAACTTCTTGGGGAAGTTCGTGCAAGACAAATATATAAAGGTAACATTCAAACATTTCAAAACTCTGTGACTAAGCTTTTAGTAAGCAAAAGTATTTGTGTACAAAGAAGATGTATAGAATTTTCATATCAGTCAGTTAATATATTACCTGTTCAAGGGATATTTGGTTTAAAATTGTATTCCGAAATCTATTGTCGGATTACATTTAAAAGAAAAATAGGTAACACCAACAACACAAGATTTAGTAAAAATTAAGGTATGTCCATTCCAAAAATTACTAATAAATACGGCCAACAAACATTTATTTCTCCTCTGCCTTCCATATTTCATATATATGGATGTAAAATGTGAATCAACCTGCACAACTAACTAAAAAAGATAAAAAAATGTTTGTCTGATTGTCTATATTGATATTGTTAGTAAATACATTAGTATTCATTGATTGTATTAATATGTTTATGAAAGTGTGTTTAAGTATTCTATGTGACTGAGTATTCTGAGTGTGTGTACATATTATGTTGACTGTCTGTCTATGTATTGTATGTCTTTGTATCATAGTCACTTTAAATGTTATTCTTCTGTGTCTATTTTCTATATTGTGGCTTCTCGTTATATGTGTGTTTTTGTTGTATAATTAATATTGTGAAAATTACCTGCTTACAAACTGCTTTGGTGGTTAAGCGGGTGTTTTTATATTGAAGAATTAAAAAAAGGTGAGAAAATTAGAAACATCCTTTTTTGGAGACGAGGTCTATAATTTAAGATTTTCACGGCCAAAACTATTTTTATTATTTGTTTTTCTTTCTTTAGCCAACGTTGTCCGAAACGTTGGCTAAACAATGGACACATCTGCCCTGATGATGGACACTTTAACGTTGTCTGAAACGTTGGCTAAAAAAGGAGTTAGCGCAACACGACATAACATCCCAAAAAAGAACAAAAATAATGAGGTCTACTGTTCACAGAACTGCTAGTATGTGATACAAGTTATTCAAATTACCAGTCTTTGACAACTTGGTCATATTATGTGCTTTTCGGCACCGCGACTATTTTCATCTAAAACGAACGAGATGAAATTCCTTCGAACGAATTCTTTCACGTTGTTGTTTGTTTTCCAAGTAAACAATAAAACAAAATTCTTGAAATAATGACGCTCGTACATCTCCATCTATATTTGATTGAATGTCATTCGTTTCTCTCGGTATATTTATTTTATTTTCTTTCTCAATGTCACTCACGTTAGATAGATATCGATTTGGAAAAGTCGCAAGAAATAACTCGGAATGTGGTACGTTATACGAAATAAAATAGGCGAGATTAGAAATCTACAAAGGACCTTTAATACCAACCTTTATGGGTAGTATTGAAATAATCGTAAGTAATAGAAACATAGGGATATGGCAATGAAGCGTGATGAATGCCCCCCAGAACGACGAAGACGAAGTTATGCGTTTGGTGTGTAAGAAGAACCAAAGGTGGGACGCCATTGTGCGTAGTGAGTTTTTAGATGGTACGAGTGCAGGATTATGGAGACACGCGTTATGCGCGTGATTTATTATCAATAATAGCTAATTGCCCAACTACCTTGTTTCTATTATCCTTGGAATTGGCAGAAGAAGAACGTAATATTGCATAGTGTGAAACTGTGATCCTTGGGGCATAATACACGGTGTCCGGAAACTGGTGAATCTACATCACATTTAGAGGCGATTTTATAATAATAATAATAATTGGATGAATTGTATAGCGCCGTTTTTGTGTAAAATCACCTCAAGGGCGCTGTACGAATTTTTCCACAGTAATCTGTGTTATTACTAACTATTTATGGAGAAAATATACAGTACAATACTTACCTGGTAGGTCACTTGAGATTAACACTTAATTAACATTATCTAATTGTTTATTAGCGAAATTTAGATACAGGATTTAGGACATAATTGGAAAATTGAATATAACTGGACTTCCTCTCAGGAATGGTATATTTAATTTAAGGGTATGACAGCTTAAAAAGATAAGTTTTTAGTTTAGACCTGAATTCTGTTGGACTTGTTATGGATCTTAGTGCCGGAGGGAGTTTATTCCAAGCCTTCGGCCCAGATACACCGAAAGCGCGATCACCAAACTTAGTATTTTGCTTGCGCTTAGGTTCTATCAGTCTACCTACAGCTGATGATGTTGCTGATCTTAGAGTTGAGTGCCTCAGACCTGTATTTCCGGGACGCATAGTTCAGAGATTTAGGGTGGGGCCATTTTATTGATGGATTTAAACACCATCCAGCACAGTTTGTACTGAATTCTTTCAGGTCACTTGAGCCAGTGAAGGTAACGAAGGTGTTCTGAAATGTGCGATTATTTTGAAACCTCGGTTATGAGTCGTGCTCCTGCATTAAACACTGATTGAAGTTTGTCAATTTGATATTTTGTGGTACATAGGTAACTCGAGTCAGAAGTTGGCATTTTTTAAATTATATATTTGAAGAAAATCAGTTGCTAAGAGGTTAATGCAATCTGTTTAAAATGCGTCGAAGAGTTGACTCAGTTCAAAAAGTTTTTTTTGACCCTACAGTCGCCGGAAAATTTGCAAAAATAAAAATGCTGCAATCGTAAAGTATCGTAGAAGTTTTTTTTGTGATGTGATGTTTCACGATTTTGCTGTTTCACCAGATTCACCAGTTTCCCGCTGGTACCACGATTTTCCGTACACCGTGTATCTGCGTGCATGACAGAATTGCAAGTGATAATTTCTTATTTGATTTTTTTAATAACGGAATACTGTCCTCTAATACGTGAAAAAAGATGATAAAACGTAAGTTACAGAAAAGGAACGCATATACATACGAAATAACAAGTAAATAATAAAGTTTAATGGTAATAAATAACATCTTTGCGATTCTTTCAAGGATAAAGAAACCATCCTATCACTTCGAATGCAATCAACAATGTTCTCAAAATTTGTTTTGACAGCATCGCCATTCCATTGTAAGAATATTATGTACTAAATTCACAATTTGGCTTTCCTGAAACGGGAATCCTTTCCAGTTGGACAGACAAAGGTTCATTTTGTTTTGTATTGTTTGTAATTTATATATATATATATAAATAAATAAAAAATGAATTATGAATTATAATAAATACCTAATATCTCAGAGAGAATATGCAAGTCTAAGCCCTGAATAAGGTTTTGGTTCTTGGTTTAGACATTATTCCATACAGACTAGCTAGCCTCCAAAAATGTCTGGGCCCTGGATTGAGTTAATCTCGACATTGTGGACAGTAGCGAAGTGTCGATTGAGGAGAAGAAATTAATTATTCTTGAGTCTACGGAAAGAAATGTTGGCCTGAAGAGTGTCAACAAAGATTGTGAATAATTTTAAAGATGCAAATGAGATTAAAGTCTATCCCACATTTTTTCTAATATTTAAGGTTAGTTAAATTTCAGCATGTTTATGAGGATTCGCTTTTTACTTTCTCTTATCTCCATTAAGGGATTGATATTTGTTATTAATATACCTACGTATACATCTAATACTGCACAGTAACATCTTCAGCTCTGCAATAAAATACTGAGAGACCTAGTTGAGGCGAAGTTAAATGCTAAATCACTATTTTTATTAATATTTAGAACGAATTAGTGTACATTATGACTACCAAAAAATATGCTTTTGATAAATTGAAGGTTTTCCTATCGTTTCCCTGGAGTAGAATACAAATAAAATAATAAATTACCAAAAAAAATAAATGTAAACTACTGAATTCTTTTTTTCAATAGAAATGTGAATGAACGCGTAAAAGAAACCAATTTAAAAAAACATTATTAAAGCTAAGATTATTTGTAGCAGTTTCCTTTTATTAACTTTTTTGCTTATTATAAAATTAATTACAAAATAAAAAAAAAAACACTTTTGTGCTTGAAATCGAACGTTTCTAGACTCGGGTTTGTCAAGCGATTTTAATTCCCTTTACAGCATTCGTTGCTTGTAGCTTCCTCTTAATTCTACGTATTTCTAGACAAAACCGTTATTAAATTAACAATAAAACCAGTGGAGTGTTTTTGTGTTGTTATTAAGACAATTTAAGTCATTAAACAGTTTAAAAAACCTAAAAGAAGTTAACCTGAAACTTTAGCTAACTATTTCAATTAAAATGCATAATTTAGTGAATTAAATCAGTCTGGATTTTCAGTGAAAGTAATAAAATACATAATTAAGTGAATTCTGTGGTTTTATCAAGAAAATAATTTTTAAATTTACCTGGTGTTATTGCCGAAACGAACTTTTAAAAACAATTTCTCAAATTTCTTTTAAAATACATAATTAGTGCATTAATCAGTCTATGTGAAATTATTAATACACAATCAACTGAATCATTTAACTACACAGTGAATCTGTAATATATGAGTGCTAACTTAAAAGCGAGACTATAATAATTTATATTTACTTAAATAAATCCAATTTAAAGCAAATTACGATAATTACAAAAGCGTATTATCCAAGGTTGATATTTTCAGTTGCGAACTTTCCAAATACAAGAGGTCCATAAAATAATATTTCTCTGATGGTTTGTGAATAATGTTTATGTCTCTATTGTTTATATCTCTATTATGATTTGATTTATATCTACAACCTCTCTCCATGGCTATAAATGTATTGTTTTGTAAGTTTTATGTCATATTTTGTTTTTTTTAACTTTTTAAACTCATATTCGTTTCTCACAAATATAATTTACCTATTCCATATTATGCTGTCTCAGTAGAGGTAAAGTCACAAGGAGGAAATCCATAATTGGTTTTATTTTACTATATAATACCTACTTAAGTACAAACTGATTAAATGTAAACTATCGATTTCCCGAAAATGAATAAATAAATAAATAATGGATATAAGGTCTAAAAAATCCCAAAGATGACCCCGTCTTTGGATTTATCAATTCCAAATTAGAGGAACAAAATTGAAAGTGAGTATCAGGAAATAAAATCTTCAATAACTCCATAAACGATAAATACGACGACATCAATCATAAACTGTCACAAATCATGGATACACCTAAACACATAAATAAACTCAAGGAGGAACAGGCAGAAAAAGAAATGAGACTGGTTACGGGAGAACTGCTACCTGGGAGATATTGAACCATCAGCGCATCAGCCCTATTAAACAGTATTGAAATAAGCGGTCTAAAATTACAGGACAACATACTGTATGTCCATACTGTAACGCGGATCGCCGAGTTTGCAGGCATTATTATTGTTCATGTTTGCAGGCATTATTATTAGGAGTTTGCGCCGAGTTTGCCAGAGGACACATTCAAAATTACAACTTCAAAACTAAATAGTCACTATTTTTTTAGGAACTTGAAAACATAAAGTGTTAAAGAGAAATATGTTATTATCGGTAGAAAAACGGAATGTGGGCGCTTATACAATAAAACGAGCGCTGTAGCAAACTCGTCCTGTGGTCTCCAAATATTCAGTAACCTTACTTTATTTAACCTAACCTCATTTTTGTCTCACCGCCGTCATTAAACATTACTGGTAACTTAAGGCGATGCACTACGTCGTGTAATATTTTAAATTGAGCCGCTATCAATAACAACCTTTACGTAGATGGCGATAAGGTTTAAATTCCCGCTTAACACCATCCGCCTGTTTTGATTTATGCAAGAAAAAAACATGGCCAAAAAGTGCCTTTTATTTTATTTTGTGGATGTTCAGCCATAAATATTTAATTTTTTTCCGATCATTGTATAAATAACTTAATATGCCACATTATACCATAAAATCATAACCGAAAATGGGTTCGTAAGTAGGAGATTTTGAACTTTAAAGCAGTTTTCATAGGCATATACATTATTTTTTTCTGGGCTTAAAAGACTTGATATAAAAAATACTCGATTATTTCAAAGGTCAAGATGTATTCTACTCGCAATATTTAATTAAAGCATCTGAAACATTTCTAGGCGACCAAATTTTCAAACCAAAAACACATGATTTTGCATTACTACGTATTGCATCGCCTTAATCAAAGCGCATACACCATATTTTGTTTTGTTTTTTTTTTTAACCCGGGAGTTAGTTTCGGGGAGCGGTTTCGATCCTTACTAGATTAGTCCTCCATCGTTGCACAAATCACATATACCGCTTTTAATGATGGGAGTCGGAGGATTTTTAACATTCTGAGATTATTTATAACCCGGGAATGCTGTATTTCTAAAAAACCACTCCTTTATAGTTTTTTTTTAAATTCCCTTGAATCCATTTTAGCCCTTCCCTTAGAGCCTTTCACTGCCCACCTATGCCGCCCATGGATATATTTAACGCCCCCTGGGTGGCGGTACGAAATTAAAAAGCGAATAACAAAAACAAAAGAAAATTTATTCTACCAGTATAATAAAGCGAACATAATATTACAGCCAAAAGCTGCCGTTAATAATTCCCAATGATGTGCTGCCTTGTACTTTATCCGTCTCTCTGACAGATAAATCCGGCCAAAATAGCCAAAAACGTTATTTCCGGAAAATACATATTACATATTGCCAATGAAATAATAATCCTGGATTAGCTCGCATTGTATCTCATGGGTCCTATCATAATCTTATACGTATACAATGTTTTATTCACCAGAGTGGAAGATACTCTCAATAAAGCCCTGGTAAAAGAAAACCGTTCGGAATCGAAACGTTTCGTGAAATTGCTTTAACCGTATTTGATGACGTGTTATTATTATATTTCAATGTGGAACCATGTAAACCACAACAAATAATAAATTTATCACATTTTTTGGGCATTAATAAAAAAAACATTTTTTCAGGTTTTTCATAAATAATCAATCAATCACCCCAAAGCTTCGCGGTATGAGCATGGAACACGGTGTATATATATGATGTATGTAAATATGATGAAAAATTTGCCAGCATCTGTGTTTTCTCCCTACTACAACATGATCACTCACTCTTCTCCTCAAAAAGACCCTCCACACAGCATCCCCAAATACAAAATAGGCCCTGAAAGAAATTATTTTCCCTAAGGCCTTTTAGGTGCAGTTTATACAAATCAAAAATTATTATTTTTATAAGCAATAATTATTAGCCTGAAACACTCATCCACATTGAAAAATCTCCTGATAAAAGATACATGACGCCAACGGTCCCGTGGATGAGTGTTTCAGGCTAATAATTATTGCTTATAAAAATAATTGTTACCCTTTGTGCTACGCATAAAAAATCTTGTCTTAAACATTAGTTTACCAAAAAAAAAAAATAATAATCAAAAATTATATTTAGCAGTGTTACATTTTCCGCAATATTTTTTTCGCAAGAATTTGATCGCTATTATGGAAGGCCGTTAAGTTATGTTTAAACTTTGAAATGCCGAGCTCAGATGAAATAATACCTCTGTAGTTTGCCGAGAGTAACATTCCCACAAAAAAAGAATTTGTTTTCATTATTTTTAATGATAAACATGATAATGATAATTATATTTGAGACAAGGTTTTTTATACACAGCACAAAGAATTTTTTGTAATTTATTAAGGTGTTTCAGGCTTATAATTATTGCTTAAAAATAATACAGACGCCCAATAGATACATTTTTTTCTAATAGTTACTTTTGGCGCTTGAGAAGTTAACATGCATTATCACCCCTTGGCATGACTAAAACAGGCGCGACCGCACGCTATCCTTAGTAACATGTTGATTTTATAAATGCATGTTTTAGGTTAAGGTTCTTATTTACTCTAAGCAGTTATTTATCCGTCTACTGGGGCGCGAAAGTACGTAATATATTTGCGAAAATGAAATCGTAGTCGCTTTTCAAACATGCGAATTTCTAATAAATGTCAACATTTTTTATTCTTTATTCTCAAGGGTTGGAACTGAAAATTTTACACAGATTGACATGTCTGTAGTGTCACTGTCTATGTAGATATTAATATACTAATGTGAAGTAATTTATTTACGGCCGTTAAAGGCTTTTACGTAAACCTACATTTACACAGTTTATACAATATACTCATAAGCAGTGCAGTAGATAAGTAAGAATATAAACACATTTAATTTTTTTGAAGGTTATGCCAATCAATGTAATATATAGAAGATATATAAAAATAAGATAATATTAACAAATCTAAGCAAAACATGAAACAGAACAAGATAAATTAAAACAACAAACATTACGTATAATAATTAAGTCGCAATGGTCGAGTGGATAAAGACGTTGACACGGAAACACAGAGATCCTGGGTTCAATTCCTAGTTGAGACCGTTTTCTTTTTTTTCTGTATCTTGTTCTGTTTAATGTTTCCTTTAGATTTGTTAATAGTATCTCCAAGAATGCATTGGTTTCCAAACATGTCCATTATTTTGATAAAATAGTAGTGTTGTTATATTAAATATTTCAACGAATTTGGGAGCCACCTCTAGGCTATATCCCCATAATACTTAATAAACTTACTTGATTCTTTCAACGACAATTCGTTTTTAATAGACCGGTCGCCATCTTGAATGCACAGACGCAATGTAGGCGTATATTCTACAGGTATTTTAATGCAGCCTGCTCTAAAGAGTTGCAGCATTGATTCTTGGTGATCATGCGTGAAGCTTGACCTATGCTGCTTCATGAGAACGGGACGTGTCTTCGACTCGTTTATGTAAGTCGTTTCGTTGAAGATAAAACTTTCTCAGAACAAGCTTACAGTATTTGTTTTCCTCCTCGGAAACAAGTCAATAAATTGTAATAAACTCTGTGTTTATCTATGTTTGTCACATGAGAACGGTTCGCTTCTACGTCTCGTTTTTGTGTTCAGCATACAGCCTCTATATTCTTCCCCACTACCGCATTTTTACTTTATATTTTTCTCAAAATTTCTCTCAAAGTCTAATGTGTAGAGTTAATTTAAAAATAAATTATACATGCAAATTATCAATAAATTATGTGTAGCCTGGTAAAGTGTAAAAAATAATAATAACGATATTTTAATAACTTTTTAGTGCCTTAGGTTAATCCTAATTCAGTCTATGTACGTCAATGCGACTAACACTACCTCCAAGGTGTGTCATCTAAGTATATAACATGACGTAGCGCAGGCTGTCACGCTAGTGGCTAGGGCGACCCAGTAGCGTAATGGAAATAAGATTGGTCATAAACATGGGAAATAGGTTCGCCCTGGAAAATTCGTAAAATACCCGCGGTGATGTTTTATTGAATTTCATCACGCCATATGCCTCTTTGAAAGCAATGTAATTTTAATTTAAATAATGAAAAGACGTAGTGACATATTGAGGGTAAATTTTAAAATTGTCCAAGTTTTTACAGCGCATGATTTTCAGTCTTTGTTGATAGAAACAGGAGAGATATGATATTGAAGCGTGCAGATACGACCAAACATCAAAGACTATCAAGGGACCATGCAAAGAAAGTTGTGTGTCTGGTGTGCAGGGAGAAACAAAGGCGGGGCACCACTGAGCGTGTATGCAATTTGCAATGATGTTGGCGACATGCGTTATCATGATAAAAAATAACAATTCATGGTCAGTCTCCCTCATTTCTATTATACATGGTCCAATGTTGTGGTATGTTGTGGGTGAATGAAAGATGGGAAAAAGATTAGTAAGATGATGATTGAGATGAAGCTGGTCGACAAACATTGCTAAATCTATTTCAAACCAATTTTCGGTTATGAATCGTTGTCTTTCATCAGGGAGATATTTAGAGTAGGTATCTATCATTCTGGCTAAAGACTGTGAAATGAAACATCTATTTAATTGAATTTTTAACGCCCGCCTGGGCTTTGAAATGATTTTGTTTTAACAAAGAACATCAAAGTAAAAAAAAAATTTCCCGTAAAAAACAAAAAAATACAGTGTGTGGCAAGCCTACGCACGACGGAAGTGAAACTTTTAGTATTCTTCTCTCTCTCTTTTCATTTCATTCTCTCTTTTTTCATTCTTATCCGAATCTCGCCAATATGTTGAACAATCCTATCATGCTATTACAACAACAATACTATTTTGTGAGATATTTATCCACTCTTCTTGGTTATGTTTACCTTACGTTAATGTCATCACTGTGTGAATCAGACTCTCTTCTTCTTTGGTGATTTTCAGGGGATATTTCCTCTTGTGCCACGAATGTTTTTTTCACTTCTATCTCGTCACTACTCATTTTTGACACTAAAACTCTCTTCCAAATCGAATAAACCACAACCAATTACGTATTTCACTTGTATTACACTCACCGCGCAGTAGACGAAGCAAGCAGCTGATGCCTGGCGTGGTGTCGTTGGCTAGAGAGAGAGGAAAAGAGAGAAGAGAGAGAGAGAACGTTCGTCAGTGGCTCCCTCACCTCAGTAAGCGACTACGGCGAGAGAGCGACATTGAACGGTGAGCGGTGGTGGGGGTCCCGTACCCCCACCACCAAATGATCACTGTTTTTAGTGACGGTCATGAGTCGGTTTTACTCCGGTCCTCGAAAATGCATGACGCGCGTAAAGAAGTTTCACTTCAATAATACTTCTATATTTACGAAAAGATGCATTTAATTTATTTTGTTTGACTGAGGATTGAACCTTCCTATTTAGGGATTGGAGTCAACCGCGCTAACAACTGAGACAAACCACAATTGGGTAGGACTGACATTAATTACGTATTTTAGCTGCTGTAATGTCATCAGATTTCGGAGAAATACTTATATGCCAGCTTTTGATTGCCATCAAAAGTTGATAGAATGCGCTGTCGTCGACAGCGAGTCTATCTGACGAGTTACAGCTCTATCGGATGTCGGGAAGTGGGTTAATTCCAGCTTATTAGATTTGCATTCATACATTACTGAAAACAAAAGTGAAATTGAAATAGAGGTTTTTAAAAATGGAAGATGGAATAAAAACACACAATTTAAATTATTTTATATTCCTAAACAATACTCGAAACACCATTAAAGAGATAGGCCGATAAAAATATATAATGACCGAATTTTGCACTATAAACTACACTCACTGACGGTCAGACGTAAACTTTCTGACGTACTGCTTCTACACAAAATTATAGATGCATCAGTTCATACACCAAAAATTTTATCCCAAATTAACATCAATATACCATCAAGAAAATCAACAAGGAGGATGAAAGACATTTTGTATATTAAAGCCTACCACATAAATACAGGGTATTTTTCCCCTGTACCACGAACATTAAGAAATTATAACATTATACATGGCTCTAATAATAAAATACACATTTTTAATGACCAATTTAACACTTCAAAAAAAAACGTATTACCTTTAATCTTACTAAGCTGATATTGAGATGAAGCCCTTTATTTAAAGAGAAGCAACATTGTACCTACCTAATCAGTGTCTCACCAGTACAAGTGTGATAATAACAAATCGTTTATGAACATATTTGTATTTACCTTTTACCTATTCTCATTTGTTATTTAATTCTGCATATTTAGCTTATTCATTTTTTTACTATTTTTGTTGTTATCATTTTGTAATTATTATGTATTTAAACATCCATGTATTTAAATTTTTGGGCACCATGCCTATTTTATGTACTTAAATAAAAAATGTTTCGAACCTGAGACCTCGGGATCCGTTGCCAAGGATCGTAACAAAGATATTTAACATAATGCAACTTATTTCAAAAACGTAAGGACATAAAGATTCTAGGAGAATAAGACTACAATAAAACTCTTAAAGTTTTCTGCATGTCTGATATTAAAAAATAAAAAGTCAGTTAAGTTTTAATGTGACGAAATGCGGGGTGACAGGCCCTTTTCCAACTTTGAGTTTGGGTCGTAAAGTTTAAAAGGCGCAATGTAAATTTCAGGGCGTTTAATTGAAAAAGTAATGAAAATTGAATTTCTGAGAATTTTAAAACGAATGTTCGCGGGTAAAGGTTTTTATTTAAATTTAATAAAGCTACGACGTGATATTGAATTAAATGAAGAAAAAGGTTTTTCGTGGAATAAATTAATATAATTTATACGCAGATTAAATCTAATTCAAATATTTAAACATCATTGTTTGGTTGATGAGTATGTAAGCCAAAGTATTGAACATTTTTTCATGCATTGAAGAAGAAAATAATACTAATATAAACGAAACATAAAACAGTATAAGACACAGAAAAAGAAAATGACAACGGCCATAACTAGGAATCGAAAACAGGTCGTATCGAAAACAAAACAAATCGTCGACCCCTTATTTCAAATTCAAAATCAACAATTTTATTTTTTCCATATTTTTGATATCTATCTTTTTTAATGGAAACTAAGTTTCTAATGATATCTATTTATTATTCATTAACGCCCTAGGGGCTTTTACTAAGGAAAATTGACAATTTGTAAATATAAATGTAACAGGATATATGGATAATAGGATAACTATCTAAAAAATGGTTTGTAACCTTGATAATCTAGTTTGTGTCTCGGATAAACGTATCCGATTTAATCAAGATATTGATTTTTTTTATGCATTCCTTTTCGCTTATTTTCCACCAATACTAGATTATTAGAAAACGTGTGTTTTTTTCTGGGAAAAACTACCATAATATTATGTACTCCTCATTATACAAAATACTAATGGCGAGTTATTATTACGTCGGGTCAGTGGACAATTTATCAATAAAATATTGTATAATAAAAATGGAATTTTCCATAATTTTAGTAATTACTAGCTGTACCCCGCCACGCGTTGCTGTGGCTTATTGTGTCTGTGCAGATAAAGAAACAATAGCGTGTGTTGCTTATACGTACAACAGATGGCGCTGTTTAAAAAAATATTTTTACCTGTCACAGATGACATCTATATAATATTATTAAAAAAACACGCGTATTCGAATGCAACGTTGTGTCAAAATTTCAAAGCAATAGGTGAAGAACTTTTTTATTTTTGTAGATAGATTCCTATATAAAAAAACCCAAAAAGAGAGTTTGCGATGCATGAATGAATCGTTTTCTTACATTTTTGTTTAACATTTATCGTTTAAAAGTTATTAATATTATCTTCCATTATTAAATTTCACAATTTGGGGTTTTACTCAATTAAAATAATGAAATTAAAATTTCCTTGTGCAAGACGGGAATTGAACCCGCGACCTCCGGATTACTGTAGAATCTTTCCCCTCGACCACTGAGGCCGTCAAATGGCTCCAATTATATTTATGACAATACTAACATTTTCTCTCATGTATCACATTTCACCCTCGCGATTAGTAATACGTTTAATATCGTCTACTTCTGGCGCCACCTGCTAGAGGGTACAACTCTAATATGTAAATATGATATACCAACACTTTGCGTTGATAACGTAGATTACCTCTCCCGCCTTCCGCCCCTTCCTCAATCCCCTCCAATCTTACTGAATCTCCCGCCGCTACTTCCATATCCAGGGCCCCATTAAGGGTTCCAGCGAAGCGCCTCCGCCTTCCTCTTTCCCATCGCCATCTCCAAAAACCTTGTTTTGAGATAAAATGACTTTAAACTTTTTTAGACCTTTTGTTACTTTCCTCGCAAACTAAGAGTAACTAATATAATAACTAAATACGCCAACAACTGGCTCGCCCAACTATTGAATTTGGGAGCCACCTTTGGGCTGGTGCCCCAAAATACTTGATAAACCTGCTTGAATCTGTGCAAAGGAGAGCGATCCGTCTGATTGACAATCCGTTGTTAACAGACCGATTGCCTTCTCTAATGCATAGACGCAATGTAGGCATGCTGTGTCTGTTCTACAGGTATTTCAATGGAGCCTGCTCCAAGGAGCTAGCAGCATTGATTCCTGATGCACCGGTGCACGTGCGCGAAACTCGACAGACACGAACTGAACACCCGTTCACGGTTGACGTTGGCTTCATGAGAACGGGCCGTTTTTACGACTCGTTTTTGTGTAAGTCGGCTCGTATGTGGAACGAGCTACCGGCATCTGTTTTTCCTCCCTCCTATAATCCGAGCCTCTTCAAGGCCCGCATTAACAAATCCCTTCCTACAGCCCCTACCTTACTCCGCCTCACAACGCCGCCCAACCGGGTGGTGACATAGTTCCCCTGTCTGTGCACTCCACAGGCAGGGACACTCTTGTGAGGTGTCACATAAAAAAAAAAAAACAATTTAAAATGTTGTGAAAAGTTAGACTGACCCTACATTTAAAATTTGTGGAGATACAGCATATTGACACATCACGCGACGCGCAAGTGGCATGGATAGGTGCCCATACGTGAGCCCAATATGCTGTGACTCAATTATCCTGCCTCCCGCACGGTAACGGCGTTGTAATGGCAAAACACCGTGTACCGGACTGCAGATGGATGTACCTAATAATTAATTAATAATTAAGAAAATGAATATTCTGATATCACATTTTACGATGAAGAATCCTTTGAGGCTTATCTCGCACGATGAGTCATCTCGCTAAGAATTTAAAGCACCGCACACGTGTCATATCGCCAGTTCAAGGATGAATTACTCACACGACAAACCGTGGGACTTCAGTATATGTTTAGATTTAAGAATAATTGCTCCACATTTACACTTGTAGAAATGATTGTATTCGAACCACGTGTCATATCGCCAGTTCAAGGATGAATTAGTCGCACGACAAACCGTGGGACCTTAGTATATGTTTAGATTTAAGAATAATTGCTCCACATTAACACGTGTAGAAATTATTGACTTTGAACCCAATAAATACGCCAACAACTGGCTCAACCAGTCAGTTGTCCGACGACTTTCGCAAGTTGTGTTTCTATTCAAATCCTTACCCAATGTACCCCCAGAGGAAACCTGCATTTACAGTCAATGTCACTGGCGTAGGTATCCAGTACACACCGTATTTGTGGAGTTGTCCAGGCGTAGAGCTGTATTTTAAGTTGCAATGTTCTACCATTACTAATGCATCATTTTTTGCAGTTACAGAATTGTTCCACTGTCAAATCCTTTGGGAAGTAACCACAATAAACAAATACAAGTAAGTTAATATGATATAACTCGACAAATGGAATTGAATGAGCGCTGTGAAGTCAAAATGCTTTATCTTATAGATACGGAATATTGCCATAACTCGGGCGATCGGTGGTTTGGAAATAATTCTAATTAATTAAAACAACGCATCAACAATTCCAATCTTATAAGTGCTATCTGTTAGCAACCGGTCGAGCAACGTGATTTATATCGAATAAATGTTTGGAATTACGAGTAGAGATAATGGGAACAAGGGAGATGGGGATACATTATTAGTATGATAATAGTGTAGCCAGCATCGTTTATACACTGCAGATAGTATTTACATATAGCCTTTGTTTCTTCCTGCATAAGACATGAGTTCCATTGCATGGCCACTTTGATAATCCTTGCAATTTGGTCGCAGCTCGGCAACTATTCTGCTTTCAAACAAAACAACGTTTTAACTGCACACAGATATATTTTCAATTTGTATGGATATTTCAGGCGAGTAGTTAATGTTTATAATAATTTGTTATCCTTTGGGCTGTGCTGTTCAGGCAAGAATTCTGCATAGAGCAAAACGAACTCTAAGCAGAATTCTTGCCTGAACAGACTATGAAATAATTACAATAGCGTATTATCCAAGGTCGATATTTTCAGTTGCGAATTTACCAAATACAAGAGGTCCATAAAAGAATATTTCTCTGATGGTTTGTGAATAATGTTTATGTCTCTATTGTTCATTTCTCTATCATGATTTGATTTATATCTACAACCTCTATCCATGGCTATAAATGTATTTTTTTGTAAATTTTTCGTTTTATATAATCTTTTGTTTTGTATAAATTTTTTAATTCATATTCGTTTCTCACAAATTTAATTTTCCTATTACATATAATGCTGTCTGAGTTAAAGTAACAAGGAGGAATTCCATAATTGTTTTTATTTTACTATATAATATATTTGTACAAACTGATTAAATGTAAACTGTCGATTTCCCGAAAATGAATAAAATAAAATAAAAACATTGTCTTAGAAACATTTGTTGAACATTAAAAATAATAATATTTGACAAGTAAAAATATTTCACCAATATAATATATCTCGACGACATCTAGTGGGAAATTCAGAACTAACAAAGCCTTACCTACAAAAATAAATTTGGTTGCTTACAGGTGAAAAAAATATATTGAGCAGTAATTGCCGATTGAAGTACTTGTACATATTGAATTATTTGGCGGGTTGGGAATAAGCCGACGTTGCTCGGCGGTTCAGAGCACCTGACCTTCCTGTCGGCGGCATTTATTTTTGCTCGGGAGATATTTTCAATTTGAATGGATATTTCAGTTTAATTAACAACCTGTTACCAAATTACTTTTCAAACAAAATTATATGCAAGAATGCCATTCAAAGACAAAGACACAAAGACGTGCAATGAAATTAGACAACCAAAAAGGACAAACCGTACTAGATATTTGCTATAATTTTGGATTCAAAATATGTATTTTTCAGTTTCGTCAAGTATTTTGACCTTAAATCCAAATTGAAGTTTTGTGTGAAAAAGGCCTGTTTTTAAATTTGAAACCTACTGCTAGTAGCCCTCTACAAAGCTATTTTTGCAACAATTACGCTGAAAGCTTTCATTCTTATATAATAATATTATATAAACAGTATAAAAAAATATTATTCCACCGATTACCAGACACCATGGAAAAAACTGAGATTTGTAGATATTATTGTATTGCTCCAACTTCAAGACTCCGGGGGAGTTAGAAAGAGACAAGAAAGCCTAAAACGCGTTTTAAATTAATGTTAAACAAGATATACCTATTTGCATTTATTTTACGTCTTGCATATTTACATTTTGAAATGGAGACGAAATGCGTAGATATTCTTAGTGCCTACAAACAGGGTGCTTAAAAACATACACATGGCTTTTAAAACATCCTGCATCACATTTAAACACCCAGATTAACCACAACTCCTAACTATTTGGAGCCGGTTAGACTATGGCAACTCTAATTATTGGAGTACGTTGTGAGGTTGAAGGTAGCGGGAAGGAAAAAGAGTTGCAAAAGAGGAAGGTGAGAAAGTAGCTGGTTAATCAGATGAGGTCAACAAATACGGCTAAAGCCATTTAAAGCAAGGTTTCTATTATGAATTGTGGTCTTTACACTTGGGCAATACTGAAAGTATCTTCAGCTCTGGAACGTGGCGCAAAAATGCTACGCATAATTTTTTAAATTAATCAAATAATTTTTTTTTACCCACGTCGAAATTTAAATTTGTGACCTCCGGATTCGTAGTCAAGGAATGTTTCTGGTTTGAGATGCACACTATTCAGATGTGGTAGATACGGCAAATATCAATTTAAGAAAATCCTCGATCCAACCACTAAAACTCACGAGTTATGTGAAAGGATTTAGTCCAAACTCTATCTCCCTCTGTTGAACACGATCGCTTTGTTATAAATGTAGCAATAGTGAATTGACCTTCTCATTGATAAACCAACCTATAGTTTACAGAATTAAATAAATAATGTTCATTGAAGAAGAAGCTAATACTAATAAATACAAACCAAACATGAAACAGGACAGGACACATACAAAAATAAAAGATAATGGTCACAACAGGAATGGAACCCAGGACTTCTTGTCCTACCGGAACAGGATAAATATTGTGAACTTTTTATTATCAGTTTCTTGGTATAACCTTCAAAAGTTGTTCAAATATTCTTACAATATACTATCAAATTACCTATCTGGTAACTTATCTTATACTTATTTTTTTCTTTATTTTCGATAGATTTTGTGTTTGTATGTAGTATTACTTTATGTATGTGATTACTCTATATTTGATTTAGTCAAATGTAAATTTTTAACCTCGCTACAGGTTTAGTCCTAGTGAGGTTGATTTTTATGAGAAAAAAATTATTTATGTCTGTGAGGTGCAATAAATAAAATATGCTTACAAAAAGACATTTTCGTTTTGGGATATATTCAAATACAGTAAATCTATTAGAAGATCAACGGGGAATATTTATATATAAATCATAAATATGACAAGGCATTTAATGTGACTGGACGACAAAATCTCTAAATACCCAGAGAGTTTGTCCCTCTACATCAGGGGTGCTCAAACGGTCGATCGCGAGTGCTTTTTGAGTCGATCTCGAGAAAAATTTCCCATTTTTCATGCCTTCTTTTTTATTATTTATTTGTATCTTGTAGCGGACTGAGTTACTGAACGGAGTGTTCTGGAACATTGCAGATAATATCAGATATACATCTCATAGCCACAGCATCTGACACAAAATTCTGGTATTTTATATCTGAAGATAAATATCCAAATCTAAGGCAAATCGCCCTTCAGTTGACGGCAATGTTTGGGTCAACTTACTTGTGCGAGTCTGCATTTTCTGAAATGAAGATAATTATGTCAAAATATCGCAATCGACTAACTGACGAACATATGTCATTGTGCTTGCGATTAGCACTCGGTAATTACGTACCATCGTATGAATAGTATGCTGAGGACATGCAGTGCCACGCTTCAACATCCAAAGTCATTATTTAGTTAAGTTTAGAAACTAGAACTCGTTTGTTTTTTGAGGAGAACCAATAAACTTGCAATTTTTAATAAATATAAGTTTTTATTGACTTTTTAGTGCAGACCTCCACCTACCTTGACTAAAAAAATGCATATTGCGAACTAATTTCTGTCGTTCCTCCAAATTCTATGTGGATTCGTGGCCATGCAATTGTGCAACGTCCCTATATATACACTTATACCTGCGCCACGATACACTTTACCTACATAGACGACAATCCTGCATCACACATACTTGCAGCCTCTCAGAGTCGATCGATTGGAATCTAATAATATTGAGGTAGATCGTCAGCAGTTCAAGTTTGAGCACCCTTGCTCTACATCAATTATTATTTTAAATATTTTTACGATTTCTAAAATTTAGTCGAATATTTGAGTGTAAAAGTTTAATATCGCAATATCGGCAATTTATTTTGACAAAGCTAACTTGCGTATTTTCGCATTGAAGAAGAAGCTAATACTAATAAATTCAAACGAAACATGAAACAGGACAAGACACATACAAAAACAAAAGATAACGGTCACAACTAGGAATCGAACCCACGACTTCTTGTCCTACCGGGACAGGATCAATCTTGTTAACTTTTTATTATCAGTGTCTTGGTATAACCTTCAAAATTTGTTCCATTAAAATTAAATTATGTTCTTTTAAGGGCCCTGTAGTTATTCAAAACGTATCTGCAAATTGTCGCTACGAACTCAGAGAGGGTTGATAAACCTCCACCCCCTGTCTACATAGACGTGGCATGTAGATTTCTCAACATGAGCTTTTATTAATAAAAACGACACTCAATTTATTTAAATCTTGCGTACGTGTGAAGTTTTCGGCAGTACTCGAAATACGAAGAAAAGGATTACTCCGATATGTAAGGTTGATGATGCTCGGCTAAATTGCATTATTTACTTATAAATAAAATTTATGTGAAAAATAATGGATTTTCTTTTCATTGAATCAAATTTATACAGTGTTAAATATGTAACAGGTATAGTTTGACACGGTCAACTTTGCAGGCGGTTAGGAGAGGAACTACAATAGTGTAACATTTTTATGTTGACAAATTTAATTTAATAATGCGGCAAGATGTACGAATATAAACACAATACGCAATGGATGTCAATATAATCACAAATCGGATATGTGGGACACTATCTAGGTTACAAATAAATTCTTTGGAATTTTCAAAAAGATAGCTGCCAGTGAAAAATTAGTTTTTTATTTTTTATTTATTACTTCGAAAAAGCATTTTCATATTTTGTTCTTTTAAAATACGTAATAATTTATAGCAAATTATAATATTATTACAAAAATACATAGTGAATGGCATAAGAACTGAATATTGCAAAAATATGTGTTTTAGTATTTCTAAACCAATGAAGAGAATTGGACCTTGAGTTTGCTACGCTTTTTTTGCTTTACTGCGAAAATGAAATGTTATTTTTATATAGGTAAATAGCCGTTAGTGCGAAATTTAACTTTTACACTTAAATATATATGGCTTATTTACATAGCGCCGTATTCGTGAAGGGAGCTGTACTACTATATATACATTAAACACAGCTGGCTTACTAATCAATAATTATTGGCTTAAAATATATAACTACTTAATTGCCAGTGTAGAGGGACAAATGCTTCGGGTATTTTGGGACGTTATCGTCTAAATGCCTTATCAGATTAACGATTTATTTATAAATATTCCCGGTTGATTTTCTAATAGATTCACTGCTTTAGATTGTATCCCAAAATGAAAAACTGTTATTGAAAACATATGAGAGATACTTTTAGATCTTAATATTACGAAAGGGACGTATGCTATAAAAAACATTAAAATTTTGATCTTAGAACTGAGGAATATTTTTACGACCGTTTTGACCACACATCAATTGTTTTTTTCTTGTAAACTGTAAAATACCACTTAATATGAAACTAAAAAATATATTTAATTACACAAACGTAAACAGAGGTTATTGCCACTACCATATTTTATTGTATTATAAAATATTAAAAATTATCCAAACTTTGAAAAATCTTTCGCAAACATGCAAGGAATGACGGTCGAACACTTTTTGGAATATATTACAATAATTAAAATATTGACAAATAAAAAAATATTTGGCTTTACAATATTGGCACTGCTCAGAAATAGATAAAAAAAGGAGATAGATCGACTTTTATGAGTTCGTCTCAGTTTATGGCGTAAAGGGCACAAGAGACTATCGATGTGCTGTCTAATAAAATGTACAAAAATACCCGAGAGGTTATTTAGATTTAAGTTACTACGAACACAAATGCATAAAAAAACAAGTTCCATTTTATAAACAAAATGCTAACATTTTATTTTTATGAGACGAGATGTTACTGTGGAAATGTTTAAGAATAGTACGACGATAATTCCTATCGTTTTTCGTTTGTTTATTTAGGACAGTCCACAGGGCACAAATATATTGTTTGAAATCACAAAAAAGTATTGTACTACTAAGCCTGCCATACAGAGTAGGTTTTATTAAATTACGCCGGTAATATTATTTATCGTATTACTTATCTGTTTACGCGATTCCTAAATACACAGAACAAAGAATAACAAAAGAAGTGCCTAGTTTCGTGATCCACTATGAGAGTAATTTGGGACTTATATTTTCATACAAAACTGTGTTTCATCACGATTACAAAATTAAAATGGGATGGCGATATAAAATTTCAGGCAAAAATAATCGAGACATTCTAGAACCAAAAAGTCAGTGGATATTTCCATTGAAATTTGTAAAGAAATCAATTAACACCACAGTTTTCTTCTTTATTCTATACTTACATCGTACGTGATATCCGCGCCTCTAAATAATATATTTAAACAATCAGAATGGATTTGGAATATGGAAAGAGGCCAACAATTACTGGGTGAATATATTAATAAATTTTCCCACCCTTATCTCCGAATTACAACAAACTAAAATGCTTACAAAGGTGTTCATAAAATCATTGACGGACCTCGGCCAGAACCCGTTCTCTTCTGTCCACTTGATTGGCTAATAATTACGTGCTTAAATTATATTATTTCTTTAAATTACATATTGTAATAAAGTGTTAATGAGAGAGATGGCATGAAAGCAAGACAGCTATAGGTATATAAAGAGTTTGCGTGGTTGTCCGGTGTCTCTCACTACATTTTTTTTTAGTTTAATGCTTATTATAGACAGACGGTTTACATAAAAAAAATACAAAGAAAAAACAAAAAATAAATACTAAACCTCCATGAATGTATTCAACATTTATAAAATATGTCATAAATTTTACCGTTACAGTCAGTGGATGTTATATAGCGGATATAGCCGACACTTTCGAATAAGAGGTGTGCAAAAAGTTAAATTGGTTCATTGGAAAGGAATATGGAAAGTTAAGGGGTTTCTTTTTCAGGGCTTTTACATATAAATATTAAGAATATACATTATTTATTGGGTAACCGGATAAATCATCACAATGATAATTCATCACATCTTTAAAAAGTTATATAAAGTGATGAAACAAAAACTTTATTAACTGGGTTATGAAGGTTAGGTTAAAAAAAATTTTTTTTCATCGTCTAAAGACTTTATATTATTTTTTAAAAGTGTGTTGAATTGTCACTGTGTTGAATTATCATGGAACATATTTATTGTACATAACTGAATTGCTTCATTAACAACATTTTACATTTGCTTAAATATAAATTGAAGATGTCCACTGACTTGGTATAATTTTTCCCTCCATTATTATTCTGGGTAAAGAGGAATACATATGGTAGTTAGTCCCAAAATTTATGCACTGAAATAAATCCTGACTTCTAGTATTACGTTGTGGAATCTGTTCTAGCAAAACCGGACTATCAACTAAATCATTTAGAATTTTTTTATAGAAATACCAGTCTGACAATTTGAGAATATTCATAAAATTTAACAGAGTGCTGTAGTTCAACATAATTGCATGAATACCCATTTTAAAATTAATAAAAGTAAGAATTTGTTTTGTATTCTTTCAACAGATTGTACATGTATATTATAATGTGGGTTCCAGACAGGAGAATTGTACTCAAGCTGACTTCTTACGTAGGCAAAATATAAAATTTTAATACTGTTCAAATAAATGAAATATTCCCATCACTACAAGAAAACTTGAACTTATTATTAAGATATCCGTTAGTAGGAATTTGGAAGTAAAGTTGAATGTTTCAAAGTCAGACCTGATCGTTACAACTTTGACCGTTTGCTACAAATCTAATATGAACTTATTAAGACCGGTCAAGATGGTAAGATGCCAACACGTATTGCTTAAAGAAAACAATAAAAGAGTTTGCACACAAAACTAATTTGATTACAAAGTTGCTAGAATTCAGAAAGATAATTATTTTCCGAATATTTGTCACGCGCGGCTCCCCGAAATTTTGCATAGATTATCAGGAATTTTGTAATTCAGTTGGTCAGATCTGGTCACCAATGTCTTAGCTCTGACCCGATAACACAAAATCTTGATAATTAAAACTAATATAACCATTAGGGCGGAACGAAATTTTTTTTTTTCTAATTTTGATCTGGAATAGTTGTATTAAGTTGCCAATTGCCATCAATTACCTCAATTAAAAATATAAATAATATCAGACAACGGTAAGAGCCCCCGCCAAGACATCGAACATTTACAAAAACGACAGTTTAGGGGATATTTGCGCGGCCTAGAAAATAGTACAGAATTTATTAAAATAGGTTTATTTTATTTAAAAACATATTCAAATATAGTTAAATAGCTGTTGCAATCAAATATTTCTTTATTTTAATATACTTTGGCGCTGTAACACAGGTGCAAAGTGCGGGACGAAGCGGGGGGCGGCACCTGACAATCTACGAAATGCAGTGTTTTGTTTAAACTACTGTCGATAATTGTCTCAGGTGAAATGTCGCGCGTCAATTATATTCATGAGTACTTATTGATAAACGTTTTTAAGTGAATTAAACTGATTTCTAGAAGACAAAATTTAAAATGTCCGATATTTGGTGTAAGTGCAGAGTTGAAAGAGAATATCCTACCTACGTATGAAAATGTGATGAAATTCTACGAATGGGTTAGACAAGACTTAAAAGTAAGGCATAACACAACAAAAGAACCTTCGTATTTGGAAATTGCCGTAGTAGTTTGAACGAAAATTTAAGAATTGTGGATAAAATCTTATATTCCAATTGTCACACACAAAATAATCTTACAGTTATCACTCGAAGTGTTATAATTTGAAAAAGTCTTTGAAAAAACTTAAGGAAGAAAAGTTAGAAGAGTTCAGAGTACAGAGTAGAAAGATTTTTGACATAGCTGCAAGTAAATGTCAAGAATTTGTAAGCTGAACTTGTTTGAGAGAAAAAAAAGTTCCAAAAGAGGAACAAATGTTTTTAGAAGACCAACGCACTAACTGACTAATGGCTTTAGGAAGAACTGATCTTATCCATAATAAAAAATTGCTGAATAGAAGATTACGTACTCTCAAACAAGAAATGAGGCATAATAGATAGGATGAAACTAAGAACAATAAGACAGAATGAGACGCGAGCAAATTTTAACCGAAGAAAGAGTAACAGAAATTCCTTCATTATATTTCGATGGAAGGAAAGACAAGACGGCTAAAACTGTTTTAAAAAGATCGAAGAGGCTTAGAGTGATTGTACAAGAGGAACATATTTCGATTATAAAAGAACCAGGTACTGTTTATGGGGTTCCAACATCAGGCAGTGCAAGAAATATTGAAAGAGCTATCTACAGATTTTTAACGACTGAAAAGATATCACAGATGGTTTAATGGCTGTTGGCTGTGATGAAAAATACACAAATACAGGTAAAACAGACAATCTCAACCATTGCAATGGATAATTTGTCTCTTACACTCCTTACACTCCAATGAGTTACCATTGAGGCATTTGTTTACCTATTTGGATGGCCCTACTGCAGGACCTAAATCATTTGCAGGTCAAATTGGTAAAGCATTAGAGATATGCGAGACGCTGCCGTTGGCTAACTTTGAGAAGATAGAAGGTGAACTACCTCCACAAATATCCACAGATCTCAGTACAAACCAGAAATATTTACAAGAAATTACTACTGCTGTCATAAATGGATCCTGGTCTCCTGGATTTATTAAAGAGAAGCCCAGGTAAACTACCCCATGCCCGCTGGTTGACAAGAATTAATCACATACTGCATTTGTATATTTCTACAGAAAATCCACAACAAAATCTTGTGACTTTAGCAACGTTTGTCGTATAATCATACGTTCCTGTCTGGTTTACTATCAAAACACATTCATCCTGCAAAGATGGTTCAAATCATTTATGGAAGCTCATTAACAGCACTAGATATTTGTCCAACAAGTTGTTAGCGATAGTGGACCCTGTTATAATTTGAAACAGTTACTTCGCTCATCCAGAAAACTTGTTGTTGAGTATGATAACAGATTCACGTAAGCACATTAGAGAACTCGCTGCAAGACGTATTTTAAAGGCTCGTCAAGTTAATAAAAAATCTGTTTCTCGCATTTTTGAGGTGCCAAAAGTGAACTTAAATGCATGTTCTTACATAGACATGATTGACTGGCAACAAAATATATACGAACCCTCAATACTGTTGAATATTTCCGATGATCAGTTACAAGATCTTATTGAAAATGGAGAAGATACAGTGTTGAAGTTTATGAGACTGCCTTGCCACACCCAGGCTGTGGAAAGATTTGTAAAAATTGTGACAGAAGCAGTTCTAAGTGCATTCGACAAGACAAGACGAGAGGGATTCATAAAATCTAAATTAGCATCTCGAAAACTCATGCCAAAGTTTGAACCTAAAAATGGTTTTTTGCTATAAAAAATGATTTTAATCATACCAACATAACTTTCTTAATCTGTGTTTAATTTTGAAATTAATGTTTTTATTAAATAAAATCTACTTTTATTTTATCATTTCATGCATAACATATTATATTTACTTATTATTTTGTTTATAGGGTGTTTAATACAAAACGTCTATAAAAACTTAAAAAATAAAATTTCAAGTCTCTGGCGGGACCTCAAGATGTCGAGCTAGAAGTTCCAAATTGAGAACTGTTATTTAGAATTACATAAAGCAACTTTTCCCTGGTATTCCAATTCGAATTTCGAAAAAAAAAATTTTTTCATACAAAAGTGTTCCACCCTAATAACCATAGACACCCAAATTAATAGACGAGTCAATCGAGGGAGTATACATGCAACTCGCATTGTAATATCACCATTCGGTCCTGGAAAAAAAATCTGCTTACAAATTACCAGTACTTTTTACAATGGCGAATTAAAAGCTGCGTAAAAAACTAGTTGGGGTTTGTTTTAGAAATGTGTTCTAATTGAGCCACCTTACTCAATTTTAGAGTCGCTAAGTCAAGCGATTCGAATTAAGAACGAACGTTCAGATCCTGCGCAGAAAAGTCCCACAGTGGACAGAGCAGTAAACCTTTGCCTTACTTTAGCGAAGTTTACTTTTCTGCGCATGGTCTAGTTATTTCAATGTACCGTCTTCGGTGGTCAATGAACGACTGATGTAATATTAAAAAAAATATATTCTTCGCAATCTACCACACATTATTTTTTCTTAGAAAATGATGTATATATGAATTAAACATATTATGATACCAGAAAATCTGTAAAATGTTTAATGGACATGCAATCATTTGAATTTCTGAAAAAATTAGAGCCCACAGGACAAGCACACGAGACGAGGAAAAAAAATCTAATGTGATTTATTTATTTGTTATTTTCAGTATTCGATATAGTTGTGTGGATAGTGGGCAATTTCAAATATTTTTTGTTGTTTTTGGTTTGACTGAGGATTGAACCTTTCTCCCCAGGGTCTACCAGCCAATAAGGCTAACACTTAAACCAAATTCTAACTGGATAGTACCGACATTTGATTCGTTAACTGCTGTAATTTTTTATTTACTAAATATACTCAATTTGTCATCGTCAGTGCAGTTGATGACAAACATTATTATCGATTAGTTTTATTTGCCTAGTTTCCGCTCGATCGGGTGTCAAGAAGTTGGTTAATTTACACTTCATTAATTAATTAATTCATTCTTCATTCTTCATTCTTCATTCTTCATTCTTCATTCTTCATTCTTCATTCTTCATTCTTCATTCTTCATTCTTCATTCTTCATTCTTCATTCTTCATTCTTCATTCTTCATTCTTCATTCTTCATTCTTCATTCTTCATTCTTCATTCTTCATTTTTCATTCTTCATTCTTCACTCTTCATTCTTCATTCTTCATTCTTCATTCTTCATTCTTCATTCTTCATTCTTCATTCTTCATTCTTCATTCTTCATTCTTCATTCTTCATTCTTCATTCTTCATTCTTCATTCTTCATTCTTCATTCTTCATTCTTCACTCTTCACTCTTCACTCTTCACTCTTCACTCTTCATTCTTCATTCTTCATTCTTCATTCTTCGTTCTTCATCCTTCATTCTTCATTCTTCTTTCTTCAGTCTTCATTCTTCATTCTTCATTCTTCCTTATCCATTCATTAATTCATTAATTCACTCATTTATTAATTCATTCATAAATTCATTCACAACAAAACAAAATCGAATTTCAAAAAGATGTATTAAAAAAAAATCAAAGTCAATAGTTTGGCTAATTATTTTGACGGCCTCCTTGGTCAAAGGGGTAAGACTCTCGACTAGCAAGCTGGAGGTCGCAGATTCAAATCCCGGCGTGCGCAAGTAAATTTGATTTCATTAATTTGTGTTACTACCCCATCTCCTTCCCTTCCTCAATACCTTCTGCCTCACAACATACCCCAATTGGGGATGACATTACATGCCAGTTTCACTGGCTCCGGACGGTTAGAAGCAGTTGAAGAAAATATAAAACAAATTAAAATGTATAATTTCGAATTTCTAATTAATGTATACTAAAAATATATTTTGAAATATGTGTAAAGATTTAATTAGAATTTAGGTATCTATAAAACCTTCAATAAAAAAATGATTTCACCTTCAAGAACATCATATGTATCATTAGAATGTACAGTTTGCGGTTTCGTAGTAACACAAAGAAATTGGCATCATAGTATAGATTGCATTATGTAAGCAAATTGAACGGGTAATGTTTAATACGGGCGGGTATTTGCGGGCAATACGACCGTTAAAGGGAAAAATGCAAAGCCAACAGAAGCTAACATGATTGGATTAGGCATGTTTGAATGGTTGCTCATATAAACAGGGCTCTTCAATTTGATTTCCAATTATTTTTCTGCTTAGAATAAAGAAAATTTATTTACTGGAGCGTTCTGCAATATAATCAAGTGTTTGGCTCGGAAATTTACTGATCTTTTTGAATAAATTATATCTCCGAATTTTAATATTGATACATATAAACTGCTTATAGTGCTAGAAAGCCATTCAATTCAATTCAATTCAATTCAGTTTATTCATTTTAAAAACATTAAAAAAATTGTTAATTTTAATGGGTTTTTAAAATACATTTGAAAATAAGAATTCTTACATTAATATAAACAGTATCTATATAAACTATACTATACACGGGTTGCGATTGGATACATAATTTTTGGTACAAACGTCTGACTACTTTACATCCTCTTTTGGCAAAAAATCTTTCAAAATTTGTCAGTCAACCTCAAAATTTTCCAAATTTTCTAACTAAGGGTATTACTTATATGTTACCCAAAAGCGAAAATATTAATAATCCTTCTCAGTACAGACCCATTACATGTTTACCGACAATATACAAAATTTTAACCTCTTGTTTAACAGATTTAATATATACTCATTTAGATGAAAGAAATATTTTATCTGAACAACAAAAAGGTTGTCGCAGAAAACATATGGGATGTAAAGAACAATTAGTTATCGATTCTGTAATTCTAAAACAGATTCAAACTCGAAAACGTAATTTACATACTTGCTATATAGACTACCAAAAGGCTTTCGATAGTGTCCCGCACTCGTGGCTGATCAAAGTATTAAAAATATATAAAATTAACCCCATTATTATTAGCTTTTTGGAAAATATTATGTCCTTTTGGAATACCAATTTACTTATCAATTTAAAAGGTAAGAAAATAGTAATACCGGGCATTTCAATTAAAAGAGGGATTTTTCAAGGAGACTCATTGAGTCCTCTTTGGTTTTGCTTAGCATTGAATCCTCTATCTAAAATGTTAATTAAAAGCAAGTTTGGAATAAAAGTTAAGGGTAATACAAGGGAGAGTAGTACAATTTCGCATTTATTATTTATGGATGATATAAAATTATTTTCGAATTCTGAACAAAATTTAGAGAAAATGATCGAGGTAGTTAAAAACTTTTCAGATGATATCAAAATGACATTTGGTTTAGATAAATGTAGAACGATCCATATAGAGAAAGGCAAAATTGTAGATGGGGACGAGAGTATATTTAGAAATTTCCAAATTACTAGTATGAAAAGGGATGAGGTTTATAAGTATTTAGGATACCCACAATCAAATAGATTAGACCATAGTAGTATTAAAAATGATATTAGGATTAAATTTCAAACTAGGATAAGGAAAATTTTAAAATGCAATCTATCTGCTAAAAATTTAGTAAAAGCAATAAATACTTGGGCAATACCTCTATTAACGTACTCATTTGGCATAATTAAATGGTCTAATACAGATTTAGATAACTTAGAAAGATTAATTAGAACTACGCTAACAAAGTTTAATTGCCATCATCCAAATTCAGCTATAGAACGAGTTAATTTACCAAGAAATTTAGGAGGTAGAGGTATAGTCAAAATAACTTCTTTGAAACATAATCAGGTAGAAATGCTAAGAACTTTTTTCCATAGGAAAGCTCATAGCTCAGAAATGCACAAAATAATTTGCAAGGCAGATAGAAATATTACACCTTTAAATTTATACGATGAGAATGCCAACATTTTTATAAATCCCAACCAGGAATTATTAGATTCCTGGTCAAATAAAATTTTACACGCAAAACACTTCAATTATCTCAACCAAACGTATGTTGACAAAATTAAGTCAAACAAATGGTTGAGTATTGGAGAGTTGAGCGCAGAAATAGAAGGATTTATGCTTGCAATTCAGGATAGAGTCATTAATACTAAAAATTATAGAAAGCATATAATCAAAGATACAAATCAAATTGATGATTTGTGTAGAAAATGTTTGGCCTTTCCGGAAACTATAGAACATATTATATCGGGATGTTCTATATTAGCACCGTCCGAGTATACATTTAGGCACAATCAAGTTTTAAAAATAATTCACCAAAATTTGGTAATTAAACATAACTTGATTGACTGCCGTAATGTAGTACCATATTATGAATACGAACCAAATTCATTTTTAGAAAACGAATTTTATAAAATATATTATGATAAAACTATACTAACAGACCGAGCGATTAGTCATAATAGACCCGATATAGTTTTACATGACAAAATTAAAAAAATTACTTATATCATTGATGTTGCTATTCCAAATTCCTGTAATATTCAAAAATCTGTTAGTGAAAAAATAAGAAAATACACAGATTTAGGAAATGAAATAAAAAGAATTTGGCATTCTCAGACTATAAAAATATTACCATTCGTTATTTCGGCTACTGGCATTATACCTAGCTCTCTAATTAAAAATTTAGGCGTATTAGATCTATCAAAAAATTTATATATAAAGATGCAAAAGTCGGTCATTTTGAATACATGTAGGATAACAAAAGATTTTTTAAATATTTATGTTGAGGGATCAGTAGGATTTATAGGCCCTGTTAGAAGTTCTACCGAGCCGAACCCTCTGATATGAAAATATCTGGAGACGGTGAATTTTTTTTCCCATTTGATATCTGGTGATTTGACGTGTTGTTGTTCTTGTATTGTTTTGTATTTATTTTACTTATATAATGCACTTACATAGTGTTGATTGACTAGCTGATCATTTGTGGAAAAGTGAGTGGAAGGGTTAAGTTTTTCCTTTGGGGAAGACTTAACCCGGACAACTAAATCGGAAGTTTAAAAAAAAAAAAAAATAGAGCTTGCCTTAAAGGAAACTTCATTGATGCTAAAAATGTCGATATCCGAATTGATTCTGTTCAACAGCAAGATTACTCTCCCCACAGGCATGACCATTGGCAAGTTAGTTCTGCAGGCCGGGAGATAGAATAGTTTATGTTTTCGGTGACGTAGATAACCATCGGGAACACAGAAATGAATGCTCTCCATGATGACCGAGTTTTCAAACCATCCACGAATAACTAAAGAAAAGTGTAGCAATGCGCACATCTCTCCTGACCCGTAGATAGTTCATTCCGAGTATACCCGAAAGAAAGTCAGTGGGATAGAGCCACGGGTAGTAGCCATACTCCCTCATGTAGAGAAATCTCAAGAATTTCTTCTGAACTCTCTCCAACATGAGAGAATACTTTACCTTGTGTATACTCCAAATCACCGACCTAATTTCATGTCTAACCTTACTAAGGAATTAAATAAAACTATTATTACTATTACTACTAAATTAAATAAAACCATTGAATGCACCTATATTTGATCGTTTATCGCATATTTTTAGTATTCATGAACAAATTATTAAAAAATCCTAAAATTTATAAAGCATGAATTCCGCTTATTATTTACTTTAAATTTGCCGTTTGTGGTACCTACTTGGAGCAATATTAAATATTATGACTTATATGTATTGTTTATGGTCTTGTTGATAAGCACTGATATTAATTTAAATTCTAAAATGCGATTTTTAATATGTAAACACAAGATCTATGATTTGTTAGAAGAAATATTTCAATAATTTTGGTTCAAGTCGAAAGATACGCAAAACTTATTTTGTTAGATTTTGAAACTATTAAGTTAGTTTTATGATTAATCGAAAATATCAACACGAGCAAGCAAAATAATTCTAATAAACGTTTAAAATATCTCTTCAAATTGCCCACATTTCGGAAAGCGCGAGCTCGCGGACGTTTGCAAATTGGCCGAAATGTGGCCAAATAAGATCTAGTGGTTATTTTATATCTTCTGATATGAATAAATGAGAGAGAGTAATTTTTAATTTAATTTAATTATATTAAAAATTATGGAGTTAAAACAGTATATTGCTTACAGTCGTTACAGTGATGAAACAATTTTATAGATATTAAATATTTCACCGTGCGCACCTATGATATACGTTTCCTTGTAATCTCTTATTAGATTCCAAGACAACTGATCCCCGGACAGTTGACCCCTCGACAGTTAGCTCGCTGACAGTTGATCCCTCGGGACAGTCGACCCCCACAGTTGAATATAATATATATGCACCGTACTCAAATCATTGAATTCTTAAAGTCATACTAAAATTTTTGTTTGACTCTTAAATCTTTATTAAATTTGTCCTAATAGCTTTCCTCTTCTTTGTCTTATTTCCCAACCTTCATTTTCCCATCCCCTTCATCTCAATTTCCGCAGTCTCACAGATATACACGGTGTCCGTAAATCAAAAAAATAATACCACAAAATCGAGTCTAAATGTGATGTAGATTTACTAGTTTCCGGACACCGTTTATAGTCCACCGGTATGGAGGTTGAAAACTCTCAAATAAACTTGAAAATCAATGTCGTTCTAATTCCAACTATCAAAAACTTATTGGTAATACAAAATTTTCGTCAAGTTGACGTTTCTAACCTCTAGAAGGCAGTGTATACGATAGAGGTATATAGATAAGTCGTGCAAACACATTACAGAACCCAACGTAAATTAATATATAGGTGTTTGCAGTATACAAACACATCGTCGGAAAGGGTTTATTCTTCATCTATCTTATAATTTTTCGTTACTTATTTTGCTGAACGTTAGTTTTGCAGTGTTAGGAGTGCGTATATTATTTGTGACTTTATTTTCGTTTGGCCTAGTTTTTTAAAAATCAATTATTGAAGACTATATTAGCGGTTTTTAAACGAAAAATTTGAAACAGAAAATATACGTTCACATCTAGGACTTGAACCGATGAATCTCGTCTTGCCGGGACGCCACTCTACCAACTGAGCTAATGGGAGCCTATCTCCTTCGGTCACATATATCTCCTTCGGTCACATGTATCATACTTCAAATAAGAACTATCAACATTATCTTCATTTTCTCAACACACATTTTTATTAGCTGCTGTCTTTATGTGGTCAAGTTCTAGATGTGACCGTCTGTTTTACTGATGTTTCTGTTTCAAATTTTCGTTTCAGAATCGTTAATATTGTCTTAAATAATTAAATATTACAATTTTACTCATTCCAATAAAATACACAATAGTTGCCACTATCACGAGTTGCCACATTTTGTCGTTCCACTTTCGCTGAGCGTTGATTTGACAGTGTGACGAGAAGGTATATTTTTTATGAACAACTCAAATAATTTGCTTTGTAAATGCTACGTCACAATTAAGGTTTTCGTGCTTCGCTATCGACGATACAAGTTTGCAACCTCTTGTTGGCCTACCCCTAATGGAAAAAGATCGTCCCTCACACCACTATCAAATGAGAATAAAGTGAACGTTTTTAATAAATATCCTGCTCTTTTTTAGTAGACCTATATTACATTTTTTTAAGCTACCACAAATATATCGATATCATTATTGTATTTATGTTTTCTTTTGTACCTTGGGGGGTAAAATATAATCATCAAATGCCTGAAAAAATGTTTACCCAGGAGAAATGTTTTCCAAAAAGAAAAATAACATCGCAGAAATTCTTTGTTGTGTTCATTAAACTTGAGACAGTTTTAAAAAATAAATAGACGTATTTTCGTGATTCCACATAAGAGTTTCAACCGCTAGAAGATTGTGGTACCATTCCATCCCAACTTTTTAACTCATATTTGGATTTAGATGTTCAAACACGTGGACACTTTGTCAAAACCATTCCATGTAATATTTTATTAAATGCTTTTATTTGAACGTGTGTCAATTGCAGGTTGTCAAAACAATTTCATTAAATAAACTGGAGATTTTTGTTTTAGATGAGTTTTAAATTCGCAAGCTCACCTGGTTTACAATGAAGCATAATGAATAAGCAAGCGAAAGGGTCGCTTTAAAGGTTTCATCACGTGGTTAGAGCATGAATGGGCAACAGTGAGAAGGGTCTGGAAAACCAATTTTGGTCCAGATCAGATAAAGGGTACTGTTTGGGTATGGATGGGTAGTCGTACATTTTGGTAGGAGTTATTGGGAGAAGTACAGGTTGTATTTTATTTCGTATAGTACTCGTAACAGAGAGCGGAAGCTTTGAGTTATACGTTTAAATACGTAGGATGATAGATTTGCGAGGTAACACGAGTACCTATCCATTTTTTACTTAACCCCTCAGGCCTCTGGCATATTTTGTCAGATGGTCAGATTATTTCCGCTTTGTAATAAATCCAAATAAATGGAATATTTCTGAACGTGTCCGAAAAGGAAAAACTTTTTGGAAGGTGATGAAAAACGCTTTTTTATATTTTTTAAAATAAACATAAAATTGTAAAATATATATTTTTTTAATGCAAACATAAAAAAGTTTTAAAAATCGCACACATTTCTTTTTTATAACTAAAATTACCTACTGATAACGAAAGAAAATAAAAACACACACATTTTTTTAGACATATGTATTATGAGCGTTATTTACTGTAACTTGGATTACTTTTATTTTCATTTCAAGAATAATTTCAAAAAAATTTTAATTTTTTTTTGTCGAATTGCTGTCGGAAACTTTTCAAAAAGGTTTCACAAAGCAGGGCCGGGTCAAAGCGGGCGCAATTGGAGCAGTCTGCTCCGGGCGCCGAATTTCCAAGGCGCCAAGGCCCTAATAATACATAATCTAACACATCGCCCTCAAGATTATTTTTCATAAAAACCGCGCTATCCAAAAATAATAAAAGTACAAATCATCCAAATATAATTGATAACAGGATCACCTCCTAACGCTTATATACGTGTATACTGGTTTTACTCGCACCAGGCGTCGTTTGGCTTAGGGCCGGCCCTGGGTAATGGTATACATTTTAATTTATCTTTTGTTAATTTGGTTGATTTAAATATAAAGCGTAATGTTTATTTCTTTCTAACGCCTTTTAGATCGTACTTCTAACCTTGATAGTAAGGAAGAGACAACGGTTTCTACGAGACCTATATGAGATGTTCCCAAAAGCGAAAAAATCTGCCCAGCGACTGGTTGACAGCAATAGCGTTGGCACGCTCCCATGCAATATCTCCCGGTTTTTATATTATCTGTTATGGTTTTGCCATGCACTTAACCACCCGGTACAACAACCATGCCGCACAGTACAATCGATGAGATTTGCGCAGTTGCATCGGTGCCCTCGAGCCGCTAGCATTATGTAATTACCAGACTCCAATATTCATTATTAGGGTGTACTGCTTTGAAAGCCAATATATACAAAAATATAGCATTTATTTATTTATACAGGGTTTTTAAAGATAATTTCACTTACCTACGTGAGAACAATCCAGTTATAAGCACTCAGTTAGTACACAAATGGGTACATTCAATTACTAACATCTACGCAGACTTAGGATCCATTGATTTGTATCCTATGTCTAAGTATTTAACAAATATTCAAAAACAAATAAATTGACGGCCTCCGTGGTAAAGGGGTAAGGCTTTCGACTAGCAAGCTGGATGTCCCAGGTTCAAATCCCGGCGTGCGCAAATAAATTTTATTTGTGTTATTTCACAAATTACTCATTAAAAATAATATTATACATATTAAATTTCTATTAAATATACTATAATAAATTGCGGCACGTTCCAGGGTGAAAGATATTCTAAAAATGCTTAAGTAAATAAAAACATGTTAGCGGCCAATTAGTTTAAAGCAGTGACATACGACGGGGGCGGTACCGCCCACCTGGGGGCGTTGGTGAAATCCAGGGGGAATGTGGTGGCCTCATGGGCAAATGGTGGGAGGTGAAAGGCTCCACGGGTGTAGGGCTAAAATAGGGGTCAAACAAATTAAAAAAAAAATATATATTTTCCAGTCGTAAGTACATCATTGCAAGAATATTGCATCATTCAATTAGTGATTAGGTACTATGTAAGGGTGGATTAACATAAAAATACGTAGAGAAAAGAGTTTTAATTTAGAAATAGAGTATTACGAAATTTGCGTTTTTGATTTTATTAACTAAATCGGAGCCACTCGCTCAGTCTGGGCCTTTCGGGAAGTTTCGGTCGCACTGTGTTAAAGCATAGGCGATATGCTGGAACCTTATGGCGAGTTGTCGTAATGTGCCAGACCGACTTGCGATCGTATTGTCGCGGGTAGGCGAGTAGATACTTGAAGCAGGTAGGTTGCTTTGTTTTGTTTACGATTTCGGCTGCAAATACGTACCTAAGTAGATCGAGCTGCCTATTATTAATGAGTTAATCTGGATTCTTCTTGACGCTACAAATACACCAATACCTAACACCTAATCACTAATTGAATGATGCATAATTCTTGCAACGATGTACTGACGACTAGAAAATATATACTTTTTAATTCTTTTGACCCTCATTTCAGACCTTCACTGCCCCCTATTTCTCCAACGCCCCCAAGTGGGCGGTACCGCCTCCGTCGTATGTGCTTTAGACTAATCGGTTGTTAACTTGTTAAACTTATTATTTACTAAGTTTAATAAATTGTAACATGTAACTCTTACATCATATAAATGTGTTACAAATAGGTAACATTATATTTCTAATTCTGTTATGTCGGTTAAATGTTAGAGCATGTAACTCCGGTAAATTTACAAACGTACCCTACGGGGTAGTCAGCCTAACGAACCGTATTTCCTGTTGTTCTTATTTCTTTGTTGTTTTAAGGCCAAATTGTGCATGTTAAAAAGTTAAAGCGAAGGCAAGTTCACTTCGTGCCAAGAATGTTATGACGTTTTTTTATTAGGTGCGGAAAAGGGGGTGAATTTGATCAATTTTCAACTATGAAATTAACTAGCTTTTTGAATAAAGAACATATGCGTCGGAAAATTTTACTTTACATTTATTGCACACGTTAAAGCTATCGAAATTTAAAAAAAATGTTGAAAATTGAAATATGTTAAAGTATTCAAATATATTCAAATACGTATGTATATTTTTTTTTATTTAAATATGTATCTATGTATTAAATAGTATTTAAATATATTCAAATATGTATGTATAAAAAAGTATTTAAATATTTTCAAATATGTACGTATTAAAAAATATTTGAATATATTCAAATATATAGTAGTTATATAAAAATATTTATCGATATACACTTATATACTTTACAATATAAATAGTACACGAAACTACTATAATCGTTGAGTTATCTATAAAATGTTCTTTTTTGAATTTTTAAAGACTTTGACTGAAATTGACTGAAAATTATTACATTTTTATTTTTTAGATAATGTGTAGATAGTCCCACGAAGCTGCCACATGGCTGCTTGTCTGCAGGTTCTATCTCAATATACAATTATAATTAATATTTATATCTTAAATTCAAAATCTCCCGTTATATAAAATAAATAACAGAATTATAATTCCTTGACAGAACTTTCACAGAACTTGCAAATCAACTTTGAAATTTTATGAATTGTTCAAATTCAGTGAAACAATTCGTCTTTAATATGCGTATACTCGTACTTAATGTGCACTATCTTGCATTTTAAAAAACTATTGTTATATTACTAATTCTCTAAAGTTGTGTAAATTGAATCATGTTTGTAGTTAATTTGAAGATTCAATTGTGTTTACGGTTAATTCGAAGATTGAATTATGTATATTAAATTATGTTTGTAGTTAATTTGTATATTGAATTACGTTTGTAATTGTTCAATAAGACTTTGAATATTGTATACACATCACCTTTAAAGCATTATTTTCATTTTGTGTATACTTACTCCTCCCATAAACACAAGCTTCCGGAGCTCACCTTATAGAGTAGTAGATTAATTAGTAAAAACAATTATATTATCTTATCGAAGGAAGCAAACACTTTGTGGCTTGACATTATTACACAAATGAAAGAATATCTTTGTTTTAAACCACTTTATTACATTTATATACGTCGACCGGTTTCGGTTGAACTCAACCTTCATCAGGACAGTACAAATATAAACTATTACTAATACGTCAAACTATAGTTTATATTACTAATTTATATTACTACTATTACTAATACGTCAAACTATAGTTTATATTTGTACTGTCCTGATGAAGGTTGAGTTCAACCGAAACCGGTCGACGTATATAAATGTAATAAAGTGGTTTAAAACAAAGATATTCTTTCATTTGTGTAAAACAATTATATTTATTTTGCATACTGTGATTATTTGAAATCTTGTGTTATTTTGTAATAAATAACATTTAATAAATTAAAATTTCAGACCTTTTATTTTATTTTTTATTTTATTTTCTATGTTACACTTAAAGAATGGAATATGAGTCGTATAATAATTTTATACCCATCTTTGTGCATAAACACTTTTGTTTACCAAAAGCTTAGCCATCGAGTTTTCGATTGTTTGAATGTATTGTCATGCACGTGTATCCCCAAGAAGTTATTCCGTATCTGACAGATTCCACTGGTGAAAAAAAAATTTTTTTTAACTTATACTTAGGAATAAAATATTTCATTTTGTAAATTCGCTACGCAATAGCTCGCAGACCTTTAGAGATATTACTTAGGTAAGTGTTATCCTCATATATTGTATTGATAAAATTTACCCAAACTTGTAATTTTTCTCTCTCTGGGAAATCAATTAATATATAGTAAGAAAGAATGATAAATAAGCACGGAAAATATAGGTAGGAGGCCATTTATAAAAATCGTAGTTTTTATTGTTATAGTAGGTACGTTTAAATAATTAACTTTCTGAGTCGCCCCGAATCTATGGATACGCTTTTAAACAAACGGCGCTGTATTTTGTATGAGATCCCAAACGTTTTTATTCTTAAGATTAGCTTTCTTTTAACATTAAAGAACACTAGGTTAAATGTTAGCTGTTTGTCACTAATATTATTGTATTGTACCAAAGTGCAAAAATATACCGCGTTATTCACACAAGTTCAACAGTTTCTCAGGTTTTTTCGGAAGTGAATTTGAATAATGTATGTAAGTATTCTAATTTTCCTGCCCACCTTCGTTCGTAATTTTAAGTTTGTATCTACATTAATTAGAAAGAAGTTTAAAATATTGATGCAACAAAGCCAAAAGCAGAATGTAATGTCATGGTCTAGTAGGTGAAATTCAACTCTATTTTATCGAAATAGGTTTCATGTTGAATATTGAAAAAATGAACGATGTTATGAAAGGCATATTTATGAACTATTAAATATTGCTAATTTATTAAGAATTTTTTTCTAATTCTTCGCCGGTTAGAAACGAGATTGCGGGCTTTTAACGAATGTATTCATAGGTTTCCTTTTCAGTTTAACACGAATGTGTAATCGAGGTGAGAAATGAGAATATGCATAGTTCGTACAGGAAAATAAATTTTTCAGTTCATACCTATCCCAAACCATCACCTTGTTGGAAAAGTGTTTGAAAATTGGAACAATGGCAAGAACACATTGCAAATTGAAGTGAATTTGTTTGGAAAAAAGAGCAGAAGGATTGAACTACTGAAAGCAAGTTGTTGGTGTTTTAATTAATTTACAATTCGCAAATCACGCAAGCAGTTTTTGGATACTACACACGTGTTCATAAAAAATATAATAATGTCGCATTTTGTCACTGTATATTCTCGGAACAAATGGTGGTGCATGAACACGTGTTCCTATATATTAGGAATGTACTAAAAGTTTAAAAAGAAGCGGCCTGAATTCCCGTTTCTAACCAGATTTTTATAAATCAGCAATACTCATTTTTCTCCGTATGGGAAGAACTAATAAATAAATATTTTAAAGTTCTCTAGCTCATGACGGAAACGACGCTCCGAGTTATAAAAAAATATTAAGCCGAACTAGGAATTAAGTCGAAAAAAGCGTTGCAAATTAGTTTCTAGTAAGACGTAGGTATAAACTGACATCCAGATATTTTTGGTTTACTATACTTATGATTCGTAATACGGACATGTTTAAACTTTGAAGGGTTGCAATATATAATACGCTTCATTAATTAGTTATCAAACACATTTAGTAATTTCGGTTTCTGTGATGTGCATTATTCCTGCGTGAAATTATCCACGTTCAATAAACTCAAATTTTCTATTAATTTAAGTGCCATTTTCCAAATTTGAAGTGATGGAAGAATATTTAAGACAAGCGATAAAATAGGTACCTAACTGTAATGTAATCATTTAACAGAAAATTATATTAGTAGTTTATTTCAAAACTGTGATTGTAATATCCCGTAATTTTTCAAGGGCCTGCTAATATATTAATAATAAATACAAATATGTACCGTCTCCTAAATTGGTTTGTTGTTAGGTAGAAATAAATGGTAAAGGAAGAAGAAAGAGGAATTCAAAAAATTTCTGGAATGTACTAAACATAGCCGAAACCATTTCGTGCTTTAGTAATTTCTACTTCGGGTTTTAAACCGACAAATTTTGGGCTTTAAGCCAAAAATCAACTACTTCCCGCTGAGGCCAACATTATTATGTGCTTCGTGATTAAAAATATACTTTGTATGGTTTAGCACAATGCCGGGGTCACCAATTTAACGGTTACAGCTACTTAAAAGTGACGCAGCGTTAAACGGTTGCGGAAATGTGTGGATGAATGAAGATGGACAATTGTTTGGTAGATTATTTTTATTCATAAACACACAATACAAAACTATCAGAAGATAAACGTGGAAATAAGTCATGTGGAACACTTGGCTGCTTGAATCGGAATAATTCTCTTGTTCGCCGCCACAGCCGTTGATGGCTACGCGTCGCTTCAGTGTGAATAATAAATAAATAAATCTTGCCAGTTAACAAAAACAACGATGATAAGAGATGAATCATTATTAACAGAACAAAACCTCGCGCACAAAATGTCGCCAACATCGTTTACCCATATATACATAAATCAGATCCATATCACAGATTTATTACGTACTTTCTAAAACTCTTGCGAATTCTTATAATATAGTGCATAATTCTGTTGATAGCCCATTCCTCTTGAAATGCTATGGTTTATACGTGTTGTAGTCGTCACCACGACTTGTTTATACCATAAGGCAGAACAGATGTTCTAGCACAGCACGACAAGAGGAATGGTGTTATTGAATGTAATTTACCAATAATGAGCTTCTAGCTTAAATACAAGTATCTATTTTTATTCTTTGGTAGGTTTTAATAGTTAAAAAAAACTCCCTAAATCGCACCAAATCGTCTCGTTTTTTTGGGAGTACAAACGTTTTTTATTCTTAAGATTACCCGCGTTTAAAATTGAAGAACACCAAGTAAAATGATAGCATCTCGTCAAGTGCAAAAATATACCCATGATCGCTCCTGTTAAACAATTTACCGGTGTTTAAAAACCTACATTACAACGAACGCAATGGAGTGACGCCATAAAACTAATCATTAGAAAAATACCGTAAACTCAACTCACTGTCAACTGAATTTGTTCCGGAGATGGTTGATGCAAGTACGATAGTTTAATTTAGGAATGTAATAAATGTTCACTACAAATTTAAACTATATTGTACTTGAAAATTTGATTACACCTTGGTGATCTGCATATATAAAAAAGATTTCATTAGTATCTAGATAATTTTATTCGTGGTACCATTTCGGTATAAATCTAAATGTGCGTTACCAATTATATAGTTATAATTAACAACGATAATATTATGTAAGCAGATTACAATGTAAATATTTTCATTGGTTCGACAGTAAATAAACCACTCACTTGTAGACCATAGATATATTACTCACGTAGACTGGTAATTCAACAGCATATTCAGTCGTACCAACCAAATGGCGTGTTTAAATGTGTTGGAATTTTATTCGTTTTGAATGACGATTTAAAAATTCTACGTATAATAATTATTAATAAAACGTATATATTCAGAATAAGCATTTGTTGATCTACATGACTATTTTTTAAAGCCATAATATTAGATTCACTGTGGTTCCTTATTTAAAAAAAAATAACACACTGTGATTACAGTTTTTCCGAAAATCTTTAATAAAATTTGTATGCTTCGATTAAAATTTATATTAAAACTTAGACATGTAAACACCTTTAGAGAGAAATTTCATGTAAGAATCCCTGAAAAGATTACCGAAGTAAGTGTTCAGTATTTATAGGTAAGGCTATTAAAGATAAGAGGTTTGGCGTGAAACACCACAAAATTGCGATGTAAAAATGTATAGTCACTGTCATTATTATTACAGCTCCCGAAATTTACATTATGTGTTAAATATATTGTGTGAAAGTATACCGAAGGGATTGATGACGCTAGTTCCTAGAGTATCATCCATTGTAATATTGATAGAATAAGGATAGTTTTTCATTTGACGCCTGTGCTTTAAAGATTGAAATCCGTTCGTTTATTTGGTAATCTATCACTTGGATTGACCCGTTTCTGCACAGAGTGAAGGGTTTTTTAAAGAATTTTGGCCACAGATAGAGAAGGCTAACAAATTCAACAGCGGGGAGTACTTGTGATTTGTACAGGGTCAGCAGTTGTGTACTCTCCGCAGTATCTGCGGTCTCTGTACAGTTGTGTACTCTCTGCAGTATTTGTGGTCTCTGTACAGTTGTGTACTCTCCGCAGTATCTGCGGTCTCTGTACAGTTGTGTACTCTCTGCAGTATTTGTGGTCTCTGTATAGTTGTGTACTCTCCGCAGTATCTGCGGTCTCTGTACAGTTGTGTACTCTCTGCAGTATTTGTGGTCTCTGTACAGTTGTGTACTCTCTACAGTTTATTTATTATTTCTATGCATACATTACAGTGGCTAGCAAATTATTTAAATTTGCATATAATACATACATTTAGAACTGTTGTTAATATGGTGTTTGTTTTATGCTGGGTGTGAGGTAGGTTTGAGTAGGTGACACTGTGGTGGGTAATGTTATATGTTTCGTGAACACCTTACTGGGAGAACCTGTGCTGAGGTGTTTACGTGGTTATGATTAAATGGTACAAGTGTTTATGTGTATTGGTTTAATTTTCTTATATAAATGTAAGTTGGGTTATTAATTTTTTTTTATGGTTATTAAAAAAATATTTATTTTTATGCACATATATACATACACACTTGTATACACATACATACATGCATGCGTACACATATATAAATAAACACATGTATACATACATAAACACATACACATTCATCCATGATTACGTTTGGTTTGGTGTTATAATGTTTTGTATAAAGTGGATATCTTGTTTTTTGATCCAGGCTGTGATCAGTTTTTTGTGAATGTTTGTGTATATATTTCCGGTTAGTAGTAGTTTCAGAGTGGTGGGCATAAATTAAAAAGTTTTGTAGCGTAATACTGGAAGTGTCTTTGTCCGTTTGTGGTGTATGTTATTGGTATGTTCAGGGTATTGTTTGTTGACGACCTTGTTTTTATCTGCTGTCTATGTACAGTAGTTTTTGAGAGGCTAACTTGACTATAGCTTCCATGAAGTCCCCATTGATAATATGAGATCATACAAAACAGATAATATATACACTTAAATAAATAGAGTAATGGCAAATATGCATTAGAGATATTTACATAACCAAGATAGTGTCAAGTCAGAGTATGAACAGGATATCGATTAATTCCAAGAATAACCAAGTCTCATTAATGGAAAATATTATTTAATCATTGAAAAAAATATTAACGATTCTCAAACGAAAATTTGAAATAGTAAAATCATGCCAGGGCGCTGCTCTGACCACTGAGCTAATCCGACCCCATTTCCTTCGGTCATATTTAACTGTATCATACTTCGACTAAGAACTACCAACATTTTCTTCATTTTCTTGATGCATGTTTTTATTGGCTGCTATCTTTGTTTTACGTATTATATTCGTAAAAATATTATATTTTATTCGTTTTGCGTAGGGCCTGGACAAATTCATTCAGGGGCCATTCCATGGTCACTCACATTATAAGTGACTCGAATATTTTAATTCACTGTAAATATTATTTACATATATCTATCTATCTATCTATATATCTATCTATCTATTCATCTATTTATAGATATATGCATATATCTATCTATCTATCTGTCAATCTACCTATCTATCTATCTTTTAATCTATCTATTCATCTATCTATCTATCTATTAATATATCTATCTATATATTAATATATATATATATATATATATATATATATATATATATATATATATATATATATATATATATATATATATATATCTATCTATTAATCTATTTATCTATCTCTTCATATATCTATCTATCTATTAATCTATCTATCTATCTATTCATCTATCTATCGATCTATTCATATATCTATCTATCTATTTATCTATTTTGTATAAATTAGAATGTCTGTGGCAGAAGCGGGACGGACACCGAGCGGGCGGCGTTTGTTTGGTTTTTATACAAATCTACAGTTTATTTTCAATATTGATAAAATTTTACACACTTCGCCCTCAAATCCTGATTTAATCAAATAAACTAGGTAGTCACTCACATTATCTCCATCGTACTTTTCGTAGAATACAATTACAAATCAAATTTCTGATAATTATGAATATGAAAAATATTGAAAATTTAAATACAGTCGAACTTGGTTATAACAATCACGGCAATAGCGAGTTAACGGCTATATGAGCAATTACAAAACGAAATTTTAGTTCAGGCTTATCTTCATATAATTTTTTACTTTTATGACGAGGTCGATTCACTGTTATACCGAGCAAATAACTTTGTCAACACAATTTCTGAATACTTGAATGAGTCGTTGGGTCTGAAAAAATAGTTAGTGAATTATTCTCGAAGTAGCGGCGAAGTAGATGCCCGACGCACAAGGACGGCTGGCGGGAATTTCCTATCCGGATTCATATTTTTATGGCACTTTGGAGCAAATTTAGTCTGTCCCCTCGTGCTCGTTGTAACCAAGTTTGACTGTATACAAAAAATGGATGTCTGCAGTAACTCTTAACCACTCGGAGATTGAGCTTTTTCGAACAAAACTGTGTCCCAGGAGTGAGCATTTTTGAAGTACACGAATAAAAAAAAATTAATGAAAAAACATAGTTTTCTCAAAATTAGCATATTATTATTATTTATTTTTTGGAATAGCTTAGTGAGTAAAACCTCAAATTGTAATATCTAATTATTAAAGACAATTTTAGCGATTCCCAAACGAAAATCTGAAACAGAAAAATCAGAAAAGGATACGGTCACATCTAGGACTCAACCCAGGACCCTCGCCTTGCCGGGGCACGGCTCTGTCTGCATAAAGGTCAATAGATGTAGCACATTAAAATTAAAATAAGAAATTTTTATCTAAACACGCTGTCTAGATTGCATTTAGTTCGGGTTGAATCTTGCGATCATACATAAAGATAGTTTCCAATAACAATATGCGGTGAGAAAAATGAAGGCAATGTCGGTAGTTCTTATTCGAAGTATGATACAGTTAAATATGACCGAAGGAGATGGGGTCCCATTAGCTCAGTGTTAGAGCGGTGCCCCGGCAAGGCAAGGGTCCTTGGTAAGAGTCCTAGATGTGACCATATCTTTTTCTGATTTTTCTGTTTCAGATTTTCATTTAGTAATCGCTTATATTGTCTTCAATAATTAAATATTATTATTTATCCAATCATAATAATTGTGGAGGTTGTACGGCCATACTGCTTGGGGAGTATCTTGTTCTGAAAACATTATTTTCGCCAGTCACGCACGTTACACCTTTTAGGTAATTCTCATCAATATCAATTTTAATGCAATCGCTTTAGAAAACTAAAATATTATTTGCGTACAATTAACAATCATGACATAAAAAATCACAACTAGTATCAGTATAAATCAGTATCATGTGGTTGAAGTTTCTCGCATATTAGTAAGAACGAGATGCTTCAGAGAAATTGAACAATTCTTCAAATTTCAACGTTAATTTTCAAGTGCTGTGAAAGTTTTTTTCAAGTTCTGTTATTATTTAAGTTCTATCAAGTAACTGGACTATAGTGATATAATAGCAGAACTTGAATAGGATATTCATAGATCTCGCAAATGAATGTTGAAATTTGATGAATTGTTCAAATTTTTTGAAACAACCCATCGTTAGACTTTTACCAAAAAATTCAATGCTTTTACTTTAGTTGACAAATCTCGACATTCTGGAATAAAGAGAATAGTATCCGTAATTAGTAGAGTTTTGATTGAGAAACAGAAATTTATGATTTAGAAGTCCAATCGACTATACAAATATAACGTCTTTCCATAAATATTATTTAATATTTGAGAGTCAAATTCTAAACTTCTCGAACATCCATCGCTTAACCTTTTTTTACGCATGCCTAGCTACAATTTCTCATGTAAATGTAACATCTGCCGCAAAGTGGTCCTAAAGTTGCACCCGAGTGGAAACTTCAAGGAGGCTTACCTATATATATTATATTCGAGTTCCTGGGAATTTAATTAAGAAAGGGCCTCACGACTAACTTACTCGAATAGGGCGGCCTGTAACAATCTGAACTAGTCATAATCTTAATTTATATTATAGACCAATAAGGTCCTGATTAGAGACATCGTATTTAGTATTAAACTTTCGTCCATTGATCTGCTGGAGTGAGGGTATAGTTGAATTTACTTTATTACAAATGGAGTTATAGTGTTTCTGTGTTCAAGAATGCGTTCAACTGGACGGAATATAGTTACAAGAAGGCTGTAATAACATACCTTAATAATAATACTATTCTTCTTTATTGGTTCTATGTAATTTTTTTATTTATTTTTTTAATTCCTTTATTTTTCCCAATTTTTACATTAATTACATACAATATTATATAAATCAGTAAGAATAATGGGAACCCACTAAGGCGCAGCCTGTGCGTGGGTAATATATTTAAGTTATAATTTTATTGTACCTAGAAATAAACAAATTGTGGGCATATAAAATAAAAACAAGATTACATTTTGTATTAGCGTTTTGTATAAAAAGTGTTTATACTAGTGTACAGTGAAGTTATAAGTGTTTAGTGTAATATATGGTGAATATTTTATGAGAACATAAATTGACACAAATTAAATAAAAAAAGTTTCAACTGCTGTATCGAAAAGCCATAATTTTAATTCTTTTAAATATTGAGGAAGTTTAGTTATCACTTGAATATTTTTCGGTAAAAGATTGAAAGTACGAGGTCCAATGAAACTGCAGTGTGTTTGCATTTGTTTTGTGTTCGTTTGGGGAGTATAAAATACATTATTATTTCTAATGTTGGTTCTGTTTTCATTTATTTCGAATTTATTTTTGTTTTTAAATATGTATTTCATAGTTTGCAGAATAAATAATTTACGGAGACAGAATAGTTTAGATTCTTTGTATAACTCATCCGTTGAAAATGTTCTTTTCCGACTATGCATAACTTTGATGATATAATTTTGAATTATTTGTAAAGGTTTGATATGTGCATTAAGCGCACCGCCCCATCCTATTATTCCGTATATGAGTAAAGATTGCACCAAAGAGAAATAAATAATTTTCAGTTTTTCAACATTGAGCACTTCTTTTAGTTTGTAAAATGTGTATGTAAGATATCTTAATTTACAGACGGTATTATTAATTTGTGACTGCCAATTTAATTTTGTATCAATAACAATACCTAAATATTTAATCTTTTCAACTTTTCCGAGTTCAAAGCAAGATGAGCATATTTCTTGATTACAGTTAAAGTTATGTATTCGAATTTTAAGGTTATTAGGGGGTATATTTTTACTATTTTTAGAAAAGGTTAGGTAAAATGTTTTATTATAGTTTAAGAAGAGTCTATTACATTTTAGCCATGATGAGACATATGTAATACATTTTGTTGCCTTCAAAAAAGTTTCAGGCCAGGATTTTCCATTCACTATTATTACTGTATCATCTGCGTAAGATACAATTTTACCAGGCATTATATCATCACATAAATCGTTTATGTATATTAGAAAGAGAATTGGGCCAAGCACAGTTCCCTGTGGTACTCCATTTTTTATTTCTGTTTCAGTACTATAAAAATCCCCTATTTTTGTTTTTTGTTTTCTGTCTTTGAGATAGCTAGTAAGAATTTTTAGTGTATCATTTTTTAAACCTATTTGATTCATTTTTTTATAAGTAGATTGTGATTTACCGTATCAAAAGCTTTTCTTAAGTCTAGGAATATAGCTAAACTCTTTTTATTTTGATCAACAGATGTGTATAATTTTTTAGTTAGATCGAATATTGCATCTTCAGTGCTTAGTTTTGTTCTGACGCCATATTGATTTTGGGACAGAATTTTGTTTTGTTCTAGGTAATTCATTATTCTATTTTTGATACATTTTTCAAATATTTTTGAGAGGTTTGAGACCAAGGAAATAGGTCTGTAGTTGTCTAATATGTGCGTTTCTCCTGATTTGTGAATTGGTATTATGATAGAGGTTTTTAATTGTTCGGGAAAATGTCCCTCTTTTAAGGATATATTAAAAATATGTATCAATGGAGTTAAAATATAATGTTTTATTTTTTTTAGTGTGTTACCTGATAAACCATCAATTCCTGTAGAATTTGTTGATTTTAGACCGTCAATGTGTTTATCAATTTCATCTGTTGTGATGGGTGAAAAATATTCTAAGGAGTTAATTGAATCGTTAGTTGAGTCTAAGTGTAAAGATGAGTCTACGGATATTGTATTATCAATTTTACTAGAAGATTCAAGTACTTGATCTACCACATTTGTAAAAAAGTTGTTAAAGTTTTCTGCAATAGTCGATTTGTCAGTTATAATATTTCCATTTATTATAATCTCATTGACATCGGTTGATACTTTTTTTTTTGTTCGTGATTTCGTTAATAATATTCCACGTTTTTTTGGATCATCATTTTTTGCACTATCAATTTTTTCACAATAATACTTCTTTTTCAATTTCTTATTAACCTATTTAGTAAATTTCTATACGTTAGGCGTTAACCATTTTAAAATTTTGAAATGTGATTTTTGTGTTCAATCTCGACCAAAATCTTTCTCCTGATTTTTTTTAAATGTAAATTTTTAAGGAATTTATAAATGTTTTGTGAATTTTTTTTTTTAAATTGAATAAAATGTTTTTTTTCGTACATAGGGTACGCTTTGTTATTTTATCTGAAACGCGTCGTCTGAGACCTAACGTTCTTTCAAATGAAATTAGCAATAGCTTCTAAACATGAGAAAAAAAAACTAAAAAAAATTCAAATAAATCAATATAAAATATTTTTTTTTTATATCAAACATCAATATATTCTACCACTGTCTTTTTTAATTTAAGTCAGAAATTTTTAAACCCAATAACAGAACGATGTTAAATAAAGTTGTTGCGGATGAAGTTATGTTTTAAATTCATGACACGTTTACGGTAAAGGTATAAAATTATTCTTGAAACTTTGAAAATTACTAAGCGTTATGTCATTTTAAATTTTTATCTTAATTTTTAACTCACGGAGAAAAATGAGTATTGCTAATTAATTAAGAATCTCTTCAAATTATTGGTAATCCGGTTAAAAACGGGATGGCAGGCCGTTTCCTGATACACTTTGTAAATTCCTAATATATCCGAAAAGGATTTTTATGAAGAAGTTTTCCAACATCGTGATAATACATTAGTGTTTTACTAAAAGTTTATCAGGAAACCTATCGATTCATTCAAGGGTCTTTAATCCCATTTTTAACTGCATAACAAGTAATTGAAAGGGATTTCTAATAAACTAGCAATACTCATTTTTCTTTTTGTGTGAATTACTTAACATCTCTTTGTATAATTTATCTCTTTGTTTAATAGAGACTATTAGTCCTACAGTGATCCAAGGCTTAATTTTTTTATAATTTCTCTTAGCGATGACAATTTTATTTGTACTCTTCGAAATATAAGCTTCTAGAGTTTTATAAAATAATTCTAATGCTGAATTTGGGTTAGCTATTGATAGTATGTTGTCCCATTTTTCGGAGTGAAGTAAATTGTTTAATGTGATGTAATTAATTTCATTTATTTCAACAGTGTTAGAGTATTCTTTTGAATTTGTGGTTAAGATGTTGTGTCCGTAGAATGTTGGGTAGTGGTCAGTGATGTTTGTTTTTAGAGTTGAAGATTTAGTTATAACGTGTTTGTGTGTTTTGATAAATATGTGATCTAGAGTCGTGGAATTATTTAGATTTTCTCTTGTTGGTGAGTTTATGTATGATTGATATCCTGCATATGACAAACAATCTAAGTATTCATTTATACATTTTGTTCTTTTGTTGTTTTCATTAATGTTTATATTAATATCACCAGTTAATATAGCAAAGTTAAAATTATTTCTGTTAGTCATTTTAATTGACACATTTTCTTCGTGATTACTATTCCACTACTAAAAATTATATGATCTCTTATCTCTCTTCTCTAAACTTTTTCTGGTTCATTAGAAAACAAATTATCAGAGGTCACCACAAATCGATAGAAAACAAAATCGTTTTTTTTTTAAAGTCCATCATGGCTTACTTAAATGTGGTTTGTGTTTTCTTCCAAAGTGAGAATCCGCGGCATCCATCTTGATAAACCTTTTTACACGGCTAAATTATCAGTTAAAATTAAATTTTCTATTTTTACTGGAATAATCTTTTAATGTTTTACCCATCAATATAATAATATATATCATTCAAGAAGAAGAAAATACTAATAAATCTAAAAGAAACATGAAACAGAAAAATAATAAGGTCTCAACTGGAAATCGAACCAAGGATCTCAGTGTTACTGGGACAACACCTCAACCAACTCGACCATCTATCATGTATTAGTACTATCTTCTTCTTCAATGATACAATTAAATGTATGTCCGGTCGATATGCGTTAACCCTTTCGGACCCTGTGTATATATTTGAGAGTGCATAGATTTAAGTATTTTTTCTCGCTTTCTTGGGTGTTTCTTACTTTTTTTCATTAGATTTTAGCCACTAGTTTAGGCGTTAACCATTTTAAAATTTTGAAATGTGATTTTTGTGTTCAATCTCGACCAAAATCTTTCTCCTGATTTTTTTTAAATGTAAATTTTTAAGGAATTTATAAATGTTTTGTGAATTTTTTTTTTTAAATTGAATAAAATGTTTTTTTTCGTACATAGGGTACGCTTTGTTATTTTATCTGAAACGCGTCGTCTGAGACCTAACGTTCTTTCAAATGAAATTAGCAATAGCTTCTAAACATGAGAAAAAAAAACTAAAAAAAATTCAAATAAATCAATATAAAATATTTTTTTTTTTATATCAAACATCAATATATTCTACCACTGTCTTTTTTAATTTAAGTCAGAAATTTTTAAACCCAATAACAGAACGATGTTAAATAAAGTTGTTGCGGATGAAGTTATGTTTTAAATTCATGACACGTTTACGGTAAAGGTATAAAATTATTCTTGAAACTTTGAAAATTACTAAGCGTTATGTCATTTTAAATTTTTATCTTAATTTTTAACTCACGGAGAAAAATGAGTATTGCTAATTAATTAAGAATCTCTTCAAATTATTGGTAATCCGGTTAAAAACGGGATGGCAGGCCGTTTCCTGATACACTTTGTAAATTCCTAATATATCCGAAAAGGATTTTTATGAAGAAGTTTTCCAACATCGTGATAATACATTAGTGTTTTACTAAAAGTTTATCAGGAAACCTATCGATTCATTCAAGGGTCTTTAATCCCATTTTTAACTGCATAACAAGTAATTGAAAGGGATTTCTAATAAACTAGCAATACTCATTTTTCTTTTTGTGTGAATTACTTCAAATCAAATCAAATCAAATCAAAAATTATTTATTGTAAAATAAAAATTACAAAAGGTGTAGCTTATGGGTAGACCCCATTTCTTCCAGCTAACCACATTTATTTATTTACAATGTTTATATAATATTATTTGTTTTAATATAATAAAAACAATGTTTATACAGATAAAATAACAATATACCAATGAAAAAATAAAAAAAATACAAATATATATACCAATAAAAATAGGTGTTTCATTTACGTGAAGTGTTTAGTAACGATTTGAATTTGTGTGTATCTTGTATTTGTTTAATGTTATGTATATATTATATATAGAAGAATAGTATTATTATTAAGGTATGTTAGTACAGCCTTCTTGTAACTATATTCCGTCCAGTTGAACGCATCAACTATTTCTGCGAAAGTCTAACAAATTGCATGCAATCTAGGTGCAAACGAATGTATAAATGAATCAGTCCTGATATTGTTTAAAATATAACTTTTGATCGAGTGGTTCTAGTTGGTATATGTCAGGTAATTAGACTGAGTAAATCAGGGCTGCCTATAATACCATTGACAATTATTAAATCGGAAACATGTCTTCTATTTGAAAGTTTTATATTTTTAATTCTTTCATCAAGTGGTTGTAATTTATGGTTTCTATATGTAGACCGAGTGAATATGTCAAATTTATGCAGAATTTTTTCGACGGAATTGGAGTGGATTTTAAAGCAGCTGCACCAGATGTAAGAATTACATTCGACTTGACTTCGAACTAAAGAAGAATATAAGATTTTTAACACTGAAGTGTTTTTAAAGTTTCTGGCATTACGAAGAATGAAGCCAAGCATTTTTAAGGCGATGCCATACGTAGTAATGCAAAATCATGTGTTTTTGGTTTGAAAATTTGGTCGCCTAGAGATGTTTCAGATGCTATAATTCAATACTGCCAGTAGAATACATCTTGGCCTTTGAAATAATCGAATAGTTTTTAGATAAGTCTTTTTATAAGCCCAGAAAAAAATTGTGTAAAGGCCTATGAAAACTGCTTTAAAGTTCAAAATCTCCTACTTATGAGCCCATTTTCGGTTATGATTTTATTGTTTAATGTGAAAAATTAAGTTATTTATAAAATGATCGAAAAAAATTCAATATTTATGCCTGAACATCTACAAAATAAAATGGCACTTTTTGGCCATGTTTTTTTCTTGCATAAATCAAAACAGGCGGATGGTGTTAAGCGGGAGTTTAAAACTTATCGCCATCTACGTAAGGGTTGTTATTGATAGCGGCTCAATTTAAAATATTACACAATGTACTACATTGCCTTAATGCTTTATTTGTTACTGTAATGATGCTGGAAAGAAAATTTAATTTGGGATCGAAATAATGCCAAAATAATTCATTTCATGGACACTGAGGTAAAGGAAACATTGTTAATTTTGTATTGATACTTGAGAGGAGAATTTTTTCGGAAAATTCTTGTGCATTTTCTAATTCATTTTTTAATGATGTAGAAGTTTTGCTATTTGCTGACGACTAAAAAACATACAAAATAATAATAAATGTATGCGATTGCCAATTTTTTAAATACTAACTTAGAACAACTTCATCAATGGTGTGAATAAAATGCTTTATTTTTGAACATTCAGAAATGTCAAGTAATACGATGTTCCAATACTCGTTATGATATCTTACATTAATATACATTACATAATATTACATTGATACCAGTCTCACAAATTCGTCAAACATCAACTATATAACTAATAAGGCTTTAAAAATGCTTGGCTTGCTTTGCATAACTTTAACTGATTTTGAGCCCTTAGATTATATGAGAACCCTCTATACTTTATTAGTCTGAAGTCAAGTAAAATATAATTCACCTATTAGGTCCACTTTGTATAAAGTTCACTCTAACAATATAGAAAGAGTTCGGCACAAATTTCTTAAAAACGTTAATTTTAAGCTCAGAATTCCAATTTAATACATTAATTATGTCGGTTTGATGAATCAATTGCATCTAATGACACTGGCTGAAAGGAGAGTTATGAAAAACCTGGTTGTGTTACACAGAGTCATCAACAATTTAGTTCACAGTCCTGCCATCGTATTATTATATACTATTAAATTCCGTGTGCCGACTAGGAATACTCGACAAAATATAACATTTTTCTGAAATACATACACAACCAACTATCAGACACACTCATAACCAACCAATGCATGATCTGGGCAATAAATTTGGGGGTAATACTGAAATATTTATTGACTCCATTTATAGAATAAAGCGTAATTTATCCTAGCACTTGAATTCTACAAATTAGAGTAGCGTTGCCAATGTAGTTTTAGTAATTTGTCTTATATGTAGTACTGCTGTAGTTTATATATTATTTTATATTACTGTTACATGTTTAACTAATATTATTTTATATTCAGTTTATCAGTTTACTGTCATATCATGCTGTAATTTGTTTTTTTTTTTTTTTTAATTGCTCACTAGATATATTCTGTTTTTAAAAGCAATGCAAAAGCTCGGCTGGGCGTAGAACCAAATAAAAAATAAATTTACTAATATTTGCACTTGTTGTAAAACACAAGGCAGAGGTCCTAGGTTCAATTTCCATATACGATGGAATCTTTTTCTGTCTTTTCCGTTTCACATTATTCGTTTGAAGGGTTACGCGATTTATTTATGCCCAGATAAATTGCTCATACCTTCAAATATTTTAAACGTTTAACCATTTCATAATTCAATATAATTCAAAGTTATATCCATTAGAAGTGAGCTCGGCAGAGTCGGCCCGAAACTCAGGTAGCGATTGGTACCTATAGCAAAACGAGAGCCCAATAGGTAGCCTAATGAGGCCAGGAAATTGAAAAAAAGTGGGTGTGTCAAGCCTACGCAAGACAGAAGTGAAACTTCTAGTATTCCTCTCTCTCTATTTTCATTTCATCATCTCTATTTTCTCTCTTAGGTTAGTTTGAAAATTAGAGGTTAAATAATTCAACGACGAAGCATGGATTTGATAGGATATTTCCTCTTGTGCCACTGATGTGTTCATCACCTCTATCTCGTCACTACTCATTTTTAACACTGAAATTCTGTACCAAACCGTATGAACCACAATCAATTACGTATTTCACTCGTATTACACTCACGACGCAGTATACTAACCAAGCAGCTGATGCTTGGCGTGGCGCAGTTCGCTGGTGTCTGAGAGAGAGGAAAGAAGAGAAGAGAGAGAACGTTCGTGAGCGGCTCCCCCACCTCAACAAGCGCATATGGTGAGAGAGGGACAGTGAACGGTGAGCGGTGGTGGGGGTACCCGCATTTTCGTGTCGATCCTGACTCGGTTTTACTCCGTCCCCGAAAATCCATTACGCGCCTAAAGAAGTTTCACTTCAAAACTGCTGACATCAAGTCGGAAGACATCGCTGTAACAATGGAAGACGTCATGTACGTTCCAGGAATCGCAGAAGGTTTATTTAAGATATCTCAAGGTCTAATTAACAAATGCGGACAACTAGAATTAGCTCTACATTGAACTTTGTGGCGGTACATACTAAAAAATCTTTTGGTCAAAGAAATTATTTATATTAGGCACCACTTACGTTTAATATTCTTCCAAATCATATTAAGTCTACCAATTCCTTAGTTAAATTAAAAAAGTTAATTGAGGTATATGTATTGACAGACGATTGTCTTAATATTTTTTCACCCTTGTCCTATCTTAAATAATAAGATTTTATAAAAGTCCCATTTACTAAAAACTGAAAGTCACCCTTTCTGTCATTATTATCTACTTTGCTTCTTCTTTTGAATAATGATTAATGATTAGTTATGGTTAAAATATTGTTACAATATACTGTCAAATTACCCATTTGGTAACACATCTAATACTTATTTTTTCTTTAATTTTGAAATATTTTGTGTTTGTAAGTAGAATAACTTTATGTTTGTGATACTCTTATGTTTGCTGCACCCAAATGTAAATTGTTAACCTCGATACAGGCTTAGTCCTAGTGAGGTTGATTTTTATGTGAAAAAAAATTGTTTTATGTATAGTGAGATGCAATATATAAATAAATAAATAAATTAAACGATTTTTTTTAAATTTTACAACACGCATTTTTTATAATATTATCTGAGATGTAATGTAAGATTCTTTTGATTAAATTCCAGGTTTTAACTAAAAATTTCTATAAAAATCAGTAACAGAGTAATTTCTACACTTTTTAAATAATTTTTCCCACTCAACATCAAAGCTAGTACCTTTCTAAACAATTTTTGTTATTTTTTTATTTTCCAGGCGATGACTGACAGACTTAATATGTTCACCATCAGCAAGGATTTTCAAAAGAGGGTCCTACTTGATGTCTCATATAATAATATTTTTTTAATTCGTTATCATTTCAAATTATTCATAAAACTACTCTGTGTAATTTGGTGTTTTTTTAATTTTTTTATAGTGAATACCTCACAAGAGTCCCAACTGCTCCTGTCTGGAGCCAGTGAGACTATGGCATCCCCAATTGGGGGATGTTGTGAGGCTGAAGGTAAGTGGGGAAGGGAAATAGGAAGGTGGGGAAGTACCTGGCTATTCAGATCTAGTCACTAAACACGGCTAAAGCCATTTGGAGCAACGTTTCAATTCTGAATGGTGGTCTTACACCAGGGCGATACTGGTAGTATCTTCCACTCTGGAACGTGCCGCAAATACACTATATATTATTTTAATTAATTAATTGTGAAATAACACAAATTAATCAAATAAAATTTATTTGCGCACGCCGGGTTCGAACCCGCGACCTTCGGAATGGCAGTCCAATGCGTTACCGTCAAACCGGTATAGTCCAGTGTAACCCCTTAAGGGTGGTAAATATTGTATTCAATGATTAAATTTTTCATTATTCATGAAATAACAGTCAAACCTTCTGATAACTGAAACGCCAATCAGTGCGGAAAGATAAAATAAATTACCAACGCATTATTCATTTAAAATTAGAGTGCCTTCAATAGAACAGGGACAATGGGTCTTTGTCTCGTGACGCTATGATGCTATCTCTTTGTTTCACTGATGTCTTAGACAAATGAAGAGAATATTCAATGATGGTTTAATTTGATTTTGAAATTCAGATATTATTTATGATAAATTTAGCGATGCCTAAAAAAGCCTCCACGCAAATAAATGACATTATTTTCGATTCCAAATTTAATTTTCTTTCTCACATCAATACAGCCGCAAATAAAGGATTTAAAATGCTTCACTGAACGGAACACTCAAATTATTAATTATTTTTATTATAACATATTTTTAAAAATATGGCATTCTAAGTTTTTAAAAGTACGTTAAATAATAATAATAATGGCGTATTAGATCTGTCAAAGAATTTGTACATTAAATTGCAAAAATCAGTCATTTTAAATACATGTAGGATTACGAAAGACTTTTTAAATATTTATATTGAGGTATCAGTAGGATTTATAGGTCCAGTTAGGAGTTCTACCGAGCCGAACCCTCTGATATGAAAATATCTGGAGTCGGTCAATTATTTTCCCATTTGATCTCTGGTGATTGGACGTGTTGTTCTTGAATTTTTTTGTATTTATTATGTTTATGTAATGCACTTGCATAATGTGGATTGACTTGATGATAATTTGTGGAAAAGTGTGTGGAAGGGTTTAGTTTTTCCTGTTGGGAAGATTTAACCCGGACAAAAAGTCGGAAAACAAAAAAATAAGAAAATGAAAATAATTTTAAAACATATAGGAAATCGCAAACAAAAAACTGCCAGGCTGCTGGTCTGCAGACCAAAAAAATCTTCAACGGGATGATCTAGACTACAGTTATTCGTTGGTTTCAACTCATCCAACTTTAAATCCGGCTGCCTGCGAATGCTTCAAGTTACCGGTTGGCAGACCAGTTTTTTCTCATCTACTAATCGACCCCTTTCGTAAGAAACCATTCTCGTTCATGTACCTTATTTCCGTGTCTGCGCGGAATCCTCCAAGAGACGCACCGGTAGACCAACTTATTTAAGGCTTACTAAACTTCTATTATCACTGCAAAGTAGTTTCATCTGTGTACTCGATTACATAGAGTTTGTTGTGTTGGGATCCTAGACTAATAGTCGAAGTATGATGCAGTTAAAAACGACGGAAGAATCTATGGTCGATTTAGTTTAATGGTCAGAGCAATACCCCAGCAAGGCAGAGGTCCTGAGTTCAATTCCCAGATGCGACCGAATCTATTCTGTCTTTTATGATTCACATTTTTCGTTTGAGAGTTGTTAATATTGTCTCCAATGATTAAATATTAAAATTTGAAATTTTTCTTAATAAGTTATTCCGCTTTAAAAATATTTAAAAAATTGATTTGTTTTATCTTTTTTGTATGGAATGATTGATTGATTGAAGAATGCTGGAAATATCGTCTAAACTTTGTTTACACTACGTAGAGTATATGGCCCAGGGGGTCTAGCATGGTGAAATCGATAGCAATGTTGGATCGATAGGCAGAACTATCGATGATTTTATACCGATCTCTAAAACCCTATGTCAATGCGATATTGACAAAATCCGTCATCTAACAGTCGGTAGACAAAAGCCGCTGCTTTTAGCGAGACTTCTAAGATGTAGGATAAGCTCTCAATACGCACGACTTTTTGGATAATGTCATTCGTTACGCAAAATAGTTTAATAGGCTAATTAATGAATGGAGGTGAATAAATTAAGTTCTTAGCATGGCAAGAAATATACATGATTAATAGACTTAATTAATTCATCTATGACGCGATCAATTGATTCCGCTCCAGCTTCGTGAAACAAAAGTTGTATGTTATGACTTATGACCTCATGAACTAATTAACACCCTTTTTAGTTTAAAAAGAGTACATGCGTTCTGCCGATGTATATTAAAGTTAATATGTCTATTCGAAATTGCCAATTTAATAGTATTTTTAACTTTTACGTAGCCGTCTGATGTCGATTCATAGAAAGATGATCTAGTATTGCCAGCGTTCATCGATTTCTTATGTATTGCGTTATTAATATCGGTATGGCTATCAACGGCGCGACCGTGCTCGGGAGATCGGTATTTACTTATGCTCATCCTATATTTACGCGTAAAGTAATACATAATGTCGTGTTCACATGACACAAGTTCTTGAATCAGATCTGGTAAAGAGTGGGGAAAACAAAAAATGTAATTTTTATGGTTCCATGATAAATCAACGCATGGACAATTCAACACACCTTGAAAAATTCTCGAATCATGGCACCGTCAACAGGAAAACCTTGTAAAGTGGAAAGATGGATTCTCAGAACCCTATTTCTTGAAAAGCGGGGTCAGACAGGGAGGATGTATGTCCCCAGTACTGTTTAACATATACATGGACGAATTAACCCACAGGTTAAACAATTCTGGAGTGAGCTGCCACATCGGAGGTCTATGTGTTAACAATATGAGCTACGCAGATGATATGGTTCTGATGGCACCGTCAATACGGGAATTAAGAATTCTCCTGAAAATCTGTGAAGAATTTGCTCACGAAACCAACATGATCTATAATGCGAAAAAAACAGCACTGTTGGTCATAAAACACGGGGAAGGCCCAAAAAACATTCCCCAGTCTTTTTGAATGGTGAGATTCTGAAAACAGTAGAAACCACAAAATATCTAGGACATATCATCAACAACAAGTTAACGGATGATGAAGATATTGACAGGCAGAGGCGTGTACTGAGTATAAAATGTAACATGCTCAGTAGAAGATTTCGGCTCTGTAGTCCACGAGTGAAAAGGACGCTCTTCTTAGCCTTTTGCACCACCCTGTACACATGCGAGCTCTGGGCTAATTTCAAGAAAAGAACAATGGAAAGGCTTCGGGTGCAATATAACAACGCTTACCGATTGATGTTCGGACTCCCCAGGCACTGCAGTGCCTCCTCAATGTTTGCAGAAGGGCGAGTTCCAGGATTTACAGCTCTGTTAAGAATCAGGATTGCAGGACTGTGGGAAAGGATAAACCATTCCAGAAACATTATTATCATAGAATCCCGTCTGACTTCAGGATCGAGCATTGAAGACCATTGGAGAAAGATACTTGCTCCCACAATCTCAGATCCGATGGATTCCCGTGCTTCTCTGCTTTAACTTAATTTCATTTTCTATTTAATTTTTAATTTATTAATCTCTTTTTATTTATTTTACTATATGTAAATATTATTTGTACTTATATCCTCTATGGGATGTGTGGGATTGCACTAACCTCCCCACATCCTGGAATAAAGAATTTATTATTATTATTATTAAAAAAGCGATAAAGTCATTAGTAACGATGACAAAAAAATTTGAAACCTAACCTAACCTAACCAACTTAACCCAGTTAATAAAATTTTTGTTTCATCACTTTCCATAAATGAATGTGATGAATTATCATTTTGATGATTTATCCGGTAACCATTTTTTATATATTATATACCTGTACAGTTATAGTTACTGACGTATGTAATGATATGAATTTGTAAAAGACAGAGATCCTTGGCCTTCGAAAACCCACTGCGTACGCCTGCGGGGAAATGACGTGATACTGTCAGTTAGATAATTTAATATCGCAAGGAATCACAAACTCAAATACGAGAGTAAATACAAGATTCCAGAACCTGATAACGTAATATTCTGCTATTATCTGATAGAGATATTTGGGATTTAGGTCGGGTGTATTATAACAGATTCATATGTTCCGACATTGATATGTTCAAAGATGCGAGAAATGCGATCCGATATAAAATAAATGATACTCGACGTTAAAATTACTCAAATCCATAATATTTACTTCTGATGGTTCCCTTTAATATCTAGATGAACTTAAACTCCGTCACGAAAATATTACCATTTTGGAATTTAGTCTAAGGTGACATTTTTTTTCCAAAAAGCATACAAATATTGTACATATTTCTAAAATAGATAATAGAAACTAAGAAAGATATTGATTGGAGGCTTGTTGACTGTTACGATTGAGCTAGGACCAAACTTTATAGACTATCAAAGCAGCTCTGCAATATAAGTTATGCATTTAGTAGTCCAGTCAGTGGGGGATAAAAAAGGGCTCCACCTTGCAAAAGGTTAGGTAGTAGCGATTTTCACATATGTTGTTAAGATTGGGACTCTAAAGAAAAAAAAAAGTTTTCGACCTTGGGAGGGTCGAGCTCGATCCGCCATCTTGGATTGAAGGTGCCAAAATTTGTTTTTTTTCAAAATAATTGTAAAGTGGTCGTTTTTACAACCAAATTGTTGGAAGCAAACTTAAAGACAACTAAATTACCTACATTTTTTGTAGAAAGTTTTTTTTTGTAAGTCTAATAGGTAACGAGTTACAGCGGTTGAAAGAAGAAAATTTTGACAAAAAATTGTAAAACTCCAGTTTTCTTGATAAATTTTGTACGAACATATTACACCATATCATTTTAACGTATTTCTACGTTACAATATACTTATATAGCATCATCCGTGTGCTCGATGACGTTGATTTGTTATAGTGGGATCCTAGTCTACAGCTGACTTGGCAACACTGATTGAGTCGGGGTGGTTACAGGACGTTGCCTGGATGCTCGGTCACTCAGTGTGCTCGTGCGCAAAGGTACGAAATCATCATTTTATGGTGTTTTCGAACAACTTCCAGAAGGCGTGCAACTTGAAGGTAGCAAAATTAATGTTGTAGATGGAGGATATATTTTACATAAAGTTGTATGGAATCGGAATGATTATTTTGGGTCAATTTGCGAGAAGTACGTTCACTATGTAAGAAATCACTATGGATCATATGCAGTCATTGTTTTCGATGGATATCCGCTTGATGATGGTGAAAAAAATACGAAAACCGCAGAAAGACTTCGCCGATCAAAGAAGCACATGTCTGCAGATGTTCTTTTCGATGAAACAATGCCAGTTCAAGTTTCACAAGAACGATTTTTAGCCAATGAAAATAACAAAGTCCGTCTGATTTCGATGCTTACATAGCAATTTATACAGGATGATATTACAGTTAAGCAGGCTGAAGAAGATGCTGATGAGTTGATTGTCAATACTGCGATTTCCTTGTGTTCATCATATGACGCTGTTTTCATTATTGGCGAAGACGTTGATCTCCTAGTTCTGCTGACAGCATGACAGCATTAGCACCACAAAAAAATAGTATATATCTTCGCAAACCCGGTAGAGGCAAAACTTTTGAAAGATTGTATTCCGCGAATAGTGTGAAATACAAAGAGGCGGCTGAGAATATTCTGTTTCTTCATGCCTTTAGCGGCTGCGATACAACATCGTCCTTCTTCAACCAAGGAAAAAATAAATTTTGTTCGCTTGTGCAAAACGACACAAGACTCAATGCCATGATAAGAATCTTCAAACAACATGATGCAACACCAGAAGACATAGCAGTTGCAGGAACACGCTTTCTTGTTGCTTTATACGGGGGTGACATGGATAAGGAAACCTTGGAAGAAGTCCTCTACAAACGTTTCGCAAAGTCGACAACAAAAAGCAAATTCAATCTTGCCTCTTTGCCACTAACGAACGACAAGTCCAAAAATGGTATGGATCCAAAAAAATCCAGAAAACTGGGCCTGGAAACGTGACATCAACGGGCTTGTTCCAGTAAGAATGACAAAGAAACCAGCACCCGAGACTTTATTAAAATTTATTTCATGCAATTGTAAAAAAGGATGCGGCGTTGCATGTGGCTGCAGGAAAGCTGGATTGAAGTGTTCTATTGTATGTGGGTGCTGTAATGGTCAAACATGCCGAAATTCGCCAGAGGTTCACATCGATGTCGAGGACGAAGAAGAAGAGATTTTGTCAATGGAAGCCCAAATATCACAGGCAATGAGTTAGATGATGACATTGATGACGAAGACTGTTATTAAGTAACATAATTTATAGTAACATAATTCACAGTAATGTAACATAATTTACTGTAGCATAACGCTGGTATATCTGTGGAGTTGACCTACTGGGGATACCACAATAAAAAAAAATGCGCAATGTTCTCTACCTCATGGTGGTGTGGAAATGAGTTAACAAAATTATTATAATTATGTAATGAATAACCCGCAAAAATTACAAAGTTGGGAATTTCATCACTTTTTTGAAAAATATTCACATTTCCACCACTGTAACTCGTTACTTATTAGACTTACAAAAAAAAACTTTCTACAAAAAATGTAGGTAATTTAGTTGTCTTTAAGTTTGCCTTCAACAATTTGGTTGTAAAAACGACCACATCACAATTATTTTTAAAAAAACAAATTTTGGCACCTTCAATCCAAGATGGCGGATCGAGCTCGACCCTCCCAAGGTCGAAAACTTTTTTTTTTCTCTAAAGTCCCAATCCTAACAACATATATCAAAATCGCTACTACCTAACCTTTTGCAAGGTAAAACTCCCCACTGACTGGACTATAGTGCGAATGCAGAAAAAAAGCAGAATGCGATTTGTAGTAGTATGGGTGACGGATATTAGTGACACGCATGGTGTGTTTTCATACTAATAATGTAATGCTATTGAGAAACCACTACTCAGAATCGAAGTATTGATGTTTGAAATGGTTTCTGTATTTTTAGATCAGATATGGTTAGCTAGGAATTATCCAACCATCCTTTACACATTATACACGGTGTGTGAAAACTAAAAAAAGGGAAACTGATAAATCAACTCCACAGCGAGAACCCAAAAAAAACCTTTTTTAAAACTTTTCCATTCTTTTCGGCAAAAAAATATTTAGAGCCAGGTCTACGCTTCGACGATTTAAAAATAGATATTACAGCTGATATCAACTCGCTAGCGACGGATTTTTCTGAAATTTGACCTGAAAAATTTCAATATCGGACACAATTTACTCGATAACGAAAACTCAATTTTTTCCAGCTTGAACAACGAGTTTCTGAACATACATAGAGCGCAATATCGTCGATTTTTTTAAACATTAACACCACCATGTCATCTATGCTGTGTGGAGTGTCCTTTTTAAAGAAAGATAGGAGAGGAAGTTCTGGTACGGTAAAAGGTATGATCAGTGTGTCCAGGAGTGACGGACGTATGAATACATCCCTCTTACTGCAGCTCAAGGCAATGGGTCAAGATGCCAGTTGGAGAGGCTCTCCCTAAACCAACCTCTCCCGATCTGGTAAGCCATGCAGCTGGTGGGCATGCGCAGAATCTTGAACAGACCTCACCCGATGAACCCGGGCACTCCTGCTTAATCAACAAACGTAGCAAACCACTTGGGTTGACCTATGACAGAGGCATTGGTTATTCAATAAATGGTCCCCGAGGTGGAGCAAACCCACCTCCCAAATTGTAAAATTGTTTGAAATGGATAAATGAAATATATTTCACGCTTTCAATGAATGTTTTGATTGTTTGTAAACTGAACTAAAAAAAAGTATACGAATGTAACTAACCGTAACAACCGTGCGATTGACATTTTGCATGAAAGAGACGGCAAGAGAGAGTGAGAAGAAAGGACTACAAATGAGTGAACGGTGTCCAACGTCTCTTCTTAAGCAACTGTTATTTGAGATATACAGTCAATTAACTACTTGCCGCCATCCCAATTCAATGTGTTATCCAGAAAACTTGAGATATCGATGAAAATACACGCAATAATTTAGCAATTGAAGCACATAAACAATTCCTTCAAACTGACAAACCCTAGCTGGAGCCCGTAGATAAATACTAAGTCTGAGTAAATACGGGCTATCCGTCTCAAAGATACCTACCCCTATTGTAAGAAATAGGACAGGGGAGGGATTGCAATCGTTGGAACTCAGACGACAGACAGGTGAGAATGCTGTATTTGTTCTGGAATTCAATGAAATCCGCTGCTAACTCCTTAGGGATAGAAACATTTATACCTCGACCGACAGTGTACTGTGAGGAGGTGCTTGATTAGTTCGAGGTTGTTTCCAACTGACAAAAAAATTATTTATCAGTAAAAAGTGCAACGTAAAATGTATGAAATCAGAACAAAACATCGAAGAAAAGTGAATAAAAATTTTACCTCACCTAACCTAACTATGGATGGTTTTAAAACATACATTTTATGGTAATGTAAGTATGAGTTAAATTTTACAAAATATTGCATATTATTAAGGCACTCTATGGAGACTTTGTAATTTTTATACCTTTACAAATATGTTAAATTGTTTTGCATTTGTGTAGTTTTAAAATATATTAGTTGTTTTATTTATATATATATATATTTAAAAATTATTGTACGAGGGATTATTAATCTAATTACAGTACAATCTTCTCACTCTGACACTCTTAACATATGTGAAGATAATAATTATTACAGTACCCTTGAGGTGAGTTTGCTCAAAAACGGCGCTATACAAATCATCGAAATATTATTATTTAATTGGTAGTTTTTTTTCCATTTCCAATCGGTTTCCACTATACATTGTAGTACGTATTGCTGATTTTCTTTAATTTATTTTTTTATTATTTTATCATGTTCTCTATTGTCGTTGTTCTGTTTTATCCGGTTACTAAAAATATGTACCGTACCTTATTCGGGCCTTTCCATTTGTCAAGATAAGCTACTACTGCCCTCTGTTAATGTATGTCTTTAGCTTTTAAGGTTTTCAAAGCTCACAGGGTAAAATCATTTTCTGTTATTATTTGAAAATATCAAGTCGTTTATTAATAAATACCACCTGCTTCCTAGAATCTTCCTTGTTCCTTTATAACCGCAGTGCAACCTTTTTAGTATAGATATTTAAAATCGATCCAATTGTTCCATTGCAAATTAAAACCATTGGAGTCAACGAAATGTGTTTTTGGAAAGACCGCAAAACTTAATACCATCAATGTTCAACAATTGGTTGATAGTTATTTACATTGTCTGTATGCATATGTATTGTAATATTTTCAGCATCAGAACGGTACGTTTTAACGATTCGTTCATGTGCTCATCTGTGGACTTGTTGGATTTTGTGTGTCCTCCCTCTTATAATACGGTGCATTGAAGAGAGAATAAAGTAAATGACCAGTTTGTCATCAAATGACAAAATAAATTGTTTTTCGAAGTAAAGTAATTTTTTTCATTTTATTTTCTATGGTCGAAAAATATTTTTGAAACATGGTATATGAACAATGCGACTGTGTAGTTACTGTGACAACTTCAAAGAAATTTAAATTAGAATATATATTTTTTTAAATATTATATGTGGTGTTTTGATCGTTCGGGGTAGAACTGCTTCCAACTGGTTGTAGATTATTAATAAATTGTTTGAAGTTGTCGAATTTCCAATAATATTTCATCAAAAGGAAGTAGATATTGATATCTGAAAGATACAATATTGAAGTTGATTGTTCTAAAAATATAACCATTTTACTGTAGAGTGTTTACAGAGAAGTGCCGCTTCAATAAAATAATAAGATATCGACGTTTGTCACTGAACAGAAAATATCTAGAATTGTGATTTTACTGATTGTAATGAAAACTGAAAATGTCGCTGTTTGAGTAATCCCACTGGTATTTTAAATGCAGATAAACGTGATAGCAACGTTATTTTATTAATTTTTTTTTATTGAAGAAATATTTTCTAAAACAATTAACAAAAAATATGCAATTTACTATATTTTATATGTTTGTTGAGAAGGCGTTTGTGACGTCACACCATCCAATATAAGGCCGACTAGATCATAGGCCTGAGCTATCGCTATGTAAACTTCACTGTTTGAAATAGTCTAATCACTCTGATAATTAAATGTGCTTGTGGTAAAAAATACACAAATCAGTGTTAACAACGAGTAAAAATACAACAATCGCAGCCCCTTGCAAACTATCGTTGCTCGATGGCACTGACTTGATCACGTGACACTTCAAATACTGTGGTGCGTCAAGGCCTGTACTGTAATTAGCCTTGGGACAACGCTTATATGGTCCCGAGTAGCGTTATCATCTTTCCAGTTTTCCAAAATTCAAGTTTAGGAATTTAAGGTTTTTGATAGATTTTTAAAATTTTTTATAATTTTCTCCTATGTCTTAATGAAAAAGATTAACCTTTAAAGAAACATATTATTAATATATGGTATTTGATTTCATAAAAGTAAGGAAAAATTTGATCCTACTTTGGGCTCACAACACTGAATAAGTGTTACTCCTAAGCCTCGCATTCCGAATTTCTATCTAATCATAACAAATTCTCTTGAACAAGTTTTATGTTCCTAAAGAAATGTATGTTGTTTCTGAAGATAAAATCAATAGTTTTTACAACTGCTCTAATTATCTTATTTTTATAATTTACATTACTTCGTTTCTTTTATTTTATTTTTTAATATGGATTTAATTTATATTCGTTTAATTTAACATAATTTCAAAACAATTCAGTCCATTATACAGGGTTTTCCAATAAGAGGTGTTATTTTGAATAGCCCGCTATTTCGGTAGATGTTACTTTTGAAGCTGTCATTTTTTTTAGAATTTGACAAGTAAAAACTATGTCATTAATAAAAATGGAACGATACACGCTTCAACAACGCATTGAAATTATTAAAATTCACTTGAGTAAATCAAATGCAAATCATCTTGAGTGATGAGGCCCATTTCCACCTCGGTGGCTTCGACAACAAACAAAATTGTCGCATCTGGGGCTCGGAAAACCCAAGAGTTATTGTTGAAAAGCCTCTTTATCCTCAACGTATGACTGTTTGGTGCAGTTTATAGTCCGGTGGAGTTATTGGACGTTACTTTTTCTAAAATGAGGCTGGAGCAACAGTTACGGTGAATGGATCGCGCTATCGAGAGATGATCAATGATTTTTTATGGTCGGAATTGGATGGTATTGATCTGGACAACGTTTACTTTCAACGAAACGGCGCTTCGCGGCACACAAGTAAAGAAACTATTGATCTTTATAATCAAAATAACAAATTCTTATTATTGTTCTTAGATTCTTAAATTCTCTTATTGGAAAACCCTGTATTTATATATACAGTTTGTCACATAAAATCGTAAAAGGGGAGCCTCAGCACATTTTGTTCTGTTATCGGTATGAAAAAATTCACAGTGTATCTCTAAATGCAACTAAAGCATTTGTCGAAATTTTTTTCTATTTTAAACGAGTAATGTTTTATAAAATATTTTCACAATTTTAGCCTATTTATAGCTGTCTCTCGAACATTCGTATTTAAATTTTTTCAACAATCATTCAAACCATCCTCTTCTTCTTTTTGAATGCATACTACGGAGCCTTAAGAAGTTAAGTTAAGTTTTTTGTAAAATATTTCAATGGTAGGGTAATTGCTTTAAAAAAAAATTTAAATCTGAAAACGAAGAACTTAAGAAAGTCTTAAGTGATATATTCTGACATCAGAGTCTCGATTTTCGATGATGTCATTTCACTCGAACAACTAGTGGAATAACGTTTGGCGTAAGTGTGTATCTTCGACGAGACTCAAGAATGAGAATGTCGACCAATTTATGTACTTTCGACGGTGATTGCGAGCGGCCTGAATTGGATAATCGTTACCCAATTGTTTTTCTTTCTCTATCTTACATTGGCTAATATTGCCTATAAGTTCCTAAATGTTTCGTATACAAATTTGTTAACGCACGGCTTCTAATATTATATTTTAAACCAATAAAGTTAGCAAAATTTAATAGCCTTAAAGTACTGTTTGTTTCATAAGAAAGTATTCTATCCAATCATTTTTATTTGTTCAGCCCTTCTAAAGCTTTTAAATTTAGAAGGCCCTTCAATAATTAACTACCTACTTTTAAGACTCAATGAATATTAGAGTTCAATACAACAGCGCCTACAAGTAAAAGTACACAGAACAACAAAAACAAAGGAATTTGAAAATATTGAACTTTAATACCGTTTTATTAACTTTTAAAATAAACGTTTGAAACAAGCATCTTCCATTGTTACTAATTTAATAGGAAGGTACTCTTACTTACGTAATTTTGCATTATTAGGAGTAACTTTTCCTTCTGCTTTTCTCATATTGGAGGTTTCCTATCATCAATCTTAACCCTGCATACATGAGCCCGGAACTATACTCGTACTTTTCGTTAATAACTCATTTTGTTTGGTCTTGAATTGCGAAAACGCTTGGTTCCCACCGGTATATCATTTTATCCAATTTTTTTACCTTTTCCACCTTTTACACCTTTTTACACCTTTTCCTAACCACCACCTTGCTTTAAATCTGTTGAAATTTGGAACAAATACAAGAAATAGTGCAAGTTTGACTGTTTTTGTTTTGGATCAAGGATAAGTAATTTGACTATTTAAGAAGCTAGTTGTTGGAGTTGTTTGTGTACATAGTATATTTTTTTTCATTTTCGTCCGTTTGGATTACCTCGAATCTTCAGCACCACAACATGTCTTATTTGGAGATGCAACGGTCCGTCCCACTGTCTACAGACTATTGGAAGCAGTTGATACTTTGTGTGGTATTCATGGAGCTGTGAAATATCCATTTGCCCCTATATCACCTTTGGGGATGGTGAGTGAAAGGTCTTTTAAAGGATATGATGGTTAGGATATACTGGAAAGAAACCAAGTAATCTGTGGGTCAGTGTATCCAATAGAGACGGATATATGAATTCGTACCTTTCACTGCAACGTATGGACGAAAGAGTTCCAGCTCGAGAGGTCTAAGGGTCTCCTGATCGGGCCTGCCAAGCTGTTTGCAAATAGGTACATCCGCCGCCAAGATTTGAATAAACCTTATCCTATGAAGCCAATCATCGCTGGTAAATCACCAAAAGGATCGATCCACTTGGGGCGGCGGTATCCATACCCGCCTCCTAAATTGAAATGACATATTTTTTCCCATATTTTTCAATCTTAACTTCCAGTGAAACCCAGTAGTAAAGAAAGTTTCAATTAGAATTAAAACTCCAGCAAAAATCTTGACTTAAGTAACTTCTGTCAGTATGTCAAGATTATATCATTTCGCTTAGGTTCAAATTAAATTCTATTTTTAACGCCAATCTCCGAAAGCTTTAAAATAGTTTAACATCAGGTAATTGATATATTCTCCCCCAGGTCATAGCCCCGCACGGCAGTTAATTTCAGTTAAACCAAATGGTGTTTTAATGAAGTTAATTTAGAAGGAATTCCTACTTAATACAACCTTACTTTGAACATTTAAAACTCATTAACGGGGTCTTGACTGTGATATACATTAAATTGCTAAATACTTGAATTATAAAATAATATTTTATAAAAAACTAACTGTACCCTGCCACGCATTGCTGTGGCTCAGTCTGTGCAGATAGATTTAAACATTAGCGCGTGTTGCTTTTACGTCCAACAGATGGCGTGTTTTTTTACCTCTCAGAGGTGACATCTAAATAATACGCATATTCAAATGCAACGATGTGTCAAAATTTCAAAGCAATTGGTGAAGAACTTTCGAAGATTTAAGATTTTGAACAAACGAACATTTTCATTTTTATTTATATAGATAGAAGATTGTGTCGTTATAATTTTGTGTGTGGAAGATATTCTTAGTATCAACCTGGTGAAAGATCTCCTTACAGAATCAAAAAGTTGCTTGAAATGGCTTTAGTCGTCTTTGGTGTCTAGATCTGAATTGTTTGGTACTTTTCAACCTACCTCTTTCCCAACTCCTACCCTTTCCTACTTTCTATAGCCTCACAATTTGGAATACCATAGTATCACTGGCTTCGGGCAGTGGCCAGCTGTTGGGACTCTTTTGTTGTGTTCAAATTAAAAAAAAGTACATCGACGAAAATACATTCGACGCTCTTGTGTCCTGTTCAGGGTTGATCAAAGCAAAACTAACTCTAAGCAGAATTCTTGCCTGAACAGACTTTGCAATAATAACAATAGCGTATTATCCAAGGTTGATATTTTCAGTTGCGAACTTAGTAAATACAACAGGTTCATAAAATAATATTTCTCTGATGGTTTGTGAATAATGTTTATGTCTCTATTGTTTATATCTCTATTATGATTTGATTTATATCTACAACCTCTCTCCATGGCTATAAATGTATTGTTTTGTAAATTTTTCGTTTTGTATAAATGTATTTCTCACAAATTTAATTTACGTCACAAGGAAGAAATCCATAATTGGTTTATCTTACTATATAAGACTGTACAAACTGATTAAATGTAAACTGTCGATTTCCCGTAAATGAATAAATAAATAATCAAAGGAAATGAATACTAATTTAAACAAGTTACCAATAATGCAGACAATATATAAATACACTCTTACTGTCCCCATTATAAGCTGAAAGTACTGCTTCTGGAATAATGTAGAACATAATTAGCAAAGGAATTGAACCCACGGGAATCTGACGCATTTGTAAAGTTAGCTACTGACCGGTAAGTATATAAATGTAACTCCATACATTATTATTATTATTATTAACTCCGTTAACGTTGTATTAAATGCACTATGAATCGATAGCCTTGATGATAGTAAATTACCGATAGAAGACGGTTCCTATTTAGAATACAGGATAAAAATACAAGTCAAAGAATTTCTGTGCGAAGCTGAAAAAGCTCTCGAATTGTGAGCTTTGACGACGTGATTTATGGATAACTTTGTATTTCTCTATTTAATACATCCTAGGTTACAATATCATTTCAATAAAGAGTTGTGAAATTTCCATTAAAAATTCCAAAATACAAAAGATGCCGATTGTTATATTTTTTCAATAAGGTTTTGGTTGATATTTTACATTACTGTTGTATAAACTGCTTTCAAAAATTAGCAAATTAACGGTTTGTTCTCAAACTTTTTCAGGATGCCAGTCATATACAGACAGTACAAAATAATGTTTTTTTTTTCACTTAAAACATCTACATGCGACTATATAAATTATTGAATATTTTTTAAAGTACCACCTGCGAGAGTTTGTATTTATAAAGGGGACTTACCACGTTCCAGTTCAGATGTTGACCTTTTTCCGAAAATTACTCTTCTTACGGACCCACTGCCCAGTAAATGCCTTAACCGGAAATGATATACTTTCATCTCGTGACCCTTTGGACAAAGTAGATTAGCCGGAACTAGCAATGAACCCTCTTAAATCTCTACAAGATCACCGCAGCTTCTTTTTTAGACATACGGTTGAATAATGATCTAGCCAAAATAGAAATGAACAAAAACGTATAGGACCTGAGTCAATGTATGTAATTGACATACCACTTATGTAAAATTAAAAAAAAAAAAAAACATTTGTAACTTTTACGGTTATTTCTGCCCATTTAGAATTCAGAATGTGATCTTCATACATATATTAAAATGTTATATTAACCTTTACGTAACTGAAGGGGTCCCTAAGGACCCCAAATATTAGCGAAGCAATCGTGTCGCTTATCTTCCTTTTTCCCTTTCCAGCAACACTAAGCTATTACTAACTAAACCTAACATAATCTAACCTACAGTTTTAATCCGGTATTGCCCATATTCGCCCAGCACTCAATCATAAAGTAATGCAAAACAGTTAAAGATAGTGTGAAATTTAGCGTAACTTAAATGAATATAGATGAAAAAGTATATTTTCGGAGGAGAGAGAGGAGAGTAACATATTAAAAAATAATAACGGGATATGTGATGTAAAAACAACTTAGATATTTTACAAAACTCTCGTTTGGGGCCAATGTATTACCCCCGAGGGAGTCTTAAGATCACTTTCATGCCAGTATAACTACGAACTGTCAGACATTTGAGATAAACCGTGAAAGTGATTTATGTTCTGCTATAATATACATATATCCGTGTGGGTTATCGGCCATAGTTTATATATATTGATGGTTTAGGTATAAATGATTTCTATTGAGAGGTGGGCTCCACAGTTATCATTCCCATAACATCAATATTAACATTCTTGTTAGCCACTGGAACGATTTCGGTCGAAAAATCGACCACTTTTATTTTTCTGCGATTGATATCGGTCCAAAAATGGACCGATTTTTCTACCATTCGTAAAATATTTATTGTAATTATTTAAAACGTTTATATGGCCAGCTACTTGTTTTATCGAATAGCTGATAATATATTCTCTTTGTCTATGAACTTATCCGTTGTCTTTGAAGTGTTATTTAACGAGTTTTCGCGGTTTTTTTATGGCGTCCTGTCAAAAACATAATTATAAATTTTCAACATTCACGAAATTTTGGACTCTTCCTAAAATGCCGTAAGTAATTAATTTATTGGGTTTTTAACGCATAATTATATATCTGTGTAATCATGATTGACTTAACTATCTTTGAAATGCGTTTTTAATTCGTTTGTTTGTATTATATTGTTTTGGTTGAAGTTTTTGTGTAAGATTACGTCAACTGAAGACGTCATCTGTTTTTGATTTACAATAATGTCTTAAATACTGCACTCGCGCATTTGAAATATAGATATTCCATCACAGTGATTCAAAACAAAGAGATATATATAAGTTTTATTTGAATTGGTTCATTATTAATACAGATATTTGCTAACCAATTATTTTAAGTCATATGTCAAAAAGTTGACTCTTTTTCACATGTAAAATGGTGTAAAGCCTTCGTCACACAATAAAAATTTAGTAATTTAGTTGTATAATTAATTAATTTGTTTACTTTTACCAAATTTGTGCAGTAACAGCTGTCGTCCAGGGAAAGGGATCACTCCACGACCCAATAATTATTTTAAAATTTTATATTAGTGCAATATTTAACAAAATTTAAACATTTTACATTTTACATTACTTACATTAAGTGTTTTCAATTTAAAATATATAGAGTGGTGCTGACTGCAAGAGGCAGAGGAAGAGGGAGAGGTGGGGTACGAGCTGGTGCCGGACTACCTGCACGTGGACGTCAACGCAGAGCTGCAATTGCAGCCTCGTCTGGAGTGTTAGTATTTTTTAATGTTTTTTTATGAAAGTACTTTGCTGTACCCGTTGAACTCATCATATATTTGTATTTATTTAAACAGCGACCCTGCTTTGCTACTGGTGCGAGAGGATCGCGTCAAGGCCCTAATGGCTGTTAGGGCCCTGCCTGCTTCCTTCCGGCTAGAGCTGGAAAGCCGAAAATTCAAGAAGCAGGCGGCGCGCATTTTGCTCCCTACCGCACCTCCAAGAAAAACTAAACAAAAGTAAGTAATCGTATTTAGATGCTTGATACAATATTATTGTTTTTTCCTGACAGCGTTCCACTCTTACAGTGAGAGTTGGTAAGATCAGCGCTCTGTGCATTTGGCACATTCAGTGCATATTTTACAGAGTTCTAATTTTATTGTTTATTTACATACTGTACATACTGTTTCACACGTGAATGAGAACAATTTATATGATTTATGTAAATGTTTTCAGAATTCCATCTCCGGAGAGAACAACGTGTCCCTTTTCACAAGGGACGCCTTCACCGTTGCCACGACCCGTACCACCACCGTGGATGTCCACTCCCGCACAGACCCGATCAACGGCTCCCAATGCACCAATTATGCCTATCCGTGCAGCATCTCCCGAGCCGTTACCTGGGACATCGCGGAGTGGGGAACTCTTCTCTCCGGAGGCCGGCTATCATAGCGAGCTGTGGGTGGACGTGCCATTCTACGAAGAATTGTCGGCGTTTGGGAACGGTGAGTTTATTTTTTGAAATGTCATACCAGGGGCTCAATATAAAATCAATTATCTATATTTTATATTGATATCTCTAGCACAGTTTCACTGTTGGTATATTGGCAGGAAATAAGCATAGTACTTAAAAATTCCACATAACAAACATACAAAATGTATTGTTGTTATGACGTGGATGCATCATTACACATATTTTTTTTCTGCAACGGGTATTGCAGAGTGAGAAATAAGACATGCCGAACTTCTTTGCGAGGATTACATTTGATTCACCGGCTTCTAAACGGTGTAATACAGCATTTTTTTCTTAAATTGAAAAAACACTTTCGCTTCACGGGACTCATTGTGTCGAGTTTCCTAGTTAAAAGCGAGGCTGTATTGGTAGGTGGGTTTTGTAACCGGACAAATTATCATTAAAATAGGTCGCTTTACGTAGTTGGTCACTTTAAACGGATACGTTTTCCTACTAAAAGCTATGAAACCTTACTAGAGTTTACATTATCGTCACTTAAAACAGTAGACCATTAAATGCAAAGTCATTATATCCAAATTCTACTGTAAATTTGTGTTTTTTTTATTTCAGAGTCAGACATGGGCAGAAACAGTAACGTGGACGAGGCAGCTGTACTAGAAGAGTCTGTACTTGGAAACCGTGAGTTATAAAACTAACTAACTTACCTTCACGCCATTTCGGTAGGCAGAGAGGATGAACCACCATGCAACTCGATCTTGGCACACACACTCTTTTCTTCATTCCATACCTACCTGACTGTGCTATTCTGACTCCTGACATTGCCCGCCTCAAGTATTTGATTAACTTTTTATTTATTTTTTTATATGAATACCTCACAAGAGCCTCAGCTGGAGCCAGTGAGACTATGGCATCCCCAATTGGGGTATGTTGTGAGGCTGAAGGTAGCGGGGAGGGGAAGGAGGTGTGGCTATTCAGAACTGGTCACCAAACACGGCTAAAGCCATTTCAAGCAACGTTTCAATTCTGAATGGGGTCTTACACCAGGGCGATACTATGGGTATCTTCCACTCTGGAACGTGCCGCAAATATAATATATATTATTTTTAATGAATTTTGTGTGAAAATAACACTAATTATTCAAATATAATTTATTTGATTTGATCCCGCGACCATCGTATTGCGAGTCATAAGCCGTACCAGAGGCAGTGGGTTATCGTAATATAGACACATTAAATTAATTTGGGTTTTCTGTTGTTTCAGAAATGGATATGGACAGATCGAGCGACGAGGATGACGAAGCGAGCGACGTCGACCACGAAGAGAGCGATGAGGATACATGCCACCAATACCTTATCATAATATTATCAACGTTTCACCTAACTCCGCTATGGCCATAGACTTTAGTAGACAAGACCAGGTAGATAGTGAGGCAATGCGTTCGATTCTGCCGCCTGAAGGTTACTCTTTCGATTGGTCTAATGATATCTTACGGGATAAGGGAGACTTTCACAGGCACGCCAAGACCAACTTTCAATACCGACGAAATGGGCAAACCTTTCTTAAAATCTTTTTTGTTGTTTGTTTTTGGGGTGTTATGCCGTGTTGCGCTAACTCCTTCTTTAGCCGACGTTTCGGACAGCGTTGCAGTGTCCATCATCAGGGCAGATCCGGTAGATCCGAAGATGTGTAAATTTTTGGTTGTCGAGTTTGTGCTTATTTATTTGTGGGCTGGGCCCGTCCAAGTGTGAAATGCCAACGGAAGTGGCGACATCTTGTGGCGAATTCTGAAAGCTCAGTATTTATGTTAGCCTGGGTCCCGTCCAAGTGCGAAATGCCAACGGAAGTGGCGCCATCTTGTGGCGAATTCTAGAATTAGAAAACCGATTGACAGCGTTTAGAGTAGATGTACCCAGTATCAAGGTATAAATGCAATGGTTTTATATTGTATTATTATATGGTATTGGAGTATACTAAGACATGTTATTTGCGTTTAGCTTTGGTGTAGCCGTCAATTACCGGATACCAAGAGCTGTTGAGCTTAGCTCCGTCGTCTCTATTGATATTAAGTGGATTTTTGTAGATTTCAATATAAGTTTATAAGTTTATGTCTTCGCCATTTGGCCTCATGGAACGGAGAAACTTAACAAATTCCTGGACCATCTTAATTCTCTCCACAGCAAAATTAAGTTCACAATGGAGCTGGAAAACCAAGATAAAATCCTGCCTTTTCTAGATGTGGAGGTGATGCGAAAACACGATGGTAGCCTAGGACATACCGTATATAGGAAACCAACTCATACGAATCGATACGTACACGCTGATTCGCACCACCACCCAGCGCAGAAGAGAGGACTTATCCATACGTTGGTGACCCGAGCGACCAGAATATGTGAAGAAACAAAACTTGGGGCAGAACTTATAAAACTGACCGATGCACTGGAGCGCAACGGTTACCCGGCAAGTCAGACAAGGCAAATTTTAAGAGCCAAATCTACAACATACGAAGACAGAGTTGAACAAGACTCAAAAGGCTGTGCTTTCCTGCCTTTCGTTCACAATGTGACAGACAGAATTGCCAGGCTGTTGAGAAAAGAAAACATCAAAACTGTCTTCGGAACCACCACCAAAATCCAAGACCTACTGAGGTCTGCAAAGACTAAGTTTCCTCTGGAAGCAGATGGAGTATACAAACTCAGCTGCTCTGGTTGTGACAAGGTTTATATAGGCCAGACAGAGCGGACGATTTCCAAAAGGATAGCAGAACATTTTCGTGCTTGTAAACTTGGCCACCCTGATAAATCGGCAATCGCCGAACACTTAATTGAAACCGGCCATTACTTTGGATTTGCTCCCGAGGTCCTGGGAAGACCCAAAACTTATAGATCACGCCTGATTATGGAGGCAATTGAAATCTACAAAAATCCACTTAATATCAATAGAGACGACGGAGCTAAGCTCAACAGCTCTTGGTATCCGGTAATTGACGGCTACACCAAAGCTAAACGCAAATAACATGTCTAAGTATACTCCAATACCATATAATAATACAATATAAAACCATTGCATTTATACCTTGATACTGGGTACATCTACTCTAAACGCTGTCAATCGGTTTTCTAATTCTAGAATTCGCCACAAGATGGCGCCACTTCCGTTGGCATTTTGCACTTGGACGGGACCCAGGCTAACATAAATACTGAGCTTTCAGAATTCGCCACAAGATGTCGCCACTTCCGTTGGCATTTCACACTTGGACGGGCCCAGCCCACAAATAAATAAGCACAAACTCGACAACCAAAAATTTACACATCTTCGGATCTACCGGATCTGCCCTGATGATGGACACTGCAACGCTGTCCGAAACGTCGGCTAAAGAAGGAGTTAGCGCAACACGGCATAACACCCCAAAAACAAACAACAAAAATGCTTTTGGCCGTGAGAATCTAAAAACTTACCTTTCTTAAAATCTTTGATGCAGATTTCGTTGAACTGATCGCGAGAGAGACCAACAGGTATGCAGATCAATGGATTGCGAAAAAACAATTTAAGCGTCATGCGCGTACCAATAAATGTGCTCCCACGAATAAATAGTAAATTTATGTATTCATTGCAATTTTAATGTATCAAGGTATTAGTCCCCTTCCTGTTGAAAAAGACTACTTCTATTCAAAAAAACTCACCGCCATGCCTTATTTCAGCCGAGCCATGGATTATAATCGTTTTCTTCTAATTAAAAAGTTCCTTCACTTCACCAACAATGAAAGTCTTTCTTCTGATGCACCATTATCTGTGCGAAGGTTACAAAAGATTCAGCCCGTCTTGGACAACCTCTCAAATAAGTTTGAGACTTTATACCTGCCCGAGCAAGACATATCTCTGGATGAATCCTTACTCTGCTATAAAGGCCGTTTGGGATTCGTCCAGATGATCAAAACCAAAGCGGCCAGTGCGGGTATAAAGTCTTACGAGCTTTGTGAGTCTTTTTGAGTTTTTTTCTGTAAAGAGGCTTTTCCAGATCTAGTCACTAAACATAACTAAGCCAATTCAAGCAATGTTCAATTCTGAATGGTGGTCCCTCACCAGAGCGATACTCAGAATCTCACTCTATAGCGAGGCACAATGATATTATTATGAATTGATTTTCTTAAATTATGAATAAACCTTTATTTATTATACTGTTATACTTTTAAAATAAAAAAGTGGAAATAAGTTAAAAAATGTTTTATTTTCTATTTTAATTATGAATAAACCAATAAACTGAATACATTTTTATTATGACAAAGTGTGTAAACAATGTTTAAATCAATATACTGCTCTTTCATTGTAACCATACAACTGTTATATTGATTTAAAAGGATATAAGGGCTTAATAAATAAATCAATTATTGGTTCCATCAATTATTTTCCCCTCACCCCTTTTTTTTCGATACCTTTGCGTTTAGATACAAAATTATCACTATGATTTTATTTGCACTCTACGGTCATACAAAGGTTTGATATATATACAAATTTATCATCATTTTACATATTCCGATTTACTCTATGTAGATTGACCTTAAGGTAGCTGTCAGAAGTGATTTTTCGTCAAATATTGGTGAATTTCATCAACTTTCAAAGTATCCCCCTGAAATATTGGCAATGTTTATATCTATGATATATATCTCATTTTAAGCCTTATTTCCTCTTTTTGCACGTTATATAAAAACATGGTGACAAATCTCCAGTTCTAATTTACAATTATTTAAAAAGTAGCACCATGATTTTGACATCGTGAAATAGGCTCTCTGTATAATTCATCAAATGAATAAAATAAAGCCAACACGGCGACTATGCTTATTAATAATTGTAGACAGTTAATTTATCTTCCTAACGTTATACCAGTTTTTGTGGTAAATTTATTATATAGTATAATACAGTGATTTCAATTTTGACACGTCACGCACTAAAATTTAAAAAAATTATTTTCTAACAAAAATTTTTAAAGAGAAAATAACGTACAAAAAATTATTTTTCTATTACATTCTTGCATTTGTGGTTATCAAACAGGCCATAGAGAACATAAAAACGTAGAAAATATTCTATAAAGATATTTAAAACTGCCACTGGCGGCAATTTCAAATCACAAAAACGCTAATTTCGCGCATTTATAAAGTTTAAGATTTTTTAATAATTTATCTATCAATTCTAAAAATATAGAATAATTATTAAAATATAGGTGAATTCATTGGCTGTATAGCACTACAATCAGTTTTATGTCTCCGTATTAAAATTCGGAGGTTTGATTTTTTTAATGTTGGCGGAAAATATTCAAATTCGTCGCCAAAAAACCGCGAGCAATCGGAGAAAAAAGTTTTTTGACGCGCGATCGTTCGAGTGGGTAGTGATAGAGTTTTCACAGACACAACATTAACAACAAGGATGTATGTGGGTAGTGCGGAGTTGAACTGGCATAGAACTGGTGGAGAATGGTAAATGTAGGCTGAATTAATTAAAAATGAGATCTTTTAACATGTGCAACCTTCATAAATGAGATCCTAAAAGAATACAAGACCAATGAAAGGGTGATGTATAAGTTAAAAAAAATCAGGACATGCAAGTGAATCGAAGTAGAAATCAGAGACGCCCCAGAAACATACGGCACAATCGAGCGTTTCAATTACTGGAGTCAAGTCATTATGGATTCGTAAGAGACGTAAAATTTTCGTCATCAAAACTTAAAGCATGAACTAATGCAGTTTTGTCGTGTTCAACCCTCTCCGTTCAATTCTGCAATAAATGATTTATTTCCGGCACGGTCCGAAGTAGCCTATACCATCAGCATCATTCTCGTGAACGACAAACATTCAGAATCGAAACATTGTTTCATTAAAGCAAACGAAATGGCTTTAGCCATGTTTGGTGGCCTGATACGATTAGCTAGGTTCTTTTCCACCCTTTTCTGCCACAAAACATAAATAACAACCACTTGATGAATAAATTAATATTATTAAAACTCTTAGATTTAAGACTTGTTTCCGACTTGAATTTAATTTTTTAAATCGTTAATGTAGTTATAGATAGCCCTGATTTACTAAGCCCAATTTTCTTCTATACACCAACTAGAAATACTCGACAAAAAATCATTTTGAACAATATCAGGACTGAGTCATTCAGATACTCGCTTGTACCTAGATTGCATGCAGTTGGCAATACTTTACTTATTTCGGTTGTCTGTGACGTGCGTTAGTTATTTATGTGTGAAGTGATTCACATTCAATGAAATCAAATTTGCATTAAGATAAAAAAAATAAGTGTCATTTTCTAAATTGGAACTGATTGTACAAAGAATAATTTAGACAAGTAAAAATATATATCTATATATATCTATAAAAAACATAAATTATTTTTACTGTCTTTTTTAAAATTTGAATTATAATATCCATGATATTTAACAGGTCAGCGCTAGTAAAGTTATCGAAAAAATCTTTGCATAGATTGTGTAAATAAGTTTACTCACCGTATTTTTAAAGATGCTATTTGAAGAAGCAGAGAAAAACTAAAAATAAATTTGAAAACTTTCTCAAAAAGCACTTTAAATCACACAATATTCAACCAAAAGTCACGTAAATCACTTATCAAAATCAAAATAGCTTCAAGTGATTAAAATGTTCTGCTAAAAATACTCTCACTGATTTAATTAATCAACTTAAAATTTTCGAAGCAACGAAACACTTGTGAAGCTATAATGAAGGGCCACGCGTTTGTCGTAGCGGTACGTCAAGCTCGTAGCGGCTACGGGAGCAAACTGAATTCCTGGGGCTACGAGCTACGAGAAGTAGCTGCCACTTGCTACTATTGTACAGTACCTACGCTATGTGGGCTCTACGCTCTATGGTAGCTACGGTTTTGGACCGTACATGGTAGGTGCTAGCAACACGGTGTTACGAAAATATAGGCAAATTGGATAAGTACATTATTTTTATTTGTAAGTTTTTCTATTCAGTTGACATGACAGTAGATTAAGCGAAAATGATAAGTTGTTGTATTATCATTATCAAACATTCTAATTTCGGTTGTGGATCTGTTTGTGAGTGATTGTAACTTTGCTTCAATAAAATCGGATTTGTTTAGAATTTACGCGTCCTTTTCAAAATTGGAACTGATTATGTCAAGAACTCAGGCAAGCGAAACAGTAATATAATATTTTACCTAATTTTTTTAAAAATTTCCTTTTTAAATTGGAACTGATGTGTCAAGAATTCAGACAAAAGATAAAATATCTATCTAAAAAATAGTATAATTTCGTGAATATTTGTTTCGGATCATTTGTCTTTTTCTGATATTGTGTTCTTTACATAAACTTTATCTTCAATTATCACACAATTATAATATCCCGTTATTTTTTACGGGTCTGCGTTATCCATAATATAATGTAGTATTTATATTATGCTCTGTTAAGGTAGGAATGATGATTTGCTTTTTATGGTGTTTTGTAAACACCTGCGAAACTAAGTGAAAGGGTGTTTTTGAGTGTTGTAAGAAAATTTCTGAGTATTAGTTATTTAGTTAGGTTAAACAATACAGAAAATTTAAAAAAAGAGATTATCTGATAGTATTAATACGCTTGCGTCTGGACGGTGTAGGCCCTGTGATTGGTCAAATTCAAATTGTGTTTAAATAAGACTTTAAAAATTAAGACACGATTTCATATTGAAATAGAATCGCCACATGTAATACGATATTTCTTCAAAAATATCGTTTCTGTTCATACAATTTTTGGATAATATCGAAGAAAATATGTCTTAGAAAGTTCATAATACATTGGATTAATTACATTACAGTGAAAATTATCCACAATTACGTGATTACGTTTGACGTTTAACGAAAAAAGCACGCGTTAATTCAATATGGCCGATACCCGATACGCACCGCGGCAATAGGTGGCCGACAGAGGGCACCTCTGGCGGTGTAAGAACGAATCAAGACTGGCGCGTATATTTAAATATGCAAAATTACTTGAACATCAAGCGTTTAATAATAAGATTTCTTCTGGAAGTTTATTTCAACTTTGCAATGGCATTTTTCATTATTATTTATAATTTTTTTGCTTATTAATTATATCTGATTTTATATTGACATGTTTTCTAATTTCTGAAATTTCAAAATTATTTATTTGCGATGCTTTAATCCTGAGTGAAGTATTATAAGACCTGAATTTTTATCGAAAGTGTGATTCAAAAGATGATTTGCAAACTCAGATTCACTGTTTCCATTTAGAACCCTGAGATGTTTTTTAGTTCTGAGTTCAAAGTTTCTATTGGTTCTACCTTTGTAAAATAAATTACAATCCAGCCCAATTGAGTTTATAAACTCCTGATTTTTTTGTTTGATTTTCGCCATCTTTATTATTAAGAATATATTTATTCATTCTGTTATTAGTGTAAAACGCCGGTTGAATAGTACCAGGAATGTTTATATGTATAATTTTAGAAGTGTCGTTATCCACAAACAGAATTCTACGTCATTGTTTATTTATATCTTAAGAAATAGGGTAAAAATACCGTTTGAAGATAATATGTTTAATTATTTTATTTATTATTTCAACCATCAATTTATTAGAATAACCGTTATTAAATGTTATTTGTCATAATAAGAGAACATGGTTATAAAAGTAGATGTAATTAACAAGAATTTTTTTTTCTAAACTCTCTTTTAAATATTTTCCCACTTAACTGGTCTTTCATATTGTAATTCCTAATTCTTATAAACCCAGCCTACTCTTACCCCTTCCCCCTCCTTCCACTTCTTTTTTCCAATTGTAATCTATATTTAATTTTTCACTTTGGTGTAAACTTCGTTCATGAAACATGTATTGGTTGTATATAATAAAGTGAAGTTAAAAAAGTTATTTGTTTTTTAATAAAATAAAGTTTAATCGGATCTCATTATTTTATCTATTTCCATTGTATATCAATGCATACGTACATAATAAAATGTAAACATTATATTTATTTATTAATTGGACAATTTGCATAGCGCCGCTTTTGTGAGATATCATCTCAGGGGCGCTATATTGTAATAATCTACCTTTATATATAGATTTTTACTCTCCTGATGAAGGTGTATATATAATCTAACTTTAAACTTTATTAGATACAGTAACAGTTTTAGGTAAAGAATTACCACCAGTTGGAGTAAAATTCACACCTTTTAATTAAACCGACTGCTAATCACATCGCACAATTACCCTCCTTTTATCCATAAACATGGGTACAATTAATCAATATGTAATAATCTATTATTCCAGTCAACTTTGTTATAACTATCTTTGATTGTTGTGACAAACTATACGATATTGATTCAACTTATAGACTTTGACGGTTGTAACACGTATTTAAGCACTGCAAGTCTCCTATGAGCAAATTATATTATTAGGTACCATAACAGTTAATATCAGTTGTAGACATATAGTAAATTATAGTGTTTCATTTGAAATAATCCATCACAAATAAGTAAAATTTCATTTATTCAAACAACTGTCATTCTTATTATGCCTAAATTGAGCATGTTATTATTCATTTACTCCTTCCTGTTACGTGTTAATAACTCACTCTCTCTCTGTGAATGACCTAATATCTATCTATTAAATGTAACTGTTGTTAGTATCACTTAAACTGGGCGCAGCCCAACCAAGTGCCGCCCACAGGGCCTAGCAGCAAAAACCCGCCGAGCGGGTTTTTAACTGCTAGTAGTTATATAAGTATTGCACCGTATTTGGTTTGGAGTTAGTAAACTATGGAAGAATTACGTACCTTTTGTTTTGATGCAGACGGTTTATACTTAACTTATAGGTATTTTTGAAAATTTTGAAATTATTAATAATATACTATCAAGCATATCAATAAATTGCTGATAGTTACTGTCCGATTTAATAGGAGAAACTTTTCTTACATAAAATAGCGCCAACCAAACTGTTTATCGGTTTTTATCTTAAAATATATTACTTACAAGCAGAAATAAATGCTACCCAACCGAATCGGATCTAACTAAAGCGACAGTTACTAAAAAAATTAGTAGTTGTGTGAATTTAACAGAAATTTAAACCAAAATTTCCAAAAAATCTATTTCTAAAAAATTATAACCAAAATTTCCTTGGAAATTATAAGATTTGTAAATAGGTAAACGCGACAATTCCTGAAATTAACCCGTCGGGTGCTGACGCAAAATTTCATTTTCTTAAAAATTGAATGTGTTTATTTGCAATTGACAATTGCCCAGTATAAAAACGGAAACTAGCCCAAAAAACATAAATAACGATATGGTTATCAAATGATTCACAAAAGAGAGATCTTCTCAGTTTAAAACAGTAACAAAATCAATAAACATCTTTGCCTCCTCTGAGTGGAAAAACGTGTTTGAAAATATCCAAATATTTAGTTGTACTTACCTATTTCTATAAACAATGATTTCGATTTTTTCCATTTAAAACTGAAGATTGTGTCCGTCCATTTATTAAAATGTAGAAATTTCAGTGAAAATGTTAAAATTTGACATTTTTGAAAACGTATTTAGAAATGCGCAAAAAACAAAATATTAACTATCTCAAAATTACAGATTTTGACTTTTTTTGCAGTTTAATACTGGGCCATAGATATAATGTATTAATATATATTTTTAATGAAAGTAAAATATAAACTACCATAAGTCATATTCGAAGATACGATTCGAAGAAACGGGGCACGACAGGTTAAAACGGCAACCATATTTAAGATTCCGTAGTAAGCGTTCATAGATAGTTTAAAAAGGAGATATGTACAATATCTCAATATCTATATATCTATATCTATATATCTCAAACATTTTTTTTGGAAGTTAAAAATTTAAAGTGTTAAAGAGAAACATATCGGTAGAAACTGGGAATGCGGGGGCCAAATTTACAAAACACGCGATGCAAAATGCAATAATCTATAAAATAATTTAAAAACTGATTTTGAATCACCCGGTACCGATTATTTTTACGCGCGATGCGACCGTTAAAAGCACCGTGTAGCACCAATCAATATGATTTTTAAGGAGTCATTCCCGGGGAATGCGTCACTGTCCCATTACAATTTATATGTGTTGTTAAAAGAGGCTTTATTATACTCGTATATAATGTTTATTACATATTATCGTTGGTCGTTACTTGTAAAAGCATTGCCAGTTGTTCCTACGCAATTACATAGAATAGGGTGGATCTATTTTTTTTGTTAAGTTCTCTGTTTGAATTTTGAATTTTTCTTTTTATTCTTTAAATATCCTCACTTATCGGAGGTTGGCTATTATCAAGGCAATCTTCACCCAGTAGAAGGCAGCACATCTAGATAATACATAGTAACGTATTTACATAATATTCCGAGCTGTGATTCAGATTTCAGAACGAGATAGACATGCCGTATTGTTCCACTTTAAACATGTCTTGCGCAACTGGCGATGTCCACAGTATGATTCTGACTGAATTATTGATGATATTTCGGTTTATTAAAGAAATAAATCGTATTTACATTAAGTATTTATATATTAATAGATTTGAATACTACTCTTCCATAAAAGCGTCAGCTTGTGTTTGGAAGAGGAGTGAACAGTACATTATTGTAGTTATTTATAAGTAATTAATAATATGATAGGTATTACGAATTGCAGTAAGTGCATTACAGCTAGAAAGTAAAATTGAAAGTAAATAGTTAGTTACATTATGTGTTTAGTAGATGCGAAATAAGGGGTAACCGGATAACTCATCAAAATGAGAGTTCAACACACCTATAAAAAGTTGTGAAAAGTGATGAGACAAAAACTATTTTTGTTGTTTGTTTTTGGGGTGTTATGCCGTGTTGCGCTAACTCCTTCTTTAGCCGACGTTTCGGACAGCGTTGCAGTGTCCATCATCAGGGCAGATCCGGTAGATTCGAAGATAATAACTCCCCAAAAACAAACAACAAAAATGCTTTTGGCCGTGAAAATCTAAAAACTTACCAGACAAAAACTAGGTTAAATAAGTTCTCTTTAACAATTTATTTTTTTAAACGTTTATAATCGGTACATATATCGGTATCAGTATATATATATATATATATATATATATATATATATATATATATATATATATATATATATATATATATAATGTTGTACAGCATTAGTATAATCATAGGTATTAATATTCATTTAAAAAATTCAGGATCAGAAAAAAAAGTGTACAAAAAAATAACAGAAAAAGGAAAGATTTTTCAAATAATCATTTTTTAATATTTTTTTTAAATATTGTACAAAAGATTGTTTATCCAATTACAGTACAATCTTCTCATTCTAACACTCTTAACATCTACTAAGATACAAATTACACAGATAATCATAATTATACAATACAAAGCCGTCCGACCGGAGAACGACGATTGTTTGAAAGGGACTTAATGTAAATATATGTAAATCCGAATGTTAAAGAGAGAGCGCTAATATAAAATCTCTCGAGAAGCATTTAAAGAAACACTGTGAATTTTTTCATACCTGTATTAAATAACAGAAAAAATCTTTTTTTTTCTAATTCTAAAAGATTTTTTCTCTCGATGGAATTTCATGCATTTATTCTTTTAGCATAACAAACGTACGGAGATTATCTTTAAAAAATATATATTTTTTGAAGATCTTAAAAACTTTACTTTTTTTGACCGGTCGGTGGCTGAGTTGGCATCGCGTTTGGGTCCCACCCAGGCGTAGTGTGTTCCATTCCTCGGCTGGCTAAGTCCTCCATAACAACACAAGCAAAATTTTCCGCTTAATGTGGTGGTAGTAGGAGAATTTTAAATATTATCAGGTTATTCTTTACCTGAGAATGTTTGTCTTTCTTTTAAAAAAAAAAAAAGTTTAAGGGTAATTTGTTATAGTTCTGTGGAAATTCGGAATACCGACTCTTAAGGCTATTTACAGAGCAGCGCCATTCCTCGTGTCATGTTATTTATTTATTGAACAATTTGTATAGCGCCGCTTTCGTGGGATATCACTTCAGGGGCGCTTTACAGTTGATGCAGGTATTACAAAAAATATAAATATTACAAAAATAAATTGAAATCAAGTTAAATAAAATGAAGTACAGGAACAGGTGAAACGAAGATGGAGACTCTGCAGCAAGAATCCTAAGTGGTGAGGAAACTGGACCAGCTGCTGCAGCAAAAGAGTGCACCGCATCCACCAACTGTGCCAGCACGAGATTCGTCATCCGTCTAGATATGTGTCTGCTGCTAATTAAGCGCTGACACAGTATCCTCACATAGATAACAGACCTTGGCAGCACCGCTGTGACGTTCGGCAAGTACATAATTCATTTATTCACATTATTAATGAAAACCTATCGGACGATGGCGATATCGAACGACAAAGGAGAAGCCTTAGCATAGTTTCTAACATGATTGCCCGCAGATTTTGCAAATGCAGCAATACCGTTAAAAAAATACTGTTCAACGCATTCTGTACTGGCCTGTATACTTGTGAGACATGGTGTCACTACCGAACTTGCTCGATGGAACGACTCCGAATTCAATATAATGACGCCTGTAGAATAATATTTGGATACCGAAGATACAGCAGCGCATCGACAATGTTCACGGAACTAGGACTGAATGGATTTGCCGGCCTGATGAGACACCGGGTCACTGGAGCCAGGATGCGGCTAATGGCCTCCGCCAACACGTTGGTGACCGCAGCCTACCAGCACCAAGCGCCACTCCTGAGTGAGCGCTAGGCCCAAGCGCACTCAAGACCACACCCTGCATAGTTTTCCTTATTTGATAATTTATTATATCTATTGTACAAAAAAAAAATGTATATCTATATGGGACGTGTGGGATTGCACAAACCTCCCCACATCCTGGAATAAAAAAATATTATTATTATTATTATTATTATTTCCATGTAATCTTGTTCCTGGTGATTGTGTTAGTGGTGGAATGTGCCCACAATAAACAGGCGACGGTCGGGATAATAAATTACCCTAGGCACTTGTTAAGGCCTTCAGAGTTTCCAAGAATTACGTTGAAAACATCTGGCGTACCTACAGTTAGACACTGCACTCCTATCACATTACTATAAAGTTCTGATTACTAATTGGTAAGTTAATTTTAAATGTTGACTGATTTTAAAAATAATTTCAAAGGGATGTTGCCGCATTTCCCTTGAAAATACTTAAAAAACACACAAAGTGGTTGGAGGACGGTATGACGCGTCCGGCTGCCAAGAAGGGCGCTACAATGCTTTTTTGTGTTAGTACATCTGTTTTGCCGTGTGGTTTCTTGAACAAGTTTGGGCGCTGACTACGAATGAAGTTTTTGGGCACGTATAAGCGTAGCATTCCAAGGGGAAGGGGCTATCAACCGAGTTATGATTTATATTAAAACTAAGTATTGCAAGATTTGCATAACTTCAAGTTCCTAGGTTTAATCTATTGCCTCAAGTAAGTTCATATGGTGCACGAACCAAGTATAGAAGATTTGCCTAACGTCCTGTTTTTGGGCTTAATCTATATTTTCCTCAACTAAGTCCATATGGTGCATGAAATAAGTATTGCAAGATTTGCATAACGTGGAGTTTCTATGTTTAATCTATTTGTTGCCTGAAATAAGTCTATATGGTGCATGAAATAAATATAGCAAGATTTGTATAACGTCAAGTTTCTAGGCTTAATCTATTTGTTGCCTCAAGTAAGTTCATATGGTGCATGAACTTCGGATAAGTTCCGGTACGTTAGGAATTGTTCAAGCATATTTACCTATTTAGTTTGGTGCGGAGTTCACACACCACTAGCATACTCCAGCTTAGTTCTTATAACGCCATCGAACATGGTGATCATTGCATCCGGTTCATTAAACTGTTTATATGTTCTGAAAATAAACTCCAGGAGTTTGTAGAAAGCTTGAGTGAGCCGTATTATGTGCATGCGGCTTCTTCTGAAATTTGGTTCACAATTTTTTGTATTTTAGGTAAATTTGGTTTACAATTTTTTGTATTTTAGGTAAATTTGGTACGTGGAATTTTTGCCTGTGTAATTTCATTCTGACACCATGTCTTTATACGGTTTGGTGTCTTTCTCTATATCGTCTTCCACTGAATTAGCATTTGGGTAATATTTCACTTGTCAATGTAGTACTTGTCAGTGAATGTCCTGAAAGAATCCAGTTCAAGGTATGCTGGATGGTAATTAAGTCACTCAAATGAATGGCTCCGGCTTACTTATCAGAATTGTGTATTCCAGAAGATTCCAATTCCCGACAGTCAACCCTTAGGTCAGCAACGTCATCAGCTATCGGAAGGTTGAAGGAACCAAAGCGCACACCAGATACTAAGTTCGGTGAGCGTGCTTTCGCCGTGTCAGGACCTAAAGCCTGGAATGGACTGCCACATGATTTGAGAATGATCGCAGACTCGACAGAATTTAGGTCTAAGCTTAAAACGCACCTTTTCAGACAGTCGTATCCATAATTTCAGAAACCTCCGCTTTCACAGTCGACGGCAATTTAAATTAACAAAATGTAAAAAAAAAATATTCTAAAAAGAAAATAAAATAGATAAAAATAATAATTAAAAATAAATAAATAAAAATGATAACAACTAACAATTTGTAGGCTTTTTAAGACAGTTAAAATACAGTTAAATTAAAATAAAAACTATAGCAGACTTAAGGTCATGCGATGACCAGTGTTTTTTGATATAGTGTCTCCTCTGCGTGCAGTTTTATCTTTTATAAGCATAAACTTTTTAATATAAGTGTGTTTGTCGGAAGTGACTTGCCAGGTAAGTATGTTTTGGTATCTTTTCAAATAACAAATCGTCGGTTTAGAGTGTAAACCTGCTAACGGCCAAATAGGTAACTTTACAGGAGAGACAAAAAACGTTCTTAAAAAAAAAAAAATTTTTTAAGAAACAGTTCTAATACAGTATTGTGTATTTTTTTATTCTTTATAATATAAATCAAAAGAAGAGTTAGTAAATTCAGTATTTAATTAATAATTAACATATTTGTGATATAACAGGTTTTCGTAGTGCAGTAACATTATTAATAAAGGATTTGGCAGTTTTTCACTCTTAATATTAAACTACTTCATTTTTTTAAAAATTATAAGTAATGTTTCTAAATACAACGTTTTGTTAATATAGATTAGGAACACCTTTTTTCTGTCTCAATATTATAATATTGATAGATTCTATAACTTTGGAAAATTACCACATAATTTAATTTTAAAATTAAATGCTTTATTATAATAGCTTCTGTTAATAACAAAATTTCTCTCTTATCAAAAAAAATATTGAACTCTTAATATTTTACTCTCTAACATAAAGTAACAGTTACACGTTGAAAGTTTGTAACCTGAATATTTCTAAAATAAATCACATTACAAACCAGTCAGTCTCAATTATTACTAATACGAGTAGTGACTAGTCATGAAGTAAATTATCATAATAATAACGATAGTCTTCAGGTAAAATGCTTTTTAAATATTGCAAGTCTTCAAACTTCCTTTTTGTAATTTTTATTTTTGTTTGAAAGTGATTTATAAGGGAATCAAAAGGCAATGCAATTACAGTCGGTGATTTTCTTTGCGGTAGTATTTTCCATACATCAGTGAATCTCAATTTAAAAAATACGTAACCGTTTGGAGTGTACTGAAGAGCTCTAATATCAGTAACTTTAGCGTCACCTTTACCACCTCCAGGAAGAATGCATTTTAAAAAATTTACTTCATCAAAAAGTATGGTTTAAGTAAATTACATCATAAGGTCTAGGGTTTTTCCTTGCCGACCTGCAAATAGATATATACATACTCCGCAGGAACATTGATGTTTTTAATTTTTCGAAGAAAACTTCTTCGGATAGGTTTTCACTTTGTGATGGCATTATTTATTTTAGTAAAAAGACAAATAACTTTGTTTACTTCACTTTATTTGTACACAATCAACATGCTTCGTGAACAATGTTCACTTCTTCAGGATCAAACGTATACGTATACATACGTTTGATCCTGAAGTGCAAAATGCAAGTGCATTATATAAGCAAAATAAATACAGAACAATACAAGAACAACACGTCAACTCATCAGAGATCAAATGGCAAAATAATTCACCGACTCCAGATATTTTTATATCAGAAGGTTCGGCTCGGTATAACTCCTAACAGGGCCTATAAATCCTACTGATACCTCGACATAAATATTTAAAAAAATCTTTCGTAATCCAACATCATAGACATATGAATATTAGTAGACCTGCCCTAAGTGATTAAAAGCGTATTATCCCCACTCCCCATACCGGTTCCATTGGAGCCGGCTGTGCTCGCGTATGTACTCAAGTGAAATTTGAAAACGTGACGTCATCATTCTTGTGGGAACTATGGTCGAGGCATCATCGGTTCATTTTACGAAATAACACGGCAAAATGTTGACTTGTACTATGAAAACTTGTAAAAATAGATTTGAAAAAGAGAATAAACCCAATTGTCGTATTACATTCCATATATAACATATATAACGTATTATATTCCATATATATGTTCTTCAACAGTTGATTTTACCCCTCGCCATTATCTTCTCGTCTATTAATTCCTATGTCTGTGTCCAACATGTATTTAAAATGACTGATTTTTGGTTTTTATATATAAATTTTTTGATAGATCTAATATGCATAAATTTTTAATGAGAGAGCTAGGTATAATGCCAGTAACCGAAATAACGAATGGTAATATTTTTATAGTCTGAGAATGCCAAATTCTTTTTATCTTATTTATTTGTTTTTCTGACTGAATATATTAAAAATACTCATAAAAATTCACTAATTGAAAATATGAAATGTAAATACTATTTAGTTTTTAATCAGCACACGAAATTTTATTTTTTTACGAAAAGACACAAAGGAGTTAGATTTATCAGATGATAGTGAGCATTTGCAATCACTGCGCGTCGCTTCGTGGGTTGACATTCATAAAATCTTCCACATTTAACGATGATAGTTTTTCAAAAATTTCGTTATTCGTCTTTCTAAATTAAAAAATACATGTATATATGATCATAAAATATCATTTAAAATCATTTCATATGATTCTTACACTTTAATAATATAATATTAATGAGCTACCGACTGATGTAAGAGAAGCTAAAAGCCTTGCTGCTTTTCGTGGGTTATGCCTAAATATTAAAAAGAATAAGTTTTCGACGTATTGCAAAGTGTCCTAAATGTCATAGAAATTAGTTGTTAAAAGATTTATACTAAATATAAAAAAGTAATTTTTTTGTAACTCTTCATTGTCGAATAAATGAAGTTATGTTATTAAAAAAATGCAGATACAAAAGACCTTTTCAAAAAAATTTATACAATAATTTGTAGATGAAGTTTAACAAGATAGAATTTGTGAATTCTATCATCGAAAAAGTGCCAATTGCAATAGCGACTTGAAATAAGGAGTTCATTGACAAATACATTTGTGGATTGGGAATATGTATAACAAATTGAATAAAGTATTTTTTATCGCTAATATTGTCTTTAATAATTAAATATTACAATTTTACTCATTAAGTTATTCCAAAAATAAAAATAAATCCCTAGACTTGCAAAAAAGTCAATAGATGTCGCACATTAAAATAAGATATGTTTACCTAAAGACACTGTCTAGATTGCATTTAGTTCGCGTTGAATCTTGCGATTATACATGAAGATGTGAAGCCAATAAAAATGTGCGATGAGAAAAATGAAGACAATGTAGGTAGTTCTTATTTGAAGTATGATTCAGTCAATTAGCTCAGTTGGTAGAGTGGTGCCCCGGCAAGGCAAGTGTCCTGGGTTCGAGTCCTAGATGTGACCGTATCTTTATCTGATTTTTCTGTTTCAGATTTTCGTTTAGGAATCGCTAATATTGTCTTCAATAATTAAAAAGTACTTTTTAATACGAAAATAGCAGTTTACTCAAAATGGTACGTTCTGGAAGACTTGTAAGTGCTGACAAACACCAAATAATTATTGATATACAAAAACAAATGATATTATAATTGATAACAATAAAGCAAATATTGTGATGCGCGTAATATTATTATGAAGGTGAATAGTGAGTCTTTTTCGTCGTAGTTATTCTTTGAAAGTTCACCACACGTCGGCTCGTTGGAGAAAACCACCACTGACAGCCAATTTTTTATATTTCATTCTGCATTTGTTATTAGTAATACTAGAGGACCTTACGTTCGAGTCCCAGTTGCGACCCTTACCTTTTTTTCTGGGTGTTTCTGTGAGAGTTGTTGGTATTATCTTCTTAAGAATTCTTATAATTCTGCCTAAAATCATCTCAGCTGAGGTAAAAATATGTGTATTTTTAAATAAGGACAAACATACCCGGGTTACAAATAACCTGAAAATGTAAGAGGAAAATGTCACTGGCGCATTAATGTGGGACAGTAGAGAAATGAATCCGCGATACCTGTTGGGAACCCGACGCCTTGAGTACTGCAGGCACTAAGCGGTCCTTCATATTTATATAAAATTAATTAATAGCGGAAAATACGAAACCTTTTATTTCGTCAAAATGCGCTAGTGGATGCGAAGTGTGAGTCTAAATAACACTGGCCATTATTTTGAAGTGGTTATACCCTACTTGACACGGCCTTGCATAATTGGGATCAAGGATTTTCTATGGTTCATGTCTTTTTCGGTTTGCGGATTGATTGTCATGTTTGTAAATTTCATTTAAAACTCGAAAACCGTGTGTTCTAGCATCATTCAATTTGAATATTCATTAATGACAGTCAATCTGATGACAATATACGGGACAAGAAAAGACTGTAAATAATAAGCACCGGCACGCATCAGCCTTCAACCTGGGTTTTGATTTAAGTAAAACACCGTGAGGTGTTCTATCCAAACCATCATAAAAGAAAGACGATTCAAATCAAAATTCACATTTTAATTAGATGTATTGTACTGGTATACAGAACGTACAAAGGGGTGTGGCTTATAGGTACTTCCTATAGGAAAATAGGGTTATCGAACTGTTTCATGTTCGATCCAGTCGTTTTGCCGCCTGGTAACAGATTGATGCATTTTTACACTGGTAAATATTATGAATTGGAAAAAGGTGTCATAAAACTTGCAGTTGTGCAAATTTAGCCGCAATTGATATTAAATGCAATAAAATCATTTTTCATGTTCGATACACTTTTTTTTTTTGCGATTTATATATAGATATTCAGATTGTTAAGGTATTTACGTACTTCACTTATTTTTCAAAATCAAGCAAAAAAATTTTCTTCATCGTTTATATATTTCTTCGTCACTGGTCACTCAGACTAGTAAATAACCTATCCCTTACCCCGACCCTATCTGTCCAATACCTATTGATTATTCATGTTTTAGTGTTGCAAAAAATGTCACCGGATTTCAAAATATCGTTTAAGATTTTTTACTCCTAATAATTCCTAAAACTATTTTCAGTTTTAAAGTTATTTTCTCATGAGTTGTACAGTGCGAAGGTTCGAGATATCAATTTTATCAAACCAAATGTGTGACAAGGTACAAAATTTACTAAAATTTTTCAATAAAATATTTTAGTAAATTTTGTATGGACGTTGTTTTGCAAAATGTGAACAATATAACATTTCAAAGTTATTGTTCAAGTTCTGTTGTTATTTAAGTTTTGGGAAATATCTGCCCAATAATGAAATAATAACAAAATTTGAAAAGAACCTTTACAGAACTTTAAAATTAAACTTTGAAATTTACTGAATTGTTATTTTTTTTTAAAATAATCCGTCCTAAGTGTGTTTGTAGTGAAAAATGGAACTTATAAGTCTAATTCCAATCTAACTAGAACCTGGCAGAAAAAAACAGTTGTACCTTTGTGGAAACAGAGGTGAAAATATACATACATCCAATCCACCCTAATGTAAAAATCCCCATCAAAGCTTGTCAACCACGATCCCAGGAATATTTTTTATTGTTCGTATGTTTTTGCCGAATTTTTTGCCCATCATTGTTCGTAAGCTTGTTTGATATCGGTAGACACATCATTGTTAAGATAAACAATGCTTTAAGTGGGTGTATTGTTTTATTCGTGAGTTTATTTGTAACATAATGTGCGTAGGTATGTTCCTGAAAAGTAAACAGCATTTTAAATATAGAATATACGTGCAAATATTGACGGAAAAAGCACTCTTGCCGAATAGAAAACTCCCAGAGCGAAGTTATTAACTCTGGGCAAACAAAATTTACGCCAAGACAAATGTTCCAGGTACGATTCTATTTATGTATCACCACTCTTTAGCTATAATTTCTGGGGCCAGTGGATCTATGGTAACTCCTGTTGGGGATTTTAATGAGAATGAACAGGCTTAATGCAAATGTACATGACACGTAATACGATACAAGTGTCGGGAATGATTTGGGGGAGCCAAAAAAATTGAAGAATAATGATTGGGAAATCTCCAGATTTAGTTATCGGTAACTAAATTTAAAAAAAAACAACTAAAATTTCTAATATATATATTAACTCTAAAGACAATTTACCTACAAACCATAAATTACATCCACTTGATGAAATGAAAATAATTATTAAAACTCGCGGATGGATTACTTGTTTCTGACTAGATTTTTGGTTTTTAAATTGTTAGTGGAATCATAAAAAGCCCTGATTTACTCAGTCTAATTACCTTCCACAATCTAGAACAACGATGCAAAATTATTTTTGATTGCAACGACAATATCAGGATTGAATTATTACATACTTTCTTGTACTTAGATTGTATGCAGTTGGCAATACTTATTAAATATGTTCGACTGCAGCATAAACTGCAAGCATTATACAGTTTCTCTGCATGGGTTCTCTATGTAATTTCAATTACAAATTTAATTTGTTGATTACTGTTCCACTAATTTGTTATGTGTACCACAGGATTGTAAAAGTCCCTGTAGAGTGTACTAATGTACAAAAATGAATGGCCATCAAAAGTAAGTCCATTCAAACGTGGTGGTTTTCCCTAAATAACGTTTGTGCAGTGAACACTCATTAACAAAATGAGCTTATTAGACAAACTTACATCATGATAATATTAGCACATTATAAACAGCGCGCCATTACCCAAATCTTTGCCTTTAGATCAGCACAAATACTAGAAAAACCCAAACAACACAACCCCCTGGACGGTGAAATCTTATAACCTACGACAAAATAAGACGATCTTTGTGCGCCGCGATGGAGAGTGTTTTACTCCACGTGACCTCCTGAATTTGACGAGCGTCAGCGAACCATCTCCGCCCGCACCGGCAGCTGAATTTTGCATTACTTAGATGCAAGTTAAATGTTATTTTTCTTTAGTAGGTAGTTTATAGTAAATTGTTGATGCCAACGTTAGAGATTTTCTTTAATAGAATTTTATGGTTGACCGTGTCAAACGCTTTCTTTAGGTCTAGTAAATTAATCATTAGAGTCTTAGTGTTTGAGTCTAGGTTAGAGTATATGTTTTTGGTTAAACTAAAGATAGCGTCGTTGGTGGAAAAGTTTGTTCTAAAGCCATATTGATTAGCTGAGAGGATTGAATTAGATTCTAGAAAATTCATAATTTGTTGTTTTAAACACTTTTCGAAGATTTTGGATAGTTGCGAAGTTAGAGTGATAGGTCTATAGTTATCTGTTTTGCATTGGGATCCGGATTTATGTATTGGAATGATGTGGGAGAGTTTAAAATTGTCGGGGTATATGCTATGTCTGATGCAACTGTTAAAGATGTGATGTAATGGGATGATTATGTGTTTTTTAATTGATTTGATTGTGGTATTGCTTAAGTTATCCGGGCCATTTGCAGACTTCTCTTTAAGGTTATCAATTTGTTTTAAGATTTCAGGTTTTTTTATTTCTCTGAATGTAGAAAGCTTTAGCTTTAGAAAGCCTTAATCCACTACTTCTTAAATCGCAATAATGCAATATTGTGTTACGCTTTCTCTAGTTTTGTTTCGGTTTTCGACCAGAAATCAGTTGAATTTTTTGCAGTTATTCTTGATAGTTATATCTTATATTGTACAAAAGTGAAATATAGTGTAGTATACATACAAAAATGAGAGTTGGTGTTAAAAGGGACTAGAAATTAAAAATGAAGGAAATGCTTAATATTTGGTGAAATGGGTATATAGATATAATATTTTCTCTTGATTTTCTGAACCCACAATGAAAAAGACCTCGAACCGTCGCTGAATTATAATAACTTGCAATAATTGTAAATTATGATATCTTAGTCAAATAATATCCTAGGTATTTTCGCGAGACCAAAATTCACCTTCAATATAGCTTATTTATTAATTCCAGATCAGCAACAAAAGTATTTCGTTGGTGATAGTTTGAATATGTATTTACGCCTCGCGTCCTTTGATTAAGGCATATCACACGAGGTGATGAGAAAAATGGCGAGGCGGAAACAGCGAGGCGAGGAATAAATAGTAAGGCAAGGATGAACAAGGCGAGACGCGGATAATAAGTTTTAAAGTAACATTAACAAAAATAAGAGACTTGCCGAATTGTGTGGCGCTTGTATATTTAATTTGATCCATAAGAAAAAATATATATATATATATGTGTGTTTGTATGTAATTATCATTAGTTAATATAATAGCTCTGATGAAGCTTGAGATAAGCGAAACCCGGTAAGTTTTCAATTATTAATTAAGTGGTGGATTACAATAAATGTTTTTTCATTTAAAGAAAATATCTTTATAAATGTGGTCTACTAGCTTAATAACAATAACAAACTGCCTTGGAACATTTTTAGTATGTATGAATATAATATATGTTATTTATAGTAGATTGCACTTAATTAGAGAGTACACTTGACGTGAAAACCTATAGAGGGACCCACCTGGTCCTGAAAACGGTTTGGAATATTGCTGGATACCCTTGAATGACCAGAAAAAGATTACGGAAGCTTGTGTAACTCCAATTATGACCAGGAATATGATTCTCGTATAGAAATTCGCATTAAAGTCAAGATGTCAAAAACTTTTCGAACTTACGATCGAAAAATGTTAAGGATTCCAATGTTGAAAGTGGGTATGGGTACCGCCGCCCCGGGAACCATTTATTTGACAAAAAATACCTGAGACCCAAGACCGGATCCAGAGAGACCGGTTGAGGTAGATCATTTGACCTCTCCAGTCGGGCTCTCTCAACTCATCACCTAGCACCACAGTGAGAGAGATGGATTTATAGGTCAGTCAATTTTGATTGCACTGACCCCCAGATTCCTACTTTCCTTTCTTTAAAAGACCCTCCACACAGCATCCCTAAAAGGAAATGATTTTCAACGGGGTATTTCTTCTATGTATAGTACATGTAAAAAGCTACCATGAACTGATAACAAATTCAAGAACTTCAAATATTGATTTACGCTCATAATTTATAGATATATTATTCCGAAGCTACTATACTTTTAGTGCGCGACGCGTCAGTGAATTTGGTTGAAAATTTGAACGAAACTTCGCATAAAGGAGGAGCGTCGTAAAGTTTATGGACCCATTACCCTTCCGGCCCAAACTTACCCTTGTTTTATATCTGAAGTGTCGAAAACAAAGCTGATAGGAAACGAAAGGGCGTTCAGACGAAGGTTTCTAAGTAAACTGACTTGCTTTTAGAAAGTTTGTTTACTAACACATATTTTTAAAAGTTTAAAAATACATTTAGGTATATGTTTCTAGAAGTTACTAGTCTTTGTATTACAAAATGATGCTTAAAATATAATACCTAGACAAAGAAAAATCACAAACTTTTTATTTCGCAATAATCCAGTCTATTCTTTCTTATTATATAGTGAGTTGGGGATTCTGACTAAAGACTAAAATAGATCCTCATACTATTCATCAAACACTGATTCTTAAAGTGTCTAAGAAAAAAAATCGATGTCCAACTTATTAAATTACCAAAACAAAGATCCGTGTAGAAATGTATTAGATATTTGTACAGCGTTCTTGAGGGGATTTTGCACAAAAACGGCGATATACAAATCATCCAAATATTATTATTCGGGTGTGTGAAGCTGAGTATTATTTATCCTGTGTCTGTCTTTCAAAAAAACAAATTTTTGTTAATTTTCTTTGTAACCTAATTATAGTTTCGGTAAATATTCGGAATGGCTGGCCACATTTAAAACGATTTTTTAAAAATAAAACCTTTTGATTCACCTTAATTTCTATAAACGGTAACTATCAGCATTTGAGATTTTTAAAATTTCTACATTCTAGCTTTTATTTACGTAAAATGAAAATTTATTTTCGTTGTATGGGATGACAACCAGTTCCAATAATTTCTGTCAATGATATTTTCATGGGTTTGTATTCCTGATCAACAAAATAAGAGTACATATGTGTATAGGTTTTAAAAAAAAAAAAAAACTAACCTAACCAAACCTAACCTAACCTAAACTAACTAAACTAAGCTAATCTCACCTATACTAATCTAACCTAACCTGTATCAACCTTTCCTAACCTAACCTAACCTAACCTAACCTATACTAACCCAATCTCACCTATACTAACCTAAACTAACCTATACTATCGTATCCTAACCAAACCTAACCTAACCTGTACTAACCTATACTATTCTAAGTAACTTAACCTAACCTAACCTAACCTAAACTAACCTAACCTAACTTAACCTAACCTAACCTAACCAAACCTAACCTTACCTAACCTAACCTAACCATACTAACCTAAGCTAACCTATACTATCCCATCCTAACTAAACCTAACCTAACCTATACTGACCTAACCTGTACTAACCTATACTATTCTAAGTAACCTAACCTAACCAATGCTAACCTAACCTATACTAACCCAACCTAACTTATAATAAACTAACCTTTAAAAAAAAGATTAAATAAAAAAAAAGTGACTGATTACTTGAATTTAATTGGATTTAATATCAAAAGTTCCGCCAAAATAGTACCTACCTAATTTGAATAGAGTAAATGGTATTACCGTTTCTTCCAGCCACTCGTATAGTATCATGAATACCACCAGAATGAAAAGAAGAAAATGTCATCAACAGAAATTATTTACAATGGCTGTTATGGCTGTCGTGGCTGTCATCCCATATAACGAAAGCGAATGTTCATTTTACGCAATTTAAAATTAGAATGCTAAAATTAAAAATTGCCCAAATGCAGATCATTCCTTTTATAGTAATTAAGGTGAATCAAAAGGTTATATATTCAAAAAATCGTATTAAGCGTGGCCAGCGATCCCGAATAATTACCATAATTTTTTGTTGAAAAATTAGCGAGATATCAGAATTTTACATTTAAAATGAACCTCTTTTGTAAATCTGGTTAGTTAACTTCCCCCTGAAAATTACGGAAATTGACATTGCTTGTCAAGATAAACACTAATTTAAAGATATAGTGTGCTGTAATTAAATCTATAATTTAAATCACTTTTTCGTAAAAAATACTGTTTTATAGGTAGATACTTGTGTGAATTCTTCACGTAATCAGTTTCAATATAGAAAATTACGCATAAATTCAAAGCAAAATTGAGTTTATTGAACACAGACTACAGAAATGAGTATTTTAATGATATTAATATTACAGAAAAAAAGACATCGTAATACTTGAATTGGCTCATTAATTAGATAATTTACATAGCGCTCTTTTTATGAAAAATTATCTCAAGGCGCTGCACGATTTATTAAGAGTTCTTCGGCTCTATCTAATTTTATTATTTACAAACAGATACAGAAAAACATACTTAATTGTCAGATCACTTCAAATAAACACACTTGTATTAAAATGTTTACGACTGCAAGCAGAGCACTAAATCGAAGATAGTAAAAACACACTTTATGATTACATTTCTAAGAAGATAAGTGGCAAAAGTAGAGTTGATAATTCTCTTAAGAGAGAATTTCTCTTGGAGAATTTTGGGCTCTTTAGGGCTGGAAATTTTTTATGAAATGACCTTTATATACGACTTAATCGAACATAAGCTATCTGAAATCCGAATTATAGCTATATCCCAACAATATTTTTTTTCTATCGCATTTTATTTTACTATTTTTAAATTTACATCTTTTTTTTCCTATACTTTCATTTTAGAAATGACAAGATTCCATCAGAAAAAGTAACTTCTTCTCGAGCCCGTATTGCACAGCAATAGTGGATCAGATGGAAATATTTAAACTCCTGCTTGTATTCGTATGTATTGAGGAGTCAATAATTCATATTCTTTTCGAGGAAAAACGGCTGCCTGGAAACTTAGTTTCAGTTGAATGCGATGGGGAGAATGCAAATACGGAAAAATAAAGATTCAAATAAAACACAAGGAAGAGTTACACAAAAGTTCTTCGGCAAAGTACCAAATAACAATGGCGTGCAGTGATGCAGTACACGGAGGCTAAAATGCGGTAAATAAAAAAGAAAAACAAACAAAAAATTACGGAAAATCTAAACGGAAAGTTTTACAAAAATACGTTTGTAAAAGAAAACAAAAATACGTTTGTAAAAAAATTTTTACACAGTATTTATACTTATTACTACAACAGAATACTGAATGCAGAATTTTGTAAGTTGAAAGTACTAGTATTAATAAAGTAAAAAATTTCCTTTCAAAAGAAGAAATTATCGAATGTTAAGGTAAGCTTGAAAAAATTACGACATCTATCCAATGACATTATAAAAATACGACGTCTATCCAATGATATTATAAAATTACGACATCTATCCAATGACATTATAAAAATACGACATCTATCCAATGAAATTATAAAATTACGACATCTATCCAATGACATTATGAAAATACGACATCTGTCCAATGAAATTATAAAAAATACGACATCTATCCAATGAAATTATAAAAATACGACATCTGTCCAATGACACTATAAAAATACGACATCTGTTCAATGACATTATGAAAATACGAGATCTGTCCAATGACATTATTAAAATACGACATCTGTCCAATGACATTATAAAAATACGACATCTGTCCAATGACTTTACAAAAATACGACATTTCTCCAGTGATATTATAAAATTAAGACATCTATCCAGTGACATTATAAAATAAAGAAATCTATCCAATGACATTATAAAATTACGACTTCTATCCCATGACATTATAACATTACGACATCTATCCAATGACACTATAAAAATACAAGACACGTTTTATTTATTTTAATCGAACCTAAAATGTAGCACTGCTTATGAAAAGGATAGCCATTCAAATAATATGAATGCGCCGCTAAAGTATGTCCACTGGACATAATTCAGTGAAATCAAGCGCGTTGTCTCAGTAACGTATCTTCACTCTATTAATTCATTTAAACATCTGTCAAACATTTAAGCAAAAGAAATAAACATTTCAAATAATTGCTCATTAATACAATTATGTTGGTACTTACTTTATCGCTTGTTTGATATGATATTTATACTTATCAGTTCCAATTATGAATATTAAAAGCTAATTAAATCAAATCGAAATTCGTTACTACTATAATATTTGTATTATATTTTAATTGACGAAAAAAATTATAATATCTATTTTTTGTAAGCGAGCAATTTTTTGTTTTTATATAATTTTGTCATTTTTTTCTTCTTATTATGTTGTCTTATTAGAGGTACAAAGAGGACAATTGGTTTTGTATTGGCTTTACTACACGTGTACAAACTGCTCAAATATAAGCTGTCGATTTCCAGAAAATTAATAAATAAAATAGGAAACAACATTTGAGAGATAAATATCTGAAGCAGTGATCCATAATGAATTAATTATTTCCAGGGGCAAAAAGCTCCAACGAGAAATAAATCAAAGAAGTTTTGAAATATTAATGACATACCATTAAAAGTTCTGTTTGCCTAACAACATTAATGTTTGAGTACCAAGTACTTAAGTTTTTATAGAACATTATATCTTCTTTTATTATAAAACTATTTGAATTCCCTCCTTTCATTCTCTCCTTACATCCCTTATTTGTTCATCATATACTCCTCATTTTATCATATTCGTGTATGCCATATCCTCATCGGGCGTTCCTGACTTCTACCATTCACTTAAACGTCATATATTATCCTTACACCTATTTGTTCGTTCATTACGTAAGCCTCATTTTACAAAAATATTTGTCAGTTCATAGTCTTCCGTTACTGTTAAATAAATAAGTTTATCGACCTTAATTGAATTCCGTCTCAATCTCATTCGAGTGCAGAGATAACGCGGTAAGTCTTCCTCGGGGCTTTCCGAGCTTTTCCACCATTGACTACCGTATACATAGTGTTACTGTTAAAAACGACATCATATCAAATTTAATTCGACTCCGCATCTCATTCCAGTTCAGAGAAAATGCTGTTAAGTCTACCTCGGGTGTTCCCGACTGCTACTATTCAAACCACCATATAAACACTCCTGGCACTAATAAGAACAACCCTCAAAATTTTCAGCAAAATGGGTCCAGTAGTTTTTAGAGGTTGCCTTTTACTAACATATATCAAATTATTTCAACAAATAATGTTGAAACATATATTTTTTCTTAATTATTCTACTCTCCCTACGTTGGGTTCCGTAGGTCGTGATTTAGGAAGGAGTATTTACAAACATAATTTGAATAATTTGAAAGTATGTTGCCTGTTGTATGCTGATGATGCGGTGCTGATTTCTAATAGTATAGATGATCTACAGTCTCTCGTGTCTAGGATGAACCAAGTATGTATGAAGAATGAGTTAATGATGAATGTAAGTAAGTCTAAAGTAATGGTGTTTGAAAGAGAGAGTACGAAAACAGTGTGCAATATAATTGTGAATGGGGAATACTTGGAGCAGGTGGATTAGTTTGTGTATTTAGGAAGTATATTTACGAGAGATGGGAAGGCTGATAGAGATATTGAAAGAAGGGTTAATGCAGGTAATTCCGTTGATGGAGGACTGAACGCCGTCGGCGCCAACAAAAAATTGTCCAAAGGAGCGAAGTTAGCAGTCCACAACGGAGTGCTGGTACCTACCTTGATGTATGGAAGTGAGGCATGGAACTGGCAAAGAAAGGATGAAAGTAGATTAAATGCTTTTGAAATGAGATCCCTGAGGCGTATGTGTGGTAAAACCATGTTTGATCGTGTGAGGAATGTGGAGATCCGCAAAGAGTGCAAGGCTGATGTAAGCGTAATGAGTAAGATTAAGAAAGGGCCGCTTAGATGGTTTGGGCATGTAGAGCGAATGAGCGAAGATAGGAGTGTAAGGAGGATATATGATGAAAGTGTGAATAGTAGCAGAAGTCGGGGACGCCAGAGAATCAGATACTCGAGTCGGGCCATGTCAAGAGTCAGAACAATAGAAGAGTATGTATGAGACGATGTATGAATGTGAATGAGGCAAGGAGTGTGTGCCAAGACCGAGTTGTTTGGCGGTCCGTCCTCTCTGCCTACCCCTGCGGGAAACGGCGTGATGGTTAGTTAGTTAATTGAAAATAATGATAAGTAGGTATTGCGTAAACGATCTTCAATGACTCATTAAATAACTACCAACCATAGATATCCAAATTGATAGACTTGCTAAAACATTAAATATGGTTACGATTTCGACGAGCTGAAGGCAAATCACGTGACCATATATTTAGCACCAGGGGGGGTCGAGAATGTTTTTTGACCGCTTAAGAGCGCACATTGGAATAAATAAAAGATCGCTAAAGTAACGCAACGGCTTGCAGCGCAGTTCATTGTTGGACTTTCGCGCAGGATTTGAATGTTGTCTGAGTGCAGCAACGCTGCAGATGAGTGAGATGGGTAAATTATAGTGCTTTTGTAAAAGTGACTAACTAAATAGTTTAACAAAATATTCAGTTTTGAAAACAAGCCTGAACTTTTGTTTTATTTATTGAATACCATCGGTATAAATATACCATACATCATAGTTCATGTCGCAGAATAACAATTAACTGTGGCATTTGATCATAAAAAGATCAAACATAAAGTGCAAAATGAATACTAGAAGGAAATACAAGTACATACAAAATATTATCAACAAGTATTAGTATTTTAGCCGATTTCCGATTTTGTAACAGCCAGCAAGCATTTTGTACGCCATTGTAAAAACGACTATGAATTCAAGCAGATTTTATTTTTTCCTAATAAATTAGTGATATTATAATACGAGTTACTTGCAGTGTATACTGTCAGATTTATTTGTTGACCATCCACAGAAAGGGAAACACTCTGTGCAACTTGATTTCCCCTTCCCTGACGGGCTAATATATAATATATTAAAATCTATGCTAATATAATAAAAAAATAATACCTAATAATAACCGTTAAGTGTGTTTTTAAGTGTTATGGTAAAGCCAGATATTATAAATTGAATAAAACCTCAAATTTCATTTTCCAATCATTGAAGACAATATTAATCACTCTTAAACAACAACAAAAAAGTGAAATAGAAAAGAGAGAAAATATGCGGTCGCATCTGGAAATTGAAACCAGGACCTCTGCCTTGCTCTGACCACTGAGCTAATTCGACAATATCAATTTCAATTGTTTTTAACTGTATCAAACTTTGATTTAAGGCCCCGTAGTAAAAGTTCAAAGATGGTTTGAAAGGGATATAAAAAAAACGATAATAATTAAAATTAAAATTTTGAAAATATTTAATTCATAAATATAGCAAAATTCTCTCTACAAATGCATTAGTTGCATTTAAAAATACACTGTGAATTTGTTCATGCCTATAACATATTAAATTACAGAACAAAACGAGTTTTAAATAATTTACGTTGCTTACTTTGCTATTTTTTCTATCGAGGGAATTTCATATAATTAACGTTTCGGCATAACAATAATAATAATATGATTTTTTTGTGGAACTTAAAAACTTAAAGAGTTAGCGAGAAACTTGTTGCAAATCGGTACAAATCGGTAAAAACTTAAAGAGTTAACGAGAAATTTATTATAAATCGGTACAAATCGGTAAAAACTTAAAGATTTAACGAGAAACTTATTATAAATCGGTACGAATTGGTAAAAACTTAAATAGTTAACGAGAAACTTATTATAAATCGGTACGATTCGGTAAAAACTTAAAGAGTTAACGAGAAACTTATTATAAATCAGTACGAATCGGTAAAAACTTAAAGAGTTAACGAGAAACTTATTATAAATCAGTACAAATCGGTAAAAACTTAAATAGTTAACGAGAAACTTATTATAAATCGGTACGATTCGGTAAAAACTTAAAGAGTTAACGAGAAACTTATTATAAATCGGTACAAATCGGTAAAAACTTAAAGAGTTAACGAGAAACTTATTATAAATCAGTACGAATCGGTAAAAACTTAAAGAGTTAACGAGAAACTTATTATAAATCAGTACAAATCGGTAAAAACTTAAAGAGTTAACGAGAAACTTATTATAAATCAGTACAAATCGGTAAAAACTTAAAGAGTTAACGAGAAACTTATTATAAATCAGTACAAATCGGTAAAAACTTAAAGAGTTAACGAGAAACTTATTATAAATCAGTACAAATCGGTAAAAACTTAAAGAGTTAACGAGAAACTTATTATAAATCAGTACAAATCGGTAAAAACTTAAAGAGTTAACGAGAAACTTGTTATAAATCTGTACAAATTGGGTTTGCGGGGACTTAAGAACTACCAACATTATTTTTATTTTCTTAATGTCTTCGTACATAATATGATTCTTCTATCAATAACTACAGCGTTATACATTCTTATTACACTCCTTTTTCCTTTCATCCGCTCCACATGTCAGAGTTTTTATGTTTAAAGTCACGAAATAACAAGTGAGGCGCAGTAAACATGATTTCTTATGAAAATGATACTTTATTAAATTATAATTTTATACAAATAACTGGAAAAATCTTTTGGAACCCTTCACCTAACCAACTATATCTATCTCTGCTGTTGCTTCCCTCTCCCTTGCAAACTGACAAAACTCCCTATAATTTATTGTTAGCACCTGTATTCATAATTTATGTAAACACATTATTAAAACTACCTACCCTGAAAAAGACACGGAGTTATTCAAAATGAGTTTATTTCAACATAAATAACGGAGAACCCAAAAAGTTAAAAAATATTAATTTAATTTAATAATTCATGCATGAAAGGTATGTGTTTTATAGTAGGTACTTTGCGTGTTTGTAGTTTAATATTTAATTTGTGAATAAATTAATTTATTTTGTAAACTGAAGGGGGAAAGTTAGCAGTCAAAAAAATAAATTGTAAAAATGATTTATCTGTAAATTCTGTACGTTAGAAAAATGTCTTTAGGATGGGTTGTTCCACAGAATTTGAACAATTCATCAATTTTCAAAGCTGATTTTCAAGTTATGTTATTATATCATTATTAACCAGTTATTTCTCAAAACTGAAATAGTACAGAACCTGAATAAAACCTTCACAGAACTTGAAAATCCAAATTTGATGAATTATTCAAATTCTGTGAATGAACTTTGTGTTCAATAACTGTAATCGAATATGATTTGAGAATTTCACGGCAAAACATTATAGTTATTTATTTTGGCCGTGTTAAGCTACCTCCTTCTTTATCAAACGTTTCGGACAGCATTACAGTGACAGTGACAATGTGTCACCACGTCTGCCCTGATGATGGACACCGTAATATCTTCCGAAACGTTGGCTAAGGAAGGAGGTAGTGCAACACGGCTTAACACCCCAAAAATAAATCACTATAGTAAACTTTAATCTGTGACCTCCATGGTTGAGTGGATACGCTCCTTGGAATTCTATGAAATTTGAGGTAGCGGGTACAAAGTAAATTAAATTTGATGTTTTTTCCTCCGCTACTCATCTCACTAGGGAATTCCTGTGTCGAGATGAGCAGTAACACAATTATATTCAATCAAATAAGTAACTCACATAACACATACAAACATGGATCACATCGAATATGGGACTCCTAAGGTGATTCACGACATAAGCTACGACATGGGCAATCCAACAAACATCACAACTCTCAGCCAGTATAGAATTTTTTACCATTTTCTCATATATTCAACGAACCTATAGTTTTTATATTTTCACCGAGCATATTATAAAGCAACAGAGGTTTATAAGTAAAACTCCCTTGTCCAAAGGATATTCTGGTATTCACCGGCTGATACATTAAAGAAGAACCCAGTCTAGTGTTGCGCACTTGTTGATCTTTTGGCAGTATTTGTTGTTGAAAAATTTACCGAGAGCCTGTATTATGTACTACTGCCTTATTGACATAATTTAACGTTTTCAATTTACTAACTGTGTCGAATACTAAAAACTTTTCTTATACATTATTTAAAAAAAAAATACTCTGCAACATTTAAATAATCTGCATAGTGGTTTTTCACCCTACGTTTGACTGGTTTTGGATTATAGAATTTGGTATTTTTGCGACCCTAGTTTTTTATCTTTTTACTGGACTTCTAAATAAAGGAACAAAGCAATTTATTATCGCAGTTAATTTTATTTAAAAAAGACATACAATGTCCTTTTTTCGGCAGGAAGAATGAATTTACACAACAAAAAATAAAAACGTAAAATTTTAATTTAGACTTTATTTTTTTGAATTGAATTAAAATCATCATAGCGCCGAAAGAGCTTCACCTTCCAGCTAACATAACTGCAACGTAATATCAAGATGTTTCCAAATTAACTTAACTTTGAGGCGATCCACTTTGACACGTAATATTTGGAATCGAGCAAAAACAATGAGATAACAAAGTAAAGACAAAATTCCCGCTTAATACCGGCGGTATGTTTTGATTTATCGTCATATTTAACATCGCCAATATGAGTTTATTTTTATTTTCTGAAGTTCAGGGACATATTTTTCATTAACATTACATCACAATCTAAAGAACATGTTTTTCCACATTATAATAATAATATTTGGCTAATTTATATAACGTCGTTTTTGGTAAGAGATTTGCATTTCTCTTAGGCCTGGTACTTTATTTTTTTCTTGGTTTAATACAAAATACAAGATGTCTTTGCATATATATTATAATAACGACAGAGATGAGATTAGAACCGGACTATAATAAATTTTAAAATAAAATAAACTTCACTACCTTAAATAATTTAACGAATTAGAATGACGATGATATCTCACTATATTATTTTATAAATTATTGTATAAAAAAACAAAAATCTCTTCACTTTATATGTTTTTATGATTCTTTTTTCTTCTATTTACATATGTATCTTAAATTTTTATTTTTATTTTTATTTTTTTCCCTTTACACACGAGTTATAGACTCTTGTAAAGGTAAACATGTTAATTTTTATTGAAATATGTTCTTAATATGTAAATTTAAATAATTATACTGTATTTTATAAAATAAATAAAAATATAAAAAAAATACATATATATGATTTTTCTTTTTTTCTCTATGGTTAACTATAGTGCTGAGATCTGAAATTTCCGCGTCCCTTATAAACTAGCCGAAAAATTAATAGGAGTTGTTTAAAGCCACAATAAATAGATTAAATTAAAGTTTAAACCTTCTACGTTTTGTGGGATCAAAAGTTTTAGTTAAGATTTCAAAGTGTGAGTGATTTTTGCGCAAAAACTAATTAAAGTAAAAAAATATTAAATGTCAAGTTGAGTGACTTTGTCTATGCAATAAAACAAATATTAAATAGTGATTGCCACCATCAATTTTTCATCAAGCATAATTAAAGAGGGGCATTTGTGAACTTACTAAAATAGTGATGTCTAGCACACGTAGCAAAACCCCAATAATTTCGGAAGATAAATTGAACATAGATAAGATTATTGAATACATTGATAAAAAATTTGAAACCCTGAAAAGAGATATATTTACAAAAATTGATTTACAAACTACAGAAACTACTAAAAGTATTGATTTTATCAGTGCTCAATAGGATGAGATGTTAAAAAAAATTGAGGTCTCAAATAATTTAAATCGAGCGATTCAAACAGATTTTGAAAATATAAAAAAAGACCAAATGGAAAAAAATATGATAATTAAAAAACTTGAAATCCGACTTTCTGATTTGGAAACGTTATCAAAATCTAATAGTTTGGAAATAGCAGGAATTCCACAACAAAACCGCGAACAACCTTTGGAAATTGTTAAAAAAGTTGCTGCCGCAGCAGGAATCCACCTCTTACACACTGATATAACTGACGTCACGAGAGTCTCAGACAGACGAAATGAAGCCCCTCCTAAACTTCTTGTGACCTTTTCCGATAAAAGAAAAAGAGATTCCCTCCTTGATAAGAAAAAGGAAATAAATTATAATGAAATCAAGGATCTGGCGACATCTCGAATCTTCATCGGGGAAGAATTAAGCCCGTATCATAAAGAAATCCTATGGAAAACAAAACAATTATCAAAAGAAAAAAAATTACCAATATGTATGGTACAAACAGGGTAAAGTTATGATACGCAAAAAACAAGATGATAAAATTATCTACATTAAGCACCTTGATGATATGGTGAAAATAATTTAGTGAATAATATGAACAACATTACTTAATTCACTTAATAATTTAAATTGAGAAAATGAATAACGCACTAACAACAAACATACCAAACATATCATCCATAAACAATAATTTTAACATAATGCACCAGAATATTAGAAGTATCAATAAAAACTTTGACGAACTACAAATATTGATGAAAAGTTTCAATTTAAAATGGGATATTATTATTCTTACTGAATGTTGGCTAACTGATAAATACTACCCCCTACAAATTGGTAATTATGTCCCTTACTCTACAATAATGAACAACACAAAAAATGATGGTGTCATCGTATATATTAAAGAAGATATAGAAGCTGATGTCAGAGAGATCTGTATCAATAATGCAAACTGTCTAAGTATATCAATCGGTAATGACACAACAATACTCGCAATTTATAGATCTCCTTCTACACAAAATCTAGAACCATTCCTCAACTCCTTATCTAATCAACTAAGTCTACTAAAAAGAACTAAAGATGTATTTATCATCGGTGATATAAATATTGATATTCTTGAAAATGGCCATCCAAAAAAATTTGATTATATGCAAACACTAGCATACCATGGATATAAAAGCCTAATTGATGAACCAACACGTGTATATAATGAAAGCAAAACTTGCATTGATCATATCTTTTGTAAAACTAATAGAAAAACTCAAGCCATTATTTGTACTACCACACTGACAGACCATTATACAATAATTCTATCTATTACAAAAAAAATACATATGTAAACCAAACAAAGAAATCACTCCTAACGAAGTCTGAAACAAATTGGGAAAACGTCAAATGCGAGTTAACAGTGAATGACTGGACAAGCCTTCTGGAAAAAGATGATACTGATACTGCTTTGAGTTATTTTATAGAAATTTTACAGAACATTATCCTATCAAACACCAAAACCATAGAAAAAAAGTTATCTCATAAAAATTTACACATTAAACCTTGGATTAGTCAGAATATTATAAACTCAATCAGAAAAAGAGATGAACTGCACAAAAAAGTCAAAAACAACCCTTATGATATCCTAACACTTCGATTCTACAAAAGATATCGTAATACATGTAAAAATGTAATACGTTATGCTAAAGAAACATTCTATAAAAACAAAATTGATGAATGTAATAATGATTCACGTAAACTCTGGCAGATCATAAATGAAATAACTAATGCTAAAGCCTCACATAATGACAATAGCATTAAGGAATTAAACATTGATGAGATTCCCACATCTTTTACAGAACACCCGGACAAACTTCTTGACTTTATAAACAACTATTTTTGCAATATAGGCTCAAACTTAGCAAATAAAATTAAACAAAATTCAATTAGTACTATCGAAAATACAGTGAGGATTGACGATGTAAATCAAGAAAACAGCCTCAATATTGTCAAGATAACAAGTGATGAAATAAGAAATATTATAGCCTCCCTAAATATAAATACTTCATCGAGAAATGAACTGATATCAAGCAAATCAATTAAATATCTACAAAATGAGTTAATCCACCCACTGACGTATCTTATAAATCTGTCAATATCAAATGGTATTTTTCCTGCTTGTCTTAAAATTACTACGATCATTCCAATATATAAAAACGGTCCCAAAAATGATGTATCAAACTATCGACCAATTAGTATTTTAACTACACTATCAAAAATATTAGAAAAAGTTATAAAAAAACAAATGCTTACATTTTTGGATTCTAATAAAATATTATCATCTACGCAGTATGGTTTTAGAGAAAACCTGGGTACTGGTGACGCTATAGCTAATGTAACAAATACAATTATTAGAAAATTGGATGAAGGCAAAAAATGCCTAGCAGTTTTCATTGATCTTCAAAAAGCTTTCGATACCATTGACCACGAAATACTGTATTTAAAACTAAAAAAAATGGAATAACCGAAACAACCCTAAACCTACTTAGAAGTTACTTAACGGGAAGAGAACAATTTGTACAAATTGGTAAAAGAAGGAGAAAAACTCTACCAATTAAGTACGGTGTCCCCCAGGGAAGCGTATTAGGACCTATACTATTTCTAATTTACATAAATGACCTTATGAATCTTCCCATCAAAGGAAACATAATGAGCTTTGCAGATGACACTGTAATTTTATTCCATGAACAAGATTGGACAAGCACATATAAGGAGGCTGAACATGGCCTAACTGTTCTTCAAAACTGGCTTAAAGCAAACTCCCTTACATTAAATGTGAATAAAACCAAATATTTAATTTTTTCCAAAAACAAAAGAGGACAACCAATGAATGAGCATATACTCAAACTACATGAATGTCAAAAAAAAATTCCTCAATGTTCCTGCTCGATTATAACTCAAACCAAAAGCATAAAATATCTTGGTATTGAAATTGACGATAAACTACACTGGGATTCACACATTGATCGAACTTCAAAAAAGTTAACTAAACTCATCTACTTCTTCAAAAAATTACGGAACATTTTGTCAGCTAGGGATTTAAAGAGAGTTTACTATGCTTTATGCCACTCCAAATTGGAATATGGAATAATAGGATGGGGCTCAGCAGTATCAAAACATATAAAACAGCTGAAGGTAACTCAGAATTGCATCATAAAGACCATACTAAAGGTTCCTATAAGGACGTCAACAACAGAAATTTTTAAACAATTTGACGTTCTAAGCATACAGAAAATCTATGCCAAAAACATTTTGGTACAACACCTCAAAAATGATTCTCAGGAAAACACCTCACATACTCATAAAACCAGAGCCAAACAAACAGAGATACTAACTATACCAAAGTGTAACTCTACCTTTGGACAAAGAAGCTCTGAATTTTTAGCAGTAAAGGTATATAACAAACTCCCACTTAGTATCAAACAAATCAAAACAAAAAACAACTGCATTAAGAACATTAAATCTTGGCTTAAGGAATTACCGGAAAAAGAACTTACCAGCATATTTAAAACATCGTCGTAGAAGTTTCTGGAAACCCTTACCCAAAACATGGAGTCATACCATAGAAGTCGCTGAATAACTTATCCAAAACCTAGTCCCCCTCAGCACAGGATCTCCTAGTGAGGAGGACTATGAATATAATCAACATCTATTTTTTATATATATATTATTATAAAAATGTAAAAAAAATGTATAATATAGCTACTAAATAAAAAATAAAAAAATAAAATAAAAAAATTGCATCGACTTAATTTAATTCCAAGCTAATTGAACTTTAACTTGTTCAATTTGTGGTTAGATTTTACAAATCAAGTAGATGCGATTAAAAATTAGTCCAGTTGTGTTACAGAACTTACAACAGAACAATTTAACAAATTTCTAAGGTTGGTAATATTCAAGTGTGGAAGTTGAAGTTTTTGTTAATCTTCCATTATGGGCCAATTGTTTTACAGAACTGAAAAAAATTGAATATTGATATTTTATGCAGTGTTAAAATTCTGTTCGGATTTCATAAAATTTCAATGATAATTTCAATTTCTATGTTCTGTTCAATTCAGTCCTATTAAAGTTCGGTTATAATCCAAGTACTGTGAAACGATAGGCACATAATAATAGAACTTGAATAGAACTTGAATTTTAACTTTCCACCTCGTGTTTTATTTAATACTAACTGACGTACACCCGGCATAACTGAGGTTGTGAATCTGAATTACCTGAAAACTGGGTGCATTTTTAATATGGATATAAAATGATTGTAAAGGATTCAATTTTTTTAAAGTTTATATTTAACTTAATCGTGCATGCCTTCCTCGGGCCATCCCGACTTCTTTTATTTATTTATTAACGGACATCGTCCAAATTACAAAATCATAACACGAATAAAGTAAAATGAAAAATACAGGAGTAGACAAAGGTACATGAAAGCAAAGACATATGGTAGATATAATATAAGAAAATAAAGTGACAAGTCGAATCAAGACAAGAATACGCCGTGGGTCAGGACCACAGGACACTTATAATATTCCGTCACTTGTTTAGCGACTGGCAAAAATCATTCAGACTTATCCCAAAAAAGTTAAGGAAAATTTCAATCATTCTGGACAATGGTGAATAATATTCATAATTTGTCGAATGATGGTTGAGGAAGAGCAGTTCATTATTTCTGAGTGATCACGATAAGAGACGCGGATAAAATGAGTGCACGGATAAAATGAGTATAGCAGATTTATTAAAATCTTTTTATAACGGGATTGCAGGCCGTTTCTTAATAATAATATAATATTTTGGTAATATTTCAAACAAATATTAGAATTTTTATGAACACGTGTTACGACGTTGAAACCTGTCAATTCATTAGTTAAAGGCCTGCAATCGCGTTTTGAACGGTATTACGAATAATTTGGTGAGATTATTAATAAATTAGCAATATTTTATCTCAGTAAGTTATCTCCGTATGGCGACTTGAGATGCTCCATTTACTTCTCTTCACGCAAGCCATAGTCTTAAAAATAAATGAAAAGGAAGTAATTCTACGAAATAAAATATATAAAGGTTATTTTACTATTTTTATTAGAGCGATACCATTTCTGGTGTCTTTTTTTAGTAAGCTTAATTTTTATTAGTTGCGTTTCAGTATAAAATTGTGTTTAACATTAGACTATACATATTTAGCCTGGGGTTAATATTGTGTTATTCGTTATCGGCGGTAAACGTTGTGTTTTAGTAATTATTAAATGATGTGAGGGGATATTGAAGGGAATGAGTTGCAGTAGCGTAGGTGAATCAATAATACCATTTATAATTTTGAAGAAGCAAATGAGGTCATTTCTTTCCTGACGGACTTCCCAAGGAGAGAGGTTTAGAGTTAGTTTAATTTCATCATATGAGTATTTGCCTTTTTCTTAACATAGCCTCCTAGCAATTCCTCTTAAGAAACTATGTTGAACAGATTCAATTAATTATGATTCATTTCCTTGTTATACGCACTCCTTCCGCCTTTTTTCTTCGTTAATCACGTACGCCCCATTTTACCACAAATAATTATTTGATTTATGTTATTCCCTACATGTAGCATAATGACACACACACAGTTTTACCTAAATCAACCTATGTTTTTCATTTTTTATACCCTTTTCTGTACTTTTTTCTCTGTACTGCAATATAAACTACTGTAATAATTTGTAAAACGTGTATTCAAGAATAGAAATAAATAAATGACACGCTTATTATTTCTGTTTACATTAATTTTACTTCGTATTTCATTCCAGCGAAGAGATAATGCGTTAAGTCTTTCTCGAGCGTCGGACGTCCACGATTTTTTTTCTATTCTCTATTATATACAATATTGTTACTGTTAAAAAAAGTACGTATCTCATTCAAGTACAGAGATAATGCGTTGAGTTTTCCTCGGGTGTCCTCGATTTCTTCTACAATTCAAAACACCCTCTAAAAACTCCTTGCACTAATAAGAACAATCTTTGAAATTTTAAGCCAAATCTGTTCAGCCGTTTTTGAGTCTATAGGCAAAAGTCTATAAGGTATGGTCATTGAATTTACATGGATGCTGGAATTCGTATAATTATGTACCTGATTTCCTATTAACTCACAGCACTTACCTCAATTTCATGGTATTTTGAACATTAAAAAATGGTCCTTGCATACAAAAGTATATTTTATTCGCTTGGAAAATAAATAATGTTTATATTATTCTGGCTTTTCGTTTTGTCACTAGCAAATATGTTTATTTTATCTATGAAAAATCGCATGGCCAAATTCCACGTCAACTGTCGTAATTCCGATGGTACTGTTTTTATTAACAGGAAATCCTCCTAAAATGACTATTTATTTTTGTGAAGAACCCTTTATTTTGCTGAAAAATATAATAAAACTCAAGAATACTTTCATTTCTTCATTACCCATTACCCAAAAAAACATTTCTCTGATTGTAAGTATATATACTGGGCAAACTACATAGGTTGGATATATAAAATTTTGTTTAAATACATAAATATATTATCTGGTAAGTTACAATGTTAATGTTATTGTAAGTTACAATCTGGTACAATTTACAAAAAACATAATTTTGTAAAAAAAAGTAAGTTATTCAGAAAATAGTGTCATCCAAAAGGTTATTTTATATTTATTTAATTTATTTATTCAATTAACGCCCAGAGGGCTTTTACATGTAGGTGTACACTTTGAACGACAGTTTTGAAACATAAGACAGAAATAGTAAAAATAAAACTACATTAAAAAATAATGTATGCAAGAAACAAAATTAAAAATAACAAGAACATAAATTAAAAAAATACAACGATTTGACTGGTTTACAAAAATATAACTTCCATTTAGGAATATTGATAAGTATTGGTTTCCCACAGTGTGAAACCGTTGTATTGGAGAGTTCGCAATGTAATTGCGCTTATGTGTGTTGCAGTGGAATAGTGTGTTTTGTCGTGTTGTTATTGTAGGTATTCGTAAGTTTATGAGTTGCAGAAGTTCGCAACAGTCGAATTTAGAGTTTCGAATCTTGAATAAAAAAGTTAAGTCGTTTATTTTACGCTTGTCTTCCAATGTGTGTATTTTTATTTTTATAAATGATATTGTAAGTCTTCTAGTGGGATATTTAATTTAAAATTTATAAAACGTAGAATTTTTTTTTGTATTCGCTCAATGTTATTAATATTCTTGTTAATTATATAAAGAGTATTGTTTAGTTCCCCCAGTTTGTGTATTTGGTTTTTGGCTGACTGATATATTAATTTGGTCGTGCAAATCGCCTTTAGGGTTTTATGGTATAATTTACGATTACATTACCGCCTTAATTGGCGGTACGTATGTTCAAGTCAGGATAAAAAATCGAGTTGTATTTATTACGTGTATGGAATATAAACAAACCACCTTTACTCAGGCGAGGACGTATAACCTTTTATTTAAATACTAACTGAACTCCCCGGCGTTGCACGGGATTTTGAAGGAGTTTTTCAGAATCAGACGTAGACAGTGATGTTCCTATTGTTTTGATGGTCAATTGTGCAAAATGTCATCAATCTAAGAAATAAGCTGAAGATTTGTATACAAATCAAACATACCCCGGCCGAGACAATCTTCTTTATAAAAATAGGTCGGGTGAACCCGGCGTTGCTCAAGGTTGTCAATGGTTTGGAGCAAAGTTTGTAGGGGTTATGAATTTTAGAAAACTGGTTGTAGTTGGTTGGTGGGGTGGGGAACCATTCCTTGGATAACCAACACCTCTACCATAGGTCACCACAAGTGGTTCGCTACTTTGGTCATCAAGCAGGGGTCCTCAGGTTCATGGGGTGAGGATTGTCTATGTCTTTGCAGCGGATACGTCTGTATGGGTTTTAAGAGACTGGTTGAGGTAGATCTTTTTAATTCTCCTTGCAACGTAGTGGGAGGGATGAATTCAAACGTCCGTCACTCCTGGACAAACTTACTCCCAGATTCCTACCCAACCCTTAAACCTTTTTACTTCCCAGATCTTCCCTTTTAAAAAACTTCACATAACATCCTCAACGATGACGTAGGCCCTGAGGGAAATTATTGTCTATTATATACATTTATCCTTTGTGTACTAAATGAAAAAAATATATGATCAGAGAAAAACGTAAACATGAAACTGATAAAAAAGTAAAATCTAAAATAAACACACATGGATTAAAAGTGTATAAATAGATAATGTACAATTGAACTATATAAAAAAAAAATAAGTAAAGTACAACAATGTGAACAAAATGATCACAGACAAACAAAATAAAGAAAGAAAAAAAACATAAAAAATTCCATAAAGGCAAAGTCTGTGCGTGGGACTACGACATTCACAATTATTTGGGGAATGTTGTAATTTCAATGAATGTTGTAAGTGCGAGAGAAAAAAAATTGGGAAGAGAAACGTTATTTATATCAGGCTATTTTCATGGTAGACTTTTTAGTCCAGGAGAATAATTAAATTAGCCAAACAATAGAAAATACATAGCTTCTGACCCAACGAGATAAGTATTTAAGTTTGGCATTCCGAAATTAAAGCTTTTTGGGGCTTTATGTGGCACGCTCCTTTATTTAGTGCCGCGAATTATTACTTTCCTTGTGCAGAAGCTTTGATTCTTTTAAAGGCTTACAAAATGCTGGCCTAAACAAACATTTTAATTTCTTCACTGCCCTCACATAATGCCAGATTAAGCAGATTTATCTGCTAACAAAATGTTGAATTATTATGGTTGCTTTTGCAAAATGGGCTTCATGCAAATCCACGTAGGTAATATATCAGCTTTATTTGTACAAGTATTATGTTATTACCGATAGATAACTGTTGAATATAACAGTTGAAAATAACACCGATGTTTATAATTATTTCGAGTCTTTTCCAAAGTCAGCCCTCCCTGGGCCAAACGGCGCTTGACGCCTGTTAAAACCTCAAGTGTTAGGTATTATCAGCCCCTTGGCTTCTAGGGAAGTTGAAATAGTTATATATGTGTTTAATTTGTTCTATCATTCAATCGAGACAGTTGTAAATTTATTTTTTAATCAAATAAATATACATCTTCTTCCTAAACAGAATTGGGCAGAAAACATAGTCAGATTAAAACATAGAAAAAGATACGGTGAATATAAGATGAAGGGCATTTCTACAGGAGAAACAATAGAATTAAAATATGATAAAGTTGTAGCAGTCAAACAAAGAGCCTTAGAAAGGCGAGAAAACTAAGGAGTGGAGAGAAAGTGAGACAAAAGAAGCCCACATTACTGTCATAAACCTTAACCTCAAAACTAGGACTGATTTATGGGTGACAGGTGAAATTCTAGCATCGTTCCTCGGAATATTGTTTGGGAAAAAGAAACAGAGGTCACGCACAATGACATGGGCTGGCGACGTAAAGATAACTGCCGCTTTTGAGAAGGTGACATTCGCAATCGGACAAACTGAAACGTTTGTTCACCCGGGTTAAGGGAAATTTCCCCAACTTCGGGAGAAATTTGATCAAACGTTTTCTAAATTTGAAAATATTTCTTTATGCGTTCAAAAAGTATAAGATTACAGAAGATTGTTGAAAGGCTGATTTGTAAATACGATTGTTAAAGCAATTGATGGTTTTTTATTTGTTATAAAACGATTGCATTTAATAGGCGTAAGCAACTGTTGTGAAAATATTTATTTAAGTAGTTTTATATTATTTAAACAAAAATACAATATGGAATTAAGAACCCAATTTATTTAATTTTTCATCTATTGAATTACCAAAGTACAACTCCAGACGGCTAAAATAAATTGAAATCAAAGCAAATAATTAAAACTAACTCGGTTGATTGAATTTAATTCAAAGTAATTACCTCTTTTAACGAAACTCAATTCGACCTTTTCTTAACACTTTAGGCTTCAACCACATTCTGTCAGATAAATGAAATGAAATAAATGGAATATTTCTGAGCGTATCCGAAAACTAAACACTGCTTTTGAAAAATGATAAAATACGCTCTTATAATTTATTATAAAAAAATACATTAATTAATGCAAACATAAAAAGTGAAAATTACCCACTTTACGTTTTATGTAACTAAAATTACTAATAACAAAAGTATATATATATAAAACAAACAAACGTTATTGTCACTGCTTTTCGGTTTCATACAAAAATAATAATTAAAAAATTCACATAAAAGTCTCGTAAGTTTTTCAAATTGCGGTCGGTATCTTTGGTTTCATAGAATGTGCACGTTTTAATCGTTTTATTAATTTTTTTTTAATACAATCATATTTTTTTTAAATCTATGAATAATAATCTTATAAAGGATACAAATAAAATCTAATGAAATTTACATAAACATCAACAAAACAAACACACGTTGGCTAAAAGATTTAGGAAAATTCAAAATTGTTAATATTAGATAAATAACATGATGAAATATTATGAGATTAAAAGTATTTGGAATTCTCAGACTACAAAAATATTACCATTTGTTATTTCGGCTACTGGCATTATACCTAGCTCTCTCATTCAAAATTTAGGGGTGTTAGATATGTCAAAGTAATTTTAAATTTAAGGTTTTCCAATAAGAGGTGTTATTTTGAATAGCCCGCTATTTCGGTAGGTGTTACTTTTGAATCTGTCATTTTTAATTTATTTGCAAAATAAAATAAAAGAAGTGATAAAAAAGTGATAAGTCATAAGAAGTGATGTGTGGTTTGTGGCAAGTGTGTGTTTATGCATATAAAATAAATAAATAAATAATTTAAAAACTTTTTTTTTTTAAAATAACACCTCTTATTGGAAAACCCTATACATGTAGGATTACGAAAGATTTTTAAAATATTTATATTGAGGGATCAGTAGGATTTATAGGTCCAATTAGAAGTTCTACCGAGCCGAACCCTCTGAAAATATCTGGAGTCGTTGAATTATTTTTCCATTTGATCTCTGGTGATTTGACGTGTTGTTCTTGTATTTATTATGCTTATATAATGCACTTAAATCATGTGGATTGACTAGATGATGATTTGTGGAAAAGTGTGTGGAAGAGATTAGTTTTTCCTTTGGGGAAGATTTAACCCGGACATAAAGTCGTTGTGCAGTGAAAAAAAAACACAAATAAACACTACCAACATCAATAATCACTAATACATACCTACAACTAAACTTAAAACAGTGTTTATAAAATGAATGGAATGCATCTGAACAGGGTTCATGATAGCAATTACAACTAAATATGTCAATTTCATTTCAATTTTTATTAAATAAATTACGCGCTCTGATTATAAAAGCGTATTGTCTGTTATTAGTAGAGCATTTATAAAGATGAAAAATTGATTTATATCTAGTTCTCAAGCTTGGGACTCTAAAATTGGTCTCAGACAAAAGGGGTGAACGATAACGTTGAAGACGCAACGATATCGGTTTGACCATATGAGTTGTTCCCAGAAACTAACAAATTAGCTTGAAGAGTTAAAAGTTATTTGCATATAAAATATCGTTAAAAGGATCTCGGTACATATTTACAGTTCTTTCACTGTAATAAATTTAAATACTTGGGCAATTCGGTAGTCATTTTGCGGTGGAAAACTCCGTATGTATTTAGGGTTCCATGATAACTCAACACGGTGACAATTGTATGGAATTGCCTTTCCTCCGACCGACTGGAGATTGTGAACATATTAACTAAACATAAACTATGGACGTAAAAAAATCTATTCTAACTAATTTTCAGTCAGATTAACCTCCTTATCACGTGGACCAAAAGTGATGATCCGAACTTTTCAGTAGTTAAGATAATGTATTTTGATATTGGTATCCGTACATCTCTTCTATTCGATTCATCTGTCATCAGATACTGTCATAACTAACTAACTAACTAACCATCACACCGTTTCCCCGCAGGGGTAGGCAGAGAGGACGGACCGCCAAACTACTCGGTCTTGGAACACACTCCTTGCCTCATTCACATTCATACATCGTCTCATACATACTCTTCTATTGTTCTGACTCTTGACATGGCCCGACTCTAGTATCTGATTCACTTGATCGTGCCATGTCTTCCTCGGGCGTCCCCGACTTCTGCTACCATTCACATTTGCATCATATATCCTCCTTACACTCCTATCTTCGCTCATTCGCTCTACATGCCCAAACTATCTAAGCGTCCCTTTCTTAATCTTACTCATTACGCTTACATCAGCCTTGCACTCTTTGCGGATCTCCACATTCCTCACACGATCAAACATGGTTTTACCACACATACGCCTCAGGGATCTCATTTCAACAGCATTTAATCTACTTTCATCCTTTCTTTGCCAGTTCCATGCCTCACTTCCATATATCAAGGTAGGTACCAGCACTCCGTTGTGGACTGCTAACTTCGCTTCTTTGGACAATTTTTTGTTAGCGCCTACGGCGTTTAGTCCTCCATTAACGGAATTACCTGCATTTACCCTTCTTTCAATATCTCTGTCAGCCTTCCCATCTCTCGTAAACATACTTCCTAAATACACAAACTGTCATTTATTTCCCTAAACTGATTTTTCGGGACCTTTCATTTCATTTATGGAGTTCATAACCGGATGTTCTCGATGCCTTTCGAGACAAAGGATTTATTTGTTTACACTTGCGTAAATTGACCCTCCTGAACGCGTGAGACAATTTCGATGGTAAATCATGCCTTTGTTCTAGTGCATCTATATTCGATTGATCGCTAAATGTGATCGCCACTCCAATAAACTACGCCTCTTTTTAATAACATTTCCCTGTCCAGTCCAATAATATTCGATAGGTGTCGCCGGTATCCTGTTTTCCTCTGTATTTCTTATTGTGTTAATAATTTTTCTTTATTTTCCCAGGGTAGGGATTTTTTTCCGGGTGTGAAAACTTGGGAAAGTTCAAATCATCACACAATTCAACACACCTTTAAAAAGTGATATAAAGTCATTAGAAACTATGAAAAAAAAAAAAAAGTGGGTGTGTCAAGCCTACGCAAGACAGAAGTGAAACTTCTAGTTTCAGCTGATGCTTGGCGTGGCGCAGTTCGCTGGTGTCTGAGAGAGAGGAAAGAAGAGAAGAGAGAGAACGTTCGTGAGCGGCTCCCCCACCTCAACAAGGTTTCACTTCAAAAATGCCACAGCCGAGAATCGAACCTCGCTTAACTGATTGAAAGCCAACCACGCTGAGCACCAACTGTAAGCAAAGCCGCATAAATTGATTATATTATGTAGGTTCTGAAAATATGAGAGCTTGTTATGTTTTATAATGTTACCTACATCACACCCAAAATATAATATATTTTTAAAAATAATGTACAATGTACAGAAATAGAATCCCACACAAGATCGCGTAGTGCGCTCTAGCGAACGGATATTTTATCAGAGGGAGATAGTTTTAATTTTTTTTTCTGTAAATTATTACATATTATCAAAATAAATAAATTAATTAAATAAATGTAATACAATTATCATAATATACGGATTAGATAATAATTTTAATCCAACACAATAACGCAAAGCGCGCTCTAGCGGAGTAATGTTTTATCACAGTGAGATAAGTGTTTTTATTATTTTGCAATATTATTTTCTTTTAAAAAATGTTCTGACCTACTAAAAAATAAGATATTGAATGAAAAAGGCGTTAAAAACAAAAAAATAATGTGCGATGGCCGAGAATCGAACTCGGATCAACTGCTTGGAAGGCAACTATGCTGACCATTACACCACCAACGCCAGTTGTCGGGATGAGCTAAGAAGCATTTATATGTTACTTCAAAACTTTGACTAGATCAAATGAACTTTAATCGGTGGTGGGGGTACCCGCATTTTCGTTTCGGTCATGAGTCGGTTTTACTCCGGTCCTCGAAATTGCATGACGCGCGTAAAGAAGTTTCACTTCAAAATTATACCTAGCCTAACCTAACCTACTTAACCCAGTTAAAAAAGTTTTTGTTTCATCACTTTCCATGATTTTATATAACTTTTAAAGATGTGATGAATTGTTTCTTACGCCGATGACACGGCAATAATAGTGTATGGTAGTAATTGGACAGAAACTTTTTCGAAAGCAACTGTATCTATTTCACTTGTTTCAAAATGGTTAAAATACAACAAACTTGTTTAAAAACTACAACAAAACATTTTACTTATCTTTTTATAAAAACATAAAAAGCAAACCAAATGACAACCTTAAAATTAGAATCCATAATACAACTTGCAATCAAAAAATGTGCTTCCTGCGCAACGAACTCGCTAATGCCAAAAATATAAAATATTTAGGAGTATCAATAGATATTAATCTTAATTGGAAATCACATATTAATCAAACCACTTCTAAACTAAGATATCTTACCTACATATTTTATAGACTCAAGGAAATTTTAAACGCTGAAAAATTAAAAATGATCCTGGTGCAATCTGCAATCAATTATGGCATAATAGGATGGGGTGGTGCACCTGACACATTAATTAAGCCCCTACAAATAATTCTAAAACACATAATTCATATATAACAAAAATAAAACATTCTCGACCGACCTATTATACAAAGAATCTAAATTATTTAACATTCGTAAATTATTTATATTACAAACTATGAAATATTTATTTAAAAACAAAAATAATTTCAAAATAAATGAAAACAGAATGAGCAAAAGAACCAATAATATATTTTACACCCCCCAAACAAATACTAAATTAATGCAGACACATAGCAGTTTTATTGGTCCTCGTACATTTAACCTTCTACCACTACAAACTCAAATGATAAATAAAACGATAGAATATGTTAAAGAGGTAAAATTATGGCTGAATGACGCAGATATTGAAACGCTTTTTCTTTAAATTTATTGATCCTTTCTACAACTCACTTGCTGAAACTTTATAAACTATTGTACATAATGTTTTCTCTTTACTTTTTATAATTACTATAAACAAAAACAAAAAAACTTTTTCTATTTATATATATTATACTTAGGTACTTGAAATAAAGTAATCGTTTTATATTATTACCCACACTCAGGCAGTGCCTTAGTGGGTTTTCATTTCTTGTGTATACAATTTGGTATTATATATTATATATTACTATCTATTTATATGTATAATATATGTAAAGAAATGAAAATAAATAAAGTAAAAAAAAAACATAAAATAAAAATTATCATTTAGATGATTTATCCCGTCACCGTTTTTAGGCAGTTAACATAAAATAATTTATTATAAGAACTTTATTAAAATTATAATTATTAAAGAATTAAAACTTTCAGAGAGTAGACTTTTTTCCAACTTGACTCGTTTTTAAATTTGTTAATGGTATTATAGACAGCCCTGATTTATTTTGTCTAATTAACTTCCATCTAGCAACCAGAAATAGTTGATTGAAAAATCTTTTTAATAGCGACAGCAATATCAGGATTGAGTCATTTAGATTCTCGATTCCACGCAGTTGGCAATACTTTCTCAGAAATAGTAAATGTGTTCGACTGTACGGAATTTAGTTATAGGAAGGCTATAATAACATAGCTTATAAATAAATAGTATTGTTAGCTTTTGTTATTCTTTTGCGTGTGTTTCTATTTTATAAATTCTTTAATGAAGTTCCACTAAATTATTATACATATCACATGTTTGTAAAAGCCCACATGGGCGTATAATACAGGGTGTATCGGCACTAACCCGACAAACTTTAACCAGCTATTCCTTAGCACATTTGGAGTAAAAAATGTTATGTGCACTTTGCTGTCCGGTAACGTTTTTTTTTAATAAAAAATTAATTAAACATATTTTCACCACATGTCACCACTGTTTTATCCTTTGTCAAAATTTGAAAGCAACATCGCAACTCTCGCGTGTTGCTGCGAACGAAGCCCGTATTACATAATCCAGTACCAGAAAAGAAATATTTTATTTAACAATAATGATTATTCACATTTTTCGTATGCGAATCACTGATTGTCTTCTTGTATTGTACACATCAGTTTTATTTTTGTATCTAAATTGTTTCACCTCTGGAATGCTTTGGTTTCACCTCTTACGCGTTTCACGTATTAAATAGTCTAATTTTGAAACTAAGAAACTAATTAGTAGATTTCCTGAATTTATAATCGAAGTCCAATAATTCTGAGCACTTTTAAAAACAATTTTCCTCACTTAGGTACTTATCAATAATAATAATTGGATTATTTGAACAGCGCCGTTGTTTTTTAAATCACCGTAAGTGCTCTGTCAAAATGTTACTTGCTAGGCTATCCTACAACGTATATTTTTTAATAAATTTAGTTATTTACAACTTCGCGGAATGTGATTTATGAATATTATTGCTTATGTTAAAAGCCTTCCAGAATTACCGGAATATAACGAGCAGCTTGACACACTTAAGTTTATTTCCACTAATTTGAAGGTACAAAGAATGTATAGTTTTAAAAACAATCCCGATGAATCAAAAAACGGTTCATATAAAACTGCTGCGCAACACACTGAGACAAAGGAAAGCACTCACACAAACGTCATGACTGCATTGGATTGACCACCTGCAAATGAATGCTGCCAGATTGCTAATTTATTTAAACAATAATTATTAAATTTTATTTAAAATATCGCAATTTTTTTAAAAAATCGACAATAAATTACAACTATAATTTAAAAAAAATATTCTTAACCCCACGCTTTTTCGTAATTGATTAATTAATTCAGAATTTAAACGTTGCTTGAAATGACTAGCCGTATTTGGTGACCAGATCTGAATATCCAGGTTCAGAATTTAAACGTTGCTTGAAATGACTAGCCGTATTTGGTGACCAGATCTGAATATCCAGGTTTAGAATTTAAACGTTGCTTGAAATGACTAGCCGTATTTGGTGACCAGATCTGAATATCCAGGTTCAGAATTTAAACGTTGCTTGAAATGACTAGCCGTATTTGGTGACCAGATCTGAATATCCAGGTTTAGAATTTAAACGTTGCTTGAAATGACTAGCCGTATTTGGTGACCAGATCTGAATATCCAGGTTCAGAATTTAAACGTTGCTTGAAATGACTAGCCGTATTTGGTGACCAGATCTGAATATCCAGGTTTAGAATTTAAACGTTACTTGAAATGACTAGCCGTATTTGGTGACCAGATCTGAATATCCAGGTTCAGAATTTAAACGTTGCTTGAAATGACTAGCCGTATTTGGTGACCAGATCTGAATATCCAGGTTTAGAATTTAAACGTTGCTTGAAATGACTAGCCGTATTTGGTGACCAGATCTGAATATCCAGGTACTTCCTCACCTTCCACTCCTTCCCTTAGCCATAAAACTTACCCCAATTCAACATAAAAATTGTTTAAATTATCGGATGTAATGAAATGCATAATAATTAGACCCCAAAATACTTAATTATTCAGGGAAATAAACCCCTGAGTCATCAGTTGGAAATACCAACGACATTAAGTGAAATTAACAATGCAATAATCCTATTATTGCATTGTTTAAAATTTCACTTAATTATTAGCATTAGCAAATAATATTGGGATTAGCAAATAATAATTTACGACAATTTACTCGGAAATCAATAAAGCCAGAATAATAAAAAAAGAAAGTTATCACTTACGTCGTCTGTAAGTGGCTTTACCAAAGTTTGATAATGCCGTCAGAAGGTGAAACAGCTGTCACGCGTAATAATAATTACAACTAGCAGAACTTGTTTATAAACACACTGTTTTTATAAATTTTTTAATAAGACTGTTAAAATAAAAAAAATCTCTAAATTGAAATGGAGTTCTACAAACTAAACTTAAAATCAAATAAATTTATTGCGAAGGTTCAAAGTACTGTACTGTAATATTATATTAAATAATTTTTACGTGTTTAATTATTGTTTAAAGTCAGATTAAAGCGATTAAAAAACCCACCTGGCAATTCTTATTCGAGTTTCGTTGTTTTTACGTATTGGCGCGCTTACAAGCATCAGTCGTCTCATTTTTAACCATTAATATTTAGTGTGTAGGAAAGAGAGAAGACGCTTTTCGACACACTTGTCGAAAAACTTGTTGAATGCCGACGGGCATACTCTTCTACAGATTTTATTAAATATTGATATGTAGGTAATATTGATGTGTAAATGAATGACATTGTGAGAATTTTACCAATAAATAATAAATGAAAATGCGGACATGTAGTTTATGTTAATTTTTTTATTGGAGCATTTGTTCGAAGTGACTACCATTATTTTCGATGCAAGCGTGTAGTCTTGTTATATTTTGATTATTTAAGTTTGCAGGATTTGCTTTAATTTCTGCAGCGGCTTCCATCACTCGTTCGAGCAGTTGCTCTCTTGAGGCTATTGGCTTAGCATACACTTTTTCCTTGAGAGCCCCCCACAGGTAGTAATCCAGGGGGGTCAGGTCGGGTGATCTTGGTGGCCAAGCAATGGCCGGACTTCCACGGCCTATCCAACGACCAGGAAACTCGACATCCAAGTAGTTCCGCACGGCAATCGAATAGTGTGGTGGGGCTCCATCGTGCTGGAACCACATTCTCCGTAGTAATTCGAGGTTCACATCTTCCAGAATCTCGCCCAGTTGCACTTGTAAGAACTCCAAATACATCGGTCCATTTAGTCTGGGAGGCAACTCGATTGGACCGAGTATTTGATTTCCCAGGATTCCTGCCCACATGTTGATGGAAAATCTGTCCTGGCTCGACGACTCCCGAACAAGCTTGGGGTTTTGTTCAGCCCAATGGTGCAAGTTGTGCACATTTAGCACTCCTGTTTTAGTGAACTGTGCTTCGTCGGTAAACAATATGTTTTTCATGAAGTCTGCATCTCTTATGACATTATGCAGCATTCTTCTGCAGTACACGACTCTGGAAAAGTGGTCATTCTCCATGAGGCCTTGGCAGCGCCTATAGTGAAAAGGTTTGAGCCCGTGCTTCTTCAGAACTCTCCATACCGCCATGTGTTCCCTGTGTCCTATCATCAGAGCGACCCGACGCACGGACAGCGTGGGGTCTTCGGTAATTAAGTTCAGGATTCTCTCCTCAACTGCCACAGGAACGATGTTGTGTCCTCCGCCGGCGCCTTCAATCCGTCCGATGCCACAGTCACGCAATTGTTGATACATCTGAAACAAAACAACAAATAACAACTGCTTTTATTATTCAGCTCAGTAATAATGTCAAATAAACAATCGCGGGCTTATTCACTCATTTTATTTTTAAAGAACACTTATTTTAGGCACATATCAGAAAACTTACGTTTTCTCTTCATTTATTTCATTTTTTTATAGTAAAATGTATAACAAAGTGTTTTAAATTATAATTTTCTTAACTAGGTACGGTTGATATCTTGGATTCACAGGGGTGAAATTGAATTCAAGTAATTTAAATAATCCCATGGTGAGAAAGGGAGTGAATTCAATTGCAGTGAATGATGCATTTATTAGAGATTAAAATTAATTAACTTTTTAAAACGCCGTTTAGTGACCACTGAACACAAATCACCTAAAGTACAATTTACATTTTTAAAGTTGGTGGCCCCTTGTTATGTTTTTAATGTTCCCAGTTTAAATTTCAAAAGCGCTTTTTGGCATTATCAATGAATGTAAATAGTTTCAATAAACAATTGATAGGGTACAAACCTGGACAAAGGTAGCATGGTGTGGGACGCGTCTTCCAGGAAACCTCATGCGATACTCCCTTACGGCTGCTCGTGAATTTCCATTGCAAAATCCATAAACAAAAACAATATCTGCTTGCTCGGCAGGTGGATAATTGAGGGGCATATTTCAACAGTAAAAACTTAGATAACAAAACAAAAACGAAACTAGAAACTTGATGACATGCGAACTCCCAAAACAGCACTGACCACTGATACGAGACGGGGTGGCGGGAACCACACGGGACTTGAGACAGAATATGTGTGAAAGAGATGACAGTAGCGCGGCGTTGCCAATTATTTTACCCCTATACTGTGGGCAGTAGCGGAGTGTGGAAATTTTATTTATTTTTTGTTTTTAAAAGAAAAAAAATGTTACCGGACAGCAAAGTGTACATAACATTTTTTACTCCAAATGTGCTAAGGAATAGCTGGTTAAAGTTTGTCGGGTTAGTGCCGATACACCCTGTATAAATAAATAAAAACACATTTCTAGGTCTCGGACAGGCTAATGAAATTGACTATCGGTTTTATAAAAAATTCTATATTTTAATATATATACATAAAAATCAGGAAACTTGTCCGCGAGCATAAGATTTGGCAAATTTATTTTTGGTTTATTTTTCTGGGCTTGAGATTTGGTAAAACAATTAATTAATTGATTAATTTGACACCCATAGAAATTGTCCAAAAAGTCATAATAAAAAAATACTAAAAAAAACCTCCAGATTTCCTAACTGAACGCGTATTCAAAGAATTAAACGTTCCTACAATTAAACACTTATTTATGAAAAATTCAATTATTCAAATTATAAAAGAAAAAGATAAATACTCATTCAAAGCTGAAAATCGAACCAGACTTAAATATATATATTTGCATGCCCTAAACTACACATTTCTTTTGACCAGCACCATTATACCCACGAAGGAAAACATTTCTTTAATAAATTACCTGAAGAAATAAGAAGCATTAATGATAAAAAAACAAATATTGAACTTTATAAAAAAATATTTTAGGGAAATCGTTAACAAAAAACTGATTCCCCTAGTTTCACTTGAAAATCTCACAAATTATCCCACTATACTCTATTTATCCTCCATAATATATATATTTTTTCTTACTTCCAAATACAGGATTTTCCAATAAGAGGTGTTATTTTGAATAGCCTGCTATTTCGGTAGATGTTACTTTTAAAGCTGTAATTTTTTGACATTTGACAAGTAAAAACTACGTCATTGATAAAAATGGAACGATACACGCTTTAACAACGTATTGAATTTATTAAAATTTACTTGAGTGAATCAAATGCAAATCATCTTGAAGTGATGAGGCCCATTTCCACCTCAGTGGCTTCATCAACAAGCAAAATTGTCGCATCTGGGGCTCGGAAAACCCAAGAATTATTGTTGAAAAGCCTCTCTATCTTCAACAAGTGACTGTTTTGTGCGGTTTATGGTCCAGCAGAGTCATTAGACTTTACTTTTTCGAAAATGAGGCTGTAGCAACAGTTACGGTAAATGGATCGCTATCGAGAGATAATTAATCATTTTTTTTAGCCGGAATTGGATGGTATTGATTTGAACAACGTTTGCTTTCAACAAGACGGCATTACGTGCCACACAAGCAACGAAATCATTGATCTTTTACGATTGAATATTAAAATAACACCTCTTATTGGAAAACCCTGTACAAAATTTATATGCATTTTAATTTTGTAATTTTTTTTACTATGTAACCTAGTTATATTATTTTTTTGCAAATGTACACTCCTCTTCCATCCACAAGCAAATGCTTTTAATGGAAGTGTAGTATAAATTAAAACAGTATGACTTGTAAACATTGTATATTTATTGTAAAAAATAATAATAAACAAATTTCGGATTGATACGATTTGAGATTTTCACGGCCAAAAGTATTATCGTGATTTATTTTTGGGGTGTTTTGGCCAACTTTTCGGACGGCTTTACAGTGTCAATCATCAGGGCAGATGTGTAATATGAAGTGTATGGATGATAGACACTGTAACACTGTCCAAAAATTGACTAAAAAAGGAGGTAGCATAACCCGGCATTATACCCTCAAAATAAATCACGAAAATTCTGTATTAAACATCAGGCTTCAACAATCAGAAAATTAAAAACCCTATTTTCGGTTGTCTGTGAACTCTGGTGTAATGAACTCTAATTTGCTTTGAATTTAAGTGTCATGTAATATTGTAATCTATCTGTTATGTAATATTTTTAACAAAAAGTGTATTTTCAACTGATTGTTAAAGAATTCAAACTATCTCAAAATTTCCAAATGTTTGGACAAGTTTTATTAAAAAAATACATGATTACTATTTTGTAGTTTGTGAACAAACCTAACCTACATTTCAACAGCAAAATCAGTAGGTACTTTGCATGAAGTTAACATTTGAACGAACGATAAATTTACAAAGCGATTTTAGTGCGAGCTCTCAGGAAAATTTGAAAGCTCCGTTTACGACTTTATGCCTATATTATAATATTACGTTTTATATTATAAACTGAACAAATTTAATTAAGTTCTAAAACTCTTAAATGAGTAGGAAGCTGCAGTTTATTACTGTACTTTAATTACTCTCTTTACGACTTTCGTTGAGTAATCGTTTTGATCGCTGACTTATGACATGAAAGCGACGAAGCGTGAATGGTAAGAGATAAAATTATTTTTTAATTGCTTTTTAAATAAAAATCGGATATTTTTTACGAGACACAATCTAGGTTAACAATTATTTTCATTAGAAACTTTGTTTCAATTAAAAATGTCGATGCTAAAAATATGGGAAAAATTTTTGCAAGGTGATATTATTAATTCCGAATTTGAAATATAAATACATAATACATATATTTAAATAATAAATAGGTCCCGATAGTTAACTTGGTTAAGACGCTTATCCCGGTAAGACAAGAGACCCTGAGTTCGATTCCTAGTTGTGACCGTTATCTTTTTATTTTTCTTGTCTTGTTCTGTTTCATGTTTCGTTTAGATTTATTAGTTTTATCTTCTTTTTCAATGTTTTTATTTAAGATCGCTAAACTTGTGAATTCCTTTTTATGAGTTTTTAGTAAACCTAGTTACTCAACAATGAACTGGCAGAGAAAGGTTGAAAGTATACTAAATACTGTAGAAATCCTGAGGCGTATCTGTGGTAAAACCATGTATGATTTTTTAAACATTTTTTGTTTTTAATGAGTTTTATTATTCAGAATGTACATTTGTTACGTATAAATTTTATTAATTAGCGACCGGTTTCGACACGTCCGTGTCATTAACTAGCTATTTTAAAACTAATTTTTTAAGTGCAGAAATATGGGGTTTTATTTAGTTTGGTTCTTTGGTGGGAGGGGATTTGAGGGAGGGGGAGGGTGTTGAGAGGAAAACGGAGGGAGGAGTCAACATAACGGGGAACATTGTCAATAGGGATGATTTGCAAGGTGCTATTATTTTATTTACTATATTAATGCTTGAATTAATTTTTTTGTTGATTTCTAATGTTTCTAATGCGCACAAATTAAAATATTTATTAATGTTAGAATGTTTAAACTTAGTTTTATCCCGGTTGAAGCTATGGCCTGTCTCTATCAAATGATTAGCGAACTCGGAGAAATTATTATTTTTTCAACATAGTTCGTGTTCCCTAATTCTGGTTTTGAAATTTCTAGTAGTCATACCTACATACTGTGAGTTACAATCATTACACTCTAAAGTGTATATCCCATTTTTATCTAATTTATTTGAAACATCTTTGTTATTAATTAAGTTTTTAATTTTAAAATTAGTGTAAAAAGCTGTCGAAATATTAATTGGTAACATGCGGGATATTTTTAAGGGTAAGTCGCCTGCATAAAGAAGTTTTTTATATATTAGATTTTTACTAGATTGACTATAAATGTACTTTTTAGAAAATGTTTTGGTTTGTTTCTTATTAACTAAATGATTAAATATGTCAGGTTTATATCCGTTGTTTAGAGCTATTTGTTTTATAATGTTATTTTCTTTATTGAAATTCTCAATATTTAAAGGGACATTAATGGCTCGATGTATCATTGAGTTGAAGGAGGCGAGTTTATGGGACAAAGGATGAAGTGAAGTAGAAGGTATAACACAGTCAGTGTGTGTAGGTTTTCTATAGATGTTAAAAACACACTTATCATTATCTAGACTGATGTTTAAGTCTAAAAAATTTAAATTTTTATTATCTTTATGTTCCAGTGTAAATTTTATATTTTGGTGAATGTTATTGATAAAAGTGAGAAAATTGTCTAATTGTCTGTTGCTACCTGTCCAAATAACAAAAATGTCATCAACATATCTATACCAAACAAATACATAGCTAAAAGGGAAAGTCCACATTCGAAAAGTTTCTTTTCAAAGGAATCCATAAATATTTCAGCAAACAAAGAAGAAGCGGGATTTCCCATTGGGAGACCATTATGCTGTTTATATAATTTATCATTAAAGGTGAAGTAGTTTTGATTGATACAAATTTCTAAGAAAGTGGAAATTTCCTTCACAATGGTTCGATCTAAATGGGAATTATTTAAAATGTTTACAATTAGGTTTTTACATTTATTAGTGGGAATGCTTGGGAAAAAATTAACAACGTCAAAGGACACTAATTTACTGTTGCTAGGTATGTCTAAGTCTTTGATTTTATTTATTAACTCCAAACTGTTTTTAATTGAGCGATGTGATCTGAATAAATTATTAGATTTGAATAAAGATACAAATTAAGAACATATATTATAGTTGGGGCTAGAATATGCAGGAACAACAGGTCTAATGGGAATATTTGGTTTGTGAATTTTCGCTAAATTAGACCTGACCAGACATTAGACCTGTTGTTCCTGCATATTCTAGTATCGTAAAAAATGTACATTGTGAATAATAAAACTCATTAAAAACAAAAAATGTCTAGAAATTGTTACATAGTGAATGCCAAAGAAATACAAAAAAAAAATTAAAATTTTATTTTTTTCATTATTTGTATAAAAATTACATACAATGTTATTTATACCCGCTAAGCTACTTGCAAGTAGCTTGTCAACAGGAGATTAGTTGCACATATAATAATAGTACAATACATTAATGAAATAATCATCAACGCTTTAGCGTAGTAATACATACAAATCTACAAAAAACAAAAATAAATAAATTGTGTTTTACTTTAAAGTTATAGTACAGAATACAGAAACAGTGTTATGGGAAAAAGAGTGTATCACAGTCTTAATACATGAGGTTACTCTTAAGTAGCCATGATTTTAATATTAAAGAGAATTTAATAATGGAGCAATTTTCTTTTAATTCATATGGCAATTTGTTAAAAATTAAAGGTATTATGTATTCAAGAGTTCTTTGACCATATTTGTTTTGGAACACAGGTACTTTCATTCCTTTATTTTGTATGAAACGTGTATTGTGTACATGATCCACCATTGTTTTATACGGACTGTCAGATATCGTGTGAGAAATGTGGAGATCAGAGTGAAAGGCTGATGTAAGCGTAAGTGTAAGATCTAGAAAGGGACGCTTAGATGGTTTGGGCCTGTAGAACGAATGAGCGAAGAAAAGAGTGTAAGGAGAATATATGATGCAAATGTGAATGGTAGCAGAAGCCGGGGACGCCCGAGGAAGATTTGACACGATCAAGTGAATCAGATACTTGAGTCGGGCCATGTCAAGAGTCAGAATAATAGAAGAGTATGTATGAGACGATGTATGAATGTGAATGAGGCAAGGAGTGTGTGCCAAGACCTAGTTGTTTGAAGGTCCGTCTTCTCTGCCTACCCCTGCGGGAAAACGGCGTGATGGTTAGTTAGTTTTTTTTTTTTAACTTACTAAATAAGGCAATAAGGCATATCCCAAGGAAGACGACAGACAAGAAGACAATTATAGTTCTCTATGGTTAACTATAGTGCTAAGATCTGAAATTTCCGCGCCCCTTATAAACTAGCCGAAAAATTAATAGGAGTTGTTTAAAGCCACAATAAATAGATTAAATTAAAGTTTAAACCTTCTACGTTTTGTGGGATCAAAAGTTTTAGTTAAGATTTCAAAGTGTGAGTGATTTTTGCGCAAAAACTAATTAAAGTAAAAAAATATTAAATGTCAAGTTGAGTGACTTTGTCTATGCAATAAAACAAATATTAAATAGTGATTGCCACCATCAATTTTTCATCAAGCATAATTAAAGAGGGGCATTTGTGAACTTACTAAAATAGTGATGTCTAGCACACGTAGCAAAACCCCAATAATTTCGGAAGATAAATTGAACATGGATAAGATTATTGAATACATTGATAAAAAATTTGAAACCCTGAAAAGAGATATATTTACAAAAATTGATTTACAAACTACAGAAACTACTAAAAGTATTGATTTTATCAGTGCTCAATACGATGAGATGTTAAAAAAAATTGAGGTCTCAAATAATTTAAATCGAGCGATTCAAACAGATTTTGAAAATATAAAAAAAGACCAAATGGAAAAAAATATGATAATTAAAAAACTTGAAATCCGACTTTCTGATTTGGAAACGTTATCAAAATCTAATAGTTTGGAAATAGCAGGAATTCCACAACAAAACCGCGAACCCACACCTCTTACACACTGATATAACTGACGTCACGAGAGTCTCAGACAGACGAAATGAAGCCCCTCCTAAACTTCTTGTGACCTTTTCCGATAAAAGAAAAAGAGATTCCCTCCTTGATAAGAAAAAAGAAATAAATTATAATGAAATCAAGGATCTGGCGACATCTCGAATCTTCATCGGGGAAGAATTAAGCCCGTATCATAAAGAAATCCTATGAAAAACAAAACAATTATCAAAAGAAAAAAATTACCAATATGTATGGTACAAACAGGGTAAAGTTATGATACGCAAAAAAACAAGATGATAAAATTATCTACATTAAGCACCTTGATGATATGGTGAAAATAATTTAGTGAATAATATGAACAACATTACTTAATCCACTTAATAATTTAAATTGAGAAAATGAATAACGCACTAACAACAAACATACCAAACATATCATCCATAAACAATAATTTTAACATAATGCACCAGAATATTAGAAGTATCAATAAAAACTTTGACGAACTACAAATATTGATGAAAAGTTTAAATTTAAAATGGGATATTATTATTCTTACTGAATGTTGGCTAACTGATAAATACTACCCCCTACAAATTGGTAATTATGTCCCTTACTCTACAATAATGAACAACACAAAAAATGATGGTGTCATCGTATATATTAAAGAAGATATAGAAGCTGATGTCAGAGAGATCTGTATCAATAATGCAAACTGTCTAAGTATATCAATCGGTAATGACACAACAATACTCGTAATTTATAGATCTCCTTCTACACAAAATCTAGAACCATTCCTCAACTCCTTATCTAATCAACTAAGTCTACTAAAAAGAACTAAAGATGTATTTATCATCGGTGATATAAATATTGATATTCTTGAAAATGGCCATCCTAAAAAATTTGATTATATGCAAACACTAGCATACCATGGATATAAAAGCCTAATTGATGAACCAACACGTGTATATAATGAAAGCAAAACTTGCATTGATCATATCTTTTGTAAAACTAATAGAAAAACTCAAGCCATTATGTGTACTACCACACTGACAGACAATTATACAATAATTCTATCTATTACAAAAAAAAAATACATATGTAAACCAAAAAAAGAAATCACTCCTAACGAAGTCTGAAACAAATTGGGAAAACGTCAAATGCGAGTTAATAGTGAATGACTGGACAAGCCTTCTGGAAAAAGATGATACTGATACTGCTTGGAGTTATTTTATAGAAGTTTTACAGAACATTATCCTATCAAACACCAAAACCATAGAAAAAAAGTTATCTCATAAAAATTTACACATTAAACCTTGGATTAGTCAGAATATTATAAACTCAATCAGAAAAAGAGATGAACTGCACAAAAAAGTCAAAAACAACCCTTATGATATCCTAACACTTCGATTCTACAAAAGATATCGTAATACATGTAAAAATGTAATACGTTATGCTAAAGAAACATTCTATAAAAACAAAATTGATGAATGTAATAATGATTCACGTAAACTCTGGCAGATCATAAATGAAATAACTAATGCTAAAGCCTCACATAATGACAATAGCATTAAAGAATTAAACATTGATGAGATTCCCACATCTTTTACAGAACACCCGGACAAACTTCTTGACTTTATAAACAACTATTTTTGCAATATAGGCTCAAACTTAGCAAATAAAATTCAATTAGTACTATCGAAAATACAGTGAGGATTGACGATGTAAATCAAGAAAACAGCCTCAATATTGTCAAGATAACAAGTGATGAAATAAGAAATATTATAGCCTCCCTAAATATAAATACTTCATCGGGAAATGAACTGATATCAAGCAAATCAATTAAATACCTACAAAATGAGTTAATCCACCCACTGACGTATCTTATAAATCTGTCAATAACAAATGGTATTTTTCCTGCTTGTCTTAAAATTGCTACGATCATTCCAATATATAAAAACGGTCCCAAAAATGATGTATCAAACTATCGACCAATTAGTATTTTAACTACACTATCAAAAATATTAGAAAAAGTTATAAAAAAACAAATGCTTACATTTTTGGATTCTAATAAAATATTATCATCTACGCAGTATGGTTTTAGGGAAAACCTGGGTACTGGTGACGCTATAGCTAATGTAACAAATACAATTATTAGAAAATTGGATGAAGGCAAAAAATGCCTAGCAGTTTTCATTGATCTTCAAAAAACTTTCGATACCATTGACCACGAAATACTGTATTTAAAACTAAAAAAAAATGGAATAACCGAAACAACCCTAAACCTACTTAGAAGTTACTTAACGGGAAGAGAACAATTTGTACAAATTGGTAAAAGAAGGAGCAAAACTCTACCAATTAAGTACGGTGTCCCCCAGGGAAGCGTATTAGGACCTATACTATTTCTAATGTACATAAATGACCTTATGAATCTTCCCATCAAAGGAAACATAATGAGCTTTGCAGATGACACTGTAATTTTATTCCATGAACAAGATTGGACAAGCACATATAAGGAGGCTGAACATGGCCTAACTGTTCTTCAAAACTGGCTTAAAGCAAACTCCCTTACATTAAATGTGAATAAAACCAAATATTTAATTTTCTCCAAAAACAAAAGAGGACAACCAATGAATGAGCATATACTCAAACTACATGAATGTCAAAAAAAATTTCCTCAATGTTCCTGCTCGATTATAACTCAAACCAAAAGCATAAAATATCTTGGTATTAAAATTGACGATAAACTACACTGGGATTCACACATTGATCGAACTTCAAAAAAGTTAACTAAACTCATCTACTTCTTCAAAAAATTACGGAACATTTTGTCAGCTAGGGATTTAAAGAGAGTTTACTATGCTTTATGCCACTCCAAATTGGAATATGGAATAATAGGATGGGGCTCAGCAGTATCAAAACATATAAAACAGCTGAAGGTAACTCAGAATTGCATCATAAAGACCATACTAAAGGTTCCTATAAGGACGTCAACAACAGAAATTTTTAAACAATTTGACGTTCCAAGCATACAGAAAATCTATGCCAAAAACATTTTGGTACAACTCCTCAAAAATAATTCTCAGGAAAACACCTCACATACTCATAAAACCAGAGCCAAACAAACAGAGATACTAACTATACCAAAGTGTAACTCTACCTTTGGACAAAGAAGCTCTGAATTTTTAGCAGTAAAGGTATTTTTTTATTTTTTTATTTTTTATATTAACTCCACACAGGAGGCCCTGAGGAAAATAATTTCCCTCGGGGCCTATGTCATCTTTGGGGATGCTGTGTGGAGGGTCTTTTTGTGGAGAGGAAGGAGTGAACATGGGTCTTGAAGAGTCCCATGTTGTAGGAGGGAGGAAACACAGAGGCCGGCAGTTCGTTCCACAGCCGAGCTGTTGAACTCAAGAACGAATCGTAGAAGCGACCCGGTCTTGTGTGACAAATGTCAACCGTGTACAAATGTTGGGCACGCGTTTGGCGTGTATCCCGACTACGCACCGGTGCCGAAGGGATCAATGACGCTAGTTCCTCAGAGCATCTTCCATTGTAATACCGATAGAACAAGGACAGCATACCTACCTGACGCCTGTGCTCTAAAGATTGCAGTCCGTTTGTTAAGATTGGGGAATCTATCAAACGGACCGCCCGTTTTTGCACAGAGTCAAGGGTTTTTTTCAGGTATTTAGGGGCTCAGGACCAGAGATGGCTGCCAAATTCGACATTAGGGCGCACTTGCGATTTGTACAGGGTCAGCAGTTGTGTAAGTTGTTGTAAGTTGTATAAGGTATATAACAAACTCCCACTTAGTATCAAACAAATCAAAACAAAAAAAAACTGCATTAAGAACATTAAATCTTGGCTTAAGGAATTACCGGAAAAAGAACTTACTAGCATATTTAAAACATCGTCGTAGAAGTTTCTGGAAACCCTTACCCAAAACATGGAGTCATACCATAGAAGTCGCTGAATAACTTATCCAAAACCTAGTCCCCCTCAGCACAGGATCTCCTAGTGAGGAGGACTATGAATATAATCAACATCTATTTTTTATATATATATTCTTATAAAAATGTAAAAAAAAATGTATAATATAGCTACTAAATAAAAATAAAAATAATAATAATAAAAAAATTTAAAAAATCTGAATGTAAAGATTGTTTTACAATACAAACAGATATGATTATATAAATAGGTGAAATTTTAAATATACGGGTATAAGTTTGTAAGGTGACGTGGTTGCTTGTGTCAATTCTACGGGTCAGACAGGAAAAGAAATTGTTCCTACTCTTTGCCAAATTAAACATGTGATCCCCGCTACAGATTTGTATGCTCTATACCAAAACAGAGTATTACACAATTCAGCGTACTCGGTAATTCGGCAACTTTGGTTTTTTTGATGTGATGATTTGAAGAGAGATTTGAGATCGCAACGCAAATTTATACACTAATAACATCTCTCGGCGATTGACACTTGAGACCATTATTTTTCTCCACGGTGGTTATAACTTTGAACTACATCAATAGTTACCGATATAGGCCAATCAATAGGTAAATTGAACGTTTCACGGCGATAAAATCGGACTCAGAAGTACTCGAAGACTGGTCGCAGGTGGCGTTCGAAAACGTATTGTACAAATTCAGAATTATAAGTGTGAATCATGGCTTTACGATTTTTACGAAAAAAAATAATAAATAATTCTAATATTGTAATATATATGTACAAAATAATAAATAAGTGTAATATAGGCCAAGACACATGACTTTTCACCAGTGATTTATTTGGAGTAAAATATGGTACCTAAATTTTGGTCTTTGATTTATTTAAAGTAAAACAAACCAAAACTTTATCTTTTCACATATAGTCCCTTTTCACTCTGTCAAGTAACCCCTCAACCCCCCACTCCGATCCTAACTGTCTAACACCTACTGATTTTGTAATGTTTTTATTATTATAATGTTGTCTACATTTTTATACCCGATAAAAATGTAATTATTAAGTATTAGTGATGTTATTATTTTAACTTTTTTATTATGTACCGATTTAGTTTTACCCCAAAACGACATGTTCGTTTTTATTCGTGAATTTGGCGGCGTAGACGTCACGCCGGGCTTTTCTATGTTATAATGACGTTGTAGCCAGTTAGAACTGTTTAGGAATGTGTGATTTTAGATCGTTCTTGAAAGCAATGACGATGAATGAAAATATTAAAAGTGTATGTTTTCAGTACGATAATCATAATCAGTTTGTGAAAATACCCCACTCATTTGAAGGCTGAAGTTTGCCTTGATGAGAACCATTTTCATAAAGGATACTCATTATACTTAATAATTACATTTTTATACCCGATAAAAATGTAATTATTAAGTATTAGTGATGTTATTATTTTAACTTTTTTATTTTGTACCGATTTAGTTCTACCCCAAAACGACATGTTCGTTTTTATTCGTGAATTTGGCGGCGTAGACGTCACGCCGGGCTTTTCTATGTTATAATGACGTTGTAGCCAGTTAGAACTGTTTAGGAATGTGTGATTTTAGATCGTTCTTGAAAGCAATGATGATGAATGAAAATATTAAAAGTGTATGTTTTCAGTACGATACTCATAATCAGTTTGTGAAAATACCCCATTCATTTGAAGGCTGAAGTTTGCCTTGATGAGAACCATTTTCATAAAGGATACTCATTCTATTATAATTCTTTACACGTAACAGCGTTCAGAAGTGAATATTATTTTTCTGCATTCGCTCTAAATCTTACACGTGCAAAACTAGGCCATTTTTCACAATATTAGCATTTTTATTTTATGTTCTATGAATTCAGTGAACCTAAACCTCTCTCAGGGAGATATCTCATGTCGTCTGTCCGAAACGAAGTATTTTATTCTGGCAAGGGATGATCCTGCAGATGTAAAGGTTTGGGGTTGGAAAGGGTCAGATACGAGGCCGTAAATTATACTCCTTGTACAGGAAAATACCTGCACCATTTCTGATCACAAAACCACCCGCAAAACGATTTTTCACACCCTAATTTAAAAGGGATAAATGAGCACATACTGAAAGAACGCCTAAAAAATCAAAACGATAAAACATGGGTTGAAAATATGTATCATTTTCGATGAATTTTTTACTTTTGATATTACCTAAGCCATACCTAACCAAACCTCTTGTTCTATTAATTTATTCCAATTACCATTATTATTCAAAAGTTAAACTTATTTTGCTAAACCGGTATTATTATATAATAACTACCTAAGCCCTAAACTAGAAGTTCTGTGATCTCACATCCAAAAAGCATATTTCAAATTATTTTTTTTTTGAGATCAATCAAATTCAAAATGTCTTTTACTTAAATACCTACCTACTCAATCAAAAACCGTATAATTTATTATGCAATTTGTCCATGAAAACATCACTTTCTCATTGACAATTATTTTTCAAAACTTTCTTTAGTGAGAAAGTCCAAATAAACAAGTCAATTTCACGTTTAAAAAAGGAATCATTCCTGAATTGTTAAAATTTCCACCATCCATCTCGAAACAGAAACGAAACTTTTAGATTAAACTTACAGATAGACGAAATGCGAAATGGTCGAGTCAATACAGGACTTGAATCAGTTAATAAATTGATAAAAAGTTTATACATACAGATATATTTCTACATAAGAGACCATAAGGAAAAAGATTTCCCCCAGGACCGACATCTTTGGGGATGCTGTATGGGGGTGCTTTTTAGGGGAAGGAAGGAGAGGAAGGAAAAGAGTATGACGGAATCTATCCCTCCTAGTCACAACCTACCGATCCGACCCGTCATGCAGTAGATAGGCAAACGTATCCGTCGCCAAAGCATAGACAATCCTCACCCCATCAACCCGAGTAAACCTGCTAAGTCACCAAATCTGGCGAACCATTTAGTTATCCAATAAATGGTTACCAGGGCAGCGGTACCTATACCTTCCAAATTGAGAAATATTTGTAAACAATATACCAGAATTTTTTTAAAACTATGAAATAAATATCATTTCTATCAGATAGTTGAATGATATTGTCCAACGATTTGAAATATTCGAGGCTTTGATTCGAATTCAATTATTTCGTATCTCGCTATTTCCATCTCATGTAGGAAATGAGTTTTGGATGAAAGATTTTCTGATAAAGTTTCCTAATGAATTTGAATCAGTAACCCATTCATAAATTTGAAATACTTTTGATCTGATCGCCGCTGTAAAGGAGGAAAATATCCAAAACTGAAGTAAAATACTCCGACTCCGTTCATTGAGAAGTAACCAGTTTAAAAATTAAAACGAAAAAATTGAATCACCTAACAGACGTCAGAAATAAGAGTGGTCTGTATATATAATAAAGTTTAAACAATGCAAGACCTTAGATCCCTAACAAGCAAAATAAATAGATTGATAACCAATATTAAAGAATCAATTTCGACATGTGAAAATATTTTACCAATTACATAGAAGTAAGTAAAAAATATTGAGATAACTTAAGGCACATGGTTCCGGCGATCACAATAAAATAACAATATTCATATAACTTAAGGCACATGGTTCGGCGATCGCAATAAAATAACAATATTGAGATAACTTAAGGCACATGGTTCCGGCGATCACAATAAAATAACAATATTCATATAACTTAAGGCACATGGTTTCGGCGATCGCAATAAAATAACAATATTGAGATAACTTAAGGCTCATGGTTTCGGCGATCGCAATAAAATAACAATATTGAGATAACTTAAGGCACATGGTTTCGGCGATCGCAATAAAATAACAATATTGAGATAACTTAAGGCTCATGGTTTCGGCGATCGCAATAAAATAACAATATTGAGATAACTTAAGGCACATGGTTTCGGCGATGGCAATAAAATAACAGTCCAACGATGTTTGAAAACAGGTCTCTTTAACTGTCTGTGCATTTCCTACAGCGCGGCTTGAAAAATAAAGATGGTGGTGATTTGAGGCAAGGAATTGATTTAGCCTAAAAACCAGACGATATACAAATCTTGCAATACTTAGGACGGGCTGATTCACAGAACAACATCAAATTTTAAAGTAAATATTCAAGTTTTGTTATGGTCCATGTTAAACAACCGGTCCACGGTGAAATAATTACAGAACTAGAATCGAAATTTTACGGAACCTCAACTTTGTAATTTGATGAAATCTTCGAATTCTATGAAACAAGCCGTTTTTGGTTTAAGGCGACACAAGACTCGAATAAAGGGGTTTGCTCGATGCTCACATTTTAATGAATTCCGATGAATTCCAAATATATATTCTTTGGAGCGATACAATTTTAAGCCCCATTCCTCGTGTCGATAGCACGACATGAGGAATGGGGCTGTTGAATGAAATTTCTAAATCAGCAGATATATTTCATTACTATTTAAATAGTCCCAAAACTTTTTTTCAAAAATTTTGACTTTTTGAAAAAATGGTGCAACGGAAAGAAATAATACAAGAATAGTAATAATCAGGTAGACAAAGTAAAGACAAAGCAAGAAGGCACCTATAAAATAAATCAAAACTGATGTGTGGTAAGACTACTAAACATACAATAAACATTGTTAAAATCTACTTGCAAGACAATACCGATACAAAAAGTAACAATATGACAGTGTATTACTGAAAATTTCATTTCTTCGTTTACGTAACATTATAAATATTTAGGCAGTAGGTAGGTATGTTTCAATAATTGTTTTCAATTTTTTCTTTCGTTTTGAAAACACTCTCTTTCCGCTGAACAGAGTATAACGCCTTTAGTTAGATGGGTAGGTGATTTTACGAAATTGGGTTTAGGGATGGAAAAAGTTGGGTTCCCCATGTAAACCCACCTACCATAAACATGTTGAGAGACTGAAAAACCATTTCTCCAAGTTTTCTTAGGACTTAAATAGAAATTGTGACCTAATAAATGACACAACTTAAATTGTATTTCAGCTCAATTTGGTATTGCGTAATTCAAAAACATTATCTCCACACAAGAGGCCCTGAGGAAAATAATTTCCTTCAAGACCTATTTCATATTTAGGGATACTGTGTGGAGGATCATTTTAAGGAAATATAGGAGAGGAAGTTCAAGGAAGGAAAATGGTGTGAAGGGTGGGTGGGAACCTGGGGGTTAGTGTGTCCAGTAGGGACGGACGTACGAATCCTCCCACTGTGCTGTAGCATGATACCGAGCACCACTGCTAAGTCACCAAACATAGCGAACCACTTAGGGTGGCCCATGGCCGGATGTGTTGGTGATGGTGAATGGTTCCCGGGCGGTGGTGCCCGTACCCGCTTTCCAAACGGAAATTTATTATCACACAATAGTCCCTATTAATTTTGACAGTGGCATCCCCTATTGAGGTGTTTTATAACACTTAAGGGAGTGGGGAGGGTAAAAAGATGGGAAAAGATAATCTCTAAAATGTGATCTTTACCGATTTGAAAGAAAACGGCCAATTACGACATTCGACATTTTCACTCCCAGGGTCCAGACAGGCCAATGAAGTTGATATTCAGTTAAGAAAGTTTTTTTTAGAACCGTATCAGTGGTAGGTCACCAGAACCAATAGCCAAGTAAAGTCTGACATTTAATAGAAGACAAACAATGAGAACGCTGCGATCGTTTTAAATAGCAACACCAAGGCGGCTCATAGGAAGATGAAAGCACAACGGTTTAAGACGACAGATTAATAATAAACGTCTTTGAGATGGTAATGAACGTTTTTAGTTCCCATTGAATACATTTCTACATTTAAATGCCAAGCTTTACTGTTTAACCATCCTCTCTCATCTCTTTCCCATTCTCGTTCCTCCAGACTCACAAAATATCTCAATTAGGTTTGCCAAATTTTGACTAGTTTCGGAATGTTGCGCTCACATAAAAATGTAATTTTTCCCGAGGTCTACCTTAGAAAACTGCCATAATCCGTTTACGTAGTAACGTAGATTGGTACCATATTATCTTATATCAATTGAGGGTACCGCCTTACAAAATATGTTCACAAATCATTTCCTGCTATCCCTTAAATATCCAGCGAAAACTTTTCCTGCTTTTAAATTGTAAGAACGCACTTTCCCCACGTATCTACGTATCTAGTAGGATATTTTTAAAAAGGTTGGGTATATAAGTGTGGAAATAAAGATACGAGACTGAACGAAAACTCGTGTCTAAAACTCAATACGAGTACAATTAAGTAAAAAGTAATAGTTGATAATAAAATCAAAATATAGGTTTTTTTAAGTAAACATTAAAAATATTACGGTTTTTCACATAAAAAAAGTAAAAAACCAAGCACATCACATTATAATAAAATCAGAGCAAAGCAAATATATTAAAAGCTAAATATAACATAGTTTAATTGGATACATAATTTTTAAATGTTTTGCTGTGCAATACAACAAACTCCCACCTAGTATCAAATAAATTAAGTCTTGCAAATCTTGGATTATTTGTTTATTTATTAACGGATATCGTCAAAATTTACAAAATAATAACGCGAATACAGTAAAATGAAAAATACAGGAGTAGACAAAAGTACATGAAAGGAAAGACATAAGGCAGATATAATATAAGAAAATAAAGTGACAAGTCGAATCAAGTCAAGACTACGCCGTGGGTCAGGACCACAGGACACTTATAATATTCCGTCACTTATTTAGCGACTGGCAAAAATCATTCAGACTTATCTCAAAAAAGTTAAGGTTTTGACTTGAGTTGACCAGTCTACACATTCTGGAAAATGGTGAATAATATCCATAATTTGTCAAATGATAGTTGAGGAAGAGCAGTTCATTATTTCTGAGTCTGTGCAAAGGGATATTGAAGGGAATGAGTTGCAGTAGAGTAGGTGAATCAATAATACCATTTATAATTTTGAAGAAGCAAATGAGGTCATTTCTTTCCCGACGGATTTCCAAAGGAGAGAGGTTTAGAGTTAGTTCAATTTCATCATGTGAGTATTTGCCTTTTTTCTAATCCTAACCTCCTAGCAATCCCTGAACCGATGTTGAACAGATTCAATGCGTTATTATGGAATTATCAGAAAAAACATTGAACAAGTATTTAAAAGAAAAACATCGTATGGAAGTTGCTGAAATTACCCTGACCAAACCTTGAAGTTGAACCATAGAAATCGCTGAAGGCCTTCTATTCAAAATCTAAGTTACCTCAGCATAGGATCTCCTAGTGACAAGGACTAAGAACATATTCTGTAACATTTATTTCTTATATATCTTTAATATATAAAAAAAATTCAGCCTGCGTATGTTTGCGCTCGCTAAATTCGAAAATTGGTCAACCGATATCGTTGAAAATTTACAAGATTGTTCTTATTAGTGCCCGGAGTGTTTAGACAGTGTTTTGAATGGTAGAAGAAATCGGGGAATACTTAAATATCTCTGCACCGGAAAGAGATACGGAGTCAAATTAAAATCAGTATAATGTAGTTTTTTAATAGTAACACCGTGGTATACACTAGTGAATGGTGGAGGAAGTCGAAGACGCCCAATAAAGGCATTAGCATTAGCAAAGAATTGCTAGGTCCACTATTAATTTATTTTATTTTACATTTCTTGAGTTAGTCAGAATTGTTACCCGAAATTGATTGATTTATCGATCGTCAGTCATGCTTGGGAGATCGATAAATAAACGTTGACAGCTAAGATTATCTTACCGATATCACTATGGCCGTGGTAGGCTCTTTGTCTCGTAACAGAATTGCCGAACCTAAAATACACTCATTTTATTCACATGTGAGATGTTGGCAGGTGGAAATTTATGTGGGTCAGATGTTAAATGGGGTGGGCCCTTTGTCATCTGAAAAGGGCCTCTCGGAATACAAAAGATAGTAAAGTCCATGCGGGAATATTTAAATTCAAAACATGGACCAATTTACGATAAAGCTATTTAAATACATTCAGTTTTTAAATAGAACCTCCATGTGCGACGGAGCAAGTTACTTTCAGCACGTTAATGTAAATATAACCTTTTCATTTCCACCCTCTTTCATAGTATGATCATATCGACAACTAAGCAATATTTGTATGATAAACTTTGCAAAGGAAACAATATGAGAAAAAATCCAACGATTTTCCAATTGATTTCATCTATAATTTTAGGTTTTATAATTTCAGTTGATTGATTTTGATCCATGATATTCTGAATAACTATATACACAGTTACACCGTTTCGTCGAGTTCGAAATGTGGCAGCGTTGAGTAAAAAGCAGTCTGTACAAGTTGATATATGAGCCCAATTTTTTCCGCGATTTTTTAGGATTTTGACATGGATTTGGAGATAGTATCTAATATTATAAATCACGAACGTGAAAAAGTTTGCCTAGAGAGTGAACGGTCGCAGTATTCTGACAATATTGTAGTCGTTGTGATCTATCAAATAAACCTCGCTCAAGTCGACTAATCACCAACATGATCGATAAAGAATTTTACAGGGTAACCTCGCCAAATTAAGATAAGATTTGAAATTTTCATTGCCAAAAGAAATGTTGTGATTTATTTTGGTGTCATTATTCCCCCATCTTTGGCCAGCTTATGGATAATATTACAGCTTCCATCATTGGGGCAGATGTTTATAATAAACATCCTTCTGACTCAAACTGATATTCCTACTGTTGTTCTTTTGAGGCGAATATCCTTATTGAAACGAAGGCATATCCTTGTTGAAACGAACGTTTATCCTTGTTGAAACGAACACATTACCTACTCACAGAGATGCACTGCTCGCTAACAGCGCGTTTGAAACCTGTTATCATACACCAAAAAACAAAATCCTGTCGAAATTTGCAAAAGTAATAATATAGGTCAGTGCTCCGCAACCGGTGTGCCGTGGCACATTGGTGTGCCGTGAGACGGTCACAGGTGTGCCGCGGTCAAATTCAATGTATTTGACATTTTACAATATTTCATTATGTATTTAATACACAATCACAAAAATTTTTCATAATATTTTCTATTTTTCATTGTGTGCAGATACTGTTAAAAGACGTATTCACAATATATTAGAAACACTGATTAGAAAACTGCTATTGGCTGAAAAATTTGCGCTTCAGATCAACGAAACAACCGATATTAAATATAAAGCACAGTTGATAGCTATTGTACTTTTCGTTGACGAGGACTTTATTAAAGAACATTATTTATTTTGTAAGGAGGTTCCAGAGCGAACTACCGGTGAAGAATTTTTTCAAGTAACCGATGATTTCTTCAAAATGTACAATATTAAATGGAGCATTTGCATTGCTGTTTGCACGGATGGCGCTGCGGCAATGACGGGTAGTAAAAAGGGTTTTGTCTTTTATGTAAATCAAAAAAATCCAACGTTACAATTTACACACTGCTGCATACATCGAGAAGCATTGATGGTCAAAAATTTACCGGAGGAACTTTTGAACACGATGAATGAATGCATTAAAATCGTAAACATAATTACATCAAGAGCCATAAACTCGTGAATCTTTGGAATACTCTGTGCAGAAATGGGAGCCGAATATGAATCTTTATTGTTTTATACTGAAATTCGTTGGCTATTCCGAGGCAAAGTTTTTGCTAGATTGTTTGAGCTTCGTTACGAGGTGTGTGAGTTTCGATTAAATCAAAATATGCCCAAAATATATCAGTACCTCGATGATAATTACTGGATAGCCAAACTTGCATACATGGCTGATATATTCGAGCATTTGAATAAACTTAATAACGAACTTCGGCAGAAAGTGTTGCAAAAAGGATGTTTGGAAATGTACCAAAGGATCAACCATAGTACAATTAAAGACAAACAATTAACTGTGGATCTGGCCCAACAACATTTAAGTATGCTTCAGCAGAAATTTGTTCGATATTTTTATTCCGTTGATACGGAACAATACGATTGAATTCGAAATCCTTTTGCAACCAATGCAATAAATTCTATGGAAGCAATGCTTCTGCAAATTCGAGTGGAATTTACAGATTTAAATAATGACATGACATTAAAACTTCACTTCTCCGAAGATCAATTAGATGTTTTCTGGATTTACGTTAAAAAATAATATTCCTCACATTTCCATCAAAGCATTCTTAACACGACTTCCATTTTAAACGACATATTTATGTGAGCAATGTTTTTCAACGCTTGTATTAATTAAAAATGATAAGCGGTAATGCTTAAAAGGTCTTGACCAAGAATTTCGGGTTGCGCTGTCAAAAATCGAGCCGAATATAAAACTTTTGTGTTCATTGAAACAAGTGCAGGTTAATTTAACAATTAATCGCTCATTAATTTATTATTATTTTATAATAATTATTAAGATTGCGTAAAAATAAATATGTTATAGTTATATGTATGTATGTATAGTTTTCAAATAAAAAAGAAATTATTGTAAAATTTGTGTATCAATTTTATATGTATATATTTTAGCTTTTGGTGTGTCGCGGAATTCTAGGAAGAAATTTGGTGTGTCGTAGGTGAGAAAAGGTTGCGGAGCACTGATATAGGTAATTAATTATAAAGGTTTTTTCTTTCAGCCTTTTCCGTTCATTTGTAATTTTCGTTACAAATGGACGACAATTATTATTATTATTCGTAACTTCTTCCTATTTATTTCCCCTTTCCACGAGTTCCCAGACTTTTCGGTGCTGGAGACATTTCCATAAATCATTTTTTATAAAGGGTTTGAAATACAACATCTTGCAGTACCCACAAAATGCTCAGGTGTTTGAGAGAAAATTCTAATGGATTACTTACTTAATCAGTATTTAATGTTTTACCTGAGCAGTATTTAATAGACTGGTGAAATTGATGGCTGAAACCTAAAGCGTACAAAACCAATTCAAATACGATAAAAATATTTCAAAGTTTGCCTAAGCCGATTTAGTTATCATATCGCTTAGATATTTTTGAGTAAGCCAAAGGGCATTTTCGCCAAGGTTTGTACATATCTTTATCATTTTTTATGCTTTCCATTGCATTACTTTTTCATTTTATTCTTAAGTTTCCATCAAAAGATCAAGATGTCAGTATTTTTTTTCAGTACAGAAATCTAGAATTTACTACCATAATTTCTCTACTTCTCGCTGTCCAGAATACCAATGGAGGGTTATATTGTAGATTCTTCAGTGAACATTTTTAATAACATCATTTAATAAATACAATAGATTGTTACTGGGGATTGTCGCTGAATAAACAATAATAAATGTTTTGATAGCTCTTGGAAATGTTATCTAGGGCCGCGAGTTTTTTTAGACGAAATAATGGGAAAAGGGAATGGAATATTGAGGCCAATTTTGGTGATGGTCTCCTTCTGAAGGACAAAAATCTCCACGGCGAAATGCTTTACTTTGCATGCAACACGGATCTGAACTTATAAATTGATGTTGGTTCCGCGCTAGAAAATGTACTGAGTAGGTGATGTCCTTCTCCCAGTGACAAAAATTATAGGATATGATAGGATAGGAAAGGATAGGAGGTAGGTATGAACTAAATTAAAATCTTAAATAATAATCGGCTATATGTCCGAAGAAATATCATTGTTTAAAATTAAAATATATGATGCAAATGCGAATGGTAGCAGAAATCGGGGACGCCCGAGGAAGACATGGCACGATCAAGTGAATAAGATACTCGAGTCGGGCCATGTGAAGAGTCAGAATAATAGAAGAGTATGTGTGAGACGATGTATGAATGTGAATGAGGAAAAAAGTGTGTGCCAAGACCTAGTTGTTTGGCAGTCCGTCCTCTCTGCACACCCCTTCGGAGAAACGGCGTGATGGTTAGTGAGTTAAAATTTTATAAACTATTCCTATGTAAAGCCATAAACAGGACGTTAGAAATTACGTCGAAATTATATTACGAAAGCTATAGAAATAACAAATTAATATTAAATACCTAAAATTAATTGCGAAATCGGACTTTTTACGTTCTTAATAATTAATTATGAAATCGGACTTTTCAAAGTGTAAATAATTAAATAAAAATTTGTGTAATTTTCGTGAGTTGTATTTATCAGATCTAAGTAAAAAAAATAATAAGTTTGCATGTTTCATTTTATTTTTTATTCTGATTAAATATACAAACAAATTACAATAATTTACAAATGTAGATATTTCGAGGCTGATTGCGATTTTTTTTTTAAAGAAACTGCCCAACTCAATGGAGAAATTATTTCTTGTGTTTGAATTGAGAGTGGCGTCACTATGGTTTATAAGGTGTAAAATTTCATTAATTGATGTACATAAAAATTAACAAATAGCTATAAACCTAGATGAACAACTAACTACCGTTCTATAGTGATTCTCTCTGCACCTGCTAAACTATTGGAAATAATTATCCAAAAATATGTATATGCCAAAGTTGAACCATTCTTGATCAAACAACAACATAGATTTAGACATGGCCGATCTACCATTACAAATTTAATGGTATTTACAGATTACTTGGCGAGAGCACTCGATAACAACGAGCAAGTTGACACATCTTACCATGACTTTGCAAAGGCTTTCGATAGAGTTGATCACTTAGTGCTCCTAAATGGGCTCGAAGAAATTGTTTTTTAGGATAGCATATTGAAACTCTTTTGTAACTATTTGAGTGAAAGAGAACAATTCGTGTCCTATGGTGAGTTCAACTATAATGCATATCCTACAAATTCTGGTGTGCCGCAGGGATCCAATTTGGGACCCCTATTATTTTTAATTTTTATTAACAATATTCGGGAAAAGATTAAATTCGTCCGTTTTCTACTTTTCGCCGATGACATTAAACTTTTTTCTGAGAATAAGGTCGTTTGAAGACTGTAGAAAGCTCCAGGAAGATATCGATGCAATTATTGACTGGAGTATTGATAACAAACTTGGGTTCAACTTCCGAAAATGTTCAGTCATATGCTTTACAAGGGCACACAAGACCATATATTTTAATTACAAAATGAAAAATACGTCACTGAAGCACATGGTGACGTGCAAGGACTTGTGTACGACATTCGCTTAACATTTCACGCTCATATTGAAAAGACCTGTAAATCAGCCACTAAGATGTTGGGTTTTGTCATACACAATTCAAAAGACTTGACCAACCTTGCAGTTATAAGGCTGCTTAACTTTAGCTTAGTGCGTAGCATTCTCGAGAGTGGATCTCAGGTATGGGGGGCAGAGGACACTGTCTATGTACTAATGGTCGAGAAGATACAAAACAAGTTTTTACGATACCTCTACATGAGAGAGTTTGGTTATTACCCACCCATGGCTGACTCCAACAGCTTTTATCTCGGAAATGCTGAATATATGCAGCCATAGTTCCAGAAGGGATGTTGCATTACTCCTGATGGCGTATAAGTTTCTAAACGGTTTAGTATCAATACCAGACATTCTGGCTCAAATAGGATTCTATGTCCCGTATAATCTTGCGCGAGGCCGGTAACACAGGCTTTTGATTCTTCCTAGGTGCAGAACTAACTTACCTATAGTGATGCCCTTGAGAAGAATCACTAGGTTAATTAACTGCCTTGCCGGAAATATGGATATTTACCACATGTCCTACAATGCATTTAAACGTGAAATATTAAAAAAAATTTAAACGTATAATATTCAAGACTTAACATTGTAAACCTAAATTTGAAACATTTTTTTTGTCCCACTTGTAAATGTATTTGCTATTCACTTTTTTATAATCTTTAAATACCGATATTGCAATGTAATTGTATATACTGTTTTTTGCAAATAAATATGTAAGTAAATATTAAATTAAATAAAATTATATAATCAAGAAAATAAGAAAGAAAATAATAATTAATATACATCATTTTCCAATATTTCACAATACGTAACAATGAAAAAGTCAATCAAAATCGTTGGAAGTGAAAATGTACATATTTTGTCGAAAACACTCAAAGAAAATTTTAATTAATTAATAGCCGAATGTACCAGGAGAAACCACAAAAATATTATGAAGTTAGACATTTAGTTTCGACAGAACTTTTATGTTTTCTTCTTAGTAATTTCGCCAGTTTTTTTCTGACATCGTTTAGCCTTCAACCCTGTACCCATGTATGAACGAGTATTAGAAGATAGCATTTAAAAATATTGTGGTCAAAACTTTTTTCTTTTTTTAATGAAAAATACACACAATGCTTCAAAAGATATTTCAAACAGGTAAATGTTTGTAAAATTTTAGATATGATGTCACGTGTCGAAAGTTGCGCTGAAGAAGAAATTCCATGCGCTAAAAAAACTTTGTAAGCTTTTTGACGTCGGAAATATTTTTTTTTGGCTTCGCTGCTTGTAACAGATTTTAAGCATTAAAGATCATTACGGGTTTCATTTATAAATGAACATGAAATTTCTCGTATAACTAACTAATTATGTGCGGTGACCTTTTAATGGCTTAGAGATTTCAGAGGGAAATGTTTACGTTACTTTTATTAATAGAAAATAATGTTGAAAAAATGCCATTTTCCCTGATATAACAGCGTAGCTAATGTTTTCCACTCCGGTGAAAACAGTCATCCCAACATATGGGAAGAGAAAGGAGACAGGGAGGTGGGAGGTTGTGCCTGTACCATTCTATAAATTTTCATGTGTTCCTGTTTATAACTAAATATATAAAAAAATATGCACAAACAAGTATAAATAATAATAGAGTTAAGTACATGTACTAGTCCTAGAGACCATTGAGACCTAGAGTGAATTGACATTGACAACAAGCTTGATCAGGATTTGGGTTAATTTCCAATAATTGCATTAATTCATTATCGAAATCAAAAGTCTAAACTAATCATACAGTATATTAAATTTACCATTCCCGAGAGAAAGTACAATTATATCCAATTTTCCAATTACGTCCTAAATCCTATATCCAAACAATTAGTTAATGTTAATTAATTGTTAATCTCAATTTACCTACCAGGTTAATATGGTACTGTACATTATCTCCATAATGTACAGTACCATACACAAAAACGGCGCAATACAAGTCATCCAAATATTTTTATCATCATTATAGAGAAGTAGTACGTAACATTATAATTATAGTATCTTCTGAAAAAAAAAAAAAAAACATGGTATATTGATTACAGTCAAAATGCAAGAGATGACATTATTGTGTTACGTTAGAATGGAACAATTAAAAAAGATTGATAGGAAATAGGAAATAAGCAAATAAGAATTATAAAAAATCAGCCCAAAACAACTAAGTTTTAAAAAAACTTTAATACTTCTATTTTAAAATGTATTTTTTTTGGGTTTGACAGATGATTGAAGTTTCTTAACCAGGAACTGGAGTCAACAAGTCTACCAAACTCGCCAATTGCCGATCGGGTAGGACCAACATTTATTTCGTATATTAACTGCTGTAATATTATCAGATTTCAGAGAAATGCGTATTTAAAAAAAACGTAATGTTGCAGTATTAAAATGTTCTTACTGGCTCGAACAGTTCGAACTCTTTTAACATTTTTTTTGTAATTAAGTACCTACTATTATCATTATTTAACACTCATGTGCTTTGGTGCACTAACGTGTTTTGGAGTTTGTTTAAAAATAAATAAATTAATGTCATTTAATAAAATCTTTAGAAACTGAAACATTTCTGTTAAAATTAATTCAGATTTGCGAATCAGGAAATCTCTATATGAAAGAGTCCTCATTTGAAGAAGGTAAAGAAAAAAATTATGGCTTTGAAAGTGCGCATTCTCTGAAAACCCCTTTCATGATTTTTGCCACACAAAGGAGAGCCTCTTTTTGGCCTGCTAACGACAGAGATCTCTTACAAAAGCGATCCGAATTGCAAAAAAGCCTTTGAAGATATTCAGAATGTTTAAAATGTTCATATTTTCAGCCTTTGGGGTAGATTACAAGAGGTGAACCTAATGACTGCAAAATTGCTGAAATGTATTTAAATATCAATGCCTATGTAAATGTTAATGCATTAATGTATTATTTTATTAATTTACTAACTTATCAATTTCATTCATTCATTTATTTATCACTGCATACACGTATTAAATTCAAATAAATCTAATAAAATTCGAATGTATTTATGTTTTAATATAGTAATGTATTAACGTATCCATGTACCTGAATTAATGTATTATTTTATTATATGAATGTATTAATATAAAAAAAGTATTAATGTGTTAAAATATCAAAGTATTAATGTTATGATGTATTGATGTATTAGTGTGTTAATTTTTATAATAATCGAATTGTATTGGAGTCTCGTGAAAATTAAAAATTGAATCGATTTTTTATATAGGTCCCGTGGGACCAATGCTTACAGGCTTACAGTTTCCTCTAATAAACCAGCTCGATGAGTGTATTCGCATATCAATTGAATGGGAATATTCTGATGCATTGTGATTACAATTCAGCATTTAATGAAGTTCATTCTCAAAGTAATGAAATTATGAAATGTCTGCATTTTGGTTACTGAAGTTCGTTCTCAAAGTAATGAAATTATGACATATCTGCATGTTGGTTACTTAAGTTCGTTCTCAAAGTAATGAAATTATGAAATGTCTGCTTGTTAGTTACTTAAGTTCGTTGTCAAAGTAATGAAATTATGAAATGTCTGCATGTTGGTTTGTTATGAAGCGGTGTTAAGTCTTATTTAAAAGTAATTATTTAAAACACCTCTTCAGAACAAGTACCATTCATAGCATTAATTTTGATTAAAATTATAGAGAGCACGGTCTGGCAACAAATAGACCGCCGGGCAGTCTATTGTTTGTTTCCGTTTCCTTTCGCGGGGTACTCTGGAATTGTTACACGAGCGGGACGGCCGTGTAATGATCGCACAGTCAATTAGATTATAATTCATTTTTACCCTGGATGGGCGATCGTATTAAAAAAGTGTACATCAGTATTCCTGATGCGGGTTATTCGGTTCTTTTTTACAAAAACCAAGTCGGTGCAGGCTCTATTAAATAAACGTCCGTATAATGGATGACCGTGTGTGTGTTCGTGAAGATCACAAATAATGTTCTACTGAAGTTTATATACGCGATCCCTTGCAAATCGTTATTCCGCGGACTCCGGGAAATGAAGCATTCACCTCAAGTGGCGCGATACAAGCCGTATTTTTCTTAATAAGATACGGATAATAAAATCACAAGCCCGGACGGCACCCGCTCAAGTAATCTGCCGATCAGCTCAATGGATGGATTCGCTCCATTAATGTTACATAAACGATAGACCCGATACGCTCCAGAACCGCTTCTCAGCCACCTTGTCGGAGACGCTGGACCCGTCTCCTGGACCAAAGCCCTGATGGTGCCAGCTCGATCTGTCTGGGACAGACCACCGCCGGCCGTATGGAAGCTCCCCGCTCACTTTCCGTAATTAAGTGGTTAATCAGTTTTAGATAGAATTAAGAACCAATTTTTGATCCCTGGGGGTAAGTGCCGAGTCATAATATGTAACATGTTTACTTAAATATATTCTCCATGTTTTATAATGTGCAAAAACAAAACTACTGCTTTCATTTCACTACAATCAGTAGAACCTGTAATCCTTTGTGTGCCCATGCCTTGGCGACAGTTTCATGCTCTGCCCATCCCGAACATTACTCGAGGACCGAGTATTGGCGCGCAGAAAATCTGCAAAGTTCGGGATGGCATTTAATATAAAATATGGCCGGTAACAATTGGCGCCTCAACGTGTTTTGGCTCGTGGTGATTGCATGTTGTGCTGATTTTGGTGAAATGTTTCATGATTAATTGACATAATATTGTATCACATATGTCAAGTGATTTGAATATTGTTTCATAACCTCAAATACACTCAGTATTCTTGTAACGATAATTCATAATTTGCGTTATTCTATGGTAAAATCTTGCGTAAACTTTCATCTTTCATGAAATCTATGATTTATCTATGCTTTTGTAGCTGTCAAATTTTATGTCAACACTAATTGGTAAACAAGATGATTATATGGGAGGTTATGTCAAACTGTCTAATTCATAATTATTTACGATTATTTTACGATGTCATTCACTTGTTTGATCAAGGCATATTTGCGTTTTATAATATTATTAGATTTTTACGCTAATATACATAATATTAAAAACATTTATGTCGGCGTTCTACAATACAAATTGTAAGTCCACATTACAATCGATATGCGTTTTAATTACTCGTAAGTCAACAAACACTCAATATTATTTATATACATACCTACGTCATTTTTTTTCGCCCAAATTAAATGATATCTTTGATTGACAATTACATTAGGCCGACGTTTAATAACGTTTCACAATATAATAGGGTGGTCCATTTTTCGCAATTCTCATTAGGGTGGAGCATATTTTTTTTAACAATTTTTTTTTGTTTTTTTTCACAATTGTACAATAGAAGTTGAGCTAATATTACGTCTAATGATACTACAGCCGTCAATGAAGAGTTTCTTTTGTTTTATAAACAAAAAAAATTAAATATTTATTTTTCTCTTCTTTTACTTCTTTCTTTCTATCTGAACATCAAAGAACGTAATCATGTCTTCACCAATACCAATACCAAATATCAATGGGGCTTCGAAGGAGGTTCTCATTAAAGAACTTAAAGACAGGAATATTGATCCATCGTCGACTTCTCATGAGTTACGTTTACAGGCGCGCGCTTATAATAAAGAGATTAAAATACCTGCTATAAGTGAAGTGAATTCTGAATCATCGGATTCTGAATTAGACGACACAACCATTAAGAAAGCCCACATAATTAAACAAACGAAGATTATTTATAGGGACTCACACTCAAATAACGTAGACGGTTGGAAACTGAAATATGACGGAAAAAGTAGTGTAAGGGAATTCTTACTATTAATTGAGGAGAAATGTAGGACAAAAAATTTTAACCAGGATCATCTTGTACGCGTTTTTCCTGATCTTTTAGAAGGTTTAGCACTCCTGTGGTTCAGGTCTATTTACACTCAGGATTTGAAATGGGACGATCTTTCAAAACTTTTGATAAGACAATTTGAAGCAAACGACCTTCAAACAGATCTTAAGGTAAAACTATTTAACATGACACAACCTAAAGGTATGTCAGTGCTAGAATTCACTCTCAGAATGAAATCATTAAACAATATGCTTGAAGCTAAACTACCGGAATTAGAACTTTTGCGGTTGGCAAAAAAAGCTTTATTGCCTATGTATACAAATTTACTAGTCTCAAGAGATATATCGACATTCGAGCAATTGACTACTCATGCAGGCAACTTGGAATCTTATGCATCACTGTCGGATGATTTCGTATCTTTCAACGTTTCTCAACCAAAAGTAGACTTACCTGTCACTAATAAACCGGAGAAATTTGATAGTACTGCTAGACAAACACCTAATTTTAATAATAATAATATGCATAGACACCAAGGTTATAACCAAAATCAGTACAGAAAACCAAATAACAACAATTATTCCAACAACTATACTAAAGTTAGTCTTGGAAACAGAGATAATAATTATAAATACAATAAACCGTCTTCTTCTACTTATAACACATATATAAAAACTGAACACGAAAATTCTAGAACGTTTTACAATAAACCATTCTGTTCATATTGTAAACTATCGGGACACGTTATAGAAGATTGCAGGAAGAAAAATTCAAGGTCTAACAATCCTAAAGTGGGAGCTATCAATGACAAAGCTCATAAAAAGTCAAAAAACTAGGTCGGAGTCTCTCTTGCTACAAGCCGTCCTTGGCGCAGAGGAAAAGCGAGTGGGAGAGTTGGCTCCGAATAGTTGATAAATTTCTTTCATCCCCATCAACCGGAACAGTGGGCCCGCTGCCACGGGAGATGGCTATTGAAAATGATAACCGTCCTTATACTTATGTACATATTATAAATAATTTCTACAGTGGAATGCTAGACAGCGGCGCTTCATTGTCATGTCTAGGAGGCAATAGTTATAAAATTTTTAAGGAATTAGGTATTAAGTTAGTTAAAGTTAAGTTTAGTGTTTATACAGCGGACGGTTCAAACCAACCAGTCTTAGGGACAATGTCATTGCCGGTCACGTATAAATCATCCACAAAGGAAATTCTTTTCTACGTCATCCCGACATTGTCGCCTTCAATTATTCTAGGAGTTAACTTTTGGAAGGAGTTCCACATCGCACCGGAACTGTTTTCGAAAGCTACTCTTCCTGTTTTGGAAGGAAATATTAGTGGGTTGCGGGCTATTTGGCCAGCCTCATCCCTAACTATTGAAGAGAACAGGGAACTCTCTAAAATAGTAAAAAAATTCGAGTCAATTTCTTTTGAAAAAAAGGGGTTAGGTCTAACACACTTAGTTAAACACAAAATAATTACAACAGGACCACCCATCAAACAGCGGTATTACCCTCTTTCACCCGCACGGCAGAAACAATTAGAAACAGAAGTTGATGAAATGCTAAAATTAGGGGTTATTCAACCTTCTCGTTCACCATGGTCCAGTCCAGTAATAATTGTAACAAAAAAAGACGGAACAGCTAGATTCTGCCTTGATTCTCGAAAAATTAATAACGTCACGGTACGTGATAGTTACCCTCTTCCCTATATTGCGCGTATCCTAGATAAACTGGGCGGTGCCAGATATGTTTCCTCGATTGACCTCTCCAAGGCATTTTGGCAAATAGCCTTGGACAAAAAATCATGTGAAAAGACAGCATTTGTTGTTCCTGGGCGGGGCCTCTTTGAGTTCACTCGCATGCCGTTTGGTTTGAAAAATGCTCCTAGCGAATTACAAAGACTAGCGGATGCATTGTTTGGACCTGATTTCGAGGATAATGTTTTTTGCTATTTAGATGACCTTATATTAGTATCGGAAGACTTGAAATCACATTTAAACTTGTTAAATCGGGTGTACGAACGTCTACGAGACGCGGGTCTCACCATTAACTTAAAAAAGTCAGAATTTTGTAAAGCCGAGCTTAAATACTTGGGCTATATGGTGGATTCCCAGGGACTTCGCACTGATCCAAGTAAGATAGATAGTATTAAAGATTTTCCTATACCGAAAAATGCTAAACAAATTCGGGCATTTGTTGGCCTGTGCGGTTACTTTAGACGGTTTATCAAGGGATTTTCAAGCATTGCAGCTCCTTTAACAAGTATTACTGGTTCAAAAAAGGGAATTAGTAATTTTAAATGGTCACCGGAAGCTGAATCCGCATTTATTGCACTAAAGCAAGCACTTACTTCTGCCCCAGTCTTAAGTTGTCCAGATTTTTCGAAACCCTTCGCTATACACTGTGACGCAAGCTCCGTAGGCATTGGGGGGGTATTAATTCAAACTATAGATGGACAGGAGCACCCTATTGCTTATTTTTCGAGATGCTTAAACGTTCACGAACGTAATTATGGAATAACTGAGCGCGAACTTTTAGCCGTACTAGACTCCGTTACACACTTTAGACCATACATTGAAGGAACTCATTTTACAGTTGTAACCGACCACTCAAGCCTAAAATGGTTAGGTTCTCTGTCCAACCCCAGCGGTCGTCTCGCGCGTTGGAGTTCACGCCTATCCCAATTCTCGTTTGACGTAATCCATCGTAAAGGTACTCAACACATAGTCCCAGATGTCCTTTCGCGAATGGATCTTGCCGAAATCTCCATTATAGATTCAGGAAATATTCAAGATGAGTGGTATCAAAATATTTGGAAGGGTTGTCAAGAATTTCCCCAACGTTTTCAGAACTTCCAAATTCGGGAAAACGAACTATTTCGTCACACGAAAACTCGTTTAGCACTGTGTGAAGACACTGCGTGGAAAAAAGTAATTCCTCAAGAAAAAAGATTAGACATTTTAAGTAGTGTTCACGAGTCTATTCGATCTTGTCACCCCGGCGTTTTTAAAACTTATAAAAAAGCACAATTACGGTATTTTTGGCCAAATATGTACAGAGACATTAAACAATTTGTAAATCGCTGTACGGTCTGTAAGGCCCACAAAATCAGTACGGCCTCACCTAACGGTATTTCATCACATCCAAAAAAAGTTACACGTCCAATGCAAATGTTATCGTTGGATTTGGTAGGTCCATTACCGAGAAGTTACTCTGGTTTTACCGTTATTTTATCCTGTGTCGATGTTTTTTCAAAGTTTACCTGGCTGTTCCCGTTGCGCAAAGGTACCGCGCGAAGCATTGTGAAGAGTTTAGAAGAAAGTATCTTTCTTGTACATGGCGTACCGCGCACCATTGTTTGTGATAACGGCCGTCAGTTTGTATCCAAAGAATTTAAGGACTTATTAAATAATTATAATATACCTCCTCCGTTTTATAACTCTTATTATACCCCTCAAAATAATGTGGTAGAGAGATATAACCAAACTTTGGGCACCGCATTATCGATATTAGTTGAATCAGACCACCGTAATTGGTCAAAATTTTTACCACAAATACAATCAGCTATGAACAATTCCGTAAATTGCGCTACGGGTTTTACACCTTATTTTCTAATGCATGGTCGGGAGCAAATATTAGACGGTGATTTGCATCGTAACCCTATAGCTGATACGGAATCTAATTCACAAAATTGTACTAGTCAGAGAATCTACGCACAAAAATTAGAAGAACTGTCATCAGTTTATGAGCAAGTCTCAGATGCTTTACTAAAAGCTTATCAAAAAGGAGCAAACCATTATAACCTGCGGAGAAAACATGTTAGTTTTCAAGTCGGAGACAGGGTTTGGCGTAGAAATTTCGTCCAATCAAACGCTTTAAATTACTTTGCACAGAAACTAGCTCCACGCTTTGTGCAAAATATAGTCGTGAAGAAAAAATCAGACTTAATCTATACATTAGCAGACCTCAAAGGTAAGGAAACTGGTAACTTTCACGTGAAAGACATCGTCAAGTCAGAAAATATACCGGATTAATATGTTTCTGATAGTGCTTTGGTGGGTCTGGCCACCCTACCAAGTACTCTCAATTAATTAATATTTCAAATATTTTTCAATGCACGGGAGCACAAAGCGGCTTGATCACCCGAGTTGGAGCGACCCAGCATTATGACAGTCCTTAGTCCTGTCCTAGTTAATTTTCTTTTAGAAAATATAGAAATTTCGTAAAATGGTTAGTATAATCGGTAAATAATAGAAAGAAACATAATAAAATTAGTATAACACTCTAGTATCCTACTCGAGTTTGTTACACGACAATGATGTTGTTCAGATAAGCTTATAAGACAATAATTAAAAAAAAAAAAAAAAAAAAACGACGTGAAATATGGCTTTGACTAAACAAGTGAAAGTTAGGTAGCATGGGATATATAAACTGCCCAAATCTTGGAATGCACGGTGATACTTTCCCACTATCCCCGTATATTCTAGGTTTCTTAATATATACTTATGTGCATATTGTATACGTTCGCCCGTTACTTAGAAAGTGAAGATGTACCGGTCCAGTACATCTTTGTTTTCTAAGCAGTTTTAAAAATTTTATTATTAAGAATTGAATTTTACCAAATATATTTTTGTTTACTTTATTATAATTATCTTGTCATGTTTGGAAATGGTATACTTATGTTAGTACTCTTGATATTTTGTTTAATAATTTCATAGTAATTAATGATACAATTATAAGAGCTGGTTCAGCATATGTCTTTTCCTTAAATTCCTTCTATAACTTTAGTTATATTTAGTAAAAGTAAGTTTTATCTATAAATTAGTACAATAATACAATTTTCTACCAATTGCACCATTTACAACAATGGATGTATACAATTTTCGACCAATGGCTCCATTTACAACAATGGATGTATACAATCTTCGACCAATGACTCCATTTACAACAATGGATGTATACTACTACTAATTGCACCACATCTATAAGATTGGTTGTTGACAGTTCCACTCGATTAAACCACCTTACACACCTGCGTGTGTGTAAAGGTTAAAAGTTTTTTCTACTATTACGAAATAATGCTTTCCAAGGATGATTATTTTGTCTTATTGTATAAATTCTCTTCGAAAGACTTACCCAATAACCAGGTCAGGTAGAGTAGATAGAATTTCTTCGAAGTGTGTTTTATCTCCAACGGAGAAGTAGACTCAGTGAAAAGTGAGGGTTGGTTTACCTCCCTAAAAAAAAAGTGTTGCCTGAGTGGCTTATCGCCCTATTAAAGGGCCAGTGAAGCTTTAACGCTTAAGTTGTTTAGATGTGTTGAGAAGAACAATAATATTTTTTTATATACCTACAGGTTTACCTACAATTTTGTTTAAGAATATTTTCCGTCACAGATGTAACGCTAACGGCAGTCTTCGACAATCGTCAATTTATCATCACCCGGTATTCCGATACTGTGGGTGCTTGCAGACTCCGTTCACGTAATATCTTCTAAAATTTGTAATTAAGTTACATTAATCTTAAGTTATCTTTAAGTTCTAGAATGGATGAATCGCAGGCTCAACCATCCGGCTGCACGCTCGATGGGTGCGATTGAAGCTGCGGCACACCCATTCATCATAAGTTTTGTTATCCAAATCGTAGATTTTGTCTTATTCCTTACTTATCTTACAAATTATGATGCTCATGTATAATTGTTGATTGTTTTTTTAGAAACCCAGAGGATCTTTTCAAGCTTAGTTATTGCAGTTGTAGTTTTTTTTAGAGTTGTATTAATGTTTGGGGACAAACATTTGTGTGGCGCGGGGGGTAATGTTATGAAGCGGTGTTAAGTCTTATTTAAAAGTAATTATTTAAAACACCTCTTCAGAACAAGTACCATTCATAGCATTAATTTTGATTAAAATTATAGAGAGCACGGTCTGGCAACAAATAGACCGCCGGGCAGTCTATTGTTTGTTTCCGTTTCCTTTCGCGGGGTACTCTGGAATTGTTACACGAGCGGGACGGCCGTGTAATGATCGCACAGTCAATTAGATTATAATTCATTTTTACCCTGGATGGGCGATCGTATTAAAAAAGTGTACATCAGTATTCCTGATGCGGGTTATTCGGTTCTTTTTTACAAAAACCAAGTCGGTGCAGGCTCTATTAAATAAACGTCCGTATAATGGATGACCGTGTGTGTGTTCGTGAAGATCACAAATAATGTTCTACTGAAGTTTATATACGCGATCCCTTGCAAATCGTTATTCCGCGGACTCCGGGAAATGAAGCATTCACCTCAAGTGGCGCGATACAAGCCGTATTTTTCTTAATAAGATACGGATAATAAAATCACAAGCCCGGACGGCACCCGCTCAAGTAATCTGCCGATCAGCTCAATGGATGGATTCGCTCCATTAATGTTACATAAACGATAGACCCGATACGCTCCAGAACCGCTTCTCAGCCACCTTGTCGGAGACGCTGGACCCGTCTCCTGGACCAAAGCCCTGATGGTGCCAGCTCGATCTGTCTGGGACAGACCACCGCCGGCCGTATGGAAGCTCCCCGCTCACTTTCCGTAATTAAGTGGTTAATCAGTTTTAGATAGAATTAAGAACCAATTTTTGATCCCTGGGGGTAAGTGCCGAGTCATAATATGTAACATGTTTACTTAAATATATTCTCCATGTTTTATAATGTGCAAAAACAAAACTACTGCTTTCATTTCACTACAATCAGTAGAACCTGTAATCCTTTGTGTGCCCATGCCTTGGCGACAGTTTCATGCTCTGCCCATCCCGAACATTACTCGAGGACCGAGTATTGGCGCGCAGAAAATCTGCAAAGTTCGGGATGGCATTTAATATAAAATATGGCCGGTAACAGGTTATATGAAGTTCGTTCTCAAAGTAATGAAATTATGAAATGTCTGCATGTTAGTTACTTAAGTTCGTTCTCAAAGTAATGAAATTATGAAATCTCAGCATGTTGGTTATATGAAGTTCGTTCTCAAAGTAATGAAATTATGAAATGTCTGCATGTTGGTTACTTAAGTTCGTTCTCAAAGTAATGAAATTATGAAATCTTTGCATGTTGGTTATATGAAGTTCGTTCTCAAAGTAATGAAATTATGAAATGTCTGCATGTTGGTTACTTAAGTTCGTTCTCAAAGTAATGAAATTATGAAATCTTTGCATGTTGGTTATATGAAGTTCGTTCTCAAAGTAATGAAATTATGAAATGTCTGCATGTTGGTTACTTAAGTTCGTTCTCAAAGTAATGAAATTATGAAATGTCTGCATGTTGGTTATATGAAGTTCGTTCTCAAAGTAATGAAATTATGAAATGTCTGCATGTTGGTTATATGAAGTTCGTTCTCAAAGTAATGAAATTATGAAATGTCTGCATGTTGGTTACTTAAGTTCGTTCTCAAAGTAATGAAATTATGAAATGTCTGCATGTTGGTTACTTAAGTTCGTTCTCAAAGTAATGAAATTATGAAATGTCTGCATGTTGGTTATATGAAGTTCGTTCTCAAAGTAATGAAATTATGAAATGTCTGCATGTTGGTTACTTAAGTTCGTTCTCAAAGTAATGAAATTATGAAATGTCTGCATGTTGGTTACTTAAGTTCGTTCTCAAAGTAATGAAATTATGAAATGTCTGCATGTTGGTTATATGAAGTTCGTTCTCAAAGTAATGAAATGTCTGCATGTTGGTTATATGAAGTTCGTTCTCAAAGTAATGAAATGTCTGCATGTTGGTTATATGAAGTTCGTTCTCAAAGTAATGAAATGATGAAATGTCTGCATGTTGGTTATATGAAGTTCGTTCTCAAAGTAATGAAATGTCTGCATGTTGGTTATATGAAGTTCGTTCTCAAAGTAATGAAATGTCTGCATGTTGGTTATATGAAGTTCGTTCTCAAAGTAATGAAATGTCTGCATGTTGGTTATATGAAGTTCGTTCTCAAAGTAATGAAATGTCTGCATGTTGGTTATATGAAGTTCGTTCTCAAAGTAATGAAATGTCTGCATGTTGGTTATATGAAGTTCGTTCTCAAAGTAATGAAATGTCTGCATGTTGGTTATATGAAGTTCGTTCTCAAAGTAATGAAATGTCTGCATGTTGGTTATATGAAGTTCGTTCTCAAAGTAATGAAATGTCTGCATGTTGGTTATATGAAGTTCGTTCTCAAAGTAATGAAATGTCTGCATGTTGGTTATATGAAGTTCGTTCTCAAAGTAATGAAATGTCTGCATGTTGGTTATATGAAGTTCGTTCTCAAAGTAATGAAATGTCTGCATGTTGGTTATATGAAGTTCGTTCTCAAAGTAATGAAATGTCTGCATGTTGGTTATATGAAGTTCGTTCTCAAAGTAATGAAATGTCTGCATGTTGGTTATATGAAGTTCGTTCTCAAAGTAATGAAATGTCTGCATGTTGGTTATATGAAGTTCGTTCTCAAAGTAATGAAATGTCTGCATGTTGGTTATATGAAGTTCGTTCTCAAAGTAATGAAATGTCTGCATGTTGGTTATATGAAGTTCGTTCTCAAAGTAATGAAATGTCTGCATGTTGGTTATATGAAGTTCGTTCTCAAAGTAATGAAATGTCTGCATGTTGGTTATATGAAGTTCGTTCTCAAAGTAATGAAATGTCTGCATGTTGGTTATATGAAGTTCGTTCTCAAAGTAATGAAATGTCTGCATGTTGGTTATATGAAGTTCGTTCTCAAAGTAATGAAATCTCTGCATGTTGGTTATATGAAGTTCGTTCTCAAAGTAATGAAATGTCTGCATGTTGGTTATATGAAGTTCGTTCTCAAAGTAATGAAATGTCTGCATGTTGGTTATATGAAGTTCGTTCTCAAAGTAATGAAATGTCTGCATGTTGGTTATATGAAGTTCGTTCTCAAAGTAATGAAATGTCTGCATGTTGGTTATATGAAGTTCGTTCTCAAAGTAATGAAATGTCTGCATGTTGGTTATATGAAGTTCGTTCTCAAAGTAATGAAATGTCTGCATGTTGGTTATATGAAGTTCGTTCTCAAAGTAATGAAATGTCTGCATGTTGGTTATATGAAGTTCGTTCTCAAAGTAATGAAATGTCTGCATGTTGGTTATATGAAGTTCGTTCTCAAAGTAATGAAATGTCTGCATGTTGGTTATATGAAGTTCGTTCTCAAAGTAATGAAATGTCTGCATGTTGGTTATATGAAGTTCGTTCTCAAAGTAATGAAATGTCTGCATGTTGGTTATATGAAGTTCGTTCTCAAAGTAATGAAATGTCTGCATGTTGGTTATATGAAGTTCGTTCTCAAAGTAATGAAATGATGAAATGTCTGCATGTTGGTTATAGGAAGTTCGTTCTCAAAGTAATGAAATGATGAAATGTCTGCATGTTGGTTATATGAAGTTCGTTCTCAAAGTAATGAAATGTCTGCATGTTGGTTATAGGAAGTTCGTTCTCAAAGTAATGAAATGATGAAATGTCTGCATGTTGGTTATAGGAAGTTCGTTCTCAAAGTAATGAAATGATGAAATGTCTGCATGTTGGTTATATGAAGTTCGTTCTCAAAGTAATGAAATGTCTGCATGTTGGTTATAGGAAGTTCGTTCTCAAAGTAATGAAATGATGAAATGTCTGCATGTTGGTTATAGGAAGTTCGTTCTCAAAGTAATGAAATGATGAAATGTCTGCATGTTGGTTATAGGAAGTTCGTTCTCAAAGTAATGAAATGATGAAATGTCTGCATGTTGGTTATAGGAAGTTCGTTCTCAAAGTAATGAAATGATGAAATGTCTGCATGTTGGTTACGTACTCCTTTGTAGGTATTCTTTACAGCTTAGGAAGACGATTTAACGCAAGAATAATAATAGTCTAAAAAAAATTAAATCTTACATATTTTTTCAAAACAGTTTTATATAAATGTGTGTATATTTCGAGTACCATATATTCTATTGCTTTTTTTATTATTTATTTTTATATTAACTCCACCCAGGAGGCCCTAATGAAAATAATTTCCCTCAGGGCCTATGTCATCTTTGGGGATGCTGTGTGGAGGGTCTTTCTGTGGAGAGGAAGTTTTTGAATTTTTCTTTGCAATTCTTTGTTCTCTATATTTAAATTCTAAAATATGTCAGTTAAATATGCAAGATGTGGAACCCACGAGGGGTTTTTAAACTTATCTGCGAGAATAATGATTAAACTTAAAAATTTCGAGTTCGCTTTTGAGAGCCCATATTCGATTGAGAACATTTCCGCGAGAGAGCCACCTTACTTCTGTATAATAAAGTAGGTCCGCATATTCAGCTTCTCCGTCCTGACATAATTCACGAAATAGCCGCGTCTATTACTTCTCACCTGAATTGATTAAGTTTGTAAAAATACTAACACGTTTATGAAATAGGAAACTAGAAAAATTTCGTTATTACCCCAAAAAAAACATATTTACCCCATTTGGGGTAATTTACCCCGGTTCCCCGACCGCTGATGTAGGGGCAAGACTGCTATTGGGCGAAGACAAATAATAAATTATTACTTATAATCATAATCTTAACCAATTGAATAATGGAGGTAAGTATAAAGATGTCCAAGGTTTTTATTTACATTAACTAAAAAAATATATAGCCATCACATTTACTGTTATGTTACCATTTGAATTTTTAAAAATAATCCATGAAAACTTCTGTTGAATAAATTATAGATTTCACAGTAATTTCACGTGAATTTGATCAAAGTATGGTTAACTGTAAACCGTTTAAAATAACTCCTGAATTTCCGGCAAACAAACTATGAAATACGTGTAAGAGCTTTAAACCCCACACGAAACACGAATATCGTGGGTTAATCTGTTCGAGAGCAGTTGTTTAGCAATGTGGAATGTACGAAATTGAAACTAGAAGCGGGTAAAATATCATGAAATGATTAAGTTCCAAAGCAGTTGAGTTGGAGCCCTATCGATAATTCGCGAGAAATTATTCTATTTGAGCACAATTCATTTGACGATGCCACGCGAAATGTTTAAAACATCTTCCAGAGTACTTTATTGAAATGCTACATCCGCCTGCAATGCTATATGAAAAAATTGTTCGCAAAAAACGCTTCGTTCGCAACGCATTACAAAACTGCTTCAACGAAATGAAAGACAGTCGTCTGCAACGCTATAAAGCAAATCTTCTCCGTCACATAGTGCTATAAAATGACAGGTGACATTGCTTACTAATTAATATCTCGTCGAAACGTGTTCGATTAGCGATAATCGGTGCACACTTCGCGTTGATCTCATTTTGTAGTTTCCAGTCGGTCTAAACCGTTTTTTTTAAACTTTAGGTGTCATCTAAATATACATATAATGCATCGATGTCAGTTAGCCGTTGCGACGAAACGACTTCTATGCAACGCTTACGCTGCGTCGCACCGTTCTTTTTTATTTTGCGTTATTACCAACATTTTGAACAGTTTGGAGCAAATATTGAAAAAAGAAACTGAAAATGCCCTATCATATAAAATAGCTGCAGAAGTAACGAGTATAGAGGAGAGAAGCAGAGATATCATTAACCAGTGGAGCGAAATGCAAGCCCATCTACAGTCGGAATGAGTTCAGTACGGATGTACTTTGAACTGCACTGCATGTTACGCGAGTTATGATTCAGTGCAATAGAAAAAAGCATTTTTTTATTAATTCAGAAAAGCATATGTTATGCATCTCTACTTAATAATAATGTAGGGATGTGTATGATATATTATAGATAATCAAATTAACCGGAGATATGGCATGGAAACGTATCGCCAGAAGGGTAGGAGCGTAAAAGCGGTTCAAAATAGTAAGGATAATAGTGAACAATTCAGTGTCATACTAATAACGCATTTTTTTAAAGAATTTATGTTTTTCTAGTGGTAATTTTTTAAAGTCTTTACTTTTCAATTTTTATTTTGTTTTAGTGGCCGATCTCCATTTTTTCTCTTGTCCTTAAGATATATTCGTGTATAATTTTTTTTTAATATTTATATATTTTTTTATATTAATAAGTTTATAATTTTTATTGTCTCACCCATTTTTTATGATTGTTAGTCCATATCATCGTTGGGCGCCTTCTGTTTCTGTTGTTCAATCATGGATTCCACAATAATCACAGAATAAAGAATAACCCTCCTTCCATACAAGTTTGAGATCGTAGATCTTCTTACCGTTTGAATTTCGTAAACACAGATTTTTTATAGGAAATTTAAGCTTCGATCGGACAAATATTTTACGAAGAAAAATGCGTATTAATAATTTATTAAGAATCTCTTTAAATTATTGGTAATCCGCTTAAAAGTGGGATTTCAGACCTTACAAATGAATTAACAGGTTTCCTGGTAAACCTATAGTAAATTATGATTATGTTATCACGATTTTGGAAGACGTTTAAAGAGATTCTTTAGGATTATGATTAATTACAATCGTTTGTGTTTGAAATAATAACTCACTGCACTTTTAGCCACCTAAGACTGTAGCTTAAGTTAAAGTAGCACTTCACTGTTTGCTTTAAATTATGTTTTATGTAATAAATGGAGACGCGGTTTACAATACGGTATGTATGAAATATTTGACCATAGATGAAAATGAAAATATAAATCATAAATCAGCAATACTCATTTTGTCCGTGTTGGATTATGTAACACTTCCACAAGGCACTTCTTATTTTTTCTTTATTATATGACATCAACGCATAAAAAATATCACTAAAAAAAATTGTGGAACTTCACTGAACATTTTAAAAATTACTCGCGGAAAAAAAAACTTAATTACTGAAATAATTGGGAAACAGAAAGAAACATTTAGTTTTCATACGTTATTATTCGAGGCTTAAAATCTCACCGACGCCATGATGAAAAACTAATGAGGATACTCGAAAACTGCACAAAACTGTGTTGACGTGTACATATAAAATAACCACTTTTTTCCCGCTATAAAATTAGCGGATTTCACCAGATTTTATGTTTCTAGACAATGAATTAGTAATTTACCAAGGTATTCGTTTGAAAACATCTGAGATTTTAGTAATATGTTTCAAATCAGTTTCCTAAGCCTGCTAGGGTAAATTCGATCGTAGGTCCATCCAATACCGAAAATTTTTTGTTCACGACTTCTTCACTTACGTCAGATTCCCACTTTACATTTGCTAGGGAAAATTCGACTGTGGGTCTGTACAATACAATATGGCCGCACGACGCTTATTTGTATACACGGCTTCTTGACTTGTGTCGTTGAGATTCCGACTTTATTTTAGGATATCTTACAATACTAATTTTATGCGGAAACTTTACCGGTTCATGAAATCATGTAATATGTAATTATTTGAATAAAATACAGGGTTTTCCAATAAGAGGTGTTATTTTAAAAAGCCCGCTATTTCGGTAGATGTTACTTTTAAAGCTGTCATTTTTTGACATTTGACAAGTAGAAACTACGTTGTAAATAAAAATGGAACGATACACGCTTCAACAACGCATTGAAATTATTAAAATTCACTTGAGTGAATCAAATGGAAATCATCTTTAGTGATGAGGCCCATTTCCACCTCGGTGGCTTCGTAAACAAGCAAAATTGTCGCATCTGGGGCTCGGAAAACCCAAGAGTTATTGTTGAAAAGCCTCTCTATTCTCAACGTGTGACTGTTTGGTGCGGTTTATGGTCCAGCGGAGTCATTGGATCTTACTTTTTCGAAAATGAGGCTGGAGCAACAGTTACGGTGAATAGAATGCGCTATCGAGAGATGATTAATGATTTTTTTTTTATTTTATTGGATGGTATTGATCTGGATAACGTTTACTATCAACAAGTTTGTGTGGCGCTACGTATCACACAAGCAACAAAAACATTGATCTTTAACGATTGAATATCAAAATAACACCTCTTATTGGAAAACCCTGTATGTGTAACTGCTTTTTCCCTAATAAACTCAAATAAAAATAAATTACTGCGATCTTTGGAAGGAGTGATTTGATTGAGTGAAAAGCTTGACCATCCGAGACGTGGTTGGCATCGAACCATTAATTGGATAGCCAATACCTCTGCCACAGATGATCCCAAGTGGTTTGCTACTTTTGTTGAAATGTGTCCGGATTCACGGGGTGAGGCCAGGTCGGGGGGGAGGATCGATTGAGGGTAACCCTTTGACTTCTCCAGCCGGATTTCTCTTTGCACCACATTGTAAGGACGTCTGTAACACACTGACTACTAGATTCATCCCCACCCTCATACCTGTTTCTTTCACAAAACTTCCTTTTATTAAAAATAATGGGAGGGAAATTATTTTCCGGGTCCTCTTGTGTGAAGTTGCACTGTTTGTAAAAAAATTCTACGCCTAAGTAATTTTTTGAAAGGAATTAATTTCTTCATCAAATTTTCCTCGGTCGCTCTCAAATTTCTTAATAAAATTAAATTCGAAGGATAACAACGGTGTTTTTAATGCTTTTGGAATAAAATTACACCTGAATATGTTTTATTTTCTTACTTTCTTACATTTAAATTTTTCTTGCTAAATTGAATTTAGCGGTTTTTTATTGTTATGTTAGAATGTTCATCCGGTAAGTACACCAGTGCTGTAGGAACGTATTAATATAGCTTTTTATGCACTTTGTGACATATATATTATATTTTTTTAATTATACTTATTATTTTCAAACTAGATAGCAGCACTTCCGTTTGTAGCTAGCACGTGGTGCAAATTTATACGGCAGACGTCAGCGCAGTAATGCAATAGATAATAATACGATTTAGAAAAGAGACAGGAAAGAAAAGATTTGGGTGCAACCGCGACGGATAGATGCGTTGTCCCTTACGCTTCACATGGCAAAGCAGGGCTATGTTTCGATTCTGAATGGTCATATATTAACCATGGCGATACTGAGAGTAGATACGTATAACGCTGGAAGGTAGCGTAACTCGTAGTACCGGGATATTAAAACTTTTTTTTTTTTATTATAAAATCTCGCACAAGAGTCCCAATTGCTCCCCGCTAATCGAAACCAGTGAGAATATGGCATCCCCAATTGGGATATTTAGTGAGGCAGAAGATAATTGGGAAGGTGAGGCAAGTACCTGGTTATTCATATTTGGTCATTAAACACGGCTAAAGTCATTTAAAGCAATTTTTAAATTCTGAATGGTGGTTTTACGCCAGGGAGATACGAAGAGTATCTGGCCACTCTGGAACGTGTCCCAAATATGTAATTTAACTATTTATTATTCATTATATTTTACACACATTACAAATATAAGGCAAAAAAGTCTTGATAAACTGCTTTTTAGCAGTTTGTCTAACGGGTTCTTTACATTATAAATCTTATTGTAGTTAGTTTACAGTTACATTTTTACAATTATATGTATAAAACAAAAAATTAAAAAATTTACAGAAATATAGCAAAAGAAAATTATGAAAAAACAATTTTAAAAGTCTTTAGAATAATATATCATTGTAAGCTAATACAAATCAATTCTTTCAGTAAGCCAAGTCATCAGTAAGTTCACCAATTGTTAGTTTTGGGCACAGTTTTTAATTTCAGCAGGTATTAAAACAACTGGGAATCATATAGTTTAACGTTTTTGTCCAAATTTATTTGTATGCTTAGGTACAATAAGTCCTTCATTAAAGTTAAAACGAGTATTAGTATTATGCCTGTTTATATAAAAAGGGTTATTTATGTACTGAAATATAATTGCTGAATTGCTGTCACTGAAAAAATTTTGAGACTCTGATGAATATATACTCTTGAAGTATGGAATATTATGCCTTTCTTCGTATAATTTTTTTTCAGCTAATAATTTAACCAATGAGTTTTGCACGGATTTTTTATTTTTTTTAAATTTTTTATGTGACACCTCACAAGAGTGTCCCTGCCTGTGCAGTGTACAGACAGGGGAACTATGTCACCACCCGGTTGGGCGGCGTTGTGAGGCGGAATAAGGTAGGGGCTGCAGGAAGGGATTTGTTAATGCGGGCCTTGAAGAGGCTCGGATTATAGGAGGGAGGAAAAACAGATGCCGGTAGCTCGTTCCACATACGAGCCGACTTACACAAAAACGAGTCGTAAAAACGGCCCGTTCTCATGAAGCCAACGTCAACCGTGAACGGGTGTTCAGTTCGTGTCCGTCGAGTTTCGCGCACGTGCACCGGTGCATCAGGAATCAATGCTGCTAGCTCCTTGGAGCAGGCTCCATTGAAATACCTGTAGAACAGACACAGCATGCCTACATTGCGTCTATGCATTAGAGAAGGCAATCGGTCTGTTAACAACGGATTGTCAATCAGACGGATCGCTCTCCTTTGCACAGATTCAAGCAGGTTTATCAAGTATTTTGGGGCACCAGCTCAAAGGTGGCTCCCAAATTCAATAGTTGGGCGGACTTGAGACTTGTACAGGGTCAGCAGCTGGTCACTGTTGAAGAATCTCCTAGCCCTGTACAAGACGCCCAACTTTTTGGAGGCCTGATTTACTCGGGCTTCTATGGATCCCCGATACTTGAGCTGGTCTGATAGTAACTCCAAGCATTTCAATGGAGTCTTTATTGGGGAGAGTGCTCCCATCAAATTGCACCAGACAGTCATTGATCTCCCTCTTTGCCGAAATCAGACACGCTTGGGTTTTTGAGACGTTGAAACTGACCAAGTTGGCCTTACCCCAGGCACGAACCATCTCGAGGTGGTGGTCAATTTTTTGCTTCAAAACTTCCCGAGCTGTTCGGACATCATAGGTGGAAGGGGACCTGTCAAAAAAATAACCCTCGTGAACGGTGTTGTCATCAGCGTAGCAGTGAGTTGGTGCACATTCAACGAGATCGTTGATGTGCAATAAAAACAGCGTCGGAGACAGCACAGATCCTTGTGGCACCCCCGCATTGAGTTGGTGCGGTGAGGAAGAAGAGACGTCAACCACGGTTTGAATTGTTCTTCCCCTCAGAAAGTCTGCAATCCAACTATGCAGGGCTGGGTGGATCCCATACGATGGTAACTTCCCGATAAGCGCCCGGTGCCAGACTCTGTCAAAGGCTTTGGAGATATCCAACCCAACGGTTTGAGTTTCACCAAAACGTTCCATTTATCGCCCCCAAATATGCGTCACATATCCAAGTAGATTGCCACACGATCGGTTTCGACGAAATCCATATTGTTGATCGCTTAGGATATTGTTATTCTCGAGATATGTGAGCAATTTGTTGCTAACCACCCTTTCTAATACCTTCGAGAGTATTGAAGTGATGGCTATGGGGCGGTAGTTAGAAGGGTCGGAGCGGTCCCCCTTTTTTGGGATTGGGTGGACGATTGCCTTTTTCCAAAGATCTGGCACCTTTCCACCTTTGAGAGAGAGCCTAAATAATTTCGCGAGCACTGGAGTCATTTCTGCAGAACACCTCTTGAGGACCAAGGCAGGTATTCCGTCCGGCCCACTGGCTTTGTCGACTTTCAGCTCGTTCAAGACTCGGAGAACCTCTCTGTTCCGGATCTTCGGTTCCTCCATTTGAAAACCGCAGTGCGGAATGGAAGGGGGAGTCTCTCCGTTATCTTGAAGAGTTGAGTTTTCCGCGAAAATTTTGCCTAATAATTCAGCTTTCTCGCGGGCCGAGTTAGCCAGCCGACCATCAGGCTTGGTCAGAGGTGGGAAAGTGGTTCTGCAGAAATTTCTTCCGATTGAGCTAGCGAGTGACCAGAAAGCACGGCTACCAGTGGGGCAGTCAGCCAGCTTTTTCGCAATTCTCTGGTCGTGATCGCTCTTAGCTCTATTTAGAACTCTCTTACAATCCCTTGCCCGTTTTCGGTATTCCGAAAGGTTATTCATGGATTGAACTATCATATTACTTTAAAAAAATTAAATTTCAAATAACGCAGCTTAAATTAATTAAATTACTTGCGCACACCGTGAATTTAACTAGTGTCCTCTGAATTCGTAGTCGACGACCTTACCCCTCGACCGCGCACGAGTCTGCGAATGGATTTTTGATTTCATCGACCTGTCTGGAACCTGGGAGTTGACTGGGTTTAATGCACACTGGCGACTTCCGTTTTCTTGAACACTTGTTAAGATTACATGTTCAGTAGGTTATACCGACTGCAAAGTTATCGGTGTCAAGCTGATAGGCAACATCAAACTATTGGAATTACCATATTTTAGGGCTCGATGTTACTTCCGAGTGTTCATCCAAGTTATTATCCCTAAATTGTATAAATAATATTAAAGATAATGTTCGTTGTTAGAGATATGCGACAAATAATGATTTGTTTTATCAGGATCCCAAGTTAGACGTTTTCGCTCCTCAATTGTTCTTCGTTTCATATCTATAAAACATCGTGTGAACCACAGACATAGGAATTAATAGACGAGAAGATAATGGCGAGGGGTAAAATCAACTGTTGAAGAACGAAGGGAGTGAAGCTGACTGTGATTCGTCAATAAATCAATCTGACAGTAAATAGGCATCTCGCATTATAATATCACCATTTACTTCTTAAAAGTAAAATCTGCTTTTGAATGAATAGAAATTTTTACATGGGAGCGCAAATTACTCGCCACGTTATGAACAAATTTGCGAAGTCCAAATTCGGCAAAAAAATTCGGTTCTATTTTCAGAGTCGAATATTTTGTTTAAGTATTTAGTTAAGACATTTTTATAAATGTTCATAATTTACATCCCAGCAACCAACCAGCTTTGTGTTTCGCGTCCAGACGTTTCTCGATGTGATAGTAACAACTGATTCATATTATACGATGTGAATATGCTTAAAATAAAGTAAAATAATGCTTATATATGGAATGTAATACGACAATTGGGTTTATTCTCTTTTTCACATCTATTTTTACAAGTTTTCATAGTACAAGTCAACATTTTGACGTGTTATTTCGTAAAATGAACCGATGATGCCTCGACCATAGTTCGCACAAGAATGATGACGTCACGTTTTAAAATTTCACTTGAGGCCATACGCGAGCACAGCCGGTTCCAATGGAACCGGTATGGGGAGTGGGGATAATACGCTTTTAATCACTTAGGGCAGGTCTACTAATATTCATATGTCTATGGTGTGAACCTTCTATGTGTTAATATTAACCCCTCCGAAAATCGCCATGTAAGCACTTTAACTGTCTTTAACGAAATGACATTTTACGAAAACTTTTTGTTATTACCGCTTCACAATTAAAGCTCTATAAATGAAACATTTCTGAACGTAGCCGAATAGTAAAAACTGTTTTAGAAAAGTTACAAAATAAGCTTTCAAATTATTATATTACAAATAAATATTAGCATTTTTAAATATTAAAATTTAGAACGCAAACATTAAAAATAGGTTAAAAATGACTCACGTCATGTTTTTAGGTGAAAATGGTACTAAAATCACAGATTATGTAAACAAAAATATTTATTCTATTGTATATATGTGTAATAAACACTTTTATCACCTCATTTTTTTATCATTTCATATAAAAATATTTTATAAAAATTTAATATGTGAAGCGCGCGGCGCTACCGGCAGACATTTTGCGCGGGTAAAAATGTTGTGTCAATTATGCGACTGTCAGCAGATTCCTGTTTTGTATTTCCATAGACAACTTGGTAGTGATGTGTAGCTTGATCTATAATCGACCTTTTAGTTTTTGTTTGAGGGTTGTAACTAAAATAATAACGGAGTAAGAACGATTTCTATGGAGAGACACGCGTTGACGTGTAAACACGCTTATTGTACTTGACTGCTATCGTTATTTTATCGTGTATATCTGCTTACGTTGCTGACCGGTTAATATGAGTAGCATAGCCTAGACCAGTGATCAGCAACTCGCGAACCGTGGGACGCGAGTCATATTCCTGCAGCCCATTAGTAAAATATTTAAAAAAATTGTCATCGGTTTATTTTCTATTTGTACAAGGGTTTAGCGGAAAACTTAAGCTTTTCTACAATGTTTTCAATAAGCCTACAATAGTAACCTTTTCTTTCATATACACGATCATTATTAGACAGAATTTTTTGGTTCGACCTTAATTGTTGTGGAAAATTTTTCACATTCGCAGCATTACTCTTTTTGACATCTGTATTTTATGCAATTTAAAGGTTTCCGTTTTATGAATTACCAAACAAAATTTTGTTAAAGTTTTAATTCCTTTTTATAACACTCAAAAATCAGGTCAAACTAACCTTAATAAGTTATACACTGTCAATTGTCATCTGATACCAGTACAAACCAGTAAAACATGTCAAGTACTTAGGTGTAAATATAGATTGCCATATGAAATCGACGAACCAAATAGAAACAAATATAAATAAATTGAGATACTTAATATATATATTTGAACGAATGAGTTACACTGTAGATATTAAAACTATGAAACCTAACTACAGTGAACTAGTTTATTCATCTCTTTTCTATATAATAATTGGTTGGGTGGAACTAACAATAATTCCACAACACCCCTGGAAATTGGCCAAAAATCAATTATAAAGATTATGTATCATAAACATTCTTCCTTCATACAATTATTCCAAGAAAGTGATGTTTTGGACCTAAGACAAACCTACTGCATGCAATGTCCAAAATTCATTTACATGCGTCGTTAAAATTTAACAATAAATGTTAACCGTTCTAGCCAAAGACATGGCACTTGTGTATTTGCAGTACCCAATTGCAAAAACCAGACTGGCCCAAATGTTTATACTAACAATAAAAATCATCAGCATTTATTGGTTCGGACTTGGAGTTCTAAAATTTTCGACACTGCAAATAGGTTGGCGACACCACCGACTGCAACATTAACAACGTCAAGCTGAATGTATCTTCCCCCTGCGGCCATTGAACAAATTGGCCCTTCGTCGAAAGGGTTCATCACTGCTGTAGACAATATAGAGTAATAAACTCACAGTCGTTTCGACCCTCTTTGTGTCTTCTGTAACAATAGCTTCATTTTTAACAGCTGCGCGGCATTTTTCGCATAAAACTTAATATTGAATTCCAGGCCAAAATACCAATCAAAGTTGAACGATTTTTTTTAAATAAAAAGATACCTATGGCAGATATTTATATGGAATGAGGACGAAATGTTGTATTAAATAATACATTAAAAAAATATAACTTTTTAAAATATTTTGGCCTCAAAGTAAAAAATAACTTTTTTAAATTTCGTATACTTTGGATACAACGTATGTAGAGGCAAATACTTTTAAAGAGGAAACGTTTGAATATAATTGTGCATATCGATATTATGTAAAATTTAAAAAAGGTTTAACAATCTAGTGAAGAACACCTGACTGCAGTTAGAGTATGTCTTCCGGAAAGTTTATATATAATACACGCATATTATATTTATAGAAAGTAGAGAAAAATCGAGCAACGCTGGGTACACGTCAACTGATATCTACATAAAGTGTTGTAAATAGATCTAATAAATAACGCCTTTTTCACGACAAAATATTGTGTATTTTATTGACATTAATACTCTTATAATCAGTAGCGAGTGTGCACGACGGGCTGGAGGCCAACGTCCACTCTATTATGCTCTCAAAATCTTACTGTCGCTAGAAACCTAACTGCTAGCCCACCTTGGTTCTGAACATGGAGGGGCTAACCTATATATTACCGACATCTGTCGGGAAAGTTTATAAACTCTAATATTTATTTACACTGGAGCCATCTATGTCTAGTAGCTAGAACTATCACATGAATGGTTCCTTACAAACAAACGCGAGGAGGCACCTGTGGTTCGTGGGAAGACTACACCAGATTACAGTCACCTGACGGATGCAGGAACCGGGTCTATTCGCTCCCGTGATAATACATGGAGTTTAGTACGGCAACCTAATTATAAAACAAAGTGTAACAATTATTTTATAAGCAATAATTATGAGCCTGAAACACTCATCCGCATTGAAAAATCTCCTGATAAAAGATACATGACGCCAACGGGACTTATTGCTTATAAAATAATTGTTACCCTTTGTGCTATGCATAAAAAATCTTGTCTTAAACATTAGTTTACCAAAAAAATAATAATAATTAATATTTGACAAGTTCTAGTATTTTTCACCAAAAAATGTAGACAATTTGTCTCGACGCCATCTAGCGAGAGAGTTAGCAATTACAATGCCTTTCTCATATAAAATAAAGTTGGTTGTTTTCAGGTGAAAAAATGTAATAAGCAGTAATTTTTTAATGAAACACTAGTATATATTGAATTATTTCGTGGATTAGAGATAAGCCGCCATAGCTCAGTGGTCAGAGCTGTCGACCGAAAATCGAAAGGACACGGGTTCATGTCCCGTTGGCGTCATGTATCTTTTATCAGGAGATTTTTCAATGTGGATGAGTAGTTCAGGCTAATAATTATTGCTTATAAAATAATTGTTACCCTTTGTGCTATGCACAAAAAATTTTGTCTTGAACATTAGTTTACCAAAAAATAATAATAATAAAACAAAGTGCTAGTAACATAATAAAAAGGTAAATAAAAAAGGCGGAAAATAACCACTGATCCGGTAATCCTTAGAAGTTTTATTAAGAATTGCATCACCGTAATTTGGGGGCAGAGAAAGGCGTTATCTTTCTCTATTCCAGGAGAATTATAATTTGAAATGGAGATTGGCTACCTCAACCAACACCCAAAGTAATCGTCTGATTTCTGTACTTAGCAGGTTGGTGATTCTTTGTTTGATGTCCAGCGGGGCCCGCATTTGGGAAGAAGGTTCGATCAATCACAAGTCACCCTTCACAGCATGTGCTACGAATAATCAGATTAAAGCGATGCACTAGGTCGTGTAATATTTTGAATCTAGCCGCTATTAATAACATACCTTACGTAGATGGCGATAAGGCTTAAATTCCCGCTTAACACCATCCACCTGTTTTGATGCAAGAAAAAAACATGGCCAAAAAGTGCCTTTTATTTTATTTTGGCGATGTTCAGGCACAAATATTTAATTTTTTTTCGATCATTTTGTAAATAACTTAATTCGCCACATTATACAATAAAACTATAACCGAAAATGGGTTCGTAAGAAGGAGATTTTGAACTTTAAAGCAGTTTTCATAGGTTTTATAAATTATTTTTTTTCTGGGCTTATAAAAAGACTTATCTAAAAAATTCTTGATTATTTCAAAGGCCAGGATGTATTCTACTCGCAGTATTTAATTAAAGCATCTGAAACATTTCTAGGTGACCCAATTTTCAAACCAAAAACACATGATTTTGCATTACTGCGTAGTGTGTCGCCTTAAAACGGCGGTTTTTCTCTCCGGTCTTTAATCGCTGACGTTTAGCTTGTTACTTGCCGCACTTATTCTCTGTGCGTGCCTGTTTCATGTACAAAATGAATGTTTGAATTCCTGCTCTATGGTTGGTGGGAGCAGAACAAAGCTGATAATGCCAAAAAAATGACAAAAGTCATAACGAAACAAACGCGGTTAATTTGACGACGTGTTAATGTGTTATTTTATAATTTATTTTTCCCACTTTCACCACTAAACACTAAATAACTTATTACTGCGCATATTTCAAATCCGAACAACGCACATGAGCCGCTCCTAACTAGCAAATAAATAATTAAGTTGTCAAAAGGGTAGAAGCATATGAAATCAATTGTGACTATTATAATGTATTCAGACCTTTCCATCAATGTTCAAGAATTTACTAAATGACTTGCTATTAGAGAACGGCTCACGTGCGTTGTGTGGAGTGTCTGGATGAAACTAATGTAAACATTGATACATAATTAATTTTAATTGGAATCGTAATATATAAATATTCAGTCGTCAAGATAATGACAGTTAAAAAAGTTGATTTAAAACAATGCGTGTAGTTAAATTTTCATTGTAAAGTCTAATAATCAACCAACTGCATCACTATAGCACGAACACGAATATATTATTTTGAGTAGGTCTTTTTTATTTATTATTAAAAAAAAAAATATTTGTTCAAAATATTATTTAATTTCATTTTGAACTATTGCTATATATCATATATTTATGTATCATTGAAGAATTGTAATTTAATTAAATTATTTTGTAAAATAACCTTTGAAAGTAGTAAATAACTAACTAACTAACTAACTAACTAACCATCACGCCGTTTCCCCGCAGGGGTAGGCAGAGAGGACGGACCGCCAAACAACTCTGTCTTGGCACACACTTCTTGCCTCATTCACATTCATACATCGTCTCATACATACTCTTCTATTGTTCTGACTCTTGACATGGCCCGACTCAAGTATCTGATTCACTTGGTCGTGCCATGTCTTCCTCGGGCGTCCCCGACTTCTGCTACCATTCACATTTGCATCGTATATTCTCCTTACACTCCTTTCTTCGCTCATTCGCTCTACATGCCCAAACCATCTAAGCGTCCCTTTCTTGATCTTGCTCATTACGCTTACATCAGCCTTGCACTCTTTGCGGATCTCCACATTCCTCACACGATCATACATGGTTTTACCACACATACGCCTCAGGGACCTCATTTCAACAGCATTCAATCTACTTTCATCCTTTCTTTGCCAGTTCCATGACTCACTTCCATACATCAGGGTAGGTACCAGCACTCTATTGTGGACTGCTAACTTCGCTTCTTTGGACATTTTTTTGTTAGCGCCAACTGCGTTCAGTCCTCCATTAATGGAGTTACCTGCATTTACTCTTCTTTCAATATCTCTATCAGCCTTCCCATCTCTCGTAAACATGCTTCCTAAATACACAAACTCATCAAACTGCTCAAAGTATTCCTCATTCACAGCTATATTGCACACTGTTTTCGTACTCTCTCTTTCAAACACCATTACTTTAGACTTACTTACATTGATTATTAACTCATTCTTCATGCATACTTCGTTCATCCTAGACACGAGAGACTGCAGATCATCCATACTATTAGCAATCAGCACCGCATCATCAACATACAAGAGGCAACATACTTTCAAATTACTCAAATTCGCTTCCAATCCCACCTCTTTCAATTCTTGCATACAATTATCCATGTATAGATTGAATAACCATGGTGACATTACTCAGCCTTGTTTAACACCTTTTGTGATATCAAACCACCCCGTAAAATCACCGTTCACCCTAACACATCCAACACTTCCCTCATACAGAGACGCAATTGGTTGATTCAGATTCGTATTCACTCCATACTTGGACAACACCTTCCAGAGCTTTTTCCTGTCGACTCGGTCGTATGCTTTTTGTAGATCTACAAAGGCACAGAAAAGTTTCTGGTTTTTTGCCAGAAATTTCTCGGTGAGCATACGCAATGAGAAGATCTGGTCCATGCACCCTTCCACTCATAAAAGCACCTTGCACATCCCATATTTTATCCTTTGTTTCCTTTCTTACCCTTTCAATCAAAATTCTACCATACAGCTTGCCAACTGAACTTAGCAGGCTAGTAGCCCTATGATTCCCACATTAGAGTAGTATTAAAGTAGTATTTAGTTGCAAAATGATATTGTGAAATTGAAATATGATGTCCCAATGGTCGTGTGGTTTAAGACGCCTGTTTAGGTAAAACAAGTGATCCTGGGTTCGGTTCCTAGTTGTAACCGTTATTTTTTTTTGTTTTTCTATGTCTGTTTCATATTTCGTTAAATTTATTAGTATTATCTTCTTATTCAATGATAAATTAATGTCGATGTAAAGTTAAATTGTAGTTTAAAGCAGTGTCACATTACGGACAGATTTTAAGAAGAAAACACTAGTCAAAAAATCTCACCACGAATATATTACTAGGTACTTAATAGCAAATATAGTATAATATTTTTGATACCTCCAACATCTGATATTTCCCATACATTATGATGGATACATGCTTCACTAGCACCTCCTAGCGGCATGAGCTGTGCGCCATGGTTTTTTTATACACATATTAATGGATTTTATGCGGCTATTAACTGTCTTTGATGGTTAAGAAAGTTTAAAAAAATATTTTATAAAAAAAAAACATTACAATTATTAAGTTGAGGACCAATTAATATTAAAGGGTTTATTATTAATTCAATTTAATTCCCACAATTAAGGCGATGCACTAGGTCGTGTATTATTTTAAATTGAGCCGCTATCAATAACAACCCTTATGTAGATGGCGATAAGGTTTAAATTCCCGCTTAACACCATCCGCCTGTTTTGATTTATGCAAGAAAAAAACATGGCCAAAAAGTGCCTTTTAATTTATTTTGTGGATATTCAGGCATAAATTTTAATTTTTTTTTCGATCATTTTATAAATAACTTCATTTGCCACATTATACAATAAAATAATAACCGAATATGGGTTCGTAAGTAGGAGATTTTGAACTTTAAAGAAGTTTTCATAGGCTTTACATTGTTTTTTTTCTGTGCTTATAAAAAGACTTATATAAAAAAAATACTCGATTATTTCAAAGGCCAAGATGTATTCTACTCGCAGTATTTAATTAAAGCATCTGAAACATTTCTAGGCGACCAAGTATTCAAACCAAAAACACATGATTTTGCATTACTACGTATGGCATCGCCTTAAAACTAACCTGTTAACATTTTTTGGCATCCTGCAAAACGACTTGGACTGTTTTTGTTTGATTATAATTATTACATCCACAAAGTACACAAACAGAACCTACTTTTTGGGACATTTTTATACATTTTAAAAATCAATATTGATCAAAATATTAATTAGTAAGCGCAAAACACCGCCATCAAGTAATAAATAAATTCAATTTGCGGCCATTGAAAGGAATATCAACATCACTATGCTACACTAGCGCCTCAAGCGACCAGCGACGAAGTCATTCATTGTTCGAATGGAATGACTTTTGACGTTTGGCGTATGAAAATGTGTACATCGACGAGACTCAAGAATAAGAATGTCGACCAATTTATGTACTTTCGGCGGCGATTGCGAGCGGCCTGGATTGAAGAATAGATACCCAGAGCTGTTGATATTGCCAATACTTTACTGAAGTTGGACTATTATTAATTTTCTAATAATCATACAGATCGCTTTGCAAATGGAGTCTAGAAATGGTCGAGTTAAGCGCAAAAGTGGTTTAAATTTATTTTATGCATAATTTCATAAGAAAGAAAAAATATTTTTCAAAGGAAAACTGCCACAAATACCCTCGGCCATAAAATAGTATTTTTTTTAATGGGTTTCTTTTAATTTATTTACGTTTATATTTTTTTATAAAGTAATTAACAATTTTATTTTAATTCTACTAAAGGAAAGGATGGGAAAAGCTTCAAATGATCCAAAGCACATTTTTTTGGAAATAATAATGTAAACCGATTCGAGGAAAAAGATTAATCTAAAATGGTGATTTCACTGATAGCTTCCCCCTGAGTTCATTTGGAATTAAAAAAAATTTAAATATCATTTTGATCTCCGATGACATTTTTAACATTTTTTTGCGGTTCTTCAGGCATAAAGTTTTGTCGTTCAAAATTTGTTTACACAAAATTCAAATCAAATGTAAATTCTAGGGTAAAGATACGAAACTTCTGGTACTGGAGGACTGAACTTTGTCGGCATTAATATAAGCGAAGCTAGCGGTCCACAATGGAGTGCTACCAAAATTGATGAAGAGGATTGTTTAACTCCACACTATGTCGTCTTTGGGAATGGTGTGTGGACGCTCTTTTTGTGGAAAGGAAGGGTTGAACCTGGGTCTTAAAGAGACCCATTTTATAGGACGGAGGAAACAAAGAGGCCGGCAAATCGTTTCACAGCCGTTTTTAAACTCAAGAACGTGTCGTAGAAACAAATTTCAACTGTGTAAAAAGGTGGAAATGTTGTTTCCCGACTGGAATCAATGACGCAAGTTCGTCGGAGTATCTTACATTGAAATATCGATAGAACAATGACGTCATTCCCACCTCCTGTGCTCTAAAGACTGATTTTAAATGTTTTATTTATATATTTGTGTTAATAATAGAAGATACAATAAAATAAAATAATACATAACAATCTTAATTAAATAATTACAATTCCCGGTTAGTGGAGAATTATTCTCGAGTCTAATTGGGTAGTTAGTCAATTTACTAATTTATTTATATATTTATTATTATTAAATATTATTTTTAATGTTCTCCCATAATAAGCAATTGCTTGTGTGTGTGGGATGAGGTATTATTTGTAAAGTTTTATTTTATACTGATCCGTCTATTAAGATAATCTATCAATCAGACCGCCCGTTTCTGCACAGAGTCGACAGTTAAGTTAGGTAAGTTTCTATGACCAAATGTTGAAATCCGGAAGGTATGCGTAATGGTTAAGATTAAGAAAGGGTCACTTATATGTTTTGGGGAGTGGAGCGGATAATTTTAGAAGATATAGCCCAATCAAATGAATCAAATACTTAAGTAAGTTCATGTAAAGAGTAAGAATAACAGAATATCGATATATCATATGAATATGTCAAAGTCAATCTTCTCTGCCTAACTATGCGGGATAGGGCGTGATGGTTGATAAGATAAATTCTAATCAAACTTATGATAATTATTATTATTTTTGATTTTGATGATTCTTGGTGGAGTTGCATTAAAATGATTTATGAAAAAAATAATAACTTTTTTCCACTTATTTTATTTTTCCACCGTTACCAGTTTCAGCTTATTAAAGCCCTCTTCATACTAGTAGAATTATTCCTTAAACTATGTACATACACAACAATTGAGGGAGGGAGTGGGTGTTAACAGTAATGGTACACGATGATTTTATTACGATACTAGCTGTACGCGTTGCTGTAGCTCAGTCTGTCTGTGTAGATATATTAACATGTTTGTCTAACAGATTAAGCTTTTTTTTAAAAGATGTTTTTATCTTTCACAGGTGACATCTTTAAATATAGGTGTTTTAAAACATTGATGACTTGAGAGAGAGAATGAGTCACAGAAAAGGTGTAAAGATACACGGGCAAAAGGTGGATATGATAAGGTTTGCTGACGATATTGCTTTGGTTGCTGAAAACGAAAAAGAACTGCAAGAGGCCTTAACAACCATGCAAAGCATTCTTCAAAACAACTACAACATGAAGATAAATAAAGACAAAACAAAGCTGCTGACTGTAGGCCGAATGCAACATCAGATGAGAGTAGAGATGGCAGGAGTTCCACTAAAGAACACCAAGGAGTTTGTCTACCTCGGGAGCAAAATAACATGGGACGGTCGGTCTAAGAGCGAGGTCGACAGCCGTATACATCAGGCTAGGCTTGCATTCAATAAAAGGTCGAAAATAATAGAATCCAATAATATAGACCTAAAACTGAGAATACTCCTCATCAAGACCAATGTATGGAGTATCTTGATGTACGGCTGCGAAACATGGTGCCTATCCGAAAGAGATAAACGGAGACTAGAGGCTTTTGAGATGTGGTCCTATAGAAGACTGTTACGAATTTCCTGGAGAGACCATGTTACAAATGAGGAGGTTCTCCAAAGAATCGAAGGAGGAAGGCACCTGCTCAGGATCTTGTCCGAAAGGCGTGCAAGATGGATCGGCCATGTTATACGACAAGAAGGCCTCTTGCATGTCATAATAGAGGGTATGACCGAGGGGACCAACTCTAGGGGACGCCCACGCCGAGAGTACCTGGAGGACCTGCTGGTGGACGTGCGCTGCTCATCATATGCAGAAGTCAAAAGAGCCGCACAAGACAGGGAAGAATGGAAGAGGAGATTAGATAAAATTGCTGCAAACCAATCCCAGGATTGAAACCAGAGAGAGAGAAAACACATGCGTATTTGAGATTTTGGGGTACTATGCCATGTTGCGCTACCTCCTTCTTTAACCAACGTTTCGGACAGCATTACAGGTAAGTAAAATCCAGTATGTCAGATTATACATCTGCCCTGATGATGGACACTGCAATGCTGTCCGAAAAGTTGGTTAAAGAAGGAGGTAGCGCAACACGACACAATACCCCAAGAACAAATCACTATAATTATCGGTAAAAACATCTTTTTTGAAAAACAGCGCCATCTGTTGGACAAAAAGCAACACGCGCTATTTTGTATCTATCTGCACAGACAGACAGCAACGCGTAGCGGGGTACACCTAGTATATTAATAATTTTTTTATTTTTTAAATTCTAATAATCTTCGTATTATTTGTTTTATAAAATAAATAAATTAAATACTGTATGAATGAAATAACATGTGTGCAAGCAAGATGAAATATCTACGAGTTGATAAAAAAAAACCAGTTTGAATGCGTGTCTCGTCTTCTTTCCCGTATTGTCATCTCCCAATAAACACCTGAACTAAAATTACCCACATCGCACTGTGTTTCGTTTCATACAGCTAGACGGAAAAAAGTCACTTTGGAATTCTTGAAAAATGACGTCATGGGGGTATTAACAGGTAGTTAGTGTGACAAATGCTTTTGTAATTGGGGTTAATTAATACACGGGTTGACTCACACCAGAGCCCCAAAGTTAGGTAAATTAATTAATGACTTATCAGTTGCTTTTATTCGTATCTTGTCGCGCGATCTGTAAGGTTGTTTATGTGCTTAAAATAATGTGTTTTGGTTCTAAAAAAAAATGGAAACTACTTTGGAAGGTATGTAGTATGTTATAATTGTAAAATTTTAATATAAAACATTACAGTTTTCAAAAAAAATAATGTTTAACTTGTGTATTTTTTTGTGGTTTAAAAATATTCAATTTCTAACTTCTCGAGAATTTTTTTCGGATAAAGTATCAATAAGGTACCATGGTTTTTTTTTTGTAGATTGAACAATTCAAATCAGTTACGATATTTTTGCTCATTAATGCTCACCAATCATAATTTGTCATTTCACAGGCACCACATACCAGATTTCCAGGCAGGAATTGTTAGAGACGTTGAGAAGTTTACCCAAGAAAGAAAGGTTTCAGGGAATATATAATCATATTTTAAGTAAATTTGAACGTCAAAATCTCAGTGCAAGCAGTGAAAAAAATTTGAAAAGCCAAGTACAGTTAATATCTTTGAATATAACCAAAAAGTGGATCGCAGCTTCTCGGATTTAATAAATTTTAGAATTAACATTGAAGATGTAGATTTGAATGTAAAATTTAAAATGTTATTAACTATGGTAGATGGCAAAATTTGCAATGTAATGACTGGAAACAAGTCGACTATGTCGTGTTATATTTGTGGTGCCAAACCCAGTGAAATGAATACTACGGTTATCAATAGAGTTCCACGACAAGAATTTTATTCCTTTGGCTTATCTACATTGCATGCCTGGATAAAAACTTTTGAATGTTTTTTGCATATCGCTTACCGAATACAACTCTGGCAAGTCAGAGGGGATGCAAATAAACTCATTTTAAGTACTAGAAAAAAAGAATTACAGGAACGGTTTAAAAGTGAAATGGGATTAATTGTAGATAAGCCAAAACCTGGGTTTGGCAACACAAACACTGTTTTTTTCGAGAGCACGAAAAGAGTGCCGAGATAACGGGTGTAGATGCGGGGCTCATCAAGAGGTTTTGAATAATTTTGAGTACAATAGCTTCTGGGTATAGCATTAACATCGAACATTTTGAACAGTATGTGCATGACACTAAGGAGTTATATCTTAACCTATATGATTGGTATACCATGCCAACAACTGTTCATAAACTATTATAGCATTCATTTGATGTGATTAGTTCGTGAATTGTACCTATTGGGCAGCTGTCAGAAGAGGCGCGAAATAAAGACTAGAAGATTTAGGTAATTGCACACCAGAAAAATCGTCCGAACATCAACAAACAGAGATATATTAACCATGCTATTAATTACATCAGATCCAATAATAAATAGTTTTAGAGAGGTTCCAAGTAAAAAAAAAATGCTCACTTCCCTCTGAAGTGTTAAATTTACTTTTTCCACCCAATTCCGAGTCAAGAACACAATGTTTGCGATCTGATGACTCCTCTGAACATTATTCTGATGACTCATCTGAACATTATTCTGATGATTCCTCTGAACATAACTCAGATAGCATCTAGTTTCAATAAGCATTATGTTTAAGCACTTTCTCACAAATCTATTGGTTCTGTACTCTGTCTTAAAAAAATTGTTTATGTGCAGTTCATTTCTCTCGCCGCAAATGACTCAGATAGCACTTTATTAGATAAGTAATAATTTTTTGTTTCGTTACTGTTCTTGCATAACTTTTGAGATTATTATTTTATTTTCTGACTGTACTTTCTGCAACTAATGCTTGTTTTTATTAAGTTCTGTTGCTAAATATGACTAAAACTGTTTTCCTAGATTAGTAATAATGATTGTTTTGATTATTTTTTAGCTATTTTATTTATACTTTCGCAATTGTTTCGTGATTTGTATTATATTTTTTGACTGTGCTTTAATATATTTATTATTCTCAAAATAGACATATTTTTAACTTTTTAAATTTGTTTTCCTTAAAAACCTCAAATACGGTATTAATACTGTTATTAATTATTTAAAAGATTTTTATCCGATTTTTTTTTTTTAGAAAAAAATCACTTTCAACCCAAATTTTCAATACATTCAGATTAAATACTCCCCACAAGAGGATTCCAAACACTTTATAATTATAAAAGAGTTTTTTCCGTCTAGCTTGTATGAAACGAAACACTGTGCATCGCCTCATTTGGATATCAAACACCATTAAATTTTACCTTTTATCACATTTAAAACTTTTTTTCTCGTCGCCTACTACCGATAATCCCTTCAAGAATAATTGTACTAGTCTGAAGGTGGCTATAATAAGCTGTAACCGGTGACGGTAAAAATTAGTTTTAAATTGTTTAAATATATCAAACTTATGATACACTTTATAGACAATTTTGAAAGGATTTCCTTCACCAGTGACCAGTGACCAGTGACCAGTGACCGCCTGCCCATAATTCACAGTATATTCCAGTGTGGATATTGCTGTAAAGTACAGGCTGCGTTATGCAACTGGTTGCACAATAATAGGCAGTATATATCTGCACAGGTTTGCACTGTGCTGTTACTTAGAAAATAAACAACATTCTCTGATATAGAATTAATCAGGTAGGACCTTAAGGTAAGAAGACAACTGTTTCATGACAATGGAACAGTGAAAAAGGGCAAGAAAAGAACAAACTACACACCTTACCTGCCCTAATCCCACCTTAACTATTTTATTATCATGTTCTATTGTATCCTGTTATCGAATAAATATTCAAAATTCATAAAAAAATATTTATTGCACAAAAATACAGAGTACAAAGGGTATAGCTTATAGGTATGACACGGGTTCAAGTCCCGTTGGCGTCATGTGGATGAGTGTTTCAGGCTAATAATTATTGCTTATAAAATAATTTTTACATCCTATTTCTTCCAGCGAATACACATTATATTACATAAGCCAACAATTACATGTTAACAAATGTATGTAAATAAAAAATCAAAAACAGAGGTACTTAATTTATCTAAGGTATTCATTTAAAATGCAGTGACATTTGTTTAAAAGAAATGTTTTTAGTGATGATTTAAATTTGAGTATGTCGGTTATTTGTTTGATGCTACGTTCTGTGTCAATAAATGAATCTGACAGTATACAGGCTACTCGAATTGTATAATCATTATTCAGTCCTAGAAAATAAAATTTGCTTATGAATTACTAGTCCGTTTTACAATGAACCGCAAATTGCTGTGTGTTTTAAAAATATAACTACAAATCCCAAATCGGGTAAGCAAAAACTTGGACTTGTTTGCATAATTAAATATTTTATTACACTATTTAGACATTTTTACGAATGTATTATAACGTTAAGTCTAATGGTCTTTATAATAATTACTCTGTTATCCGTTGGTCATTTAAAAATAAGAAAACAATATTAAATTTACTTATGCACCATTAAACCAAAGTTTAATAGTGCATAGAGCCAGTGGAACTATGGCATCTTCAATTGGGGTAAGTTGTAATACTGAAGGAAGCGGGGAAGGGAAGAAGATGGGGAAGAAGAAGGTGGGGAAGTACTTGGCTATTCAGTTCTGGTCACCAAACACGGCTATAGACATTTAAACCAAAGTTTAGATTCTGAATGGTGTTGCCGGGGCTTTTACACAGAGTTTTTTCCAAATAAAATGTAGACAGTATTTTTTATCTTATTTTGAAAGTCAACTGTGCGAAATTTCATCAGTCTCTAAATAAAACTGTAAATTTGTTTTAAAAAAGAAACCCATGCCAAAACACTCTTCCTTAAATATCTGAGGGTTAATGCTAGAAATGTCTACGTCAGTTTTGATAATTTGATTCTGGTACCAGAAAGTTCTTTATAACGTCCCTTATTTTAATGCATTGAATACCTATATCAGCTGCTCTAGATTGATAAAACAGCGTGGGTTCACTGTAGTGAGTTAAGCAAAGGTTGTTGATGATTAACTTGAGACCTGGAAATAACAAAAAAAAATAATTCTTCTTATCCAACTCAAAATCAAAAAACACGTTTTGTAATAATAAATGGATAACGCACCGAATCACGTATAAGTGATAGTTTGAATGTAGGAACAGCCCTTGCAAAAAATCTCCAATTCTTTGTTTCTAGTTAAAAAATATTTTCCTTTTCTCCTCGTTGCGTCAATCAATTTTGCTTTAATTTTTCCTTCTTTAGAAATCTAATATAATTTAAAATAATTTACGATACATAAAATAACTGAGATATACAGGGTGTCTGGGGGACAAAAATACTTTACCTAAAAAAAACTAAAAAAACTGCTCTCAACCGTCTAGAGACAGTGAGACTATGGCATCCTAAACTGGGATATGTTGTGGGCTGAAAGGGGTAAAGTTTCGTCAATCAGCTTTTTTGTTTTGTGCATTACAGATTGATGTAATCGTATTACAATACACATGAAATGAAGCTTTAAATGAAACATTTTACAATAACCGATATTTTACAGTTCTTGCCTCTTTTGAAATCTTCAAGGCCAATGTTGAAAATGTCAAGAGACCTAGAGGTATCATTTAACAGCACCATACCTCTTGTCATGCTATGCTGGGCCAGAACATCCGTTCTGCCATTCTTCTTAACATGCACAAATTATTTAAACAACAATTTGTTTCAACTCAACTACTTCAACTATTTACGTCGGGGGAGATGGTAAAAGATGCATTTAAGTTCCATTTTTCTAATCAAAGTTTATAGGTTACAAGTTCATTTCGTATTTGAAAAGAAAACTTTTCTACGACCATCAGCGTTTTTAACAAAAATAGTACATAGAAAAAAAAAAGTATTTTGGAATATTGATAGTCTGTATTTAAACAAATTCGCGTCCCATCGCTAGCTTTTATGTACCAGCCACGATAGCTTCGCAGCCCTCGAACCGGGGCTTACGTCAATAAAAACTTTAAAAATCTTTAAAAATTGATTTCGTATTCTAATTTTGTACTCACTAGAGAAATGATTTTCCATTTGTTTTGAAGTTCACTTGGCGTATGGCATTAAAACAGTTTGCAGTTCGCAAGCTGCACTAAACATGAAATCATTTTGAATAAGACGAGGACGAACTATGCTCGGTGACAACACAAACTGAAATAAATTAACGAATTATTTTCGTATTAAAATCACACTAAATAGACCGTGATCCGCCGACGGTCAGGCATACCTCACAGCATATCTCCTTCTATTCTAATATTTTTGATTAATAATAATAGTTGAAGTTAACCCTAAACTAATCGCTCGTTGAGGCGACGACGCGCTACTCAGCGAAATTCGAAATCACCTACTTCCCCCCGCTCCCCGACCTTCACTCCTTCATTACCTTCCTAATTTGAGTAAACAGTGCTGCACGTGACGCGATTGCGGCCACACGCATACTAGGACGTGCCCTATGACTATCTCGTCGTCCGCTGGACGAATGTTTAGTAATAACAATAATTTTTATTTTTAAGGTACGTACATTCATATATTATTAGATTTATTGTTAATGTTGGCGAATCTACTACAATAGAAGCTTCGGTTCCATCTACGTCAAACGTGCGTAAAATTTGCTGCCTGTGTCTATCCAAGGCCCGTAGGATGACCAAACACCGTTGCACCAGATGTAGAAACGCTATTTGTGGTCCACACAATATTGACATGTGTGGTCATTGTATAGATTGTTATTAATTAGTACTTAATTTGTTCATTATAAACCTTACTTTTGTGCCATGTAACAAGTTCCTATCTTAATAGGGAATTCTCGTGCATTTTGTAAATAGTTTATTTCAATAAAGATAATTATTTTATTATGTGCCTCTTTTTTTTATTTTTTTTTAAATGCATTTTCATTTTTTGTACTTAGTTGTCTTAAAAATTGCGTGCTATTTCGGCTCTGAAAACGGTCATGCGCCATTTTGACCGCTACGTCACAAGTGCTACGTGACACCTTTGCCGCCGCTGCCGCCATTGGTTTGCAGGATCTACTCGGGCCGGTCAACAGTGACGTCATCGTTCGCCCTTGAACGCTTGATCAATCACCGGGCGTTTTTAGCTGCATTGAAATATTTCGTTCGCGCCTGTTTTTAAAGTCATTATAACTTTAATAAATGATTTTTGAAAATTATAAAAACTATGTATTCTTGTGTCTGAAGTGTTTCTGCATGTGAATAATTAATAATAAGTGATTTTTTGGTGTGAAGAGAATTCCCTAGTATTTTATTGCGTAGTACACTCGAAGAAAGTGTAGTTACAATGAAACAATGAAAACAGTTTAGTTATCTAGGGTTAAGGCATATCTAGTGCATTTAATGTCGATGGCATTGCAGTTTGTACAGTGAGCCCGGTAGGTGCGGGAATGTGAAAGGACCTATAAATAATAATATTATGTCACGCGATCTCGCTTTGTCGCGATGACTGAGAAATGGTCAGATCTTACCGAGATGAAACCGAAGAAGAGCGTTTAAATATTGTGAGTCTTCTTGTCCCACTTTCTTCGATTTGCGAGAATTCATGCGGAAATCGCAAGTCATAAAAATAATTGATACGTGTTTTCACTGAAACAGAAGTTATTTTAAAATATATACTTACATTTATGGAAAATAGTAATTTTTATCGAATTGATCAAAAGAATTAAGGTGATTATTTTTTAGGTTATTATGCCGTGACCGTTTCAGGCATTGAAATCCAAAAATTAATCACGACAAGAATATTATATTAAAAAAACAAAATATGCAAGTATTTTAAAAACAAGGTCATGTTTACCGCCGCCCAGAAACCATTTGTTGGATAACCAACACCTCTGTCATAGGTCACCCCGATTCTTTGTTTGGTGACTTAGTAGGGGTGCCCGATTTTAGGGTTGAGGGAGACTTTTTGACCTTTCCAACAGAACTCTCTCAGTCGGAGAGCCCTCATACCTTTTTTTACCAGGAAATCTTCTCCTTCCTTTCCTAAAAAAACTTTCCTTACAGCATACACAAAGATGACATAGGCTATAAGGGCAATTATTTTCCTCAGGGCCACCAGTGTGAAGCTAATTTAAAAAAAGAAATACAAGAAAAATAAATTGAGAAAATAGTGAGACGCAATGCACTTAAAAATTTTTTAGTGGTTGGGTAAAAATAAGAAGAAAGTATTTCAGTTTATGGAAACGAGAAATTAATGAATTTTATTAGTTATTATAATTAAAATCGATTGTTCAATTGGCGGCCATTGTAGTCGGTGCGAAGTTTTAAGGTTAGTTTTTCTTCTCTTATTCAACCCAAAGTATGAACCTGTCAACCATAAAAAGGTTCTTAAGTTCGTAGTTTGGGTTTAATTAAAAACAAAAACTATTCTCAAAAACCTATAGTCAAAACATGGCGTGAAAAAAATACGTAAAATTGGAAACAGAAATACTTACAATAAAAATATATAAATTTGTTTTAGACCACTTTAATTTTATTTTCACTCTACCGGTTTCGGAAGTATCCTTCCTTCGTCAGGAGAATATTAAAACTGTTTTAATATTCTTCTAAGTTTTAATATTCTTCTAAGTTTTAATATTCTCTTGACAAAGGAAGGGTGCTTCCGATACCGGTAGAGTGTAATTAAAATTAAAGTGGTCTAAAACAAATGTATTTATTTGTATTGTAAATTATGACGAGCCACAAAGTAAATGCTTATTACAAATATGTGAAATACTTACTTCGCATTATTACTTAACTGATACGGTGTTTTTAAATTAAAATGTGTGTATTAAGCGTGTCCATATTATCTGTATATTTACGACAGCAAATTATAAACTAGAAACGATTTTTCAAAAAATATTGTAAAAAGTCCCAACTACTCCCCACTGTCCGGAGTCAGTGCAGCGTTAAGATTTAGTAGCATCGGCACTGAAGGGTGGCTTATTAGGTCACTAAGCTATTACATTAAATGATGAATTGCGCAGATGACTGCATTATAAGTGATGCTGCTCTTTTATTTCTATATGGGGTTTGTTGGTCAATGTTGACGTTCTATAGAAATCAAAAGTTACATCATCAACATACATATTGCAAGTAATAATAGAGCAAATTATTTATTATGTCAGATGGTGTGCATGAGTACCGTTGTAGGTTCTGTAACGCAATAAAGCTGGCATCATCAATCATATCATTCAATCAAGGTTCATACATAACATTTTTATTACAGGTAGGACACTGGGAGTTTTTCTGGCAGTGGCGGTTTGTGCAATGAGGCAGGGAAGGCAGTGCCTCCCCCAAAAATAGAGGAGAAAAGCGGAAAAAGATATACGCATCAATACTTCCAAAACATTGTAAAACCCTTAAAGTTATTTCATTTTAAATATTACCAATTTATGAATTGTATAAGCTGGTTTCTTTGATTTAAATATTACTCTTTTATATTTTCACATTTAAATGTATTGATTTGTCTAATCGATCGAAGCTGTGAACGAACTATACCTGAGTAGTAATTTTTCGTAGAGGCGCCAATAAATGGACCCTCAGAAGCCCTGACCTCAGTCTGTCGGATTATTTTTTTATGGGAATACTCAAAAAGTAAGGTGTACAACAACAAACCGGTGAATTTGACACTATTGAAGCATAATATTAGATCAGAAATGGCAGCCATCTGAGCTCTGTTACCAATCTTGGTTCCAGATTAGAGGAGTGCCAGCAGTGCGATTGGTGGCATCTGAACAACATAACCTTTGCTATAATATTTTTTCAGATCAGATACATAAATAACGAACAACAAATTTAAATTAAAACATATATATATTTTTTTTTTTGGTAAACTAATGTTTTTAAGACAAGATTTTTTTGCATAGCACAAAGGGTAAAAATTATTTTTACAAGCAATAATTATTGCTTGTAAAAATAATTGTTACATATATTTTGTTTTACACAGCTATCAAATACCCTCTAATCTTTTTGGACACCCTGTATTACATGCTTTGTGTTGTGTTATTATTAAATAATAGCCAGTAAACAAATGTAATACAAATGTTACGTAATAAAATAAACAAACAGGAAAAAATGTTTTTTTAATAATTATCGGACCATAATTTGCGATTTTGTTCTATCCAGGTAATTTTATGTAATTATTACTGTTTCAACTCGGCATCTGAATGGAGATTATCTTTATAAAAAGCATACATTTCTTGGGACCGTCGAGTGAATCAAATGAGTCAGAATAACAGTACATGGAATATATATGATACGATGTGTGAATGTAGCATTGTAAGTTTGGCCCTAACAAAGTTTTGCTGCTGTCTATTATTTGTGCCCATCTCTGCGGGGAAATGGCGTTATGACTATATGCATAAGACTATAGACAGTTTGTTAGATGTAGGAAAACATGTATTTGTAATTATTAAAAGGGGTGGCACAGGTTTAAAAAGTGATTAACTTATAATCATTGTGTATTTCTCAATGAATGTTTACTCATTTATTATATAACCCACATTGCTCCATTGGTTTTATTCAGAGAACCTGCGAATGCACATATGGCGCGATCGTAATTTCGATTTCGTTGCAAATTAACGTAGCGTCAGCCAATTTGAATGGCAAGATGAGAGTGAATCTGAGTAAATCTGAATTATAAAGCTGAAAATTTCTTGTGTTCCCTTTAAACTATCAAACAGACAGTTCTGGCATCATGAAATTGACAAAGCTTCTATATTAAAACTATGATACGTTTAAACGCTCTATGATTGGTTGGCGGGTTCTGAGAGAACTTGGGTCGTTCCTTCATGGGTCGGTCGACCGCGTACTATAAGAATTCGGACAGTGAAAATACTTTATAAACTTGTTTTAACTAGTATATTCTAGTTGTAACTATAGTTTAAACTAGTTTTAAGTAGTAAGAACGCGTCTAACTAAAAATACGTTTTCACTGTAACATATACGTTATTTCATGTATTTATTTACATAGGTATATTATTTAAAGCTTTCTTAATTATTATTTTTGCGGTTTATTGATTTCATATCGACCCGTGTGGGAATGGCCTTACTATTAACCGAAAAATCCAAGTTACTTGACAAATTTCTATGATTTTGGCGGGTTATGAAAAATTAAAACTTTTGAAATTATGGCTAGTAAAATAAAGACTTGTACCAAAAGTGCATTAAATATGGTTAGTGCATCATTTTCAAGCCCCCTCGAGCGTGCAAGTGTCTTAGCAAATGCACGCTGGCCGGAGAGTCCGTCAATACCTGCACTTTCATATAATACCTACTTACCGAGCAACTCAACAGGAAAGTCGTTGCACCAGATCGGCTGATTGTACCTACCTCCATTTAAGTGCAGCGTACGGTGCTCCAAACTGGAAACCCAACTATTACAACAACTGCACTTCTCGGATGCAAACGGATAGGATATTATGTTGTTGACTTCCTGTACGCCAGGTATTTGTTGCATTTCGTGTTCTTCGGATTAGAAATATAAATACTTTATAGGGTGTTATAGAATACTTGGCATTATGTAATACAAGCGTTGACCCGTGAAAAATAATGGGATATTATAATTGTAGGATTAAAATTTTGTGAAGCTGAACATAGTAATACAATATTTGCTTCAGAATCCATATGCTTCCAAAATATATATTTTGTATTTCATGTACACCTAGCCGACGTGTTTATTTAACGCCGGGTTTAAATCTATCAAATCTTCTAAATGGCAGAGAAAACCCAATCAAAACCTGTTGCGTAGTTTAGAAGGATAAAGTGCACTAACAGAAGGACGAGGATAGCGACATTATTTTAGACTGACGTGTACCGTGTTGCTGGGGTTCTTAGGAGATAATCAGTTCAGTTTCAGTGCCGGCAACCCGGGCGTTTATTTAAGGTTGGTTCTGTAAAGATGTTTTTTTTTTTCATTACCCTCCTCACTAGACATAGTCTCTTCTGAGGCTGGTAATTAACAATTTATATATAAACTAAATGTTTAGTAAAAAATATTTAAAAATAATAAGAAAAAATAGAAGTAAAAAATGAGTAATATAAAAATAAGTGTTGTACTATATGTGTTGAAGAATTATGTATAAAAATATGAAATGAGTATTTCGTATTATAATAAATTGTAAAATTTTGTAATTTTGTTAGAATTTGTGTGCAGTATGGTTTGTAAAATGCATTAGATACCATCACATACCATCATGGAACTTTCTGTACGCCTTTTTAAGATATACAATTCCGAAGGACATCATGTTGATGTATCTTAGGAGGTTTAGCCAGCGTTAGCAATGAAGTGCCCGAAAATATATTTTCATGACTTGATTATAAAACATTGACTTTTCTCTACTTTTTAAAACATAATTTGCATATACGATATATGTAAACCTTTCGGAAGAAATTTTCTAAATGATAGTGAAAACAATATCAAAATCCGTTGCGTGGTTTAGAAGAACTAAGCGCACAAACAGACAGACGCGGATAGCGACTTTATTTTATACTATTTAGAGAAAATAGAGACTAACTGACGTGTACCGGTGATAATCGGGGACTTATAGATGGTTTGGGACAGTGGCGGCTCGTGACTTTTGGTTGTACTAGAGTGCTAATATTACAAAAAATGGCATCAATGGTGTTGTTGTACCCGAAAATAATTTTATTTTTTTTTGAAAATTCGGTTTTTTGTGTGAAGACTTTTGGGAATTTTCAGTTGGACTGAAAATCTTCTTACAAAAAACAGAATTTTCAAAAAAATAAATTATTTTCGGATACAACAACACCAATAATGTCGAATTTGTCAAACTTAGCACCCTATCACACTCAAAAGTCACGAGCCGTCACTGGGTGCATTTATAATGTGGAAATAATATTACTGTATTGTAATTTATTTTGTTAAAGTACCTGTTTCACTTGATCATGCCATGTACTGGCGTTCTCGACCTTTTCAACTGTTCACTTCCAAGTCATACATTCTCCTGACACCTCTTTCTCCGTTCATCACTTACGTCTCATTATACAACAAATAATTCTTTTTTTCATATCTTCCTCGGGCATCTCCGACTTTTTCAATCATTCACTTCATGTGAATAAAGTAAAGTGAAGAACAATGAAATCCACATTATTACTGTTAAAAAACTACAATATGTCGATTTTAATTCGACCCCCATATCGAGCATCCCCGACTTCTACCATTCAAATCACTCTCTAAAGACTTCCGGCACTAATAAGAACAAACTTTGAAAGTTTCATCGCAATCGGATGAATGTTACAGGAATGAAAAAACAAAGAAACATTAATTTTTATCTAAATAATTAATAATGTTTTTTTTGTTAACAAATTAGAGAGACCATAATTTACATTTCGAGTGAATAGTTTAGTAAATGTTGTTAGTTAGAAAATGACGCTTTCTTGAAAATAAGAAAAAGCGCACGCCCTTGAAAAATCACGGAATCAAACTTTACTTGTCAATTTTTTGTTGTATGTTTTTGGGGTGTTATGCCGTGTTGCCGTGTTGCCGTGTTATCCGGTAGATCTTCGGATCTACCGGATCTGCCCTGATGATGGACACTGCAACGATGTCCGAAACGTCGGCTAAAGAAGGAGTTAGCGCAACACGGCATAACACCCCAAAAACATACAACAAAAATGCTTTTGGCCGTGAAAATCTAAAAACTTACCTTTACTTGTCAAGATTAACTGTAAAAAATTTAAGCAAATGAAATAATAGGTACAAATTTTAAATATAGAATCGAAAATTAAAATAATTTTATTGTAAAGAAATGCTATACTATGGGTAGGTACTTTATCGCTTGTCTGAATAATTTATCACGAAATAATTTCCAATTTTGAAACTTAACACTTACTTTAGAAGCAAATCCTAGTTAATTCATCCAGAGTTCCACAGACACAATATAAATAAGTTTATTTGATGTTGATTCATTTTGTATATTCAACAGGTTTTTCAACGTTTTTATTATGAATTTAAAGTTGAAATGTGTGAAAATTAATTAACTTAAAAAATAAATAAATCTTTTAAACCAGACCTCCTCCATCTAGCTTATTTTGATATTAGTTTTTGATTTTTTTTCAAATAAAAAAACAAATTATTGATTGAATGAAATAAAGAAATTGATGGTTAGTTAAATAAATTAATTGAAATTTTTCGTTTCGCTCAAGTAAAGGACACAAAAAGACTCAACAGCTAACTGTAATCGATGTATTGTAAACTAAAATATACAACAATAGCTGAGTTGGACATTAAACAACGATTGTTTTAATTTTATCTAATAATGCCCTGCCTCTCGATCAACCTGTTTGGACATACAGGTATAGTCTTGTGGTAGTTAAGTGGTAAGTGGTAAGCCCCACTACGCACCGGTTTCGGTCTGACTTCGCGCTCCCGCCTAGTGGTAAATGAACCGCAGTGGGATTCGAACACGAGACTCTACTCGATTAGTAATATCGCGAGTCTGCAACCGACGGTAGCGTGTTCGTAGCGCGCGAACGAATTATTGAATACGGTGATTGTGTTGGAAGTTGAATTGTGTTAACAGTGATTATAAAAATTGCAATATTTTATTCATGATCGTAAAATCAGCTTATTTAAATATTAAAATACAATGATTTTCAACTTAAAATACGCCAAAATTTGATATGAAATAAACAATGAATTGAAAACCATAATACCTTTAAAGATACTGCAAAAAAACTCCATTATTTCAATGGCTAAAATGCGTTCTACTCACCGTATTTAATTAAAGCAACTAAAATATATCTAAGTGATTGAATTTTCAAACTAAAAATACACGATTTTGGATTACTACGCAAATAATAATTTCAGTTTCAATGTTCGTGATAAAATCCAAAAGCTCACCTATAATATGTAATATAAGAGGAAATACTCGTACTTCCACGATATTGTAACTTATATTAATTGCGGAAAATCTTTTAACTAATTATTAATAAAAATTATGTATAATTGGTCTTCAATGAATATTTTAAATAGTGATAGAGATGATTCCTCTTATTATAGCGTTGTGTCAAAAATCTAATTCTTATTTACCGATGTTGAAATTATTAAGCAATCACTAAGAGCTAATTACTCCATTTATAGGTAAACCTTTTCACCTTCTTAAGTATGTGAAAGTGAAAAATAGCATGAATTAGAGGAGAGGCGTACTTATAGTACCCAGTAAAAGTACCGGGTATTTTAATACGGTACTTTGTACTTGTGACAAATTTTCAAAATACCTGGTTCCAAAATACTCACAAGTATTTTGGACTGGGAATAAGTATTTATTACTTTCTGTCCCCAGTCCCCAAATAGGTATTAAATACTTGTGAGTATTTTGTAACTGGTATTTTTGAGGGACTTTTAATAGGTATTTTGATGAGGTATTTTTAAAAGGTATTCTTAGTAGGTAGTTTTAGCAGGCATTTTTAAAAGGAATTTTTAGGTATCTTTCGTACCCGTAATTACGTTTCCTAGTAAAGAAAAAAAGTAACTGAAAAAGCACCATCGGAAATTTTGGTGAGGAAGTACCTTTCACAGAAGTTCTCTAAAAGCCCCCCTCCCACGGATTCGAAAGAAAATGAAATTTTTTGTGGGGAATCACATTTCACAGAAATAAATCCTCTTACAACCCCCCCCCCATGGATTCTAATAATTATTGGGGGGAATCAATTTTACATAGAAAAATTGTGGGGAATCGTTGTGGATACTCAGGTCGGTATAAAATACTTGTAAGTATTTTGTAACCGGTATTTTTTTGTACCTGTACACTCACTGTACCCAGAAACGAAAAGTACTCAACAATTACGTTAAAGCAAACCACAGTTTCAACATAACTTTACTGAGACTTAAATAGAAACTACTTCAAATATATTCTCTTTCTCCTTTAGGTGTTGTGTAAAGTTAAAACTTCCTGAATTTACTTTCCTGTTCTGCATTGGTTTTCTTAGCTACTTTTTCAAACTTTTCGTAAACAAAATACCATTCTCTATTTCAATGTTTCTTAAATGGCTTTTGAACATTTTTTACAGTTCTATAAACATAACTACAAACATCACCACACTCAAAAACCGAAATAACTACAAATAGAATTGAACATAAAATTCTATTAGATTAGTACGATAATGTCTATCGTACACTAGCTAGCTACACACGAAAGTGCTACCATCTACAATATTCAAAGAGAATCTTTGAAGTTTTCATAAAATATTTCAGTAATTATGATTAATTCGAAGTCATAATATTATGTATGTTGACCATTAGTTTCACCAACCAGATCGTCACTGATATGAAAAATTTGATATAAATTTCTGATAAAAAGTCTGCAGTTAAAGTGCTGGTCATCGTAATAAATCTAATGTGATATTTTAATAATATATCACTCTCTGCCACTGCTGTTTAAAGCAATGCACTTGTGACATACAGTTTCCTTAGTTAAAGATAGGTGAAAGATAATCTAAAGAATTAAAACTTTGTTTGAAATGGCTTTAGCCATGTTTCAGGATCAAATCTTAATAGCCTGGGAGGTACTTTCGCAGCTCTTTATACCCAAAATTCTTCCACTTCCCTTTACCCTTAGTCTCATAACGGTTCCATGGCAACTCAGGACTATGGCAATTCAACACACTTTTGAAAAGTGATATAAAGTCATTAAAAGTGATAAAAAGTGGCCGTTGAACCTAATGTAACCTAACCTACTTGACCTTGTTTTTTTCACCACTTGCATGGCTATCACTTTTCAAGAGTGTGTTGAAGAGTGTTGAATAAGAAATTCCAGTAATTTTTTTTTAACGAAAGTTCACACTTCTGTCTTAAATAATAATCGGGTCGGTATGAAATAATCTACCCCAGTTAAAATATTTAAAAAGATTTTAAAATTTGTATACCGTAGTGGTAACCCGTTTGCGAGTCTACGCAGCGCAACTTTGCAAAAAATTGTCCGCATACCTATTGCACCAGCAGCCCGTAAAATAACACTGTAAAATCTGTCAGAACCCGCCAACCAATCACACGGCGTTTAGGTCTCTAATGGTTGAAATCATTTTTATTAATTCTCTATCAGCATTTGTTGACATGATCATATGTTTTTTAAGTCAAATTTTTTACCCTCTAATTCCTTAATGCCATTTTCCTGAGTTGCCCGGTTACCATCACAACATGCCCTAACCTTACAACAAGCCTTCCTCCCAATAGCATCGGGCAGTTGTTACGGTTGCTCGGTTACCTTAAAAATATGCCCTTATTTGATGACATAAGATGATTTATTCCCAATAGCATCGGGCAGTTGTTACAATTGCCCAGTTACCCTCAAAACATGCCTTAACCTCACAACAAGTCTTCCTCCCAATAGCATCGGGAAGTTGTTACTATTGCCCGGTTACAGTCACAACATGCCCTAACGTCACAACATGCCTTACTCCCAATAGCATTGGGTAATTGTTACAGTTTCCGGTCACCCTCACAACATGCCCTAACCTCACAGCATGCCTTACTAAGAATGCGAGTAGCATCAGGCAGTTGTTACAATTGTCCGGAATCACACAATGCCATGATTTCGTCATATAAACAGAAGTGATTTTAATATTTGGATATCCTACGAAACCAATTAACTGTATAAGGTAGTCGAATGCAGTAAGTAAATAGCAGATTAATAAGTAACAGACTAACAGTTCAGGAAATGAGATAAGATATTTCCTGATCGTGTTACGGTTGCTCCACTCACGTTACGGGTTTCAAACCCGGTGGACGCATGCAGCGTTATGTTGCCACTAGTTACACATGCGAAACTGGTTTACAGTTTCCTTAACACGGTTTCGGTACAGTACAAAGGTGCATTTACGTTTATTGAAGGTAGTAGTTTATTTATTTTGCAAAATATAAACATCGTTTAACCGCATCCGGTACTGTTAAATTTTCTGTGTGCTGATGATGCACAAATAATGGTGCTTGAACGATTTTTTAACACAGCTATTTGGATTTCAATTTTGTTTTTGGAAATTAACGCATGCAAATCTTGGAAGCAGAAATTAACCCACTTCCCGACATCCGATCGAACTGAAACTCTGCAGATAGACTCACTAACGGGCATTTACACATTTTACTGAAATCGGATGACACAACAGCATATAATATAAGAAACAAATCGGTCCAACCCGATCGGTATTTGTTGAGGTTGGTAAAGTTCTTGATTCCAATTCCTGAGTAGGAAGGTTCAATATTCAGTCGCCAATTAAAAACGAATGTTTTATAATATATTTTAAATCAGATGTATTATCGTAAAAAACTTTGTTTCTTACCAATAAATTTATAAAAATATTAATGAGTATTGGAATAATTTGTATCGAGCTATTATTTAAAAAAAAAATACATTGTGTGGCAAGCCTACGCACGACGGAAGTGAAACTTTTAGTATTCTTCTCTCTCTCTTTTGATTTCATTCTCTCTTTTTTTCTGTCTATTGACATATTTATAAGTAGCATGTGATAAAAAAAAATTAAAAGTTATAAAAATATGGGATTCGAACCCGGGTCCTGCATAACGAGTGTCGAACGCTCTGCCTCTAGACCGCGGTTATTACGTATTCAACCAAAATATCATATAGTCAAAATATCTAAAAGTTGCAGCACGAGAGCATTTTATCACTTTAAAAAAAAATATATTATTAAAAAAATCACAAAAAGAAAAAAAAAATAGTTAAAGCGGGGATCGAACCTCGGTTCTTCACGACGACAATCGGGCGCTTTGCCTCTAGACCGCAAAGCTGAGTTTGGAGAGCGACCGAAAGTAGGTATATAATATTGGCTAGGCTCCTATAGCGAAATGATCACGGTTTTTGATGACGGTCATGAGTTGGTTTTACTCCGGTCCTCGAAATTGCATAACGCGCGTAAAGAAGTTTCACTTCAAAAATCAAAGTTACTTGATTGTTATGCGGCAGAAAAAAAGGGAATGAGGGGAGTTTACCACCAGTTTTACTTCAAAGAGAGACGATCCTGACACATGGAATTAATTTGTCTCTAGTCCTGTAATTATTATTAGCGGAAATTGTTGCTCGTGCAATGACAGAGATGGTAATAGAGGATGAACCCCTCGAAGCCCGGAATACGAATGAAGCAAGGAATGCATGCAAATACAGGTTTTACATTTTTTCCCATCTTCGTTTAACCCAACAAGGAATTTGCGTAAAAAAATAACAATAATTATTAGAGCACAGAGAAGAAATTCGTTTTTTTTAAACACTGTACTGTAGTATGCAATATTATTTTTTTCCGATAAAAGTGGATAAAGGTTAGCAAAATCGGGGAATTCAGTTTCCCTGACAAACAGAGCTTGACATTACGTACACACTGTGGAATAATACAAGGAATCAAAAACTGCGTGTAATTTGAGACATGCGCCAATCCATTAATTGGTTAATCGGAGCATTACGAATAAATAATAACATGCCAAGAATGACGTCAGAGTTCGATGTAAAGAAATTGCAGTCAAATTTCGATTTGATAGGAAAAATAAATTTTAAAGTTAACATTTTTAAAGTCCGCCAAAACGATCGATTCTGACGGATACGCGTGACGTCATACGTACCTTGGTTTTGTCTGTTAATAGAAAGGTCAATACTACTTGGGTACGTACTAACAAATCCAAATGCGTCGTGTGTTAAAGGCTATTTTTCTATATGTTTTTTGTGCATTTATCAGACGCAAATGCTCTTAATCCTCAGGAGCCAGTGATACTAATGCATCCTCAATAATTGAGGTATGTTGTGAGGCTGAATGTAGTAAATAAGGGAAAGAGATGAGGAAGAGGAAGGACTTGGCTGTTCAAATCTCCAAACATGACTTATGCCATTTCAAGCATTTTTAGATTCTGAATGGTGGTCTTTAACCAGGGCGATACTGAGAGTATCTCCCACTATGGAACATATCGCAAATATTCTTTGATATAATTTAAACGGTGACCGGATAAATCATCAAAATGATAATTCATCACATCTTTAAAATGTTATATAAAGTCATGGAAAGTGATGAAACAAAAACTTTATTAACTGGGTTAAGTAGGTTAGGTTAGGTTAGGTTTAAATTTTTTTTTCATCGATTCTAATCACTTTATATCACATTTTAAAAGTGTGTTGAATTTTCACTGTGTTGAGTTATCATGGAACCCATATTTATTGCACATGAGTAAATTATCGAAATACATGTAAAAATATACGTGTGATTGGGGAGAGAAAAAAAAGGTAATCAAAGTAATTTTCCGGAGAAGGGTGACTTCGACATACCAATTATTTTAAAGATAAGTGACAAGTGACAAGTGACAAGTGACACGCCAATCCTACAAAAAAATTGTTTGAAAAATTCAAATTCGAATATTCAATTAGGACGGATTTTTCACAGAATTTCAACAATTTAACAAAATTCAAGTTATTTGAAGTTTTTTTTCGAGTTCTGTTTTCGAGTTATTATATCGTTATTGGCTGGTTGATTCTCAAAACTGAAATAATTAAAAGACTTGGATAGATCCTTCATAAAACTTGAAATATAACTTTAAATTTTGATGAATTGTTCAAATTCTGTGAAACAATACGTCCTTATTTATATAAATAGAAATTGATATACTTAATATAAATGACACGAAATTATTATAATCGTATTGATAAAATGATCACATTTTTCTCTGTCTGTAAATATAAATAAAAAAAATCAGTTTAACAATTCAACTATCAACAAATACGTTTAAATTTTTTTAAAGTTTTTATTTTATAATTCAATTATATTTCTATACAATTTACAAAAAAAAAGTTTATTTGTGAGTAAGTTCTTTTCTATTAAAAAAAAATAAAAATAATCCAACTCCGTTACATATTCAAAATGAAGGCCGTAAACTCAATCTTATAGAGAAATTGGAAATTAATAAAACTTCTAATAATACTAAATAGTTTTATAAATGATAAAAAAAATATAATTCGCTCGCCATTATTAGATATGTTTAAGTTTATTTATTATAGAACACAAAAATTAAAAGTCTCCCCCCGATTCACAAGTAGCTCTATGGTACGGTATTTTAGTGTCCCCAGCTTACTCCTACACCAAACAACAAACAAGTCAACCCTGGTTAAGGCACATTACCTTTGCAACAGAACAGAAGAGCAGCAACAGAAATAGCATCACCGGTTTTAATATTACTTAACAACAACATTACCCAGCTGTGTGACGCAAGCCGTGATATTATGACTGCGTTACGTGATATACGTAAAGCCTGTAAAGCGTCTGTAACACCATCTGATATGTACGTTTCTACACTTTGTCAGTAGTTTATTGCACATTTGTCCTACTTGCGCGTTGCATTTCTAGAAAGAGAAACTTTTCGCAGTGAAATTTACTCACCTTCCGATTTAGCTTGTAAGTGTCATGATATTTTTCATTAAAAATATTATAAAATACAGGGTTTTCCAATAAGAGGTGTTATTTTGATATTCAATCGTAAAAGATCAATGGTTTCATTGCTTGTGTGGCACGTAGCGCCGTCTTATTGAAAGTAAACGTTGTCCAGATCAATACCATCCAATTCCGAACATAAAAAAATCATTAATCATTTCTCGATCCATTCATCGTAACTGTTGCTCCAGCCTCATTTTCGAAAAAGTAAGATCCGATGACTCCGCCGGACCATAAACCGCACCAAACAGTCACACGTTGAGGATAGAGAGGCTTTTCAAAAATAATTCTTGGGTTTTCCGAGCCCCAGATGCGACAATTTTGCTTGTTGACGAAGCCACCGAGGTGGAATTGGGCCTCATCACTAAAGATGATTTGCATTTGATTCACTCAAGTGAATTTTAATAACTTTAATGCGTTTTTGAATGCGTGTATCGTTCCATTTTTATTAATGGCATAGTTTCTACTTGTCAAATGTCAAAAAATGACAGCTTCAAAAGTAACATCTACCGAAATAGCGGGCTATTCAAAATAACACCTCTTATTGGAAAACCCTTCATATTCCGCCAATGCAATGACACTTATTCAATACATGTAACACCAACATGATTTAAGGTATGATGCAGGAAGATAAAAATTGAAAGCTATAGTTTACAATAAATATCAGATAAGGTCTTCGAGATCGAGGGGTAAAGCTCTAACCAAGCCAGAGGTCACGTATTGGAATTTTTCCCATCTTCTTCCACCCCCCATTACCTTCAGCCTCACAACATTCCCAAATAGGGGATGCCATACTCTCACTGGCTATAGACGGTTGGGAGCAGTTGGGACTCTTGTGCGATTTCACTTAAAAAAGCTAAATTATGGTGTATTTTTTTGTTCGACTGAGGATTCTTCCTTCCTTTCAGGACTGGAGTCAACTACGCTAACACCTAAGCCAAATTCTACCGATATTTATTTCGTATTTTACTACTGTAAAGTTTTATTTATGAAATATAATGTCACCCCATTTAAGAAAAATGCGTGTGTGCACTATTACAAGATGGTAGAATACATTGTCATCGACAACGAGTCATCGAAGCTCGATCGGTTTTTGGGAAGTGGATTAATTTCCATTTTCAAGATTCGAAGACTTGAATAATCAAGGAATCTGTTCTGTCGAGAAACCTAAGTAATTTAAACCAAATATATACACATTTTAAATTTGTTAAAAATATTATATTACAGATAGGTAGGTGCTAAGGTAAATACCGATTGTAGGTTAATTTCTGCTTTCCAATCAGCTGAAAAGTATAAAAACGTAGTGCTTTTATGCTGCCCACAATTATATTCAAAAGTTGAAACGGACCAGGTAACTAATTTTCACAGAGGTATCTTTCAAATGTAAAAAATGGCGCTTGATGAATGTTAAATTTTAATTTCTGTAAAAAATCTCTAAATCTCAGGCTTTTGGCATATTCTGTCAGAATGTGTTTATATTTCCCCTTTGCGATAAAATCCAAATAAATGCAATTTTTCTTAACGTAACTGAAAACTAAGGTGATAAGTTTTCAAGTCTTATGATTAGAAACAAAATTTAAAAATTTAATGCTCGCCTTAAGGTTTCTTGTTTAAAGAGTCAATTCAAATTATGATAGCGAAAAAAAACACCTGTTTTATTTTACAAGTACTTTCATAACATTACATTTCCCTCACTTTTTTGTTATATCAAAGTAAAATAATTAGTAAGAAATTCACAAATTTCATACATTCCACTCAAATTGCGGATAAAACCATTTTTTTTTTAATGTCTATATATATTTTTTGTGTATATTTATATTTATATGTGTATATTTATATATATTTATAATAGATTTTGATTATATTCGGAGTCCTCCTCACTAGGAGATCCTGTGTTGAGGGGGAGTAGGTTTTGGAAGTTTTCAGCGACTTCTATGATTCGACTTCATGTTTTGGGTAAGGATTTCCATAAACTTCTACGACGATGTTTTAAGTATGCTAGTAAGTTCTTTATCCGGTAGTTCCTTAAGCCAAGATTTAATGTCCTTAATGTAGTTATTTTTTCTTTTGAATTGTTTGATACTAAGTGCGAGTTTGTTATACACCTTTTCTGCTAAAAATTCAGAGCTTCTTTTTCCAAAGGTAGAGTTACACTTTTGTATATTTAGTATCTCTGTTTATTTGGCTCTGGTTTTATGAGTATGTAAGGTGTTTACCTGTAAATCATTTTTGAGGTGATGTACCAGAATGGCTTTGGCATAGATTTTCTGTATATTTGGAACGTCAAATTGTTTAAAAATTTCTGTTGTTGACGTCCTTATGGGAACTTTTATTATGGTCTTTATGTTGCAATTCTGAGTTACCTTCAGTTGTTTAATGTGTTTGGATGCTGCTGATCCCCATCCTATTATTTCATATTCCAATTTAGAGTGGCATAAAGCAAAGTATACTCTCTTTAAAACCCTAGTTGACAAAATGTTTCGTAATTTTCTGAAGAAGTGGGTGAGTTTTGTTAGCTTTTTTGAGTTTAGCTTTAGTTTCATCATCTCTGTGAATTATATTAACTACTTGATTTGAATATAAAGCACGGTGTTATATCTTTCTAACACCGTTTAGATCATATTTTTCACCATGACAGTACGGGTGTCAATGATTTCCAAGAGACCATATTAACCGTTCCCAAAAGGGATCAAATTAGTCTGAGCCGTTTAAATATTGGTATATATATCATTCAGGTATTCAGTGCCACACCCCTTTTACATAGAAATCAGTTTACATTATTTTCCCCATTACCTTGCGCGAGAAAACAGTTACGTTGTTTTGGGATTTATTGGTGGAGTCAGAAGAAACGGCGGGAAACTTCCATCTTGAAAAATGGCGGCCACATTTTCTCATTCAGCTGTCACTGAGTCGGCGAGATCGGGGGAGGGGAAAAGGTGGAAACGAGAGACTAAAACGAAATGGCTTTAACGATATGGGAAACGCTGAAATATGGACTATCGTTTCTATTTTTAAAGAATCAAAACACGTCAGGAGAAATGTTGCATACACATAAAACATATTAAACATCAATAAATACTTTTCATGCACTTTTAACAAATTCACCTCAAGTATTGACATCTTTAATGTATGTTTACCTATCTGTATTCCGAATTTATACCGTAATGTGACATACTTCCCTTAAGAACTTAGAATGGGTTGTTTCATAGAATTGCTATTCAAGTTCTGTTATTATATCATTACTGGCCAGTTACTTCACAGAACTGAAATAATAACAGAACTCGAAAAAACTTTCACAGAACTTGAAAATTTACTTTGAAATTTGTAGAATTATTCGAATTCTCTGAAATAAATCGTCCTTTAAGTTCTAACATTCTCAAAAATATATGATTTTTTTTAAGAAAAGTAGTAACTATATGAAATTCCTTCGATAGAAATAAATCGCAAAGCATGCTCTGTAAATTATTTAAAGAAAACACGCCTGGTTTTGTTATTTAAGATGCTTTACTTGTGAGAAAATTCAGTGTTTCTTTAAATGCTACTTAACTCAAATGTTTTGAGATTTTAGAATTATTAAGTCACGTAAGCCTATTAATTTAATCACTCTTTTTTATAGCTCGCTTCCATTTTCATACGCATTTACCTCCTCCTGTATCCCTCTTTCAAACCACCTTCAATAATCTGTTTTGTATCTTTTAACAGAGCCTTAATTTTCATGTATCTATAAGGTAGAAAAGATTATTATGAACATCGTATAAGACCAAACGTTTATTTTTTTGGTATATAAAAACTTTATCGTTTCTATCACCTACCAATTCTGTACGAAAATTAAGTAAATAAATGACATTGATAAATCAATAAATTAATATCGTTACAATTAAAAAAAATGCCAAGAAAATCTCAAAAATTTGAAGAATAAGAAGATTCCTAAGCACGGTTTAGAATTAGAATACAAATAAATACAACGCAATCCTTGTAGCGCACGTTTTTTTTTATTTTTATTATTCTTTATATTGGCTTTCACCCATTAAGAGTGATCTTGGCCATACATTACAACATTTTTCTTATTAATAAATACAACAAATTACAGGATAAAATTGACATGATTGACAAAACAACATTGATAAAACAACATAACATAACATAAAGTAACATAAATAAACCAAACATAACATAAACATAACATAAATATAACATAAATATAACATAACATAAGCATAACATAAACATAACATACTTAACATAAACGGTACAGAGCTGGTAACAGTAGATTATCACAAAATTATAAAAATAGGAACCTGTGTACAATATAAGTGGGCGCTTTTCGTTATTAAACCAAAGATTTTTCTAAAATTAGTAGCGTTTTTTTAAAACAGAATTATGAAATTGGCAATCTTATAAACAAACACAGCATATGGGATAAACAAATGTGATTATAAAACATAAAGATAAACATAACACAAACATACTATGAACATAACATAAACATATCATAACATAACATGCACATAACATGAACATAACATATCATAAACATAAACCTACCATAAACATAACATGGGTGTAACATAAACATAACTTAACAAAAAAAATACAGAACTGGTAATAATGGGTAATTACAAAATTATAAAAATAGAAACCTGTGCACAAAAGTAGTGGGCATTTTTTGTTATTTAAAAGAACAGATTTTTCCAAAACTAGAAGCATTATTTTTTTTAAAACAGTTCTATGGTATGAATATAAACAAATACAATAAAAGAATCAAGAAAAATATACAAAGTAGCGCACGTTAATTACTGTAGTAACATTCTATTCTTAGAATTAGAATATAAATATATTCAACGCAATCCTTGTAGCGCACGTTAATTACTGTAGTAACATTCTATTCTTAGAATTAGAATATAAATATATTCAACGCAATCCTTGTAGCGCACGTTAATTACTGTACTAACATTCTATTCTTAGCCAACGAAGGATAGATAAAACAAATGATTAGTAATAACTACAAAATTGAATGAATAAAAATATCAATTTTTCACGATTTTCGAGGCAACTTAGACAATTTTTATGAGTTAATGGTAATAATTAAAGAAATAATCTTTTAAAATTAAACAGTAACTTTGTAAACATCACTTATGGGTAAATACTTAATGCCGACCGGGTTTCGCTACAACCGTAGCCTCATCAGGGCAGTATAATACTAAAAATCTAAATATTAAATTAACATGTGTAGATATCACGGTAGGTGGACAGTCTGAGCTACAGTGGAAGAGGTAGGGATAAGTGGGAGATTGGGAGGCGAGTGTTCTTTGTCAATAGGGAACAATCTGAGTATAGGGCTTTTATTTAGGTTTATTTGGTTGTTGATGACTTTGCTATTGACGTTTATGGCTTTCCTTAACTCTAACGCTTCTAAGTTATCCAACCTAAGACCTATTCCGTTTTTATGTAATAGGCTGACGCCAGTATTTTTGTCGAACGTATGGTTGGTTGCTATGAGGTGATTTGCAAATTCGGAGAATCCATTACTGTTTAAGCATCTTAGGTGTTCTTTGACTCGCGTTTTGATATTACGCGCTGTTTTGCCTATGTAAAACGCGGGACAGTCACTACATTGCAGTGAGTAAATACCTGAGTGATTTGAATGGGATCTGTTTGACGACAAAGTTAGAAACTTCGCCTCTATAAAGGCCTACAAAAAACGTGAAACCATAAACAAAAAACTAATTAACCTTAATCTGTCACAACATAAAAATAATAACAATGAACCAGTAAAATATACCCATCAGTTCTTCGACCGGTTACAGAATCTCTCATCAGTTCAGTTCCAACCAAACGAGCTGTCTCTGTTATCTAAAGGTTTAAAATACAACTTAGATTATAATAAAAAGAATTACATTAGTGCAGTGGAAAACGTTGCAGTGGACATCGAGACCGCGTTATATAATAAACCTGGACCACCTCTATACAAAAGTGCAGAAACAATAAAAAAGCTCATTCCTACACTTAAAGTCAACTATAATCGTGAAACATCCATTATGCTGAACATCAGGAAGAAATTAAAGGATGAACAATTAATTTTAACAAAGGCTGATAAAGGCAACACGATAATTATAATGAATAAAAGTGACTATAATTCCAAAGTGCAAGACTTTATTAAGACGGACAAATTTGACATTCTACCTAAAGACCCCACTACCAAATACCTAGATAACATTAAAAGTGCTTTGAATTCATGCAAATCCCCTATCTTTCAAGACAATTCATACCAACAAGTAAAATTTCTAACAAAAAATCCATTGGCCCCTAAATTATATGGTTTCTTAAAAATCCATAAAAACGATAAACCTATTAGGCCGGTCGTGTCAAGTTGTAATTCTCCGAATTTCAAAACAGCTTCATTTATAACTGAAGTATTTAATAATTCTAAAGTGTTTGCTCCGAAATTCACCATTAAGAACTCATTCACTTTGATTGATGAACTAAAAAATCTACATATTCCGAATAACTCAAAATTAGTCTCATTTGATGTTGTTAACTTATTTCCAAATATTCCCGTAGATGAAAGTAAAAGCATATTGTTCAAATTATTACAAAATTCAAAACTACCAAATAATTTCTCTAAGGAACTTTCTCACCTATTTAATGTTTGTCTAAATCAAAATTATTTCCAATACAATGAACTTTTTTATCAACAAACAGATGGCCTGGCAATGGGAGCTCCGAGTTCTCCCCTCATCGCTGACATATTTATGGACAATCTAGAGAATAACATTTTTAACTGTAAATCGCCATTATTAAAGAATGTGTTATTGTGGAAGAGATATGTCGATGATGTTTTCTGTATCTGGACAGGTACTGAGCGCCAACTTGATTCCTTCCTAAAACTAATAAACTCTTTTCATACAAAAATTAAATTCACAATAGAAATAGGAACTAATTCTAGCTTAAACTTTTTAGATCTCACCCTATCAATCATTAACAATAAAATAGAATTTAAAATCTATCGTAAACCCACTTACACTGATACAACTATTAATAATTCATCTAACCATCCCATCTCCCACAAACATTCTGCTTTCCATTCCATGATCCATAGATTAGTTACCGTCCCGTTATCAAATTCCAACTTCTTATTAGAATTAGCGACGATTAAACAAATCGCGATTAATAATGGCTATAATGCAAATATGGTCAATAACATCCTAAACAAGAAATTAAAAAGATTATCGACAAGCAAATTTCTATTTAACAGCTCCCCTCATAATAATAATATGCCAACTAATAATAATCAACCTCAACAATGGCGTAGAATTTTGTACATCGATAATTTCTCTCAAAAAAGCATAAAAAACCTCCCACCAGATATCAAACCAGCGTTTTACACTAACAATAGTATAGGTAAATTTTTGATGAACGTTAAAGACAAAGAACATCGGTTAAATCACTCAGGTATTTACTCACTGCAATGTAGTGACTGTCCCGCGTTTTACATAGGCAAAACAGCGCGTAATATCAAAACGCGAGTCAAAGAACACCTAAGATGCTTAAACAGTAATGGATTCTCCGAATTTGCAAATCACCTCATAGCAACCAACCATACGTTCGACAAAAATACTGGCGTCAGCCTATTACATAAAAACGGAATAGGTCTTAGGTTGGATAACTTAGAAGCGTTAGAGTTAAGGAAAGCCATAAACGTCAATAGCAAAGTCATCAACAACCAAATAAACCTAAATAAAAGCCCTATACTCAGATTGTTCCCTATTGACAAAGAACACTCGCCTCCCAATCTCCCACTTATCCCTACCTCTTCCACTGTAGCTCAGACTGTCCACCTACCGTGATATCTACACATGTTAATTTAATATTTAGATTTTTAGTATTATACTGCCCTGATGAGGCTACGGTTGTAGCGAAACCCGGTCGGCATTAAGTATTTACCCATAAGTGATGTTTACAAAGTTACTGTTTAATTTTAAATTATAATGTCACATCACAAAGTAACCGCTTCATATGAAGAAAGAAATAATCTTTCCTTACTTACTACGTAAATAAAATGAAACATAAATTTAAGATTAAAAAAAATACTAAAAAGCGATTTTTCTGTCGGTGTTTAAAATTTGTTTACGATAAGTTTGTGTTCCAACATCGTTCGTTTAAATTTAAACAATAAAATGTTTTTTTTGATAATTCGTTTTTTTTTTATTTATTTTATAATATGAAACAAAATAATAAATAAGCACATATCCGTACTAGAGTTTTGCCACACCTTTGATTAAAAAAATATTATTCAATTTGTTTGGGTATTTTGGCATCAAATAAAAAAAATTGTTTTATATGAAAAATATATAGGTATACGAAAGTAAAGGATACATTTAAAGAATTAAATATCTTTTGATTTAAACAAATTATTTCTTCAATATTTTATTTTTAATCTACAAACTATTTACATCCACTTAATTTCCAATAAAAATTGAAAACCTGCAGCACAAGATATGAGACTAAGAAAATAAATCAAATAAGAAAACATAAACAACTTTAAATTAGAATTACGAAATTTTGTATGAAATAAAAAATATTTAAAAAAAGGGGAACAAATACATTTAATTTGTTTTTATTTAATAGATATTATTTTACCCTTGTAGTATTGAACAAAGGGGTTTATTAAAACGTTAATTCAAAACTACATCAAACAAGGCGATGGGTCAAGAGACCAGTTGAAGAGGTCAAAGGGTCTCCCCAACCCAGCCTCTGCCGATCTGGCACGCCACGCATTTGGTGGGCAGGCGCATCCTGAACACCCTTCACCCGATGAAACTGGGCACCCCTGCTAAAAAACCTCTTGGGGTGACCTATGGGAGTGGTGTTGCTTATCCAATAAATGGTTCTAGGGGAGGCGGGTTTTGGTTACCGTCAGATGTGTAGGGTTTGAAATACGTTTACTAGAAAGGTTCTAAATGTTACATTATATTGATTACACTTTATACAAAATAACAGGTAGTTGCCTAGTAGTCGGGTGATTCAATTTATCAATGCTTTGTAAAGGCCAATTAAATACCATCTATTTTATAAATACATTTATGTAGATGGATGGTTTTAGAATATAGGTAAGTATGTATCTATTTAAAAACCATACATTAAGAGGAAGCAACAAGCCAAAAATGTGTATATTCTTCGAATACAAATATATTGAAGGTAATACACATTAAAATTGCTTGACAAACGGAGTCTAGAAACCTTCGATTTCAAGTACAAAACTGGTTTTTATTTATTTTGTAAATAATTTTATAAGAAAGCAAAAAAGTTAATCAAGTGAAACTGTCACAGATAATCTTGGATGTAGTACTGTTTTTACGCGTTCATACATTTCTATTGAATAAATATTTTTTTTAATAGTTTAGATTTATATTTTTTATTGAGTAATTTTTTATTGTATTTGTATTCTACTCAAGCAAAACGATAGGAAAACCTTCAATTTATCTAATGCATATTTTTAGGTATTTATAATATACACCAATTCGTTATAAAGATTAATCAAAATAGTGATTTAGCATTAAACTTTGCCTTAAATAAATAAATTAATATTTCCAACTTACATACAAAGCACCTATGAGAAGTTTTAACACTGCGCTGAATAAATAAGTAGTTAAGAAGATTAATCAAACACCTCAATATTAGGGATGCAATGAAAACAAGGATCTAGCACGTGAGACTCATGTTTCGTGTTATATAAAACTTTTGCAAAAACATAGAATTTTTCTCCATGACATCGTAACACAATATTATGTAGGTACTTTGTTATCAATTGAAATTATGAAATTATTTTCATTTACGCTAACCGTTTTCTTTTGCTGCACGCCATGAGTGTATTTTGCAGCAATTTCGATGGAAATAATCGTCCATTGACAAAGCATTTCTCACGAAGAGTCCCAACCATTGTCATTTCCCATAACGTATGACATTGAATGACGCTAGGGGGCAATTAAAAATTGAACAATAAAGCTTGGGAGCGGAATTATGGTGATTATTCAAACACTTCACGCCATTTGAAGAGTGTGAACTTATCGGTGATTGATGATCTTTATCAGTAATGATTATGCATTATGAAGAGAATTGGTATGTTGAAATCAATAATAATACTTCATTCAAAAATGCTTGCTATAAAAATTACCTTATATCAGATAATTTATAAGCCATTAAAAAGTAAATTTTCTTGATTTTAAAGGATTTACAGATTTTACATAAAGTGTAAGCCGTTAAATGGTCAATTTTCATGCTTTTAGATGACTTACAGATTTTAGATAAAGTATAAGCCACGAAGAAGTCAATTTTCATTATTTTAGAGGATTTACAGATTTAACATAAAGTGTAAGCCGTTAAATGGTCAATTTTCATGCTTTTAGATGACTTACAGATTTTAGATAAAGTATAAGCCATGAAGAAGTCAATTTTCATTATTTTTGAGGATTTACAGATTTCAGATAAAGTATAAGCCATGAAGAAGTCAATTTTCATTATTTTAGAGGATTTACAGATTTTAGATAAAGTATAAGCCACGAAGAAGTCAATTTTCCTGATTTAAGAGGTTTTGCAGATTTTAGATAAAGTATAAGCCATTAAATAGTCAATGTTCATGAATATACAGGACTAACAGATTTAAGATAAAGTACAAGCCATTAAAAAGTCAATTTTACATGATTTTAGAGGATTTACATTTTTTTATGTAAAGTATAAGCCATTAAACACTCAATTTTCATGAGTTTAGAGGCAAGTCAATAAAAATTATTAAAAAAAATAATTTTGCCCTACCTTATTTATACATATCATGTTTTTTTTATTTTTTATAGTGAATACCTCACAAGAGTCCCAACTGCTCCCGTCTGGAGCCAGTGAGACTATGGCATCCCCAATTGGGGGATGTTGTGAGGCTGAAGGTAAGTGGGGAAGGGAAAGAGGAAGGTGGGGAAGTACCTGGATATTCAGATCTAGTCACTAAACACGGCTAAAGCCATTTGGAGCAACGTATCAATTCTGAATGGTGGTCTTACACCAGGGCGATACTGGTAGTATCTTCCACTCTATAATATATAATAATATATAATTACAAATATTAAGGATTGGTTGTTTCACAGAATTTGAACAAATCATAAAATTTAAAAGTTAATTTCCTACTGACCCATAATGATATACTAACAGAACTTAAATGAGACGTTCATAAAACTTGAAATTTGGTGAATTTTTCAAATTCTATGAAACAACCTGTCCTTAAAAAAGCATAATGATGGGCTAAATTTTTTAATAACAAACGACTGATTTACGTAGGAATACAAATAGTGGAATATAAATTTAAAATATTGAATCATAAATAACTTTTTTCAGTATGATTTAATTTTTAATTTAATATTTCATTATATTAACATTGTAAAACCGGCAAGATTATTTTTTTAAATTTGTTTCTATTAACTTAAGAAAATGGCCCGTATTTTGTTAATTGAAACACAAGTTATAAATAATTAGTTAAGTTAGAAATAATTATGATTTTTCAGTTTATTTAGATATTTTGCCCTCAATTCCAAATTTAAGTTTTGTGTAAAAAATACCGCACAGTCGTTCCTTTTATATCTTTTAAATTTACTTGCTTACACATATCTCAGATGAAAATCTTTATCTATTGAAAAACAAAAAATCATGTTTTCTAAAAGGGCGGATGAAATGCCACACAATCCTATCTCAGCGCACACACACACACACACACCGATTTGTATATGTATTATGTGCCTGGTGACATACTATTATTTCGCCAATTTATTGTCGTGACCGAACAGAATCCTAAAGTTCTAATTCCGGCAATGTATTTCAAATGTCTGTATTCGTGTTAAAAAATGTCAGTACCGCATGAGATTCCTTGTAAGTCCATGGCAACCCTAATTGAAGTATGTTGTGAAACTGAACGTAATGAAGAGGGAAAGGAGATGGATGAGAAGACGGTGGAGAAGCCCCTGGATAATCTGATACGGTCACGAAACACGGCTAAAGCAATTTCAAAAGTTTCGATTATGGACGGTGGTCTTTCACTAGGGCGATAACGAAAGTGTTTTCCACTCCGGAACGTGTCATTTATGTACTACATATGTAGGTATATATTTATTTATTTATTCATTTTTGGGAAATTGACAGTTTAAATTTAATCAGTTTGTACTTATGTATTATAAAGTAAAATAAAACCAATTATGGATTTCCTCCTTGTGACTTTACCTCTACTGAGACAGCATTATATGGAATAAGTAAATTAAATTTGTGAGAAAGGAATAAGAATTAAAAAATTTATACAAAACACAAGATTATATAAAACGAAAAATTTACAAAACAATACATTTATAGCCATAGAGAGAGGTTGTAGATATAAATCAAATCATAATAGATATATAAACAATAGAGACATAAACATTATTCACAAACCATCAGAGAAATATTTTTATGGGCCTCTTGTATTTGGTAAGTTCGCAACTGAAAATATCAACCTTGGATAATACGTTATCCTTGTTCAGGCAAGGATTCTGCTAAGAGTTCGTTTTGCTTTGATCAACCCTGAACCGAACATAAGAGCGTGTTGAACAGGTATGGTACTGTATATTATCTCCATATATAGTTTTAATAACATAGATCATTGTAAAAATGTATTGTATATTTATACAGCGTCCTTGAGGTGATTTAGCACAAAAACATAAAAATATTATTATTAATATTATATATTATTTTTAATTAATAATTTAATATAACAAAAATGAATTAAATAAAATTATTTACTTACTCGTTTTACACCAGATGTACCCCAGGGATTTTATTTTCACTTCAATTTGTTCCGTAATTGCTCAAACATTAATATTTATTTTTTTCTTTGGACGCCCATAAGGCTTTTATTTATTACGTTTATGCTTATATGATCACGACTTTGACATTTTTAAAGTAAATGGAGCAAAGTTGATGTCTTAGGAAATTGGATGAGGATTTTTGCGCTACCTTAAAAAACCTTTGCCGTTCGCATTTACAAGAAAGAACAAAATAGTTGCGTGTATGTTTGAATATTTAAATGGTAAATATTATGTGTAATGAACGTTTATATAAAAGTATCAAACAGACATTCGTGTACGAAAGAGATAGTGTGATTATATTGAACATGTAAAAGGGTATGCCTGCTTTGTCATCTCGTCTTTTTATCGTTTACCTTCATTCTAGTAATTCGTACAACAGTGCGTCAATAAACAATATAAGTTTTATACCGACACTCCCAACACTAACCATTATATTCTACCCGTCATAAATAATTCACTTGATCATCCAGTAATTATCTAAAAGGAGTATTAACCACAAGCGACATACTTGGTACTACATTATGTAAATTATTTAAATTTAATATTATGGCATAATGTAGTTTAAATATTAATTTGTGAAACGCCAAAACAATGTTTGAATAATCATTTTTGTTATAGCTCGTGTACTTAAATATCATCTGACCTTTCATCATTTCACCGATAAATTTTATGTATGACTTTCTAATTACGATTATAAACAACGTTAATTACAAACATTGTTCGTTTTTGACATATACGAGGTATGTTAATAAAGCGATGAGACTGTTTTTAATTTATTTTTCACTTGAAATTATAATTTCATATTGTCATGCAGCGTTGAATATGGTTTTCACTCTTTATAACAGTCCAGAAACTCTTAGCTGGAATCGCCTTCAGTTGGTCATTTACCTTCATTTCAATACTCTTCAATGTTCAAGAATTGCGCCCTTTGGGGTGAATTTTCTATTTCGGGAAAAGGAAAAGTTAGAAGTGATCAAATCTGTTGAATAGGTGGTTATGGAGCCACGGGGATGTTTTTACTTGACAAGATTCAGAATCCATAAGAACTTGGATTCTTATCAGTTACAAATTTTAAAAAGTTTTTGAAGTTGAAGGCCTTTTGCTGCGAGATTTTTGACCTTTTGAGAATGCCATAAACCAATGAAAATTAAGGCCTTTGACAAAACATTGTTTCTATAGACCTGTTGATATCTCAAGAAGGTTTTCGTTGCATTGGGCAAATGTTTCCGTTGTCTGAAACAAAACTTGATAGCGCTCCATTGTTTGAAATTTTTGTCAATCATTTTCAGAAAGCAATAGTAGAAACCAGTTAACGGCAACAATCGCTACGGCCCACCAGTTGCTGTAGCGAGTTCATACTTTTGCTGTCGGCGAATCAGATGTTGGCTTGCCTCCTCCGAAGTCACGCTACCACTCTTTACGAACAGGCAGCTCACTTTTTCCAGATAGCTCAATAAAAAAAACACATAAATACGGTGTCACAAGATATTGTCGAAAAATGAGCAAAAAATTTTCTTTTAAAAAATGTAATGTCAAATGTACGAATCCTGTAAAGCTTTAGAACAGAAAACGAACGACAAAAAATAATGTCTGCCACAATCTAAACGCATAAAAATATGATAAAGCTCGATTTAACTACTTCAATTATTGATTTAGTCAATGACTTCAATGGTATAAAAACAACCCGAAATGTATTGGCAATTAAATAACTAATTCTCTATAGATTGAGAAAACATGTTTTTTACTTACTTTTGATACCAATACCATCTTTTTTGGTTACAAAGTTAAATTTAAAGAAGTCTACATGATGTAAAGATATATCGTAAAAATCATCATTCAAACCATTAAACTTTATTATCAAGTACGTTTTCCCCATAACTACAAATGTACACCATTTTACAATACGATAAAAAACCCGATGATGTAATGATGGTGGTTATTACGACCCAGATTTAAAATACAAAAAACGTATTTAATTTACTTCTCATGTCAGTTTTAAATGTTTTAAAACCAGACCTCTCCTGATAATGACATTTTAATATGTAAATTTTAAATTAACCTGCTACAAGTTACTGCCAGGCTGTGCCAGATTTTAAAAACTGTTTTTGCGAAATCATTTTACTTAGTGAACTATGGAAAAATACAAATCAAACAATATCGTATATTGACTTATTGTGGTAAAAGAGAACGCAGTAAATCATGGTTTGGAAACTTCTCCATCTTCCTCTACCTCGTCTACTTCCCTTCTCCAATCCGTTCAGCTTCAAAACATCAACACAAATAAATGGGAATGTCATGGTCTCAGTGCGACTCACTGGTTTAGGACAGTTTAGAGTATTTGGGACTCTTTTACAATATTCACAGAAAAAAATTAACTCATGAAAAACAAAGTTTTTTTTACAATATTACATCTATTTTCAATTTTCGACCTATGTAGTTGCGCCGTCTCTGGGGCCGGTTTGTAGTCAATTTCAAAGATTTTTTTTTTGATTCACTGAGGTTTGAACTGCCCAGAGACTGACAAAAATGAGTGAAAAATATTATAATGTCATTCAATTTCAGAGAAATGCTTTTAGGTGTGCGTGGGTGCGTAAAAGCCACTAATGATAGAATGCATTGTCATTAACAACGAGTCTATCTTCTGAGTTTCAGCTTGATCGGATATTGGGAAGTGGGTTAATTTCCACTGCCAAGATTCCTCTTCAATTATTATTTAACTTATTCATTCATCCATAAAACAAAATAGAAATTCAAATAAATGTATCTAAAACAGATTGTTTTTTTTTTGTTCACATGAAGTAGATACTTTGTAATGTGATATTATTTTTAAAATAAAACAATATTATTATTATTATTTTTAATTCAAAAAGATTTCCCTGAAGATATCCAACCTTCGAAAGAAGAGGAAGCCAGAAAAGAAGTGGTAAGATCCTCGGCTCACGACTGATATTGATTATATTATTATACCTCCTCTTTATATATTATAGATATAGATACTAAAATATCTATAGAGAAACGTTTCCTGAAATCAGTTATGTTATATTTTGTGAATAACCAAGTGCCACCCAACCATGCTCTACTCTATGTTTATCGTATTAGTACTAGCCAACTTATCATTGATAATAATTATTTATTAATAATAATTAATAATTATTTTAGTATATTTGCGGCACGTTCCAGAGTGGAAGATACTACCAGTATCGCCCTGGTGTAAGACCACCATTCAGAATTGAAACGTTGCTCCAAATGGCTTTAGCCGTGTTTAGTGACTAGATCTGAATAGCCAGGTACTTCCCCACCTTCCTCTTTCCTTCCCCACTTACCTTCAGCCTCACAACATCCCCCAATTGGGGATGCCATAGTCTCACTGGCTCCAGACGGGAGCAGTTGGGACTCTTGTGAGGTATTCACTATAAAAAAAAAAAAAAAAATTTTTTTTTTTTGGTAAACTAATTGTTTTTAAGACAAGATTTTTTATGCATAGCACAAAGGGTAACAATTATTTTACAAGCAATAATTGTTCGCCTGAAACACTCATCCACATTGAAAAATCTCCTGATAAAATATAATGACGCCAACGGGACGCGAACCCGTGTCCCTTCGATTTCCGGTCGACAGCTCTGACCACTGAGCTATGGCGGCTTATCTCTTACCCGCGAAATTATTCAATATATACTAGTGTTTCATATTGATTTTAATATTTGACAAGTTCAAGTATTTCACCTAAAAATGTAGACAATTTGTCTCGACGCCATCTAGTGAGAGAGTTAGCACTTACAATGCCTTTCTCATATAAAATAAAGTTGGTTGTTTTCAGGTGAAAAATGTAACAAGCAGTAATTGTTGAATGAAACACTAGTATATATTGAATAATTTCGCGGGTAAGAGATAAGCCGCCATAGCTCAGTGGTCAGAGCTGTCGACCGGAAATCGAAGGGACACGGGTTCGTGTCCCGTTGGCGTCATGTATCTTTTATCAGGAGATTTTTCAATGTGGATGAGTGTTTCAGGCGAACAATTATTGCTTGTAAAATAATTGTTACCCTTTGTGCTATGCATAAAAAATCTTGTCTTAAAAACATTAGTTTACCAAAAAAAAAAAATAATGAATATTTGACAAGTTCAAGTATTTCACCTAAAAATGTAGACAATTTGTCTCGACGCCATCTAGTGAGAGAGTTAGCACTTACAATGCCTTTCTCATATAAAATAAAGTTGGTTGTTTTCAGGTGAAAAATGTAACAAGCAGTAATTGTTGAATGAAACACTAGTATATATTGAATAATTTCTCGGGTAAGAGATAAGCCGCCATAGCTCAGTGATCAGAGCTGTCGACCGGAAATCGAAGGGACACGGGTTCGTGTCCCGTTGGCGTCATGTATCTTTTATCAGGAGATTTTTCAATGTGGATGAGTGTTTCAGGCGAACAATTATTGCTTGTAAAATAATTATCATTGATAATTATTTTTCATTCCAGGTTATCAAAAAAACTTGTAAATTTGGTAATTCATACCGACTGTTTGGTTTTTCCATAATTATTTGTCTCATTAAAAGCTTCTTAACCTTACCTCACAAATTATAGGGTCCCTCAAGGGTCTAATTTAGGACCTCTATTATTTTTATGTTTATTAATGACATAGCTCTGTTCGTAAAACTCATTAGTTATTATTATTTGTTAACTGTATGCCGGAATAAAGATGAAATTGGACTGTATTAGTTCAATTTCATCTTTATTCGAAAACGACGGAGTAGTCGAGTGGAGTAATCAAAATAAACTTTACTTTAACAGCGGAAAGTGTACAATTATGTGCTCTAAAAGGGTAAAACATACTTTCTACTTCATCATTACATATCTGGCACCTCGTTAAAACATATTTCTCTAACGAAGGATTTAGGAATCACTTTTGACACGCGCCCGACGTTCTCGTATCGATTCGGTGTGCAACACTGCCATGCGAATGCAAATTGTAATCTGCAACCCAAAATCTTTTTCTAATACGGCAGTATAAAAAAATATTATTTTACTCTGGTTCGTAGAATTCTCGAGAGTGGCTCGGTAATTTGGGAACCCGAAGATGCCATACACTCAAATGATATAGAAAAGGTGCAAAAAGTTTGTAAGATACCTTTAAATGCAAAAGGTTGGGTACTACCCCTTGTTATATCCCTCTGACTTTCTGAGAATGCTAGGATAGAATACTGGAATGCTAGGACTAGATCGTTTAGACGTTAGGAGAAAAAAATGCAATGGCGGTAGTAGCACGTAAGCTGCTCGACGGACACATTTGCAATCCGGATGTACTAGAGCATATTACGTTTTATGTCCCAGATAACTTCACCTGAGCTAGGCAACAGTCTTTTTATTTTTCCAAGAGGCAGGACCAACTTTCGAATGCTCATGTCTCTCGGGAGAACGAGTACACTTTTAAACCAACATCTTTCAGAGATGGACATGTTTCAATCAAACCTCATATATAAGTATTTATTTAACACGATGATTCATCGCAACTGATTTAATACATGTATATAATAGTTTAATATGCTCGTATGTATATGATTAAATATTGTGAAATGTTATTGGAACCACTGTTTTTCACAAATAAACAGTAAATATATGACTTATAACTCTATCAATTACTTCAACACGAATTATTACTGAATGAATTTCACTGAGTTAGGTTTCAATATTGACTACAAATTATAAATAATGACTCGTCAATGATCCATTAATGTCTGACACTTATCGCAACAAAATTAGTATGCTGTAATCCCGCGCTATAGGCTATGTCTGCAGGATAATAATAGTGTAAACGTTGTGGGTCAACAAGAGGGAGAAATTGCAGAATCGCATGCCTGCAATAAAAGCCAATCGAGTATATATTGAATCATTCAACATTTTTCATGAAAGCAGTTAATAGCAAACGTTTCAATTGAGGGGCTTCCTGTAGAAATAAACTGTGCAAAAAAACGATAACAAACACGAAAAATCTCAAATTCCAAAAACATGAACGTGATTAAGTGACAGTGTTTCCAAATTTTGGAAAAAAAACACAATCAAATTAGTGAATAATGGCTTTCAAAATAAAGAAAATACTGACTTACTTCAAAAGAATTGTCGTTATAATAATAGTGCTAAACAATTTGTCAATAGTTCAAACCCAAAACATTAGTTTAAATAATAGCATCGAAATAAAATTAAGTGAAACAAGCCATAAAAATAGTTCAACTGATAATATTTCAAATTTAAATAACATTTTAAGAATAAACTCTGAAAAAACTCTTGAAAGAGTTGAAGGTGAAAATGTTTTATCAATTCCAAAAATAAAAATAAACGAAAATGAAAATTTAAAAACAGCAGATGGAGATAAAATTTCTGTTGAAGTGGTCGTAGCCAATCAAAATGGATCTTTGGGTGATGACCCAGTTTTATCGAAGCTGTCATCCTTTGAAGATGTTGGAGAAATGGATCAAGGTTCCTGGACGAAATTGTCTTGGCTGATGGAACTTTTTGACCATCACAAATGGGAGAAAAGACACTTTGACAATGTGTCCAGCAATTGTTCTGGTGATATGGTCGTCTACATAAATGCTTTGAGGAACGGAGAGATATGGGCAGCAAAAAGTGAGTATTTCAATGATTTTATTTTGATTATTATCGGTATTTATACAGGATGTTTTGGGACTTATCTGACAAACTTTATCCAGTGATACCTGATCTTATTAGGAAAAAAAAGTAGATTTGACACTTTGCTCCGAAATGTTGTGTGTACAACGTGGTATAGACACTCATTTACGGATACTCAAAGTCAGAAATATATATTTTTTTTGGAGTAAAGAATAACACGTACCTATTACGAAATTAATGAGAAACAATTTTTTCATACAAATATTAATTTTTCGTCGTTATAGAATATACCTAACGATTCTTTTTCATTAAACCTAATTACATTTTCACTTATTTAACTAGAAATAACTTAAATAAATACATTTTTTAATTACATTACACATAAATTCATAACATAATGATATTATTCATTTTCAGTGTTTTGCTGATCGTGCATAAATTTTTTTTTAATAATTGTTAATGTTGTATGGAAGGCAATTATATATGTTTAAATGTATATTTTCATTATTTCACGCGTGCATTTTTTAAATCTTGGCAATCCCCATCGATGTGTGTACCTACCTGTTTTGAGTTTGCGAAAGCCCAAGCTGTCCAAGTTGAACTCTTGACCATTGTAAGCAATTCTTAAAACCGGTCTATATCGCAAGACTGCAGTCAGGTGTAATGAGAATGCAATATCGTGCAATGCTTTTTATCCTCCGGCCAGTTCAGAAAGTGTCAATCAAATTAGTAAAACCTGTGGTAAAACCTTAAATGCGTAATACATTAAGGGGGAATTTCATCATCCTGTCGATAATTGGATTGAATAACCGATACGGTATTGTAAAATAGTTAATTAAACTAAATAATTAAATTAGCGCCATCTATGAAAATATATGCAAAATTTTGGTGAGATCAATAAGATTACAATATCGGATCGATAGGCGTAACTACGGACGATTTTATGCAGATTTCCCGAACATGTTCCCAGACCGATATTTATAATGATAATTGACGTACGCTGGCAACATTGGCGCATTTGTCTTTGAATCGACATTAAAAATACTAATAAATTGAAATAATAACTATAATTTACATTGGCAGTCTGCATGTTCTTTATGACACTTAAAAGAAAGTTAATTTTTCTTTAGTTATAACAAACGATTTTTGTTTCTACAAGTGTCAAGAACGTAATCAGTTATCATCTTAGATGAATTAATTAATTCTATGGATCGTATATACGATTCATTTTTCTTTTAAGAGCTTAGTAAGTTCACTCTCATCAATTAAAAAAGCCAATTATTTTGCACAACGAACGACATTATCAAAAAAGTTACGCATATTGACAGCTTACTGACTATCGAAATCATATTCTGATTATCGCTAACTGACCATAGATGACGGATTTCGTCATCTATGGTCATCATATAGTTATAGGCCTTAGTTGTAAGTCACTAGATATAAGTCTTAGATGTAAGTCAGTAGTTTCAAGCCAGTAGTTATGAGCCTTAGTCGTAACTCACTACAAATAAGTCTTAGTTGTTAGTCACAAGTTATTATGAATTGTAATTGTAAGCCAGCTGTATTTATTATTCAATAAATATATTCGTACAGCAGCCGTGAGGTCATTTTTCATGAAAACGGCGCTTTATATATAAGTGGGAGTGATGTTTACTTACAAATGCAATCGCCACTACATTCTTGGTCGGAGGTAAGGAGAAAAGAAACAACCATTTGGAAACGCTTGAGTTTATTACGCGATTACAAATGTTCGACACAAGAATTATTCAGAAGGATTTTTATGAGGAATTAAGAACTAGTAACAACATGTCAACCTAATGAATCGTTTCAGCCAGAATAAATCGAGTTTCTGTGCGGGCGTGATTTGAGTCCGTTGTGACATGTAAAGTGGTGTTGCCAGGAAATGAATGTTGCATGCGAGAAAAAATAAATTTAGTCGATCTGTGTAGTTCTTTCTCAATTTTCAATAGATTATTATTATTTTTGACATTGGGATTTATCGATCGCCCGTGCTAGACTTAATGGTCAACATAAGGAAGTCTTTTAATGTTTTTTTACCCTGAATACAGAATATATTATATTTCTTCTAATAAAAATATTTGACACAACTAATAAACAATAATTTACCGTACATTAATGTCTATTTATCAGTTGTGTAAGTTTTAAAACACGCAAAACCCTAAACGTATAAGATGATTTGTTGAGCTATTGATCTTTCTACGGTAAAATAAATATTTTATAATCAATACATTTGCATAACCTAAATTTATACCGCCCAACTTAAGCCTGTTCAATCAATTTGTATATCCGATACTTGTGAAGGATATCAGCAATAATAATTATCCGTTTGAATGTTTGTGGTTCGTAGAAGTTCTACTTCAGATATTATGCTGAACTCAATTGACATGACGACGAGAGATTAAAATGACTTACGACTAGGCCCAAACCCGCTGTGGCTTTTGAAAGATAAATTTAGTACGAAATATGAGCTTAAGTTTAGTTCATTGAATGAGTTATCCAGGTCGTATAGTTAACCAGTGGCTGAGTTGGCATTGCGTATGGGTCCCACCTTGGCATCGTGAGTTTAATTCCTTGGCTAACTAAGTCCTCCATCATAATACAAGAAAATTTGTTTTTTACTTTTGGCGCCCTCTCCCATCGGAATTTTTTTTCTCCTCTCGACGTGAACAAGATATTAAGGTATTCTTCTTTTGAAATCTAGCTCAGATTAATTCATGTTTAGGCATAGAATAGTGGACATGTGATTGCTTTACTGCAAAAAAGTTTTTCCGCTTGGAACTAGCTCCAATAATAACAATAAAAAATACTTATTTCGGATGTCGGTGCGTGAAAAATATTCCTGTGTGAAATAATGATCGTTCAATGTACTTAAATTTGCCTTAAAATATTCAAATTTGGAACTGATTGTGTTAATTCAGGCAACCTACAAAGTAGGTAATAATAATAACTGTAATAATAAAATTATATAATTTTTATTAAAAAAAAGCCACAATTTTATATCTTTTTACGTATTTCGTGATTTTTCAAGTTTACAAACGGTGATCATTCGAAAGTAAAATTTTGATAGAATCTGATGGAAAATTGACAATTTTTTTTTAAAAGGCAACGATCCTGAGACAAAAATTATGTTAATACTTTCAGCTTTGCAAATCCTACAATTATTTATTATAATATCCCGTGAATTTTCATGGGTCTGCGATAGTAATCATAAAGTAACTACCTCTACAAACCTGTCTAAGGTAATAATTGAATGTTTATAAACAAGTTTGTTTTGTGTCCGGACAAATACTTACAATACAAAATGACCTCGAAGGACGATATGGTTTTCAAGCATGAAAATAATAAGACAACTTAACATTATAATTATTATTACTAAAATACATATAAATACTTAATTTTGGATCACTAGCCTTAACAACTTTGTCCTTGATCCTTGATGTAAAAATCAAAAATTTAAAAAAATAATTTTAAGAAAGAAAAAACTCGAAACATAATATAATCAAGTTTGTCTCAGCATTTTACGTACATAATTCAATGCTTGTATTTTAAAGAGTTTTTTTAATCTGTTCAAGTTGACTACGCCAGTCATCGCTGCTCGAGAGATTTCGCTGTTCCAGAAAACGTATTTTAGCTGAAATGCTATTTTTAATATTATAAAGCCTTAAAATAAACGTAAAACACCAACAGTTAATTAAATAAATTTGCAATTTCGGTTGGGAAATTGTGAATCTTATCAAATTTTCTTCACCACTTTCTTTAGAATGTTTTTTTAATCGCATTTACTTTCGAGTGTTCTCTAAACACGGAGTAACTAAAAGGCAAAAGTAAATTTTAAAATTTACCGATAACCGAAAGTCTTTCTTTACTATATTTTAATGATAAAGTAATGTTTATAAGATAAGGTTTTGTATTCATTACACAAAGGATAACAAATTATTATAAGCAATAATTAGTCCCCTGAAATATCCGTACAACTTAAATTAATAATTTCATGAAAAATTATTTTTAATTTGTTTTGATATTTCAGGCGACTAATTATTGCTTATAATATACTTTGTGCTATGCAAACCTTGTCTTATTTATTTATTTATTTATTTATTTATTTATTTATCAAAAGAAAGTACATATTACATATTGGATGCTTTGCCTGTCCAACTAGGAAAGTTTCCCGTTCTAGGACAGACAATAATTATAAACATTACTTATCATTTAAAAATGATAAAATTTCAAAAAAGTCAAAATATTTCACCAACAAATGTAGATATAATATGTCTTCACGCCATCTAGTGGGATATTTAACACTAACAAAACCTTTCCTACAAAAATAAAGTTTGTTGTTTACAGGTGAAAAAATATAATAAGCAGTAATTGTTTGTTGAAATATATTTTCAGGTTCTCCCTTACCTTCGTTTTCTCCATCTCCTTCCCCTTCCCACTACTTTCAGCTTCACAACATACCCTGGAGATGCCATAGTTTCAGTTCCAAACGGTTGGGAGCAGTTGAGATTCTTGATCCGTATTCACATAAAAAATAATTATCAATTTATAATATAATTTTAATACTTGGTAGCTCGTCTGAAATAATTTATAATTATACGTTTCTTATTTAAAAAATCAAATTTCATAAACTTGAATAACTTTACGAACTACGCCAGAACACAATTTCTAATCACGCACCCATGGGCCGACAACCGAAGTGAGTATGTTTAGTGATACGTAATTAAGAAATATTTTAAAAATAAGTCACACCACATCTGCTGTTTGCATACCAACTACCGGCATTACAACGGTAAGTATTAGCACATTTTATAATAATTAATTGTTATTATTTATGAATACTGTTTGTCCAAAATGAAGTTAATTGTGATAATGAGAGAGATGTAACTATTTGAAAACCTCCTCGCTAATCTAATTAAGATATAGTAGCTGATATAATTAATTTACATTGCGAGCGCGATCATATTAAATTGTGGACATTGTAGGATACAAAGTGCCTAAATAAGGGTAGAGTAAAAGGGGTGAACGAAAGCCCCATGTATTTAATCTAAAATAATAACTGTTTTAATTTGCAGTTGGGTAATGATAATGTGCGTCGGATCGCGATGATTCATTTAAAAAATATAAACAAATCTGGTTTATGAATAACTTGATAGTATTTGAAAATAATACCATCATTAAAAGCAGAAGATGTTGGTTGCTGCAATGATGTAGGACTTAGTTAGCAGAGGAAATGTATACATAACGCCTGGGTGGGTACCCGATACATTTTTAAAGTCAGCTACCAACCGATCAAAATTTGAGATTTATGTCCCTCACTAAAAACTAACGTTCAAAACAATTCTAAAGTAATGGATTATTTTGGATTTTGAGGCAATTGAAATTCACAAAAACCCGTAATATTAATAACAGGGTTGTGCTTTAGTTTTATGTTTTTGGTACTTGACGGCTGCATCAAAACTAATCGATGAAAATGACATTTATTTAATTAAAAATTATACCGAATTACCAGCCAGAAGAGAATTGACGCGCGCAATATGGTACATTTCATTTCTGTAAACATCAACACACACAAAATATTATCTTCCGAGAGAAAATAAATGCCGTCAACGAGAATGGAACCCGCAGCCGATTGCCGGTCAGTACGTCGGCTTATTTTAAGTTGCCAAATAATTCAAGAAATACTAGTATTTTATTCAATAATTATTGCTGAATTGATTTTTTCACCTGAAAGTGTTTCAGGTTAATTATTGCTTAAAATAATTTTTGGTTTGAACAAATAATAAACCCTCACTTCTACGCCATTTACATATCTACCCCGAGGACACAAACACATATCTGAAAAGGTAGACTAAAGAAGGAGGAAGTGCAACATGGCATAGTACCCAAAAAAAAATCACGATAATCCTTCTATCCCGTCTTTACTTCACTTCCTCATTTATATCCGCATCATGTGTTAAAATTATACTGCACTTATATTTCACATCTTTTTGATTTTAAATTGTTTGTAAGTAGGTATAATTTTAAAGTGAAAATTTAGAACATTTTTAGGAAATTAAAAAAAAATACATAATACGGGCTGTGTAACTCAATTATAACCTACGGTTGCATTGGGTTGGGAGGTACAGAAAGAACACCATTAAACCCGTTATTGAAGGGGCTCAATGACTGGAAAGGCCACGGTGGAACATTTTCCTGCTGGGGGATGTGGGCCTATAAAATACCGTGATACGCCATCTTGCAATAACATCAGCAACATTTCCAGTAAGTCCTACTCCTTAGCGTCCTAGAGTGGTCTTTATGATCCCGCGAGTCCCGGGCAATATGACCACTGACCCTAACATCATGGTCGTAGCTGATAAGGAGAGGGCGAATGGCGAGTTTCCGGCGCCATAAAACCGGATCAGCTCAGCTAAGGGAAGGTAACCCCTACAGAAAAATCCCTGGAGAAGGCAATGGGAAACCACTCCAGTATCTTTTCCCAGCATATCACTATGGAGAGAAACCAACCAATGGCCCCGAGTCCCGGGCGGCCCTTAAATGGGCCAGGGGTGCGAAGAATCTCCCGGCTCAAAATAGTGAATTCAAAAATAAGACTAGGAACATGGAATGTAAGAAGTTTATACAGCGGTAAATTGGATAATGCAATACAGGAAATGGAAAGATTAAAAGTAGATATTCTTGGAATTAGTGAACTGAGATGGACTGGCAGCGGCATACACCAACATGAGAAGGGAAATCTATACTACTCAGGAAGTGACCCACAGGACAGAAACCGTCGAAACGGAGTTGCTGTATTTGTCATGGAGAAGTATGTAAAATTTGTTAAGAATTTTGTACCCATCTCGGACAGAATAATATTATTACAATTACACTGTCAACCCATCAACATGAATATTATTCAAGTGTATGCACCAACAGCGGAAGTGAGATATGATGGTGATGTGGAATCTTTTTATGACTCACTAGCCAGTACATTGCAAAGTTTGAAAGGAGGAGAAGTCAATTTTGTCATTGGAGACTTAAATGCCAAAATCGGTGAAGGTCGCCGCTCTCATATAGTTGGTGAATATGGCTTAGGCATAAGCAATCAAAGAGGTGATAGACTATATGAATTCTGCCAGGATAAAAATATGGTTGTATTAAATACCTGGTTTAAACTCCCGAAAAGAAGGCTTTATACGTGGAGATCACCTCAGGATGGAACAATCTATGATATTGTCAGGAACCAAATTGACTATGCGTTAGTAGACCATAGATTCAGGAACTCCGTAAAGAGAGTCACCACGTACCCTGGTGCGGACATTGGTTCTGACCATGTTTTGTTAACTGCCGATATTGTTTTACGCTTAAAACAAATAAAAAAGCCCAAAACCAAAATTAAAATGGAAATCTCGAAACTCCATGAAAAAGTGGTCAGAAATAGGGTATCTCAGACTTTGAACGATAATATTAGGCTACTCCCTTGTGATCCATCGATAGAAATACAAACACAATGGGATAACCTTAAGTCAGTTATACGTGAAACCTGTGATGCAAATTTGAAAGCTGATAAGCAAATTAGAAAAAAGAATTGGATGACTGACCACATTTTGAACTTAATGGATGAGAGACGTAAACACAAACATAATGAGACACAATATAAAAACTTACAAAGAACGATTAGACGTGAAATTAAAAAAGCCAAAGAAGAATGGATGAAGTCACAGTGTGAAGAACTAGAATCGTACAGTCGTAGTCACAATGCATTCAAACTTCACAAAAAAAAAATTAAAGGAAATTACAGGCACTTCTAGAAGAATTACTCCATCATGTTTAGTTGACGATTCCAATAAATTAATATTGGATGAAAAAGATATTTTACAAACATGGGAAAAGTATATTCATGATACATTCAAAGATATTAGACCTGACATAAATATTCCCAATGATCAATTGCATGGACCATCGATTTTAAAATCAGAAATTCTTCATGCAATAAAGACTTCAGACAATAGAAAAGCGTGCGGACCAGACGATATTCCAGTTGAGGTGTTGAAGCTCTTTAATGATGAAAATGTTGACTACCTGTTGAGGTTATTTAATTCTATATACGACACATGGAATATACCCCAAGATTGGCTAAAATCCACCTTCGTGACATTGCCTAAAAAACAATACCCTAAGAAGTGCAGTGACTATCGATTAATAAGCCTGATGAGTCATGTCCTTAAATTATTCCTTAAAATAATACATGCCAGGATACGCAATAAGTGCGAGCAGGAATTGGATGACACTCAGTTTGGCTTCAGAAATGCGTTTGGGACGCGTGAGGAATTATTGTCTATCGATGTACTATTGCAAAAGTGTCGTGACCAAAGAAAGGAAGTTTTTGCCTGTTTTATTGACTACGAAAAGGCATTTGACAGGGTAAAACATGCTGACCTAATGAAAATGCTTGCGGATTGTAACGTTGACACCAAAGACCAGAATTTCATAAAAACCTGTATTGGTTCCAAACAGCAGAAATAAGACATGGGAATGAGAGATCTAATGCAATTGCCATTCAGCGTGGAGTACGACAAGGCTGTATCCTGTCGCCACTATTGTTTAATCTCTATTCCAACTATGTCTTTAAAAGAGCCCTAAGTAATACTGAGAAGGGTCTAAAGATCAACGGAGTTGTCATTAATAACATAAGATACGCAGATGATACTGTATTACTAGCTGACTGTATCGATGACCTCCAAGACCTATTAAATCTTGTTAATAATACTGGTGAGCAACTGGGCCTAACAATCAACGTCAATAAAACAAAATGGATGACTTTTGGACGACTAGATCACTCTGAATCAGTGATACAGTTAAATGGTTGCAATGTCGAAAAGGTCGAAAGATTTAGATACCTCGGCAGTATTCTCACGGAGACTCTTGACCCAGATGTAGAGGTTAGGTGCAGAATTGAAGCAGCAAGAACTGCGTTGATTAAAATGAAATCCTTCTTCTGCAATGATAATATCAGCTTAAAACTAAGGCAGAGAATGCTAAAATGTTATGTGTGGTCGGTCTTGTTGAATGGATGTGAAACATGGACCTTGAAAGTAAATACCATGAACAGGTTAGAGGCTTTTGAAATGTGGCTTCACCGGAGAATACTCAAAGTCCCATGGACCGACATGATCACCAACACAGAAATTCTCAGGCGGGCTAGAGCAGAGAGAGAACTGCTTAGATTAATAAAAATCAGGAAAATTTCATATCTGGGTCATGTACTTCGAGGGGAGAAGTATCACTTGCTCCAGTTAATATTGAAAGGCAAGATAGAGGGTCGCAGAGGGCCTGGTAGGAGACAAATGTCTTGGCTGCGAAATATACGAGAGTGGACCGGCATTAGAAGTGTGGAGGAGCTATTCCGGGCAGCGCAAGACAAAGAGACATTTTCAAGAGTGATCGCCAACGTCGGGGGGACCTGATACGGCACATAAAGAAGAAGATTGAAGGCACAGAAATCTATTTTATGTGTTATTATAAAGAAACCTTTCAGATATTCGAGCGACGCTCTCTTCAAGGAATTTAATGTACTAGATGTCTGACAGTGCTATGTTAAAAAAAATAGTAATCCATGTTCATAAAAAAAAAAAATGAAAACAGCCTAACACAAACATCAAAGCAAGTAAGGGAAGAAATGACCTTTCCATTCCAACAAGCAACAGAGCGGCTTATTAAAAAATATTCTCATATCTCGGTCCTAAAATATATAAAAAAATCCCCTCTCAGCTGAAAGTATTTTAATTGTCATCCTTCGGTCCAAAAATAACAAAATGGTTATTAGATCAAGGCAGGACTGATTCCGAAATATTACTAAAAAATGTAATTTGATAATTATTTATCACGAACGCCTTTTATGTATGCACCTTTTCATTTATCTTTTTATGTATCTTCGCTTTAACATACTTATTTTCTCTATTCTTAAATCCTGTATTCCTCTAGGATAACTTGAAACCTGTTAATTTGACTGTCCTAAAACGGGAAACCTTCCTAGTTGGACAGTCAAAAGCATAAAATTTAATGAATATTATAAAAAAAATATATATATATTTATATATGTATATATATATATATATATATATATATATATATATATATATATATATATATATATATATATATATATATATATATATATATATATGTTATTATATTTAAGGGTTCCACCGTGTAGGTACTAAATCAAATTACCCTTGAAAGTGTCCCCAACAACCTTCTTTCGGTATTTAAACAATGAAAATAAACAAAAATTCCCAAAATTTTAACGGTAAGCCAAAATTCCATACCAGATTTTTTGAACTTAATTTCCAATTCACCCGGCTGGCCATTGTTTACCCCTGGGCTCCCGCTATCCGAGTATGTCTCCCAAAGTGTAATAGAAACTCAAAATGTTATATTATGTTTGAGAGTCCTTGTGATAAATTTCAATTCAGATGGACGAATATTAAATTATTATTAATGCCTGCTTTTACGACATAAATACAGTATCCTATTTACCGTTATAATCCTGCCAGTGAGAAGTGTGTGTCACTCGTCTCTAAACGCGCGAAAATGATTGTTTTTGAAATGAATTGGAATAAAACTAACAGCTTCCTGACCTTAACCTACCTCACCTTCTTCATGCTATGATACCATACTCAATAATAGATTGGCAGACTGCAAAATAAATCATTTTCAGGTGTTGAAAGCCGAGAAAGTTTCGTATGATTCTGAAAAAGTGCATGGTTTTTCTTATTTTGTTTGCAATTATTTGAGTATGAAGATTCCATTTGAGATATGGATCAATGGTGAGGCCGAGGTACTTCATCTGAGTAGAGCGCTCAAAATAAAACTAAATAAATGATAATAATAATGTTGATAAACCAACTTGATTCTGTGCAAAGGAGGGCGGTCCATCTGATTAACAATCCATTGTTAACAGACCGATTGCCACCTCTAATGCACAGATATAGTATGGGTATGCTGAGTCTATTCTACGGGTATTTAATGGAGCCTGCTCTGAAGAGCTAGCAGCATTGATGCACGTGCGTGAAACTCGACGGACACGAGCGAAACACCCGTTCACAGTTGATGTTGGCTTCATGACAATGGACCGTTTCGTTTTAGTGTAAGTCGGCTAGTATGTGGAACTGGTAACTGTTTTTCCTCCTTCATATAATCCGGGCCTCTTCAAAGCCCGAATTAATAAATCCCTTCCTACAGCCTCTATCTCAACCCGCCGCATAACGCTGCCCAACCGGGTGGTGACATAGTTCCCCTGCCTTTACACTATGGCGGCGCTCATGTGAGGTGTCACGTAAGAAAAATATATAAATCTGTGATACTCTATTTTATCATCCACTAACGTTGATGATGACAATTATAGTATACTCAAATCTCAGATTAAAAATTACATTTTAAATAACCATTAAACATGTAATTAATTTACTTAACCAAGTTTTAGTGTAAATGTTCATTGTTAGTTGCGTTCACTGAACCTTGGAAGGCCATACTCGCGTAATAGAATTACAAATATGCCGTTGCTTGACTAAGGTTCAGCCCACACTGCTCGGGTAGTGACAACGCCCTAAATACCTTTATTTATAACCTCCCCACACCGGATGGGGGTAATACACATCCCCCAAACGAGAATTTTATGTGATATCAATGTAATTATTTTACACGTACATACATTGGGCTTTCCTAGAAAACCCATTAGTTTAATATCCAATTCCAGTGACATTAGTCCCCCCGGATACAAATGACATTTTTTAATCCTCGCCGTAAGCAAGCCGCTAGTGCGGAAGTAAATCAAACTTTACTGGAAAGGGCTACAATAAAATTATGTTCTAGCTGACGTTTACCCGGCGTTACTCGACTTTTCTCAACTTTCCATAAATTTAATATGTATGAATTATATATATATATATATATATGTAAACGTTTAGGAAGAAATTTTATAAATGAAATTGACCCTATAAACCCTATCAAAATCCGTTGCGTAGTTAAACAGACAGACGCGGATAGTGACTTTGTTTTATACTATTGTGAGATTTGAGTTACTCTTTTTTACCGTATTGCGTTACTTAATGATCGACTGGTGGGCAAAGATGGACGACGTCCAGTTAAAACGGTAGATATGACAACACGTAAAAGGACAACAAAAGTATTAAGAGACACGATCGCTCCGTGATATATGGGGTACCACAGTGACCCCCTAACGGAAGATACGTGATTTTTACCTCCAGTTAAGTGAAGGTTGATTTCTTGGTCTTAATATAAACATGAGACCACAATGAAATAGTAATAATTTAACCGCAAGGTAAAATTTTTGACTTCACCAGTTCGACAGTAAATTTATAGGTACCGCAGCCAGATTTTTACTTTAAAACGGCAACCTACGAAACTTATTCACACAAGCGCATTTCTTGCATATATGTTTAAAACTATCATGCTCATAAACAATATATATTTATTGAAATGCACAGTACACTCCTCCCCTCCACACAGCATCCCCAAAGATGACATAGGCCCTGAGGGAAATTATTTTCTTCAGGGCCTCCTGTGTGGAGTTAATATAAAAAAATAAATAAAAAAACACACCCTGGTTAAAAATGTACTATTTCTGAAATTAATTATGGATGCACTGATCATGTTTATCGATGCACTTTCGACCAACATTAGTGGTTCAATAATACATTTACTCAATTACCTCAAATGATAAAGCTTTGAAATTTGGTAGCAAAGTATTTGTACAACAGTCAATTAATTTTACTACAAATTTTTGAATTCATGCCAACATTTTATTGGTATGTTCAATAATTGGTGTTATTTGGGAAGGTTGTCATTTTAAATTAGAATAAAGGACAAAATAGGTCATAATTCAGTACAATTCACAATAATTCGAATGGCATTCAGATACTGCAGAGCGTGTAATATCAATGACCGCGCCAGTCATTTTATAAGCCGTGACGTCACACGCTTGTCGGTCATATTATGGCAATATGCAGTCTACAGATACAGCATTTTGTTTTTTTTTTTTAATTTTTACTGTCAATTTTTTTGATACATTTAGGTACATATTTAAATATAAAAAAATATAAGACAGCAAGAAAAAATCCCACAAAGGCGAAGCCTGTGCGTGGGCATTATAAGTTATGTATTTAAAACAGTGGTGGTTAAATAAAGAAAAAAAATATAGATAGTTAGATTAATGTGATTTTGAAATTAATTTTTTTCAAATGTAGACGGTAGTGGCATATTTAAGGTATCATATTCGTAGTACAAATTAAAGAAAAATTCTCTGACTTCCAGATTTTTTCTTTACAGCGCTCAATCTATTACATTCGTCGAGTTAGTTCATATGAACTTACTTTATGTGATATAATTTGACATTTCCAAAATGGCATAATACCACCAAAATAAATTCCTATATTACTTTTATTTGTATATTCTGGTTAAAAGATATTATAAGATCTTATATGAGAAGTATATAGAGTATAAAAATTGATGATGGCCCAATACTGTAACTGAAACACCTCGTTGGTGATGGAGCATTGCAACTTAAAATACAGCATTCGGCCAGGACAGCCCCACAAATACGCTGTTTTGCCATTACAACATCCTTGTCGTATGAGAGATAGGATGTTTGAGTTAGGTACAGCGTTTCGGCCTCATATATCTGCAAATATCCACTCCACTTGTGAATCGCGTGACGTGTCAGTATGCTGTATCTCCACAAAACTAGTTTAGAAATTAATGACTTTAAATATCTTTTGACATTTTGTTATTTTCCTTGCAAACTAATAGTAGTATAATTTAAAATTTGTTAAAAGGTTTAGTTGAGAATTAATTAAATGCTATTTTTATGTTCTCTAAATTTTTGGTCCTCTAATTTCATTCAAACGTAAAAACTAAAAAAAATTGCTTGAGTATTACTTGTATATTTTTAAAACAATATTTTAAATGAAGGGTCACTCTAACCTTCCCCCAAATTTGAAATAGTTACTTGTCTTAGTTTGCGAGGAAGGTAACAAAATGTCATTTGTCTCAAAAATAGCTTTGTTTTAGATACAACATATTGCCATTACACGGACATGCCCCGTTCGAAATTATCAAGAAAAAAGTTTACAAGTCCTGATCTCAGCATACTCTAATTAATTCGATATATTTGTAAATAATATGAAATTTCATTGGAGGAGACAACCAAACGAAGACAAGAAAATAATGGTAACACAAAACAAAATAAATCTCTCTAATCAGTCTCAATAAATTTTCATTCCTAATATAATTTCTTCCACTCACTTGGTTCAGGCAATAAATTTAGATTTTTGTGATAACGTGACAAAATATTTTTCATTGGGTATTAAAAAAATCATTTATTGGAATTAGAAGTAATTGAATCAGTTTTCGGATATAATGCTCAATTAATATGACTTATTTAGCAAAAAAATAAAAACGCCGTATTTCATTGTCTAAAATTAGGACATTCGATCTATCTGAAATAAATTACTTTTGACATTGAATAATCATTGAAGAGTTGCAAACCCAAATTTCTTTATTGAACTTCATAATACCGATATTATAAAAAAAATATTTTTTAAGAAGTGAAAATGCCACGAGCTGAGATGGTACGATAAAGAGAATCCAGTTCTAGAGTCAGGTCAGGTTATTAGATTTTTTTTTAAATTCTAGTTTATTAAGGTAACAGTTACACATATTTAGTGAAATAAATACATGTTACATAGTTGCATGAACCTGTAAAGTTTCCTCATAAAATATAATATATTATTATATACAGAATAACGTAAATAATTAAGAAAATATACACTGAAGATGACAGAAATATACAGTGAAGTTGACAGAAATATGCAGTAAAGTTGACAGAAATATACAGCGAAGTTGACGGAAATATACAGTGAAGTTGACAGAAATATACAGTGAAGTTGACAGAAATATACAGTGAAGTTGATAGACATATACAGTAAAGTTGGCCTAAAAAGTATCTTTAACAAAAGATAGATTGAAAGTATTTATATATTTGTTTAGAGAGGGACAACCAAAAAATTTGTGATGTAATCTAGAGAAAAGAATAACAATCTGGAACAATTTTAAAAAGATAAGAATGAACGGAACATTGTCCAATCCTCATTCGAATAAGTAAGGAAATGTCTTTATTTTAGAAATGGGGGAGTTTTTGAAACCACCGTGGTTGATGGTTTTGATGGGATAGTTCTTTGTATTGAGAGATAGCAGGCTCGCTTGGATTGACTAGCAATGTGCCAATACTCTGACCAAACATTGCGGGATCTATCTTTGAGGATATTTTCACTGCTTCATTAAGTTTCTTTTCACTGCATTGTTACTACGTTGTGTCTATGTAATATGATATGTATTTTAACTGGTACTAACATTTTATACAATACTGCGGCCATTGGTGGAACCACACTATCCTCCTTGAGAGTCTCAAAGAGAATATACTGTGTGTTTTACTTATGACGGCAGAATAACACTTTTTATAAAAAATGCGAACACCTTAACACAAGTTCCCCGAGATATTCACAAAACACTCCTAATAACCTCTTTATTTACAGTTACTGATTATTAACGTATTTGTAAATTTGTATTACTGAAACAATTATTTATGAAAACTGTAAAATAATATTTTTTCAAATTATTCGTAACAAGGCAATGTTTATCTTCCGATATAGAAAAAATAAATAATAAAAAATTTCTATTTTTTCCAGTGTCTGATGCATCAGGACGCTATAACGGGCAGTTCTTCTTTGGCAATGACTTCTGGCTCGGTTCCTCGTCTCTCTGCAAGGAGCTGCAAGTGAGGCTGGGTAGGAATGAGGTGCCCCCCTTTGCCGCTGGCTTCAGCGTGGCCAAACTAAGGATGTCTATTGGGGACTACACTCCTCAGGTAATAAAAAAAATAGAAATGTAAATGGCAGAAACGTTTCAAATAAAAAAAATAATAATATATCAGAAGATATGAAAAAGAAATTACTCATATAAAGAACTCAATATTATTTCACATTTTTCACAATTTTTTTCGAGTATCTATTAACGTGATTTATTTTTGGGATATTATGCAGTGAGGCGCTTCTTTCTTCTTCTTCTTTCTTTGTTAATATCCAACCTAAGGGCCATTATTTTTGCAATGATAATACTTTTGAGCGAGAAAATCTCAAATCATAACCAAAGTATTGATATAAGAAAAATGTCTTTGTACAGACAACGTATTAGATAGAGACTTATTTTATGTTACTGTTATTTTTTTTTATTTTATCATATGAAGTAGGTATGTAATGAAATTTTTTAAACAATTTTTTTTCTTAATATAAAGCAGACACCAAGTCTTTGATTATCAGGCAAGACAGATCAAACATTAACGATTTTATTAATTTTTTAAAACCTCTTTATAAGTATACGTTTTCAATGGACGATGCTGATTGTCTGTTATTTTTAATATAATAAAGTGTTGGTATTTTTGTTACAATCTTCTTATGTTATAAACTGCGTCTGCTCTCAACACACGATTTCTCAGTTATACATCCACCAACATAGTATAATTAACGTTATAAACTGCGTCTGCTCTCAATACACGATTTCTCAGTTATACATTTACCAACAAAATATAATTAATACAAATTAATAAATTAATGTGCTGTATTTAATAATTATGGACGATTTTTTAATACTGCTAAGACATAGTGTAGTATCGAGATGACCTTGAATTATTTATTTCTCTTTACTTCTCCATAAATTGCCTACTTATCTACTTGAGTAAATTTTCTTGGAAATAATGACAGATACAATTTTTTGTCTAACTTAACCTTACCTTGCATAAATTACTTGTACTTCTTTCCTTAACTAATAAATATAAATTGTAAAAGTTAGTGTACAATGTGCGTGCCGTTAAAAATAAAACGAGTCCCGGTGCGATCAAGGGAGTTCTATGGTGTGGTAGTTCTCTATCCCCTATTCATGAAGAAGGTTCCCGATTTCAATTGAAGGGCGTGCTTTTGAAGATATAAGGGCTGGAAGTTACGAAAAAGAAGAAAAATCTAGAAATTTCTACAACAGTCCAGAATATTTTAGAGTATTCGAAAGTATTCCACAACATTCCAGCACATCCCGGAACATTCTTGAACATTGTGGAATTTTTGGGAATAGACTGAAACGTTTGGAAACATCCAGGAACATCCCAGATCATTATGAACTAAAAACGGGATTACAGGCCGTTTCTTAATCGTGACAATACATTTGTATCTATAAATATTATAAAATAAAGTCACTAACCGCGTCTGTCTGTTTGTGCGCTTCGTTCTTCTAAACTATGTACATTCACTGTCATTTCTCCCGGAAGGTTTAAATATATATATATAATACATGGACATTATATTTATTGAAAGTAGAGAAAAGTCGAGTAACGCCGAGTACACGGCAGCTAGTAGTCCAATAAAATTTAGTTTTGTTACAAACCAAACCTAATCTGAAACAAGTCAACCTTACCTAAATTTTTATTATCCTAATCTAAATTTATTTAAATTCTTCTCACTGTATTCAACCGAACTAAATCTAGCAAATCTAAAACCTAACCTAACCTGACCTTACCTGATTTTTAAACCCTTGATATCCAACTAATAGAAATACTTTCTTGCATTTTCTCATCTAACGTTTCATTGAAATAACTTTTTTAAAGTACGAAGCATTATTTATTTGGCGAATTAGGCATAATTTTTAAATAATGATACATTTCCAGTTTAATAGCTGCACACGCTTTGAAGTAAATGCCTTTAAATCGAGTCATTATTTCAGAAGCTTGGTTCTCTGTAGGGTCATTATAATGCAAATGGAGCATTCAACTTTTATTTCTTTTCCCTTTCTCGCAATAAGAAAGGTGCTTAAAAAATCTAAATGATAACTGCCCATTTTGATGCTAACATTAATATGGGCTTCTCACTCTTATACCTAATTTAATTTAAAAGTTGAAATTCTCTCCAAGTTCTGTCAAACCACTGAAGAGATTAAACAGATATAAATAAATAATAAAAAAATGAACCAATAATTAGAAGTATACACATAAACGATTTGAAAGAATACTAATTTAATTTACACAAGATTTATAGGCCTGTAAAATGCAACATAAATTAATTATTTGTTCGAGAAAGAAAGTTGACGAATTTTTTAATCAATTTTACTAAGAATGTTTCAAGTTAGGAAAATCTATCAGTATACCTTTTCATTGGTCTCGGTCTTATGTGACCGCAGTAAGGTTAATAATTTTCCCTTCTTGGTTGAAAATCGGTCAAACTTTTCAAATATTGAAATAAGTTTGAACGTAAAATCAATTATTTCTTTGACTGTCGGAAAGCTGGGAGTCACAAGGTCTTACGTAAATCGGCAATTTTAGTTTTCTTCCTAATCGGCAAAATTTAAACTTTTAAAAGTTGTCTGTTTTGGGGGGCATTTTCTACCTAGGTACATATATACTATATTAAAAATGCTCGATAAAAATTACTTGCTTTAAACAAGTAAGATTACGTTAAAATTATCAAAGTAATATATATTAGAGAAGGAACAATTCCGACTGACCTTATTTATCTTGCAAACCATGATAAATATTTATTATATGTAATCTCTTTTCATACTCCAAGCAGGTCAGCTACAAGACAGTACCTACCATATTATTGTAGCAATTCTACATCAACGTCCCAATATTACACTCCTATGCGACGGATTCAACAGCTAGGAAACAAAGACTCCGATGTGGTTGATATATTTCATTCCTAAGAGAAAGTCCAGTATATTCAAATTTTCAATTAAGTCCTAAATCCTGTATCTAAATTTCGCCAATAAACAATTAGAAAATGTTAATTAAGTGTTAATCTCAAGTGACCTACCAGGTAAGTATTGTACTGTATATTTTCTCCATAAATAGTTAAGTAATAACATAGATCACTGTAGAAATGTATTATAAGTTTGTACAGCGCCCTTGAGGTGTTTTTGCACAAAAACAGCGCTATACAAGTCATCCAAGTATTATTATTATTATTATTATTATCAATTTCAATATATAAGCATACCCTATTGAAGTTTTTTTCATCAAGTAGGGGAATATTTTGATAAAGATATTTAAATTGACTAACACATTAACAGAATTTTGTTAACTGAAAGAAAAAAAATATTTTGGATTTTTTATTTTTATATTTTGTACCTACTCGTACATGCTGTGTGGATCAAATTCAACAATATTTTTATTTAAATATATTTTAATGCCAATGTTTTAAACAGTAATTTCCTGCACTATTTACAGGTATAATTTCATAAATATTGTTATACATGTATGTAAAAGCCTTAATAGGCGTAAAATAAATAAATATATGTATTTAAAAACAAAAACAGAGTTTGAAGAAAAAAAAACGATTAATAAAAGAATTAATAATGTAATCTACTCACCCCAAATCAACACCAAATTAATGCAAACACATAACAGTTTTATCAGTCCGCGTACGTTCAATCTTATAACAGAATAATTACATATGTCTAACAAAATATTATATTTTGTAAAACACTTAGGATGGGTTGTTTCAGAGAATATGAACTATTTATCAAATTTCAAAGTTGATTTTTAAGTTCGGTGAAGGTTCTATCCAAGTTCTGTTATTATTTTAGTTTTGTGAAACCCCTGGCCAATAATGATGTATAATGTGCTAATATCTTTTATGTATCTTCACTTTTACTAATTTTCTCTATTCTTAAAGCCTGTATTCCTCTAGGATAATTTGAAACCTGTTAATTTGACTGTCCTAAAACGGGAAACTTTCTTAGATGGACAGTCAAAAGCTTCCTTATCAAATTAATACAAGTTGTTTATAAATATGTCTAGGTATATCGTCACATTCTACGACATTATGCAATCAATGTTTTGAATGTATTTTTTTTTTGCATTTTTACATTTGTTGGAATTTACATAACGGCCTTTTTTTTGTCTGACGGAACAATGATAATTCATTTAGATTAAACTATTTTTTTCATGAATACGTGTTATTTTTTTTCGTTTCAATTCATACTGTAACGATATTTCTGCAAACCATATTCCAGCTACGACCTGAATTTTTCGTATATTAGCCTGGAAAAGGTAACAATAATTCTTCGTAGAGTCGTTTGCTTCAGAAAATATGATTTATGGGGAAGAAGTTATGAAAACGTAAAGGTATTTCAGGTTTCTTTCAGACGTTAAACTTCTGAATGACAAACTAAATGGTCTTACAAATATAATGTATCCATGCGAATCTGCTTCCGACCGCATAATCTGTGCAATTATTATAATTGAAAAAATTAAAGATATGTATCTTTATTCGTCACTGGAGATAAGAAACGTGATGTTTGTCATTTTCTCTCGACTGTTTGACGTGGCGTTCTTGCTGTCAGATTAGCCTGTATGTATCTTTATTGAAGTGAGAATATAAAGGTAAATGCCGCTCGTAGGTGGATCTTACTAAAACCATTAGAATGCTGAAGCCAATACTGCGAACCGATTGGCAATGTCTCGTAGGCACTTCGCGAAATATTTTGTATTATACTGCAAATTGGAATATCGGAAAAATAGAAATACTGATAAAATAATTAAATTTATTACCAATGACCTTATATTAATGTCAGGCTGGAGATTAGGACTGCAGAATAATAGTCTAATGACTGTGAAGTTATATTTCGTATTCTAAATATTAATAAATAACTACTGAATTTGGCTGAAGCGGTTTATTATAACACACCAAAAAAATAAATAAACGTAGAAAATACAACAGAATGTTTTGCGAAAGGAAGGTTCGAGAATGTTCTGAAGCGCGTCACGTAGGCAAATAATTCGATCTCGATGTCAAAGTTGCTGGTACTGTACTGTCGATTTTCTTCCCGCTGTCGCTTATATAGGTGAAAAATAAAAAGTTCTCACAGGCTGAAACTTCTAGAATTACGTCCTACTCAAGTAGTGACGTACCACTACAACTGTAATCAACACAATGTTATCTCAAGTAATCGATATGAAAAAGAGGCATAAGACAATCATTCATATTATTTTATATTCCTTTCATCCTGCTATCTCATGCCGTCTCTTTCTGACTTATAATACCGTATTTAGCGATTTTAAATTAGGCATTAAAATAGAGTAGTAGATAAAAAATATATTAAAATACTTACTACTGCTGTTCTACCACTAGGGTGCAGCAGCGCTGTTTTCACTACTGTCGATAAAAAGGAGAACTTTTTACCCTACTTTAGTTCAACACAAGCTCTAGTGCAAACAAAGGCGCTCTTGTGAGGTGTAACGTGTTTACAGGGTGTCCGGGGGTAAAGTGCACAAACTTCGGGAGGCGATTCTACATAATGGGAGAAGTAAAAAAGATAAATAAATTTTTCTGAAATTCCGTTGTTTTTTTATCACACAGAACGAGAAAAATATTTACTTTTCCATACAAACGAATTCAACTGTTTTACCTGAAAACTAAGTAAAACTTTGGATTTTTGAAAAAGTTATGTATTTTTTTTACTTCTACCATAATCTAGAATAACCTCCCGAAGTTTGTGTACTTTACCCCCGGACACCCTGTATTAAATATTTATTTTATTTTTTTAACCATTGACAAACCCGAGCGACGCCGGGCATGCGGTAGCTAGTTCATTATGCCCAAGGGGAACGGCTGCGCGGCCATACAATTTTTTTTTCATACAAAACATGAATTTGGATTTAACCAAAAAAAAAAAAATGTTCAAAAGGTATATTAAATATCTAGCACTTATTTGTGCCACTTTATTTATTTATCAAAAAATTGTCAAATAGGAGTTTTGTATGAAAATGTTAATTGATTAATGAGTAGATCTGTATTATAATAATTAAATGTTTTTAAGCTTTTTTTGATCAAATATTATATTTTTGTAGGTTCGCAATGTATTGATGGGGATATGCATGCCATCATCTTGCAGCCCAGTCGATCTTCAAATAATTCTCAAAAGTGGCGCCAAAGAAGCAGAAATGGCCGCCAACACCAAGATGAAGGACACGTCAAAAAATGGCACCAATATTACGCGGGAAAATGTGGAACTCAACGTGGTGCACGTCAGACCGGTGCCGGGACCTTACGACATGTGGAACGACGTGAAGTTTTATATTGTCGGGTTAGTTTGTTCTTTATTTAAATTTATTTTTGATTATTATTATTATTATTTTGTGCAAGAAAGCGTGGTAAGACGGAATGCTTCATTCGGCCAGCCTCGTGACTCGTCGGCTCTTTCCGCCCGGCCGCCAAAACTCTGCGCGGTGTATTTGCTTCTTTTCTCACAAAAATTGGCAATGGAATATTTCCAAATGAAGATACATATTTATTTTACATACATTGTAATAATAATAAAAGAAGAGTTTTATTTTTTCAAACTATAAAGACTTGTTTGCTTACATTTTTACTTCCTTCACTAAAAATTAAATTGATATTTCACCTCTGCCAAGTGACAACTATTTAAAAAATAATAATGATCCGTTATATGGACATTTTGACACGTATAACTTGGAAGAAAATAAATAATTCTTCCAAATAAAACCAAACACTTATTTGGCATCGATTTTCCCAATGTCTTCGGTAGTAATGCCCCCATATCGACTACAATTTTAAATGTGTCAAGTTTTAACTTTGCATTGTGTTCTGGTTGCCTGGTCCATATAATAAATATTTGTAAATTAAGCCAAAAAAGGACCAAATTTATCCGAGGCATTATTTTCATAACCCAGAGAGCATGCGCAGATTTCCGAAATTCCAGCAATTTCTCTCCTCCTGTGTCGTCAGTCTAGTGTATTGTAGGAGTCGACAGATGGCAGTAGTAGCTCAATTTAATCTTCACTTGCCCAGTAAGTTTGAGTAAAAAATCACATTCTGTGTCAATTAGCAAGTGAAATTTTTGGTGGTTGAAAAAAAAATATATTCAAAAGCTATAAAATTATCATTATTATAAAGAAAATTATAAGTTTCACATATAACAAATTTAATATTATATTGTGATATGCTTGACACATGGGATTGAAGGTTTGTCTGGAAGTGAAAACTTAAGATAACACTTTTTTTTTTGCATTCCCGGGTTACGAATAACCTGACAATATTTTAAAATCTCCTTCTACCACCACAGTAATCGGCCATAGCGAAGCTATAAATGAGTGAGGTGGGTAAATTATAACACATCTGTAAAAGTGTCTAACTAAATAGTGTAATAATATATTAATTTTTGGATACAAGCCCTAATTTTCTTCGATCGAAATTTGCTCGCCACTATAAAAATTAGTAATTTGCAAGCAGATTTTATTTTCTCTGGCTAAATGGTGATATTACAATGCGAGTTGCCTGTATGCTGTCAGATTCATTTATATAAATTACAGGAAGGAAAACGGTCACATCCTTCCATGCTCAGCGCAAATTAGTTTCTTCCCTTTTCTCTGGTAGCCTAGTCTATAAATTTAAATGTCAATGGTTTATTGGAACGCTTTGAAAACCACACAAAAATATGAAATTCATCATAACTTTTTTTATTTGTGTATTCATGAAAAAGGAGTCTCCGTTTCTTCACGAACAATTAATCACCCAAAAGTCTCGCGCTATGGGCGTGGAATAAGTGGAATAAGTGGAATAAGCCTCTCCGTCGTTCCACTTTGCTTTTCATTTAAGTCTGAAATTATTAGAATTTTTCTCAATTGAATATTATGTTCAAATATATATTCGTATTTCCCTTTTTCTAATGATTAAATTGATAGCCATGAATATCCTCGAAGGTCGAAAGCCAGAAACCCTGAAAAAGTACATATTTCAGACAGGAACTTCCGAATTTCGATATCAAGATATATACCTATTAGAAGTATTTATAAAGACAGACAATATCAATTCCTTGCTGCCTAACGTTCAGTAAAATGCAAATTCGCCAACCTCTCCCTTACGGCGCACAGTTTTTGTTTTAGAAATTTCGTTAAACAGCACCTTGCTAGGCTGTGATAGAACGTCAGCACTGCCGGGTGGTATCTTGAACAAGTCACGGCTATGACTTGGATTAAGTTTTCAGGCACATATAAGCCATAATATTCCAATAGGAATGGGATCTCAATATGGGTTATATTAAAAGCAAGTAATTCAAGATTTCCATAAGGTCTGGTTTCGTTGCCTCAAGTACGTTCGTATATGGTGCAGGAACCTCGGATACGATCCATGCATCCGCATATAGACACGACTGATGCTGACTCCACAAACCACTAAATTACTGTAGCTAGTTGTTAAATACATCTATTTGAATTCCAAAGAATGATAATCTTGGAAGCGGATATTAACCCACTTTTCGACATTCGATCTAGTTGAAACTCGGCAAATATACTCGTTTTCGAAGACAATGCATTCCATATTGTTGATAGCTGTCAACACGGCCGTAGGTGAAGGCGCCATTGGAGAACTCCGCTCCTGGCACCGACTTTAAGGACGTAACACCTAATACAGCGCTTGTGAGGTTCTTACCAAGCGCGCGCCGTTTGGCTTATATGCATTTCTCTGAAATTGGATAAAATTACTGCGGTTCAAATAGTTTTAAAGTTTTAATTTAATTTAATTTATTTATTTATTAAGACATACACAGTATAATAAGATAAAATTAAGGATATTTTTCATTATAACATAGTTTTAGTACCTATTACGTATGTCCATAAAACATCATTGTATAATTTTGGCTGAGATTATTCTGAAAACTAATGATTTTAAGTTAAAATCAATGAATTTAAGTTTAAATTTATGTATGAGTAGGTAATAGTTATAAAAGGAAGAAAGTGTACGGAGAGAAAAAAAAATAAAATCAAGAATTATAATATGCTCACGAATTGACTGTTAATACATAGAAGTTTTGAAAAATGAAGTTTAATAGACATTTTAAAAGTTCTCTGCACTTTAAGAACCAGTCTCTTGGGAGGAAGGTTCAAATTACAGTCGAACAGAAAAAACTTTTTTTTTTCTTTAAAATTGGCTATTTGCCGCCAAAGTGATTGTGAAACCAGGTCGATAATTTAAAATACATGTATTATAGTATAAAAAAGATTATTTTTTAACATTTGATTTTTATACTGCCATCGAACATGACTATTGCTTTAGTCATTAAATTGACTAAATATATTGCTACCCTATTGTATTACTTTTACTACTAGTTTTTCTGGCCCAAGTAAGATGGATGAAAATCCCCGGTAAGCCAGGATATCTGTGGAAGGGGGAGGGTGGAGGGTGCGCATCGAAGCGGATGATTTTAATTGAAATTCGGTTTGCGTTACTCGCCTGGCTGCAACTTCCGATTGTAAAGCCTTTTTGGATTCCGTTGCACGTTTTGGAAGTTCAATGAATCATATGTATTTTATAGAGCCTATTTTTTGTGGATGAGTGAACATTTTGTGTCGGTTGTGCGTTAGGTAGTTAAGGAGGGCCTCTGTGGTCGAGGGGTAAGGCTCTCGATTAGTAATCCGAAGGTCGCGGGTACAAATCCAAATGAATGTTGAAATTTGAAAATCAAATTTTAATGAAAAGGAACGTAATACACGACGCAAATTGTTTAAATAGAAAAGTCTTAAAAAAATAGCACAAATTTTTAAGCATGTAAAAATCATTAACTCTTACTAACTTATAGAAAATGTCAAATAAATAAAGCTGTTCAACAGAAGATTGGTATCTGATGTCAATTTCCTTTTTAAAATCATTAATTCCCTTATTCGCCCTACATTACTGCAACTGATTTAATTTCATGTTTGTTTGGTTTGAAATTAGGGATATGCTTAGTTCCTGCCGGTATTTTAGTTGTCCAGTTCCAGTTTTACCTAACCATCACATTGTTGGAAAATTGTTTTATATTTGATAAAGTAGCAAGAACACAGTGCGAATTCGAGTCAATTTATTTTGAAAAAAAAAACGAAAGAAGTATTGAACTACTGGAAGCAGACGATGTTTTTCGTAGACTTAATATTTGAAGAGAAGGAAGTTGACTATATTGGAAGTGTTTAATATCGTTTAACTATTCTTAGTTTTGTTGTGGCGATAATTACCTCGAAGTATCGCTGTGGAACTCACTATATTGCGATTGTGTTGTGTGCTCCTTCTTGGTGTGATTGGTCATCCTGATTTCATATTGTTTTAATTCATTTACATTCGACAATTCATGTTCATCTGAAGCAGTTTCGGATGCAACAACGTTCCTATAGAATCACGCGAACTAAAAATACTTTTTACCACAACAATGATGTCAATTACCAATTGGATTATAAACTCTATTATACCACGCATACAACGACATGTTACATAACCGATATGCAGAAGTAACAGATATTTGCAATTTTAAAAGCATTTACAGATCTACACAAATATATATTTTAAATAACAAACCAACGTTTATAAGACAAAGTTTTTATGCACAGCACAAATGATAATAAATTATTATAAGCAATAATTAGTCGCCTGTAATATCAATTCAAACTGAAAATATCTCCCGAGTAAAAATAAAAAATAAATAAATTTGGTTGTTTACAGGTGGAAAAAATATAATAAGCAGTAATTGTTGATTGAAGTACTAGTACATATTGAATTATTTGGCGGGTTAAATAAACCGATATGGCTCAGTGGTGCAGAGCGTCTGGAGAAGGCGCGGGTTCAATTCCCGCTGGCGGGATTTATTTTTACTCGGGAGATATTTTCAAACAGAAAAATATTTTCATGTATTTTAAACGTTTTATTTGTATTTCAACGTATAATTTCTGATCAAATATTATTGTTTAAAATCCTAAATAATGGTCCGGACTCACCAGAACTCAATCAATTTAATAAATCTTCATATTTCGTCTAGATCAACTCGACAATCTGATTTATTTTATTAACCCTCGTGTAGAACAAATATTCTAAAATATGTGCATAATATAATACAAATTTTTACAGCATTGACATTTTTGGTAATAACCTACTGAAAAATCGATTTAGAGTAATGTGTACGATCGATTATTAATATGAGAGTATGGAATGTATCGGGAGCATCTCCTATCCTCTTTCTGTTCTCATATTTCTCTCCCTTTCCTTTAACACAAAATTAATTTTAAGAAATTAAAACTTCATTTCCAATAAACTTTAGCATAAGAAACTTCTGTGACTTGACTTCTGTTAACTTGTATATTTATCATTGTCATGTTGAATCATATTTGTATGTTTACAATGTAAAATTGTATCGTAAATAAATAAATAAAGAGTTGATTATTCTTTCCAGCGGCGTAGCAGCAGTGGCAATCTTTCTCATACTCGTGGCCTCCGCGTTTGAAGGCTATGTCAACCGTCACAACGACTCGATAACATACAGAAGCAACGACGTTGAGACCGATAACAACAACATGGTGAACGGTAACGGTATCGGCAACGGGAAAAGCGGCAGTAACGGATCCACCGGAACCGGTAACGGGTCCGGAAACGCTTCATCGAACAACGGAAATGGCGCGGCTAGCGAGGTGTGCGATAAAGGAAGCTCGAGAAAGACGAAAATTGGCACAGGTTCGACGTGTTTTATAATTGATGATTTATGATTCTCACAGCGAAAACATTTATGATGATTGATTTTTTTTTAACTTAACTCGCTTTAACCACAATCTACGTAGCTACCTGGATACTGCCAGAAACGTTGGTTAAAAGTAGAGGAAGCAAAACATGACGAACTTGAAGAACACTACACACACGCTCCTAAATATAGTCAAATTTACTAGCATTGACGAACACTACAACACACACTCGTAATTGCTCCTAAATATAGTCAAATTTACAAGCATTGACGAACACTACAACACACACTCGTAATTGCTCCTAAATATAGTCAAATTTACAAGCATTGACGAACACTACAACACACACTCGTAATTGCTCCTAAATATAGTCAAATTTACAAACATTGACGAACACTACAACACACACTCGTAATTGCTCCTAAATATAGTCAAATTTACAAGCATTGAAGAACACTACACACACGCTGGTAATTGCTCCTAAATATAGTCAAATTTACAAGCATTGACGAACACTACAACACACACTCGTAATTGCTCGTAAATAAAGTCAAATTTACAAGCATTGACGAACACTACAACACACACTCGTAATTGCTCCTAAATATAGTCAAATTTACAAGCATTGACGAACACTACAACACACACTCGTAATTGCTCCTAAATATAGTCAAATTTACAAGCATTGAAGAACACTAGACATACGCTGGTAATTGCTCCTAAATATAGTCAAATTTACAAGCATTGACGAACACTACAACACACACTCGTAATTGCTCGTAAATATAGTCAAATTTACAAGCATTGACGAACACTACAACACACACTCGTAATTGCTCCTAAATATAGGCAAATTTACAAGCATTGAAGAACACTACACACACGCTGGTAATTGCTCCTAAATATAGTCCAATTTACAAGCATTGAAGAACACTTCACGCACGCTGGTAATTGCTCCTAAATATAGTCAAATTTACAAGCATTGACGAGCACTACAACACACACTCGTAATTGCTCCTAAATATAGTCCAATTTACAAGCATTGAAGAACACTACACACACGCTGGTAATTGCTCCTAAATATAGTCCAATTTACAAGCATTGAAGAACACTTCACACACGCTGGTAATTGCTCCTAAATATAGTCAAATTTACAAGCATTGACGAACACTACAACACACACTCGTAATTGCTCCTAAATATAGGCAAATTTACAAGCATTGACGAACACTACAACACACACTCGTAATTGCTCCTAAATATAGGCAAATTTACAAGCATTGACGAACACTACAACACACACTCGTAATTGCTCCTAAATATAGGCAAATTTACAAGCATTGAAGAACACTACACACTCGCTGGTAATTGCGCCTAAATATAGTCAAATTTACAAGCATTGACGAACACTACAACACACGCTGGTAATTTCTCCAAAATATAGTCAAATTTACAAGCATTGAAGAACACTACACACTCAAATACAGGCAAATTTACTGGCATTGACCAAAATTATAAATAAGTTACTCGTAAGCAGTGACGGCTCGTGACTTTTTGTGAACTAGAGTGCTAATATTTAAAAAAAATGGCATTATTGATGTTGTTGTAACTGAAAACCATTTTTATCAGGAAATCCGTGCGGCGTACGGCTAAACTTAAATTTCCTGAAAAATCTTCATACAAAAAATCTAATATAAAAAAAATATATATAAATTGTTTTCAGCTACAAAAACATCAATAATGCCACTTTTTGTAATATTAGCACTCAGTACACCCAAAGGTCACGTTCCGCCACTGCTCGTAAGTCGGGGGTTTAGGATCACAGGGGCCTATCTACAAAAATATAGTTTTGAGATAAACGCAAATAAAGATTGGCATGGTCATATATCCACCTGTATGTCTAACTGATATGCCCAAATGAATCTTTCAAGGCGATGCCATACGCAGTAATTCAAAATAATTTGTTTTTGGTTTGAAAATTTGGTCGCCTAGAAATGTTTCAGATGCTTTAATTAAATACTGCGAGTAGAATACATCTTGGCCTTTGATATAATCAAGTATTTTTAGATACCTAAGTCTTTTTATAAGCCCAGAAAAAAATAATGTATAAGGCCTATGAAAACTGCTTTAAAGTTCAAAATCTCCTACTTACGAACCCATTTTCGGTTATGCTTTTATTGTATAGTGTGAAAAATTAAGGTATTTATAAAATGATCGAAAAAAAAAAAAATTATGACTGAACATCCACAAAATAAAATAAAAGGCACTTTAAAGCCATGTTTTTTTCTTGCATAAATCAAAATAGGCGGATGGTGTTAAGCGGGAATTTAAACCTTATCGCCATCTACGTAAGGGTTGTTATTGATAGCGGCTCAATTTAAAATATTACATGACGTAGTGCATCGCATTAAATAGCTGTGTGTATGAGATAGAGATTTGTATAACTAATAAATATGATTATGGCAATACCGAAATCAAGCTCAACTCAAAACACTCGTTTTTGTAAGTAGGCCCCTGTGATCCTAAAATTCTAAGGCCCCGAAGTGCATCCATATATAGGCAATTCAAAGCATTTAAGGTATTTTTTTCAAAATTAACCATTTCATCTTTGGGGATGCTGAGACGAGGGTATTTTTAAGGAAGGGAAGGAGAGGAAGTTCTGGGAAGGAAAATGTATGAGGGGAGGGTGGGAATCTAGGGTTTAGCGTGTCCAGGAGTGACGGATGTATGAATCCATCATACAAGACTAGCTGTAAAGGTCAAAGGGTCCCCATAAACCGGCCTCTCCCGACCCGTCCCGTCACACTGTGGGCTGAAAATCGCCTTTCGCTTAAATCGCCTTTCCTTTTATTTACACTGCAAGCCTAAAAGCATTTAAGCATTAAAATGAATCATCAACATTAAAAAGTGTTTTTTTCAACTTTGAAGATTTAAAAAAAAAAAAAAACGCAAGTTGCGCCACAATACGAAGTATGTCAAAAAAATAAAAATAAATAGTAGTATATCTGTGTGTTAGGATAGAATGGCCAACCTTATGATTCCAGAGATAGCCTCATTTTTAATGTCAGTGCCATACAAATTTTTCTTTAAAAAATGACAACTCCTTCATTTGTACACGCAATTGCTTCGTACGAAATTTTATAGCATAGTAATGATCAGCAGAATCCATTTCTAGCCAAAAAAATACCCTTGAAAATTCAAGTCTCTATGTCTATGAAAGGCGATTTTCAGACCACTGTGCGCCACGCAGCTGGTGGGTAGGAGCAACAACTCCCAAGATCTGAACACACCTCACGCAATGAACCCGGGACCCCTGCCAAGCCATTTGGAGTGACCTATGGTAGAGATGTTTGCTATCCAATAGATGGTTACCGGGGCGGCGGTACTGACACCATTTTTTATAAAATTAATAAATTTTGTGCATTCTATTTTTAATTCTAGGTATTTTTTCTCAAGTCCTTCTTGCGTTCTCGGCTCTATCCAACACGGAAAAGATAATGAAGACAGAAGAATCATCAGAAGATGCGATCAACTGCATACATGGACTCAGGTAACGATTAATCAATTTTCCTACCTGCATCATGTTTATGCGAAAAACCTATAAATGCATTAATAATCTTATATGTACATTTCTTCAGCTTAAATATCTACCTGTCAAATGAAAAAAAAAAAAAAATTGTAATTTGTAATTTTTTATTTATTTTATATTAACTCCACACAGTAGGCCCTGAAGAAAATAATTTCCCTCAGGGCCTATGTCATCTTTGGGGATGCTGTTTGGAGGGTCTGTTTGTGGAGAGGAAGGAGTGAACATGGGTCTTGAAGAGTCCCAAGTTGTAGGAGGGAGGAAACACAAAGGCCGGCAGTACGTTCCACAGCCGAGCTATCGAACCTAAGAACGAATCGTAGAAGCGACCAGTTCTCATGTGACAAATGTCAACCGTGTACAAATGTTGGGCGCGCGTTTGGCGTGTATCCTGACTACGCACCGGTGCCGAAAGGATCAATGACGCTAGTTCCTCAGAGCATCTTCCATTGTAATACCAATAGAACAAGGACAGCATACCTACCTGACGCCTGTGCTCTAAAGATTGCAGTCCGTTTGTTAAGATTGGGGAATCTATCAAACGGACCGCCCGTTTCTGCACAGAGTCAAGGGTTTTTTTCAGGTATTTAGGGGCTCCGGACCAGAGATGGCTGCCAAATTCGACAGTAAGGCGCACTTGCGATTTGTACAGGGTCAGCAGTTGTGCACTATTAAAGTATCTGCGGGCCCTGTACAGTACGCCCAGCTTCTGAGATGCCAACTTTACTCTGGCTTCGATGGAGCCCCCGTACCTGAGCTGGTCACTTATAGTTACACCAAGCATATCAATGGAAGGCCTGTTCGGAAGATTTTTTACATGATACACCACTTTTATTTTTGAATTAACAAATATTGCCAACCGAATTTCGCTTTTCCAAAGCTTCATCAGGGTTAATTATTAATTAAAACATAATTAGATAGAGGCACAATCACACATATATATACGAACATAAAAGGCAACTTTTTACACGTACTTCACGAGCCTATATACCTCGGAGCTGTGGACCAACTTCAACAAAGCATCTCTAAAAAGAATGGAAGTACAGTACAACAATTCCTACCGAATACTTTTTGGGCTGTCCTGGTACTGCAGTGCCACTGAGATGTTTGTAGAAGGGCGTGCTCCCGGATTCCGAGCACTAATGAAAAAACGGATCACCAGCTTTCGAACACGACTAGCCACGAGCGAAAACGGTCTTGTGATGGCAGCACTGCACTTCTGGCAGGGACCTATTTACAAGCGATAGAGCCAAATCCTGATGTCATAGAAAAAAAAAATTATACATACAAATATATATTTTTAAATATTTTTTCTTTTTAAAAAACTTTAGTCTCATTATGTTTTTGTATTATAATTATTGTATTTTGTTTTCGTTTACTGTGTATGTATTATCTTACAATATTTTATATATTTACTTTATATAATATGGAGCTCGTGAGATTGCACCACCCTCCCCGAGATCTGGAATAAACAAGCAAAAAAAAATTAATAAATAATATACAAAATAGAAAGAAAGAGACACACACAGAAAAGGAGGGACAACTTTTTAAGGACAGCTGGGTCCCGCGGAGTAGAGCTCCTAAATTGTTTGATCTAATTCCAATTCCATGTTTATGTAATACGCTTCCATCGAAAAAATTGAACATCTATTATAAATACTCCTTCATTACTTATATCTTATTTAAAAGCCCTTAATTCATCGTGGAATTACATTCAATTTAACTTAAATAATACGTAATATGGATTAAAACACATTTTTAAAATTTGCAACAATTAATAGAGATATTTTATTTCATTTCCATTCATTTTATTCAAAGTTTTTTTATGTAAACAACTCACAGTTTTATGGGATCTTCTGTATTTCTCTAGAAACAAGGGTAATGTACTATAAATATTTATCTTGAACAGACCCATCTAGGATTCTCTTCTGAAAGCTTTTCATATAAGCAGCTTAAATTTGGTCATAAAACTGGAAACATCTTAGCTGTATTTCAAGTCAAGTGCTTAGGTAGATGGCCATAGAGTTCGGATAATAAAATTTATCGATATACTAATTCTAAAATACGAGTAGATATATTTTTAAGTATCGCTTATGTTTACAATAGAGATTAGTTGCTATATATAATATAAAGATAATCTAATGATACTACTTTTCATAAACTTAAGACAACACGTTTTTTACACATTAAATTATTACTGTTTCAGAAAAATTAGTTGTAATGAATGCACTGAACGGTAGAAATAAATATGTATATAATTCTTTGTGTTCTAAATGAATTTTTTGCTGTCTACAATTATTTATTTATTCATAATTAATTTTACAAAGTTACACTTCAGTATTTTCATCACTTTGTTCATTTTCAATTTTTTCTGTGTATTTAAAATGCCCTTTATAGATATATCTATTTTTTTTAATTTTCCGTAAAAAATACTGTTTTATAGACGAGATAAAATTATCTTTCTGGTCTTTTAAATAAATATTACTCTTTCTTAATAATGAAGCTTTAATATCAAACGTGAAAAATAATATCACAAACGCTAACCACATTTTAAACTTCATTAATTTTTTTACTATAATAGTAAAAAAATTGAGAGATCAAAAACATATAATACACAATTTGTAAGAAAACTGTAATTTCACTTCAATCTCGTTCATATAAAAAATACAATTTTTAAAGTTAAACCGATTGTTACGACAGTGACGCAAAATATAAATTATTCTTTTTGGCTATTTTCGGATTTTATTACTGGCATCCATGATAAATATTTGAGGCAATCTGAAAATAACTCTTTCTAAAAAAATATTATTAATTCAATTTAAGCGTACAATTAAATAATTACTTAATGTGATATAAACGAAATAATAAGCCATTCAATTAACAATATAACAATAATTAACATAATAATTAACTTAATAATTAAAATATTTTTTAATTGATTTTTATAACACAAAATCAATTTTAAATATTTTTGTTTTTACTGTAGGTTCTAAAACCTTACTAGAGATAAAGGGTTAGTATATTATAAGAGTTAAAAAAGAGCACTCTGTATTCACAGCAGGGATTTATGAGAATGACGTATTGAGAATGATTTTATTCCTGGGGTCTATAGAAAGCTCAGCATTCTTTATTTTTTTGTGTGTTGAACCGCATAACAGTCTCAACTGCTCCCAACAGTATGGAGCCAGTGAAAATATAGCATCCCCGATTTGGGGGATTAATATATATATAAAAATTAAATTTTTGGTAGAAAATTTTATGCAACAAAATTGTATTACAACGGAAAATCGATATCTTTTTATTTAAATTTACGCCCATCAAAATGCTTTTATAATGAATTTTTATTTTATATTTAAAAAAAAAAAACAAAATTAATTTCCAAAAACTCTATAATAATTGCCAAAGTTACTCTAAAATCGTAAAACAAATTAATTATTTAATTGCCTTAAAACACAAATAAATAAAGTAACACACATTCATATAAGATATTTTCAATTGAACTTATTTCATAATTTTGTGTCGGATTTCCGGAAGCACTGGTCCGTCGCAGATTACGTATTTTATATTATGATGATGTAATATATTTCAGGTTCCTCTCACTGGCCTGGGTGGTGATGGTGCATACGTATCTGCAGGTGTTCACGGTGGCAGACAACAAAACGCTAAGGACAGTCATCGAAAGGAACTTCTTCTATCAAACTGTTGGAAATGCCTCCTACTCTGTGGATACCTTCTTTTTCATCAGGTAGAAGAGTTTATTATTAATAAAATATTGGTTTTGTGTCTCCGGTTCAATGATCTTTAGGGTTTGCATTGATTATCCTGGATAGTAGTGTATATGATACTAGATACTTAGATAAATACTATTGCAACCTCAAGGTCGAAGCCCAGAATAATCACTACCGCCTACTAAAAAAGCCATCAGAGCTAGTTGTCGTTTAGGAAAATTAATGCAAACTAAATTTAGTCTAAAGAAGTTTTTATTTAAAGACTTTATGAGACGAACCCCAAGTTACAATAGAGCTGATTGTGGGATCACTTGATACAAGCGCCATAGTAGGTTCCGAAGTGATTGTATTTTTATCAATTATATAATTATTCTATATTTGTAAAGTTTTTTTTTGTTAAATTTTTTGAAAGATGTCAGATTATTTTTCAAGTTTACTAAATGTAAATATCTAATTTTGGTTTTTGAAAGACAATGATCTATGGGAGTTTTTTTTAATTATAAATACTAACTTTCAACTTCGAAAATCCTACAATAATTATAATATCCCGTGAAAAATCGCCGATGTAACTTGTTTTGCGTAGTTCCATTTTTGTTTTTAATTCTGCAAAAGTAAGCCATTTGAAATTATTAATTGCTTTTCTGGATTAAAAAGTTCTCGCTTAAACGGAATGAAATACTCGCAAGGGAAACACTGTTGTGTAATTATTTTTTCTATTAACTATTTCCTTTCCACCTCTCCTGATTATGAAATTATTATTAAAATGCTTTAAACGTTGTTTCCACAACCTGCTTTAAAAATGTCATTCCAAGATTGGAAATATAGCAAATTTCCATGAATTTAAAAAATAACTCCATTGGGTACGTTAGTAACCATTTTGTGATTTTGGTTTTATCCATAGACATTAAAATTAATAGACGAACCAATTAGGGAAAGGGGAACAAACCAACTTGCGCGGAGCAAGGGAGATGGAGTGATCGCCCCACTTTCGGTGATTGTCAATAAATTAATCTGACGGTATTCAGGCAACTCGCATGGTAATATTATTTAAAAATGTACTTACGAATAACTAGTCCTTTTAAAACTTAACTGAATATCCCGAAGCGGGTAAACGAAAGTTCGAGGTTAATCCAAAAATTAATATTTTGTTAAACTATTTAGTTAGACACTTTTACAAATGTTTTATAATTTACCCACCATATTAATTTTTTATATCGCTTCCACAGGCGATTCGTTTAAGAACAAACTTTCATATCCTGCGCATGAAAGTCCCATAATGGGTGGCGTTACAAACCTTTTCTTCGTCCGGTTATATCAATGTGCGCTCTTCGGTGGTTAGTGTCCGACTGATGACATGGTTTATTCAAAGCATTCTCGAACCCTTCCGGTGTCAAAAACATAGTCACGTGGTTGTCTCCGGCTCGTCGAAATGATAGCCAGATTTCATGTTAGAGCAAGTCTATCATTTTGGATGTCTATGGATTTATCAAGTTTTCTTAATACTAACGTCATTTTTTAAATACATCTATCATTTTAGTTATAGAGCACAAAAACTTTAATATTATAAAACTCATAAACTCTTGAATGGTGCGCTCTTGAGTAATAAAAAAAATTACAACTTTCTGCAACCTGCACGTCTTGTATATGAAAGTGCATATTACAATCCATATGATTCACACAGCTTTATAATAACGCTAAAAATATTTTTAGTAGAATACTCTTGAATGGTGAGTTTTAGCAGCATAAAATTTAGTGTGCATGGTAGAGATGAGGCGTATTTATCGTACCCAATAAAAGTACCGGGCATTTTCATGCGATACTTTGTACTTGTGACAAATCTCCACAATACCTGGTTCCAAAATACTATAAGTATTAAATATTTTTAATAGGTACTTTGCCAGGTATTTTAATAGGTATTTTAATAGGTACTTTTGATGGGTATTTTCAATAGGTACCTTGAATAGGTACTTTTGATGGGTATTTGTAATAGGAACTTTTACTAGGTATTTTTGATAGGTATTTTTAATAGGTATTTTGATGGGTATTACAATTTAATTATTCTTAATCAATCCTCAGGTCAGTATAATACACTTTTGAGTATTTTGTAACCGGTATTTTTACCAGTTATTTCTTTTTACCTGTACTAATTGTACCCAGTCATGAAAAGTAATCACAGGACCCACCTCTACTGCATAGATTTTAAAGTTGGATTTTCAAATTAATCTAAATATTTTCAACTCAATTTTTTTGAAATATTATCTTACTATAGCGAATTATTTATATCTACGTGTCAAAAACTTGTATTGTATCAACAAAATTTTTGGGTTACGTTACAGGACATAATAATTATTTGTCTACGTTAAACGTGATGTTTTACTCAAAGACTTGACGAGTTATAATCTGAAAACGTGGTGAAACATCTGGAAGCATCGTTTATCACATTTTAAAAACCGTTTAAGGAAATGTCACTTTCCACAATGTCAAAAGTATTGCAAACATCGGTTCTCGTTTTCTTTTGTTAGCAAGACAGAAAACTGAAGAGCAAATTTATAATATGTATCTTTTTAATATTGGCTCTACACGAATCTTCGTGGATAATATGAAAAAATATATTAACTTTCTGTCACAAGTGAGAGCCTAAAATTACGATAGTAAATACCTATAAATCTTTTTTTTTTTAAATCTCTAACGTACAAAATATAAACAGAGGGAGATATGGCAAGGAAGCAAGTCGAATGTCGCTGCATGATTTAGCGGTGGAGCAGATAATTTTGTTTCTCCGGTAGTTTTGAAAAAAAATTATCGCTGGATCACGAGCATTTATGTATGTCTTAACGGAAATGTATGTAATCCGTCATTCTATTCAATTCCTAGAAAATGTATGTAGTTTCTAAAATCGCCAGAAAATGTGTGAAATAAATAATATTAGACACCTTTCCTAGAAAATCTATGCATTTCCTAAATAGCAATCGGAAAGGTAAAACATTTAAGATATCAATGGGTACCGGGGATAGCGGAACAAGGGGAGGGTATTGCATCTTCTGATTAGGAGATCGCACTAGTGCGGCGTAAACATAACCTAACCTAACCTAACCTAACCCAACCTAACCCAACCCAACCCAACCAAACCCAACCTAACCTAACCTAACCTAACCTTAACCTAACCAAACCCAACCCAACCCAAAAGACTTTTACTTTAATATTGCGACATTTATAATTACTAAATAACAGACTGATTACTTACCAAATGAAATTTTAACTTTATAAGAATATAACAAATAAAAAAACGTGTTTTATTACAGAAAGCATTATTTTTATACATTTCCTAATACGATATTGGAATTATATACAATTCCTAGGAAATGTATACATTTCCCAGGATATGTATGTACCTATTTAATAATTTTTAAAACAATATTTTATACATTTCCTAAATAGCTTCGGAATTGTATACATTTACGAGGAGTTGTATACAATTCCTAGATATCATACATTTCCGGTAACATATGCATTAGTTAACTGGATCACAATTTAAACGCAATAAATTAGCTTCAATATTTCGTTTACATTTTGTTCTCAACAAAAAAGTTTCTTCCGAGTTACTTGTTTCCCAATTTCTAGCTTCCAATCGATCATTTCAGTTTTCGAGATCATTAAGTTGGGCCCAGATGGTGCACATTTATCAAGCTACAGCACTGACATTGAACACGCGTTAATTCAATTTATATTGGAAGTATATAATATACATTTTTATTTGACACAGTTAATTAATTTGGATTAAATTCCACTTATCCCATAGTGATGGTATGTAATTATTATAGAGTTATCAGGCACATGCAATAGCGAATTCAAAGCGTAATTCAAATTCTGCTGTAGGGGCGTGCCTGGTGTGGGAAAGAGACAAGGGTTCAGTTTTTTCAGGCACTGACAAGAATTCCGCGAGTATGCTGCCCTACTGTGTCGGTTGAATGCAAACAAAACTTTCCGGTGTTGTTCTAGCAGTGTCTTAGTTAGTACGCAATCTGATATTTTATTCGGTTATTCGATTCGGGCATTGATAGTCGATTAAACTAGTGAATCTAGTCTGAGACCCAATGGATTCAACTTGTTCGGAGCCACTTTAAACGCATATTATACGATCAATATAAAATCAAGCAAAAAGATTTGAAAAAATAGAAGCCAAAAACAAGTGTCATTTCTTTCTAATGTTATTTTCGTCGTTGTTGCACATCGTTGTATATTTGTCGGCCCCTAGCAATAATTATCGTAAAACAGTATAAATTATCAGCCAAAATCATCAAACATTAAATAAATATTGTTATATGTATATATACCTAATAGTTATCAAAAACATCAGAAATTCCAAATGAAGCAAAGTCATTTATAAAGTAAAGGCCTCCTTTCCCACCCCTATTTTTCTTTCTGATTTATACGATTGTTTAATCTTATTTTCTTGTTAAAATTACAATCCTTTCGTCGAGTACCAATCGATTCGGTACGCAATAATTACATTACATTAAAGCGAAAACCCCAACAAAAACAAGACAACAACACAAAAACAATAACAACTACATAGATTCACTTTAAATAAAAAACAAAGTTTAAAAAAAAAGTTGTTGTTAATACGACCAGAATATTGTTAACCTCGCTGTCCTGTAATGGTGAAAACTGTTTATATGTTCCATATTATAATATCAACTCCGTTCAAAGTTTTCCTACTCCATCATCCAAAGTGACACCCGGAAATCTTGCACCATATGCTTACAACGATCGATCGCTTCTTGTCGATAACCTTACAACCATTAATAAGCGCAAGAATGCTTTGTTTGTGTAGATTGTCTCCGTTGCTATAATCTATTTAAGATCTTTAGTTAATGTAATAAGCCGCCTTTTTCAAACAAAACCCTATATGAGGCCAAAAAATCCAATCAAACTTTAATAAAATACATTTATCCAAAGCTAATAAAATTATTATTATTTTCAGTGGCTTACTGGTGACATTCCTGTACTACAAATCGTTGGAAAATAAGAAAAAAGCGGCCGCCAAGAAAAACGCCAAACTGCCCCCGCAAAGCGCGGCAAACCAAACGAACAACAGCCATTTTGGATCAACCATCAACGGCGATCATGCCAAAATTCAAATGCACCAATACGCTTACGTCAACCACGCAATGGCGTCACAGAGCCACACTGCGATTGGCCGAACTAATTCAAACCAGCCAATCACACATCAAGATCAATTTCAAGCGACTAATACATTGTTCACGCGGCAAACATGCACAAAAGAAGTCAAAGACAACATTTTTGAATTCATAAAACTCCTTTTTTATAGAATTGTTCGCTTGACTCCAGCGTATTTGTTTGTGATTGGGTTCAATGAGCTAGTTTTGAGATATAGCCATAATAATTCTGTCTTTGAACCGACGATCATTGACCACGTAACTTGTGACAAATATTGGTGGAGAAACATACTCTATATCAATAATCTGTTTCCTCAGTCAGAGATGTGTATGATTTGGTCTTGGTACATGGCTAACGACACCCAGTTTTTTATAATTGGCATTACTTTGCTGTTGATTTCCAAAAGGTGAGTAACATTTTTCGATTTTTTGTCGCTGATCTGTGGGATTTTGTTGGATTAATTCTGAAAAATTGTTGGAATTAGTTAGGGCAAACTTGTTCAGAGCTGCACCTCAGTAGTCACCTAGGAATCGAAAAAATTAAGTCTTTCTTGAACGAACTGTCGATCAAGGTTCTCCTAGAATATAATGTCGATTTCTTTGCATGTTACCAATCAATTACCAATCGAATTTTTTCAATCTTCTTCTTCTTCTTTTCTATGGTGGGGGAGTCAGAAGGGAACATCTAGGTTAGTCAGCTAGCCAGTCTAGGGCCTCAGGCGTCGTCCTCTGGACCTCATCAATCTGGCCGGGGAACGAATGCACAAGGCATTCTTTGACCATGTTCGGCGATCTGCACAACACCACATTCACACATCGCTGACTCTTTAAGGCCCCAACGTATTATTAGTTTGATTTCTCATACATTTTTGTTGTAAAACCCGATGTTCTGAGACATAGATGACAACACTGAAATAAAATTATACTATATTCGGTCACAAAGCGTAAGCATTGATTTTATTGTAAAGATTCACTCAGTTCGACATTCAGTTCCTATTCTTTAAACTTGCATTCAAGATAATAATGCTATGGAGGAAGTTGATCCAATTCCAGCTAGTTTTCACACTTTGAAAGAGAGATAAAATGGTATACTTTTCGTCAATGCCTTTCAGATTTACTGCTTTCCAAATTTAAAAATGTATTTTCCATTCTTCTATAAGAAGACTGCGCCAAGAAGTATTGACATGAAATTTAGTATCTTTTGAAATGTCGATTAAATATCGTCCAATATAGTAGAGTCATCAGCATAAATTTGGTGGGAATCTAGCTAAATTGTAAGTAATCGATAAAACGATATAACTACGATATAACTACAGGTGGATGGAGTTTTCGAAAGCACATAATTAAATTATTTTATGATGTGGAATTGTCCAAATCAGTTCAAATCCCAGATTTAAATTTATTAGTTTTTGTTATTTCACAAATAATTATTTAAAAATAATATAAACCTACCATACTTGCGGCACATTCCAGAGTGAAAGATACTCTTAGTATCACCTTTAGAATTGGAACGTTGCTTGAAATGGCTTTAGTCGAGTTTGGTGACCAGATCTAGATAGCCAAATACTACCCCACCTTCTTCTTCCGCATATCATTCCCCTCCCTACTACCTTCAGTTTCACAAAATACCCCAATTGGGGATGCCATAGTCTTCCTGGCTCCAGAAAGTTGGGAGTAGTTGGGACTCTTGTGCGGCATTAAAATAAATACTAAGAGCTAGAGGGAAACTGTAGAAGACTGACAAATGTGCAGAGGCGTGCTTTTAAGCAAATATTAATATTAAATATAAAATATTCTACAAATATCTCTTCTTTAAAAAATCTGTGGTGTTTTTGTCCAAATGAAGAGTTTGTTTTACGTATTTGTAGTTGGTGTGCAAGTCTTGTTTTAGGTATTAATAGTTAGTGTGCAAGTGTTGTTTTAGCAAGAATAGCTCTTGTGAGATGTTAAATGTATTTAAGTTATTGTTAATGATGTGTTTTGAATATAATTTAAATTTTTAGCACTGGGAATTAGTATTGGTATTTAAGGTTTTCTGAGGTTTGAATTTCATTTTTTCACAATATTTTTTTTTACAAACATTTTTAGAATAAAAATTACATGCATATAAAATGTTAAAAAGGGTAAGTTAAGGGAACCCACAAAGGCACGCTGTGCGTGGGTAATGTACAAAAATACTTATAATAAGAATAGAAATAAACAAATTAAGCAAAATAAAATTGTTCAATACAACATAAAGCAAGTTGTAATGTCATAGGCATAGTAATATAATATTGTTGTGAAAAAATGAAACAAGGGGTCAAGTCTTAATTTTTAAAAATTTTATTCTTATTTTTTTAAATAATAACCACAAAGTATAGGTACACATTTTGAACTTGCTAATTTGAATTATTTCTGTAGTGAAAAATGATACACGAATTTATATAAACAGTGTTGTAACATGTTTTAGGTACGGCCATAATTTTATTTCTTTTACATAGTAAAAACAGCTTAAAACAGTGTATCAATATATTATTTTATTGGCATAGCCCCAAGAAATAATGTCGAATTCTATTATGGATTGTGCTAGCGCGAAGTATACCTTTTTTACATAAATGTTTAGAATATTTCTCAAGTTTTTAAAAAAGTACATCAACCTGATAAATAATTCTAAATACCGAATCTATCAAGTTATTGAAACAAAATATTATTTTTCCCCCAACGGTGCTTGAAAATTTCGCGTTCCGGTGCTGACGAAATTAAACATTCGTAAGTGATTCAATATGGCGTAAGAGAATGTGAAAGATGATAAATGAAATTTGGTGTGTGTGTGCCAAAAAAGAGAAATGGCGTGAAATTTTTTTTATTTATGATGTTTTGGAAAAGAATATACAAAAACTTTAAGGCTTCGTTCAAAAAGAAGAAGATGGTGTGAAAGGGAGATTATATCAATAAGAGTGTTAGAAGGAGCGCGCGAATATAAAAAACGAATACAATTCATAATGAGGTAGCGGGTTCAAATCTCGACGTGCGCATGTAAATTTTGCTTAATTGATTTTGTAAGAACACCATTCAGAGTTGAAATGGTTTTAGCCTTGTTTGGTGACCAGATCGGAAGAGTCAGGTACTTCTCCACCAACCACTTCACCACTGCCTCGCAACCTACCCCAATTTGGGATGTGATAATCTCAATGGGAGATGAAGAAAGGCGTAAGCGAAAATATTTAATAAAACGTTACTGATTTAAAACAGTGCAAACATTTTTCGACAAATTTCTTAATAAGCATAAAAAACACAATTTTTTTTTTACCCATGTTAAATAACAAACCAGATGTGTTTTTTATGGTTTTATCGAAGGAATTCGATATTCTTAATTACCTTTTCAACTCGGCGAATTTATAGACATCTTAAAAAATATATATTTTTATTCAAAGATAGACAAGAATTCTCGGGTTATGAATAACCAGACAATATTTAAAAATCTCCTACTACCACCACAGTAAGTGGAAAATTTCGGCCGAGGAATTGAACAGACCACCCTTGGGTTGGACCCAAACGTGATGTCAACTCAGCCACCGACCGTTATTACTGGCATATAATAAGAGCTTTTAATAAATTAAGCTGTTCAAGGGATGTGTGTTACATTTCTGTAGAAATTCTAAAAGCGGGGTATTAAGGAAACAATGTTAAGCTAGGAAGAATTTCCTAGCTTAAATACTCCGTGGATTCACTGTGCTAATGAAGACTTACGAATTCAAATAAAGCTTTAAACAGAAGCAAAAGTTCCACCTGTAATTTCAACTCATGAGTCCAAGAATACGATTTCCCCTGAAACTTTAATTCGCTTCTAGAAATACGCTGAAAAGTTTAACGACTGTATTCGAAGGCACAGTTGTGTCCGAAACTTGTTAGCAGTTAACTCAAACAAAGTTGTGCATACAATGATATAAATGTTACATTAGAATGTCGCCAATGCATCATTGCTGGAAGCTGTTTGAAACTTCGCAAGACTATGACATAACTTGGGCTATGTTGTGAATCTGATGGGAATGGGATGAAAAGAGATGGAGCGGAGAAAGGTTGAGAAATCACTTTTTAAATCTAGTCGCTAAATAACGCTTAGGCAATTTCAAGCAATTTCTATCGTGGGACAAGCAAATGTTTTTAATATTGTCAAATTTTGAAATAGCCATGAGTATTCGAATGCAATTGCATCTGTAAATTATTGGTTTTAATGCTATCTGAATGACAGATGTATGATGACTTAAGATTTATATTATATAAAAAAAATAAACTTCATAAAGCTGATGCTGTCAGGCAAAAATAGTTCATAATCATCCCAGCTGGATTTCCAAAAAAAAAGTTTCTTCCAGAGCAAGAGTGGCATAGTCAATTATGTCACAGTGTCTAGGATCGGAAGATGTTTTAAATTACGAGATTCTCCTAGAACCCAGTCTCCAAAATCAAGCAGTGGTGGGGTTATTCAAGAGTGTCGGATCCGTCGTCCGTCAGTTCAGAGGTGGTCTAAAGCTCCGGGCTGTCGTCCACAGAATGAATTCTTGCCCAGATTTGGAATCCCAGCGACTCCCGTGTATATGAATATTGCCAATAAAAAATGGTTTACTGCTTCTATAATAGAAGTGCCACGCACCGAAACCATAAATGAAATTTGGAAGCGGCGGTGGGTACTGCCGCCCCCCCGAAAACCATTTATTTGATAACCAACACCTCTGCCATAGTTCACTGGCTGGTTTGGGGAGACCCTTTCACCTCTCTAACTGGCCTCTCGACCCATCGCATTGAACCGCAGTGGGAAGGATATACTCATATATCCGTCACTCCTGGACAGACTGATCCCTAGATTCCTACCCAACCTTGACTCCCTTTACCTTCACAGAACTCTCTCTCCTTCCTTTCCTTAAAAAAGTCCTCCCAAACAATACCCAAAAGATGACATAGGACCTGAGGGAAATTTCATCATTTAACTCAGAACCTTCTGTGTGGGGTTAGTGTAAAAAAAATATATCTGTCAAAGATCCAAAAACCATGTTACAAAATCCCGTAACAGAATGTTTCGATTCCAAGTAGTTTTAATTTACCCAGAAAGTATCTAAAATATGACATTTTAATAAATTGATGAAGCTGTAACCGTTTAAAAAAATATATTGTCCCGGTGTAAGAACACCATTCAGAATTGAAGTCGAAGTCTAAATAAGACCATGTTGTTTAGAATCGATAAAGTGCTTGAATTGGCGATAGCCGTATTTGGTGACTAGAAATGAATAGCCAGGTTCACCATCCTCTTTCCCATCTCCTTCCTCTCCTCATTACCTGCAGCTTCATAACATTCAATTGGAGATTGGCTTCAGACGGTTAGGAGCAGTTGTGAATTGTTGTGTATTGGACTGTCTTAGAGATTTTTGTGATTCGATAAACACATTTTTTTTCAGGCATTTCAAAGTATCTTCAGCAATTTTGATCGTCTTGCTAATCAGCTCTTGGTTCACAACCGGGTACATCTCCATCGCAAACAATTACAGAGCCAAAATCCAACAGCCTTTTGAGATGTTCGACCAGCTCTACGACAAACCGTGGTCTAGATTAGGTCCCTACCTAGTCGGTAAGTAAAATAATTCATGTTTGTTTCCTTTGTGAATAGGATGTTTTGGGTCAATACATTTCCACCCATATCCTCTACATTTCTTGGGGAAGGGGGGGAATTCAAACAGTGAACTCAAAACCAACATTTCATTTTTTTCAGGAATGATGACAGGTTGCTACTTATGGCGTCGACGAAACAACCCCACCCTCCCCACGTGGGTTGTGGTCATTGGGTGGCCTTGTGCCATGTGCACCATGGCCTCCATCGTCTACGGAATGCGACATGGTTACCTAGAGCTGTGGCCCACGGCGTTCTATGTCAGCATTGGACATACTGGTATGTTAAAGAATTTTATCAACTCTAGGGAAACTCTGCTAGGGTGTAAAGTCTTTTTGAAAGAACTGAAATGATTTAGAAATACCAGTACTCAAAAGTAACTTCAAATAAACTAGGCAGGTAGCATGACTGATGCACCGTATGTTTTCTGATATTGGTTGGCCATCTTTAATAGAAAGTTACCTCGCAATATTTGAGAGAGGTCCATTTTCATAGCTGAACTCTGGAAAATGTTTGAGGAAGCATAATATAAATATATGTTTGTTTTATGAATAACTCTAAGAACGTGAATTTTAAATAAAATGGGACCTCACAATGAACCTTGCGGAATCCCAAATCTGTTGTTCTATTAGGTGATAAGTTTAGTGCGACGAAAAACCACGCCAAAAAACTTTAACCTTAATGAAACAAACATGTTTGTGAATATGTGGAATAATAACTGTGAAAATTCAATGATACTAAGGGGTTCCTTATCACCGTGTATAATTGAAATAAAATAAATGTGGTTTTGATTGGATATTGATTTCCAGGGGATTAGCAGAAGTGAGTGGAAACAATTATCTAACTTACCCTTTATACCCAAGGAAGTTTCTTTATAGTAGGTTGTGTGTTGAATATTAAATATTTTAATAATAGAAATAAAAATTTAAATGACAAAATGAAAAATTATCGACTGGATCAACCAAAGATCGAGGAGTCTAGGAACGTCTCTGATGATTGTCACCATTTTCACGGAGCTACATCCCAGAGTGGGATTGTGCTTTCTCCACATATGTTCTCCACTGACTGTGGTCCCTCGCCATTTGCCAGTTTTCCGTTTATTCTGAACTGCTTCAACCCTCATCAACGCAGTCCATCCACCACTTCCTCGGTTTAACTGGTGATTGTGATCAAGATGTCAAGGGCGGCTACTTGCACAGTGTATTTGTGTGCAGCGTTGGTAAATTATAATACCTATCGATTTCTCGATTATTCGATTCCTCTTCAAGGTAGTGTGGCCGCCGCGCTACTTCTCTTAGCCCTGAACTTTTAACTTTTCAAACATTGAAATTGCGTCAGGCCGGCCATATACACGAAATATTAGCCTATTACCGTGTGTCACACTAAACCGAAATTATCCTTTCTGCCGAAGTTTAACGATTGTAAATAACTCGACCATGAACCACGACTCCAGGTTACATGACTATGGTAGAAGTTTCTCGAAGTTCTTCGATTGTAGATAATTATGTAAATTTGGAGTCTAGCGTCGAGCGGCGCTAGACGTTAGACTGTTCTGCGATGTCCGGCGTTTCCGTTAGCTGTGACATAATATTGTCATTGTTTGCTTTTATTATTGATTATGCAAAATACTGATAAGTGAATCCAAATTAGTGCCATCAGTTTTGAATGTATAAAAGATAGTAAAGTAGGTGGAATGATTTTCACCTGATGTTGCTAAATATGTTTTTTGTCATATATAAGTGAACCACCACATTTTCAGGGCAGCGACCGCCATGGATTGTAATGTTGCTGATATAAGTACCTAGTTGTTGTGTGAATAACTATGTGGCCAATTTGGCTAAAAAAAAAATTTTTATGAATTTTGTTCAGCTTGGAGTGCAGCGACCGCCTGGGTAGTGATTTGCTGCGTCTGCCACAGGGGAGGGCTGGTGACGCGTGTTCTCTCCTACAGAGGCGTCCTACCCCTAAGCAGGCTGGCTTACTGTGCCTACTTGGTTCATCCTACTGTCATGATGCTATCGACTTACCAGATTGACGGACCGGTGCATCTGCATAATGGGATGGTGGTAAATACTATTATACTATTAAATTTTGAAATCGTGTTGGTAAAATTAATGTTATTATTTTACGCACAGCATCTTAGCTGATGGTCTATTACAATTAGCAAAGTCTCCAGTGGACTTCTGACCAATCAACAAAAAAAAATTCTAGAGTCGAAAACTTTGCATGTTCTTAATAAGAAGCCTAGCATCCTGTAGGATTTTGATATAATGTGTTCGATGTGCTTGTCAAAAATTAATTTGCTATCTAAGTAAACACCTAGATCTTTGCACGTAGACATAGGTTATAAATGTGTGTTGTTCAAGTTGTATGGATAGATGATTTTGTTTTTACTTAATCAAGTGACACTTTGATATGCTTAAAGATAGTAAATTTGATTCACAGAATGCGCACAAATTATCAAGATCGCTTTGCAATTTCATAAAATCGGGTAAACACTATAGCTTTATAAATTTTCATGCCATCCGCGTATAAAACAAATTAACTATTTTTAAAGCATACGTAAATGTCATTTATATAAATAATATAAATATTAAATAAGAGTGGTCCAAGAGGCGACCCCTGGGGCACACCTGAGACGATTTCCGAGCAAGATGCAAAATGATTACTGAGGTATGATGCGATCCATATATAGAGGTCACTAGACCTAATAACTTCTGTAAAATAATATAATGATTAACACAGTCAAATGATTTGGAATAATCCGTATAGATTGCATCTACCTGGCATCGCATATCCATTTGAGCATGAAGAAAATTTGTAAAAGATGCAATATTTGAAGTTGTGGAGCGATTTTTTATGAAGCCATGTTGATTATTTAAGAGTGAGTGTGAGATATTGTATATAGTATTGGTAATTTACTAATTTAGTATCTTTATTTAGTATCGGTACATAGGGCGATAGTTCGAGACATCATTTTTACTGCCATTTCTTATAGATTGAGGTAATCTAGGCTGTTTTCCACTTGTCAGGAAATGTTCATTCAGATGGCGATAGTTCAAAAATAATAAATTTTTGTTTGTTAAATTATTTAATTTAATTTTGTTGCAGCTTATCATATATGCAGGAAACACCGTGATGAGCTATCTGATGTCTTTAGCCATTTCCTTGGCCTTTGAAGCTCCGGTCGTGCGACTTCTGAAAATAGACTTCACATCGTCAAGAAACAAAAATAAATGAAATTTTATTATTATTATAAAAAGGGCTCAAATTAATATATTTATGGATTTAATTTTAGAGCAGTGTTTCATATCTAGTTAAAGAAAATTACAATGATCAAATAATGAATTATTTGTGTGTACCTGTAACATGTGAATCATGTATAGGTATTATGTGTGTTTATATCATCAAAAATATTTTTTATTGTTATCAAATATTGCAGAACTATAATTTAATTTTAAAAAAAAATTATACTAAATTATATAATTATTTTTCGTTTATAAACAAGTTCTAGTGTATAATTATTGCTACGCGTGACAACTGTTTCGCCTTCAAAAGGCATTAAGAAGGCAAAGGAAGAAAAACCATGAAGGCAAAGCCTTACCATAATACCATAATAATTTTGAACAAGTTTCTACGATTTAAGCTTTTAAGATTTTAATTGTACATCAGATATTAAGTATTACGAAAAGTCTTAGTTTTCTCGGAAAAATGAAATAAAACGGAGTTATAAACGAAATAAAATTGTGACAAAAAGCTGACATTTTTTCTAGGAATAAATAACATGTTATAGATTTTTTTTAAGGCGATGCCATACGTAGTAATGCAAAATCATGTGTTTTTGGTTTGATAATTTGGTCGTCTAGAAATGTTTCAGATGCTTTAATTAAATACTGCGAGTAGAATACATCTTGGTCTTTAAAATAAACGAGTATTTTTCAGATAAATCTTTTTCTAAGCCCAGAAAAAAATGATGTATAACGCCTATGAAAATTGCTTTAAAGTTCAAAATATCCTACTTACGAACCTATTTTCGTTTATGATTTTATTGTATAATGTGACAAATTAAGTTATTTATAAAATTATCGAAAAAAAATAAAATATTTATGCCTGAACATCCACAAAATAAAATAAAAGGCACTTTTTGGCCATGTTTTTTTCTTTCATAAATCAAAACAGGCGGATGGTGTTAAGCGGGAATTTAAACCTTATTGCCATCTACGTAAGGGTTGTTATTGATAGCGGCTCAATTTAAAATATTACACGACGTAGTGCATCGCCTTAAGGCATAATCAAAAAATTTGATAATCTCCTTGGAAGGTGAATCAGCAATAACGCGTAGATAAATACACAACAGTATTTGTTCATAAATATCCTGTCTATTTTAACTGAATTAAAATGATATTATTATAAAAATTTAAAAACGTAAAATTAAGTAAAAAATTAACTGTAAATAAGGTTCGGAAAATCCGAAAAAGGGAAATTTTATAAGTGTATGATTGTAAACCGCATTGTAATAAAAATGCATTGTAATAAAAATAAATTTTATAATAGACGTATGTGATATAAGATTTTTTTATTAATATAATTATATTTCCATGCCATATCTCTTTGTTTCTTTTATCCATGGTTCCACTAACACTATCAGAATAGGTGACGGTTATGAAATGAAATAATATAAATCTAATGAAGATTATAATTTTAAAAAGCCTAAAACGATAAACCTGACAGAAAAATCAGATATAAAGCTTTGCAACAAAAAACCTTTTTCCTTTGGTTTTTCAACCAGATGTTGATGCGTCATTGTACGATTAATGAAGTTATTCGACGGCGCAAAGTTAATTGAATTATGAATTTAAACTCCGAATACTCGTGTCATGTTGGGTTCTATAACATGCACGAAATGAAAACCAACCGAAAACAAAAAACCAAACGAAGTTGGCTTTTCCCCCTTTGTTAGTCTGGTTCATTGAAATACTAGCCCATCGGGGAAAAGAGAACAAATCAAGTTGCGAGGAGCGCGGAGGGGGCGTGACCATTTCTTTATCCGTAATTTGTCAATAAATGAATCTGACAGTATACAGGCAACTCATATTGTAAAAAACTTAACTATAAATCCCAAACCGGGTGAACAATTGTTCGGATGTGTTTAAAAAATGGAATACTTGGTTACACTATTTAGTTAGATACTTTTACAATTGTGTTATAATTTACCCACCTCACTTATGTGAGGTCTCTATGCAACCCGATTTAAATGCGGTTCAGTTTTTTTTAATTGTTTTTACAAACATTCAGATCTTGCGCAGAAAAAGCCCCACATAGACTGCGCTGCTTGCCTTACGGTGGTCAATGTATGACTGTTGTCATACTGTAGTTTATGAAAAGCATTCTCCAGGTTTGTCTCAATTTCAGATTAAGACAAGTCGGTAAGTAAAATTTTGACGGCCGGCATAGTCCAGTGGTAACGCATTGGACTGCCATTCCGAAGGTCGCGGGTTCGAACCCGGCGTGCGCAAATAAATTTTATTTGATTAATTTGTGTTATTTCACAATTAATTAATTAAAATAATATATAGTATATTTGCGGCACGTTCCAGAGTGGAAGATACTACCAGTATCGCCCTGGTGTAAGACCATCATTCAGAATTGAAACGTTGCTCCAAATGGCTTTAGCCGTGTTTAGTGACTAGATCTGAATAGCCAGGTACTTCCCCACCTTCCTCTTTCCCTTCCCCACTTACCTTCAGCCTCACAACATCCCCCAATTGGGGATGCCATAGTCTCACTGGCTCCAGACGGGAGCAGTTGGGACTCTTGTGAGGTATTCACTATAAAAATAAAAAAAAGTCAATTAATGTAGATTTCTATTGTCTGATAAGTAGTCAAGAAATTGTAGTAGAAAGTAGAGGGCGCTGCGATCGTTTTCATGTTTTTAAGTGAGTACATGATGTTTGAGAAAAAAAATTGTAAGTTTTAAAAAGCTTTTTGAATATTTTTTTTTAATGGTCACACTTGTTATTTTTTAACGTTCATTATTGTCGTTTTTTTGTGATCTTTTATTTAATCATACAGTGTGTCCTGGGGTAAAGTGCACTAACTTCAGGAGGTGATTCTACATGATAGTAGAAGTAAAAAAGTAAAGTTTTTTCCCATTCATTTGTTTTTTTTTCTATTGGAGAATATTCGTTTTTTTCCGTTCAACTTCAACAATTCAACATCTTTACCCTAAAACTATCTTAAAACGTTGAAATTTCTAAATTATTTTTTTACTTGTACTATCATATAGAATCACCTCACGAAGTTTGTACAATTTACCCCCGAACAACTCGAATAGGTTTTTTTCATATAAATCAATATAATCGTAAGTCATTTTTTAGATGTTCAATTAAAATTTTAGTATGCAGAAGAAACAGGCATTTTTAACATTGAAAATACATTGAGAAAAATTGAATTATATCATTTTGCAATTAATTTAAATCTCACAGGGTCAGTGAATCTTTCATATTCGAAAGTCAAATGTAACGTCACATAATGAATACACTATAATTTGTTCTAAATTCCGTAATAATCTTTTGAGGTAGCGATAGTAAAAAAGTTTTAAACCAGGAATGTTAAGATGTATTTTTGAACTGTTTTGAAGCGATGGGCTAATCTAGTGTTCCCATTGTCGCTGTGTTCTGGCCGGATAGAATTTAATGATGAAATATCGGTTTTTCTGCAGTCTCGTGTGATTTGTTCCGACCTCATTAGCAAATCCATTGGCCTAAAACTTCCATTGGAAACATTGAAATGAAAAAACGGGAACTAGTTATTTAGACGACCTATAAAAATCCTTTTTGAATCAGGTTTGTAATCATATTATAATAGGAACAAGAGAGATGGGCCACGAACTATACAGTCTACCCATGCTAATATAGATCGTATTAAGCCATACTAAGCAGACGCATAACTTTCAGTGCATAGCCGCTTTGATGGTCCGTGAAGTTTTGTCATAGCTTGCGACAGTCGGCACGCTTCAATGCCATATCTACCTTTTTTCTATTATCTTTGGTTATTAATCAGTATTATTGTTGGCTTATTGTTTTATGGCTGTTTTAAATCAAATGCTTACTGGCACTTCGTAAATAAACTGATAGAAGTGACATACCAATGCGATACTACTTTTAACCCTAGAAGCCTAATCTATTTTATAGGTACATAAAGCCTTAACATACGCCGCAGAGGCGAACACGTATAAATGACAGCCAGTAGGCTAAAATAAACCTACTTGTGCTCTATTTTTCGATGGAAAGTTAAGGTTGGTATGTAAACTAATAATCAAACACAGTTTTATCAATGAAAACTACTATCACAGGTATTTATTACAACGAATCAAAACATTATGCTTATTTTCAAACAAAAAAATCATCTAATTAAAAAACAGCTTGAACATATGTTTTTTTTAAATAATCATATATATTTTAAGATTAATTTCTTATTCTTAGGGCAAACATTAAAAGTAATCATGCTTTTAATTCCCAGCTATAATTTTAGAGCAATCTACACAGACATCAACTTTGTGCTCAGAAAATACTGACTTTTTTCACTTACAACACACTAATTTCGACATTCTCTTTTTTTTAGCAGCAAAAAGCGCAGTATTTACGTATTTTGGGCTCTGGTTCTCTGTCTGAAGTTTATTACCTGAATCAGTAGGTTTTGCGAGAATTTGCCTTATATTTTTAAGTCGGAGCTTCAAGTCTGAATCCAAGGCTTGACCGAATCTATGCTGAGTTGCTTAATGAATTCTCTTTTGTTTTGAGAGTTTATTTGATCATGTTGTGGCCATAAATTACAGCAGAATTGACAAAAGTCATGTTTAAGATGCCATAGAAAACAGGCATTGACCATCTTTTAGTTTTGCGGTTGCACGACATTGAGGCGCACATTTAATCAAATGAATCTACTCCTCCTTTTGTTTGGTTCTAGAAATGAATCATGTCTGGTTTGCCACATGAATTATTAATTATTGCATTTTTATCACAACAAGATAAAAGGTAAACCATATTTACAGGTTTTGACTTGTACGATAGAAGTGTTAGAAGGCCATCAAAAAAAAACGCAGAACTGCCAACAGGTCGAGATCTCGAATTCTTCAATTGTTCGTGGATTTCCCGCCTATTTGATTGAAAAGTGCCCACTAGATTTAATTTTTAATTTTAACTGGTCCTCGAGAGGTGCGGACTTTATTTATAGTTGAAGTTCTGTGAGATGATTGACCCTTATTAGTTGACCAAACATCCCGCGTCCATTCTTACCGCGAAGAGTATTTCCAGGAACACGATAAATTCGCCCTGAGTTGGCAGATTGCGAAGCATGAGCTGAACAGATGCTAGGTCAGCCTCTGCAATTTTGAGTCGGCTTCTTCAGTGAAAGTTAAGTGAAAGCCTTTTCAGTTACATAGTTATTCTCATCTTTGCTTTGAATGTCGTCCAGTGGCTGTCCTCGTCTTCAAAAGCTGATTTTCCCAGAGAAAAACTATCTTCTTGGTCTAAGATTTCCAAAATATCGATACTGTTTAATACATTAGACCATGACATGTTGGTATCTGAAACAATACCAAAATAAACATAAAATGGACGAAAAATTAACGAAAGTAAAAACACATAATCTTAGTTAAAAGTTACATAAAGCCTAAACATACGTCTCGCAGGCGTACTATACCTCAAAAACTCAAAAATGGCTGGACTTACCTTAGTGATACAGGTACCATCGGCGAGCTCCCGTCGGCCACTGGATTGGTTAAAGAGCACGAGGCGCTAACTTCAACCGTTAGAAAGGGAAATAGAAGTTAAGATTTTGTATACGCCTTGCAGGCGTAGATAAGGCTTCTAGGGTTAAAAAATTAGATTAAATCTACTGTGATGTGAATTTTTCCTGCGTAATGATCTCAAATTTGTTTTGAATTCAAGTATCATTATCAGTCATATGCGTAGAATAAATATAATTTGAATAATTATTGTAGAAAATACGTTATCAAATACGTACAAAATTTCAACTGACTGTTCAGACAAGCGATGATGTAGGTACCTACCTAAATACAATTAATTTATAGTTATCATTAAAAAACATATAATAATCCTATATTTAAACACAATCTTACTAAAAAAATTAAGCTGAGAAGTCACAAATTTGCACGCAGAGGGTACTAAAAAAATATTACTTAATATATCTTGATTTATTGCATTTATTAGCTGTCTCAAATTAGCCAACAAAACACATAATTTTATTTTAAGGAAAATTGACAATATTTGTTTCTGAAAGGTAAACAGATTCACAAAAGGTACAATATTTATAATAACCCGTGAATTTTCATGGTCTTTGCTGGTAGAAAAGTTTACAATTAAAATTGAATAATAAACATTTGGCTGGAAGAGATCAATGAAAAAGCTCACAGGAGGAATGACTCCTCACCCCCTAGTGAGGATATCTAAGAAATACAATTACTACACGAGCTCCTGGAGCTCACCTTATGAAGTAGTAGAATAATTAGGAAAAATTACAGTTACAATTCAAGAATAAACAATTGGCTGATTGGGAGAAAACTATGAAAAAAACATTAAAAATGTCAAATAACAGAAAACAAATAAAATAAAAGTGAATAACTTTAGTCCTCATCAGTGCAAGTCACACTTGTGAGGCAGAATAAAAAATACAATTACTACACGAGTTCCTGGAGCTCACTTTATGGAGTAGAATAATTAGGAAAAAACATTACAATTACAATTCAAGAATAAACACCTGGAAAAAAATGGCATACTCTTTGTTAAAATTTGTTTGGGCTTGATGAAGTCTTCAATAACAGACGCATGTTATTTTGTTTTTACTGCACTAAACTGCATTTCACTTTTATTTAATGTTACAAGGAGTTAAATTATTCCCGACCCGGACAAAACACTTTTACTAATGGTCTGTAGACCATAATGACTGCTTGTTACTATTTTATAGGAGAGAAGAAGTAAAAATCCAGTCGGCGAGGCTTTTAATAATCTAACCAAGTAACACATTGTAAACAAACACTGTCAAAGAAAACCAATTGATGAAGCAAAACATCTGTTTTATTGTTAGCCCTAGTTTTACCTCTGACCGCTAGGTGCTAGGCAGGAGCCTGTAAAGTAACTGGTGGTGAACTTTGCTAATGGTTCCTACATTTTTAACACTCTTATAATTTGGTATAAATTCACTATCAAATTTTCAATGTACAATGTTTAGATAGTCACTATCATAAATTAATTAAGTAAAACTTATTTTTTAACGTCAGTTTGAACATGGGACCACCGGTACTATATATAACGCGTATTTATTTATTTAAAAAAACATACGGCACAACATGTGCCATTAAAATAGTATAAATTTATAAGTACGAAGTATAGAGTGTAAGAAAATATGAAAATACAAAAGATAAGAGAAAAAAAAGTTTATGAGACGTATTAATGAAATATTATAAATTATTTTTAATTGATGCCAATCTATACAAACCCATAAATAACCGTTATTATCAAATTAATAGCGACTTAAGTAGCGTAGCTATATGTTTGTTGTCAGAATAACCACTTATTTTTTATCGTTCAAGAAAAGACAAAAAGAAAAATAAATATAACTGTAAGAAAATCAATAATCTCTTCAGTGATAACTTAGTAAGGAACAAAATACCTGGATTAAAAACAAGAAACACAAAAGGCTTTACAAACATTGTCATGTCAAAACACTACACTTTGCGTTTTTAAATTTTATTTTTATGTTATATAAACAAACAGTACATGATTTACAGAGATGAAACAATATACAGGAATAAGATACTTCATGTTGCCAACATAAAGGGGTACCCATGATATATTTCCTTGTAATGTCTGCTAAGTGGTATGTTTATTTCTTAATTACCAGGTGACGTGTGTAGTATATAGGTGTGCGTGTGACATGTGTATTGTATGTGTGAGTGTTTGTGTGTGTGTGTCTGTAGGTATGCGCATTGAACAGTTTAAATTATTGACATGATGCCACGTTTGAATTTGGGCAGTGAAATCCGAAATCATGTCAATGTTAGAGTTAAGACAAATATTATTTAGAGCATATGCATAATTAAGAGTTCGCATCGACTAGGTTTCATTTATGCAATACATATTATTATACAATATAATATATAGTAAAAAAAAAATTAATATATTATACAAATAAAATTTAATCAAATCAGAAAATAAATCATGATATTATCATGAATATAAATCATCTAATTTGGGGAACCGGGAAAAGAGTGAGCAAATTCAACATAATTTAAAAGTGATATAGAGTGATGAAAAAACTAGGTAAAATAGGTTACGTTAGGTTAGGTCTATGCATGCTGAATTGCATGAAATCTTTGGATCCGGCGAAAAATCATGCATCTTATCCATAATATGGTCCACCAGTTCTCACACTATTAACCACCGATATTAAACTACACATTTCAAAATAAATTTAATATTCCTGTTTACCCCTGTGCCCGCTTATTCCAATCTCCCCACTCTGTTCCCGGGCTTGATACATGCATTGAATGGCCCCATTGGCTTTACGTTCATTAAAATATTTATCCGCACTAACGAATTCATAGCCTCTGATAGTATGACGAAGTTAGCTAGTTAAAATCCAAGCTAATAAAATATTTCCAATGCGGGTACTTAACATATTAATAATGAGTAATGCATTCATAATTTAAATCATCTAAAATCATTCAGGTCAGTGGTGTGCATTTTTCTTTGACCTGCACGTGGTTTTTCAATTTTTTTAACCTTTTTAGATTTGTATTTAGTATTAATTTATGTTTTTGATAACTTTATATTTGCTTCATTCAAATTTAAATTGTTAACCTCGATACAGGCTTAGCCCTAGTGAGGTTGATTTTTATGAGAAAAGACATAATTTATGTAAAGTGAGATGCAATAAATAAATCAATATTTAGAGGATGTTTGTTTAGAGAGGGACAACCAAAATTATTGTGATCTTAGGTTCACTTTTGGACCACACAATGTACAATCTGTAGAATCAAGAGCGTGGATTGTTGGAACGATGTTCAATTCTTATTCGAATAAGTAAGGAAATTTATTTCTTGAAATATGGCTGAATTGTTGAAACCACGGTTTTGATGGGATAGTTCTTATTTTTTCAATGTGTAAGTTTGTCGTTTTCTTGTCTGATTTTTTTGTACGTTGAATATTGTATTTGTGTATTTCATAAATATTTGTGATTCACTATATTTTTCATCTTGGAAAAACCAGAAAGGATTTTTTTTACTTTAACTCCGCACATGAAGGAAAATATTTATCTCAGTGCCTATGTCATCTTTGAGGGTGCTGCGTGAAGGGTCTTTCAAGGTAATGAGATGAGGTTCTAGGAAGGAAAAGGTGTGAGGGTTGAGTACGAATCTTGAATTCAGTATGTCCAGGAGTGACAAAGGTATGAATCCCTCATTCCCACTACGGTGCAATACGATGGGTTGAGAGATTGCGCCTGGAAACGTCAAATGTTTTCACTGATAGTTCAAATGTTGCAGCTGGTGCCCGAAATGGTCATACTATTATCTCAGATAACCCTGCTAAATCAACAAACGTAGCGAACCACTGGGTGTCAGTTTTGAAGCTGTAATTTTTTGACATTTGACAAGTAAAAACTACGCCATCAATAAAAATGGAACGATACACGCTTCAACAACGCATTGAAATTATTTAAATTCACTTGAGTGAATCAAATGCAAATCATCTTGAGTGATGAGGCCCATTTCCACCTCGGTGGTTTCATCAACAAGCAAAATTGTCGCATCTGGGGCACGGAAAACTCAAGATTTATTGTTGAAAAGCCTTTTTATTCTCAATGTGTGACTGTTTGGTGCGTTTTATGATCCGGCGGAGTCATTAGACCTTACTTTTTCGAAAATGAGGCTGGAACAACAGTTACGGTGAATGGATCGCTATCGAGAGATGATTAATGATTTTTTATGATCGGAATTGGATGGTATTGATCTGGACAACGTTACTTTCTACAAGACGGCGCTACGTGCCACACAAGCAACGAAACCATTGATCTTTTACGATTGAATATCAAAATAACACGTCTTATTGAAAAATCATGTACAATGAATAGTCCCCTGGGTTGCAGTACCTGTTCACCCCTCCCAAAATTTAATACAGCTCATTTTTTTTTCAAAAAACTTGTGTTTTTTTTTAAAGAAATGCACATTTTTCAGCTCATATGTACTGCAAGGAATTACAAAGTTGTCAATGCTTTCCAACAAACGAGTTTAGTAATTAAAATGTTCGGATGAATTCGTAACAAACATATTTGAACGTGTTAGTTGCACTGATATCATTTCATTTCCATTAAATTTAATCAATATTGGCAATCGAAATCACAGGTCCGTAGGGAAACATCTGTCATGTCCACGAGTTAAATTCGTACATTTCGATTACGAACTAAATTCGATTGTGTCCATTATTAAAATTATAGAATTCTGCTAATAATTCTCGGAACAACAATAACCTACATTTAAAATATTATTATAAACCACAGAAGAGATAAACCGATTGGTGTGATGTGGCCCGAAGTCAGTTAAATTTTCCCTTATTTTGGTTTCATCGGCTTGGTAGTAAGACGAAAGGTTTTATGTAAATAGACATTTTCTTTTTAAATATTATTATTATAGTTCACATTTCTAGGGATTATTTTTTCGGTGTTTCTTCCAAAATAAAAATAATTAATTAGCATCAATTGAGTCGAATTTTATGTAATATTAATGAAACACATAATAAAATCAAAGAAGATAGTTTTAATAAAAATATTATTTTTTACAGCATAATTCATTCAATTTTTTTACGCACATTTGGTTCCTTAGAAAAGGCAATCTGCCCAGCTAGGAACTAATGAATATCAACCTGACAAGTGACAATAACAAATGTAAATATTTTATTAAATTAAAGCAAAATGCACTGTGCACCATCATATTTCATCAAAACCTTACTTAGAAATCATATTATGACTGATGAATATTTTTGTGCAATCTTGCGTTACTTTATACAAGTGTAGCTAGGTACCTAAGATTTTCTTGCTTCTGGTTTGCAGTCCGTATTATACGCCTTTGTTCTGTCTTACATTGGATTATCTGTAAACAAATTTAATACATAACCACTGGATTGCTTTTGGTAATATAAATGCGCCAATTTAAATGCCTCCGATTGCTTTATTGAAAAAAATTGCACATTATCTCGTGATTCGGAAAAATATTTATTTTAAAATTTTTGCAATTCCCGCGTCTATTATTTTGCACTATATAAATAAATACGATAATTTATATCAGAAGGTCGGAAGGGGAGGGGCAATGCAATACATTCGAATTCAGCACCTTGCAAACATACACTGTGAACTTATTGATATTATATTTGGTGTTAACAGTTTTGTTGGTTTCAAAAGGCAACTAATTTCAGACCTATTTGCTAATTATTAACCATTATTATTTTTCTTCTTTTTTATTAAATCTTGTCTCTTATAATAGTCTTTAGGGATGTGGTAAAGATGTAAGATGTCAGCGGCGAATTCCCCAGGTCGAAGATCGACACCGGATGTAAGTGGAGATGAACGTTGGTAGAGTGGTCGAGGCGATGAAGCTGGTGCCTCAACACCGCGTTGGTGGAGACTGGACTTGTAGAAGGTGTTCAGCACTGGAGAAGACGTTGAGTCTCTCTCGTACCCCAGTGTGGAGTAAGAGAGCCGAAAGTATGATTGACCTGGTCGGCGAAGATGTCCAAGGCCATGGCGCTGTTGTAATCCCGCGGATTCAATGCTTATTTGTAGCCTCTCCTTTAAGGTAGGGAGAAGCCGGACTTGGTGGCCTTCGCGGTGAGGTAAGAAAATGACACGGGGGTTGACCGAAGCAGCCGCCCGATTCAGTTAGTAGCAAGCTCTCGTACTGGGTACTCACTTGAAAGATTTTCTAGCGACTTGACTGACTGACTTAGGTATTTCGACGTAGCCTTCTTATTCTCACGAGTAGGTAAATGCGCCGTACACTCGATGTTTAACTATGTAGTAGGTTCTAATGCGATGAGTATTGCATTTATCAACGTTCCCGAACCTTCTAGTGGCTACTGAACATCCTTTCCTTCGAGTATATCGCATTCTCTTTCTAAGTTTTATTTGTTTTTAATGCATATGTTTATGATTATATGTTTATTTGACGCATATGTTTATTTGACGGCCGGCGTGGTCTAGTGGTATACGCTTTTGACTACAGATCCGAAGGTCGCGGGTTCGAACCCGGCGTGCGCAAATAAATTTTATTTGATTAATTTGTGTTATTTCACAATTAATTAATTAAAATAATATATAGTATATTTGCGGCACGTTCCAGAGTGGAAGATACTCTCAGTATCGCCCTGGTGTAAGACCACCATTCAGAATTGAAACGTTGCTTGAAATGGCTTTAGCCGTGTTTGGTGACCAGATCTGAATAGCCAGGTACTTCCTCACCTTCCTCTTCCCCATCTCCCTCCCCTCCCCAATACCCTCAGCCTCACAACATACCCCAATTGGGGATGCCATAGTCTCACTGGCTCCAGACGGGAGCAGTTGGGACTCTTGTGCGGTAATACTGTAAAAAAAAAAAAAAAATGTAAGAACATACTTGCTTTATGTAGTATACTTTGAAATGATCGCAAAGCAAATAAATGTTTTTTTAAATACTTTCAGCGTAACAAATGATACACACATGCGCAAAAGAAAAGTAATTAAATGTTTTGCTTTTCAAATATTGGGTTAGCAAGAAAAAATGTCTATTAAATCATTAACACATCATATTTTATAATACGCTTTTGTCAGCAGTGAAAAAATATCAGGCTCAATTCGTGGTTAGATAAGTTTATGTTGGGTTAGGATAGGTTGCATTAGATATGGACATTATTTGCTGATCAATCATGTTGAATATATGTTGCTGCTCAACTGACTACAAATTTTCTGGAAGAAAATCATTTTTGAGCTGACCAAAACCTCAATATTAATATGCTGACCATTTTAGTGATAGCCAAAAAAAATATACTATATCAGTAATCATTTTTCTAAAAAATCTTTCAGCCATTATCGGTAGGAAATTTGACCTCATATAGTAATTAAAAGATGTCAACCTATTAGGTCTTTGTAACATGATGGATCGACTGGCTACTGGCCACTGTTAATTCATATGAAATGAAACCTTCTACATATTGCGTTAAGTAGGACGCACACGGCAGAGCTGCGAGCCAATTGGCCTCGCGCCAATCCCAAATCATTGTGTGTGGTGAAACTCGTGATTTCTCGGCATAGCCTTTGCTTCAGACGACACATTACCTTAAAATAAAATTCGAAATCTTAACGACGTAAGTGAAGAATCCATGTTCAAGAACATGCGACGGGCGGCCTCGGTGTATTGGACAAACCAACGGTCGAATTTGCCATAGCAAATACTAAATAAAGTGGAAAACTTAAATAAAGAAGATATCTACAAAAATATTCGGCGCACGGCCTGGCATATTGGACAGAAATACTGTTGAATTTGCCTTAGCAAATACTAAATAAAATTGAAAACTTAAATAAAGACGGTGTCTATAAAAATATTCGGCGCGCGTCCTGGCGTATTGGACGGACCTACGGTCAAATGTGCAGGCCTAGAAAATCAATTTTACAAAAATCTCAGATGTTTCCAAATATACTTCATTAATTTTTTATTTTTATTTTTATTGTTTTGGTGTTTAATTCGTAGAACTCCATTTAATTTTTTTAAAACTGTCACATTAAAAACTGTAAAAATAACAGAAATACTTGCAGAACTTAATAATTATTATAACATTATTAAATTTGATATATTTTAAATTTATTTAAAAAAAAAATTAAAAAAATAAAATTAAATTAAAAAAAACCTCATTAAGTTACTAATCATCGTTAAGAAAATCTGATGCTTACCGCTAATTTTATAGTTGAAAACCTTTTATTGATTATCAAACCGTTTTAGGCAAAATAAATAAATTTTATTAATCTCAAAAATAAATAACTAACATCCGAGCGCATCGGTCTGAAAAGGATATTTGTCTAAATTAATGAGTGAGCCTTGAGCAAACCCCCGTTATAAGAGTAATGTGTCGCTAATATTCAGAGAGTCCAATCCACCGAGCCGAGCCAAATAGCAGTGGAATTGTTCGGCCGAACGTAGCGAATCCCCACGCCGATGGCATGCCGAGCCTAAATTCGTTTATGAAATCACACTTCTAGTCTTAAGTAAGAATTCTTCAAGTGAACGTGATTTTATTCTGAAAGATAGAAAAATATATACATATTTATATTTATATTTACATACTGATATTGTTTCATATTACTACATTTGTGAAAAATAATCTTTTTATATACCCGTGTATGATTTTAGTTACTAAGTTTGAGATGTTCACCCGATGCCCACTTAGATCGAAATCGTCAGTGTCTCCCCTTATCTGTATCTTATCCAAATGCATTCATCCAAATGGCTCATTGCTAAATGACTATGCCGTGTGTGTCCAGCTTTAGATTCAACTGACGTCAGCAGTAGGTATACTCTCTTTTTACGAATCGAATCACGTTTCTTTTTTATGTGAATACCGCACAAGTGACCCAACTGCTCCCAACCACCTGGAGACAGTGAGACTATGGCATCCCCAATTGGGGAGTATGTATGTAATCAATCAAATAAAATTCACTTGCGCACGCCGGGATTTGAACCCGCGACATCTAGATTGCTAGTCGAAAGCCTTGCCCCTCGATCACCTCGGCCCTATTTAGCACTCGCTTAAACACTAAAAATAAATCCTTTTTTCAGGTCTTTAATTACACTTTCAACCGTATTCAATCTTTTCTTGTGTAATTTCGTCCATGGGTAATTCCTTCCACATGTAATTCTGGCAGTGTAATATTGATACGTGAGATTAACGCAAGTATAATTTCATCCCTTACACTGTACCCTTGTTTATAATATAAAACATTTTTACTTAAACCCAACTCCCCCAACATGATACGTCCAACTGTTCATGACGTGTATATAATACAACATGATACGTCCAACTGTTCAAGATGTGGGTATAATACAACATGATACGTTAAATTGTTTATGATGTGTATATAATACAACATGATAGGTCCAACTGTTCATGATGTGTGTATAATACAACATGATACGTTCAACTGTTCATAGTGTGTATAGTATATATAATACAAATCATGAATAGTAGTGCTATTCATTGAAAAAACTATTCAATCATCGTGAGTTTCCTGTTCGAAAGGGAAATAGGAGCAGGCACCGTCCGTTGGACAATATGCTCCATAATAATTAACACGTTGTACCGTATTCATTCTACACACTGAATGGAAAATCCCTAGACGTGAGATCTTAAACTACCAATATTGTATATTATTACCGATTTGAAAGAAATAATTACTATACATAATTTTCTTTTAACATTAACTCCACACAGGAGGCCCAGAAGAAAATAATGTATATTATTATTTTTTTTAAATACAAACATTCCCTGGTTACGAATAACCTGACAATATTTGAAAATGTCCTAATACCACCACAGTGAGCGGAAAATTTTAATTATGTTGTGATGGAGCCCTCCGAGGAATCGAACACACTACGCCTGGGTGGGACCCAAACGTGATTTTAAGGCGAAATCACTATTTTTATTAATCTTTATAACGAATTGGTGTTCAGTATGAATCCCAAAAACATGCTTTAGAAAAATTAAAGGTTTTCCTATCGTTCCGCTTGAGTAGAATACAAATAAAATAATAAATTACTCAATAAAAAATATAAACCTAAACTACTGAATTTTTTTTTTCAATAGAAATGTATCAACGCCTAAAGAAAACAACGTTTAAAAAATACAGTATTATAGCTAAGATTATCTGTGACAATTTAACTTTATTAACTTTTTTGCTTTCTTATAAAATTATTTACAAAATAAATAAAAACCAGTTTTGAACTTATAGTTAGTGTTTTTAAGCGTTTATGAACATATTGGTTGAGTAAAAAACATACGCATTGTTTATTAATGACTTTTAAAATACATATCATATGTTATATAAAAGATTTGTAACAATATTATATACATTACGAAGAGTGTTGGTAGGGGACGGCGTGGTTTGTGTTTTACACAATTTCCTTCCCAGAACTTCTTCTCCTTCCTGTCCCTAAAAAAACCCTCGACACATCATCTCTAAAGATGACATAGGCGCTGAGGGGATTTTTTTTCCTCATGGCCTCCTGTGGGAGCTGATGTAAAAAAATACAAATCTACAGATTTATTCCTAGATTAATGAAATTTTGCACACTTGACCTTCAAAACAAGAGGAAGGTCACTGTCTACATGAAATTTTGAAAAAATCGAAAAGCCAAGGTAACGCCGGGAACTTAACCCTTCAGGTCTCGGAAGGACATTACTAGCCACAAACATCATATTCCATTATAGCCTCTCAAGGGCAGATCTGACCGGGGCGTCAACACATTATATAAGTATTTTTATCTTTTTTTCTATGATGCATAGATATGTGATTTGCTCGTCATTGAAAAGATAAATAATTACTCTTATAAAAAAATGTCAAAGTGCAAGATTACGAATTAGCGGAATTTTTTCATTGAAAGTTGAAAGTCAAAAGGATTATTTATATATTTTTTATTGTATAGACGGCATAAAAAGTGAAGTGTTTTATTACTATGTCGTCTTTCAGCAGGGACGGACGTGTTTTAACCGCTCCAGTTTGTTTAATCCTTTCAGAAGGTTTCCCTTGTTAAGAGATCGCTGAAAAATGTTCAGCATCCGTGTTTTATATAGTGCTTACCTTCTTATTTCACGAAATGCGCGTAACTTCTACCGTTTAGCCGGAATTTGCAATTATTATAGCATTTTAAACCGATTAAATTTTGAAAGTGAACCTAGAACAAAGATTCTCAGTGCAGTCGAAGATTTTATACCTGACTCAAGTGTCAAGTGGTGTCGGGATTTACGGGACCTTTTCAACCGAGGATGTCTGCCTGGAGGACAGATAAGCCATATTTTGTTTAAAGTTTTTGTTTTTATTTTCTGTTTTTGTTTATGTATTTTGTTACAGATGACACACATAAACTTCACTTTGACTTTGGTTCAAGATTTTGTTTATGATAGCCTGCGATAAGCGAGCCCTAAGGGTCTGAGACAGAGGTGTGAAATCGTCGGATCACGACAATAGAAAGAATTTTATTTTCTTTATTTTTTTTGCTGGATTTTATTTAGGTATTGGAGCCAGGAAGGAGTCTGAAAGGGTCGAGAGGATGCACTAGGTGGCATGAAAGGCTGGGAGGTGACTGGAGAGACTAGGGTAGACTAGGATGAGGTGATTTTGCACAGCGGTGCTGCCAAGGTCTTTTATCTATGTGAGGATGTTGTGTCGGCGCTCTTTATTGGCAGCAGACACATGTCAGCGCTATATTAGCGGCGGACACATGCCTGAGCGGATGACGAGCCTCGTGCTGGCACAGTTGGTGGACGGGGTAGTCTCTCTCCCTGCAGCAGCTGGTACAGTTCCTTCGCTACCTAGGACTCTTGCAGCAGAGTCTCCATCTTCTGTCTTTGTCAAGCGTCACAGCGGTGCTGCCAAGGTTTGTTGTCTATGTGAGGATGTTGTGTCGGCGCTCTTTATTGGCAGCAGACACATGTCAGCGCTATATTGGCGGCAGACACATACCTGAACGGATGACGAACCTCGTGCTGGCACAGTTGGTCTAAATAACAAATGTAGATCCTAGGAAATAAACTGTACAGCGCCCTTGAGGTGATTTTTCACAAAAACGGCGCTCTACAAATTATCCAATTATTATTATTATTATTATTAAGGTATGTGAAACCTTCCCATATATATATTTAGATGTATGGTCCTGACGGAATTGCTATTGTGTATTGGCCATTGCCAAACCAAGATTTTTTAGGTCACTGCGGTTGCCAAACTTGCAAACCCACCACCAGTTCGAAACGGAAGAACAAGCGATTATTTGCACAATAGCCCAGAGCAGTGTGCATTTCTCTCGGCTGAGTGCGAATACGCTCGCTATTTTTATCAAAACTAATTTTACAAACTGCCGTCTTCATCCTGAATTTGTCTTGGAGAACATTGACAAGGCAGTTCTAGAGCAGAAAAGAAGATTATTTGTTGGAAATCAAGTTGAGGTGAATGCTTCCGGACAAGCTGTTCATCAACTAACTATGCTTCAAGAATCAAGTAGTATTAAACCATTCTATTAACTAAAGAAGTCGTTTTTGCCAGACAGTTTTCAATTTTAGGATGCTCTGTTTTTATATAAGTCTTGAATTTGTGAGACTTCTTTCATTCTGATAACAAGAACACCATAGTTACGGAAAATTAGCTTGCATTTTCAATATAAATTTTATTTAAATAGTTACCACCAAATAACCGCGGCAACACATAGTAGAATGTTCACAAATCTCCACACCAGGAATTTTTATTCAACAATTGTAACAACTATATCAGGATGGAGTTATCTAGACACTCGCTTGTACATACATTGTATACCGTCAATAATAAGTTTGAAGATGTGGTTGATGTGTTTAACTGTATGAATTTAGATAGAAAAGGGCTATAATATTATCATGTGTCTTCAAATGTAAAAATGAACAATATTTTTTTCACGGTTTGCACAAGTCAATCATTTATATCGGTCTGTTTATGTCCTAATAATATATATAAAATCCCATTTGGGTATAGGTATATGACCAAGTAAATGTGTAAGACCTCTTGACTTCTAAATCCCAGATAGGCCAATACAATTGATTGTGTTAAAGACAGAACTTTGTTGTTCGAACAAGTTTTATTAATCAGAAATTTCACTTGAAGTAAGAGAAAACATACCTTACTCCTGGAATACCAGGCCCCCCACAACACACTTCTACTGGTTTATCTCTTCAGTCGTTCTGAAGCTATGAGAAATTGATTTGCACCAAATTACATTTCGGAAACAAAATGGAATACCAGCCCCCCCACAACACACTTCTACTGGTTTATCTCTTCAGTTGTTCTGAAGCTATGAGAAATGGATTTGCACCAAATTGCATTTTGGAAACAAAAGAGAGAACTCCAAAAACGTTATCGTCGGTCAATGTGCAACACCGCCAATCTACAAAATCCATTGAGGTACATACATAGAACTAACATTGGCGTTCGAAGCATGTGCTACAAATATCTATGAGTGGTATGTAGTGGAATTTTCCCCTCTCCCCCACTAACATTTCATCGAAGCATAATCATAGCAGTATCGTTAGTCGTCGGAACGATCGCCAGGTTAATTCTCACTGAGACTGCCCTTCGGTTAGTGGAATACTTTCTCTGGCTACTTTTATTCTCTATTCTATTGAATAAATTTTATTTTCTACTGTTATCGCTGTAAATACTTGCATTAGGTACATGTTTTTCTCAACTTTTACAGCTTTTACCCAGAAGACTTTTATGGAGGGTTACAGCTGTTATTTTACGTTTATTGTTACAATTTTTTTTTTTGTATTTTAATTTTCTATTTCAGGTGAATAAGTCAATGCGATGCTGTTTAAACTATTATTCTATTTTTTTATTTTAATGTAAGTACTTGCATAATGTTCACTAACTGTGCTCACTAACACTCACTTGCTGACTTTGGAGGGTCTAGAGTCGTTCAAGATAAATGTAGCGTCGTTCAAAAAATAAAATTAGAGTCTTGACGTGTGCGCTGAAGGAGGAAACCATATGTTTCCTTATAACGCCATTGGGAAACTGGTGGGTTTATTTATGAATTGTCCACTGTGAGGTACCACGAGATTCAATAGGTGCTCGCCGGTCGTATGTCTCCGGCGATAACTTCAAAATACCGACATGCACGCTGAAATATTGTACAAGTGGAAAAGATAGGGAAAGCAACGGTATAACTTTTAATCAGTAAATACCATAATCAGTAGTCGTGTAAATTGACTTTTTAATGTTAAGAAACCCAAGGAGCACTTGAAGTTGGCGCGCCGGTAACCTAAATGCTCCGGGCCGTGGCGCGGAGGGCGGTCAACGGCGACTCTGTTCGTTGAGTTCTTTCGCGGTCGGAAGGATTCAGGCGACATCAACAGCCGCCACACCCATCCTCCTATTTTACGGTGATTTCGCAAGGAATATATACTTTATTTATATCTCAATGACAATATTACTGTGTCTTACATTTACATTTATTTTAAGATTGGTACATCTACTTTTTATATATAAAATCAAGAGTATGTTTTGTAAGCCCCGATATATCCTGTATATAATCATATAAACCTTTTTCTAAATTAGAGTCTAGGTTAAGACTTCTTATTGTATCTACACATTACTCAGACGCCATAATATAAGCTCTACATTAGACTACACTATTAATCCGTAAAATAGTATAGATTTTGTAGCAAATTCTAGGCGGCACTCTAATTAGCATATTTGATTCCCGATCACGCGTTCCAAAGCACTTAACAAGTGGCTTGCCGCACAGAACTCTGCTGTGTCATCCGACGACCCGTCAGGGGGTCCCTCCGGGGTAGGCAGTGTAACCAGGTGCCTGACTGTCATGGGATTAGCCCATCACGCTTTCAATAACAGCTATGTAATTAATTATCTGCTGCCGATGATCAAAAAACTTTAGGAATATTCGTTAGCTTGGATATTTGGAAATAGTCTCAAACCATGCAAAAGGGAATTCTCGATACATAATTACAACTTCATTTTACCAAGAACCGATTATTTTTCCATGTCACACCTGACAAGAATTTTTCGTAAAAAAATGGAAAAATATGCGTCATAAATCAGTCAGCAACAAGAAATTTATAACTGCACTCGGAACGCGAGAGTGGTTTCCCTTGAATTGCGTCAGCAAATGAACTCGAATTTTACGTTGATTCACACAAGACTGTTTTTAACATAAGAGTGAATATGTATGCGACTCCCTAGCTTAAATTATGGTTACATGCGAAACAAGCAACAGGTTTTCCTTCAAACTTAAGAACGGTTTTCTTTGAAATGCGTCAGCAGATGAATCCGTAACTGGATTTTACCACTGCACTTGGAACCCAAAACTGGTTTTAACTTAAAGAGTAAATATGTATGCACCCTAGGTTTAATTAAACTACATCTAGAACACGATAATGGTTTCCTTCGAAATGCGTTAGAAGATGAACTTGTAACAGTAATTTTATTTCCACCAGGCCAGCAGCTTAAATTATAAATAGACCTTATAGTTTTCTTTATAATTACGATCGGAACCCGAAAATAATTTAATATCGATTTAAATATTAAAATTAACAACTTAAGAATGTATAACATACCATGAAAAAACACAATTCTCGCGTTCTGAATGTAATTTGTTTTCGCACTTGCAGCAGGATGCTGGACGTATCAAATAGCCTCACGGGTGGAAATTTCCGGACCCTTTTTGAAATGAAATTTATAATTATGCGTTTGGTTTTTTTTAATCCTTTATTTTGCATAGGTCTACAAACCAGTTTTAAAAATAAAATAAAACATAGACGCAGTATGGTTTCATCGATTTGCTGTTTTCTCCTATCTGATTTAATCTTATGTCTGAGCCGTTTGAGCATATATCGATTTAGGATTAATTTCTGACACTGATAAGGTGATTAATTTACTAACGAAGTTGATTAATGGGTCAGCACCAGGTAGACAAGACCATGTTTCAATTATAATTATTAATTGTTAATCCGAAATAGACTTCATCTGGCAGCTAACAAACATGCCTTTCCCATATATCTATCCCAACCTTCGGAAAATTTAATTCCTTTGCCAAGTCGTTACAATTGAGCTGTTTCAACAAACCATCGCGTAATTTTATTACAAATGCAGGCAGATAGGATGGAATGCTACACCTATCGTACTTGATACCCTATTATTGCTATAAAAAATCTTCCATTTTCCGAACCTTTCTCTTCAATTCAATTTTTTTATTCACTTCAAAAACATTATAAAATTGTTAATTTCAATGCGTTTTTAAAATATTTTTATAATAAGAATTCTTAGATTAATATTAACAGTGTGTATATCAACTGAAGTATACCAGTGAATTTAATGTTTATATAAATGACTTATGTTGACTTATACTTAATTTAATGTTTATATAAATGAATTATGATAATTTAATGTTTATATAAATGACTTATGTAATACTTCATTTGCAGACCACATTATTACATTTGCTGACGATACAGTACTTTTATTCGAAGGCAAAACCTGGAATGAGTCTTGCTTTAAAGCTGAATTTGGCATAAACAAAGTTAAACAGTGGCTAGATAGTAATCTCCTCACTCTAAATTCGGATAAAACGAAATTCATCTGCTTCAGTTCAACTCAAGCGGGTCAACCACAAGAAATTATTAACATTAGAATACACCATTGTTACGACACTATTACATGTAAATGCAATACCTTAGAATGTGTGGACAATATAAGATACCTAGGAATTATCATTGATAAATTTCTGAGATGGGACAAACACATAGCCTTTACTTCCACAAAGGTCAGGAAACTTACACATCTGTTTATAGCAATAAGAAATATTCTATGTCTAAATGATTTGAAACGAATTTACTTTGCAATGTGCAATTCCATACTAGACTATGCTTCCTTAGGTTGGGGAGGTTGTGCTAAAACCATACTCGATCCCTTAGCTAAATCCCAGAAATCGCTTATAAGAGTCATACTGAAAAAACCTTTCAGGTACCCCAGCGATTCATTGTTCGCAGAGTTTCGTGTTCTTGATGTAAGACAATTATACATGAGGAAAATCATTTTACATACTCAAAAACAGAGGCACTACTTAGCTTCCGTAAACCACTGTCATAATACAAGACATGCAAAAAAAACCCAACAGTTCCGCCCACCACTTCCTCATCTTTAGCACAGAGACAATTCTCATACTTAGGCCCTAAACTGCTCAATCTCATACCTGATGCATGGAAGGCAAAGAGTACTAATATTCTGCGTATGCAGGTAAACAATTGGCTTCTGGTCTTGGGGAGAGTTGAATGCGAGAATATGCTAAAAAACAGTAATTAAATTGTAAATTTTGTTTTTCTTTACATTCTTCTTTACATTTTAACTTATATTGGTATTATATTAGCATTACAGGAACTGTATTTTTACATAAAGAAAGTTCGAAAATTGTTCAATTCTTCGTGATATTTCTCCTTAAAGGAAAAGTTCCTTCTTTACTTTCATTTTTTATTTTTTGTTATTTTTCATTTCCTTTTTTTATATATTAATATTTCTTTATTTTAATATATCAGCTAAACAATAGTAAAAAAAAAAAAAGAACATACATTTGTATTACTTTACCAACAGAATTTCTTCAATTCAGTTTCATTTTCTTGTTTTTATCTATTAATTCAGCTTATGTTATGTTAATTCAGTTATTATGTCAGCTAAATAATAGTAAAATATGTCGTGATATAACTGGAAGTATTCTAGAATATGAATATACATATGTATTTTTTTTTAACAACAGAATAGTCAACACTATAATGTACCATAATTTACATGTAAAAACATTATCATATTGGAATGTCCTAAAACGGGCAATCGCCTAGTTGGACATTTTAAGTTCATTAATTTTATTATGTAATATTTACAAACAAACAATAAATAAATAAAATAAATAAATAGAGCTTGCCTTTTAAAGGAAGCTTCATTGATGCAAAACATGTCGATATCCGAATTGATTGTGTTCAACAGCAAGATTGCTCTCCCCACAGGCATGACCATTGATAAAATAGTCTATTTTGTCGGTGACGTAGATAACCATCGGGAACATAGAAATGAATGCTCTCCATGATGACCGAGTTTTCAAACCATCCACGAATCAGTCTAAAGAAATGTGTAGCAATGCGCACATCCCTCCTGACCCGTAGATAGTTCATTCCAAGCATACCCAAAAGAAAGTCAGTGGGATAGAGCCACGGGTAGTAGCCATATTCCCTCATGTAGAGAAATCTCAAGAATTTCTTCTGAACTCTCTCCAACATGAGAGAATACTTTACCTGGTGTGGACTCCAAATCAACGACCCACTTTCAAGTCTACTCCTTACTAAGGAATTAAATAAAACTATAAGCACCTCTTATTCACTCTTCTTCCTGTCTGTCCTCTCCCTACTTCTTTCGGCCAATCATAGACATCCAAATCGATAGAAATATGGGTATCATTTTGATGAGCTGGAGGTAAACCATGTTTTTGGCGCCAGGAGGGCGGATACAGAATGTTTTGAATAAATTACTGCATCAGCCGTACACTGACTGCCAAAGTGCTTTTTGCAGAAAATCAACGTTCGCTAAAATACGGCAAAGGTTTGCAGTACACTGTAGGAACTTTCCACGCAGGATCTGAATGATCGTTTTCAACGAACCGCCTGGCATAACGACGCTAAATAGAAGTGAGGTAGGTAAATTATAATATATTTGTAAAAGTGTCCAACTAAATAGAGTAACAAAATATTAATTTACTGACAAATCACAGAAAGGGAGACGGTCACGCCGCACCTATGTATATGCGGCCAATCAAGAAGACAATTTATTTTTTTAAACTTTATTTATTCGCATTTCTTTACACATATAATGCATAATAACAAATTGTTTATAATAACATAATATAAAATAACAAATAGTATAAACAAAAAATGAAAACCCACTAAGGCACTGCCTGAGTGTGGGTAGTATAAAAACGATTACTTTATTTCCATGTACCTAAAGTATAAAATACACAAGTAGAAAAAGTTTTTCGTTTTTATTTATTATAAAAAGTAAAGAGAAAACATAATGTACTACATATGGATGTAAAATATATTATTTGTTCTTTTGCTTATTCTGTTTTCATTTATTTTGAAATTATTTTTGTTTTTAAATAAATATTTCATGGTTTTTATTTGCGACCCGTTCTCATGAAACCAACATTAACTGTGAACAGGTGTTCCGCTCGTGTCCGTCAAGTTTCACGCACGTGCTCCGGTGCACCAATGACGGTGAAATACCTGTATAACAGACGCAGTGTGTCCACTTTGCGTCTGTGCGTTAGAGATGGCAGTCGATTCGTTAACAACGGATTGTGAATAAGACGGACCGCCCTCCTTTGCACTGAATTAAGTAGGTTTATCAAGTACTGTGAGGTTCCGAAATCCTGTTTTTGGGCGTACTTGAAGTTTAGTTCCATGATAACTATTTATTACATAACATATGTTACATTTTACTTAAAGAAATAATTAGCCGGCTGTAATATCAACACAAATTGAAAATATCTCTCGAGTAAAAATAAATGCCGCCGACGGGAATTGAACCCGCGCCTTCTGATGTCCGGTCAGACGCTCTGGACCACTGAGCCACGTCGGCTTACATCGATATGTACTAGTAATTCAATCAACAATACTGCTTATTATATTTTTTTCACCTGTAAACAACCAACTTTAGTTTCGTAGGAATGATAAAAAAAAAAACATTTTACCTATGTTTCCCTGCTTGCTACGCTAGCTTGCACTAAGTAATCTGCAACTGCATTTTTAGTACGATCATAACTGAACAAAATGACAATTCAACACACTGTTCAAAAGTGAAATAAAGTCACTAAAAGCGATATAAAAAACTAACCCGAAAACCTAACTCACGTAACCTAGTTTTTGTTTCATCACTTTTCGTGACTCAACACTTTTTAAAGTGTCATTTTGATGAGTTACCCTGTCACCGATATGATTACGCCAAGCATTTCAATGGAGTCTTTATTGGGAGTGTGTTTAGATCAAATTACGCCAGCCAGTAATAAGTCTCCCTCTTAGCCGAAATCAGTCACGCTTGGGTTTTTGAGACTGACCAGATAGGCCTTACCCTAGACATGAATCTTCTCGAGTTGGTAGTCAACTTTTGACTCTACACATCCCGAGCTGTTCGAACATCAACAAGTGGAAGGAGGTTTGTCAAAAAGATAACCCTCGTGAACAGTGTTGTCGCCAGCGTGGCAAAAATTAGTGCACATTCAACGAGAACGTTAATGATGTGCAATAAAAATAAATTTGGTGTGAGCACAAATCCTTGTGGCACCCCCGCATTGATTTGGTGCTGACTATTATTATTTTGAAGAATACGTATCCCGACTTCCTCATAACATATTCGTGCTTTACTGATAGTTTGTTATGATATTTGTCAAATCATTCGTTACATGCCTCCAGTCCCATTTTTAACAGGAAAACGAATAATTTGACCAGATTTTTAATAAATTAACAATATTTCATTTCATATTTTGACAGCCTCCGTGGTTGAAGAGTAAGGCTCTCGACTAGTAAACCTGAGGGCGCGGGTTCAAATCCCGGCGTGTGGAAGTAAATTTTACTTGACCAATTTGTGTTACTTCACACTAATTACTCATTTTAAATAATAAAAAGCATATTTACGGCACGTTTCAGAGTGGAAAACACTCTCAGTATAGCCATTATAATGCCAGAACCAAAATTTACGATGGATGCTCCTAAAAATTTAAAAATAATTTTTCGAAAGAAGATTTATCATTTGAAAATTATTTGTCGAGTTATGCATTTTTTTTAATAAATATTTTTATATGAAACGAAAAAAATTGAAGTGACAGTATTATTTTAAAATATGTTAAAAAACAGCGAATTTATCTGGAGTCAAACGTAATTCAAAAATATATTCAGTGGAATCTGTATTTTGACAGCTTACATTTCCCAGAAGAAAATTCAATTTAGAATTAACGACAGTAGTTTTGTCACAAACTTCACGTCGATAATGGTTCTAAATAAGGCGCGGCGTCTGTTTAAGTTTGTCTGTGTAAGTTTCAACTTCAAAATGAACATATCCATGAACACTTCAACGGTTCTTTTTGAAAATTACAAATTCACTGCAAATAATTTACCTTTGTGTGTTTCAAATGTCGATCTACGTGTAGAAAATCTAAACTTAACCGTTGCGTCGCCTTAAAGCGATGCACTACGTTGTGTAATATTTTAAATTGAGTCGCTATCAATAACAACCCTTACGTAGATGGCGATAAGGTTTAAATTCCCGCTTAACACCATCCGCCTGTTTTGATTTAAGCGAGATAAAAACATGGCTAAAAAGTGCCATTTATTTTATTTTGTGGATGTTCAGGCATAAATATTTAATTTTTTTCGATCATATTATAACCGAAAATGGGTTCGTAAGTAGGAGATTTTGAACTTTAAAGCAGTTTTCATAGGCCTTTACATTATTTTTTTCTGGGCTTATAAAAAGAGTTATTTAAAAAATATTCCATTATTTCAAGGGCCAAGATGTATTCTACTCGCAGTATTTAACTAAAGCATCTGAAATATTTCTAGGTGACCAAATTTTCAAACCAAAAAACATGATTTTGCATTACTACTTATGGCATCGACTTTATTAAACTACGCATGTTTATTTATTATTTAATGCTTGAGATTGCATTATTCATAAAATGATTTATATGAATAATTAAATCTCAAGCATTAAACCCGATCGCGACCCCCAGGTTCAGAAACGATGGTCTATGGTCTAGGCAGTACCCTGTATTTCTAGTAGTAAGCCGTGTTGATCAGATCAGAAAAATCAGCTACTCTCCAACCTTCCCCTCCCTATTTCCTTCAGCCTCACAATACACATGGAAAAACAAATAGAATTACAAATTACACTCACGTTCCCATGAACATTTATATAACAGGATTACTGTAATGAACGTGAGCTAAAATCTTGTAAGAGAGGGACGGCAATGAAAGCGAGACAACTATGTAGGTATTTGAAGTGCATGTTTTTTTTCAATGTTTCTGGCTTCCACCCTTCAAGTGTGTTCTAGGCCATCGTTATAAATTATGGAGAGAGGGAAGGCGAATTTATACACGGTGTCCGGAAACTCGTAGTACAACCGGGAAACTGGTGAATCTACATAAAAAGGAGACCCCAAAAACTTTTTGTTTTCGATATGAGTAATTTGATTTTTTTTAAATTTCAATTTCTTTCGGGAGCTAAAATATTAAAAACTTCCGAAGTCAGGTCTAGAATTTGACGAATCTTAAAATTCATTTTTAACGGCTGCTATTAATCAGGTTATTTATTAATTATCATCGTAGAATATGGAAGAAACTATTAATTCTATAATTATAATTTTGTAACTATAAGTGACCAGCTCAGGAACGGGGGCTCCATCGAAGCCATAGTAAAGCTGGCCTCTCAGAAGCTGGGCGTACTGTACAGGGCCCGCAGATACTTTAATAGTACACAACTGCTGACCCTGCACAAATCGAAAGTGCGCCCTACTGTCGAATTTGGCAGCCATCTCTGGTCCGGAGCCCCTAAATACCTGAAAAAAACCCTTGACTCTGTGCAAAAACGGGCGGTCCGTTTGATAGATTCCCCAATCTTAACAAACGGACTGCAATCTTTAGAGTACAGGCGTCAGGTAGGTATGCTGTCCTTGTTCTATCGGTATTACAATGGAAGATGCTCTGAGGAACTAGCGTCATTGATCCCTTCGGCACCGGTGCGTAGTCGGGATACACGCCAAACGCGCACCCAACATTTGTACACGGTTGACATTTGTCACATGAGAACGGGTCGCTTCTACGATTCGTTCTTAAGTTCAACAGCTCGGCTATGGAACGAACTGCCGGCCTCTGTGTTTCCTCCCTCCTACAACATGGGACTCTTCAAGACCCATGTTCACTTCTTCCTCTCCACAAAAAGACCCTCCACACAGCATCCCCAAAGATGACATAGGGCCTGGGGAAATTATTTTCTTCTGGGCCTCTTGTGTGGAGTTTATATAAAAAAAATAATAATATTGATTATTATTCCACCAACCCAATCATCGTGAAGCCTTAATATAAAAGACAAATATATTGCAATTACCAACAGTTTTGTTAATAGTTCCTTACGTTGTAGTAGGTATCTATAGTGTTTTTTCTTGCTGACTTGCAGTGGCCTAGAAACTTTTCAAAGGGATCGGCAACCAGCGGCTGTGGGGGGTAGCGGACCCTTGGGGATGCTAAGTGCTGTATTACGGAAGGGGTGGTTTGCGAAGAATGCGCTGAATGGGGTTGGCAACCAGTAAAAATACGTAAATAAATATTTCTATTATATTATTTAAATAGATAATCCTTAGAAGTGCAATCTTTACCGGTTTGAACACAAACGGGTGTCGCCAATGTGTATCACGCCGTTTGACTCTGAAATTGATAAGCGGTTGAAGGAAGTGATAACTACAACAATTTAGTGTTCTAAAAAACTTATTTTGCTGTACCTCACAAGAGCGCCCTTGTCTGCACAGTGCAAAGAGAGGAGAACTACATCGCCACCCAGTTGGGAAAAATTGTGAGGCGGGTTAAGGCAGGGGCTGTAGGAAGGGATCTATTAATGCAGGTCTTGAAGATGCCCGGATTATATGAAGGAGGAAAAACAGTAGCTTGTTCCATTCGAGCCGACTGTCACAAAACGAGTCGAAGAAACGACCAGTTTTTTTGAAGCAAACATCAACAACTATGAACTGTACGTCCGTCGAGTTTCGCTTATCGGTTCACAGGAAATCAATGCTGCTAGCTCTTTGGAGCAGGCTCCATTTGAAACCCGTAGAACAGACTCAGCAAGCGTAAAAGATGGCAGTCGGTATGTTAACAATTAAACAAAATATCATAAACCCACATTTCTATGAGGAAAAGAGTATTACTGCAGGTAAACTGCTTTTGCAATTTTGAACTTACCATCATAAACACCCATGAACTGGATATTTTAAATTCTTTCAAAGTACCTACACCTAAAAAACACACACAAAGAATTGAGACCAGATTCCAGTTCACTTATCACAGTTCTCATTTTCACATCTCTATGGTGCACTTTTGGGTTGAATTTTTCCTAAGCATTCAATTTTTAATGTATTTAGAAACTCCTCCACAAATAGCAAGCTATATTGAAAAAATGGTCACCACACAAAGAGCCATGGAAAGTATTACGATACGAATATTCTTTTGAGCTACATGAGTAAATTAAGAGCAAGTAAAAGATTACCAACATTATAATATCACACTCACAAACCTCCGTGGGACTGTCAAAACTGGGCACATGGGACGAGTAAATACTGTATCATTGGATAGCGTTTTTTGTTGGGACAGAGAATCAGAGCTCGTTTACAGATGTGATGGACTGCAGATCTTAAAATAAGCTACTGTGCTTCAATAAAATCGGAGACCCGTGAAAAAAAAACACTTAACGCGGAAACGAACATTTATTAATATCTTGGTTAAATATTTAGATATCGCATTCGCTCGCAAACAACCAGTTGCCAATCCTTTTCCGTGGGAATACAGAAATGGAAACGTAACTCCGGAATTCTAACGAAGAAATATAACTACCAATGGCGCTGGAGAAGCGTGAAAGAAGTTTTTTCTTCTTTTTCATCTCGCCCTTATAGAATAGATAAATGACATAAGAAGATGTTATATTTTTGTTGGAACATTTAACTAAAAATAGATGATTTTTCAAAGATATTTAGCCACGCTATATTTAGACAAATAGAATCTAAGTCTTCCAAAATAGTCGAAATAAATTAATTCGGAACATCGCCTTACACCGCAGTGGGAGGAATGGATTCATACGTCCGTCACTCCTGGACACACCGACCCCTTCATGCCCTTTTTCTTCCCAGAACTTCCTCTCTTACCTTTTTTAAAAAGACCCTCCACACAACATCTCCACAGAAGACAATGGCCCTGAGAGGAATTATTTTCCCTAGGGACTGTTGTGTGGAGCTAATGTAAGAAAATTGACTAATAGGCACAAAATTGTCGAAAACGGTTAAAATTAGCAAATTCCGCTAATATCAAAAATGTTTAAAAACTGACAAGTAGTGGTCAAAAATGTTAAAATGATGTCGGATAATGTCACAAAATGTAATGGCCAAATAGCACCTTAAAGTAAAAAAAAAACAAATTGACAATGGTAATGATAAACAAATAACGAAAAAAATCATTAAAACGCCTTAAAAATCGCTAAAACTGACAAATATTGATCAAAATCGTCAAAAATCACAGATAATGTAGGATAAGGTTAAATGGCTAAATGCAAAATATATAAAATTGATATGATCGTTAGCCCTGCTAAAATACCTTTAATGTATATGAGTGAATAGTGCTTAATATCAGGTACTATATTGGTTGTACTTATTGCTGGTACTATATTTTTTATCTTCCCATACTCCTTCCCATCCCTTCCACTTTAATTTTTAAGCGTACCTCTAAATTACAATGCCAAAGACACACTGGCTTGTGTAGGAAAAATATATTTATTTTTATACGATTTTTACTGTAGTTATCAAACTGTGTTAGCTAGGATTATAAATCTAGATTTACGTATACCGTAAATAATATTTATCACCACGTGGAAAGCGTTGGCCGAAATTTGTATTTCATTTGCGCTAGTATAGACATATACACGAACTCGCCAACACAGATGCTGAACTGCCAAGTCCCAAATGGCTATTATAATATTATTAATGCGACCACAAGCCGCACAATACTGTATAATTCAAATCACACGGCCAATATTCTCAACGCCGTGAAGGCAAGTGGGGTAAATGTACGCGGTGGTAAAGTGTACGCGGCGATGAAAAGTTGGTGCACAATTCACTTGCGTTTATTCCTCAATTTAGTAGTGCTTAAATCACCTTGAATCCCGTCGTGAATTCAGTGAGCTATACTTAGAAAATAAATATTGATAGGTAAATTACTATTTATCATGTTTTTCTTATTTTTTCACTCATGGGTTAGTGTGTAGCCAATTGTGCCAGAACGGTGTGGTCCATGACAATTTTTCATGTGTGGTCAAGGAATTTCCCATGCAGAACCATTCATCTGTTTTTATTTTTATTGTTTTATATATATATTTTATTATTTTTTTGTGATGGGTTAAGTGTGCGGGGGTTAGCGTACGAAGTTTTGTGGGTGCATAAACTTAACCCATGTACTTGAAATATGTTTTAAACATATACATAAAAGTCCTCAATAATTACGGATTTATGATGTATTGTAAGAGCCACATTAAGCAAAAAGAAATGTAGAATATACCAAAGTTATAATTAAAAAATATTTTTTTAAACTTTGATGTTAAATCTACTAAATCGTTAATAATAATAATTTTCTCAAATAACTTACAGTAAAATATGCTACGAGTAAGAAAGCATACCGATAGGTCATTTTGCACCATCGATTAAAAGCATAGTGCAAACACTAACACTACGGTATGCGTATGTTTACCGAGTACATAGGCCAAGTGTACGCAATCGACATACACGTGAACTTCTTAATGTATCTTTTTAATTTATGAACAGTATGAGATTTTCGTGTTAGTTTTAGATACCTTAATAATCATAATATAAAAACAAATAAAAAATAATGAAATATCCAAAACTTTTTAATGGTAAATCTTAATGTAAAAATTGGGTATGGTTTCTACTACTGTTTTGGGTACAGTCCAGGATATCTACAACTTTCCCGAGGACTCTCGCCTTCTTACACCTGACCTCGACTTTCCTTTCCTTAACTCGCCTAGCTTTGCGTTGCCTTGCCTTGCCTCCCCCTATCTCTTTTTCTCGTCTTTTTATTTTTGGTCAGGTGGTTTTATCTTTCTTCCACTGTGCTTTAGAATTCGCAAACTCTCACAGCGCCTGGGAATATCACTCTTGCAATAATAACATAATTACCGCCCGGAATGGAATGTCTAGTACTTACAACATAGCGGCATGGCAATATTCGTAGTAACTAATACCTACATTACTAGTAGGTTTATATGTAAATAGTGTGAACCCGCTTTGACAATGTTAGCTCTTCTGACCAAGAATGCAAAACGGGACAAGATAATTATTGGGGCCATCTCACATTGTGGTTTTAGTTTAATTGCGTAATGTGTGCTTCAAAGATGTAATTAATTGTTGGGGTAAATTTCTCTTCATGTTTAAGGGTTGGAAATCAGAAAAGTTTTAACAAAATGGCGAGTAGAGTATACTATAACTGTAAGTAGGTACAAACCTGAGGTCATACTGTCAGTATGGTTTGCAATCCCGCAATCCCGCGGGATCTGCAAAATTTTATGGAATTTTAATGTTGCGGGATTGAAACAAACACAAAATTTACACCAAAAACATGTTGTTTTGAATGCATGCAGTCGCAAATCACGTGATACGCATGCGCGAGAATGCCCAAAAGTCAGAACGTACAAAGTTTTTACGATCTTTTGTTATCTGAAAGTCTTCTTAAAATACTTAGGTATTACCTTTCATTTTCAATGTATTTTAATAATATTATTTATACCAAAGATAAAAGATTTCAAATGTCTGGAGACTCTAGAGTTAATGACAGTTGTTATGTTTTCACATTTTTACGATCTTTTTTATCAAAGTCTTCTTAAAATACTTATAATGTTACCTTTTCAATATCTTTTTATTATAACATTTTTAGTGCGAAAGATCGTTGTTACAAAAAGTCTTCTTAAATGACGAAAAATGAGTATTGCTGATTTATTAAAATCTTGTTAAAAGTTAACAGCGGGCCATTTCCTAATAAACTAAGTAGTACTATCATAATATATCTGAACACGTGCTCATGGAGCTGCATTTATTTTGTTATTATGTAATGATGAAATGCGAAAATAATAGATTTTTTATGAACTCATGTTCCGGCATCGCAGTAACACATTCACGTTTACTGATGGTTTTTGAAAAAAATCTGTCAATTTATTTGTTAATGGCCTGCATTCCCGTTTTTAACAGGAATACGAATAATTTGAAGAGATTTTTAATAAGTTAGGAATATTTTATATCCGTAAGTTTTCTTCATATGTGATATCGTTTATGATTGTTTATAATATACTAGCATCATAGATAAATAATTAATAATAAATAATAAAATAAAAAAATTATGAAATATTGGCATTATTTCAATTTAATACTCTTGTAATCAAAATCCCGCAAATCCTGCGGGATGTAGCGGGATTTCTAAATATCCCACAGTCAAAGGATTTGCAAACTGTAACTGCCGGCAGCTTGAAAAGTATTCTGCGGGGGTTATGTAAACAAAACTTTGAAGTAATAGTTCTTGTGGTTAATGCTATGTAGATGTGCCTATGTAAAAATATGTGAAATGATTTATTCATTGTTTTGGAACATTTTCAGAGTATTAACATGATACTGTTAATAAATCAGCATTGGGAAAGTGCGTAACTGTTCATAATCCGTTTAAAAATGTTCACAGAATGCACGGTTTATGATTTATCTTTCATTATAATGTATACTCTAAACAAAATTAAATAAAAATATATAGAAAAAAAGACATGAGAAGGTACTAGAAGGGAATAAAAAATAACAGTATTTTTAACCGTTGAAGACTCCTGCCACTTCCCCGGCAAAAAAGAGGTCCTGGCCTTAATTCCAAGATGAGACTTAATATTTTACTGACTTTTTTGTTTCACATTTTTCGTTTGAGAGTTGTTAATGTTGTTTTCCATAATTACATATTACAATGTGAGGTTTTACTCAGTTATTCCAAAAATATTCGGCCGAAACTTGTATAAAGGTCAATAGATGTCACAAGTTAAATAAAAAAATGATATATTTATCTATGACACTATCTAGATTGCGTTTAATTCGGGTGGAATACATAAATATTCGTTAAGAAAATGAAGATAATGTTGGTAGCCATCAGTCGAAGTACGAAACAGTTAAAAATTACTAAGTTGGTTGAATTAGCTCAATGATCAGAGCACGTCCCTAGCATGAAAGAGGTCGTGGGTTCAATTCCTAGATGCCGCTGAATCTTTTCTTGTCTTTTCTGTTTCAAACTTTTTGTTTGAGTGTCCTTAATATTGTTTTCAACGAATATAACAATTTGAGGTTTTACTCAATAAATTATTCCAAAAATAACAATATTTCATGTTCACATTAAAATACAACAAACTACATTAACAAATAATTATTTTCCATGACACGTCATTTTAGTAGGTAGCTAATTTTCTTTTTGAAATATGCGAGACAATCTGTTTGTCTAGATATCTATATAGTCACATTCAATCGTATAATACAGACGATACATTCGAGACAGGGGATTAAAGTAGGAAATATTTTTATTAAATAATTCAAGACGGAATATTATTACGACTTTTTAAATTTCCCCTATTTTATTAATATTACTCAGACAATGAATAGTTTCAAGCTTATCGTTGATAATTTTATGTAAACATACTACGCCAGCAAATCGTCTTCGTTTTTCCATAAATGTACAAATAAAGTATTGGAGGCGTTCCTCATATGATTGGAATTAGGCATTTAGTCCAAGTTTATGTGTTGCGTTTCCTTCTTCTGTAGCAAACGTTTCAAAGTCCGAAAAGTTGGCTAAAAGAGGAGGAAGCGCAATATGGCACAATAACCCAAAAATCAACCACGATATTACATTAGACCGTGAAAATATCAAATCATACATGATCTCAATAACATTTCGCATTTAATTTCATCTACACTCTACCGGACAGCAGATGGATGTACCTAATTAATTATTGAAATAATTAAGGAAATTAATATTTATCTATTATCACACATTTTACGATGTTGAATCTTTTGATGCTTATCTCGCACGATGAGTCATCTTGATAAGATTTTAAATCACCGTACACGTGTCATATCGCCATTTCGAGGATGAATTACTCACACGACAAAACTGTGGGACCTTAGTAATTAATTCTCAGCGCTATGACGCATTATAATATTTCTGTAAGATATAACAGTAATTTCTCCACATTAACACGTGTAGAAACTGTTGAATTTTAACCCAATAAATACGCAAATAACTGGCCCAATTAGTCAGTTGTCCGACGACTTTCGTGAAGTTGTGTTTCAATTGCAAATCTTTCCCCAAGGTACCCCCGAGAGGAAACCGGCATTTTACAGTCGTTGTCACTGGCGTAGGTGTTCAGTACACATACTACTAACACTTGTTTATTTGGGAAGTGTGTTTAGGAGAGATGGGAAGGCTGATAGAGATATTGCAAGTTAGGTTAATGCAGGTAACTCCATTAATGGAAGACTGAACACGGCTGGCGCTAGCAAAAAAACAGTCCAAAGAAACGAAACTAGCTGTCCACAAAGGAGTTACCTACCCTAATGTACGGCGGTAGGGCGCGGAACTGGCAGAGGAAAAATGAAAGTAGACTAAATGCTGTAGATTTGAGATCGCTGAGGGGTATGTCTTGTAAAATTATGTATTTATGATCGTCTGAGAAATGTAAAGATCCGCAAATAATACAAGGCTGATGTAAGCGTAATTAATTTTTTTTTGTGTATTACAAATTGTATGTCCATTTACAATACACATGTAACATTAACTACATATAGATGATACGAAACAATGAAAGAAAAAAGAATAGAAATAACAAGTTATAAATAGTGATTTTTGGCATTGACATGCCTCTTGAATTCTTCAAGGCTACTATTAAAAATATCGATAGTCTTGGAGGCGTTGTTTAACAGCGCCATACCTCGTGTCATGCTATGCCGAGCCAGTACGTCCGTTCTGCCACGTGGGATACATAGCAGATTATGGTGCCGTCCCTGGCTGTAGTTGTTCGGTACGAACAGCTTATAGCATTCCAGAAGGTATGGACTATCTATTAAATTATTAAGAATTTTGTACGCCGTTACTGCAAAGGCCCCACTCCTCCTCGAGTGGAGACTTTGGTATCGCGTTTCGGCAAGCAAATCTTAGTTTGATTAAGAAAGGGACCCGCATATGGTTTTGACATATAAATCGAATGAACGAAAAAAGGAGTGTAAGAAAAATATATGACGCAAATGTGAATGGTAGAAGGAGTCGGGAAGAAACCATCAAGTGAATCAGATACTTGAGTCGGACCATGTCAAGAGTCAGAATAATAGAAGTGTATGAAAGAAGATGTATGAATGTAAACGAAGCAAGGGGTGTGTGCCAAGATCGAGTTGTTTGGCGTTTCGTCTTGCGGAAAATGCGCGATGATTAGTTTGTTAGTCACACTATATAACTAATTTGGATTATCCAAGCGTTGACTTAGATACAGTCGTCATTTGACTTGGCAAATTAGCCATCTACGAAAAGACGTGTAAAATATAACACTTTCACAAACAAGTCACGTGTCTGAGTTTCGTTTAACCAAATTAATTTGATTACCGCTCCAGCGAGACTCGAGACAAAATGTTATAGAATGAACCAAATTAAGGCTCCGGAAACGTCCTAAGGGCTGTGCTAAGCAAGATAGACGCTTCTCGGCAACAATCATTAATCAGCTCTTCAGGGACTAGCCCTTATATTATGCACAACCCTTAAATTAGTCGCGCCTGGGGCCTACGATATTATTCACAATGGCGCCCAGCTAACTTGAAGCACAAATTTAACCAACCATCTGACGTGGATAAGGAAGGTACGGAAGATTGTGGCAATTTTTATGGAGAGTGCGGGGTAAAAATTTCAAAAAGGCGTAATTTTTGTCAGACCGTTGGAGCAATGATTCCGTCCGCGTGACTCCCGCACAACGCGCTGGGCCTCAATAACTATAAAATAAATCAATAATTCGATCATGCTAAATATAAAGAGTGTATGTCAAAAGTTCTAAAAAAAATAAATGTTATTTTTGAAGATAATATCTATACATTTGTTATGTCAAAATGTTAATTATATGAAATTCCCTTGATAGAAAAAAATCGCAAAGTAAGCTCCAAAATATATTAAAAACATGTTTTGTTCTTATATTTAATATGTTGTAGGCATTAAAAAATTCACAGCGTATTTTTAAATGCAACTTAAGCATTTGTCGAAAGATTGTTGCTCTATTTTAAACGAGTCGTGATTTATTAAATATTTTCACCATTTTCGCTTAATTATTATCGTTTTTTTTTAATATTAGCGCGCTCCCTCTCAAATTCGTATTTATCTATCTCCCTTTCAAACTATCTTTGCACGCTTACTACGGGGCCTTAACATGTTAGAAAAACATTGATGATTTTTCTCATTTTCATAACTTGTTTATTTTGTTAACATTTTGTATACATTTTTAAACCTGTATAAAAGATTTTATTTTTCTTTCAATTCCACTCACATCGTTAACCTGAAATAACCGCCATCTTATATCCATCTAACCATCGAGTGCCACATTCATCTGTTCCACAGATAAGAAATATTCTGTACCTATGTATCTCGTCAGTGCAACTTGCCTGGAATTGTTCTGGGTCCATATAATTAAACACTTCAAAATTATTTAAATACTCTGTACCACCTCCAGTAATAGGTTAATACACAATTATGCAAATCAAGCTCAAGAACGGCTGACATCTGGCGGAAATACATTGAAGGAATTTAAGTTCATCAGAATAGTTTACTTTTTGGTAAGAAGCAAACAATCGGTGATTATAAAGCTAAGATTACTTATTACATTCCCAGGCAGAGCTTAGTCATCATGGAGCATTCGAAAGGAACGTACGTCGTAACTTGGTTCTTATAATATTGGGGGGTGACAGTGACCATTCTATATATCAACTTGTTCTGGTGAAAATGTATGTCGGTATAACAAATTATGAATATATTTTATGAATAAAGAAAAAAAAATAGAAACGTTAAATTGTATCAAATAAAATTTAATTAGTTACATCTTATAAATAATAAACAAACGAAAAACAAGTCATATTATAATTGATGCGTGTTCAAATAATTCCAATATTAAAAAATTTATGGTCACATTACCATTTTATTTGCTGACATTGGAATCGTGGTGTAACAAATTGTGAAATTAGTCGTCCTGTGCAGGAACTTATATAAACACTATTAACGAATATGTTTGTAATATCAAAATAGTATAAAATAAAGTCTCTAATCGTATCTGTCTGTTTGAGCGCTTAGTTCTTCTAAACTACGCTACGGATTTTGAGGGGGTTTTCACCATCATTTAAAAATTTTCCGGAAGATTTATATAGATAAAAAGTCGGTGTTTGTTCTAGAATTTACAACCAAAAAACTTTACTCCAAATCATTCCCAACCCCGAGCAACGCCGGGTAAGCGTCGGCTACTTAATGTTAAGTACCTATGTAAATTTACTAACGTGCGTTTTATCAATAAGAGTTTTTTTTGTTTTTAACTGGCAATACCAAGAGTTACACAATTCGAAAGAAATATACGTTCGCGAAGTGTCTTTAGGAATATGACTAAAGACATTCGATATTCTAGTATAGACTTTATCGTTTTCATAAATGACGTGTGACAAGGAAGATTCATGAATGGCTTTTAACGTCTTAGGCTTCTGGCATATTCTGTCAGAATATTTCTTTAGCAAGTATTATAGACATTATAGTCACTTAAGTTTTTTGTGGTTTCATATAAAACTTATAAATTATCTTCTTGATTTGAATATAAGGCATGGAGTTTTCTCTTTCTATCACCGCTAAGATCATATATCTCACCATCATAGTAAAGGAAACCAACAATTTCTACGAGACATGTATGAGCTGTTCCCAAAGGCCAACAAATTGGCCTGAGGGTTAGGAAGATAGTCGATGATATGCATACGATCTCTGTCTGGGACTAGTATACTAGTTTGTTACACTAGAATCATAAATAATACTACTAATTGTAAAAAAAATAGTAAAAGGTCAGTTTATACTTGGTCAACTTCTAGTCTTTCATAAATCTAGACGTTATGTATAAAAATGATAAAATAAAGAACCATATTTATTTCGCATCATTTTGAGGTCAAACATAATTAAACCTTTCTCAATATTTTGTTTGCTCACATTTTGTTGAACTAAACCACAGAAAATACAAATAAGGTAGATGGGCCATAATACAATATTTGGATGAAACCGCGTACAAGTGTCGCCAACACCGTTCACCCTACCGCAAATCGCATCAGGCAGACCACCTTTATTTATCTACTCATAAAGATCATTATTTTCATTGCAAAGCCGTTTTGGCACGCTTGCATACAATTTGTCTTTTTTTTCAATTATTTATGAGATAAACCAACATGAATTATGTTGTGTGCGTTTCTGGTGTGCACAAAATAGAGTAAATAGTGTAATTAATCAAAAAAATTCAAATGTTGAAATTCATTCTTAAATAAATTAAATTAAGAAAATCAATCTAGTTAGTATCTGGGGCACCATTACAAAAAAAGGTCCCGAAATACAAGTGATTCAAAATAGAGCCGTACGGAATATATATAAACTACCATGGGATACACATGTCAAAGATATATACTCACAGACACAAATACTTCCTTTTATGATTCTGCCACAGTATAACATCACAACTGCCATTCTACAAATAATTCAACACTCCTCACACACTAACACCAAACCAGTCATTAATTCCGACATACACCAGCACAAAACACAATCACAAAATCAAATACACTTATCGTCATCTACTTACAGGGCTAAATTTGGAATTAACTCCTTACAATACATAGCACAAGCAATATAACGAATTATCTAGTAACCTAAAACATCCGGCAACGAACAAAAAACATTGACAAAAGCTCTTAAGGCGATGCCATACGTAGTAATGCAAAATCATGTGTTTTTGGTTTGAAAATTTGGGCGCCGAGAAATGTTTCAGATGCTTTAATTAAATACTGCGAGTAGAATACATCATGACCTTTGAAATAATCGAGTATTTTTTATATAAGTCTTTTTATAAGCCCAGAAAAAAATAATGTATAGACCTATGAAAACTGCTTTAAAGTTCAAAATCTCCTACTTACGAACCCATTTTGGGTTATGATTTTATTTTTTAATGTGGCAAATAAAGTTATTTATAAAATGATTGGAAAAAAAAAAAAATTTATGCATGAACATCCAAAAAATAAAATAAAAGGCACTTTTTGGCCATGTTTTTTTCTTGCATAAATCAAAACAGTCGGATGGTGTTAAGCGAGAATTTAAACCTTATCGCCATCTACGTAAGGGTTGTTATTGATAGCGGCTCAATTTAAAATATTACACGACGTAGTGCATCGCCTTAAAAGCTATTTCCTCAGCAGTTTTATTAATGACTGACACATTCTTTCTTTGGAACTCCAAAATATCTTTTGCGTTTATTTATTTTAATGTATATCTAATGTTGTCTTTCCCGAAATGAGTTTTATAAACTCACTGGGAGTATTACATTATAAATTTGTTATTATTTTGTAATGTTTTGTATCTTGTAATAAAATTTAAAAAATCTGATTGGCATATCTGAATCTTCTTTAATTAAATAATCAGGTTTTGATTTATTTTTTAAAACATTTGCAGTAGGTATCTGTTTTCTTTATTGTTTTAGGAAGTGAATTATAAAGATTGGTGGAGAGGTATTTGAAGTTTCTTTGTTCAAAAATAGTTTTAAATTTGACTATTCGTCATTCTTGTGTTGTGAAAGTTTATCAGTAGAATGGTATCTTCATTGATTGGGGTTTATTGTGAGGCTGAAGGGAGTGGGGAAGGGAATGAGATGAAGAAAAGGAAGGAAAACACGATGAAGTCCATTTCAAGCAACCTTACGACTCTGAATAGTTGTATTCCACCAGAGCAACACTGAGAGTATATTTTCTCATACTGAGAAACTAGCTACATTAATCCATTACTTTTACTTTTCTGTTTAGTTATTGGATGGCGGGATTGCACGTAGCAAAGTATTTAGTGGAGTAGGGCGTTCTGTAGGAGCACTTGTCGTATCTTTTGTGAGTAATAGCTTGGATTACGAGATCAGCGAACAAATCTCTTGAGAAAACTTGTGATGTGTTTGGAGGATTTATTGCTTAGGCAGTCTGTAAAACAGTAGTTCTATAGTACTACACTTCTATAGTTATATAGTTTTATAGCGTTGTGTAGTTTTATAGTTCCATAGTTCTGTAGCACCATAGTTCTGTTGTTCTATATTTATGTAGTTCTATGTTCTGTAGTTCTGCAGTTGTATACGTGTGTCAGTCTGTAGTTCTATCGTTTCGTAGTTCTTTTTTGTTTGATTCTGTAGTTCTAGTTTTGTTCTGCTATAGTTTTGAAGTTCTTTCATGCTGGAGTTCCATAGTTTTATAATATATAGAGAAACTTGGCATGTGCCTCAGTTGGTAGGAGAAAGAAAATTCAACGATAAACTTATGTTTAGCAGGCTAAAATACATTTTTAAGTAGAACGAACGTGTTTTTTTGCCTAAATTATAAGCATCGGAGATATTTATATGTAATTACAATTTATTGCATTAATAAACTGTTTATTGTTTACACTTTGAAGTGCTGTCGATGTGGAACCAGTTAGATAGGACGTATATTTACTAATTCTGTACTCCATAAATATACAATTTAAGTAATGTATGTAGTCGTGTCAATTTCAATGAGTTATTACCTGTTTCGGAAATATCTTGACTGATTTATCGTTGTTATAAAAATAATGATGAAACTATAAATCAAATGTGAAAATATAACAGCATCGAAATAAGACGCTAACTTTTATTGGGAAGGCAAGAAACATTAATACATTTATTAATTTTTATCCACTCCACTTCTACAGATGCGAGGTCACTCACGTGAGCTTCCTTTCTTTTTCTTGTTTATATCTTTTTCAGATTCACTATTTTCGTTTGAGAGTAGTTGACATTTATCGGGTGTCGATACCGCTGCCCCGGGAACCATTTAACGCGAATTAGCAGGGGTGCCCGGTCCCATGGGGTAAGGTTTGTCCAGGTCTTGACAGTGGATGCATCTCTCACAAACTGTGTGACAAGTGAGATCGAGTGAAGTTCATTTGGACTCTCTCAACCAATCGCCTTGCATCGCAGTGGGAGGGATGGATTTATCCGTCACTCCTTCCCACCCTTCATACCTATTACCTTCCCAGAACTTCTTTCACTTCACATTACAGCATCCCCAAAGATGACATCGGCCCTGAAGGCAATTATATTTGTTATTTATAAATTACAATTTTTACGAAAAACACGCTTTTAACGAATTTATATTTCGTATTTTATTTTTCTTTGTATTGACGCATTAGGTAGTTCAAGATTATTTAAAAAAAAATTTGTTGTCCTAAAAATCATGGAAATATGAATTCTATTAGCCTATATAATATTGTAATTTTAAACTAAAATAAATAAAATAGGGCTTATCCGTACTAGATATTAATTTGGTGTACCTTTTGATTAAAATAATTATCATTCAGTTTGTTGGGTGTTTTGACCTCAAACCTACATTAATTTTTTTATGAAAAAGGCCTTGCAGCCGTTCCCCCTAAGATCATGGATTGGTTTTTAAATTTCACAAAACCTTCACAATTTACATGAATTGGTAAATATTCGGAATCGCTGGACAAGGATTATATGAAATATTTTTAAATAAAACCTTCTGATTTACCTTAATTACTATAAAAGGAAACTGACTGCATTTGGGATATTTTTAATTTTAGCATTTTAATTTTTAATTACGTAAATCGAAAATTAACTTTCGTTGTATGGGATGACAGCTATACGAGTAGTTAGAATTTGAATCATTTCAGAATGCAAATTCTAGTTAGGTACTGTTTTGGCCAAACTCGAAAAATAGAATATTTTTATGTTACTTAAAAAACTTAAATTATTTATATTTAGGTATTATTATAATTATTGTTTTATTTAACCTAAACTATAGTAACCTTACCGACAATAATCCAACCTAACCTAACCTAACCTGAATCCTAATAATAAACCAACCTAACCTACAATAATCCAACCTAACCTATATCCTAAAAATAATCCTAACTAACCTATAATAATCCAACCTAACCTATATCCTAATAATAATCCAACCTAACCTAACCTAACCTATATCCTAATAATAATCCAACCTAACCTAACCTAACCTATATCCTAATAATAATCCAACCTCACCTAACCTAACCTATATCCTAATAATAATCCAACCTAACCTAACCTAACCTATATCCTAATAATAATCCAACCTAACCTAACCTAACCTATATCCTAAAAATAATCCTAACTAACCTATAATAATCCAACCTAACCTATATCCTAATAATAATCCAACCTAACCTAACCTAACCTATATCCTAATAATAATCCAACGTCACCTAACCTAACCTATATCCTAATAATAATCCAACCTCACCTAACCTAACCTATATCCTAATAATAATCCAACCTAACCTAACCTAACCTATATCCTAATAATAATCCACATAACCTAACCTAACCTATATCCTAAAAATAATCCTAACTAACCTATAATAATCCAACCCAACCTATATCCTAATAATAATCCAACCTAACCTAACCTAACCTATATCCTAATAATAATCCAACCTCACCTAACCTAACCTATATCCTAATAATAATCCAACCTCACCTAACCTAACCTATATCCTAATAATAATCCAACCTAACCTAACCTAACCTATATCCTAATAATAATCCAACCTAACCTAACCTAACCTATATCCTAATAATAATCCAACCTAACCTAACCTATATCCTAATAATAATCCAACCTCACCTAACCTAACCTATATCCTAATAATAATCCAACCTAACCTAACCTAACCTATATCCTAATAATAATCCAACCTAACCTAACCTAACCTATATCCTAATAATAATCCAACCTAACCTAACCTAACCTATATCCTAATAATAATCCAACCTAACCTATAATAATCGAACCTAACCTACAATAATTTAACCTAACCTATAATAATCCAACCTAACCTATATCCTAATAATAATCCTACCTAACCTATAATAATCGAACCTAACCTAAAATAATCCAACCTAACCTATAATAACCTCACCTTCTTTAATTTTTCTTTATTTTATTTTTCGAGTTTGGCTAAAATAGTACCTACCTAGTATTTGCACATGGTAAAAAATATAGCCACCCGTATCAGGAAACCAACAAAAGAAAATTTTATCAACAGAAACTATTCCAGCTGTCATCCCATACAACGAGAGTGAATTTTCGATTTACGTAATTAAAAATTAAAAATATCCCAAATGCAGTCAAATTCCTTGTATAGTAATTAAGGTAAATCAGAAGGTTTTATTTAAAAATATTTCATATAATCCTTGTCCACCGATTCCGAATAATTACCCATGAATTTTCTTGCTAATTTGGGGGTTAGTAAACGACTGTACAACGTTGGTATTTAATTTGAAATATTTGCTGACAAAATAATTTCAATTCATTGGATATTTTGGATCTTCTTTGTTTGTACAAGTATGAACAAAGAACAACTTAAGTAAATACGATGCGTGCGTTTGCTAGTGGGGTTTTGTGTGAACTTCGTTGAATAAGTTATCGTGTTATGTTTGTACAAGTGGAAAATTTGGGCTTAAATAAATGGGAAAACGCAAACCGAGCACTTTGTAATTAATCGTTTGTTATTTTTTGGTGTTTTTATAAGTCTGGAAGGTCCAGTTCTTTCAGGATTTAATATACCTATTAAGTTATTGTTTTCTTTGGTTTATGTTATAATATCAAGTGGTGCCGAGTCTGTACAAATAATATAAGGCTTAATATTTTTATAAGGAAAAGTGATGTTTTTGTGTTCTTTATGAAAAAGCACCCAGAAATTGTTAATTTTTCACAAAAATTGACTCTGAGTTTCCAATGTTTTTAATTGTGTACGTAATATGTTACTTTTAATTGTGTATATATGTGTATGTAATATGTTACTTTCAATTGGGTATATATGAGTATGTAATATGTTACTTTTAATTATTTTTTTATTTTATGCAATATGTTAATTTTAATTGTGTTTTTATGTAAGTGTAATATGTTACTTTTAAATGGGTATGTAATGTGTTACTTTTAATTATGTATATATTTGTATGTGTTATGTTACTTTTAATTGTTTATATATGTTACTTTTTATTGTATATATACGTGTATGTAATATTTTACTTTTATTTCTATATATATGTGCATGTAATATGTAACTTTTAATTGTGTGTCTATGTGTATGTAATATTAATATGTTACTTTTAATTGTGTATATATTGATTTAATATGTTACTTTAAGTTTCTTCCAATAATAATAATTTAAGTTCTAGCGAGCCGAACCCTCTGATATGAAAATATCTGGAGTCGGTGAATTATTTTCCCATTTGATCTCTGGTGATTTGACGTGTTGTTCTTGTATTGTTTTGTACTTATTTTGCTTATATAATGCACTTGCATAATGTTGATTTACTAGATGATCATTTGTGGAAAAGTGTGTGGAAGGGTTTAGTTTGTCCTATGGGGAAGATTTAACCCGGACATAAAATCGGAAGTTTTAGAAAATAATAATAATAATAATCTCCTGACACGGAACGTTGTTTGAAATATCTTTATTCGCGTTTGCAAACCAGTTCATCCCAACGTTTCACTTTCCCATCAAGTTACTCTGCGAATAAGAGCGAGATAGAGAAGTTATATGACATTTTAGCGCTTTAAAGTATTGAACAACGGTTTGTCACTTATGCCCCGTTCAGACATGGCGATTTTAGTTGATCAAATTGCCCATAATAAACACCCTTTTAGTAGAGTTGATCAAGTTTTTAGCAGAGCGACTAAAGTTGAAACCCCGTCTACTTTCACTGTTCAAGTGTGAATCATCGTTCGAGTTTCACATCAAATCGACACATCTGAACACGTGTTTCAACTATCTTGCGATTTTTAGATACCTGCGTCCTCTAGCGAAATTTAGATTATATTGAGGAACATTGCATGAAAAAATGAAAGTATTGGTCGGATGATGTAATGTTCAGGTTTATTTATTTCTACCAAAGTGATGTCTGTCTTTGGAATTAAAAAAATAAATATTTAAAAATAAAAATGCGAATAATATAATTTTATTTTTGAAATGGGACACAGAAACAAAATTTAAACATTCAGAACAATGTACAAGAAAGATTTAGAATTAGTTTAAGTGTTTTTAGACCCTCCACACAGTATCCCCAAATGTGACATAGACCTCGTTGGGAATTATTTTTCTCAGTGCTTCCTGTGTGGAGCAAATGTAATAAAAAAGGTTTAACAAAAACAATTTCGAGTTTTGTAAAGCATTTATCTAGTTTACTCACTTTGTAAATATATGTTATACAATACGGCATTATAGGCTGGAGCGGTACATATAAAAATCAAACACAAACAATTTACGTATCACAAAAACTAATAATAAAAAATATATTAAAAAAACCCTATTCACATTCGTCCGAACTTTTATTCAAACAATTTAAGGTCAGAAAATTAAGTGCATTATACTTCTACCATGCAACATTACAAATTTATAAAAACAATATTCAAAATAAAATTGCACCCTTTAAAAATAACAGAAATCTTAGACAAACGTCAATACTTCCTACTCCTAAATGTAAAAAAATAATAGGACAGTTCAACCATGAATATCTCGTAGTTAATTTTTTTTATTTATTACCAGAAAAAATTAGAAACATGAATGCAAATATAAACGAATTCAAAAGCCACCTTTAAAAGTATTCCGAACAGTTGAACTGAATCATATCAAATTTAAACCAAAATAACAACACCCCCATACACACAAGCCCTGCTTATTTATGGGGGGTACATCAAATACTTATATAATATTATATTATATTATATTATGTAATTAAAAACTTTATTATATTGTGTAATGTAATTCGTGTATCTTTTTTATTAATAAAAAAAATGTTTCGCGAGAAAACTACATGACTTATTTCATCTAAAATGGATAAAAAGAGGATATTCACATTAATTTTGTTGCTTAACATCTTATAATTGGAGTGTTCTTATAAAATAAATTTTCAATTGGCCATCGACGTGTTTGTTGTAGATATTATCTCCATGTCCATATAGGCCAAAGCCTTGATGAGAATGCTTCGTGGATAACTTTTTTTTCTTTGAGATTTTCATGAGAATAACACCTAAACATATCTGCTAACAATTATTTTCAAAACTCACCTATTCAAAGACTTCACATACTCGGTAATAAGTATAGCTCAATTGATGTTTATCATCACCAATCAGTATACAAACTAAAATACAGTATACTAGAATGTTTGTAACAGAATCATAATTTTTTTTTTCAAACGCATATTTTATTGTTTCATTAACTAAGCTTTGTTTTGTAAAATTCCCAATCGGGCAAAATAAAGATTGATGATTACAAAGATGGTTTACAACAAACTGTAGTGTTTATCTTTATAATAATAATAACAAACTTACTTGTCTTGTGTGTATTACCTACTTACATTATTGTACTCTTGTAACTACACTATATTTACATATATAAACTTATCGAACTCATTGTCCAAATTCCAATAACACCGTAACTATATACTTGAATTGTATCTACTTAACTACCTACCTATATCTGTTATATTTTTCTCAAGTTTATGTATTAGTTTAACCTATGTTCTGTAAAATATTCAACCGACGTACTTTGTACAATAAACTTTGCTTGCTTATGTTTATAAAATAATAACACCATAACAATAACCCTACACATTTTTATGTAAGTTCATACTCAATTTATTATGCTATGTAATTAAAATATTTTATAATGCTACTGAACAACAAAACCCATAACATGTATATGTAAAAGCCTTCTAGGCGTTAATAAAATAAAATAAAATAAAATGAAAATAAATGAAATATATTTCGACAGCCATACAGCAAAACCTGGTGCATTTCCTCTTCGTCTTCCAGTGTTTCAAGCTATATGATTTATCTACATTGCATTTTTGGGGGTGTTAAGGTGAGACGAATGAAAGATGTTGTGTAGAATCACATAGTTTACTGAGTCAGTGAAATCGATGTTGCGATGACTCTGAACCGATGATGCTCGAAACTGAAGTAGACGTGATCGGTGGCAAATTTTCCAGACCGAAGATTGACACTTCGTCGTTGGATGTAGTCAACAGCGAATCCTCCAGTCAACACCATATGAAGCGGGGATGAACAATGGTGGAGTGGTCGTAGTGATAAAGACGGTCACTCTTCACTGCGTTGGCGGAGACCAGACTGTTTGAAGTGTGAAGTAAGCTAGCCGGAGGAACTATGGACCTGGTCGGCTGGTGATGTATCTCCCCCCCCTCCCACCATTTATATTTCTTCGAGGGTACTCTCGGAAAACTGGCTAAGGGACGCGGGTGCTTGGGATTGTTGTGGCCAGGCCGCTTGCCACGCTCATTCTTACCGGGACTGCCCCGTGATAGTGGGGTAAACTGCCCTCGATACGCGGCTTGTATATTTTTATGTTTCAATCATACTTCCACTTATAAATATTGTTCTCCTTATTTATTATTTAATTTTAGATCCCAAACCACCAGGCGAACACATTTCAGATGTGTTCTTATTTTGTGTTACTATTAATGTAAGTATGCGTACATTATTCCGTACTAACAATCATGCATGCTGGGACATTGGAGGGTCTAGAATAGTTTTAAAATAAATTTTGCTTCTTTTTACAAAAAAAAATAGAGTTATGACTAAGGAGGTTAAACAATCAGTTTCCTCACACAGCCATTGGGAAAGGGTGGGTCCCCTCCAATGATGATGAAAGCACGATGGACGGGATCGTACCCGTGGCATTGTGCATAGTCGGTGGTTTCTACTGTGGTTCGGATACTGACAGACTCAGTAGTGATGCGGGCGCGCTTATATACGGTCCCCCGTTAACCAGAGCCGGGAATGTTCTGGCCGCCAACATAGTACGTTCTCGAGCGGTTATGAAATAATTCTCGTAGCAATAAGATGCGATCTTCGCTGGGTAAACAGAAAATCAAGAATGTTCTAGAACGTACTACAATGATCTTCGTAGCATGCCGCTACATATTCATAAAACAAATTCTCTATCATAACAACTTTTACGTCTATCCAGCGTAAGAATGAGTACGCTAATAATTCTTAAAAAGATCGCGAGACTTAAAGCTTGAAAGGACCGGGAGATTAATGCATGGGAAGATCGCCAGAAGCAGGCTTTATTCCATGGGGAGTAGAAATATTACCAAGTAATGGACCGCGGTAGATAAGTATTAGGATTTACCACAAAAGGTCAGCTGCGTGACCCCACATCATATTTATGGAATTATTAATCATTTTTGTAGAAAGTTTATTTTTCCAGTGTTCCTAATTATTATTTTGTAAATAATATTTTACAATCATGTAAAATTATAAACCAAAGTTTCGAATTAATAATATGTTACAAAACATTCTTCATCAATTAATTTCAAAATTCAAATTCAAAAAAATATTTATTGCACAAAAAGTGTACAAAGGGTATAACTTATAGGTTACATCTTATTTCTTCCAGCTAACCCAACAAATACACATTGTATAACATAACCCAACAATTACATGTTAACAAATAAATAAAAATAAATAAAACTATTTAAAAAAATATAAAAAAACAGAGTTATTTAATTCATGTAAGGTATTCATTCAAGGTGTAGTGACATTTGTTTAAAAGAAATGTTTTTAGTGTTGATTTAAATTAAAGTGTGTCGGTTATTTGTTTGATTCTATGTGGAAGGTTGTTATATATTTTAATGGCCATGTAGTGTGGTCCTTTTTGAAAAATAGTTTTGGTTGCTTTTGGGATTAATAGACAAATTATTAGAGAAATATTCACGGGTTAGCTAGCTAGTCTATTTACTAATGCTTAGAAATAACAAAGATACACTAAATTGCTTAAAACGAATAAGGTTAAAAAATTCCAGTATATTTTTAAGACGTTATAAATATTGAACAACAAATGAAAAGGGGAAACTGATCAATCAGTCTGTTGGTCTTGGAAAAAATGTATCAAATTCATTAAATTTCGCAGTTAAATTTCACGTTTTGTATAAGTTCTATTCAAGTTCTGATATTAATTCATCATTGACCGGTTGTTTCACAGAACTAGGATAGCAACAGAACTGAAACAGGACTTTCACAGAACTTGATAATTGACTTTAAAATTTGATGAATTGTTCAAGGTCTACAAGTTTTTTTTGCTTTTCATTAGGTAAATCGTTAATGTCATTTTATTTTATTTGGTTTTACGCCACCGGGCTTTTACATGCGAGCTGTCGAAAATTATACACAATATTCTTAACGCATGAAATAACTTTAACTGATAAAATGAAAATGAAACAATATTAGTAAAACGTGTAACAGTAACATAAAATAACATAGAAACTAGAACAATACTACATACAAAACAAATCACTAGAGCTACATTACCAATGCAACGATAATTGGCAGGATTCAACAAACTGCTGGTATAGATTACGCTTAATTCTATAAATGCTCACAAATCTGTTGCCCAGATCATGCATCCTATTGGTTAGTGAGTGTGTCTGATGGTTGGTTGTGTACATATTGTAGAAAAATGTTACATTTTGTTTCGTGTTCCTAGTCGGCACATGGAATTTAATAGAGGCTGTCAGTTAAGTTGTTCATGAAATAGGTAAAAACATTTTTGCTTCTATATGGACTCTGGCATCCCCATCAGGGTGTATTGTTTAGCTGAGTAAGTGGGGTGGGGAAAAAGAAAGGTAAGATGAATATAGAAAAGCATCTGGCTACGCAACTGAGAATCTTGAGGAAAGCAGCCAAAGATGTTGTGGTGATGATCTGGCTTGTAAACCACACAGACCATTAGAATGATTAATTCCCTATGAAAAAATTGGTGGATTACAAAAATTCACTCTGCAGGCCGTGTAACAAATTATAATCCAGCTACCAAATACATAAAAACAGAGGACTCACCGAATATATCACGCGCATTGAGTTTGGCAGCGATTCCTTAATCTCCAAATTTGGCAGCGGACGGCAATCGGCACAATAACACTTGCATTCGCACCATAAACAAATAATCTGTCACGACCAGCTCTCAAGAGAGTATAATTTAGAATAATATTGAATTAACACATTTTAATTCTAAAAGTACTGTCACTATTCTTGTGACAAAAATATTTAAAATCGGAAGATGACAATCAGGACTAGTGGTGCCCCCTCTTGTCAAAAAATATAATTTGGATGAATCCAGCTGCTTAATGTATAGATGACTGTATTTCATTATCACCTGCAGAGCAAAATCTATACAAAACTGACCAGGGGCTCTATTCCTGAATCGAGGGCGCTCGTAATCGCCGTCGAAAGTACGTACGTTGGTCGTCGTTGCTATTCCCGAAATTGGTCGAAGGTACATACTTCGACGCCAAACGTCAAAAGTCATTCCACACAACAACTACTGGGTATAACCAGTAGAAACAGGGCAGCGAGTGGTAGGTTGTTGGCGTTTCTATGGAATTGGCCGTCAAAATCTAGTCTAGCTGTCAATTTTTGTTTTACCGCGCGGATTCCGCAAATGTAAAAGTGGGTGAAAATTTCCCACTTACTAAGTCTTTATCGGAGCTTACAAGCTCAATTAAGAGTTGCTTTTGGCAATTTGTAATATGTCCCGCAGCCATTTCTGTTTTGAATAACGAATAACTGTTGTCTGTTTGACAGTCACACCATAGAAATCCCAAAAACATCAGGAACATAGACAATATTCACAGGGGTGCCAATATAATCATCTCTTCTACCAACTTCGACCGTTCGACGCTCAAGAATACGTAAAATTGAAACATTCGAAAAAGTTAGTCGCGACTAGTAGTTTTTCACTCGAAGACGGCGCATACGAAAACGATTGATCGTTTAACTCCAGAATCGCAGGCCAGAGATGTCTATCGTGTCCACTATTTTAAATTTTCAAATTTTATTTCAAACTAATTTTAAGTCTACTGCTTCTGCATTTTGCTTCATGGTAAAGTATTAAAGTTTAGAGATTTTTTCTTTCATCCGATTACTCAACCTTCACGATTAAAGTAGATTAAAGATATTCCAGATATTATTTAGTAATTTACATTTTATATTTGCATAATACTTTATAAATAGTTAAGAAATTCAAATGTGAACTGGAATTATTTTCTGGAAAATCCTGTAAAAATTGGTATTTTCTTCTTAAACTTTCCGTCCCTACCACCCGTTGCTCTCAATTTAAGATTGATGCCGAGAATATATTAACTCTGGTAACTTTGAAAGTTCTAGGTTTGCATTAGAATAATGTTTTAGATTAATAGTTTGACTATTTCAGTCAAAGATTAACGACCGCTTCGTCAATCTATCTGACGCTAATCGAACAAAACGCTCTGGAATAAATGCAGGCAAATCGCACACTCTCACCAAATCTAGAGTGGTAGATATTTTCAGTATCGCCCTGTATTTTTATATTAATACAAAAAATTAACATGACTTAATCATAAGTAAATTTGATGAAAATAATGCATTTAAACATTTTGATGATTCATAATAATTATTATTGAATAATTTTACTTCTACAGCCCAGTTTTGTTAAAAATCACCCCAAGTGCGCGCTAGTTTATTCTAGTTTGAAAGTGAGGTAATTATTCGGAATCGCTGGACAAGGATTATAAGCAATATTTTTAAATAAAACCTTCTGATTTACCTTAATTACTATAAAATGAATCTGACTGCATTTGGGATATTTTTAATTTTAGCATTTGAATTTTTAATTACGTAAATCGAAAATTCAATTTCGTAATTATAGGTTAGGTTAAGATATGGGTTAGGTTAGGTTAGGTTGGATTATTATAGATGAGGTTAGGTTAGGTTGGGTTATAATAGGTTAGGTTAGGTTAGGTTGGATTATTATAGGTTAGGTTAAGTTGGGTTGGGTTATTAAAGGTTAGGTTAAGATAAAGGTTAGGTTAGGATATAGGTTAGGTTAGGTTAGGATTTATGTGAGGTTAGTTTAGGTTGGATTATTATAGGTAAGGTTGAGTTATTATAGATTAGGTTAAATACAACAATAATTATAATAATACCTAAATATAAATAATTTATGGTTTTTAAGTAACATTTTTATTTTTTTGAGTTTGGCCAAAATAGTACCTACCTAGTATTTACATACAGAAATGTTCAAAATTATAGTCACTCATATCAGGAATTCCAACAAAAGAAAATGTCGTCAACAGAAATCATTCCAGCAGAGCTGTCATCCCATACAACGAAAGTGAATTTTCGATTTACGTAATTAAAAATTAAAATGCTAGATGTCAGATTCCTTTTATAGTAATTAAGGTAAATCAGAAGGTTTTATTTAAAAATATTTCGTATAATCCGTGTCCAGCGATTCCGAATATTTACCGAAGGTTATATAACATTTATTAAATAAATTCATATTTCCAATTTTTTATTTTGTTCAAAATTAATTCAGGAGTTGGGGCCGATTTCTCAGCTGAAATTCATCACTTGGAGCCGATTTCTCAGCTGAAATTCAGGAGTTGGAGCCAATTTTTTCAGCGGAAATTCAAAACGAAATATGTTTAAAAGCTATGCTATAGCATATAGAAGAAAAATAAAAATACCATTGTACTAATTTTTACTTCTCTATTTTTCTTTAAGCAACCATAAAAATATAATACTCCGTTTTCTGAATGCATCATTTGCGATGAAACACTTAAAAGAAAAGTATATACTAAGATATAAAAAGTTTCTGTTTTAGGGTCGTTTAGCCTCTCTTCTCGCAGATCTTGAGTAAAACCTTCTTTTCCGTCTCATTCAGTCTGGGGGTTTCACACACCATCCATAAATAATATTCATTTCGAAAAAAAAGAATTCACAAAATATTTGTGAAAATAAATAAAAAGTTGTCAATAAACGTTGTGTGTTCTTTATTTAAGATTTTATGATACATTTAAAATAGTCAATTTTTAGGGCCTCCGTGGTCGAGGAGTTAGTCTCTCGACTAGCAATCTGAATATCCCATATCCCGGCGTGCGCAGGTAAATTATATACGATTGATTTGTGTTATTTCATAATTAAGTCATTTAAATGATATACGGTATATTTGCGGCACATTCCCAAGTGGAAGACAGTCTCAGTATCACCATGGTGTAAAATCAATATTCAGAATTGAAACGTTGTTTGAAATAGCTTAGCAGTGTTTGGTGACCAGATCTGAGTAGCCAAGTACTTCTCACTATCTCTTTTCCCTTCCCACTACCTTCAGCTTCACAACAATTGGGAATACTATTATCCAAAGTGTATCTGTTCCGCTTAATATACTGTTTAACAAGTCACTCTCCACTGACACTTTTCACAAATATGGAAACTTAGCTACCTAACTCCTGTATTTAAAAGTGGTGATAAATCCTTTGTTGAAAATTATCGGCCCATCTGTATTCGATCGTCTATACCTAAACTTTTTGAGAAATTGATTCTTAAGAAAATCAGCTTCTTTGTAAACTCTTATATCGCAACTTGTCAACACGGCTTTATCTCCGGCAGATCAACTTTGACTAACCTAACATTATATAAAAATTTCATTTCTAATGCACTTGCCAACAAACAACAAGTTGATTCTATATATACCGACTTCAGTTAGGCGTTTGATAAGGTCTGTCATAAAATCCTCATTAATAAACTTTTGAAACTAGGCATTAATGTAAACCTTCTATCTTGGTTTAAGAGTTACTTACTTAGGCGTCAGTTAACTATCTGTATTAATGATCACTTATCCTACATGTTCGAAGCTACCAGTGGCGTACCCCAGGGTTCGCATCTTGGTCCTTTACTTTTTAATTTATTCATTAACGAAGTAACAAACACCCGTGTTCTCATTCTAATGTTCGCTGATGATATAAAGATATATAGAATTATTGACAATATTGAGGACTGTCTAACACTTCAATCTAATATTAATAGCTTTTACGATTGGTGTTTTAAAAACATATTAACTCTATCTAAAAAAAAACTATGTAAAAAAATGTGAACTTATGAGATTCCACAGAAATAAAAACCAATTGTTGTTCACCTACTTTCTCAATAATTACACCTTATTACCTGTTGATGAAATAAGAGACCTTGGTATAACCTTTGACATTAAATTAACATTCATTAAACATATTAATAATATAACCAGTAAAGCAATACAAATGTTAGGATTTATCTTACGGATTTCAAAGGATTTAAAAAATTTAAAAACTATCAAATTACTTTACACTTCACTCGTTAGAAGCCAACTAGAATTTAACACCACCATCTGGAGTCCACCCATGTACACTACAGTGTACATGAGATTTCCCTTGAGCGAGTCCAACATAAATTTTTACGTTAAATTAATTTCATCGAAAACTTTAATTACCCCTCTCTGTTACTATTATTGGGACTCGATACATTAAAAGAAAGAGGAATTTGTTCAGACCTATTTTATTTATTTAAAATCGTTACCAACCTGTTGAACTCCCCTGAACTTCTTTCGTTAATATGTTTCCATGTACCTAGTCGATCAGTTCGTTTCAAATTACCCTATCATTGCAACAATACAGGATCTAACGCTGAACTCAATTCCATAATGAATCGCCTGCATGTACTTGGAAATAAATATGTTTTGGATGAACCTATAAACATTGCTAGTTTAACCTCACACAAACACTACTTAATTAATACTGTCTGTCAGCGCTTCTCAGATTGACTATAATCAATACAGTCTTTAAGTATTAATTTCTTAACACTCATTACATAATATCCGGGATTTATAATATGTTGTATTGTATTCATAATAACCTACTCATTGTACTTTTTTATGTTGATACTACTATTTCCATTGTTCTCTTTTATGTATTTTATATTTATATATATTTTTTTATCTATGTATATTCTGTATTCATATGTTAAACAATTGTTATGCTTTTAATCGGCGTTAATAAATATATAAATAAATAATCTCACTGGATCCATATGGTTGGTTCAGTTGGGACTCTTGTGCGGCATTACAATGTTGAAATTAATTAACACGTTATTAATTTTCTCGGACGCTAAGTGATCACGAAGCTTTACTGGATCTACATTGTTGTCACTCTAACTATACTATTTCAACAACGTTTTGTATCACGGTGATTTTTCTGAAAATCATAAAATCACAGTGGCTTTGTTATTTCCCTCGGAAAAAGTTATCTCGATAATTGCATTTCGTCAAACCGCCGTCTCTTTACTGTAAACTTAAACATCATCCTAAAAGGTTTTTAAGAGCGGTTTGGCCGACTCCATAAAAAACGTGTTTTAAATATGGAGTTACTGAAAGCGCCAACACGTTTTCATCAATTTATTCAGTCAAAACTCTGTAAATTACATTTTGATTATAAATAATTTCTGTAAATTTGTCTGAATGTTATTTAATATTAAGATTTTTGGGTTTTTTCTTTGGCAAAGCGATTCGTTAAATCTAATTTAAAGTGAGATTACGATGAACAAGCAATAATTCCTGGATTTAATTTAATTTGCTGTTAGCGGTTTGGTTGGGTATTGATATTTTGTGTTTTAATATAAAGTTATTTGTTTAAATGTTAAGTAATTATAATAAATGAATATTCAACTATAATAAAAAAAAAGGACCTGAAAAAAGTTTTTGCTATTTAATTAATGTGATGTTGAATATTTGAAAAATATGATTGTTTTGAAAGTATTCAAAAAACCACTTTTATCGGGTAATGTCAAATGCACGGTTGATTTATTGACGAATTTATTTTAGAGTGTTTTATAATATGTTTATAAATAATATTAATGTCACAAACATCTCAGTTACTTTCAGTTTGATTTTTGTTTGTGATTCAATATATACTACGAATTCGGTCTACCAATAGAAACTATAAATTACCACTTGATGAAAGGATTAAAACTATTGAAACTCTCAGGTGGAAGACTGTGTTGGAATTATAGACAGCCCTGATTTACTCAGCATAAATACCTTCCATACACCAACTAAAACTACTCGATCGAAAATGACAGTCATTTATATATGCGCGTGTAGATGGATTGTTGGCAATACTATCTCATAAATAGTAGATGTGTTCAGCGGAATATAGTTGCAAGAAGGCTATAATATCATGTCTCAAAAATAATAATTAATGTTAGCATAATTATCATTCTACTATTCATCTTTTTGTGTTCTATTTAATTTCAAATGCAAATTATACTAAATAATAACTGTTGTATCACATGTTTGTAAAAGCCTGTACGGGCGTATAACATAAATAAATCTTGAGGACACCTTACAAATACATTGAATGTAATATAATAATAATAATTTTAATAGTTTATAACCTGCGAAATACTAAAGTGAAATGAAAATTATAAATCAAATAAATACGGGTAAGAGAGATGACTTCAGCCAGTATTTATCAAAATTAATCTGCTTACAGAAACAGGCGAAACAAGTTAATGCAGCTAATGGTTTTTTTTGTGAAATGTATCATTCCACACGAAATAATTCACCATTAAATAAATCATAACCACCTACCAAAGTAACCCTATTATTCAAAGCTTACATAAACACCGTAATTTATAAAGGTTCAAGCGATAAAGATGATACGTTTTCACCACAAAACACTTAATACCTACTTAAATTATTTTGACAAAATTATAAATTGTTTATGTTTAAGAGTTGAAATGATCAACAAAGATTGAAATTATAAGTATAACTCAATAAAATTACAAGTGAGCTTATTCGAATAATATGATTTTGAAAAACGCACAGAAAACGACGGCGTTCGTAGTCGAGGGGTAAAAGACTAGGAATCCGTAGGTCGCGGGTTCAAATCCTGTCTTCCGCAAATAAGTTTTATGTAACTATTTTATGTTATTTAACAACTTATTCAGTTGTAAGTTAGAAAATACTTTCAGTATCGCCCGGATGTAAGACCAAGATTCGAAATTGAATTGTGGCACGTGGCTTAAGCGGTATTTGGTGACCCGATGTGAATCCCTCCTCCACTTTCTCAGTATCTTCAGCCTCACAACGCACCCCAATAATCGGGGATGTCATAGTCTTACTGGCTCCAGACGGTTGGGAGCAGTTGGAACTCTTGTGCTTCACATGTTTATTTATTTTTAAATTGCGGTGTGACCGGGAAGCTCTTATAGTTTGTAACAGTTATATTTGCCTCCCCTGCAAGATAGTACTGTTACGTTTATCTCTGCTGGCTGGCGACACCAACACTCACGGCCGTTGTTCCCTACATTTCGAACGATCAATCTCAGGGTCCGATCAGCCAAGTGATTTATTCAGTAACGTTCAATTCGCCTGTTTCCAAACATCTTTACTGTTGATTATCTTAAGTGGCCATGCCCACTTTCATATACAATAAAATGACATCAAAGTTAAAACTTTCAATGCTAAATTAACATTGAAGAATTAATTATTGTATTTATTATTAATGCATATATTTTTTTAAGTACTGTAATACGTAAACCGATATTTAATATTTAAGCGTATGAAATATGTTAAAAATAAAGTATTAGCTTGACTTTAATGTCACCGTGCCTTGGCCTCGCAAATATGTTTCACTCTGTTGACACTTTTTATAAGTAGGCATTTACTGAGGCAAGCTTAATCCAGTAGTTTGGCTTCCTTAAATTGGTTGATCACTCAGTTGTCACTTTTCCGTAGGAAAGAGTATAGTTGTGCGTTTGAGCAGTGTTGAGCCAAAATTTCGGCTCAGTAGTTGATCAGTAGGATTGGGAAGAACGGCCGTAAGTAACGCCGCTCTGGCGTCGTAAATTAAAGGAAGAAGACTTGAACGCGAGAGAGATTGGTTTTTGGCCGGCAACGTGAACTTCAGTTTCAGGGGCGTATAACTCCCGCATGACCTTGTAACCCTGATGGGAGGAGTTATTCAATACCCAAATTCTTATAGACAAAGCTGTTGTGGCTGAAAGCTCAGATCTCATTGGCTTAGAGCAAAAATTGTAGTTTGATCTCTCGCTCTCTATCATAGCGACTTATGTAACAGAAAGAGAAGCTAAGCATGCTTTATGCTCCGATAAAAATTAACGGTAATTTCCAAGACGCCATTTCGTAAGTTGAAAAGTCAGTTGATGTTTTTACGTAAATATTTTGAATTTTCTTTCACCCATCTAAAAATAATGTTACGTGCTAGAATTCTTCAAGGTGATAAATTAATGTCGTGTTGTGTTAAAGTGTGTTATCCGGTCTATCTCCACCAATTGAAAAAAGGACCCGAACCCGTTGTAAAATACAGGTCCTATATACCTCTCGTTCTTTGATACAATGTTCCTGATTTCTGAATGTACTTCATTGGCTAATAATTTAATTAATTTTCCTTTTCAGACCTATCCGTATTCCGACGCGATACAATACCACGTATTAGGATGCTAAAACTGCTAAAAAAAGCCACGATTACATCATACAAGGTCATTTAAACCTCTCCAGAATTGCATCATGTAAGTATTCAGATTTAACCAGCATTTTCCATGATGTTTGCTGACGACAGAGCTGTGGAAATTATATGAAACCCTTGCAGGAGAATTTGAATAACTTCTAGTGCTGTGGCAATAATAATGAACACTTAAATTTGTTGAATATGTATTTTGTGTATATATTCTTGTATTTTTGTGCAAGGTCAAATTAAATCCTATTAAGTTGTTGCAGTAAGACAGAAATCCTGGGTTCGATTCCTAGTTGAGACTGTTACTTTTTATTTTTCTGTGTCTTGTTCTGTTTCATGTTTTGTTTAGATATATTAGTTTTATCTTCTACTTCAATGATAAATCAATGCTCAATACATCGGTTGTACTGACCCTGTTTTGTATTACTGTCCATTGTCTTTTTGAAAATAAAAAGTATTTTTATGTGTGCATAGCTGTGGGTTTTTTTTATTTTCCTTTTCCTGCATTCCAATATTTTTATTTTTAAAATATAATTTTTGTGGGCTATTGAATGAACGATGTTCGCTGGGTGTAGTTATATTGTTTATGGTGACACTTTTTTTAAATGGCCTTGAGATTTATTTATGGTCCACGATATATTTACCTGTCTGGACCAAACGACCGTTTTATCTGTGGTCGTCTGTGGTTAAGGGGGTGACAAAATGGCGCCATACAAAAAGCCCAAAGATATCGATCTAGAGAGTGGTTTATTTATGTTCAGTTTCAAGCGGGCAAGAGGCTGGAGAAGACATTTTGGAAAGACTGGACGTGGACGTGGGATCTCGGACGGAAACGGTCGCGTTAGTTAGTTTCACCTTTATTTGACTGGACACCGTCTTGCTAAAATTACTACTAAATTTTGTAGAGATTAATCGTCTCCGCATGGCGCCCTATACTATCACAGGTTAGTTGATATCCTGGTATTTTATGTCACTTTTGCGAATTCATAATGTTACATCTTAAATTCCTAGTTGCTAGCAATCTTCGACCTGGTACACGGCCTTGAGTTATTATAACCGTTTATTAACATTATTGAGTCTCATGTTTCTAATTGTTAATTAATAAATATGGTTAACTTCAACATTCTTTTATTCTTTAACAATGCAATCCTTTCTGATAGAAAACCTAATCTCTTACAATGACGCCGCAATCGCGGGTTTATCATCTCATTATTTGGTAATTATCTCTTATTTAATAACTTGGTAAAGATTCTTGTTACAATGGCCCTAACATGTCATTAGCTACTAATAAAAATCATCTTGTTACAAGTTTTCTCAGAAACTACTCGTATCTAATAAGATATTGATTAAACTTATATTCTTAACTCTTTTATTAGATTCACCGAAGTAAGATATAATTAACCTTACTTCGGACACACAGACACGCACATAATACACTTCTACCGGTTTATATATTATTACGTGCCCCACATTACTTTTGGGATGAGTTAAAACTATTGAATATTTACAAAACTACTTTGATATTCTTTCTTCAAAAGAAGCCCATTAGTATCGTAAAGCGAATTTCGATAGCGTTCTGAAATAAACAAAATAACTTTTCTTTCGTATACCGAAAGATCAGCAAGCAGTTGTATTTTATGTATGTAAAACATAGATATCTGAATTGATAGACTTGTCTTAACATGAAATCTGATGGCGAGTTGGAGACAAACTACCTGATCACTTTTTTGGCACCACGGCCTCGGTTGAACCACTCGTTGTTAGAGTGGAAAGACAGTATGTACCTTCGACGAGACTCAAGAATAAGAACGTCGACCAATGTATGATTGGAAAATCGATACCCATGAGAGTTTGATAAGGTTTTCAATAAACTACGACATAAGTCGAACATTAACCGCCGAAAAGCGTACATTGAAATCAGAGATTCACTTTATTTGAAATAAATCCATTTCAAATGGAAATGCAAAATGCAAAATGGGTATTTTCCATTTTGCATTTTAAATGCTTTTCTAAAAACCATTTTGCATTTTGCATTTTAAATGCTTTTCTCAATGCATTTTCCATTTTAAATGCTTTTTGCAACATTTTTCCTACAATCTCCACTCATCTTTTTTTCATAAGCCCCAAATATCAGTCGGTCCTCAACCTCACTATGAGAGATAATTTACATTTGCCAAGTTGCTCCCTGGTAGAAGCCCTGGCAATTGAGTGACACCATTACAAAAAATACTGATTCAAATACTGAACATGGGGCCATGACGCTGTAATATTAAATGTTAGATAGCAGTTTCTATGTTTTTACGTTGGCAACATTTGTCCCGCGCAAATTTTTTGTGGTTTATAAACCGTAGTCGTGGCATTTTTTGATTTACCATCATGTAATATGTCTGTTCTACATTGATGTCCATTATTAAATGACAAAACTGTTTAAAAATTCTATAATTATTTTAATTGTTTGACCTGAGAAACCATTTTGCATTTTCAATGCATTTTGAAAATAGGTATTTTGCATTTTGCATTTGAAATGCTTTTCTAAAAACCATTTTGCATTTTGCATTTTCAAATGGAAAAGTTTTGACCCATTTCCATTTTGCATTTCAAATGGTTTTGGGTACCCATTTTGCACATCTCTGATTGAAATAACCAGACCCTGGGCAGAAAAGCAAAATTTGCTAAAGTAAGGCAAAGGTTTGCAGCACAGTCCACTGTGGGACTTTCTGCGCAGTATCTGAATGTTCGATTTTAAACGAAACGCCTAGCATAGCGACGCTAAAAATGAGAGAGGTGAGGTAAAAGTGTCTATCTAATACTGAATAGCGTAACAATAATTTTTTACCCGATTAGGGATTTGTAGTTTTAAAGCAGCCAGCAATTGTGGGTCAGTAATTCGTAAGATGTTTTTATTTTCAAGGACTGAATGGTGATATTACAATGCAAATTGCCTGTATACTGTCAGATTCATTTATTGATAAAACACCAAAAGTGGGACGATCACGCCGCCTCTCGCACTCCGCTTAAATTGGCTTGTTCTCTTCCCCTGATTGGCTAGTCTACCAACTTGAATGTCTAAGATGTAAACCTTTTTTACGATCAAAAAAGCTTAACCTTTACGAAATTTACGAAACTCTTTGATGTTCATAAGGTACGAGATTTTCCGTTTATTTGGTACTCTCAAAATAACACAATTGTGTCAGTTTTGAAAGCCATTCATGTAAATTCGAACGAATATTTTCAAGAAAATACCTTTACTATGATAGTTCCTTTGCAAAATCAGTTTTATTTTGGAACCCTTGTAGTTTTACATATTATTAAGATTATTCTGAAAGATGAGCCATTTTTTTCACAGATTTCTGAATAATGTAACATCAAAGAGACAACACAACAATTTTTTAAAATTTTGAATGATCCACGTTCAACGCCGATTCGGTTCAACAAACTCCATTTTAGCTTTTAAACAAATTGTAATCATCAGAGAAACATAAAAATATTATATTTGTGCTTTTTTATTGATCGAAAATTCTGATTCTTGGTGTATTTCAGCACTGTATCAAATGGTGATTAGCAGACAACACACAATAACAATACACTATATAAATAAAAAACATACATAAATATATATTTTTATGTATGTTTTTTATATATACACATATATGTATAAAACACTGTAAAGTTATTATAAGTTGGTGCTATCGATTACTTTAGTCGTTGAACAACATTGTAAATTATCTAAATACATAATTGTGACCTAAAAAGTTCAGCTGGTTTAATGTGCATTAACGAGAGACTCATATTACTTACTATTTATTACTAATTAAAAATTAAATGTTTTCTCTGTAACTTATCATTCCATTTTGACGGCCTCTGTGGTCGGAGAGTAAAGTTCTTGACTATGAAACCGGACGTCACAGGTTCGAATATCGACATGCTCAAGTAAATTATATTCAATTAAATTGTGATATTTCATATTAAATATATATATATTAAATAATAAATACCTAGTAGATAAACTTGCAGCACGTTTTAGAGTGAAAGAAGCCAATATCAGAATCGCCCTGGTAAAAGACTAAATTGGAATGTTGCTCGAAATGATTTTACCAGTTGAATTCCCACCTTCCTCTTCCCCATCTCCTTTTCCTCCACACTCTCAGCCTCGCAATATAACCTAATTGGGAATGCCATAGACTCACTAACTTAGGTTAGCAGACACTCTTTCGCGACACTCATAAAAAAAATCGATCAACCTGAAATATGTTTTTACTGCTCAAAAGTATTTTGTTGAAGTCTTTGTTTCTTCTTCTTTTTTAGTTGGGTAGGTACATGTACACTCTTTAGTTAGGCAGGTACATGTACACTTTTTAGTTAGGTAGGTACATGTACACTCTTTAGTTAGGCAGGTACATGTACACTTTTTAGTTAGGTAGGTACATGTACACTCTTTAGTTAGGCAGGTACATGTACACTTTTTTAGCTAGGTAGGTACATGTACACTTTTTTTATGAAAAGCTATTAGTAATTTCCTACAATTTTTACGTTTATCCCTGATACAAAATATTTTATTTTGTTAATTTTATGTCATTCAAAACTTGGTAGATAGCAATTATTAGAACTTATTTTGGATTTCAGACGACTAAAGTAGGTACCTACCTAAAAATTTCATTTTTTAATAAAAACGTTGGTATTAAGTTAACATATTGGTATATTCCGCTTTAAAAATACTCATCAATTTTTTGTAGCGAAAACCTGCATCATAGTTACGGCACGCTACGGTAGATTTTTAATTTCAATTATTTAATTTTTTTTAAGTAATGTCTTTTTTAAAAACACAAAGTGATGAAGTATATTCACAGTTAGGTAACATGTTTGTTTTTTTACTGAATACACACACAAATTTAAAGTAGGTAAGTACATAATTACATTACTACAACAATAATACTGCAATACAGTAACACGCTATTAAATTTGCTCCAGTTTAAAACTAAATAAGTTAACATTCTCAACACATTTTAACAAAAATAATTTTTCTCAATAAAAAATACACACGGAATTACAATAACAGTTCAATAAAAGTATTTCAATTTATTCCAAAATTTCTGTGTTAACTTAAATATAAATTTGAAATCCTGAGTTGCTGTCAAAACAATATTTAAAATCACCGATCACTTAGTCCGAACTCTGTCAGTGTGTGTGTTGTGTGTGTGTGTGTATGTGTGCCTTGTTTACGGACATTTCAATCATTTACCATCGCCAGCACAAAGTAGGGCCGCAAAACCTTTTTTCTCTCTGAAGTAACATAGACAACTTCGATGCCTATTATTTTATTACTGCAACAAACAATATCATGAATTCATTACAAATGACTATAACTGATCCAAGAAACAAATTCTTCAAAGAACATATGGGAAAACTGTACCCTAAACTCTCGGAACTTTTGGGAAATATAAGTCTAGTTGCTGCCAAAATGGGCTTTATAGAAGGAGAATTTAAGACGCATCAACGCATCTCGGAGAACGAAGCACTCCAGCCTCCGCCCCAGTCCCTGTCTAGTGGGGCACTAATGGTCCAAATGTGCGAAGCAGCCGACGAGTTGGAGGAACGGAAGGTGAGAGGAAAAAACTTATCATCACAAATGTGCCCGAAAGTGTCAAGATAAACCACATTGACTAAATTAAACAGGACAAGACGGAAATAATAAAAATTTTCAAAACGATTGATGAAAACTCTGTTGACGTTTTCCGCATTGGTATAGTGAAATCTAACAAAATCTCGCCAATGAAAGTCATTTTTAATGATATTTTAAAAGTTTTAAATATATTGCTTAAAATAATATAACCTTGACATGAATATAAAATTTACTCCGACCAAACTCCTCTACAAAGGCAATATCTTAATGATCTCAGACAAACTATGGAAAACCGTTCCCAGGAAGGCAAAGTCGGACTAACCATAAAATGTATTAACAACAAGCCATCGATAGTAAAAATTGTCCCATAAAACTAGACCTAAGTAGCCGAAAATGCCGGATCAAATGCCCAGACGTGACTTTAATCTACTACCAGAATACGCGAGGACTTTGTACAAAACTACACGAACTTAAAACAACAGTACCTTTACATGGACACGATATATTTATCCTTAGCGAAACATAGCTAGTCCAAGAAATAAAATATCCAGAAGTTTTTTACAAACCACAAGATATTTCGACGTGACAGAAATTCAAAATTTAGTTCTTAATCCAGAGGAGGTGGAGTTCTGATAGCAACAAACGAAAATTTATCAGCGAAAAAACTAAACACGCAAAATACTTCATTGGAACAATTATTTGTACAAATTGTTACCCCCATGGAAAAAAAATCATCATTGGAACTATATACATACCGCCAAACTCTGACATACAAACTTATAAGAAACATTGCGAAGACATTGAATTACTTATGTGAAAAAATCCTAGTTCAAAAATAATTATCATCGGCGATTATAATCTTCCCAATTTGGAATAGAACTCCAGTGACAGTGGCTATATTACTAATGAATGTTCTAATGACCCAGCACGTGAAGTGATAGATATAATCAACTATTTAAATCTAAACCAATATAATTTTGTATACAATGAATGTGATCGCCTTCTAGATCTAGCCCTTTCAAACTGCTCTAAACTATGTGTTGAAATGTCAAATGATCAGCTCGTACCGGTAGATAATCATCATCCTCCCTTACACATTGTAGTTAATATGCATACAAACAACGCTCAACTTCAAAACGGCGATTATGATTCTATTAACTATCAACTCACTAATACCGATTGGACCTTTTTGACTGATGATGACATCGAACAAACCCTAGAAAAACTTTACCATACATTTTCCGAAAATATAAAATCTCACGTCCCCTCGTATATATAAAAACACAGAACATATCGATTTGTTTTTCCAAAGACCTTATACTATTAATCAAACAAAAAAAAACAGTTACATAAAATAATAAAATAATATTTTAAACTTACTCACCAAAAAGCCCTAGGATCAAAAAACCTGTGGAACTTTGTTAAAAAATTGAACAATGAAGGTACCGACTACCCTCCCACAATGCATTACGATGGCAAAATAGCAAATAGCACCATTGATATTGTAGCGTATACGAAAACGAAATATCAGATAACATCGTACCATCGTATGTATATCAAAATACGTTACAGTTACAGAACTACCGCATTACACGGAAATCATGTCTAAACAAAATCCTTTCCTTCGAATTTTTCGGAACCAAATAACATACCGCCAATATTTCTCAAACAATGCGCACATGCAATATCAGGTCCATTCGCCGCCCAATTAACCACTTACCTTCTTCTGGACATTTTCCAACCCTTTGGAAATCTAGTTTAATTACCCCTTTTTTCAAAAAAGGTGATGACACAGACATAAAAAACTACCGTCCTATATGTATGCAATCAACACTTCCAAAAAAATTTTAATCCCTTTTTCTCGATTTAATTTATCCATTAATACTCAAAGTCCGGTCGGTGGCTGAATTGACATCGCGTTTGGGTCCCACCCAGGCGTAGTGTGTTCAATTTCTCGGCTGGCTAAGTCCTTCATCACAACACAAGCAACATTTTCAGCTTACTGTGGTGGTAGTTAGAGATTTTCAAATATTTCTGGTTATTCGTAACCCCGGAATGTTTGTCTTTCTTTTTTTAAAATAAAAATAAAAAATTGATAAAAACCAACATGGATTGGTTACTGGAATATCAACTGCTACTAACCTGCTACTCTACCACAAATATATTACGGAATCTTTTTCAATCAAAAAACAAGTAGACAGTATCTATACAAACTTTTCAAAAGCTTTTGATAAAGTATCCCATAAATTATTGCTTAGTAAACTGTATGCATTGGGAGTGAGAGGCAAGTTGTTGGATTGTTTCTCGAGTTACTTGTCTAAAAGAATTTTATTTGTCAAAATTAAATATTACAAATCTAAGTTATTTCATGCAACTAGTGGCCTACCGCAAGGGAGTCACCTCGGCCCCATTATATTTCTTATATTTATAAATGATATTATAAATTTTTTTGACAATGTAGAAGTTTAGCTTTTTGCCAAGACATTTTTTTTTTTTTTTTAAATTTTTATTGAAACATATAAACAAGGTTACAATTTTTTAACAATATAAACACCAATATTTCAATCACTCTCCTAATAAAGCAGCTGTTTGTGTTTAGGAGAGGACAACAAAAATATTTTAACATATTTCTTAACAATAAGTAAAGTTATGAGGTGGCACAAGAGTATTTTAATTAAAAAATTTTTTTATATTTTTCGTAGTTTTCTTCCAATCGTATATCAAGGGGTAATTTATTAAATAATTTTACACCCTTGAATATATAGTGATGTTGTGCTGTTATGGTTCGTGCTAGTGGCACGGTTAGTCCTCCAACATATTATTCTTTTGCTAATATTCAATTGTGGTAAATTATTTTTACTAAAGAAATCTTTATGTATTTGTAAAAGTGCAATTTGGTCATAAATTTTTGTAAGTGGGGGAACCGGGAAATCTTGAAAAACATTTATAGTTGGGTAGTAATATGGCTTTTTTAAGATGATTTTTATTAGTATTTTTTTAATAGTTTCCAGTGGGAATAGGGATGATTTATGTGCACCCCCCCAAGCCACGATTCCATATTGTAGGACAGAGTGCGCAAGTGCATAATAAATATCTTTTAGTATTTTTAATGATACAACATTTCTTAGTCTAAAAAATATATAGATTAGTTTTCTCATTCTGTCTACTGTGGAATTTATTTGACTTTTCCATTTCATGTTATTATCAATAATTATTCCAAGATATTTTATTTCTTTTTTACTACTAATGTGTATACAGTTTGAATTACAGGGTGCGAATCTAAGGAGGCAATTTCTTTCGTGAATTTTTATGTTTAGATTTACATTTGAGTTATTCCCTGTTAGGCTATAAGGTATAAAATGGGTTTTTTCGACATTCAGTGTCAATAAGTTTTCGTCAAACCATAGTTTAACGATATTTATTGCATTATTAGCTGATATTACGACCTCATTCCAAGAATTTCCTTCAATAGTTATCACTGTATCATCTGCGTAAGATATGATGTTTCCAATGATTGGGAGTTGAAAAAGTTCATTTACATATAATTTAAATAGTAAAGGTCCCAAAACAGTTCCTTGTGGAATTCCAAAATCTATATTTTCTATTTCACTTAATTCGTTGTTTACTTTAACCTGTTGAGTTCTTTGATAGAGATAACTTTTTAACCATGTTTTAGCTTTGCCAGTAATTCCTATATTATTTAGTTTATTAATTAATTTTGAATGTGAGACACTATCAAAAGCTTTACGGAGGTCAATGGATATACTTAAGCATTTTTTGCCTCTATCTAATGTTTTGTAAATAAGCTTAGTTAATTCTGCAATTGCGTCTTGTGTGCTAAGTTTATCTCTGAAACCGTATTGACTAGGGTGTACAAAAAATATCTGATATAAGCGACTGCCTAATCTTACAATCAAACATCGAAAAAGTACTTAATTGGTGTATAGCTAACAACTTATTCCTCAATATCGATAAAAGCAAGACATTAACATTTTGTCGAACAAAGACCCCACTATTATTCACATACACAATGGCAAGCGAAATCTTAGTAAAAGTTAACGAAATTCGGGACCTTGGAGTTATGTTTGACACTCAATTAAATTTTCTAAATCACATATAGATTGAAAACTCCCCAATAACCATTTCAGGAAGTGACATCACTCCAAAAACGTGCATCAAATTACTGGGTGTCAATCTGGACGCTAATTTTTCCCTTAAAACTCAGGTGAACAGAACTGTTAGCACGGGGTTCTTTCAATTAAGGCAAATTAAAGCAGTGCGGAGAAACCTGCCAACAGAGGCGACTAAATTGCTAGTCAATTCCTATGTTGTTTCACGTCTAGATTATTGCAACGGAATATATGCAAGTTTCCCCAAATGTCAAATCAACAAATTACAATCCGTTTTCAACGCCGCGGCAAGGCTTATCGCCGGAGTATCTAAATACTCCCACATTTCAGAGCATCTCAAAAATCTGCACTGGCTCAAATGTTCTAAATAATCCAGTTCAAGGTATGCTGGATGGTATTTAAGTCACTTAACGGAATGGCTCCGGCTTACTTATCAGAATTGTGTATTCCAGAAGATTCCAATCCCCGACAGTCAACCCTTAGGTGAGCAACGTCATCATCTATCGGAAGGTTGAAAGAACCAAAGCGCACACCAGATGCTAAGTTCGGTAAGCGTGCTTTCGCCGTGTCAGGACCTAAAGCCTGGAATGGACTGCCACATGATTTGAGAATGATCGCAGACTCGACAGAATTTAGGTCTAAACTTAAAACGTACCTTTTCAGACAGTCGTATCCATAATTTCAGAAACCTCCACTTTCACAGTCGACGGCAATTTAAATTAACAAAATGTAAAAAAATAATAAAAATTAAATAAAATAAATAAAAATAATAATTAATAATAAATAAATAAAAATGATAACAACTAACAATTTGTAGGCTTTTTAAGACAGTTAAATTAAAATAAAAACTATAGCAGACTTAAGGTCATGCGATGACCAGTGTTTTTTGATATAGTGTCCTCTGCGTGCAGTTTTATCTTTTATAAGCATAAACTTTTTAATATGAGTGTGTTTGTCGGAAGTGACTTGACAGGTAAGTATGTTTTGGTATCTTTTCTAAATAACAAATGTAGATCCTAGGAAATAAATTGTACAGCGCCCTTGAGGTGATTTTTCACGAAAACGGCGCACTACAAATTATCCAATTATTATTATACTACAAATAACTAACAAAGGTATGAAGACTGAAGACACTGGGATTTATAATCAGAACCATCAAAGACTTCGTCTCGTCTCGTTGGAGGTTATACAAATCGTGTATCTGTCGCTAGTGCGCAGCTTGTTAAAATACAATTCAATAGTGTAATCCCCATATTACCAAATTCATATAAAAAAATATTGAACGTGTGCAGCACAAATTTTTACCATGAATTAACTTCAAATTACACATACCTATTCAACACATAAACCATACATTCTTATTAAATACACTTAAAATAAATTCCTTAGAAAATAGAAGAAACATAAATGACCTAACATTTTTATTTAAGATTATTCACTTCAAACTGTGAACTCCTGCAATTCATAGATTTCAGAGTACCTACTCGAGCAACTAGGAAAAATATATTATTCTGCAACAATGACACTACATACATGCACCTATTTCTCGCTTTCACACACTAGGAAACAAATTCACCTCGACACATTTAATATAAGTTTGCCTGTGTTCAAGAGATATCTGAATGATATTTTTATGTAGCATATTTAAAGAGTGATTGCGTTTATTTGTTGTTTTCTTGTAGATTTGTTGTGAACCTAAAAAAAATGTGTTTTTTTTTGTTGATGTTTTAAAAATAAAAACCTTCTGTTGTCACTGTAATATGCAGTAAATGATGTAAAATATGTAACATGTAAATCATCGCATCGCATCAGGGCGTTGAAATTAATAAATAAATAAAATAAATAATGAGAACATTTGACAGTATGATATTTATAAAATTGTAAAGTCGATACGTTGGAGCATTATAATGTAATTCGAAAACGAGACGCGTTGGAATCGACGTGGCTTGTTCTATGTGTTGTCTACGTTAGTGTCAACACGATGACGAAAACTATCAAACGTAGTCTCTGCAATTTGTTTTTTTTTTATTGGACTTTTTTTCTATATTAATTTGTTTGTTTTTGAATCTTTATTGAGATGTACGCAATTTTTTTATACTATAATCTAGTAGGAAAATATAATAAAAACAAAAAATACAATGTACAAAAAATAACAATTACATTTTAAGAGAAAAAGATAAATACACAAAATAACATTATATAAGATATCTAGGTGACTAAAATAATATTGGTGAGTATGTTCAACAATCAAAAATTATTTTTTACATATAAAGCATATGTCCTACGAAAAGTGCTAAGGCTTGGGGCTTCCTTTATGACATTTGGTAGGTTATTATAAAGTTTTTTCCCTTTATAAAACGCCCTGTTTTGTGTGCATGAAAGTTTAGTTTTGGGAAGCCTAAAATCTCTGCGTCTTCTCGTAGGATGATTGTGAACATTTTCATGGTACATAATATTTCTTTGCAGATAATTTGGGAGCATATTATTTTGAAGCTTATACATCATTGTTAACGTATTATATATTATATGTTGTTTGGTTGTCATCATATTTAAATTTTGTAACATAATTTTAACTCTAGTAAAAATGTTGCATTTTAAAATCATCCTCATCCCCTTATGTTGTATAACTTGTATTTTATTATTTTGGGCTTCGTTACATAAGAAAAAAAACACTTGAACAATAATTTAAATGCAGAGTAACAATAGAATTGTAAACAAGGCGCGTTGTCTAGTAATCCAAGTTATTTTTGATCTTTTTTAGGAATCCAACTTTTTTAGCAATTTTCTTTGTTATGTATTCTAAGTGTTCATCGAATTAAAAATTTTCATCTAATATTACACCCAGATATTTAATACTACTCACCCTTTCTATGTTTACGCTATCAATTTTTAGTTTTGCCTCCTCGTTTCCCCCTACACTATCCACAATTAAAAACTTTGTCTTCATAACATTCAATTTTAGTTTGTTTTGGTTTAACCAAAGTGTTACATAATTTAAGTCAATTTGTATTTTTTCAATGGCGTCCTGTAAATTTGTGCAAGTTATCGTCACAAAATAATTGAATTGACGAAACACATAAAAAAAGTGAATATGAAAAAATCACAAATTGTCAGAGCTGTTATTGTTAGCTGTGCTCTAAATAGAAAAAAAACGTTTGTAGGTGGCGTTAGACCAATGCTGAAAATAAAACCGTTATGGTAAGTACGTTTTTAACATTTCTTAATTCTAATTCAATTTTGTAGATCTAAATAAACTTTTTAGGTTGTGTAGAGAGATATTTTTCTTTTTGCAATTGTGTGTTTTGCAAAATCTTAAAGAAACTTTTAAAATTGCGACACAAATTTGAGATTTTTAATTTAAATTGTAATATTGTTACAATAAAAAATAATAACACAAAACGTAACAAAATAGTGAATACATTTTTGATTGTTTCTACGCCAATAAAGAGAACCAGTTCTTGAGTTTGGTGCAGGAGTTATGCAAAAAATAATAACGTGTTCATAATAATGTAGTTTATCCTAAATATAATTATTGTGCATTTATTGTATTAAAAAAATGGATATTATATTTTCTTTGTTTATTTGTAATATTGAATCTATTCTAAGGATGACTTTGTACCACCTTTCCAGGGCTTAATTTTTTCGTGTAAATTACATGTTTTATACTTTTTCTTCCCGTTTTTCGCTAAAAATATTCTGTCTACAATATTATATATGTAATATGATATACTTTCATATCATGCATGGCTGTAAAATATATTGTAATCTAATAACGTTTGTACAAAATCAGATTAGATTAGTTTTAGTGTTCCTTTGTTACTTTAAATGATTACAATTATGACGTGGATATTGAATACGTTTAATAAAAATATGCAATCTTCTAGTTCCGTCTCTTATCGGAGGTTGACTAGCATTAGGGAAACCCTAACCCTGCAAGCTGCAGCTATCGAAGGTTAGTAGGTATAAAGAAATCCAAGTAGATAATCATATTATGTAGGTACCTACTTTACCTATCGGATTTATTTGGATTGGAATAATGTACATATATGTATATGTTTTATTCGTTCTACTTTTTATTTTTATTTCATTTTATTTATTTGGGAAAACCAACAGATTTTTTTTACATTCTTAAATAATCAACTTATAAAAAATACAAATAATATCTAATGATAGGTTTTCACTTAAACATTAATATTATAATAACAAACTAAGGGTCCAGTACCCGTAGGCAAAAAATATTTATAAAATATTTAATAAAATAACATCGGATATAAGAACACAGGTAAATTACAATGTATCAATTTTATCCTCACACAACACCAACAATCACTAATATATGTATATACCTACAACTAAACTGAAAATGTTTATAAAATGAATTACTTGTAACTGGACAGGGTTCATATCAACACAGGATAACTGCAGTATGTTATTAATTATTATTTAATAATAGCTAAGGTATATTTTTTAAATGTTCCTAAACTACACGAAAATATTTCAATATAATTAAAATTCTTATTTTATAGGGTACACGCTCTGAATATAAAAGCGTTTTGTCTGAGATTAGTAGAACATTTTTGAAGATGAAAAAGTGATTTATCTCTAGTTCTAAAGCTTGGGACTCTAAAATTAATCTCAGACAAAAGGGGTGAACAATCAATAAGGCCATTGATAATGTAATAGAGATATATTATATCTGCGGAGTCTCTTCTAGTTTTAAATGGCTTTAGTCCTTAATATTCCATCGAGCTGTTAATCCCGTGGTTACCAATATTCATCTTAAAATTTAAATGATTGACAATGTTTTTTGGATGGCTTCAATGCGCTTTACATAAATATTATATTGAGGATTCCATATGGGAGAAGCAAATTCCAGATGACTGCGAACATAAGAAAAATACAAAATTTTAAGTGTTTGAATATTTTTGAATTCTTTTCCAATACGGAATAAAAATCCTAACATTCTAAGGGCTTTAACAATATAACACAACATTTTGAGGTGTTCATGTTGATATGATTGATAATACAGTAGTCATCAAGTCTATATAGATCTTCTTGTAATTTATAACAGTCAGTAATAGAATTAATAGGAAAGAATATTTTCATAAGAGAAGAGTAGAATATTAGCATAATCAAAGCATTTTATAATGTCGTTGATGAAAATTGTGAACAGCAACGGTCCCAGGTGAGATCCTTGGGGCACACCTGAAGGTACTTGAAATGCATAATGCCGAAAACGTACTTGATAAGCCAATAATGTTCTACAGAATATATGAAATGAATTTCAGAACATTGTCAACTGAAACCTAACATGTTATATTTCTATTTGAACATTACTTTCTCAGGTACTTCATGCTTTGTAATTTATTTGACGATATTTTTAGTGCGATGGAGTCATTGTAATTCTATTATAAAAATTAATTAAATTATTATCTTTTCAGCAAATTTGATTCAAAGTTATGTTCAAAATATTTTGCTAAAAAACATGTAGTTCATTGAAAGATATATAAATACTAGATAAGTTATTATTACGTTTTTTTTCTCTGCATAATTTTATTATTGGAAGTTTTGCATATTGGATTACAATAAATAAATATGGTACCTTATATCATATTATTTTATGACAGAAAAATTCATATTTCAATGTTTCATGCACGGAGAAAACTTACTGATACTTAAATTATTCCTTTACCTGTTAAAAATGGGACTGCAGACCTTTAACGAATGAAATAACAGAGTTTCTAACAAAGAATCAGTTTAAAGCGAGTGTTTTATGAGGACGGCGAAACACGTGTTCATACAAATACTGATATTGATACTGACATACGGATATTGTCGCATTCCGTCATGTTATTAATTAGGAAAAGAACACGTGTTTTCGATCTATTCTGAATGATCAATATTGACATGCTATCACTTTTTAACAGGATAATTTTTCTCCGTCTAGTTCATTATGAATGACAGCGTTTCCCTGTAAGTTTTCAGAAAAAAAGCAGTTCTTATATCATGACTCTAGAGCTCACCGACTGAGAAATATTTGCTTTATTGTTCAGATGTTCGGCATATAAAGTAGTGTATTTATATAATGTCACTGAAAGATTTCAAATAATTATAAGCAATAATTAGTCGCCTGAAATATCAAATACATTGAAAATATCTCCCGAGTAAAAATAAATGCCGCCAACGGGAATTGAACCCATGCCTTCTGATGTCCGGTCAGGTGCTCTGAACCACTGAGATATGTTGGCATAATTTTCAATTTGTATTGATATTTTAGGCGACTAATTATTGCTTTTAATTGTTTATTATATAAAACCTTGTCTCATAAACATTAGTTTATCATTAAAAAAAAATAACTGAAAGATTTGTTTGAACCTCTCTTTCCGTTACATGTGTCGATAATGAGAAAGAGGGAGACATCACAAAGTTGCTATCAACGGTACATTTACTTTTAGTTGCTTATTGTCATTAAAACACTGTATTTGTTAGATAAGTCGCGGTAAAATCAATAAATACAAACACAATTAAAACAATTAGACATAGTTTATTGGCGAACATTCAGGTGAGACGCGTCTCTGATTTAATTAAAAACATTTATCTATCGCAAATTCTCTGTGTATGAACAAATATTAATTAATAATACCACTAACAATATAATATACTACATTCAATGTCACAATTAATATTAAAATCTTATATTCTGTAATTTTAAATAGTTTTTATATATTTTATTTTAATAATTATACTAGCTGACATGTTATCTATATTATTATAGTGGTTGGTGGAATTTTTTGTAGACCTTTTGAAGATATGCAATTCCGTAGTACATTATTTTGATGAATCTCATAAGTTTTAGCCAGCGTTAGCAATGGAAGCGCCTGAAAATATTTTTTTTACGACTTGATTAAAAAACAACAACTTTTCTCTACTTTCTGTAAATAAAATGCGCATATGTATATTTAAACAATCCGTAAGAATTTAAAATAAATCATTTGTATAGTTGCGTAGTTTAGAAGAACTAAATGCACAATCAAACAGACGCGGATAGCGATTTTGTTCTGTAATATTTAGAGATTATTTTAACGTAACTTTTACCCGCATGTATTTTAAACATTTTATTACTTTTTCGATTAAAAATAAATCACATTTAATTATATTATTGTTTCGTTAGTTTACAATATTGTATTGATCACTTTATGGATAAATGAAAAAAAATACCAACGAAACATTACATTCATTTTAATATTAGCTTTTTCTTACCATTGCAGTAATTACTTAGGGATTTTATTTTTTATTTTTTTTTATTTAACGGCAATATAAAGTAAAGTAAAAAAGATACAATATTAAATTAAAAAAGATATAAAGTTATGTAGTTTGTTCTCAGTCCTCCTCACTAGGTATTCCTGTTCCGAGGCGGACTGTACTTTGTTGTATTTGTGTAGATCATGATTTCCTCATCTTCTAATTTGTTGGTTCCCACAAAATATAAAATAAATTAAGCAAAAAGTATTTATGTGTGTTGTCTGTAGGTTGCGTTGGGGTTACTTCGTAAATTTAATGATTTCCTCATCTTCATGTTTAGTTAGCCATAATTTGATTTCTTTTTTAAACTTTTCTATATTCATGGTGTTTTTAATTTCAATAGGAAGGGCATTATATAATTTTACAGCATGGAAATAGTGGTTCTTCTGGCCGAAAGATGTATTTAATTTTGGAATGTTTAGTAGATTTGAGGATTTCATTATTGTAGTGTAAGTGTGTTGTTCAGCAAGGTGTTCATATTTTTCTTTAAAATTGAGTAAAGTTTTATAATGCTGAACACGTTAAATTTAAAAAAAAATCTTTTGATGGAGTCCTTAGGGTACTTTCAGGATTATAACGAGCTCCTTCATGTGAAAGTTTGAGGCAGATCCCCATCCAATAATCCCATATTCTAAGCGTGATTGGCAAAGAGCATGGTAGACTTTAAATAGATCATTTTTATTTAGTAAATTGCGTACGTTTCTAATTTCGTGCATGAGTTTTGTAAGTTTCTTTGTAATGCTATTTATGTGAGTGTCCCATTGAAGATTTTCATCGATTTCAACGCCGAGATATTTTATATTTCTGGAGTGTGTTATGGTGGGGCAGTGACATGATTGCGTTAGGTTTTTTCCTTAACAATCACGTATTTTGAGAGCATAATCCTCAGCTGGTTGTCCTCTGGCCGTTAAAGAAAATATTAAGTATTTCGTTTTGTTGACATTTAGTGTAGTGAGTTTTGTTTAAGATATTTTTGCAGAAGTACAATTTCATGTTCAGCTTCTTTTTAAATGGTTACCCAATTACTTTCATTAAATTAAATAGCGGTGTCGTCGGCAAAACAAATTACTTTTCCTTTTGTGTATAAGTTGCAGATATCGTTTATATAAATCACAAATAATAAAGCTCCTAAGACACTTCCTTGCGTTCACCATATTTTATTGGGAGAGGTTTACTTTTATGCTTTTCAATTTTAACACAATGTGTACGTTTTGACATGTAACTTATTAGCAGGTTTAAAGTTGTGTTTGACATCCCGATTTTTTTTAGCTTCTTGAAAGGGATTTTATGGTCTATTGTATCAAAGGCCTTTTGTAGGTTTATAAATATCGGCAAAGATTTATTTCCCTCGTCTAAACTTTTCGTGATCGTATTTATGATATCGTCTATGGCGTCGGTAGTACTCAGGTTTTGTCTAAAACCATACTGAGTTTTCGATAGGTTATTATCTTCTAGGTACTTCATAACTAGTATTTTTAGCACTTTTTCCAATGTTTTAGAAAAGGTACTCAGTAGGCTTATCGGTCGAAAGTTATTGATATCATTTTTACATCCTTGTTTATATATAGGTATGACAGTTGCTAATTTAAGGGACGTGGGAAATATGCTTTTAGTTATGGAAAAATTGATTAGATGTGTCAGTGGGAAGGCAATTTCTTCACTTAGATGTTTTATTGCATTTTTTGAAATTACTACATCCCCCGATGATACATTTTGTTTTAAGGAAGTAATTATGTTGTTGATTTCGTCAACGGTTATTTGTTTGAAATTTAGTTCCCTTTCCAGATTGCTAGCTTCATTTGGTTCGACTGCATCATTATCACAAAGTGTAATTTGTTTTGCTAATTTTGATCCAATGGTTAAGAAAAAATTATTAACGTGATCAAGAATTTTCTCAGGGTTTTCAGCAAGTAGAGTGGGAACCTGGTTTATGTTCAGTTCATCGATTTTTGATGTATTACTGGTGGATATAGAATTGGTAGCTTCATTTAAAATTTGCCACATTTTTCTGGGATTATCGTTACATGCTTCTATTTTATTTTTTAAGTAGGATTCTTTTGTGGTGTTAATGATGTTTTTGCAAATGTTTCTATATCTTTTGCAGTATCGTAGTTTGTGTATATCATAAGGATTTTGCTTAAGTTTTTTTATGTAATTCGTCTCTTTTTCTTATACAGTTTATAATATTCTGTGAGATCCAAGGGTTGATGTGTATATTCTTATGTGAAATTTTCTTTACAGTTTTATTGGTGTTGGACACTATGTTATGTTTGATAATATCAATGAAGCTATCCCACGCATCATTTGAGTTGTCAATATTATGTAATTTATTCCAATCAGTACATTGCATGTTTTGTTTAACGGCATTCCAGTTTGTTTCAGATTTTTCTATTGTCGTCGGTCTATTTCGAGTTTCTCTTTTTTTTGGTTTATAGCTAGGATTATTGTAAAATGATCAGTTATCGTTGATTCGTAAATGACAGATTGGGTATGTTTTTTAGTTTTACTCATAATATGGTCAATACAGGTTTTGGAATTGTCAACTATTCGAGTGGATTCATTTATTAGGCTTTTAAGACCATGTGAGGCTAATGTCTGTAGATTTTCATTTTTTTGGGATGACCGTTATGTAGAATGTTGATGTTTAGATCTCCAATAAGAAATAAGTTTTTAGATGCTTTTTGTAAAGAGAGTTCCTCATCCAAGGATTTAATAAAAGTTCTAAATTGTAAGATGAAGGTGATCTATATATTTCTAATATAGTGGACTCCTTTCCAATTTTAATTTAAATAAAATTGGCATTTATTATTGAGGTTTCTTCCACTTCAGCTTTTATTTCATTTTTTACATATGCAATTACGCCATCATTTTGTTTATTACTAGTTAAGGTGGAGTAAGTAGTATATCCAGCAATTTCCAACGATGAATATTTATCGTTTATCCAACATTCAGTGAGGATTATGATGTCAAAGTGGAGTCCAATATATTTTAATAGAATTTGCAAATCATCAAAATTTTTATTTATGCCTCTTATATTTGTATGTAAAATTTTGAAATAATTATTTAAATTCTATTTACTTATTACTTATATTCTATTGTAGTATTCATTTTAGCAAACTAAATTCTTAGTGGATGGAAAGGTTTTTTTTATTTATTTTAAATCAAATTATTCCCACCAAGTCATCTAAATGCCGAATGTAAATGATTTTTTCGTGTTGTTGTTTCCTTAGCATAACTTTTCCTTGTTTATACCTATTATTTGTTTAGCTTTCCATAGGATCTCTTTGTGATAGGGGCTTAGTTCTTCGCCGATGAAAATTGAAGATTTTGTTATATCCTTGATTTCTTCGTAATTTATGTCTTTCTTTTTTTCAAGGAGGGAATCTCTTTGTCTTTTTTTCTGAGAAAGTGACAAGTAGTTTAGATGGAGCCCCATTTCATTTATCTGGGACTCGGATGACTTTACTGTACAGTTTAACAGTTCGGTGCATTTAAATACATGGTAGAGACTGTTCATGTAAATAAATATACGTGTAGTTTATTTCACCATCATATTACGTTGATTGCAATTACTTCACCGTTTTTGGCAGAAAGTAAAATCAGCTAGTTTGTTTAACTGTATTTTTGTCAGTTGTATATGTTTATTATTTGGTGAAAATTAACATAATATACCTAATCTGGTTTATAACATTGTGTAAAGTATAATTTGTTGTAATTCCAACATTTTCATAAATTCATGGTTTTTCCACATTACTCTGATAAGCATAAATATGGAATAGGTTGCATAAACTTTATCAAACTTAAATATAATTTAGGTTCGATTTATACCGTTCAATGTACGTTCAAAGATAACTGTGACAATTATTCATAATAGTACTACATAAAATAGGTGCATCTTTGTTTAAATACATTTTAATGAATACCAACAATTAAAATATAATTACTGCCTCCAAATTTCAAGTATCTTATTGCCAAATGTTGACGATAAGTGCTGAGATTAAATTTCTTTACATATTTTATTTGTGGTATTTTAAATAGTTATCTATGTCCTGATACAATCTTTATTTAGGTATTATTTAAACAAATTTTTTTTAGAATCAATCACAATATGTTTTTGTAATTTAAGTTTTAATTTCTTTACTTTTTCTTCTAATTTAATTCCTTCTTCTTTTTCGCCACTTATCTTAATTGCTCCGTACATCAACGACTTTTTCATTGTTTTTTTTTTCTGAAGAGGAGTATTATTTTTTTTTCTCCTCTCGTGAGTGTGTTGGTACCTACTAAAAGTATTTTTTTAGAACACAATTGATGTAGGGCCATTAATTATTTTGTAGATTAAAAGTAAAGTATTGAAGTGTAATTTGTTTACACGACAAGATTTTTAATTATTTGAACTCTTGATTTTCGTGCATCTATTTTTCTTCAGTATAATTCTCGTAGGTAATTATATGTATTTCTTCATACACAAAACACTCACAACGATTCGGATTTATTTGACTGGGTAAACCGGGCAACTTATGAACCTCCGAGGCAGTGGCGGTTTTTACTCGCAAAAATGATGGTGCGCTAAAAATATTACCAGTCTATCCCCACGTCAGGTCAAGTAAGCTTTCAGCGGTGAAAGACAGTAGCACATAGAAATTTTGAAACTAATACTGACCTGCTGGAGTGATCGATATGAGAGCTTGAAAATAAACTTTAAGAGACATTGGCGAGAGCCGTTCACGTTTCGGAGAAATTTCAATACTATGGTCAGCATAAACGCTCTGCGGATATAGATAAATATTGGTGTTCCCGAGTGACGTTTCTCAATGAGCGAAATGGAATTCGCTCGCACCACGTGATTTATGACACGTAATACAAAGAACGAAAATTCGAGCCGGTTGAATGTAACTTAATTTTAATAGTACCATTATAGCAAGGCTGCCCAACCTTTTTAGCAGTTGGGCGAAATTGACGATTTTGAATCACTGGCGGGCCACTGAATACCTGACGGTTCCTATTTCCATGGGGGGGGGGGGGGGTGGCTACAGGATTCCATTTCGACGCAAAAAATATTATGTCGAAAACCGGTGTATTTTTGTTTCAAAAGTAAGTTCAACAGGTTAGATTTTTTCGTCGCTGATTCTCGTTCTGAGTAGCCTAAATAGCGATAAATCGCCGTCGTTGGCAACACTGGTGACCGCGCGCAAGCTGCATTGTTTGTTTTACCGCGGGCCCGCGACACTTTTTCAAATTGGCGAATTGGCGGGTTTTTTGAAAATGTTTCACGCTGGCCACTTTACCCTTATTACCTTATTACCTTTGATTTTTATCAGTTAGTTTAGTTATTTGCGTTGACACAATTATATATGACGGTTGATAATTATTATTTTAAGATTGACTGAAATTTTGGGAGTGCGTTGCTCCAATGCTCCTTAGAGCTAGACGCCACTGCTCCGAAGCATCATGTGTAGTGCACCTTGGGACCTTTGCCTAAGCCGATTTGGGAGTGCGTTGCTCCAACGATCCTTAGAGCTAGCCGCCACTCCTCCGAGGCATCATGTGTAGTGCACCTTGGGACCTTTGCTTAAGCCGATTTGGGAGTGCGTTGCTCCAACGATCCTTAGAGTTAGACGCCACTGCTCCAAGGCATCATGTGTAGTGCACCTTGGGACCTTTGCCTAAGCCGATTTGGGAGTGCGTTGCTCCAACGATCCTTAGAGCTAGCCGCCACTGCTCCGAGGCATCATGTGTAGTGCACCTTGGGACCTTTGCCTAAGCCGATTTGGGAGTGCGTTGCTCCAACGATCCTTAGAGCTAGCCGCCACTCCTCCGAGGCATCATGTGTAGTGCACCTTGGGACCTTTGCTTAAGCCGATTTGGGAGTGCGTTGCTCCAACGATCCTTAGAGCTAGACGCCACTGCTCCGAGGCATCATGTGTAGTGCACCTTGGGACCTTTGCCTAAGCCGATTTGGGAGTGCGTTGCTCCAACGATCCTTAGAGCTAGCCGCCACTCCTCCGAGGCATCATGTGTAGTGCACCTTGGGACCTTTGCTTAAGCCGATTTGGGAGTGCGTTGCTCCAACGATCCTTAGAGCTAGACGCCACTGCTCCGAGGCATCATGTATAGTGGACCTTGGGACCTTTGCCTAAGCCGATTTGGGAGTGCGTTGCTCCAACGATCCTTAGAGCTAGCCGCCACTGCTCCGAGGCATCATGTGTAGTGCACCTTGGGACCTTTGCCTAAGCCGATTTGGGAGTGCGTTGCTCCAACGATCCTTAAAGCTAGCCGCCACTGCTCCGAGGCATCATGTGTAGTGCACCTTGGGACCTTTGCCTAAGCCGATTTGGGAGTGCGTTGCTCCAACGATCCTTAGAGCTAGCCGCCACTCCTCCGAGGCATCATGTGTAGTGCACCTTGGGACCTTTGCTTAAGCCGATTTGGGAGTGCGTTGCTCCAACGATCCTTAGAGCTAGACGCCACTGCTCCGAGGCATCATGTGTAGTGCACCTTGGGACCTTTGCCTAAGCCGATTTGGGAGTGCGTTGCTCCAACGATCCTTAGAGCTAGCCGCCACTGCTCCGAGGCATCATGTGTAGTGCACCTTGGGACCTTTGCCTAAGCTGATTTGGGAGTGCGTTGCTCCAACGATCCTTAGAGCTAGCCGCCACTGCTCCGAGGCATCATGTGTAGTGCACCTTGGGACCTTTGCCTAAGCCGATTTGGGAGTGCGTTGCTCCAACGATCCTTAGAGCTAGCCGCCACTGCTCCGAGGCATCATGTGTAGTGCACCTTGGGACCTTTGCCTAAGCCGATTTGGGAGTGCATTGCTCCAACGATCCTTAGAGCTAGACGCCACTGCTCCGAGGCATCATGTGTAGTGCACCTTGGGACCTTTGCCTAAGCCGATTTGGGAGTGCGTTGCTCCAACGATCCTTAGAGCTAGCCGCCACTGCTCCGAGGCATCATGTGTAGTGCACCTTGGGACCTTTGCCTAAGCCGATTTTGGAGTGCGTTGCTCCAACGATCCTTAGAGCTAGCCGCCACTGCTCCAAGGCATCATGTGTAGTGCACCTTGGGACCTTTGCCTAAGCCGATTTGGGAGTGCGTTGCTCCAACGATCCTTAGAGCTAGCCGCCACTGCTCCGAGGCATCATGTGTAGTGCACCTTGGGACCTTTGCCTAAGCCGATTTGGGAGTGCGTTGCTCCAACGATCCTTAGAGCTAGCCGCCACTCCTCCGAGGCATCATGTGTAGTGCACCTTGGGACCTTTGCTTAAGCCGATTTGGGAGTGCGTTGCTCCAACGATCCTTAGAGCTAGACGCCACTGCTCCGAGGCATCATGTGTAGTGCACCTTGGGACCTTTGCCTAAGCCGATTTGGGAGTGCGTTGCTCCAACGATCCTTAGAGCTAGCCGCCACTCCTCCGAGGCATCATGTGTAGTGCACCTTGGGACCTTTGCTTAAGCCGATTTGGGAGTGCGTTGCTCCAACGATCCTTAGAGCTAGACGCCACTGCTCCGAGGCATCATGTATAGTGGACCTTGGGACCTTTGCCTAAGCCGATTTGGGAGTGCGTTGCTCCAACGATCCTTAGAGCTAGCCGCCACTGCTCCGAGGCATCATGTGTAGTGCACCTTGGGACCTTTGCCTAAGCCGATTTGGGAGTGCGTTGCTCCAACGATCCTTAAAGCTAGCCGCCACTGCTCCGAGGCATCATGTGTAGTGCACCTTGGGACCTTTGCCTAAGCCGATTTGGGAGTGCGTTGCTCCAACGATCCTTAGAGCTAGCCGCCACTCCTCCGAGGCATCATGTGTAGTGCACCTTGGGACCTTTGCTTAAGCCGATTTGGGAGTGCGTTGCTCCAACGATCCTTAGAGCTAGACGCCACTGCTCCGAGGCATCATGTGTAGTGCACCTTGGGACCTTTGCCTAAGCCGATTTGGGAGTGCGTTGCTCCAACGATCCTTAGAGCTAGCCGCCACTGCTCCGAGGCATCATGTGTAGTGCACCTTGGGACCTTTGCCTAAGCCGATTTGGGAGTGCGTTGCTCCAACGATCCTTAGAGCTAGCCGCCACTGCTCCGAGGCATCATGTGTAGTGCACCTTGGGACCTTTGCCTAAGCCGATTTGGGAGTGCGTTGCTCCAACGATCCTTAGAGCTAGCCGCCACTGCTCCGAGGCATCATGTGTAGTGCACCTTGGGACCTTTGCCTAAGCCGATTTGGGAGTGCATTGCTCCAACGATCCTTAGAGCTAGACGCCACTGCTCCGAGGCATCATGTGTAGTGCACCTTGGGACCTTTGCCTAAGCCGATTTGGGAGTGCGTTGCTCCAACGATCCTTAGAGCTAGCCGCCACTGCTCCGAGGCATCATGTGTAGTGCACCTTGGGACCTTTGCCTAAGCCGATTTTGGAGTGCGTTGCTCCAACGATCCTTAGAGCTAGCCGCCACTGCTCCAAGGCATCATGTGTAGTGCACCTTGGGACCTTTGCCTAAGCCGATTTGGGAGTGCGTTGCTCCAACGATCCTTAGAGCTAGCCGCCACTGCTCCGAGGCATCATGTGTAGTGCACCTTGGGACCTTTGCCTAAGCCGATTTGGGAGTGCGTTGCTCCAACGATCCTTAGAGCTAGCCGCCACTCCTCCGAGGCATCATGTGTAGTGCACCTTGGGACCTTTGCTTAAGCCGATTTGGGAGTGCGTTGCTCCAACGATCCTTAGAGCTAGACGCCACTGCTCCGAGGCATCATGTGTAGTGCACCTTGGGACCTTTGCCTAAGCCGATTTGGGAGTGCGTTGCTCCAACGATCCTTAGAGCTAGCCGCCACTCCTCCGAGGCATCATGTGTAGTGCACCTTGGGACCTTTGCTTAAGCCGATTTGGGAGTGCGTTGCTCCAACGATCCTTAGAGCTAGACGCCACTGCTCCGAGGCATCATGTGTAGTGGACCTTAGGACCTTTGCCTAAGCCGATTTGGGAGTGCGTTGCTCCAATGATCCTTAGAGCTAGCCGCCACTGCTCCGAGGCATCATGTGTAGTGCACCTTGGGACCTTTGCCTAAGCCGATTTGGGAGTGCGTTGCTCCAACGATCCTTAGAGCTAGCCGCCACTCCTCCGAGGCATCATGTGTAGTGCACCTTGGGACCTTTGCTTAAGCCGATTTGGGAGTGCGTTGCTCCAACGATCCTTAGAGCTAGACGCCACTGCTCCGAGGCATCATGTGTAGTGCACCTTGGGACCTTTGCCTAAGCCGATTTGGGAGTGCGTTGCTCCAACGATCCTTAGAGCTAGCCGCCACTCCTCCGAGGCATCATGTGTAGTGCACCTTGGGACCTTTGCTTAAGCCGATTTGGGAGTGCGTTGCTCCAACGATCCTTAGAGCTAGACGCCACTGCTCCGAGGCATCATGTGTAGTGGACCTTGGGACCTTTGCCTAAGCCGATTTGGGAGTGCGTTGCTCCAACGATCCTTAGAGCTAGCCGCCACTGCTCCGAGGCATCATGTGTAGTGCACCTTGGGACCTTTGCCTAAGCCGATTTGGGAGTGCGTTGCTCCAACGATCCTTAGAGCTAGCCGCCACTGCTCCGAGGCATCATGTGTAGTGCACCTTGGGACCTTTGCCTAAGCCGATTTGGGAGTGCGTTGCTCCAACGATCCTTAGAGCTAGACGCCACTGCTCCGAGGCATCATGTGTAGTGCACCTTGGGACCTTTGCTTAAGCCGATTAGGAAGTGCGTTGCTCCAACAATCCTTAGAGTTAGCCACCACTGCTCCGAGGCATCATGTTTAGTGCACCTTGGGACCTTGGCTTAAGCCGATTTGGGAGTGCGTTGCTCCAACGCTCCTTAGAGTTAGCCGCCACTGCTCCGAGGCATCATGTGTAGTGCACCTTGGGACCTTGGCTTAAGCCGATTTGGGAGTGCGTTGCTCCAACGCTCCTTAGAGTTAGCCGCTACTGCTCCGAGGCATCATGTGTAGTGCACCTTGTGTTATTTCACAATTTACTCATGTAAAATAATACATAGTATATTTGCGGGACGTTCTAGAGTGGAAGATACTCTCAGCATCACCCTGTTGTAACCCACCATTCAGAATTTTAACGTTGCTTGAAATGGCTATAGCTTTGTTTGGTGACGAGATCTGAATAGTCAAGTACTCTCCCACCTTCCTCTCCCCATCTCCTTCCCCACACACTACACTCAACCTCACAACATACCCCGATTGGGTCTGGCTTCAAATGGTTGGGAGCAGTTGGGATTCTTGTGCGGTAGTCTCATTAAAAAAGGTGCCTTCTCTCAATCTCTCCAGTGTCAAGATTTTAGCAACTTTTCAATGCAGAAGTAGAAATGTAATTTGAATGGAGTTAAATTTTTGGGACTTCTTTAAGCAAGGTTAGAAAATCAAAACATCAGGAATTAAATTCTATAATATAAATATATGTGCATTTCTTGAATATTACTTCGGCACTGACTTTTGGTGCCCTGCGTGTCTATATTATTTTTGGAACTAAGATTTCATGTAATAGCACTTTTTTTTTCAGATGATCTCACTTACATGAGAACAAAACAGTTATAAAGTCAGATACATAAAACGGAAAAATTTTAAAATGACATAAAAAGTCACTCAAATCACAAATACTATAAAGATGCAAGAGACAGAGTTTTAATATATTTGTGCTACATTATGCCCCCATAGTGCCATATTCAAACATTTTACTGAATAAGAAATTTACTATCGTGCCCGAAAATATGTCATAAAAGTAAATTATGTGAATGTTTCGAGATAACCGGATAAAACTGAACAGTGCTAAAATAGAACCCAATAAAAATAATAAATTCTAGTAGGTCAGTTTTGGTCAGGTTAGGTTAGGTTCGTTGTTTGTTCTTTTCTTCGATGTTCTTCAATGGAGCCGTATTATTAAAATAATAATTTCAATAATACGGCTTTCTTAACCAACGGGTAAAATGTATTTTTTACATTCATTCGCTTTGAATATGACCTCTGAACATTGATGAAGTTCAACAGTCCCGTTTACTTCTGGAGAGAGGTTGAGTAGACTGAGGGTACCACTCCATTCCCATGAAATGAAATATTTTACATTAATAAACCTTCAGTGGAGTTGATTCCCTTCTCTCAACTAATATAATTTCTCCATTATACATTGTACAATTCTATTACAATCACTCTGTGGCCTGATTATATCATGCCGATCCACGGAGAAAATGGATAATTTCTAATTTATTAAAATCCTGTTAAAAACGGGACAGCAGGCCATTTCCTAATAAAAGGTTAGAACATTTCAAATATTTCGGAATACGTGTTCATGCACTTGCATTTGCCCTGTTAATATATAATGACGAAATGGGAACGTGGCGTTAATACATTATCTTTTTACTAAAAGTATAATATTTTTGTATTTTGTTAATTATTCAATTTTTTTTATAAAATATAATTTGGTATTGCGAGCCTCACTGAGTGAGCTAAGGCCCCCATTTTACAATTGTTTGTGACAAATTTTAAGTAAATAAGATGAATTGTATTGAAATTATGTTAAAACTATTTATATATTATTACACTCATATTCGTTTAGGCGTTTAGGGCGTGCATTCCGTTTTTACCAGGCTTAAGATTAATTTGAAGAGATTTTTAATATATTTTTTCATAAGAAAAATATATATTTGTGCTCGCAGGATGCGCGCGTTCACGATCCTGTCCTTGTGCCTGGTGCTGGTAGCATGCGCGATCGGAGAGGAGAAGAGCAGGCCTCCCAGGCTACCACGCTTCTGGAACAGGCGCGGGCCTCCGCCCCCTGAGCGCGCGGTTGAGGCCGACGCGCGAGCCCTGACCACCTTCTGGATCACGCAGCCGCTAGACCACCAGGGCTCCACTAATGCCACCTATCAGATGGTAAACAAACCTTACATGTTCATTTTTATATTTTCAAATATTTGAATTATTTGTTCAGCGTCCTTTTGGTGTAAAATTCACTGCAAGGGCAATGCAATGTTTCTATGGATATCTTCATAATAAACTAGTGGATCCCCCTCAATGTCTTTCTCGGGCGTCTACGAAATCTTCCACCATTCACTACTGTACACCACAATGTTATCTAAAAAACTACATTACATCCACTTTAATTCAACTCTGTTTAAGTATTTCTCAGGTGTCCCAGACTTCTTCTACCATTTAAACATCTCTAAACACTCCTGGCACTAAAAACAACAAACTTTGAAATTTGCAGCGATATCAGTGGACTACTTTTTGAGTTTTGAGAGCAGAAACAGTACAAACAGTATTGTAGATACCATTGAGAAATTTAAATGTTACTTAAAATTACTATTGCGATCGTTTTGTGATCATATCCGAATAGTCAGGTACTTCAAAATTCAAACGTCCATTATTCTTCTCCTCTATTTCCCCTGCACAAATCGGGATGCCGTAGTTCACTGCTACTCGCCTTTACTGGCTATGGCCAGTAGAAACTCTTGTAATTGATTATGTTGTAATACAATTCAAACGTCCATTATTCTTCTCCCCTATTTCCCCTGCACAAATCGGGATGCCGTAGTTCACTGCTACTCACCTTTACTGGCTATGGCCAGTTGAAACTCTTGTAATTGATTATGTTGTAATACAATTCAAACGTCCATTATTCTTCTCCCCTATTTCCCCTGCACAAATCGGGATGCCGTAGTTTACTGCTACTCGCCTTTACTGGCTATGGCCAGTTGAAACTCTTGTAATTGATTATGTTGTAATACAATTCAAACGTCCATTATTCTTCTCCCCTATTTCCCCTGCACAAATCGGGATGCCGTAGTTCACTGCTACTCGCCTTTACTGGCTATGGCCAGTTGAAACTCTTGTAATTGATTATGTTGTAATACAATTCAAACGTCCATTATTCTTCTCCCCTATTTCCCCTGCACAAATCGGGATGCCGTAGTTTACTGCTACTCGCCTTTACTGGCTATGGCCAGTTGAAACTCTTGTAATTGATTATGTTGTAATACAATTCAAACGTCCATTATTCTTCTCCCCTATTTCCCCTGCACAAATCGGGATGCCGTAGTTCACTGCTACTCGCTTTTACTGGCTATGGCCAGTTAAAACTCTTGTACTTCATTATGTTGTAATACAATTCAAACGTCCATTATTCTTCTCTCCTATTTCCCCTGCACAAATCGGAATGCCGTAGTTCACTGCTACTCGCCTTTACTGGCTATGGCCAGTTAAAACTCTTGTACTTCATATTGTTCTAATACAATTCAAACGTCCATTATTCTTCTCCCCTATTTCCCCTGCACAAATCGGGATGCCGTAGTTCACTGCTACTCGCCTTTACTGGCTATGGCCAGTTGAAACTCTTGTAATTGATTATGTTGTAATACAATTCAAACGTCCATTATACTTCTCCCCTATTTCCCCTGCACAAATCGGGATGCCGTAGTTTACTGCTACTCGCCTTTACTGGCTATGGCCAGTTAAACTCTTGTACTTCATTATGTTGTAATACAATTCAAACGTCCATTATTCTTCTCCCCTATTTTCCCTGCACAAATCGGAATGCCGTAGTTCACTCCTACTCGCCTTTACTGGCTATGGCCAGTAGAAACTCTTGTACTTCAGTATGTTGTAATACAATTCAAACGTCCATTATTCTTCTCCCCTATTTCCCCTGCACAAATCGGGATGCCGTAGTTCACTGCTACTCGCTTTTACTGGCTATGGCCAGTTAAAACTCTTGTACTTCATTATGTTGTAATACAATTCAAACGTCCATTATTCTTCTCTCCTATTTCCCCTGCACAAATCGGAATGCCGTAGTTCACTGCTACTCGCCTTTACTGGCTATGGCCAGTTAAAACTCTTGTACTTCATATTGTTCTAATACAATTCAAACGTCCATTATTCTTCTCCCCTATTTCCCCTGCACAAATCGGAATGCCGTAGTTCACTGCTACTCGCCTTTACTGGCTATAGCTAGTTAAAATTCTTGTACTTCATTATGTTGTAATACAATTCAAACGTCCATTATTCTTCTACTCCATTTCCCCTGCACAAATCGGGATGCCGTAGTTCACTCCTACTCGCCTTTACTGGCTATGGCCAGTAGAAACTCTTGTACTTCATTATGTTGTAATACAATCCAAACATCCATTATTCTTCTCCCCTATTTCCTCTGCACAAATCGGGATACCGTAGTTCACTGCTACTCGCCTTTACTGGCTATAGCTAGTTAAAATTCTTGTACTTCATTATGTTGTAATACAATTCAAACGTCCATTATTCTTCTACTCCATTTCCCCTGCACAAATCGGGATGCCGTAGTTCACTCCTACTCGCCTTTACTGGCTATGGCCAGTAGAAACTCTTGTACTTCATTATGTTGTAATACAATCCAAACATCCATTATTCTTCTCCCCTATTTCCTCTGCACAAATCGGGATGCCGTAGTTCACTGCTACTCGCCTTTACTGGCTATGGCCAGTTGAAACTCTTGTATTTCATTATGTTGTAATACAATTCCTGCTTTAAATTTATCATAAAATATCAATTATTCTATATATGCTGTTCAAAATATGTTCATAATAAAACAGACAATGTCTATAATAATGAAGAGATAAAATCAACGTCAGTCAGATGTAATTATGTCGATAGCAAATGGAATGTGTTATCCATCTATTATTTGAAGAATCCATCTTCTATCTTCGTATCACCTATTATTGTACTTCATCACCTGTTCATGTACTTCATTTTATTTAACTTAATTTCACTTATTTTTGTAATATTTATATTTTGTAATACCTGCATCAACTGTAAAGCGCTCCTGAGGTGATATCTCACAAAAGCGGCGCTATACAAATTATCCAATAAATAAATGTGATAACTCACATAAGAATATATATTTTATGTAGGTAGATAAAACTTCAATACGTTGAAGTCATTTTATATCTCAAAATATGTTATATTCATATTTTAAAGATCAAGCGAATAAGTAATGTCTTTCCAGACTGCATTAAATCTTATCGATATAGAATATAGCTCATTTATTAAAAATTAAGTAAAATTATTTGTAATCTTGTTTAAAACGGGATTGCAGGCCTTTAACGAATGTATTGACAGGTTTCCTTATAAACTGTCGGTAAAATACGAATATGTTATTAGTATGATGATATTTGATGCGATTCACCTGTCTTTTAACTGTCACCGTCGTGACATTTGCGATCACTAACGAAAATGTTATTTTTAATATTAATAATGATTTAAAAAAATATATGATTGACTTACGAAGAGAAAAAAAATTGAATGTTTAATAAAACCGCAAGAAATTTTTACATTAATTATTGAAGTGCTTGGTGTTCAAAATATTATCCTATACGATATATATCATATATGAAATACCAAACTGACTGAAGCGTCATTTTTTTGGCTTTTGTACAAATCTTTTAACATAAATCTTTTTAAATAATTATATCCAATAATTAGTCGCTTGAAATATCAATACAAATTGAAAATATCTCCCAATTGATTGAGGTACTAGTAAATATAGAATTAATTACGTAGCTCAGTGGTTTCAGAGCACCTGACCGGACATCAGAAGGCACGGGTTCAATTCCCGTTGGCGGCATTTAGTTTTACTCGGGAGATATTTTCAATTTGTATTGATATGTCACTAATTATTGCTTATAATTATTTATTATCCTTTGTGCTATGAATAAAACCTTTTCTTATAAACATTAGTTTGTCATTATAAAAATAATAATCTTTTTGCAAAATGAAAAACAGGTGAGACAAAATAATCTCCAACGAAATGAATACCTCAACATTATGTCCATGCTATTTGTGTGTGTAAAAACTGAATCATAAATATCATGATCATATCATATCATGTCATTAATTTAAAACAAAATACAAATATTTTATATTTGGACTTACATAGTGTCTACGTTGTAATTTTATTCATTATCGCAAATGTATCCTTTCGTAGAAAAATTGAAAATATTGAAATTTGACCTTATGCAAGTAATGTGCATTACGGATTAGAACATTGAGTGATTGAGCTTAATATTTTCTAGGTACCTATCTGAATTTCATTTATATGTGAAGTTCTAAATATTATTTTACTACCATTCTGTATTTGAAAAAAATTAAATAAGTATAAAAATATATATAACAGGTACCTTCCTACATAAAATATGACATGTTTGCTTTTAGAAATCTTATTTATTTATTTTTTCATGTTCTCCATAAAACGGTTATACACCAATATATCATGGAGAAGATTACAAATTAAAAAGTTTACAGAGGGAGTTTTAATATTTTGTGACATGTGTTAAAAGATAGTTACTGAATTGTCTGTAGGTGACACTGAAAATGTCGATGGCTAATGCAGAATCGCTAAGCAGTTGAGTCGCTCTGTTTATTGGCGCGTTCTGATAGGCAGAAGTCTTCGCTTTCGGAGCATATAAGAGTGCATGGGATCTCCCTCGAGTATAATTGTTAGAGACATAAAAGTTAACCTCTTTCAACATAGGCGGATTGTGTATTGTACCAGAGATTAACTTAAGATTATCTCATTGGCATAATCAATTAGCGGAATTTGATAATCGTATTTATATAATGATTTCAGATAAGAAATCAAATGCATCAACGTAAATATTATTCAATTACTTAGTCACTTGACGTTTATCTGATATAATCGTATATCTATAAATGTTGGAAATAAATATATTTCATAGTATATCTACAGAAAACATTCATCCTTCATTTTCATTCTGTAGTCTCCTACTTTATGGTTAAGAGGAAGAAGTAAATAAGTATGATGAGATAATAAGATGAAAACCCCACGAAAAAAACAATCCACAAGATATTATTTGAGTTTCGTGATCATGAAATATTTTACCACTTTGAAAACATTCTTGTATCTTCAGAATTGATCAGTTATATCTGACTGATAAATCAGACCAAACATCAATTATTTGACAGTGATTATTACGCATTAGGTGGGTTTTTTAAAAAATATTAATCATAATGTCTAAAGCAGGTTAGATAAAACTTAATTATGATAAAGAGTTATTCTCTGGGTCCTAGTTCAGGACCATTTTATGGTATAATAACAGTAATACAGTTGTGTGCGAATGTATTTTGATAAACTTTTTTGTTAAATGTAATTATTTTATTATATATATATTTTACTGATATAAATCATTGCCCTATACTACAGTCAAATATTAGTAAGTTTAGAGATTGGTGCGTTCAAAATAATTTATTTTTAAATGTAGTAAAGTGCAAAACCTTGACTTTCTTCAGAAACAAAAATCCTGTTTTATTCGAATATTCCATCAATAACATAGCTTTAGAAAGAGTCACGGAAATGAGAGATCTTGGAATTATTTTGGACGAAAAACTAAGTTTCACCAATCATATCCATCAAATTGTGAACAAAGGTATGAAAACACTAGGCTTCGTATTAAGAACAACTAAAAACTTTAATTCTTTGCAAGCCATTAAACTATTATACGTATCTCTAGTAAGAAGTCTAATTGAATATAACTCAGTAGTTTGGTCTCCATCTTATAAAATTCATATTAACAACATTGAGCGAATACAAAAAAAATTTCTACGTTTTATAAATTTTAAATTAAATATCCCTGTCGAAGACTTAAAATACAATTTCTTATTAAATACTCTAAAAATACATACATTAGAAGATAGACGTAAAATAAACGATTTAACGTTCTTATTCAAAATACTTAACTCTAAATTCAACTATTGTGAACTCCTGCAACTTATAAACATACATACACCCGCAGTAACAACACGAAAAAATACAATATTCTACAGCAGCACACATAAGCGTAACTACATTGCCCACTCTCCGATACAACGACTTCACACCATGGGAAATCATTACTTGGGTGATGTTGACATATTCAATACCAACTTGGCAAGTTTTGTGGGTCATTTAAAACATTTATTTCAACAATACTCCTAAACACATCATGTAAACCAACAAATAGCTGTAATTTTCTGTTTTTGTTTCTTGTGTTTGTATGACTTGTTGCATAGCTTTTATCAAATGTAATTTTATTCTTATTTTTTATGTTTGAAAGTATTTGTGAAATTAAAATTATACTACCAACCATGTAAAAGCCCTCTGGGCGTTAAATAAATAAATAAAATAAAAAAATTGATTTCCTCAATTTTCAACTAGCATCAGAACTGCCACTATGTATAACTATGTTCACATTTTTTTATATATTAACATTTAAATAATAGTATATATTTTTTTATATTTAAAAAATAATATGATTGACTTATGAATTCTGAGAAAAAAAATTGGATGTTTAGTAAAACCGATGCTTTTAGCAAAAATGTGCATGTATTTAATAATACGTAATTTTATATGTATTAACTGTATTGTTCGTGTTTAGAAATAGAACAAGTTAAAGAGAACATAAAGCTGTAATATATTTACCGGTATATATAAATTATAAATATAGTTAATAATATCGATCTGTGATATTCTCTAATCTCTTGCAGCGCTACATCACCAACGACCAGTTCTTCCGGATCGACAACTCCCCTATCCTGCTTATGGTCGGCGGTGAGTGGACCATCGACACGGGCTTTGTGACCGGCGGGCACATGTACGAGATCGCTAGGGACATAGGTGCGCTGCTCGTCTACACCGAGCACCGTTTCTACGGACAGTCAAGGCCCACCAAGTAAGCCTGACTGCATTTTTTGCTTATGAAGCCCTGTATGTACTATTTAACGTAACATAACCTAACCTAACCTTACCTAACTAACCAAATCAATCTAACGTACATTATTCCTTGATATCATTGTTTCATTCGATTTCCCTCCTCTTTGCTCCCGGCCCTCACGTTTGTGTGGGTATAAAAAGAGAATACTCCCTCTATTTTCCATTTCTAATCACAATTGTGAGGGTTGCTTTTCTATAAATGTTTCATGGATTCATTTACGTAATAAAAACTCAATTAAATCAAGAGAATCTAAGAAAACGATGAATCATCGCCTGCGTTAGCCGATTCAATTTTCGTCATAATTTATTATACAAATGTGTAAACATTTACAAAATGTATGCATTATTGAATCAAAAATTATCACTCAGTTTTCTGTTTGATGAGGCCTTCGGTATGCGGAAACTGCTGTAACGCGTATAAATAATAATTACTTCGTAGCAGAACTTGTTTGTAAATATACTATATTTTTATAACAAATAAAAAAATTACAAAATCTGAAAAAAATGTGTTTAAAAGAATCTTATTATACTTTTTTATTTATGTTTGTGAGATGTCAGCGGTAAAAATCGACGATTTTTTTCTTTCAGTGATAGCAGCGCAGATAACCTGAAGTTCCTGATCGTCGACCAGGCGTTGTCCGATGTTGCCAAGCTCGTCAAGGATCTGAAGCAGCAGGACAGGTACGCCAACAGCAAGGTGATCGTGTTCGGAGGCTCATACGCCGGGAACATGGCTACGTGGATCAGGCTGCAGCATCCCGACGTCATCGATGCCGCAGTAGCCTCCAGCGGACCTGTGCTGGCCAAGGTTGATTTCTACGGTAGGTTTGATGAGAATTAAACATACTTATTTCAGCACGCGTGATGTGAAGTTCAATGTTTTTTTTTTTAAATTAGAACTGAATCATTTCAGACAAGCGGCGAAGTTGGTATCAAAATTATTTTATTATATATCCAATAAATTTGAAATGCGTAATTTTTTTTTAAATTTTAATAAATATATATATATTTTTTTTTTATTGAAATAATATATTTAATCTAAATCTTTGACAGAAACTGATCATGTCTAATTATTTTATTGAACCTGAGTAAAAGTTTTATAAAGCTCCTTCGTGGTCGAGGGGTAAAGCTCTCGACTAGCAAGCCGAAGGTCGCGGGTTTAAATCTCGGCGTGCGCAAGTAAATTTTAATTAATTCATTTGTATTGTTTCACAATTTATTATACAAAATAAAAAATAGAATACATGCGGCACATTCCAGAGTGAAATATACTTTAAGTATCACCCTGGTATAAGACCGCCATTCAGAATTGACACGTTGCTTGAATAGCTTTAGCCGTATTTGGTGACCAGATCTGAATAGCTTGATACTCTCCCACCATCCTCTTCCTCATCTCCTTCCCTTCCCTACAACCTTCAGCCTTACATCATACCCCAATTTTGGATGCCGTATTATCACTGCCTCCAGACGGTTGGGAACAGTTGGGACTCTTGTACGGTATGCATATAAAAAAGCTTCACAAATCCTACAAATTATAACATCCCGTAATTTTTCTTACCCTGCGCTTGTACACAATAAAATGTGTACTAGCGCAGGCATATTTTTTCTTATGCCTGCGCTAGTACACAATAAAATGAAGGGCGATAAGATCGTTTAACGGCAACTCCTAGATGGTCCAAAGGAAATAAAATGTAACTTAAAAAACGGTTACGGTCCAAGAAAATATTTCCCACATCTACATATACATGCGCGGCATTTTTCGTACAAATTTTAAATTTGTATTTGAGGCCAAATACTTGACCAAACTGAAAATTTTATTTTTATTCAAAAGGTATAATAAATATCTATTGCGGATATGTGCGACGTTATTTATTTGTGTTTTTATTTTAAAAGTAATAAGTTTATGTATTTGAAATGTTTTATAATAATATCCAATTTTTAGAGTTATTGGAGACTGTCAACGACGCAATCCTGACAGAGGGAGGACAGAAGTGTATTGATACCATCAGGGAAGGTGTTGCCAAGGCACAAGAATTATTGCTCACCGAACATGGAACAATCGAAGTCTCTGAACTTTTTGGGTAATAATGAACATTATTTCCTCACCAAACACGATTGTTTACTGTCTCGTCGTATCATATTAACATGGTTCTAACTAACACGTCACCGCTATGAATAAATGAGCTCTAAATATATATAATAATGAGCTCTCTAGAGCCCTTATTCGCTTAGCATTGGTGTATTTGTTTGAATCTCGTTTTCCTCTTAAAATAATATTTTTGGAGGATTCAAGTTGTAAACTTTGTACCATTTTACAAGCGAAAAAATATCTGTACACATTAGGCGGTCCACATTATTAATTAAACTTTTCCAAACATCAATTGTTGGGAACAAATTTTAGCAGATTATTTTGAAGTATATTTTTTAATGTTGCAAGTCTGTGAAGAACGAAACCGAAATAACTTTCTAACGTTTTCCGAGGTTTCAATCCCACCGTTATCCCGGTGCTGCATTTGTCTTACTCCCGGGATTACGTGATATTTATTGGTTTACCGATCTTTTTTCAACTGTCAAATATTTTTTCTATTGCTAACATGTCGTTTCTTGTACAATATTTTTGAAATCTTGGGCAACGGATCGTAAAGATTTTGGGGTAGGCTATATTTACTATGCTGTTTTTAGAAGGAAACATTTATTGAAGCCTGAATAACATACAGTATATATTTAGTCTTATGACATCACAATACCGGGATTGTTTTGTACACTGTTTGTTCCGCACGTGCAAATTCATCTTGCAGTTTTAGATGTTCTCTACGAGAAATCTAAATATCACAACAGCCATTCTACAAATAATTCAACACTCCTCACACACCAACACTAAAACAGTTTTTAATTCTGATATACACCAGCACAAAATAGGATCACAAAATCAAATACACTTATCGTCATCTACTTACACGAGTAAATTTGGAATTAACTCCTTACAATACATTGCACATAAGCAATACAACGCATTACCTAGTAATCTAAAACTTTCGGCAACGAACAAAAAAACATTGGCAAAAGCTCTTAAAAGCTATTTCCTCAGCAGTTTTATTAATGCCTAACACAATCTTTCTTTGGAACTCCATAATAACATCTGCATTTATTTATTTTAATGTATTTATGTTGTCTTGTCTTTAATCTAATGTTGTATTTCCCGAAATGAGTTTTGTAAACTCACTGGGAATAATACATTAAAACTTTTTTATTATTTCGTAATGTATTATCTTTTAATAAATAAACCTAAATCCACATCAGAAGATTAAGATGAAAACGATAGTGTCTAACAGTCTGTCTGTCGGAATTAGGCATTTAAATTGTATAGAATTTCGATTTAAATCTGTGTCGACAAGAAAAGTTCGATAGATTTTGTTCACTGATTGACTGAATTCAAGTCGAAAATCTCTTAAGAAATAAGAATAGCCGTGGATATCAAATGTCATTATGAGTAGGCAAATTTCGAACTCAAACATACCAAAATCGTAAATCTAGAAAAATGCTATAAGGATTTAAAATGAATACAACCTGCCAACGTGGATCTGAAAGGGTTTTTTCGGAATGTGGAAAAAAAAGACTAAAATAAAATCATCTCAAAAAGAAGAAACCTTAGTCACTTTGATTTTATCGAGGTCGCATTTTAAGTTTCAAAATATTTAATGAGTTTTATTTAATTTTTAATATTAATTTTTCCTATTTTCGTTTTATTATTCTTTTGTGCAGCTACTCTTATACTAGTGGAATTTAGTTAATAATACATATGACCTAATCTGGGAATAATACCTGAAAATTAAATGGCAACATTCATTTGTTACAAATCCCATTTTCGAATAATAGTTTAAACATTCAAATCCCGGAAAAATGGATCCCGGGATTTAAAAATTCTAGCACCGTAATTTATTTATTTTATTTTACGCCCAGAGGGCTTTTACATATATACATAAATACAGTACAAGTTATTATGAGAAAGAATTATACATACAAACATGAATTAAAAATAAAAGCAACAAAAATTTAAAGTACATTGAAATATAATAACTATAAAAAATACATACAATATATAAAATTACACCAAAAAAAAATTAAAGTACCGTGATTAGAGAATTACAACATTATTGTTTCGGAATTGGTTCGGTAATGGTTTCGCATTGTACGAAACCGCCGCGCTGTATCGGGGAATTAGCTAGTTGCAGGAGTTCGGAACTATCCGATTTGGATTTTAATATTTTGTTTAAATTAATTTGTAATTATGAAAAAAAAATATATATATACATTTTTTATAACTAAATAATACTACAGATTATGGTGGTTTATAATACTTCTATGAATCATACATTTAATTTTTAAGATTTAGGTAGAGATATGTTTAGTAAATTTGCCGATGTAGTTTGATAAATTGAACAAAGAACTTCTTTAATCAGAACTTGGATCATGGATAAATGATTTGATTATTTCATGTTTATATTGTATCAGTGACATATTCTATACATCTATGTGGGAATACATATTTCCCAAGTTTTGAATTCTGTGTAGTGGTATATTGAACTGCGCCCAGGACTTATTATTTACCACAATAAAACGGTAGCACTGATTTTCCCGGTTGTGAAAAAAATTCCCGGGATTGAAATCCCTACTGTATATGATGTGTGTAAATTTTTTTCATCCTCTTGTTTGGTTGTTGTATTTCGGTGATTATGTTTGCATTAAATTTCGAAGACACAAAATATATATTATAGCTTAGTATATATATAAATATATATATTTATATACTGGTTGAATGACCCGGCAAACAATTAAAAATATTATGCGCCGTGGACTGGACACGTGCTCAAGCAGATGGGATCGGAAAGACTTTTGGTCAATCTTATTCACCTAGACATGAAACGGTTCCATGATAACTCAACACAGTGACAATTCAATACACTTTTAAAAGGTGATATAAAGTCATTAGAAACGATGAAATTTTTTTTTAACCTTACCTAACCTACTTAACCCAGTTAATAAAGTTTTTGGTAAGTTTTTAGATTCTCACGGCCAAAAGCATTTTTGTTGTTTGTTTTTGGGGTGTTATGCCGTGTTGCGCTAACTCCTTCTTTAGCCGACGTTTCGGACAGCGTTGCAGTGTCCATCATCAGGGCAGATCCGGTAGATCCGAAGAAGGAGTTAGCGCAACACGGCATAACACCCCAAAAACAAACAACAAAAATAAAGTTTTTGTTTCATCACTTTCCATGACTTTATATAACTTTTTAAAGATGTGATGAATTATCATTGTGATGATTTATCCAGTCACCACATGAAACACTTCACAAAATACTTTGTTAATAATATCTAATCTGCATAAAAACAAAAAGTACTTATTTTTTCATAACTTAATAACACGACACAAAAACAAAAACGCAATAACATTGACATAAAATAAAATTAATTACATCTGTAGTTTTTTTTGCCTTTCTTGTCATACTTTATAATTTTACTAGTTGATCCCATAATGCTTCGCTATCGCTAATGTGTTTCACGGGCGACTACGACTTTTTCCACCATTCACTACCGTATACCACAATGTTACTGTTAAAACACTACACAACACCGACTTCGTTTCTCATTCCGGTGCAAGGATATCGCGTTAAGTATTCCTCGGGCGTCCCCGACTTTTTATACCTTTCAAACCACTCTCTAAACAATCCTGACAAAAACAAACTTTGACATTTTCAGCGATATATATTTCAGCGACTACTTTTCGAGTTTTGCGAGCACAAATGTTTATTTGTCTGCTTATATACGCATTTTGATTTTTTATGTATAAAGAAGATTTAGCATATATAATAATATTTCTAAAAAAACACGTGAACACCTTAACACAGATGAGGTGTTCATGAAAGTGTTTATTTTTTATTTTTATTTTTATTTTTATTTATTTACGGACAAATAGTCCATTAACAACATATTAATTACACGAATAAGTTTTATAAACAGAGATGACAGTGAAAGGAGAGCATATATAAATGAGGAGCGAAGACAATAACAATGACAATAATAATATAAAAGTAAGAATGGGAGATAATAATAAGTCAAAGCATGAAGATGGTTCAAAGGGCATTAGAAATTAGACATTGCGTATTGACTGTCGAAAGTCATTTAGGCATATACCACAAAATTCAATGCTTTGACTTGACAGTGAGTTGACAAGTCTCGACATTCTGGACAAAGGAGAATGGTATCCATAATTGGTAGAATGTTGATTGACAAACAGCAATTCATTATTTCGGAGTCTACGGGAAGGGATGTTGAATTGGATAAGTTGCAACAAAGCAGGTGAGTCTGTAATCCCATTGATAATCTTGAATATGCAAATCAGATCAGTGTCCCTTCTACGTTTCTCCAAAGAAGAAATGTTTAAAGTTTGTTCAACTTCATCATATATATGAGTAATGTTTACATTAGTGAGGTGTTCACCAAACACTAGAATTTATAATCATTTACAGTACATATAATTCCTTCTTTAGACTTGGGTACCTGTAATATTGAACATAAACTGTATATCTACAGACACGATGAAAATTTTATATTATCAACAATTAATTTAACGGTAAAATAAATTAATCAAAATTTCCAAATTCCACATTCTCGGAAAAAATTAGAAATTATATATCAATCCTTAATAACAAACAGAATTGCCTAATTTTCTCCATATAAATAAATAATCATAATTATGTGATTTAGTTTGGACTCACCTAAATAAGCTTTGATTCCCCTTTACGTCGCGCGCCGACTCAAAATATAATAGTAAACTAGGTCATTTTGACATGGATCTCTGTTTGATAAACGATCGGGGTTAAATGACTTTGATGATTATCATACTTCACCGTATGTAAAGTAACGGGAATTCAAACAAACAATCTAAAACGACAAAAAGCTGACGGGTCGAGAGAAGTCGATTTATTTATTTTATTTTATTTACTACACGCCTTAGTGGGCTTTTCTTTAAAAAAAATACAAGCATTTTGTATCAGAGTAAACACTTAAAAATTAATACAATAAAGAAGAATGTAAACATAATTGCAAAAATGAATCCTCACGCATGTAATTGAATTTAAAAGATTCAACAAAACAAAATAGTAGAAGCAATAATAATATTTGAAGGCAATATCAATGAATGTTTAACGTTTTTAAGTTGGCCGTTGACATTTGACTTAAATACAGACAGTTTATCGAAAATCTTTTGACATATGTCACAAAATAGCCGTAAAGCAAAAGTTTTGTTTCCTATCAACTTTTTCCAATTATGTAAAAACTAATTTGTGCTTTTAATTCTTGTATATTTTGTACGATTTATATCTTTCTTCGCGTTATGGTGAATAACTGTCTTATTGAGATCATGATAAATAAATAAATGGCACGGGAATTCAAACAAACTATTTTTAGAATTGACCAATTGTGACGGCTTGAAGAAATGACAAAGTGTGATTTGTTTAGATTTTGTGAAACAGTTGACACCTCCAACGCCCTCGACGTGCAGACCTTTTTCTCCGCCATCTCCGACGTGTTCTCCGAATTGGTGCAGTACGCGCGGCCCGGACAGATTGCGTCGGAGTGCGCCCCGCTGGTGAACGACAACCTTGGCACTCCCTTGGAGCGCCTCGGCAAGTACATTAAGAGTCAGGCCTGGCCGAGTTGCTTCTCCTCCTCATATAACGAGACCATAAAATCCTTGAAGGACACTTCTTTCCAATCTGAATATGCCTCCACAAGTAAGTAAAATTACTCTGATAATATTTTGTTGTTGTTAATCTCTCCGTTAAATTTAATAAGTTTAACAAACGACAACGGTAGAGATTGCAAGCAAACTTCTTAGCAAATTCATCTACCGTTGTCGTTTGTTAAATTTAATAAGTACAACAAACGACAACGGTACAGATTGCAAGCAACTTCTTAGCAAAGGCATCGATGTAGAATTGGACCCGAATTGGAATTAATGCTAATGAGTTTCTGGAAACCGACGAAAAATCTGTCATCTTTTACAAAATAAACTCCATTCTCTAGCACCACACAGAAACACCCTTTTTGATTAAAGCTGTTTAGTAATTTGTTTAGTGTCTACAATGCTACTTCAAAATGGACCAGTAGTGTCAAAATCCAGAAGAATCCTTGCCAATGAAACATTTCAGTTGTTTTTTTTTTTCAAATAGTGTTCAAATAGCGTTAAATTTATTGAATATTTAGGCGTTATAATTGATAATAATCTCAAATGGAAGAACCAGATTGAAAATGTAGCTAAAAGAGTGCGCACCCTGATTCACATATTTATTTCATTACTGGAAATTTAAAAAATAAAGACTTAAAAACCATATACTACGGGCTGTGTAACTCAATCATAACCTACGGTTGCATTGGGTGGGGAGGTGCAGGAAGAACTACATTAAACCCGTTATTGAAGGCTAAGAAACCTTTCAGATATTCGAGTGACGAACTTTTCAAGGAATTTAATGTACTAGATGTCCGACAGTGCTAAATAAAAAAAATTGTAATCCATGTTCATAAAAATAAAAACAAAATGAGAACAGCCGAACACAAACATCAAACCAGAAGTAAGGGAAGGAATGACCTTTCCGTTCCAACAAGCAACAGAGCGGCTTATCAAAAAATATTCTCATATCTCGGTCCTAAAATATATAATAAAATCCCCTCTCAGCTGAAACTGTGTGAATTGTCATTCTTCGGTCCAAGAGTGACAAAATGGTTGGTGGATCTAGGCAGGACTGATTCCGAAATGATACAAAAAATGTAATTTGAAATCACGAACGCCTCTATGTATCTTTATGTATCTTTTTGTGTATCTTTTTATGTACCTTTTTATGTATCTTCGTTTTAACATACTTATTTTAGCTAGTCTTAAATCCTGTATTCGTCTAGGATAACTTGAAACTTGTAAATTTGACTGTCCTGAAACGGGAATCCTTCCTAGTTGGACAGTCAAAATCATTAAATGTAATCAATATTATATTATAAAAACATAAATAAATATTATCACAGTGCATAGGAATAATGTATTTACTTTCGACATCTTCAAAAAGACCCTCCTTCAGATTTGCATTATCTTTTCTGAAGCTTATAAAACCACTAATAAATAATGACGGCTTTTGCTTTTGTGCTTACTGACGACCATATTGTTTTGCAGTACGCGCATGGCTATACCAGACTTGCACCGAGTACGGGTATTACCTGACAACCACCTCTCGGAACCAGCCCTTTGGAGACACCTTACCTCTGTCTCTCTACGTGGATCACTTGTGCCCCGACCTTTTCGGAAAACGGTAAACACAACTAGACTATTAAATATAGCTCGTTACACCATAGGCAGAATGGCATGCCATACAATCCTATATTTTTTTTTATAGTGTATACCTCACAAGAGTCCCAACTGCTCCCGTCTGGAGCCAGTGAGACTATGGCATCCCCAATTGGGGGATGTTGTGAGGCTGAAGGTAAGTGGGGAAGGGAAAGAGGAAGGTGGGGAAGTACCTGGCTATTCAGATCTAGTCACTAAACACGGCTAAAGCCATTTGGAGCAACTTTTCAATTCTGAATGGTGGTCTTACACCAGGGCGATACTGGTAGTATCTTCCACTCTGGAACGTGCCGCAAATATACTATATATTATTTTAATTAATTAATTGTGAAATAACACAAATTAATCAAATAAAATTTATTTGCGCACGCCGGGTTCGAACCCGCGACCTTCGGAATGGCAGTCCAATGCGTTACCACTGGACTATGCCGGCCGTCAGGGTTATACTATAGGGTTAAACTTCATCCAGATTTTTAATTCTCACATCCAATCATATTTTGCGTTTCTGACTCAATTACTCAACTGGAAAATAAAGCGAAATTTGGAAAAAAAAACTCACGCTTTTAACAAAAGGGTAAAACGATTATCTTTGCAAGACTATTATATTATGGAAGTGAAAACTTACTTTAAAATGTGTAAATAAGAATTAGGATATACATTCTTATGCGATATAGCAAAAAAGTCTCAATTTTCATTTTGGGTTACGTCGTTGAATGAAGTGGAAGTGCGACTGGATAGAAAAAGATTTTGGAATAAAGTAAAACTAATTGTACTCAATAAATCTTTTGATTATTTTTATTTTAGTTTCAACTCTGATCTGGTGAACGCCGGAGTCAAGAGGACCAACCAAGTGTTCGGAGGTCTGACACCTAACACCACCAATGTTATCTCTGTACACGGCACCATCGACCCGTGGCATAGGCTGGGCATCGTGGAGGACCTGTCTGACAGCTTCCTCGCCATTCTCATTAACGGAACTTCTCATTGCGAGGACCTGCAGTCAACCTCCTTCCTCGACCGGCCCGGGCTCACCGCTGCCAGAACGGCCATTAGGTCCGCTGTGCTCAAGTGGATCGCCGAATAAACAAACAGACATCAACTAATTTCTTACTTTACAAATTGTTAATTTTACGCCAATTTTTAAAATTTTCCGAATAAATTTATTAACAAATAGCTTCTTCCAGGCACTCCGCACAACTATGAAAACAAACAAGTTTCCAACTATAAAATAAATAATTAAGCAGTCAAAAAGGCGAAATAATGTTGGAGATATCAATTGCGAATATAATATTTTTTATCCATTCACTTCCCATCAACGATAAGTATTTGTTAACTTATTTTCTAGTTGGGAACGGCTCAAATTCGTTGTGTGAAGTTGTGTTGTGTCTTAATGAAGCTATAGTGCTTGCTCCTAAATACCTGTTTTTTTTTTATTTATGAAAATTTTAATGTAAATTTTTCAGCTTTGGATTAACCATGTCATGTTCCGCGTCAACATTATATGTGAAAAAGAAAAAAAATATATTTATATCTGTTTATATATTTATTATGTATAAATATATATATAAGACAGTCAACCTGCGAAATTTACATTTTGTGTTACGTCGTTGAATGAACTGGAAGTGGGACTAGATTTTGGAATAAAAACACCCTTGAGAGAAAAAGCTGAACACTGAAAAAAAGTGCGATTGGTCGATCACTAGTTGAGGGTTGTTTTTTTTTAAGAAATACATACATTCTCAGGTTACGAATAACCTGACAATATTTTAAAATCTTCTACTACCACCACAGTAAGTGGAAAATGTTCCTTGTGTTGTGATGGAGGACTGCTATCAGCCGAGGAATTTAACACACTTCGCCTGGATGGGACCCAAACGCGAAGCCAAGTCAGCCACTGACCGGACTTACCCTTCTTACTTTTATTAAATTTTATACTATTATTTGTAAGTTACTTGCATATCGATTAATTTAGATACGTTTTGTGTAGTGCAATTAATACGTGAGTGATTAGAACGTAAACAATTCTATGTTTATGACACTCATGTTAGCAAACTAAAAAAGTTATAAAACAAGAGCAAAGTTGTGAAAGGTTGCCTATATTTTATATTTGTATTTTGTTGGCGACTCACCGCTGGCCTCACCATTCTTTTTAATAAATCAAAAAAACATGCATCACACAAATGCGCAGTGCGGCTGTACCAAAGTTAAACACTGTACATGCCATTCAGGTAAAATGTTCAGGAAAAGAAAGAAAAGGAAAACGTGATTGTTATTGCCATTCAATAACTATTCTACACTATTACTTTTATAAACTATTATATTTCACATTTTTTCTGACTTTCGCATAAGTTAAAAATGTACTAGAGTTTAAGCGCAAAGTGTGTTATACACACTTGGAAATAAAAGTAAATATAAGAATAACGTGGCTACATTAAACATTGTTAAATACATTTGCCAAATCAAAATTCTGTGGATATATCCTACATAGGCACACCCTTACTAATAAACGTGTTTAAAATGTTACACAACTGATAATGATAACAACCACTTACGGTACTTAATCAGTTGTATAAATTTTAAAACACTTCGTCCAGTATTCAATATCTCTTCAATAAAAAGGCAATCCGATCAAATCACTGAGTTTTATTTTACATGGAACAATCTAATGATGATTTTAATGTCTACTATAAAAAGGCTCCATTCCTCATTGTAAGAAAGACCCTGCTCGCCCTGTGGTTGTAAGTAAGAAGAAAGTTTTTCAGTAGGAACATAGTTTAGAAAAAAAAACGATTTGATATTTTCAAATAATTACAGGAAATGATTTTACCCTGTGAGCTCAGCAGACCTCTATTGCTTTTAAGATTAACTAATGTATGTACACAGGTTAAGCTAAGTTCAAAAACTTGTAATTAATAACTTAATTAAACCAACCGTTATTAATTAACCTTAACAACGTTTATTAGTAAAATCTTTAGATTTAGGAAATGTGTATTACAGTGGTTTTACATGGTGAAATTTGTCCAGCAATGGATATACCTGCCTCAAATGCTTGCTTTCAAACAAATTGGGCTCATAGCCGCAAAAGAGGTACCAATTCGTTCTTTAGGAAAATATAAATTGGAATATAGGAGTTTTGTCTCGAACCCACACTACCTAAAATATTTAAAAAAAACTATTGAATATTTACAAAAAAAATCCTTAAACTATTTTTCATTTAAGCTTGGCCTTACTCGAATTTCCAATACTTTAATTTAACAGCACTGGAAGAAATAAGAAAATTTGCCAACATGTTCACATAAAATTATTCATTTGTCTAAACATTCACATGGAAGTTCCTAAAAGACGTAACTTAAGAAGTCATAATATATTCCATCTTTCATAACAATATTGCATTCTTCAATTAACTATCTTGAATTTGTAGTCTGTACAATACTATTGAATGTGATTGTAAGCAAATTAGCTAACAATCTGCAAACCTGCTAAGTTATATTTTAAGGTGAACGAGAATGATTATTAATTACTAGATATAATATCTTAATTTAAATCTACACAAAAAATTACGTTTCCTTGACTGTTCCCTATAGACTCAAAATTACTGAACCGATTTCAATGAAAATTTCAGAGTTCGTTTTTATTAGTACCACGAGTGTTTATATTTGATTTTGGTTTGATTGGTAGAAAAATTTGGGGATGGAGGAAAACACTGGAATGTACAGTTTAACACGTTATCTCTGTACTGAAATGAGGTACGGAATCGTATAAATGATATGATGTAGTTTGTTAACAGTAATAATGTGGATACTACAAGAAGTAAATGGTAGAAATAGTCGGGAAGGCCCGAGGAATACACGAATCAAACAATTATTTTTTTGTAAAATTAAGCGTACTTTTTGAACGAAGAAAGATGCGTTAGTATTATGTAAGACGTGTATGTGAATAGGAGAAGAAGTCGAGGACGCCCGAGGAAGAATTGACACAATCAAGTAAAGCAAATAATTGACTAAAGTAAACATTTTAAAATGTTCACTATAATATTATTTCCATCTTAAAAATGCACCCAGTTTTCAGTTACATTAGAAATTACAATAACAAAACTTTATAACAAATCATTAATAACCCCGATCAAAGCCGGATGCACGTCAGCTCGTCACATAAAAATATTCATGTTGTATTTAGCTTATCTCTCTTAATATATTATTTTTGTTTATATCTTGATATTTACAATTATTAGCATCTCTACAAAGCGAAAAACAAATTATAAGCTTTGCATTTTGTGAACATTTCTACGCTTAAATTTTAATATCACAACTTTATAGTGTTAATACTCTGTGAATGTCCAAAACAATAAATAAATTGAAAAGGTGGGTAAGGTACACTGTGTAAGATACAATGTCCAAAATTGCAATAAAACTCATTGTATGAAAATTGCTTACACAGTGTTTTACCTTACCCGATTGCACCTAGCAGGTTGTGGTTAGTAGGTGGCAGCATTAGAGACTGACCTAGTTCCCACTGCACGGGGGATAATGCACCCCTCGAGTGCAACCGGGGGGTGCGGCCAGGCATTAATGCGATATACCTCGCTACCTACCTACCCTTACTTCATCTAGCTCAGTCTGCTGCCTACCGCCATATTACTCAACTTACAGGGTGAGATTGGTTAGATGATGAGATGTTAAAGTTAAATGAATGGTCGAAAGCTGAAATTTAATATATTGGCTACCAACGAGGGGTAAGGTATTTTTTCCTGTCTCTTTCTCCTCGTAATAACCCCAGCATCATACCATCATATCGCAATTACTAGCCACATACCACAGTTCCATTGTAATTTACAAATAATGTTAAAACCATCAACAAAAACTTTAGCTCCAATTGTACGGAAACATTTCAAGATAATGCATTAATGGTAAAAAGCATTATAGATCATTTATTTTTATTAAAACTGTCGACAGGTTTTGGAATTATTTCCCCAACTGGTTATTCCATATGAGTTGTTTGGTATCAAAACTGGTCAGATCCAAAATTTAAAAAAAATAAACTAAGTATTGAACTGTGTTCATTATTAACAAAAGAACAGTTCTTATTTTTCAAAAGCAGTCATATCCGCATATTTTGTAAGAGAAACCGGTTTAAAAAGCTGCTGTTGTATGAAAAATAGTCAAATCCAGCACTTGTTTTGGTGTTTCCTGAAAATTCACCTAAAGTGGAGTTGACCAGTTTTGATACCAATTGACACATATCGTAGAGTTGATTTTGCGAGTGATAAGTTGATATATTTTAGAATGTTCACAGGAACAAAACACTTCAATTTATATAATCTACACAATATCGCAAATATTGCTTAAATGTCCCATTTAAAATTGCAATGAACAGTCACTTCCAAATAAAAGTATTCATTTACCATTTCAATTTTATCTAAAATGCAGGACTGCAAAATGTTTTGATGAATACGTGTAAACTTGTGAGATATTATTTCAGGTGTAATCGAAACTGAAGCTGTGGAGATCGTATGTGCATCAATTTGTATTTTTTGCGATTTTGATTAGGACTGCGTCATGTGATCATTTTATTACGGACGTAAAGTCTTGTTGCATACATTTAATAACAATGGATAACTGTAATAGATATGACAAGAGCCTTGTTCTCAGCATATAGTGAAAAAGCGAAAATTAAGCGAAAATTAAGCGTTGGTTCCAAAATTGTCCCCTGAGGGACACCAGCACACATTTTCTTTCTCCCACTGATTTTATCTAGTATTTTACATACATATGTCTAAAATAAATAATTTTAAAACAAATTTAGTAGTTTTTCTCTGATTCTCTCTGAAATTATAATATTTAAAAATGCCTTTTATGGTTTAATTAATTATTTATATAATTCGAAAAGTCATGTAGTAAGGTTTCTGTAGAAAGCCACATTGGTTCTGGTCTATTGCGCAAAATTTTCATTTATTTTATGTTTAGTTTTTGTTTAATTTTAAAGAAATAATATTTTAAATTTTTTTTCAAGTGCAGCTAAAATACTAAAAGGTCGATAGTTTCCTATTTCTGAGTGCTTTCCTCCTTTGTATTTCGGTCTAACAATAGCACACTAACGTCATCAGTAATTTCAGCTTGTGTAATTAGACTATTTACTAAATGCGTAATAAGAGGTCCTATAATATTTACATGTTTTATTTTATGTCGTACATTCTTATGTTGTCCATTCCTACAGATTTGGAATTTTTTTTCATATTTTGAATCTCAGTGAGTATTGCCTTACATGCTTTGGAGTAATTCTACTGGATCAACATTGGATGCTTTAAAATCACATTTGGCTTATACTATCTGAGAAATAATTCATGTATTGGTTTGTTACATTACTGTCTATTCCTTTAAGAAATATCTCGAGATGACTTCATCGCAATTCCTTTTAGTTTTTCTTCCCAGAAATTTATTTATTTTATCCCAGGTTTGCTTAGTATCAAACAGGATTTTGGTTGAACAATTAATTTTTTGACACTATTTCGTATGAATTTGCAATCATTTTAATATTGTTTTATTAGTAGGAGAATTCTTTCAACTCCGAAACAATAAATCTCTTTTTTGTTTTCCATAAAATATCAGTGGTTTAAATAAATAGATAAACAGAAAAAATCATCAAATAGCACATCATTAAATCATAATTATTGGAAAAAAACTAGACAAAGTAATGATTTTTCACAGAATGGTGGAATTTTTGAATTTAACAATTATAGAAATAAAAAAATAGTGCAACAGCGAAGAAGAAGAAAATATTGAAAAATCAAACGAAACATGATACAGAACAAGACACAGAAAATAATAATTCTAATCCAGGTTTCCTGTGCTACCGGGACATCGCCTTAACCAACTCGGTCATTGGGACCTAATTGGATTATAACGAACTTATTTGTACCCTAAATAGTGTCTTGGATAAACAAATCCGAAAAGTATTTGTATGCCACGCCTCTAGACTTTTCTAAAAGTTTAAATGAATTTTAAATTTTATTGGAATAACTTGGGATTCCAACCCTGGTATTGGTTGAGGTGTTATCCCGATAAGAAAGATATCCACTGTTTGATTCCCAGTTAACGGTTTCAATCTTTTATTTTATTTATCTGTGTCTTTTCCTGTTTTTTTTTTTCATTCGGATATATTAGTATTATCTTCTTTTCAATGATAAATTACATTGATGGGAAAAGTTATAAAAAAAAATAAAAATAGTAATCATTGCTTAATGGAGTGGGCCTATCGTAAGTTACCTACTATAAAGTGCAATTACTACCAACTGAACCTCTGGATTAAGAGACGAATCCTAAAGCTCTGCCCCATAAATAAATATGTTCATCAATCATCATTTTTCCAAGTAATACCACATTGATACAAAACATACCGTTAGAGAAATGAGTATTAACAACTCACTTTTCCGATGTTCTCCTGTCAATTCCTTAATTCTTTGCAACCAACATGGGATTTTCCCTAAGTTGTTTCTGAGAGCAGCACATTGTAGAGATATACAGTATTTTCCCCAGTGAATTTGATAACTGTTTACGCAGAGAAATCGCGTTGAATTAATTAGTTTGATATTTGCTTTGTGTCCACAGTGTTTACCTATCTGCAAAGAGTTAAGCAATCTGCTTAATATATATGATGGGTTTAATCTACGCTAAGTGTAGAATTATCAAAATGACGATGTGTAAGTTTGTGCGGGTCGACCGCAATAACAGTCAGTGGACCGAAAATCATTTCACCGTAAATAATAGAAACAAACTTGTAAACACCTAACCTAACTCCATCTCTTTATGTTGTAAATCTTAATGTAATTCCTTCAACATGTTATCAGGTACCTGGTTTACATTGTTCAATACTACTAACTTACCTCATACACTGTAAATCCGTATGTATTATATGTTACCAGGTTAATTCGGTAAATTCCGAAAATAATATATGCTACTAGGTTACTTTTTCTACATTGTCACAACTACAAAAATTACTCCATTTCTACTTTTAATTACTACAACATACTTAACTTTTCTCTTATACTGTAAATCCGAATACAATATATGTTACTATGTTAATCTTTACAAAGCCACTACTACTGTAAAAAAAAATTATAATTTATATATATACATTATTCTTCATAACACAACTTAGTTGCAGAGAAAAATGATTTTTTTAAATGTAATTACGTACATTTCTTAAGGAATAATATGAACTACACCTGTCAATTTGTCTGTCCTGGAACGGGAAACTTTCCTAGTTAGACAGGCAAAGTTTCCTAAAATATAATTTTACTTTCTTTTGTATCTATCTATAAATAAATAAATGGAGATACGTCATGGAAGCTTACTATCAAGTTACTATGTAATGAAAGTTATGCGTTTGGTGTGTAGGTAGAAACAAAATCGGAGCGAAGCTACGCCTGCGATTTGCAGTATTGGTGAATGGTGTTCACGGCCCATCTCCCTTGTTTCTATTATCTATTCAATCACTGCATTGTACTTAGTTATATTATATGTCTATGTAAACAAATGTATTTAATCTTTCTCAAGATTCATATAACATTATTTTAACTTAAGTTAGTGTTCGCTCAATGTAGATTGGTGAAAGCAGCCTTACTTAATATCGCTTGGCTTATCTAGTTTGTTGTATATCAATGGGTACTGACTACAGCGTGGCTCAAAATGGCCTTTATGGTTTGAATTCGATAAAACTATTTATTTCAAAATAAATCTTTGCGCTTAGGTCAATTAAAATTCCTTATCTGTAAACTGTACTTTATTTTTTAATTGTAATTTACTCTGAAACAATATATAACGGTTTTGAACAATAAACGTAATTTTGCGCCATCCTTTTTACTACATGTACTGCAGGGTACAATATTGAACACCCCTGAGAAGGCTTTATTCAGTGCTGTACCTCTCTACGAAAGGGGTCAGAAAACTTTTCAATCCAAAAGATTTTTTGTGAAACTTTCGTAAAACACCTGTGTCATAGAAAAGGTTTCTGAAGTCCTTATCTATTATACCTATATATACAGGGTGTTAAGGAACTTACTTGACTTATTCTATACCGTGGTTCCCGGTATTGTTTATAGCTAAAAAAATTTATGAAATTTTATTCTCCGATGATTTTTTTATCTATATTTTTAATGTGAAACATATATTTATTTATTTATTTAACGCCCAGAGTTCTTTTACATGGTTGGTAGTATAATTTTAATTTGACAAATACTTTGAAACATAAAAAATAAGAATAAAATTACATTTGATAAAAGCTATGCAACAAGTCATACAAACACAAGAAACATCAAGTTGGTATTGAATATGTCAACATCACCCAAGTAATGATTTCCCATGGTGTGAAGTCATTGTATCGTTGTATTGGCGCGCTTAGGGGGGTAAAACGAACTCTTGCATAGCAAGCGTGGCAAGATGGATTTACGCTCTTGCACGGAACGACGCTTCATTAGGTCAGCCTCGTTTCCGCCCGGCCGCCAAAACTCTGTGCGGTATATTGTTTCTATTCTCACCACAATTTGAAATGAATATTTCTGTTTTTTTTTAAATAATAAAGCAATTATTTCTTTTAATATAAAGTCTTGTTAACTTTCATTTTAACTTCCCCCAATAAAAATCATTTTCGATGTTGACAGCTGCCAGGCGTTCCGTGGCAATTATTTTAATATTTTACTCAATGCCAAACTTTTTTTTTCTTGCACATAGAATAAAATATCACTGGTCACTCAGCCGAATAATTTAATTTATTTTATTTTATTTTTTATTATATACGTACATTTTTGTTTATTTGTTACAATTTATGATCAAATATTTCAAGACCCCTCTTCCATAGAAGCATTAGCTTGTGGCTGGAAGAGGAGTGTACATTGTTTTATTACATTAAGTAAGTAATTAAAAATAAAATGATTTTAAACTTATTTGAAGAATGGAATGTTACTTAAGGAAACTAATTGAGATGAGTTGTTCTTAAGATTAATTCAATTGGAAACATTTTTATTTTTTGTAAGTTTGTCTTTAAAATATTTTTTCACAGTGTTTATTATTTGGATGTTATCATTAATGCTTCTAATTTCTTCAGGTAGTCGATTGAAAAAAAATCTTGCCCGGTAAGTGTAATAATTTTTTGCAAAGAAAGTGTTTAATTTTGGCATGGAAAAATATATTTAAGTCAAGTACGGTTTTCAGTTAGAAATTGATACTTGTCTTTTTCTTTTATGATTTGAATGAATGCATTTTTAGTATAAATATTTTTAAATGAAGGCACTTGAAATTCTTCGAATAATCGATAATAATCTCTGGACATAGTTAGTCCCTTAACAACCTGTATTATAATTATACCCATTCACTTCCACTCGGCAAGAGAAAGGTTCTGGGTTCGATAGCACCCAAATCCTTTTGTGTTTGTTTATCTTACGAAATCATGCTTGTTGGATTGGATCACCGACACAATATTGCATTTGTATGCCTTTCTTGAAAGGATTGAGTTTTATTACGGAAACAACTATTTATTCATATTTATGTTACGTATGTTCAGGAGCAAACAAATAATTATTCTTGATATTTTAAATAATAACTTGCAAACAGTTTATTTTAATAAAATAATTGACGCCACCTGTGAATTCACCGACTATCGAGTGGCCGAACGGCCAATATTGCGAGCAGTTACCTATCTAAAATATGTTTTCAATAAAATTATTGAACTAAGGTGACTACGACAAAGCTCTCAAACCTAAAATTTAGAGTAGATACTTTCCTAAAGACCCGTTCAATAAGCATAAATTATTCTGAAAGGTAACACTTTCGTTACCCAAGGGTTTTCAACCACCTCTTAATATGCAAGTATGTATTGTTATTTCAAATTAATCCATTTTAAGAGCATATTTCGTCGGGTTTAATTGGGGTTCTCATTAGCACTTCAATTAATCACTGAATTAATATTAATATTGTGTGTCTTCTTTCTTATCAACGTTATCCAGCAAATATTTTGAAGGCATTATAAAATTGTGGAAATTTGCTGACAGGAATATTTGAGATATTTATTATGTTAGAAAAGAATTTATTCCTTGTTGGGGTATTTTGACAAAATATGAAAAGTTTTAAAAATGTGTGGAAGATTAAAAGTTTATTTTTCTGATTCTGATCATTGATGATCAAAAATGTGTAATTTAAAAACGATTTAAAACCGGGCATTCATTAAAAAAGTTCCAATTGGCGACAACGTCATTATGACGTAGAAAATGATATTCGCTAGTAAGACAGCTATCACCGACGTTTCCCGGCGTAAAAACGAACATTTCATTTTGGAGGCTAGTCTAAAAATGCTCATTTTAAATTTGATATACATAAATTCATTCGTTAACATAAAAATAAAATTAAAATACCATCATTATTAAATTTTTTCATCATTATTAAGGGAATGAAAAAAGTGATAATATCCTGTTCTGTTGTTTTACTTTATAAAAGTTTTTATTTTATATAATTTTATTTTTACAAAAAACGAATTACTTACCCTTCGTTAATTTTTCTTTTATTGTCTAAAGGTATCTACTCTAATATATTTTAATTTTCATTATACTTTGAATCCTATTGAAGCAACCATTGGTTTTGAAATATGATAATAATTTTTTGGGATTTGGTAAGGAGACAAAGAAAGATGTCGTTGGTTCTGAGGTCACTTGTCAAACTGCTGATTAATGACTAACTGACAGACTACGTCTCCATACGGCCCGTTTTTTAGGCGCCCAGTGCGACGAGAATCTTCGGGCGTAAAGGTGGTAGATGCGCCGAATGCTAGCATCGTATCTAAAGAGTTCTAGCTACGATGCATTTTGCATGGGCGAACGTTCCCGAATATTGTAGTAGCATCATTTTTATTAAATAAGTGGTTTGAACAAAGTTTGTTATTTTCATTAAAATAAATTAGGTTTTGACTTTCTTGAACATGCACCGGGGCGCAGAGGAATAATGCTGCTGGTTCCATTTAAATACTTGTAAAACTGACTAATATACTACAGAATAGCACCCTAAAAGGTTGGCGATATCTTCCTCGTCCTAAATCACGAGTCACCGTCAACATCTGCCCACCGCTAATCTCGCAAAATGTAACACCTCTTGAATAATGCATCGCCGTTGCACTGTTCCACTGCACATTCCCTGCACTCGGCTTTGTTATTCCCGGAGCAGCGTGGGAGGAATATTGCTGGTGTTTTGAAGAATTATTAACACTATTGGCGCGATAGGATAAAACATTGAATTGTTTGGAACAAAACAGGTCAGAAACAAAACGGAACACTGACAAAAAAGACTGAATAGTGATAAAATATAACAGTAACAAAACGGAACAGTGACAAAACAGAACAGTAACAAAACTGAATAGTGATAAAAAATAATCAGAAACAAACAAAGCAGTAGCAAAAACAGAACAGTGATCGAACAAACTGAATAGTGGTAAAACATAACTGAAACAAAACATGACAGTTACAAAGCGGAACATTTATAAAACAGAACAGCAACAAAAGAGGACAGTATATTAAAAAAATTAAAAAACCGATCAGAAAAAAAACATAACGGTACCAATACGGAACAGTGAAGATACAATAAGACAAAACAGAACAGTGACAAACCGAACGTTGAAGAAAAGAGAAGAAAAACCTAAAACATACATCAAACCTAACCGAACCTAGCCTAACCTAACCAAATCTAACCCAACATAACCTAAAACCAAAAATAATAATTTAACATCTATTTTTTCGTGGTGCCGCCGTCGTGGTAGTAGTTGTTTGGTTCAAACAAATTGTAGGATTTCAGGAGGTATGGACTTTCTATCAAATTATGCATAATTTTATACACTGTTATAGAGACTTTGGTATTGCGACTCAGAGAGCAGATTTTCATGATGCTTAAATTATGGGACTCTCCGTGCATTCTCATATAAACTCTCATATTAAGAGGAACCATAGAATAAAGGATAACACAAGAAGTGCCTTGCGAGCGTGTTTCGTGATCCAAATATTAGCAAATTTGGGCCTATATGTCCATACAAAACTGTGTTTCACCATGACTACGAAATTCAAATAGGATGGTGATATACAATTTTAAACAAGTGTAAGAGAGACAGACGGCATGTCAAATGATTTAGAAATGAAAAGTACTAAGTCAGTGACACATTTGTTTCCATTTAAATATGTTTTCTTCTCCTACCTACTCAGATCGATAAGTTGGTCAAATGGTCCAAAGCATCGGCTAAGCCTTCCACTATTGCACAAACAACATCTTCAACTTATGATGATGGTAATATGAGGAAATGAAACGTGGCCAGTTTATGCGTAACCTGGGAATTGTCAGACGTACGAGTGAATAAATTAGTAATTTGTAAATTTAGATGAAGAAATAACTTAAATAAAATGTAAAAAATGGTAAAAATATAAATCAAACGCCGATTTGTATTTTCTAGCTGAAGAGATTCCTTTAGACTTTAGATCTAGGAAAAAAACATAATACAAAACGTAGAAAAATTGACATAGGATTTTTCATACGTCTGAGTTATTTTTTCGTGCCCTTTTATTCTCCGATTGAACTCCCAATGAGATCGGCAACGAACCGTCACTACCAAAAAGTTATTCATTGGAAAAAATACGTTTTTTCCACAAAATAGCGATTTTTTTAACTGACGCTCGTCTTGATTTGACTCAGAAAAAAACAAATTGCCAAATCCAGTATCATAAAATGTCCTTAGAAGCTTCGAGCGGGATTAGATAAATAAATTCTCATTACAAGTTTCTTCTTTGCGCTTTTTCAACGAAGAACGTGGTAGCTTAGCTGATGTTGGATTCAGGAACAAGTAGAACCTACCTAGAAAGTTTTCGATTTTTTATCACACAAGAAACGCTTTTGCATTCACAATTAGGGAAAAGCTTGGACAAGAACAAACCGGGAAAGAAGAAGAAGACGTGGATTTCGCAAAATACTGATCAGATTAAAAATGTACATACTTATACCTATACGTTGGCAACATCGAGCAAATGTAAATTTTTGGTGGGCACATTTCTTCCGTAGCACGATCCAGGGCTGCAGCTAGGGTTTGCAAATCGCGCGGGTTTGCGAGATGTTATTTAGAATTCGAATGGGTTTCCGCGGGATTTTCTGGTTTTTAAAGGGCCATTAAATTTAAATAATGCCCACGTTCCATAAAAGTTGTTTCAATATTTGGTATCATTTTTCTTCGATACTAGTATATATTATTAAAGAAAACATTAAAATGGTAAACTCGAAATATGTCATCTATGAAAACTTTTCGTATCAATCATCTTTGGTACTAGTAATATTATGGAAGTATATAGAAAAGGTACCATAATAAGTATTTTTAGAAGACTTTAATAGATCGTAGAAAATATAATAAAACATAACTCCATACGTCACATTCCATAGTCATTCGAGGTCAATCATATTTGATACTAGTAAAATTATGAAAAATACAAATAACGTAAAAATTTGTGATTCTGTAAAAATATATTGAAAAGGTTATATTGAAACAAGATAAAATTATCTTTCCAGTGTATGCATTTAAAATAAACATTATTATTTCTTAATAATATTTTTTTAATATCAAACGTCAAAAACGCTAACCACGTTTTTACTTAATTTTTTATTCCAATCGTAGAAAAATTGAGAGAAACTCGATATTTCGAAAACATACAAGTTTTGTTTGAGGAATTTGTAGGAAAACTGTAATTTCACTTTCGTCTCTTTTATATACCTAATAAAAATTAAAAGGTTAAATTTATAATAAAAATACAGGGTTTTCCAATAAGAGGTGTTATTTTGAACAGCCCGTTATTTCCGTACATGTTAAATTTAAAGCTGTTGTTTTTTGAAATTTGACAAGTAGAAACTACGCCATTAATAAAAATGGAACGATACACGCTTCAACAATGCATTGAAATTATTAAAATTCACTTGAGTGAATCAAATGCAAATCATCTTGAGTGATGAGGCCCATTTTCACCTTGGTGGCTTCGTCAACAAGCAAAAATGTCGCATTTGGGGCTCGGTAAACCCAAGAGGTATTGTTGAAAAGCCTCTCTTTTCTCAATGTGTAACTGTTTGGTGCGGTTTATGGTCCGGCAGAGTCATTGGACCTTACTTTTTCGAAAATGAGGCTGGAGCAACAGTTACGGTGAATGGATCGCTATCAATAGATGATTAATGATTTTTTTATGGCCGGAATTGAATGGTATTAATTTACGGCGTTTAATTTCAACAAGACGGCGCTACGTGCCACACAAGCAACGAAATCATTGATCTTTTACGATTGAATATCAAAATAACACCTCTTATTGGATAACCCTTTATATAAATTTGTTTAACACCACTTTAATTTTAATTACACTCTACCGGTTACGGAAGCACCCTTCCTTCTTCCTTCTTAGAATATTAAAACTATATTTTAATATTGTCCTGACGAAAGAAGGTTGCTTCCGAAACCGGTGTAATTAAAATTAGATTAGTCTAAAACAAATTTATATATTTATTGTAAATTATGGCGAGCCACCAAGTTAATGCTTATTACAAATAGGTAAAATTTATTGTTACGATGGCGGCGCAAAATATGAATTATTCATATCTTGCTATTTTATGGATTTCATTAATGGAATCTAGTTTAAATATTTGAAGGGATTAAGAAGACTAGAAGATAAATAAGATTGTAGAAAACATTGACTATTATCCAGTTGCCCATACGTGAACATTTGTGCACAAAAGACCAGAAATGGAAAACGCTTTCTCTACTTCCACACTATTTGGTAGAATTGTCATCACACCATGTTTTTGGTTTAAAACTAGTATACTTTTCAATCCCTCAAATCCTGCATGTAAAAATCCCGAAAATCCGTAGTATTAAATATTGCTGAAATCTCGCAGGATTGCTTGATTGCAAATCCTAGCCATAACGGCTCACTACCGCGTTTAACTTCAAATAACTAATTAATTTATTAACATGAATTAGTTATCTATTATAAATTTCAGTTATATTCAAAGTTAACCTACGTATTACTTAACAAACATCCTTTCATCCTGCTAAAAGTAACCGTATACAGCAAATCCTACACCATTATTTTGTAAAGAAGTTATCCAAAAAGTTGTATAGATTTCTCGTGCAGTGCCGGTTAGTCAGTGGTATACTATTACTTGGAGTAAGTGGATGAGTTTGTATGCTCAGGAAGTATATTTGGAGAAGACGGGAGGGCTGTTTACAAAATTGACAGAATGATAGATGCTGAATTTTCAATATTTCCAAGTGATGAAAAACTGAATTCAGTAACCATTTATCAAAAGTTTTGAATAAACGTGAGACTAGCACAGACCACGAAGATGTTATCGAAATCAAGAATGAGTCAATAAAATTGCAGAGAATAGTGAAAAATCTCCGCATTATTTTTAACGTAACTCCACATAGGAGTCCCTGAGAAAATAATTTCCCTCAGGTCCTATGTCATATTTTGGGATGCTGTGTGGGGGGTCTTTTTTAAAAAAGGAAGGAGAGGAAGATTTGGGAAGGTAAAAGCTATGAGGCTTGGGTAGGAATCTGGGGATCAGTGTATCCAGGAGTGCCGGATATGAATATTTTGCTCACACTGCGGTGCAAGGCAATAAGTTGAGAGGCCAGTTGGAGAGGTCAAAGGGTCTCCCCAAACCAGCCTCTCCCGATCTGGCACACCAGTTGAAGTTTTGTATTGGCGAGCGTTCTAGAAAATTCTCGTAGCATCGCTACACAACAATCCTCAACTGTACTGTCTTTGAGATAATAAAACCAATAATAAATAATCAGATACTACGCGCATCACAGTTTTTGCTTTTTTGCTAACAAAATTAATAATTTTTGGTTTCTGCATTTCAACAATTATTTGGCATTATTTACAAATCTTCTAGAACGCATCGGTTTTTTATAAACTGTTATTTTTGTAATTAAATTACTACAACGCCACTAATTATATACATTCCTAAGCAACAAATGTTGCTTCAATGGACGTTTGCTTAAAGTCGCTAGGGAAGTGGACACTTATTTATATTTTTCTATTATAATTTTTTAAATTCATACACAAATAATTGTGTTAAATCTGTTCAAAATAGTTATTTAGGTCTGCAGTCTTTTAAAATGACGTGACTCCATACATTCGACGAAGAAGAAAAGCTGCTCACGTAAAGGGGTTTTTTTATTTTTTTAAATCGCTTTAATGTGGAACTCACAATGATTTATACCATAAGCCGCCTCTGCCCCCAAACCATACAGAATAATAGCGAAACGCAACAAAGAACTAAAAGCTTAAAAGAAAAGACATTTAATGATAAAATCTGCAGGATAAAAAATATTTTTATCTCCACAAATCTTGTCGTTAAAACAACGTATCCTCACTGATGAAAATGTCGATTAGATTCAAAGACAGAATTGTTCTCTTCCGACATGACCAAGACAATTGGCGAGGGAGTAACGCTGACTGGGACATAAAACTGCACATATTGTCGATAGTGTCGATGCGGCAGATTAGAGTCGAGAACATAAAAATGAATGCTGTACGAAAACTATTATTTTTCGAACCATCTGCGAATCAATCTGAAAGAATGTGTAGCAATGGAGTGTAAAACTTTTATTATAAGATCTAATGGTGTAAAATGGTTCATATTAACCTCACTGTTACCTTTTTTGTGAAAACCGCCCAAGAGTCCCAACTGTTCAAAGACAGTGGAACTATGGCATCCCCAATTATTAGGAAATATTGTAAAGCTTAAGAGACTGGAGGGGTATAAGATTGGAAAGAGGGAGGTTGGGATGTACCTGGTTATACAAGTCTGGTCCCCAAACACGGCTAAAGTCATTTCAAGCAACGTTTCAATTCTGGATTGTAGTCTTTGATTCAGTGCTATACTGAGAGTATCTAGCATCTGATGAAGATGAAGATTATAACAGATATGATTTGAGAATTTCATGGCCAAAAATATTATCGTGATTAATTTTTGGGATGTTTTGCCGTGTCGAGTTTCCTCCTTCTTCAGCCAACGTTTCGGAAGCCGTTACAGTAAGGTGGAGCGGTCTAGTATGGAGAATTTTTTTTTTCGTAATATAAAATTTGGCATACGCGGGATTGGTGCTTCGTTATGTACTTATCTTAAATAAAAAAATATAAAAAATATTTATTTATAATTACGACATCGCCACCACTTTGAATTTTTGATAAAAACACTGAAAACACCAATAATGTTCTCCCGATTCTTAGAAATGCTTATAATTATGAAAAAAAAAATTGAGTGTTTATTTATTACCTATGATATAATTGCATTATTATTTTATAATATAATTATAAAGTAGGACTGTAGGAACAGTTAAACTACTAACCACACAACAACGAATCCTTCTACCCCAAACGCGTATCAAACAGAGTGAAGTGTATCGCGTATCATCTTGGCGAAGTTTCCCATCCGCTAGACATTATCTAGTAGATCGGGATACTGACGCTATTCCTTCTTGTAGTTTAACATTTAGACTCTCAAAAAAATGTGCTTCGTCTTCAATTCTTTAAGAAATAATGCAATGTGAAGCACAACCAAATAATTCTCACCATAAGGCGAAAGACTTTCCTGTTGTGGCCAGAACATTAGACAGATATTGTATTTCAGATCGAGCAGGAGCTGCAATTGTTTCCGCTGTATTACAAAATGTTGGCATAATTTCACAGAACGATACATCTCGCGTTGTGGATAGGAGTAAAATTCGTCGAGCTCAAATGAAGAAAAGAACTGCCCTTACTAGTAAGCCGTTAGTAATCGATTCCAATCAATTTGGTTTATACTTTGACGGACGGAAGGACAAAACTTTAAGCATGGAGGACAACCGGCGAAAAGTAATAACTGAAGAACACGTTAGTTTAGTAAAAGAACCAGGTAGCGAGTACATGGGACAAATTTCAACCGCAAATACCGGAAAATCTGAAGCAATAAGTAATGGAATTATTTCATTACTGTCTTCGAAAGATATTGCTTTGGCAAAATTGTTGCAATTGAATGCGACGAAACTGCAGTTAATACGGGGTACAAAGGAGGTGTTATTCGGCGCCTTGAATCACATCTCAAACGGCTTTTACAGTGGATTGTCTGTCAAGCAAACGAACTCATTTTACAACATCTCTTTGAGAACATCGACGTAACCACGACTGGACCGCAAAGTTTCACTGGAATTATTGGTAAATCTTTAAATAAGTGTGAACAACTTCCTGTCGTGAAATTTAAAATCATTCAATGTTCATTACTAGAATGTTTGTAACAGATTCATAATTTTTTTTCAAACGCATATTTATTGTTTCATTAACTAAGCTTTGTTTTGTAAAATTCCCAATCGGGCTAAATAAAGATTGATGATTACAAAGATGGTTTACAACAAACTGTAGTGTTTATCTTTATAATAATAATAACAAACTTACTTGTCTTGTGTGTATTACCTACTTACATTATTGTACTCTTGTAACTACACTATATTTATATAAACTTATCGAACTCATTGTCCAAATTCCAATAACACCGTAACTATATACTTGAATACTTGAATTCTACTTAACTACCTACCTATATCTGTTATATTTTTCTCAAGTTTATGTTGTTATGTTTGCACAAAGCTTGCAAGAGCTAACTGCAAAGTTAAGTATATGCTCACGCGTTGCCGGAATTCGATCATACACCCAGAGCGTGTAAACACACTAGTATATACGCATCTCGGCATGTCTACAATCGGGTGAACACCAATACATACACGTACATCCGCGATGTCTCCGACCTGATATTGGTCACGTAGGCCTATAAGTACCTACAACCAATCATATGGCTAAGATGCAAAACGTGTCCTTATAAGGGCATGGGGCACGCGCCAAAGAGTGGGACAAGCCCCCCCCCGCGAGCGACCAACGCAGGTCAAGTACTCGCGGCCAGCTACCCACGCTTCAGTTCCCTGGGAAGCGCGTGGATTGCAACATGCTGTGTTGGTTCCGAGTTAACTTTTGCCGCTCAAATCTGTGACGCCGTAAAAATGGACCGGCGGAATTGTTTCACCTTGCGTGTCGCCTCTCGAGTACCAGTTCTCCACTTCAAAGGGATCCCCAGAATCACCAGCACCATTACATTATAGAGCTGTGTCCTGTCTCCATCGGCCGCTGGCCACCAGCCCCATACGTTGTAGAGCTGTGTCATGTCTCCCTCTGCCTGAGGCCCACCAGCACGTAACATTATATAATTGGGTCATGTCTCCTCCGTCCGGGCCACATGCTGTCTACGGCCCAGACACCTCTGCTCACCACAGCCGGGTCGTGAAGTACCCCTTTGGCGAACCGACCCGTGCTCCAGCTCTTCCTCGCCTGTTGATGCCGGCCGCCCTTCCTACCGTCCACGCCAGGCTGAGAACAGTGAACTCATAGACCCCTGCCTCAGTCCTGGGCGTCTGCCGCTCCAGCCTGTTTGTGTGGAGCCCCTTGGCCCTCCAATCAGTGCCCCCGCCCTGCTCCATCGTCTCTGCGCCTCCAGCCGCCGCTCTGGCGTCCTTTGTCGTCCAGCGTGGCGTGCCCACGTGGCAACCCTTCGGCTTCCATCCAGCACCCTGCCATGGCACCAGCCCTGGCACCTGCTGACCGTCTCACCGCATCCACCGTAAAGTACACGTGAGCTAATATTATACCTTTGTCAATCAGAGCCCTTAGAGTCAATAGATTGCTAGAAACAAGTCAGGCCTTAAAGAGCTATGTACCTTTTGTAGATCTGTTGATAACCTGTATTACCTGTATTACCTGTACAATAAAAACTCATATCAAGAGACTTGTTTCATTTGGGGAAATTGACTATATATAATCCACACCCTGGAGATTGGAGTACAAGCTCAGCTTGTGTACTCACTCATAGCATATTACTTGGCTTGAATGCTAATGTAACAACTTATAACTATAAGTTACGTTAATAAGCTCTAATGTAACACTGGCGCCACAACTGGATAGTCAATTACCCGATGGAATGTGTCTTTTCTTGTAATGTGTTACTGTAATATTCTTGTCTATTAATGTTTTTATCCACAGCTGTGTGTTATAATTCATTTCTGATTCGGGAGTGTTTGTTCCGTCGACCGGTACACATACGTAGTAATACGCGCTTTGTCCGCCGGGTTACGCATGTACGTAATGCGCAGTTCCAATTTCTAAATACGCAATAAACAAATACGAGAAATTACGGCGTAATAAACATTAAATGTGGTTGTTTCCAAGAGATAGAGGTGTTATTTCAATTTTGAAATGCAATTTAATTGTTTCATATAGAAATAATTCTTTTTGTCAGGTTAAGCTTTGCTTATCTGTTTCATTATAATAAGTTGAAATAATTCAAATACTATAAAGAACTTCCAAGTGTCAATTTGCGATAGGATTAAATACAGTTATTGTTTATTTCACATTCTTTAATAAATATCGTATTGGTTGTTTTTAAATTAAGATCCATAGACTTTACCGGTCGTTCCCATTATTAAATCATGGATCCTCACAATATTGGTAGAATTTTAAATTTTGAAAAGGCAACGGCGGTCATTACAATTACAATCACTTTGCTCATCCGGTCTGAGAATAAATATCGTTAACAATTTCACTGTTAATAATATACCGACAAGGAATTATTATTATTAACTTGCCGCAAAAGTAATATTACAGAAAATAAAATCATAGATCAGAATAAAAACTCGCAACAGAAAAATATTACACAGAAAATAAATGTTTGGTCAAAAATAAAACACGCTACGAGCAGTAACTTGATATATCTTAATAAGTCACGTCTATTAAAAATACCGACAAAGGATCCATTCCCGCGTCGCAATGAACGATATTTACGCATAATAATAATAAATATGAATTCGTCAAAGGTCGCCGCTTTCATGTTGATACGTATATTTCATTCTCGCACCCAGTTTAATGCGATATATTATGTAAACTATAATACATATTTCGTGCATTTTTAATAATATTATTTGAATAAACAAGGGGCTATGTGTCATTCAATGTTTATAACTCAAAGACGTCATGAATCTTTGAGTACATTTATTTTGGCTGACATAGTAGCCACTCTGTTTATTTTATTATGTTTCTGTGAGATTCTGACTAGCTAGCAGACATCTTATAGAAATACAATATATAATTTTTTTTTTTTTTTTTTTTCCTCTCTTTTCATCTCTCTCTTCCATAACTATAACTCGTTTTAAAGTAATAATAACAATAAATCAAAACTCAGACATTTATATCACAGTAAGTGAGTATTGTGATATAGGAGATATAAGTTGTAGTTATGAAGTAACTACATAAGTTATATAAAATTATATTTAAAAATATACATTTTTGTATATATTTCGTTACGACACACGACACGTTACATTGATTGAGGGTTAAATTCAAGAACCTTAAGTTTTAGTGGAATTTTTTTTATGTTAGTAAGGAAAAAACCGCCTTAAGTATTCAATATCCTGCCCGGGACCGAAAAATAAACTTAATTTATATTTCGTGGAATTATTGTACTAAGAATATATACCAATTTTTAGTACAAATTAAGGTTATATTTGTATATATAATCTTCTTTTCGTTGACAGGAAACGGCGTAAGAAATGTCCTGTACTTTTGAAGTGATGATTTCGTTCTTCATCACTTAAAGTTATCAGTGGTAGATTAGGAACCCATTTTGTAAATATAACTCAAATATCTTGTGTTATAAATTGTATAGTTCAAATGAGAAACCCCGTATGTGGTTTTTGTTCAGACATTCTCTTATATAGAAAATTATGTCAAATGTTTTTGTATTTAATTGGTTACATACCAATTATTTGTTTTTTTTCTGGAATTTTTTTTTCTCTTCTCCTTCTTGCGTAGTGAATACGTGTCGTTATTTTTAAGGAAGTCAATCTCTAGAAATCGGATTATGTAGTTCTCGATTTTTAAATTAAAAAGACTCGAATAAGTCTTATATAACAGAGATTGAATTATCACACACAGTAGTTGTTGAGTGGTATGTAATATGTTTGTAAATAAAAATTGTGTAATTGTTCCCTAACTAATTATTAATTAGTTATGGGTTGTGTATTGTAATTTCTTGTAAACACGTAATTGATTGCCTCGGTATCAATATGGTAAAAAACCAGCGTGTAAAGTCCTTCATAAAGTTGAGACAAAATAAAATTGTGTTTTTGTATTATATGCTACACCATGTCAATTATGGTGTGAATTTTTTTTTATAAACACGTATTTGATTGCTTCGGTATCAATAAAAAGAAATAACGTGTAAAGTCCTTCATAAAGTTGAGACGAAATAAAAATTGTGTAATTGTAATATGTGTTACGCCATGTCAAGTGTGGTGTGTATGTTCTCATAGGAAGAGGAATTATAATATATACCCGATAAGAAGAAATAGTTTTGTAAAGATAACGTAATTATGTCTTAGATTTGGAAATCTAAAATTGTTGGTCATTAAGGACAAATGGTGGTTGCATATTTATGTCATTTTGGGACATTATTGAATCTTAACCAAAGAATTGGGTTGATAATTGCACTTAGGGTCATTTTGGGTTTTGTCTGGTCATTTGGTGAGAACACTTTATGAGTGTTCTGAAAATTTTGTCGAACGTTTTCGTTACGACGTGCTGGTGTTTCTTGTTAACACCTGGTACAGCGCTGTACGGTTTATAGGAAATAAATCGTTAAATGTCATAGGATAATATTAGCCTTATAATTAATTACATGGTAGGTCTTGGTAGCGTTGACCTGTATAATCAATATGCGATACGAGAGGATTGGTCTATATGCCTAAGAATTATTAGCAACCAGACAAACCATGACTAAATGAGAATATATTGTTAAAATCTTGAGTGGAATTTTTGTTATTTTCCGTTTTTCAAAATTATCAATGGATAATAAGAAATAACATAACATGTGTATTGATACTTGTGTTGTATAGTGTCAAGAATTTCATTGTTAAAGACGCAAATATGGGTTGATTTCGATCAATCGCATGATATAATCAGCGTACACATTCCATAACAGGAATTTTGTGTATAAAAAAAACATGTCTAGTTTAAGAATTTCATTGTAAAAAAACGCGAAATATGGGTTGATTTTGGTCAATCGCATAAGCGTATAATATTCTCTAACCAGAATATCATTTTGTATAACATTGTACAATTGTGAACATTGTTAATTGTTCTTCTTTTGTGGTTTGATGGAAAGTGTAGGCCTGGTGGTAAATTGTGTACATCCATTCGGTAATACCACATTGTATGCTACATTGGTTGTTTTGGTATTGTCTTTTTTTTAAGAAAAAAAAAGGAAGCCAGGTGTATTCTTTTTCTTTGGAAAGAAGGTGATGTGTAGTCTTTTCTGTTTGGAAAAATCGTATGTATTCTTTTCTGTTTGGGAAGAAGGCCATGTGTTTTCTTTTGTTTGGAAAAAAGTTGTGTATGTAAATCATAGCGTGTTTTGTATCGCGCCTTGGAGATCATTTCTGCAATTATTTTTGAAAGAGGTTTGGCAACCCTTGTTCAGTGTACTTGTTAGGATTGTTCAACTTGGCTCTCAGGTAGTTAAATTTTTGTTTTGGCTCGTTAGGGAGTGTTTAAATCTTGTGAAATGAGGTAGCTTTGTACCTCTCGTACGGCAAACAAGAGGACGTTGCCCTGCTTCAGCCACGTTGCCTGGGATCTTGTTTCATCGACAAGGAGGGTAGTGTTATGTTTGCACAAAGCTTGCAAGAGCTAACTGCAAAGTTAAGTATATGCTCACGCGTTGCCGGAATTCGATCATACACCCAGAGCGTGTAAACACACTAGTATATACGCATCTCGGCATGTCTACAATCGGGTGAACACCAATACATACACGTACATCCGCGATGTCTCCGACCTGATATTGGTCACGTAGGCCTATAAGTACCTACAACCAATCATATGGCTAAGATGCAAAACGTGTCCTTATAAGGGCATGGGGCACGCGCCAAAGAGTGGGACAAGCCCCCCCCCGCGAGCGACCAACGCAGGTCAAGTACTCGCGGCCAGCTACCCACGCTTCAGTTCCCTGGGAAGCGCGTGGATTGCAACATGCTGTGTTGGTTCCGAGTTAACTTTTGCCGCTCAAATCTGTGACGCCGTAAAAATGGACCGGCGGAATTGTTTCACCTTGCGTGTCGCCTCTCGAGTACCAGTTCTCCACTTCAAAGGGATCCCCAGAATCACCAGCACCATTACATTATAGAGCTGTGTCCTGTCTCCATCGGCCGCTGGCCACCAGCCCCATACGTTGTAGAGCTGTGTCATGTCTCCCTCTGCCTGAGGCCCACCAGCACGTAACATTATATAATTGGGTCATGTCTCCTCCGTCCGGGCCACATGCTGTCTACGGCCCAGACACCTCTGCTCACCACAGCCGGGTCGTGAAGTACCCCTTTGGCGAACCGACCCGTGCTCCAGCTCTTCCTCGCCTGTTGATGCCGGCCGCCCTTCCTACCGTCCACGCCAGGCTGAGAACAGTGAACTCATAGACCCCTGCCTCAGTCCTGGGCGTCTGCCGCTCCAGCCTGTTTGTGTGGAGCCCCTTGGCCCTCCAATCAGTGCCCCCGCCCTGCTCCATCGTCTCTGCGCCTCCAGCCGCCGCTCTGGCGTCCTTTGTCGTCCAGCGTGGCGTGCCCACGTGGCAACCCTTCGGCTTCCATCCAGCACCCTGCCATGGCACCAGCCCTGGCACCTGCTGACCGTCTCACCGCATCCACCGTAAAGTACACGTGAGCTAATATTATACCTTTGTCAATCAGAGCCCTTAAAGTCAATAGATTGCTAGAAACAAGTCAGGCCTTAAAGAGCTATGTACCTTTTGTAGATCTGTTGATAACCTGTATTACCTGTATTACCTGTACAATAAAAACTCATATCAAGAGACTTGTTTCATTTGGGGAAATTGACTATATATAATCCACACCCTGGAGATTGGAGTACAAGCTCAGCTTGTGTACTCACTCATAGCATATTACTTGGCTTGAATGCTAATGTAACAACTTATAACTATAAGTTACGTTATCAGGCGCTAATGTAACAATGTATTAGTTTAACCTATGTTCTGTAAAATATTCAACCGACGTACTTTGTACAATAAACTTTGCTTGCTTATGTTTATAAAATAATAACACCATAACAATAACCCTACACATTGTTATGTAAGTTCATACTCAATTTATTATGCTATGTAATTAAAATATTTTATAATGCTACTGAACAACAAAACCCATAACATGTATATGTAAAAGCCTTCTAGGCGTTAATAAAATGAAATACAAATGAAATAAAAATTACCAAGTATGACAAATACGCAGAATTTAAGTACAGATCAGCTGTATCTACTGAAAATGTGTAAAACTATTGACTCCGAATTCTGCAATGAAAATTTATCAAAAACAAATCCCGGTAAAATTGTACAATCCAGGTGGCTCACTACAGCGAATCGGATTCTTCGGTTTTACATTTCTACCCTAAAACCATAAAAAAATATGGTAACTTTAACGACATTTGTATTAACAGTTTACGCACCTGTAGTTCAGCATTAAGACCAAACCATTATGTCTTTCCGGTGCAAGGCATTTACACGAAACAATAGTGCTTTCACGGTATTTGGCCAGTGATTTAAAAGATATTATTGATCCAGTAATCCAGCGTAATGGCTTTTTTGGGCATCACGAAAATAAATTGTTAGCCATGTTAAACGATAACCGAAAATACGTAAGAGAGTTGGCGTTGAGAAGAATATTGAAAGCTCGGCAAATGAAAATGCAATCAGACTTTATTCGTACCTTCAAAGTGCCTGTTTTTGATTTTTCAGCAGATGATTATATTGATGTTATAAAGTGGGAAAATATAACCAAGCCACCACTAACCAAATTTGTAAGTGACGAGACAATTTTACATCCATTACCGATCACACGATAATTGAGGATGTCATACTACCAATGATAAAGAATTTTCCTTGCCACACTCAAGCTACAGAGAGATGTGTGAAAATTGTAACAGAAGCCTCAGCCGTTGTTTGTGGACCCTTGAGGCGAGATGGATTAATAAAAACAAGGTTAGAATCACGACACCTTATGCCTATTTTTAACACCAAAATGCAGTACCGTTCATAGTAACTTTTGTAATTTTCAAGTTTTTCAATGCGGTAAATAATATATGTATATTTTTTTATTTCCACTATTTGTTCCATTCTAACAATCTACGAATGAATTATCTGTAAAATAAATGGTAAAATACAAATTTTATGTGTGTTTTATTTCGCGTACATGAGCTATAAATACTTAGGTAAAATCGTGAAAATGATAAAATATAAAGCTTTGGCGATGTCCAGGTATTGTGAATGTATTTTTTTTATTATTTTTGTCGTAACTGTTAATATATGGAGCATCTTTCCCAACTATGCCGATTTCGAAATTCTCAAAAAAAAAATTTCACTCCACCTTACCGTTACAGTGTCCATCATCATTATCAGGGCAGATGTGTGATGATGGATGCTGAAACGCTGTCCAAAACATAGGCTAAAGAAGGAGGAAGCACAGCTCCACAAAATTCCTCAAAAATAAATCACGATTAAGATAAACAACTTTAAAAAAAGTGACATTAAGAAGTTTGCGTTAGAAAACTTTTAGTGATATCGAATAAAAATATGACCAGGTACATTAAATAACGTTTATAAAAAATATGACCAGGTACATTTAACAACGTTTATTAAAAATATGACCAGGTACATTTAACAACCTTTATAAAAAATATGACCAGGTACATTTAACAACCTTTATAAAAAATATGACCAGGTACATTTAATAACCTTTATAAAAAATATGACCAGGTACATTTAACAACCTTTATAAAAAATATGACCCGGTACATTTAACAGCGTTTATAAAAAATATGACCAGGTACATTTAACAACGTTCATATAAAATAATAGATTGTTAGTTCCGAAATTAGGTTCCATTGATAAACGAATCAAAGTTGTATTAAGGCCCCGTAGTAAGCGTTCAAAGATGGTTTGAAAGTGAGTAATGTAAATACGAATGTTATAACGCTTTAAACGAATAACGATAATATTGAAAAAACGATAATAATTAAGCGAAAATGGTAAAAACATTTAATAATACACTACTCTTTTCAAATAGAGATATAATTTTATAGATACAAAGGCTTTAGTAGCATTTAAAGATACACTGTGAATTTTTGCATGCCTATAAAATATTGAATAACAGTACAAAATGTGTTTTTAATAATCTTTGCGATTTTTTTCCCTCGAGGGAATTTTATATTATGAAAATTTAGATATAACAAATATACAGGTATTATCTTAAAAATAACTTTTTTTTGGAGCTTAAAAACTAAAGAGAAACTTCGATAAAATCGTTAGAAATTCCATAGATGGCGTTAATTAATTTATTTTATTAAAATACGCTCTTTGCTTTACTTCTAAGTATTGCTTTACAAAATGAAGACAAACTATTTGTTTGCGCCCGTGTATACGCAATATGAATATGAATAAATAGTTTTGATCGTTTAAAAACTCAATTCTTTCACGAGGGGCATACAACTACATATTGTACCGAAAATTCAATCCAATATTGTATTTCTATGCCCCTCTTAAAAGAATTGGGTTTTTTTAAGGACAAAACTATTTATTCATAATCATATTGCGTATGTACGGGCGCAAAAAAATAATTCATTTTAAAATTTTAAAGCGTAACTTGCAAAACTTGTATTAAGGTGAAATAATTCATTTTGCGCCGTCTATGAAATCGAAGATTATGGATTATTTTAATTCTACCCTTAACGAACATAATTATCAACCAGAAATAACTGATTTCTGCACTTGTTTGACCTGCAGTAAAATAGGTCTAATACCGTTAGAGAAAATTGTGTAATTTTGTGAGCGACAGTATTGACTAAGAGTGATTTATTTATGGAAGTTTTATATAACTTAGATCTCAGCGCGACAAATCCAATTACGATTAAAACGTGAAAAGTAGTTTTTAGAATTATAGAGGCATAGAATAAATAATAATACAGAAGTGCCTTGTTGGCGTTTTTCGTGATACAGATATCCCTAATAAATATAGGAAATAATAAATAGCCTGATCGAGGCTTAATTTTCCAATAGAAAACTGTGATTATGAAATTCAAATGGGATGGAGATCTACAAAGTCAGGCGAGTGTGAATGAGACGGGGTGTTGGAAGCGCGTGGGCTAAATTAAACATTTGTTTCCATTCAAATTTATAGAAAGAATGAAAGGAACTTCCAGTGATATTATTTGTGTGAAGGTGTTTACCATTGAAGATATAATATTTTATTGAGTCATTGGTAATTACATTCATAATATTACAATATGCTCAGATATAATTCAGTTCTTTGAGTACCATATTTAATGGATTCCATGCTAAAGTATACAAGACATCACTCTAACACCATGAACGAAAGTGCCACACTTCTGAGAAGTTGAAATAATAGACCGACTTTCGTGTGACAATAAGTGCCTAAGACAACACTAGAGAGAATTCTGTAAGGGGTATATTTTGTCTAGAATCTCACACATTTGTGTAATTATGTACTATGTTATGAGTTGCCCATATCCTCCATTTAACAAGCATCCCTACGACTACAAATCATAGAGGATACACCATCAGATCGACCACCCAGCAATACAGTGTTAAACATGCTTTCTTCACGTGCAATCAGAAGGATCATCTTTTATGGTGATCGACCATAAACAGCACAAATGCTAATGCAAAAATCATGCCCATAAAAGGAATGATTAACTAAAGACGAAGGAGAACTAAGAGGGGGAGAGATGAAGCAAGAGGGGAAGCGGGAACACGCAGCGGGACTGCACTTGAGTTAGGAAAACGTGGACTTCAGGTGGGAGGTGGGAGTCAGGAGACGAGCCGCCGTCCGCTGTATGGGTTATTATTACCCACACATAAACTCTGGGCCACAGACAATCGTCAATATAGAACCTAAGCGCAAGCCAAATACTAAGTGTGGAGATCGTGCTTTCGGAATATCTGGGCCAAAGGCTTAGAATAAACTTCCCCCGGAACAAAGATGCATAACAAGCCCAACAGAAACTAGGTCCAAAATAAAAACTCACATTTTAACGCTCTTATGCCCTTAAATTAAATACACCTGCCTGAGAGTAGCATTCTTGTATTGCCTATAATACATCCTAATCATACTTTATAATGGATTTACACTTTTCGAAGCCTTGCTCCTAAATCTGTGTCATACCGAAGGACGAATCACATTTAGGAAGATAAATTCTAATCAAATCCTTGTACTGTTTTACCACCCAACATAACATTTGATTTTACTCTCCCAAACACGCTCATTTTATAACATAAATATTATATTATTAGAATAAATACCGGAATTGATAATGGCATTTCCAATTACATATGTTGCTATTACGTCCTCTGCGTGCGAATGTATATAAATTTCTCTAATAAACAATTAATATTGTTAATATCAAGTGACCTCCCAGGTAAGTATAGTCCTGTTTATTATCTGCCTGTGCAAAATATAAATAAATAATTATTATTTACATTCTAACGCAACATCACGTTCATTTATCAAATGCATTACACATATAGTTTTATATTATTGATCGACGAACTAGAGTTAGTAGTAGGACAAATGAAAAAAATGACAAATGATGAAAACCTGTTGACTTTAAACTCTAAAAAAACTTATTATTTACCATTTTTCATTAAAAAACAAGAAACACCTAAAGAAATAAACATAATTATCCACTCTGTGAAAAATACAGAAAACCACAAATGCAATATGTTATGCACAAACATAGAAAGCAAGACCGATATTAAGTACCTTGGCATAACAATAGACCAGCGTTTAAAATGGTCCCCACATATAAATATTCTGAACAACAGAATAAGGAAACTAACATATATATTTAGATGTTTAAGAGATATTTTAAACGAAAAATTACTTAGAACCACATACTTCGCTTTCTGTCAATCAATTATACAATACGGCATTATAGGCTGGGGCGGTACATATAAAAATCAAACTCAAACAATTTACATATCACAAAAACTAATAATAAAAACCATATTAAAAAAACCCTATTCATATTCGTCCGAACTTTTATTCAAACAATTTAAGGTCAGAAAATTAAGTGCATTATACTTCTACCATGAAACATTACAAATTTATAAAAAAATATTCAAAATAAAATTGCACCCTTTAAAAATAACAGAAATCTTAGACAAACGTCAATACTTCCTACTCCTAAATGTAAAAAAACAATAGGACAGTTCAACCATGAATATCTCGGAGTTAAATTTTTTAACTCATTACCAGAAAAAAATAGAAACATGAATGCAAATATAAACGAATTCAAAAGCCACCTTAAAAAGTATTCCGAACAGTTATTCAGAACTGAATCGTACCAAATATAAACAAATATAACAACACCCCCATACACACAAGCCCTGCTTATTTATGGGGGTTCATCGAATACTTATATTATGTAATTAATAACCTACTATATTGTGTTATTATATTATGTAATTGTAATATTATGTAATTCGTGTATCTTTTTTTTACTAATAAAAAAAAAAAAAAAAAAAAAAATCATTGTTTAAATATATTAAATATTTGTACAGTGCTTTTGAGATGATTTTTCACCAAAACGGCGCTACGCAAATCATCCAAATATTATTTTTTTATCGTATTTTTTTCTACAATCTCACACTTTGTCTTATTATGTATTGTCTAACTATAATCTTTCGTATTAAGCTTACCGCTATACTTTTATTTTCCTCTTATCGGCTTTTGAGTGACTGTCATATTATTAATTTGTACAAAGTTCGTTTTTACAAACGCGGTGTGTAAATTCGTAAATAGTTATTGGTTTGGATTGTGAGTAACTTGATTATGGTACCTACATACCGGCCTATCGAGCTGACGTACGGCTTAACTATGGCAACGCTGAACCGGCGCGTAGGAATGTAATAAGTCAGACATGTTATGATAAAAGACCGTAGGGCGTCATTTTAGGTTTTGATAACCGAACAGAATAAGCCGAACAGGATAAACCGAACAGAAGAACGAATTGGATAAATACCTTTTTGTATGTGTATATCCCTGTTTGTTTATTTTTTTGTTTTTCTACTTAACCTCCGTTTTTCAATTTTTTGTACTGTTTGATATCAAACTACGGTGTAAAATTGTACCTATCAACTCCCACCTATGTTTGTAAGTTCTTCCCGTCCTAAAATTAGTTTTGTAACTAATCGGGATTGCTCTAGCAAGAAATAAAAATAATAAAACATAAACCGTTTTAGCGCAGAACCGTGAAAATTCAAGGTAAAACTGTAATGGTAATAAAATCTAAATGAACAAAAATTGTTGTGGTCGAGAATCGAACACAGATCAACTGCTTGGAAGGTAACTGTGCTGACTATTTAACAACCAACTATTGTAAGAACGGTGACATAAATTTATGTAAGAAGGTGCTAAAAATAGTATGATTATGTAGATTCGAGAGAAAAATTTCCAACTTCAAAATATTTATTTGGCGCGTCCGGGAATTCCGCATTTTTCCAAATGTGCACTTGTATATTTTTTAAACGTTGTGTCATATAAAGTAGTTGTCAACGTTTATCCTTTAAGAAAGTGGATGAGACTGTCTTCTTGGGAAGTAAGCAATCTCAAGACGACATGAAGGGCGATAAGAAAATCGATAGAGAAGTAAATGCTGAAACTCTGATAAGTGTAGATATAGTAAATAAAATAAGTGGTTTTATCAGTCCATGACGTAGATCTAATACTAACCCTGAAGGCTTTGGGGTATTGAACTGCAGAGGAACAAAGAAAATTGGTATAAATATTACAGTATAAATGAGATGCAAGAAAAATGATCAAAGTTCCGATAGAAATTAGTGGATGTATTTTTTTAATGAATATGTTTATCTTATGTAAAGTCAGATCATCTTGTGTGAAAATCATTAAACAAAGGTTACATACTAAATTAACTAAAAATTTCAACGATATAAAGTGTCGCATCAACGTATTGAACCCAGGAACGCAGCATTGCCGAGTTCCTTAGTTTTGCTTTACCACTGAGTTAATTCGTACTCATCCCTTTCGGTCATTTTTTAACTGCATAATTCTTCGACTAAGAGATACCAACAACGCATATTTTATTGGCATCTGTCTTTATGTGTGCTTGCAAAACTCTACCCGAACAAAATATCGTTTCTCATGTATTTAATGCATGAGTCTGTTTTTGTTGTCTGTTTTTTTGTTTATTCTTATTGTTCTACTTAACCTCCCTTATTGTATTTTTGTACTGTTTTGGATGTGAAACTTACAATTTTTATATCAAAATACCAATCTAAAATTGTTCCTAATAACTCCCACCTATGTATTGTAAGTTACTCTCATCCTAGCGAGAAATAAAAATAATAATAAAATGAAGGTATAAAGGTATGAAGGAATAAAAAGCGAAATCTAGGTTGATTCATCGACTTAAAGCTACAGTAAGCAGTTTTATATTAATATTTTGAGGAATGTTATTACGACGCCGAGCATTTCGGTAGTTCACAGTTTCACAGTCTTTGAGCGTATAATTCTACGAAAACATTTATACGTACACTAGAAAATAGATATTTTAATATAAATTAAGATGAACCATGAATTTTAAAATCTTATGCAGCGTCTAACCACTATAAGACTATATAGGTTTCAAATATTGCCATGGTATGGATATTTCAGAATATTGCTTGATGATAGTACGCCCAAAATTATAAGCAAGTGAGTACTTTAGTGTTTTCCAATATGAGGTGTTATTTTTAATATTAATTAAGGAATTAATGATTTTTTATGGCCGGAATCGGATGATATCGATCTGGACAACGTTTACTTTCAACATGACGGCGCTATGTGCTACACAAGCAACGAAACCATTGATCTTTTACGGGAAAAGTTTCCGGACCGTGTTATCTCTCGAAGAGGTGATCACAATTGGCCACCGAGATCTTGTGAATAACACCTTGGGACTTCTTCCTTTAGGGCCACGTGAAAGAAAAGGTCTACGCCAACAGTCCGTAGATTCAAGACCTCAAAGATGGAATTCGTGAGGCTTTCGAGGACATAAGGCAGCCACTTGGCGATTTGGTTATGGAAAATTTCATAAAAAGGATATGGTACTGTAGGCGTGGTCGTGGTGGTCATTTGACTGATGTTATTGAAGTGAAACTTCTTTACGCGCGTCATGCAATTTCGAGGACCGGAGTAAAACCGACTCATGACCGAAACGAAAATGCGGGTACCCCCACCACCGATTAAAGTTCATTTGATCTAGTCAAAGTTTTGAAGTAACATATAAATGCTTCTTAGCTCATCCCGACAACTGGCGTTGGTGGTGTAATGGTCAGCATAGTTGCCTTCCAAGCAGTTGATCCGAGTTCGATTCTCGGCCATCGCACATTATTTTTTTGTTTTTAACGCCTTTTTCATTCAATATCTTATTTTTTAGTAGGTCAGAACATTTTTTAAAAGAAAATAATATTGCAAAATAATAAAAACACTTATCTCACTGTGATAAAACATTACTCCGCTAGAGCGCGCTTTGCGTTATTGTGTTGGATTAAAATTATTATCTAATCCGTATATTATGATAATTGTATTACATTTATTTAATTAATTTATTTATTTTGATAATATGTAATAATTTACAGAAAAAAAAATTAAAACTATCTCCCTCTGATAAAATATCCGTTCGCTAGAGCGCACTACGCGATCTTGTGTGGGATTCTATTTCTGTACATTGTACATTATTTTTAAAAATATATTATATTTTGGGTGTGATGTAGGTAACATTATAAAACATAACAAGCTCTCATATTTTCAGAACCTACATAATATAATCAATTTATGCGGCTTTGCTTACAGTTGGTGCTCAGCGTGGTTGGCTTTCAATCAGTTAAGCGAGGTTCGATTCTCGGCTGTGGCATTTTTGAAGTGAAACCTTGTTGAGGTGGGGGAGCCGCTCACGAACGTTCTCTCTCTTCTCTTCTTTCCTCTCTCTCAGACACCAGCGAACTGCGCCACGCCAAGCATCAGCTGAAACTAGAAGTTTCACTTCTGTCTTGCGTAGGCTTGACACACCCACTTTTTTTTCACTATTAACGGCATACCTCCTTCTTTATAATAAAATAAACTTTCGATCATTTATATTAAAAAATGGCATTTTTCTTTGAATATCAAAATAACACCTCTCATTGGAAAACCCTGTAGAAGCGTCGCTAAAAAGGAAATGAAACTTGTAGCCTCACTGATTGAATACCTGGGACAAATCCTTACATAAGATTATGCGAAAGATGTAGAAGATGTGGATCGACAAATAAAATCCATTTATATATTTATTTTAATTATTTTTTTATTTATTTTTATTTAAGTAAATAAAACAGGCATGGTGCCCAAAAATTTACATACATAGATGTTTAAATACATAATAATAACGAAATGATAATAACAAAAATAGTAACAATAACATGAATAAGCTAAATATGCAGAAGTAAATAACAAATAAGAATAGGTAAAAGGTAAATGCAAATATGTTCACAAACGATTTGTTATTGTCACACCTGTACTGGTGAGACACTGATTAGGTAGGTACAATGTTGCTTCTCTTTAAATAAAGGGCTTCATCACAATATCAGCTTAATATGATTATGTATAATGTTATAATTTCTTATTGTTCGCGGTACAGGGGAAAAATATCCTGTATTTGTGTGGTAGTCTTTAATATAGAATATGTTTTTCATCCTCCTTGTTGATTTTCTTGATGGTATATTGATGTTAATTTGGGATAAAATGTTTGGTTAATATGCTTTGAAACTATTTTTAAGACATACTTCACGACACTTTTTTTAAATATGAGACGATGCGGCAACCACCCTGAAGAACAATTCTTTAATTTTATTTTTTTCTGATTTTTTTTATTTATGTTTTTTAAATTTAATAGTATTTGTACATATTATCTCATATAACTTGACATACTGGGATTGCACCATCCACTCAGTCTTGCTGGATTCAAATATTATTTTTTTTAGATGTTTAAAAAGTTAGACCAAGAAAGAGGTGGATAGTTTTTGTTGAAAAGAATACTGGACTTGAAGCTAACGGCGAGGGACAGCACCCAATGGAGAACATTTCGCTCATTTGCTGCAATAACGACATAAATCAAACATAAAAATATCCACATCTGACTTATTTGGTAAAAACTAACCATTTCCCAGATGTGACCGTTTCCTTTTCTGATTTTTCTGTTTCAGATTTTCGTTTGAAAAAATCACTAATATTGTCTTCAGTATTTAAAAAGTATTTTTTTACTCATAGAACAACATACCCAAAAAAGTAAAAGCTGTGTCAATATTGCTTACGTGAAATAATATTATAAAAATGAAAACTGTTCAAACTCTTTTACTAAAAAATTGCTAATTTTGAATTGTGTCATGATTGCATCAAACGAGCGATTTGTGAAACAGTCCTGAAAAATTGCAAATTTTGAAATGTGTCATTATTGCATCAAAAGAGCGATTTGTGAAGGAATCCTGATCGATCACTTCTATGGACTATATCTGTTCAGTGCATCTGGCGTTCACGAGCCAATTAATTAATTATTTCAGCAGTGGAATTGTTTTCAAAGTTGAATCCACGGGGAGTGAGATGGAAGTAAACCAAGTAGTCGGAAATTCAATTAAGCATTTTAAAAAATGAGCTGGCCGCGGGAGTTATTTGAAATGCACCACTTGCACACACAAACACGGTCTGACGCGACGTACACGGAGATAAAAGGATGTTCAGCGGTGTGTGCGTTGGTAAGCTGGCTTTATTTCTGAATGCTATTTCAGGGTGACTGTTATTTCGATGTACATTGGGAAAAATAATAATAAATTTGTCTTAAATAACCTCACTTTTAAAAGACGGGAATTGCAAGTGTCAGTTTGCTGGAACGCAACGTTGCCAGTTCTTTCGAAGCCCTTGTAAAGATATTTTTTATTAGTACTAACTCTAATGTAAATTTTACAGTCTTTGTACACCGTTTAACAGTTTTGAAGTGATTTTTTAGAAGGCTTTTATGATGTAGGGCAGTATATAAAGTTTATTGTGAGTATAGGAATTTATAGTGTAGAGTTTATATTAGTCGCCTGGGTAGTAAAATTTACCGTTATTCAGAAGAAGATTTATTATAAGTTTATAGTATTGTACGAGACAGACATGGGGACAACTGTAGATATATATTGATTACGCGTGGTTTATAATTGTGCTTATTTATAGCAGGGTACCTAACAATGTTGTGTAAATATTTTTCATAATTTTTCCTCATAGAAGTTTTAGAAATCGTAATAAAACATCAAGTTTGGGTTGATTCATAAAAATTCAAATGTAACATTGTCATCAAATTGCTAATCAAATCGTCAAATTTCTGGCTTGTTACATCCAAAAGGATCTCGTTAATATCAAATAGTGATTAGCTGACAAGTGTAACAACATGACAGTTATGTTTTCCAGCTTATAAAAAAATGTTCAAAATCTGTATAAGAACGTTTGAATGTCAATGAAAAAATGGCACTGTTGTCCATTTGAATTTCTGTGAAACGTTCCAATCTAATTCTCATTATTTTATAAATTCTGCAGTATATGTTTGGTAAGAGTTTACACATTATTATAAATCCGAACAATGGGGTATTTTCACTGTTTTTTTTTTTGTTCTTGAAAAAGTTAAGAAAAAAACGATAGTTAAAGTTTTTTTAATTTTATTTTTATGTTGACAAATAAATTTAACTACAACTTTTCTACAACTATTTAAAATGCGCAATTTTCGATTTGCCGCCAAAACGCCAAGTTAGTTTATATTCGTGAATTCGGCGGAGTTGACGTCACGACGGGCGACGTTGGTGACAGCCGTCTACAAGACATTAGCGGTCTCTATGTCATAATGACATAGTAGCAGGTTGGAACTATAAATCGTTTTTGAAATCTACAATAATTTTGAATGAAAATAACGAATTTTTAGTACAAACATTATAATAAGAAAAATAAACTTTAAATCTTCACAACAATCCCAAAACCATGAATTTTGAGTTGTTGCACTTTGGAAATGAGGTATACTTTACATTTGTTTTAAAAATATTTTTTTAATTTTGACTAAAATGACTCTGGAGAACTTTTTTTGCTCCTCCTGAACGAAATTGATTTTGCATAAATATCTTCTTCCCGAGTCTTCAATTACATAACCCATTTAACAGATTACATCTTAATCTATCAAATAGTTATTGTCGATTAAACATTTAACAACCCCGAACTGTTTCCCGATGAGCGAAGCAGAACAGGGTCACACGACATAGTACACAGTACACTTATTTACGTACAGAGCAGCCCGTTCAGTATTCAGTTTGCCTACAGCCAGCGTAGCGTTCGGTTCTACGCCGCTACGAGATAAAGTGACATCCTCTACGCTTCTGCGATTCGTAGACCTAATTAGAATAAGTGCCAGTAATACAAAAATATTATGTTTTGGCTCTTTTTTTTGTGGAAAATTATTAAAACAAAAGTTTTATTATATAATTATAATTAATTTATTATATTATTCAATTATTAAAACATAAGTTTTATTATAATATTATTGACCATCCGCGTTTTCAAAAACATTTAAAACGTACAAAGTGATTGTATTTTTCTCAACAATTTTGGTAAGTTCCCCTTTTATGTAAAGTAATTTTTTGAAAAATTTTTTGTATGTTTTAGCAATTGAACATTTTCAATCTTAAATAAAATGTCGCTCTCATGTATTTTCCAAACTGTATCGTACATTTTCATTAGCAGACAGTTTTTCACTATGATACTAGTGACATTTCCCGCTTGGTTTGTGGTTATAAATAATAATATTTGGATGATTTTTATAGCGCCGATTTTGTGCAAAATCATCTCAAGGGCGCTGTACAAATATATAATACATTTCTACAGTTATCTATCATATTACTAACTATAGACTAGTCAAACTATTATCAATTTATGGTTAACAGATTGCATCCACCGGTTTGACATCACCAATATAAAGCCGTATGTACAATGCATTTGATTGATGAACGTAATGCTAGAATTTATATATGTTATTTGCATTATTTATTTACATTTTATACAGGCAGATAATATACATTACCATACTTACCTGGTAGGTCACTTGAGATTAACACTTTTTATTGTTTATTAGAGAAATCTAGATACGTTTTGAACGCATAAAACATAATTAGAAAATTGGATAAAATTGTTCACTCCGGTATTTATTTTATAAAATTGTATTTATTTTGTTTAATGAGCGTGTTAAGAAAGGAAGTGTTTAGGTTATGTCGGGCGTTACCACAGTACAAGATTATTTATCAGAATTCATCTTCGATTTCAAATATAAATCCAATAAGAAAAGTGTTAGTAGGAGGTATTATAGGCAATACAAGAATGCTATTCTCATGCAGATATATTTAATTTAAGGGTATAGCAAATTAACAATTTAGATGTTTTTGTGAAATTAATAAATCTGATACTTTTATTTAAGTTTGTTTCAAACGTTTCGCACTTAGTTGATTTTTTTAAACAGTTTTTATAATTTTTTGTTTTTATTTGAACACATATGTGTAATTATTTTCTGATATACATGTAAGTACGAAAATACATTACGTAAAATAATGTTGTTACTTTTTGTTTTTTTTTTTTTAGAATTATGTATCGAGTCAGCACACACTTATTTACTAAAAATTTAGCTTAAAGTAGTGGAAAGAGGAACTAAAAGGGGGAGAAAAGGCTGGGGAAGTACCTGGCTATTCAGATCTGGTCACCGAACACGGCTAAAGTAACGTAAAGTAACAAGTAACGTTTCAATTCTGAATGGTGGTCTTACACCAGGACGTAATTCTCTCCATGTGTAATTTTGTTCATGTGTAATTTGTACATGTTTAATTTATTCACGTGTAATTTTGTCCTAGTGTAATTTGGTCATATATAAATCCGTCCGTGTGTAAGCCTGGCAGTATAATATTGGGACGTGAACCTATGAAATTTCGACTTTTAACCGTTGGAAAGATGTTTTTCACGAGTTATTTTTTTTTTAAATAACTGAACAAACACTACAAATACTTTAAAAATAAACTGGGAATGAAATACAAACAATTGGATTGAAAATTAAAATGAACTTTTTTATCTAAATCTGGGTATCACAGTATCTCTCTCTCTGGTTTCAATCCTGGGATTGGTTTGCAGCAATTTCATGTAATCTCCTGTCTTGTGTGGCTCTTTTGACTTCTGCATATGATGAGCAGCGCACGTCCATCAGCAGGTCCTCCAGGTACAAATACAGATCTACAAATTATCATAATATGTAAAAAAAAATTTAAACAACGATTTCTACAAAAAAACATTACTGGCATGTTTTTTTGGTAACTTTGTTTAGTGGTTTGTTCATAGAGAACGACTTTAAGACCTGGAATTATTTTCATGTTTTTTTGTAAATAATTTTGTCTGACTTTAAACCCGAATATATCGAAGGTCATAAAGCTTAGATTAGTATCTACACTGAGAAAATGGCGGTTGTACCGCTACCGATTTGCATGTTGATTTTTCGCATCCCCGTAATTAGATTGTTTTTAAAAAAGCTCTAAACACCAGATTAAACATTCTAATCAACCCGATGAAAAGCCAGATTTGAATAGTCAGGTAGGTATTTACCAACTCTTATTTACACATGCGAATATTCAATATTTTCATTGCTTTCTTTTATTCTCCTAGAAACTTTTTTTTAAATATTTTAATGTTGACGAATAAATTTTCTGTAACATTTTAAAATGTGCCATTCTCGATTTGGCGCCAAAACGACATGTTCGTTTTTATTCCTGACTCGGCGACATTGACGTCACCCGGGCGTCGTTGGTGACAGCCGTCTTACCAAACTATGTCAAAATGACGTTGAAGCCAGTTGAAACCGTTTCGGAATGTGCGGTTTTAGATCGTTTTTTTTATGAATTAAAATACTAAAATTGCTTATTTTTAGTGCGATAAATAAAATCAGATAAATAAACTTTAAATATTCCACACTTTTTTAACGGTATTCATAGTTTGTGAAAATACAACATTACTAATTTGAATAAAATCTGGATAGTTTGTTCAGAACGTTTTTTGCAAAATAACTTCAAGGCTCTGTACAGAGTGTTAGAGACGTGTCTTACTTACTTTAAACAGGGTATCCTTGGGTTATTTAGAGTAAAACTTGCAGACCACATTTTCTGTCTTCGGTGACTTTTTTCAACTAACAACATTTAAAATAATAATAATAATTTATTCTTAATAAATAGTAGGTAGGTAACAGTTAGGTTCGGGGTGGAAGATTGGGCGGTAACTCGACTAAGTTACCAGTGACTGCTCCACTGTTGTATTTGGCAGCCACCTCTGGTTTTGAGCCTCAAAATATCGGAAAAAACCATTGTTACTCTGTGCAGAAACGGGCGGTCCGCTCGATAGATTTCACTATCTAAACAAATAAATTGCAATCTTTATACTACAAGCGTCTTGTAGGAATGGTGTCCGTTTTTTACCGGTATTATAATAGAAGATACCTAGAGAAACTAGCGTCATTGATCCCTTCAGCACCGGGCATAAATGAGAAACACGCCAAATACGCGCCCAACGTTTGTACACAATTGACATTACTCATCTGAGAACTGGTCGTTTTTACGACTCGTTCCTGAGAAGGAGTTTTTTTTTACTTCGATTGATGTCAGAAATCACTGGTTAAAGTAAGTCTGGTACGTCACTTAGAACCCTGTTTATAAATTAATATTTATTCCACGAGTTTCCATTACCATGTAGGGTACAAAACCCTTTAGTTTTGTTACCAATTTACTTTCATTAGGCTTCGGGGCGTACATATTTGAGAAGTTTGCAGGGTCTAGTAAGGCTTTTTGTTTAATGAAATCAGTGCAGAGAATAATTGTACTGAATTATTATTGTCGATAAACAAACAAATAATAAGAATTTGTTTGTGTTCAAACTTTTAAATAGCCTGCGGTGAAATGTCAGTTCGAAGTTTGAAGTCAGTAAAGAGCTTAGAATGTTTGGATTGGAATAAAGCATGAAATTTAAGAATTTATTAATTTTACAAGCGCAGACTCGTCACGGATGCTATAATTGTGGCATTTGTGAAGCTATAAGTATTTTTGGAATCTTTATTATACCGCCTATCAAAAACGATTATCGTCAATTTATTACTTCTAAACGTTCAATTAAACTTTAAAATTCATCATTGATTCGGATTCACTGTTCAAAAATGGAATTATTTAAAAAAAAAAAATATTGGTACCTACTTTATCGTTTGGTTGAATTGATCAGTTCCTATTTTGAATTTTTTTACGCAGGAATATTTTGCATCACGCACATACAGTCGAAATGAGTATGTTTGATAACTATTCAAAGAAGACTATAGACTGTTTTATATAGTGGTTAATTATTTTTATTTATTTATGTACTACAAAATATTACAAGATTTCTAATTATTACAGTATACAAAATAATTTTTTTTTAAATTTCGTAATTATTCTACTACTCAGAAGTTCGTGTTTTTGGGAGGAGTAGGTATATATATAAAGAAAATAATGTTTAAAATTTGATGTTTGAACAGTATTCAAAGCCTTATTAAAAAACTACAAACGTAATTCAACATAAAAATTAACCTAATTCAATCTTTAAATTAACTACAAATATAATATTGTCTGTCCCGAAACGGGAAACTTTCCTAGTAGGACAGGCAAAGCTTCCTAATATGTAATTTTGTATTCTCTTTTGTATCTATCTTTAAATAAATAAATAAAATTATAACAAGCATTATAACTAGTATTATAACAATAATAATTATAATATTTTGGTAGAAAGAAGTCACTTTGTGGTTTGACATATTAATTGAAATAAAACAATAACTTTGTTAGTAACCACGATTTATTATTTTTTTTAATTCTGACCGGTTTTATTTATCTCAAGCATCTTCAGGGTAGAAAATTAAACTGATCAGTTCCATCAGGATTAAAAAAATTTAAATAAATAAATCGTGGTTACAAACAAAGTTATTGTTTTATTTCAATTCATTATAATATTATAACAAAGTATTATTACAATAGCAAAAATTTTCTTTTTAATGATAGATAGAGGTAGAATTTATCATTATCTAATTTCAGGGAATTAATTTTCTTTTTGAAATGTTCAAATTTCAATATTTCTGTTACCTTAATTGTGTTTTTGGACAATAATATATTGTACCGTTTCGCACCTAAAACCAAGTAGTGGTGCTGAGCCGTGGTCGTTCTTAGAATCGGGATTGTTTTAAATCGATTTCTTATGCTATTTAAGGGGTGAATTTTATTGACAAAATATTCTTTATAAATTTGAAATAAGGCGTTTCTTATATACAATTCTGAAATAGTTTTTAATTAAATTTTCGAAATATTTATAAAGATGGGAAATCTAAAAATTTTAAAAATTATTCTTTGTATTGCAACTATGGGCTGTAAGGTAGCTTTAAAAGCCCCTTCCCAACTAATAATGCCATACTGCAATAGGGACTGTATTAATTCATAATAGACAATTTTGATAGTTTTCTTGTTTAATATATTACATATGTTATAGAAGACATAGATAAGTTTTCTTATTATTTCCACAGTGAGGTTGAGATGGTCTTTCCATTTTAAATTGTTATCTATTAAGATTCCAAGAAATTATTAGATTTATAATTTAGTTTAGCACAGTCCGTATTACATGTAATATCATTTATAATAATTTTTGAACGGATGGTTATATATACTTGATACATATATTTTTTATTCGAATTCTGCTTTTAACCATTTATTGGAAAACAAACAACTGTGTTGGTCTTCAAATGGTTCGTTACGTTTGGTGCATTAGCAGGGGTGCCCGGGCACTCTGGGTCTTGGTGGCGGATACGTTTGCCCACCTACTGATGTCAGATCGAGTGAGACTGGTTGAGGGAGGCCTTTTGACGTTTGGACACAGCACAGTTGAAGGGATGGATGCATACGTCCGTTACTCCTGGACTCAGTGATCACCAGATTCCTACCCCCTCATGCCTTTTTCCTTCCTTACCTCAAAAAGAACCTCCATACAGTATCCCTTAAGATGACATACCCTGGGGAGAATTATTATCATCGTGGGCTCCTGTGTATAGTTAATGTAACAAAAATACCCTACTGCTCCCAACTATCCGAAGCCAGTGGCCTGGCGTCTCCATTTGGGGTATGTTGTGAAGCTAATTGGTGTACGAAAGAGAAGCAACTAGGAAAGGGAAGGTTGAGAAGTATTTGGCTATTAAGATCTGGTCACTAAACCCGGCTAAAGCCATCTAAAGCAACGCTTTGATTCTGAATGGAGCTGTTTCACCAGGGAGATATTGCAAGTATCTATCACTGTGGATCGTGCCCCAAATATAATGACTTTAAATTAATTTTTTGTGAAGTAAAACAGATTAATTAAATTTGTTTGAAAATGCACTTTCTGGATTCGTAGTCATTCTGTTTATTTATAAAAAATACTGTTATTCAATCAAATTGATTTATCGTATATTTTTCAAACTCTTTGCATCAACCCTGTTGTATAAATATTTAAAAAAAACACACACACACACACACAACCCATGAAAGTTTGCGGTAAGAACTTGTATTTTATTAATATGCGACCTTAGTACAAAATTACAGCCTAAGGTACAGCTTGGTGCGAAATTTGTCGCTCTGCGAAACTTATATGTGTGTAAATTACTTTAACAGGTGGAAAAGTTACCCAGTAGTTTCCTCTTCTGACTCCGGTATGAACGATCTTATATTAATTTTGAAGTTGGCCCCATGTGTTACAAGTTATCAAATACGATTCAAGAAATACGTAACATTTTTGGTAAAAGTGTTTCTAGAAAGTATTATTTTATTCGTTGTCTTTGTAAAAGAAATGTGACGTGAAAATGAATTATTTTATAAGAAATATAAGACGCCCGAGGAAGTCAAGGCACGATAAAGTGAATCAATTACTTAAGTCGGGTTATGGTTACGAGAACAAAATGAGAGTATTAGGCGATGTATGGATATTTCCACAATTTATAGAAATTTATATCAACAGTTAATGCTCCGCATTTTCAATTTCTACCGATTTATAACAAGTTTCTCTTTAAGTTTTTAAGTTCCAAAAAAATATATTTATTTTTTAAGATAATATTTGTACATTTTTTATGCTGAAATGTTAATTATAGGAAATTCACTCGATGAATAAAAATCGCATAGTATGCTCCGAAAATTATTTAAAACACATTTTGTTCTGTTATTTAATATGTTATAGGCATTACATCAATGGTTATAGGCATGAAAAAAATCAAAGCGTATCTATAAATGAAACTAAAGCGATTTTAAAGAGATTTTTGCTCTATTTCAAACTTGTCGTGTTTTATTAAATATTTTCCCCATTTTCGCTTTATTATTATCGTTTTATTTTATATTAGCGTGAATACTCTAACATTATTATTTACATATTTCCCCTTTTAACTATCTTTATACGCTTACTACGGTTCTTTAAGCGAAAAAAAGCATTTAAAAACTCGGATGAAGCCGGATAGTAATTACAACATAATACCAATACATACATGCACTTACGAAATCATTTAGTTACGGCTTGTATACGTACTCTGAGGAAGTGAAGGAATCGCTATTTTTGCTTTGTTATTTAAAGATGTTCTTAATTTTATCTTTGGTATTTTACATGTTTATAACTGTTTCATTCTAATTTGTATTATTTACTGGGTACCTACCCGTTAACATCTTATTATGAACCTTATCTTCATGTTAAGTTAGTTATATATATTTTACAAATATATTTTTTAACCTTACAAAATTGTGTTAATTACAAGATATCATTTTTGTTCAAATATTTCTTTCTTTCACCCTTCAAGAATGTTTTAGGCCATCATTTCAAATTGTGGAGAGAGGGAAGGTGAATTTACATGTTAATTTGGTTTAAATTGGCAAATTTTAAAATTGTATCGTCGAATTCAGACTTTGCTTTCTATTTTCTCTTATTTACTGTTTTACACGCTCATAAGACGGTTTATGACTTATGAAAATTCACATTTAGACATATTATCAGCATGAAAATTAAATTAATTATAATATACCTACCCATAAGCATCTACTGTATTCCTCATCTTTATCTTAAGCTAGTCGCATATATATTTTTTTAATATACATGTACATATATTTTTTTAAATATACGTGTACATATATCTTTTTAGATATTCAGATAAATATATATGTTTCAAATATACATGTACATATATGTTTTAAATATACATGAGCATATATTTTTTTTAAATATAATTTTTTTTATTCCAATATTGTGAATTTCATTTTGCTTTGTTATTCACACATATTCTTAACTTCAATTGCTGTTTTACAGGCTCATGAAGGCTGTTTATTACTTATTGATTCTGATTTCTCATGTTATATTATACAAAAGCCGAAAGTGGTTAATAATACAAATAAATAATAACGTAATTTTAAATAAGAAATTTTATAATGTTAATGTCGAGGAAATTCACATATTACTAAATCAAAAATAAATAAATTCATTTTGATCCAACTTCCTGCAGCCAGTGGTTTTTTGGCACCCTCGATGGTTAAGTGAAAAGAAGTGGGGAAATGTAAGGGATAGGAGAGGGGAAAAGAAAGGTAGGAAACGCCCTGCCCTCAATCATTTACTTCCGCTTTTCAATAATAATTTTGTGAACACCAAAGTACCTACTGACTATGAAAGTAATGATCCAGGGACTCCAATGTAATAAATAGAATCAGTAGGTACCTTAGATAATCTAAAATACTAATTTCGGTTGTAAGTAACTCAGGTTCAATAAAATCTAGAACTCGGATATCCTTTGATTTTAATTTTCATTTTCAAAATTGGAATTGTTAGTTTGAAGACTTAAGACAAGCGATAAATTACCTACCTGTTTTATAATATTTTGAAAAGAATATTATTCAAATTTTCAGTATTTCTGACTCTCTGATTAAGGCGAAGTTTAGTGCTAAATCACTATTTTGATTAATCTTCATAACGAATTGGTGTACATTATGAATACCAAAAAATATGCTTTAGATAAATTGAAGGTTTTCCTATCGTTTCGCTTGAGTAGAATACAAATAAAACAATAAATGACTCAGTAAAAAATATAAATGTAAGCTACTAAAAAATATTTTTTTGAACAACTTTTAAAAACCAAGTATTATAGCTAAAATTATCTTGATATCGAACGTTTCTAGACTCCGTTTGTCAAGCGATTTTAATGCCTATTACCTACAATGTATACTAAGGTATACCAAGAATATACACATTTTTGGTATGTTCCTCTTAAACTTAAATTTTGTATATTTTTTTACATTTTTAACCAAGCAGGGTTAGTAGTGTATAATTTTCTATTAAAAATATTATATTATAGGTAGGAACTTCAAACAAACAATTTCATATATATATTTTTTTGCATTCTTAATCCAGCAGGATTGGTAGGGAATATATATTTAATTCTGACTATTTATATTTATATATAGAAGTAGGTATGGCAAAAAAAAATGTTCCACTTTTTCTTGTGATACTAGTCGGTACAAGGAATCGAATAGTGGTGACGATGGCAGGGCTGTCAATAAAGTTTTTAATGAGAAATGAAAGTAGAAATTGAACCCATGCAATAAATTTCTTTACGGGAGTAAATCATTATATTTATTTACAGCAGTCAATTGTCTAGACTTTCATTTCATTTTCGAAAACACTGGTATCAAGTTGAAAGCTTGTTCACCAAAAGAGAAGATATTTGATTAGCCGATCAGTCTCAAACAGGAATTATCTCGTCTCATATTAAATTAATTCATTTTATTGTGAAAATATTGGTGCAGCCTTGCTACAGTGTTATAGTCCCACTAGATTTGGGCAGGTATACTCTCGTGTGGTATTCACAAAAATAGCGCTAACATCCGAGACAAGATAGGAGGTAGTCGTGCATGATAGAAAGCTAATCTGTTACCTCGGTGAGAATACACGGTAACCGGTAGTTGATAACTAATTATATTGTACTTTATATTTTAAATAATAAATTAGATATAGTCAAACTTTATTTTTATTTTTTATGTGACACCTCACAAGAGCGTCCTTGCCTGTGCATTGTACAGACAAGAGAACTATGTCACCACCCGGTTGGGCGGCGTTGTAAGGCGGAATAAGGTAGGGGCTGTAGGAAGGGATTTGTTAATGCGGGCCTTGAAGAGGCTCGGATTATAGGAGGGAGGAAAAACAGATGCCGGTAGCTCGTTCCACATACGAGCCGACTTACACAAAAACGAGTCGTTAAAACGGCCCGTTCTCATGAAGCCAACGTCAACCGTGAACGGGTGTTCAGTTCGTGTCCGTCGAGTTTCGCGCACGTGCACCGGTGCATCAGGAATCAAAGCTGCTAGCTCCTTGGAGCAAGCTCCATTGAAATACCTGTAGAACAGACACAGCATGCCTACATTGCGTCTATGCATTAGAGAAGGCAATCGGTCTGTTAACAACGGATTGTCAATCAGACGGATCGCTCTCCTTTGCACAGATTCAAGCAGGTTTATTAAGTATTTTGGGGCACCAGCCCAAAGGTGGCTCCCAAATTCAATAGTTGGGTGGACTTGAGACTTGTACAGGGTCAGCAGCTGGTCACTGTTGAAGAATCTCCTAGCCCTGTACAAGATGCCCAACTTTTTGGAGGCCTGATTTACTCGGGCTTCTATGGATCCCCGATACTTGAGCCGGTCTGATAACTTAAATATCGCTTTTGAGCGGAACCATTTTCGACTTTTGATACTTAACCGTATTGCTCCTAGGGATGGATGCGGGACTTAAATCTAAACGATCTATGCTACAATGTGACAAAAATTCAGCTCTGACACTCTAATATAAGTACATTAATTGATGAAATTTTTAAACAGAAAAATAAGTTATTCTTATAGTCAATTAAATATATTTTTTTAAACATCTTAGTCATTCCTTGATTATGAGGCGTTAATTTTTTTAAAGTTTTTGATACACAGATTTAATCAATTTTAATAATAATAATAAATTAATCATTGTGGCTAATTTTTTTCTTCTATTTATAGTACATTTATCCTGACGAAGAAACCATTGAGTTCGAAACGTGTCGATTATTTTGATCCAATAGTGGTTACACAAAGTCATTTATTTTCCTTGAACCAAAATGAAGCTGAAAATTGATTTTGCGATTTTTTAAGAAAACATATTATATTAAATGAAAAATACTGTTTGTAATACACCACTTTTAATTTAATTAATAACTGACAGCCAACCGGGTTTCGCTTATCTCAAGCTTCATCAGGACTATTAAATTATCTTTAATAATTTTTATTTTATTTTATTTTATTTTATTTTTATTTATTTACGGACAAATAGTCCATTAACAACATATTAATTACACGAATAAGTTTTATAAACAGAGATGACAGTGAAAGGAGAGCATATATAAATGAGGAGCGAAGACAATAACAATGACAATAATAATATAAAAGTAAGAATGGGAGATAATAATAAGTCAAAGCATGAAGATGGTTCAAAGGGCATTAGAAATTAGACATTGCGTATTGACTGTCGAAAGTCATTTAGGCATATACCACAAAATTCAATGCTTTGACTTGACAGTGAGTTGACAAGTCTCGACATTCTGGACAAAGGAGAATGGTATCCATAATTGGTAGAATGTTGATTGACGAACAGCAATTCATTATTTCGGAGTCTACGGGAAGGGATGTTGAATTGGATAAGTTGCAACAAAGCAGGTGAGTCTGTAATACCATTGATAATCTTGAATATATAATAATATAATAATATAATAGCCCTGATGAAGCTTGAGATAAGCGAACCCTTGTTGGCGGTCAGTTATTAATTCAATAAAAAAAGTTGTTTATGTTTATTATAAAGTGTGTTTCTTTCATTTAATATTTACATTTTCACACCCAAAATATTTTCTACCTTCGAAAAAAAAATTAATTATGAGGTATTTTGTGAGTATAACATTGAAAAGTAATTATTAATAATTATAATAATTAATATATATAATAATTATAATATTATGAAGTAACTATCTAATGTATTGACCTCGGGGAGTCTTAAATATTTGACACGAAGTACCAGTAACCCTGGATAGATAGCTAGCAATCGAGAAGATTGATGTTCACGTACTTAGCCGTGTGCCTACCCGGACGGAAAGCTGACGTGATTGTGAAGAGCAGCCGCTGGATAAAAATGGGTTATAATTTCGTTCGGATACATCAGCATATTTATGCATGAATAAATATATTCCAGAAATATATACATGAATGAATCCACCCCGAAAAAACGTTCTGCGTCGTTTCACTCAGTCCAAATAAATATGTGCATATTTTGACAATTCTACCCCTTATTTGAGGCTGGTTTTCATGGTCTGTGAAAGCATACTTGAATAAATGAAATGAAAAAACAACAAAAAACGGTATGGAATAACGCGAACCGCGATTTAATAAAGTTGGAATATGCAGAATAGTGGAACGCCACGCTTTTGACTCCAGCCATATAAAAAAATATATGTGGAGAGGACTACGTGTTAATGAACCTACTGGGGGGATGTGTTACGCATCATTAAAATAATACTTCAAACTGGTTTGTTAGAATTTCTTGTTAAAATTGAATACCCTTCCAAAAGAACGACCTTTGTATATGAAAAACCAATTTCGTTCAGGAGAAGCAAAAAACAGTTTCACTCCCTTCATATTCAAAATATAAAAATAACAGCGTAAATATATTATCTAATATATATTATGCATTTGTAAAATGGGATACATAAGCAAGAGCAATTTAAAAAATATAAAGACATTAGAGTTTGTGGGTGTATATGACACACAGTGGAATAACGGTGTATATGTTACATTTACATGTGATGTTATTTTATTTACTTTCCCTCGTAATATTTTACATCACAGTACGATACTGATAATAAACAAGACATAACACTTTATTGTAAAACAAATTTTTAACTAATTAATTAGAAATTTTACTGTTAATTACATGTCTTCTGCTAACATATTCTTCGAAATGGTTCCTCTTAACCTTACGCACTTAAAAAAATTATTTTTATTTATTTTTCGGAATAACTTTATTGAGTAATACCTCAAATTGTAATATTTAAATATTGAAGACAATATTAGTGATTTTTAAATGAAAATCTGAAAAAGAAAAATCAGAAAAGGATACGGTCACATCTAGGACTCGAACCCAGGACCCTTGTCTTTCCGGGACACTGCTCTACCAAAATGAAGACAATGTTGGTAGTTCTTATTCGAAGTATGATACAGTTAAAAGTGACCGAGAAGGATAGGGTCCCATTAGCTCAGTTGGTAGAGCAGTGTCCCGGAAAGACAAGGGTCCTGGGTTCGAGTCCTAGATGTGACCGTATCCTTTTCTGATTTTTCTGTTTCAAATTTTCGTTTAGAAATCACTAATATTGTCTTCAATATTTAAAACGATTCTATTGGATATCCGTTTTTCCCTTTGTCAACGCAGCAATTGCCAAAATTAGCAAAATTGAGTTGAGTACGGGAAGTTATTAAGTATCGAATTTAATTTTTTTTTAAATATATCGTTTTTTGTAGTAAAAAAGATTATATTGTTTTTGATATTATCGCAATTTTACCTCTCTTGGTAAGGCGCGGTATTCCTGTTTTTGTAAATGAATATACATTTCCTGCACTGAAATTAAAGCGTGTATACTTACATGTACAAACATACTGTGTTTTCATCTACCAATTTGAAATACACTGACGCCACATTATCTTTTTCTCTACGGCTAGAAATATTGTGTTTTTTCGCACTATTAACTAATCAATTAATTATTCATACTAGATTTTTTAGCTTATAACCACCAAACCTTCAAAACAACTACCACAAGAACAACTACAATAAACCCCATCACAACGACCACGACAACCACCAAACAACTGCCACCACAACAACCTTCACAACAATCACCACCACAACCATCAAACAAATACCACCACAACAACCACCACAGTAACCACCTCCACAACACCACCACAATCGCCAATCAACAATCACTACAATAACCACTACCGCTAACACCAACACAACCGCCAAACAACCACCACTACAATAACCACCACCTTAACTACCATCACCACCATCAACTTTACCACAAACACCACCACAAACCAAAAAACACCACCACAACCATCACTGCATGCACCACCACTACCACCAAGCAACTACCACCACAACAACATTCAAAATAACCACCACCACAATCACCAAAACAACCACCAATCAAATACCACTACAACAATCACCACAATAACCATCACCACAATGATCACAACTACAACCACTACCACAACAACCACAACTACAACCAACACCAAAACCACCAAACAAATACCACCACAATAACCACCACCGCAAACACCACCAAAACCGCCAAACAATCACCACGACAAAAACCACCACTATAATTACCATCATTACCACCACCACAACCACCACCCTTTAATAACTTACTGTATAACCGACACAAATGTGTATTTTTAATGGATTATTTTAACGATTGATTTCAGAAAATCATTTTCTGCCATTTTATTAAACCAAAGTTGTGATATCTCATAAAAAGTGTTCCTTCGAAACAAAACTTATAGTGTAATAACTAAATTTTTTTTCTCGAGTCGCTCCAATCTTTTCTTAGATAATCAGGAAGCCTATAGTCAAAAATACCAGGGAATTTTTCAACCTATTGAACAAATTATTTTTTCCTGCTCGAACATATCGTAAGCTGATAATCTTTTGAGACATGGACAAATCGCTAATTCATTGACAACTGATACATCTATAGATAACTGAAACGCGCAGGTGGTTGCGTCGCCGTTGACAACTGGTTGCGCCTTGTGCTGGCCATCATTGAAATGCACAATGTAGCAACTTGAGTTGCCGACTGGTTTTTTCTCAGTTGCCCCGTGAGCGGAGGAACTTAATGTTCGATATTTGAGATTCAATCAACGATTTACTCTGTAAATGGTGGGAAAACGAAAATACATAAATACATTATTCAATCGATTTACATTTTTCATTCATATTTATTTGCCTAACAATTCTTCATAATAAACATCGTAGTCGAATGAATCTCAGCTAACCATTAAAATGTTAATCATGAGGTATTTGATGAACATAACATTGAAATGGAATTAAATCACCATAACATTAGGTTAGTAGAGAAAGACACATTTTCGATTATTGCGATTTATTGCTCAAGACGAGAGATAGTACCCTAAATTAAGACGAGAGATAATACCCTAAAATAAAGCCCTAAATTAAGACGAGAGATAATACCCTAAAATAAAGCCCTAAATTAAGACGAGAGATAATACCCTAAAATAAAGCCCTAAATTAAGACGAGAGATAATTCCCTATAATAAAGCCTTAAATTAAAATGTGAGCGTCTATAGAACCGTTATCAGAGTATTGTTACTTTTTATGTGAATATTGCACAAGAGTCCCAACTGCGCTCCCAACTGTCTGGAGCCAGTGAGACTATGGCATCCCAGTTTTGGGGTATGCTAAAAGACTGAAGATAGAAGAAAGGGAAGGAGACGGATAAGAGGAAGGTGGGGGAGTACCTAAATATTATATAATAACAGATCTGGTTACCAAATACGGCTAAAGCCATTTCAAGCAATGTTTCAATTCTAAATGGTGGTCTTACACCGGGGTAATACTGAGAGTATCTTTCAGTTTAGAATGTGCCGCAAATATAATATATTATTTTAAATAAATAAATTATGAAATAACACAAATTAATCAAAAAAAATGTACTTGCACACGCCAGGATTCAAACCCGCGACCTTCGGCTTGCTAGTCAAGATCCTTACCCCTTGACCACGGAGGCCGTCAAATGCGGCCTTAAAAGCTGTAAAATTTTCGATTTACGGGGACAATTAAAACTTTCAAATTCTTCTCTTGGGAAATGTCATTTCTGAACGCGAATTTTAAATTCAGACTCCGAAAATTATTTTTTTAAATGTATTGGGCAAAAGCGTGGGTTACATAACATATCATGATAAATAATTTATTAAGGTATCAAGAAAATCTGTAAAGGAATAAATATTTTCACTACTAACTGCTTAAGATCAGGCATTACGAATTTCTACCGATTTATAACAAATTTACCTTGAACATTTTAGGTTTTAAGCTATTAAATTTTTTTTATTTTTAAGGATAATCTCTGTACATTTTCAGTGCCGAAAAAGTAATAATAGGAAAGTGTGCCCCAAAAATTATTTAAAACACTTCTGGTTCTGTTATTTAATATTTAGTAGCAAATTTAAAAAAAAATCACAACGGTTCTTTAAATGCTACTTTAAGATATTTGTCGAGATATTTTTGCTCTATTCTAAATAATTCATGCTTAATTAAATATTTTCGCTTACGCCTATTAATTGTATTATATTATAACACAAATAACTTTATTTACATCACTTTAACACTCCCGTACCGGACGGGGGGAACACACTAACACTAACGAGAGTTTTATGCTATATCTAAGTTGTTTTTTACACCACATACTCTGTAATTTAGTTAATCCTAAAAAAACTATTTGGTTATCGATCTGCATTTAAAAAATATATATTTTATTTCTAGTTTCTTAGATATTAAATAATTTGTACAAAATTCCGGCAAAATTCCTGTCCCCTGCCCCGCACCTCAGCTTCGTAGCATCGGCTAAAATTCCCCCGTCCCCATCCCCACTATCCGCTCACCACCGAGAACGATCCAGCGAGCTACTAACTGGACCGTAAAAGTTGCATTTTATGGAAAGGGCTAACTTCCGGTCGCGTACACTGCACTACTGGTATTTCCTTTTGCGATGCTAAAATGTTCACTTGCCGAACAAAGATCGGCCTGTCTAGCTTGCATCCGGTAAATGTTTTATGTTTAGAGACAACATTAAAATTATATCTGTCTCTGTTTCTCACATGGAAAAGAAATCGGTCAGAAAGAGACACATATTTTGTATACATTTTTAAGTAATTTGAAGGAACTTGAATAAAAACAGAGTACTATATGGTTAAAAAGTCTATCGCAAACGTCTGTTAAATTTTATATTGGGTTATAGTTGCTAATTCTCTTAATTTTCGTGGTAAATAATTCTCTGCAAAACCGGACTAGTTTCGCCCTGCTATGGGCATCTTCAGACTGGTAAGTAGTTCATTCACACCTACTTATGAAATGGTGTTTACAAATTAATATCTATTTCAGGATTGTAAAATATTTATTCTGTACTTTTAATATTAGAATTTATGTAATCAGTCGGCATGTATTTATTGCAGTTTCTTACGGCATATTTACCAATGTTATAAATTAGATCATAAAATTTTATGGTTTTAATTAATTTGTGTGAAAGCCGCACAAGAGCCCCAACAGTCCTATCCAGTGGAACTATGGCATCCCCAATTGGGGTATTTTGTGAGGCTGAAGATAGTGGGGATGGCGAGGGGGAGGATATGGGTAAGACAAAGCGGGAAGTATATGCATATTCACATCTAGTTACCATATAGGCTTAAGTCATTTCAAGCAACGTTTGGATTCTACATGGTGGTCTTTCACTAGGGCGATACTGAAAGCATCTACCGCCCTGCAACTTGATATTATATATTTTTTTATTTCATAAATATTACAGCATCCGTTGTCGAAGGGTAAGGCTCTAGACTAGTAAACCGGAGGTCGCGGGTTCAAATCCCGGTGTGCGCAAGTAAATTTTAATCTTTGTGATATTTCACAATTTACTGACTAGAATTCATTTAGGTTGTTGCTTGAAATAACTTTGACCTTGTTTGGTGACCAGTACTGAATAGCCAGCTATTTCCCCAACTTCCTCTTCTCCATCTTCTTCCCCTCCCCACTACCTTTAGCCTTACAAAATACCAGTACCGGCTCGTGACTTTTGGGTCTACTATTAATTGTAATATTATCACTCTTTCAAATTTTATTTGATTGATTTGTGTTATTTCACAATTAATTAATTAAAATAATATATAGTCTATTTGCGGCACGTTCCGTGGAAGATACTATCAGTATCGCCCTGGTGTAAGACCACCATTCAGAATTGAAACGTTGCTCCAAATGGCTTTAGCCGTGTTTAGTGACTAGATCTGAATAGCCAGGTACTTCCTCACCTTTCTCTTTCCCTTCCCCACTTACCTTCAGCCTCACAACATCCCCCAATTGGGGATGCCATAGTCTCACTGGCTCCAGACGGGAGCAGTTGGGACTCTTGTGAGGTATTCACTATAAAAAATAAATAAAAAAAGTATCGCCCTGGTGTAAGACCACCATTCAGAATTGAAACGTTGCTCCAAACGGCTTTAGCCGTGTTTAGTGACTAGATCTGAATAGCCAGGTACTTCCCCACCTTCCTCTTTCCCTTCCCCACTTACCTTCAGCCTCACAACATCCCCCAATTGGGGATGCCATAGTCTCACTGGCTCCAGACGGGAGCAGTTGGGACTCTTGTGAGGTATTCACTATAAAAAAAATAAAAATAAACTCTAGTACACCTAAAAGTTCCGAGCCGCCACTCCAACATACCCCATTTGGGAATGCCATAGTCTCACTGGTTCCAGAGGATTGGATAGGAGCAGTTGGGACTGTTGTGGTGAAAACACCATAAAAATATAGAAAAATCAAAAACAGGAATATCTGAGGTTACAGTAAAATATAATTTACTCCACGTTTAAGTTCTAAAAATACATTTTTTTTCACTATATTCGAAAAATTCGTTGTATTTCGAACCCCTCGACATACAAACGAACCCATTATTTATGGTAAGGCAAACACTACGATTTGACCCTAATTGTAAATATACTACATAATATCAAAAATTAGGAATTATAACCTTCACTAACATCTAAATATTCCATAATATTCGAAATAACATCCGTACCTAGTTTAGTAGTGGTAGGTTTTTAAAACTTAAAAATATGTATTTATAAATAGATCCATCATTTACGGACCATCCTGTGCAACAAACTAGCTACGCTGTAATCGCCAATCGCCAGTCGACATTCAGAATCGAGGAGTTATGCTCGTTATCGGCCCGCCTTCCATGTTTTGTATGGAAAAAGGCGCATTATTATCTAAATTCATTAGAATATTAACTACGACTTTATTTATGAAAATATTTTGATAATGACTTCTGAAACACTTCGAATATACTCCCCCCTAATTATTACTAAAACAAATTACACAATATTATGCCATTAACATCCTTTAATAAGCAAAACAAATTGGGGTCTCTAGTGACCCCCCTTCGGATCTTATGTGATTTTTTTCTCTCCGGGACGAAAAGGTTAATATAATATATAACCTTTACATGTTTCATGAACAAAGTTCACCTCGTCAGGAGCAAGTATATACTAAATATATTGAAGTGATGTAAACAAAGTTATTTGTGTTTTAATATAATAAATAATGACATCACAAAGTAATAAACTTTCAGAAGAAATTGTCCAGAAATTTTTTTTATTAATTTTCTTTTTTATATTGACGTCCTACTTCTAACATTTGTATCATATTTTTTTTATAGTGAATACCTCACAAGAGTCCCAACTGCTCCCGTCTGGAGCCAGTGAGACTATGGCATCCCCAATTGGGGGATGTTGTGAGGCTGAAGGTAAGTGGGGAAGGGAAAGAGGAAGGTGGGGAAGTACCTGGCTATTCAGATCTAGTCACTAAACACGGCTAAAGCCATTTGGAGCAACGTTTCAATTCTGAATGGTGGTCTTACACCAGGGCGATACTGGTAGTATCTTCCACTCTGGAACGTGCCGCAAATATACTATATTATTTTAATTAATTAATTGTGAAATAACACAAATTAATCAAATAAAATTTATTTGCGCACGCCGGGTTCGAACCCGCGACCTTCGGAATGGCAGTTCAATGCGTTACCACTGGACTATGCCGGCCGTCAAATATCACCCTTTCAAACCATTTTCTTCTTATTTTTACTACGAAGCCTTGATATGTAAAAAAATCTGACTGAAGATTTAAAAGTTCCACGATAGTTCAGTGAATTTTTAGATATAAAAATAGTTAATAAACTGCTCTCATCCACTAAGCTATCGTGGTAACTTTCTATGGATTTCTTAAGCACATATTTGAGAATCAAACCTGCTACCTGGATTAAAAACCGAACGCTTGTATTATTATGCGACCTGGTCCATAAATCTCAAGACAAACAGCAAAATCTTAGTGTCACTCCTCTTGTATAAATGTGTATAATTTATCGCTGTGAATTTCTGAAGCGTAGGCACAAAATTAATAACATTACTGTTACTCGTGAAATCTTAAAACGTAAGCGAAGGAAATAATTAATATTAATATTACATGTGTTGCGATTGTTTCCACCTTAAATGTATAATACAAATTATATCACCGCGAAATCAACATTCATATCAAAGTAAGGTTCTAATTTTAGATATTTTCGTATTATTATATTTATTTACAAAATGTTTTACAAAACAATTATACAATGTAAACATATTAATTTGGCAACTAAATTTTATATCTAAAATTTAAGGTCAGGCTATAAATGTTAACTAAAAACTACAGGATTTTCCAATAAGAGGTGTTATTTTGAATAGCCCGCTATTTCGGTAGATGTTACTTTTGAAGCTGTCATTTTTTGACATTTAACAAGTAAAAACTACGCAATTAATAAAAATGGAACAATACACGCTTCAACAACGCATAAAAATCATTAAAATTCACTTGACTGAATCAAATGCAAATCATCTTGAGTGATGAGGCCCATTTCCACCTCGGTGGCTTCGTCAACAAGCAAATTTGTCGCATCTGGGGCTCGGAAAACCCAAGAGTTATTGTTGAAAAGCCTCTTTATCTTCAACGTGTGACTGTTTGGTGTGGTTTATGGTCCGGCGGAGTCATTGGACCTTACTTTTTTGAAAATGAGGCTAGAGCAACAGTTACAGTGAATGGATTGCGCTATCGAGAGATGATTAATGATTTTTTATTGCCGGAATCGGATTGTATTGATCTGGACAACGTTTACTTTTAACAAGACGGCGCTACGTGCCACAAAAGCAACGAAACCATTGATCTTTTACGATTGAATATCAAAATAACACCTCTTATTGGAAAACCCTGTATTAACAAAAAAATTGTTAAATGTTTTTTTGTACGATGTTTCGTTCTATTAAAAATATTCTTCTACTTCTGTATACAAGTTTTTATTTTTTTATTTATTCTTAAATAAATTTATATTAAATTGTCCTCCACGCTAGGAGTTCACCTAGTTCAATTAGTTACCTAAGCTGTGTGTGCGTGGTATAAGGGATCAAATAAAAATATCTGCTAATTCTGTATATAATTAGTTACCTAAGCTGTGTGTGCGTGGTATAAGATATCAAATAAAAATATCTGCTACTTCTGTATACAATTAGTTACCTAAGCTATGTGTGCGCGGTATAAGGGATCAAATAAAAAAATGGATATCTTACGAAAGATCGAGTTACAAACGAATTAGCGTTGACATTTTTGCTTCAGTGAAATATATGACGGCCTCCGTGGTCAAGGGTCAAGGATTAAATTTCACAAATAAATCATTTATAATAATATACAGATACTTGCGGCACGATCAAGAGTGGACGATACGGTCAGTATTGGCCTGGTGCAAGACCACCATTCAGAATTCAAACTTTGCTTCAAATGACTTTAGCCGTATTTTGTGAGCAGATCTGAATAGCCAGGTATTTCCCCACCTTCATCTTCCCCATATACTCCCCTTCAGCCTCACAAAATACCTCATTTGGTAATGCCATAGTGTCACTGGCTCCAGGCGGTTTGGCGTAGTTGAGAATCTTGTACATATTTTAAGAATATTTTGTGTTGATTATTCAGTAATCTAAAGTGCTTTAAAACATAAATAAGAAGATTTAATCGTCCATTGATTGACTAGAAGACGGATGATGGAATTTCTTAATGGGGAACTTGAATCTGATGGATGAACTGAAGCTGCAGGGCACTGTTAATCTCCGGTTTCCTCGAGAATAGAGCATTGTGCTCGTAAATCACTTCATAGAGCTTTCCTTTCATCGAAGATCCAGATTAGGAGATTTATGGATTTTATATTTTTAAATGACACCTTGGAATTATTTGAATTTATGGATACCATCTCCTTTCTATAAACAACCTTTCTCACCAGCAAGCTAAAGTATTTCTATAGTATGATGTTACAATGTAAGATTTATGCTAGAAATCACTAAAAACCTTGAAATATGGTTCCATTACTTAAATGATTTTTTTCTATTAAATTCCGTATTTTAAATTTTTATTTATGTTCTCTTCACCCTCAGGTCTCTGTCATATTCGTCATTATACTTCTTAAGGACGCCGTGAGAAGGTCAGAGTATTCAAATGTGTATTTCCGCTTTCAATAAAATCCAAATAAGTTGAATATTTCGGAACGTATTCGAAAACTAAAAACAGTTTTTGAAAGGTGATTACATTAAATTTTAAAATCCGTGTACCTATATATTCTAATTTTGAATGCTATCATTAAACTATAATTACGAATAACAAAAAATTGTTATATTAGATATAATTACATATTATAATTATTAATGTCACGTTATTTTTTGTCGTATGATTTAAAAAAAAAAATTATAAAAAATTTACAAACATTTTTGGTTTGAAAAACTTTTCTCAAGTTTCATAGATGTACTTATTTTGATTTTTCTGTTGTTAACTTTTAGATTTGAATACAAAGTGAAGTGTTTTTTTTTCTTTCTATCACCGTTATGATCATATTTCTAACTATGACAGTACGACAGTAAGGTAGCCATAACGGTTTCTACGAGCCCATATGAGCTACAATGCTATAAAAAAAACCAATAAATTAAATCTACAGGTAATAAATAGCTCTTTCAGTCTAATAAGGTATTAGCGGAAGTCCTTGACGTTGCCCGAGCTGTTTGGATTCGAATTAAAATGATTTTGCCATAGAGAAATATCCTGATTAAAGATATACCTGCTTACTTAAAACGTTTAAAGGAAAAAAATAAGATATTTTCCTTAGCGTGTTATGTCGAAAAGTTTTACAGATCAATAAAGTTAAAAAAAAAAATTAACGCCAGGAACTTCGGCTAGTACGTAATAAAAACAGAAAAATGAAAAAATAAATTATTTAAATAGTCTTTTAAGGTAGGTAAAGTCTGCATGAGATTTCAAAAAACTACCACCGTCCCCTTTTTTCAACCCTAAAGCAGAATTTTGATACAGCTCGATGAAATTTTGCACACATGATGTTCCAAATAAGAGGAAAAAATATTCTCATTCTGATTTAGGGAAAATTATGCTCATAGCCCGGGCAAAGCCAGGGATTAGTGCATAATAAATATATAAAAGTGAAAAATATCAATCAAAAGTATTTCAGGGATTTGTTTTTGGGATATTATACCGTGTTGCTCTACCTCCTTCTTTAGCCAACGTTTCGGAAAGCATTGCAGTGTTCATCATCAGGGCAGATGTGTTATCATTACGATGATGGACACTGCAATGCTGTCCAAAACGTTGGCTAAAGAAGGAGGTAGCGCAACACGGCATAATACCCCAAAAAAAATCACTATGCAAATAGTTGTTTATGGAGGACATTTGACCGTCTTCAGATGGCCATCAAGGAGCGCCGTCCAGACAGCCGTGGCAATGATGATGGTATGTATTGTTGGATTGGCGTAGTCTGCGTCATAAGCTTCCCATGCCGCGGCGATGAAGTGCTCTGACTCTTAACTCGTCTCCCCAGCAATATTTCCGTGGCGCCGCAGTATAATGGTAGGCGGAATAGTACACAAAAAAATATTACAGATTTTTTTAATCAAAATTTTACTGCATGACTATTTCTTATTGAAATATAAGTCATTCAGAATATATCAAAACACGTGTTCTCGCAGATGGCCTTGACCGAAAAAATATAATGGACAAAATGCGAAAATATTATTATTTGTAGTATTATTATAATATATTCGTGCTTTACTGATGATTGCAGTCCCGTTTTTAACAGGAAAACAAATAATTTGACCAAATTTTTAATAAATTATCAATTTTTCATATCAGTAAGTTTTCTCCGTGTAGGCGATATACAATTAAGTGGTGTACACAATTTAATAATGTTCTATTACACAAATTAGTAATTCTGAGAATATTTGATTTATAATTTAGATGTAGCATTAAAACGAATTATAATCCAGAATATCTGAAGGTACTTGCCTACTGGTGCTTGGTATTAAAGAGATCTTTATTCAAAACGTCTTTCCAAGGTGAAATGTTATTTTGTCAATATAATATCATTTGGGTATGTGACAATATTATGTGTACCCGTTCTCGTGGCATTCTGCGCCTGTGACATGTTTCATTAAAACGTCTGGGATCGGGAAATTACCTTGTCAAAATACGCGAGAAATTCCGTGTTATGTAAATGAAAACTATTATCACAATGTAATATTCAACAATATATTATTATGTTTGCACAGGCATTACGCTAAACGTATATCACCAGGCTTAAACACATTTTACATGAGATGTAAAAATGAATGGAAAATATTATAAAGGTTTCGAACGATAAATAAAATTGATTCTTCAGAGCATATAATAAGTAACTGTAAATAATTTAAACCGATACGAAATGAATTGATGTTAGCTGGAATTGGGTGATAGCATGCGTAGGAATTAACAATGTATGGAAGAAATGAAAACAACACACAACACAATCACAATATGGTGAGATCCACCGCAATACCCCTAGGTAATTATCGCCACAACAAAACGAATGAGTACTTAAAACAATATTATGGACTCACAAGATTGTCAACTTCCATCTTTTTGCTTTGCAATGAGTTTATGTGTACACGAAAAAAGACAAATGACTTGCTTCCAAAGTAGTTCCAATTCTTCTGTTTTCAAAACAAATTCACTCGAATATGCAACATGTATATATGGGGCCATTGTTCCAAATTTCAAATATTTTTCCGATGGTTGGGGATAGGTAAGAACTGAATAAATGACTTCCCGGTAGGAACTAAGCATATTCAAAACCAATCACCCACAATCCGACTCCAACCAGTATCTACGTAGAATTATGCAACACTCAACGCCAATTTTTTCACAGTAATTCAAATGTAGCATTGTCAAAAAATAACCGTTCAGCCTAATATTTTTTTGAAAACTTCTTTAAATGCCGATTCTAAGTCCGTTTCAGCTTTTGAACAAACTGTAATTAGCAGAAGAGGACGACTATCACATTGTAAAGCTTATCAGCTTATTACAGTTTCATAGAAAGCTGAAACGCAACTAGAATCGGCGTTTAATTGGGGCCTTTCAAATGTGAAAAACACAAAATGGCACCTAAATTTCCGCGAAACAACTGGGCCTTATTGTAACAATCGTGTGACTGTCACAACTTCTAGTGTGAAAGAGGCGATATGAGAGAGTTACAATAGTTTATAATATAGAGTTGGTGCTTCAGTTTGGATCATCCATGCTGAAAATAGCAAATATATTTCAATATTAAAAACAGTAACCGGGCAATTTATGATTGTGGCAATTCAACACACTTCAACGCACCTGTGAAAAATGATAAAAAATGGTGAAAAAACTAAGTTTATCGACCATTTTTTCAATTTTATTGACTTTATGTCACTTGTGTGTTGAATTATCACTATCCTGAGTTGCCATGGAACCATAAAAACATTATTTTCAGTGTTCAGCAACCTCCGTGATACCATAACCCAGCAATAAATTCAATTAAGAACACATTAATTTGAGCCAACAAGAGTAATTGTATTATTTGGCTGCCTATTCTGTTATGTAAAACAAACTCAAACGTGCTCTAGTATAATGTTGTTTGTGTAATTATATAAAACCAGATTCTAACCGTGAAAAATCAGATTAAACATTTTAGAAATAATTTTACTGAAAAACTAAAAACAATTCAATTCGACATTAACGGGTGAAATTCCAGCGATGAATTTCCCTACATTTTTGGAATAATATTTTTCCCTTATTAAATTTTTCGCTAATAATCTATATAAATAAAGCAATTTCCATAAGTATCTACCTGCAGAGTTTTCGAGAGTTAAATATACGGGGTTTTCCAATAAGAAGTGTTATTTTGAATAGCCCGCTATTTCGGTAGATGTTACTTTTGAAGCTGTCATTTTTTTGACATTTGACAAGTAAAAACTACGTCATTAGTAAAAATGGAACGATACACGCTTCAACAACGCATTGAAATTATTAAAATTTACTTGAGTGAATCAAATGCAAATCATCTTGAGTGATGAGGCCCATTTCCACCTCAGTGGCTTTGTCAACAAGCAAAATTGTCGCATCTGGGGCTCAGAAAACCCAAGAGTTATTGTTGAAAAGCCTCTTTATTCTCAACGTGACAGTTTGGTGCGGTTTATTGTCCGGCGGAGTCATTGGACATTATTTTTTTGAAAATGAGGCTGAAGCAACAGTTACGGTAAATGGATTGCGAGAGATGATTAATGATTTTTTATGGCCGAAATTGGATGGTATTGATCTGGACAATGTTTACTTTCAACAAGACGGCGCTACGTGCCACACAAGCAACGAAACCATTGATCTTTTACGATTGAATATCAAAATAACACCTCTTATTGGAAAACCCTGTATTTACACTGATGTGGAAATAAAGCACCCCATTAGAAAAGATATTTCTTTTTCAGCCAACAGATTTTGTTACGTATAAAATATGCTTACCGGTATTCTATTGTCAGAGGATGCAGTGTCTACAATAGAGTTCTGATGCCAACCCTGATATTAGTTGATTATAGTAAGCGCTCTTGAAGTGTAATCACACAAATGTACGATGTGCTATGTTATTATTATTACTATAAGTTACTGGGATATAGAACTATTAAGAAATGAAGACTCAATGTCGTTTGAATCCAGGGGCATATTCGTAGGAAAACTGGGGGTTATCTACAAACTTATGTTATGAACATAGACATATGAATATTAGTAGACCTGCCCTAAGTGATTAAAAGCGTATTATCCCCACTCCCCATACCGGTTCCATTGGAGCCGGCTGTGCTCGCGTATGGCCTCAAGTGAAATTTGAAAACGTGACGTCATCATTCTTGTGCGAACTATGGTCGAGGCATCATCGGTTCATTTTACGAAATAACACGGCAAAATGTTGACTTGTACTATGAAAACTTGTAAAAATAGATGTGAAAAAGAGAATAAACTCAATTGTCGTATTACATTCCATATATAAGCATTATTTTACTTTATTTTAAGCATATTCACATCGTATAATATAGATCAGTTTTAGAAACATATACTTTCACATCGAGAAACGTCTGGACGCGAAACACAAAGCTGGTTGGTTGCTGGGAAGTAAATTGTGAACATTTATAAAAGTGTCTTAACTAAATACTCAAACGAAATATTCGACTCTGAAAATAGAACCGAATTTTTTTGCCGAATTTGGACTTCGCAAATTTGTTCATAACGTGGCGAGTAATTTGCGCTCCCATATAAAAATGTCTATTCATTCAAAAGCAGGTTTTACTTTTAAGAAGTAAATGGTGATATTATAATGCGAGATGCCTATTTACTGTCAGATTGATTTATTGACGAATCACAGTCAGCCTTACTCCCTTCGTTCTTCAACAGTTGATTTTACCCCTCGCCATTATCTTCTCGTCTATTAATTCCTATGTCTGTGGTTATGAATGGTTTCTTGATAAATTAATTATATCGCATTTTTAACAACAAAACACTTTTTATTTATTTAGATTAGAAGCTCTTCGTTTTTGTTGAGGCCAACATCCTCAAAATGTCCTAGTGTGCTCTCAAAATCTCTCCGCTTTTCGAAACCTCACGGTTCCTCATACCTTAGTACAATAGAGGGGCAACCTACTGACATCTGTCGGATAAGTCTTAAACCTCTACGATAATCTACACTAGAGTCATCTATGTATTACAGCTCAAACCATCACAGATTATAAAAAGGTAGTTAGATGGTTCTGAAATGAATTCAAAGAAAAGAGTGTTTAGAGAATATATGAGACGCAAGTGTATTGACAAACAAGTCGGAGACACCCCATAAAAAGATGGCAGGATCAAAAACGAATATGAAAATGAATACGCATTTCCATTAATATTTTAAATCGTATATTAAATTTATTCTGCTTTCTGGAATAGTATATTTAATAAATTGTAAAGCATTAATTGCAGGGTTTTCTTACTCATCGTCCAAAATTAAATACTTGAAGAATTTTAACAGTAAAAACTAAAAAATAATTTTCTATATTGATCTGACACGGAGTGATTTTCTTGAACGGAGAGTCTTAAAAATTGAAAAATTTTTATAATTTTATTTTGGAGGTAGGGAAATTTTTTTAAGTAAATTCTAAAAAATTAAACACAATAAATATATGGAGCTCAATTTTTAACGGCCTGTTTCACTTTTGACCGTGCTGTGCCGAGGGTATTAATGGCGCTTGTTACGGAGCATTCGGATATTTTTATTTGTTTAGCGCACAAGAGTTTCAACTCCTCCCAATCGAGTCAGTGGGACTTTAGAGTTACCGATCGGGGTATGTCGTGGGCATAAAGGGTGTAGAAAGGGTAGGAAATGGGGAAGAGAAATTAGGAGCCGGGTTTAGGTACATCTTCCATAGGTCCCTTCATACATAATAAACGTAATAATTATTATAATTTATTGAATCAAAATTTAAAAAGCTTTGGGCCTATATAAATAGCACTAGGTACTGTAATTTAATGGCCCCGTCCCAACTTCAGAGACTTAAAATATATATAGCTCACGGAGCGAGTCAAATTACGTAATACATAATCAATGCTCTAATGTCGCGTAAACACACAGACACCAGCAACAGTGTGTAGTCGATTTTTGTTTTATTGCTTTGTTGCTATTGTTTGCATTTGCGTATGCGCATTCATTACCTCTTTCCTAGTTGTCTGTCAAGGACGAATACGTATTCTATAAGAGCATCCAAAGCCCAAAAAAATTACATTAATACTTAGCATAATGCACAGAATAGCGTACACGAAACGAGTGGATACGTACGTATAGTACGATAAAGTACGATTAGAAATTTTTTCATGTGATTGAAACATTAAATATCTTTCTATTATCGATGTAATTAAATTCGATGTAATTTAATTTTGGATCTGTAATTGATGCTTTGGAGCATAAAAGATTTACAGAGCTAATATGATATACTATTCTTGTCAATAATTGTATCTTGCTCGTGAGACAGACTTTAGATTTGTAAATTTGATAGTAGGTATATACTTCAACATCTCTTATACAAAAAGCCATCGACTGCCACGGGTGCCAGGGTTCGTGGGGGTGAGGTTTGTCAACGTCTTAGCTGCGGATGCGTCCGCCAGTTAATTAGACCCATCTCTCGGCCTATCGCCTTGCACCGCAGTAGGAGGAATGGGTTATAATGCATAGTGACCTCCAGATTCCTACCCACATTTTTCCTTCCCAGAAGTTCTGCCTTTCCTTGTAAAGACCCTTCACACAGCATCCCCACACATGATATAGCCCCTGAAGGCCCTTATCTTCATTAAGGCCTATGTTTTGATTTCCCAAAAACCTAACTCTAAAAAAACTTCATATTGGCTTGGAATATGAAATAATCCAATCAAAAAAGGCCCAAATTTGACGAGTTTTTTCAAGTAAATTCTTCCATCAATTCCCACAACAATTAACAATTTCGGATACAAATACGATAAAATTGGCCATAGCTTTGAACTTTCTCACATATTAAAAATTCACGTGTTCGAGACTTCCAGGATTAAGCTTATTGTATCGGGGGTAGAGGCAAAATTAATAAAAAAAGAAGACGAGCTTGAAAGAAGAGTCCTCTTTTTCTTTTCTGACACCATTTTTTTACCATATAGCTGAAGTACCGGCGTTGCCCGTACTTTACACAGTGTTTTTCGAAATCTCATCTAGAAAGCGACCTTGCTCTTGTTTTGACGGTCAAGTGTGCAAGTTTCCATCAATCTCAATCAATACCTGAGGCAGTAAAACTATATATCGGTAAGGCCTGGCATGATGAAATTTTCAAAATAAATCAACAATTTAAAAAATTATATTAACACTATAAATCATAATGTGGCATATTTTGACCAACAAATTTGGCATATTTTGACCAACAGCAGTTTAGAAGCGGTAGCAATTTATGAATTAAATAGTTAATAGCAGGACTGATTCCAAAATGATACTAAAAAAAGTAATTTGAAATCACGAACGCCTCTATGTATCTTTTTTGTATCTTTTATGTATCTTCGTTTTAACATACTTATTTTAGCTAGTCTTAAATCCTGTATTCGTCTAGGATAACTTGAAACCTGTAAATTTGACTGTCCTGAAACGGGAATCCTTCCTAGTTGGACAGTCAAAATCATAAAATGTAATTAATATTATATTATAAAAAAATAAATAAAATTCCTGATCATCTAAGTCGATTTCAAAGAAAAGCGATGTCGCCATTTTACTTATGACCTATCCTCTCATAGGCCACAGAAAGACCTAGGAAATTGATTGACTACCCAACAAAGAATTCAGATGTTTGGAAAAATTTTATCAATTCCATCAGTAGTCTATTTTTGACACACGGACAATCCTACGATACTTATCTATATGTTTATGTCTTCAGTAGATTTATATTGTATGTGGGATTGTAACTACAAATTAATTTCCTGTTTGTTTACCATTTCCAAATGGCTGTATATATACAAGAGAATTATGTAAATGTTTGTATATCCGGTTAAAAATAACTCCGCTTTCCTAGCTGAAACTATTTCCAAGTGACCCAGAACCGCCTTAAAACATGAATACTTCAGCGTTCGTCTGTACCCGAAGTTTCGCATTCATATTAGGTAATTTGATTTCATAAAAACAGAAATCCCTCGGACCGGACGTTCTGCGTCGACTTTCTTTTGGATCCGAGTGAATGAAGAGATTTCATATTATTCAAGATGCAGAATTTTAATGGAAATCTTGTAAGAATAACTTGTAAAAAATGGTATTCAATTCATCTCAGACACTTTACATGGGAAGGGTAAATGTACCCTTTTCGCCGGTTCTTCTTCAAATACTGTAAAGGTTTTATTGCTGACGAATATTTTTCTATGAATATTATATACAAATCTCTGTGTGAATGTTCAAACTACGTGAACATGCTTGAATAAATCTGATACCAGTATTTCCTATCTTCGCATCTTTCGTGTGGAAAAATGTTATAACTCGAACGTTTTTTATTTCTTTTGTCTGTAAATTTGTTTGTACGTTCGGTATCCGTTTGAAAATGGTTTAGATTGAAATTTTAAAATTGATTCTTTTTTCAAATTTAAGCTTCTTATTTTTTGTATGTTTCAATATGTTGCATTATGAAAAAAATAAGATAGAGATTAGAAGTAAAAAAATATTACATAAAATAGTTTATGATTTTTAATTATGTAAGAAGGTATTCAATATTTTTTAATGTAATTTTAAGGATTTTTTATAGGAACAAAGGGTCGTAATTTATTTTTATATTGGCAGAAGACGGATTGACAAAAAATATTGTTCAGAAAATCGTACCACAATTAAAGTTCATTATTACAATTTAAAACAACAATTTTGTTTAGACTTAAGAATCAATCTTTAATTACCTCATTTAAAACATTCAATTTTTATTCATTATCAATTAAGAATTTTCATTTTATTTATTACACTTGTATTTTGCAGAATTTTAACTGATTTTAAGTCCATAGATTGTATGAGAACTCTCTCTATTTCATTAGTCAGAAGTCAATTGGAATATAATTCACCTATTTGGTCCCCTTTATATAAAGTTCACTCCAATAATATAGAAAGAGTTCAGCACAAATTTCTTAAGTACATAAATTTTAAGCTCGGAATTCTTATTGATTACATTAATTATGTCAGTTTGATGAATCAATTGCATCTAATAACACTGTCTGACAGGAGAATTATTTCAGACCTGGTTGTGTTACACAGAGTCATTAATAACTTAATTGATAGTCCTGCCATCCTTGCCACTATTAAACTACATGTGCCGACTAGGAATACAAGACAAAATATAACCTTCTTCTGTAATACATACTCGACCATCAGACACACTCACTGACCAATAGGATGCATGATCTGGACAACAAGTATGGGGGTGCTATTGATTTATTTTATTGACTCCATTATATAGAATTAAGCATAATCTACACCAACACCGAATCTTACAAATTAGAGTAGCGTTGGTAAATTAGTTACAATGATTTGTCTTATATGTAGTGTTATTGTAATTTCTTTTTTACTTTATGTTACTCTTACGTTTTACTAATATTGCTTCATATTTAGTTTTTTTGTACCTTTTTTTAAATGGATTACATCTATTTACTGTCAGTATCTCCTGTAAAATACGGATATTCTCCTATATACACTGCATCATATATCACTTATATGTAAAAGCCTTTTTAGGCGTATATTTATATAAATAAATATGAGATGAATAAAAAAATAAGTAACAATTATTTTTTTTTTATAAGCAGTAATTATTAGCCTGAAACACTCATCCACATTGAAAAATCTCCTGATAAAAAATATATGACGCCAACGGGACTTGAACCCGGGTCCTTTCGATTTTCGGTCGACAGCTCTGACCACTGAGCTATGGCGGCTTATCTCTTATCCGCGAAATAATTCAATATATACTAGTGTTCTATTCAACAATTACTGCTTGTTACATTTTTTTCACCTGAAACAACCAACTTTATTTTTATATGAGAAAGGCATTGTAAGTACTAACTCTCTCACTAGATGGCGTCGAGACAAATTGTCTACATTTTTGGTGAAGATACTAGAACTTGTCAAATATTAATTATTATTATTTTTTTTTTGTAAACTAATGTTTAAGACAAGATTTTTTATGCATAGCACAAAGAAAATAAAAAAATAAGTGTTTTCTATGGATCTTTTTGTTAAAACAATCTGTCAAATTGTGAAAGACATACTTCAAGGCAGTTTTAGGAGTGTATAACGTTACCGGTGACATTTTAAATTATTTTCTATCGTAGTGAACAATATTCATAATCTGCTGAATTGATCGATTTCAATTGAAACCTCAAAACAATATCTACGATGGATGTAACTTGCGCATTTATTCAATGTATGTCAAATGCATAAAATATTCGACAACTGATAAAAGGCAATCTATATAAAATGAGGTCTAAATAGAAGGCCGTCTGTGGCAGGACAACATCTGCCCGGGCCCATTTCTCTATTTGTAAAAAGAAGATTATCTGTGGCGGACGGCTGCGTGAAGGGCTTTGATTTTGATAAATCTACAGTTTTTCTCCGAGATTGATGAAATTTTGCACACTTCCTTCAAAGTAAAATAAAAATTATTGCTTACATCTGATTCCAAACCAGAGGAAGTCACTGTCTACGTGAAGTTTATGAAAACCATCCCATCCTCTTTTTCCACCCTTAAAGCAGAATGCTAATACTTTTTGAAAAAAATTTGCGTAAAGGGAAATTATTATTGTCTACATCTGATTTCGAAAAACTTTGCATGAAGCCCTGCTGTTGGTTTTCAAATAATATTTTTCTTGGCTGGATTATGGTGATAACTGTGTAAAAGCTTGTTTGCGGACCGATATTAAAAAAACAATTAACCTTAAAAAAATCTCCTAAATCTACTAGACCTTTTTTTATCTTCATCAACTTCCCCTTCGGTGTAAGTAGGGTCCTTTATTTCTTATGGATAGTTTTATACTTCTTTTTATTCGACACAGCGATAGCTAATAGATTTTGGTTTCCCTTGACAATGACCAAAGTTACTTCACAGTCGCTTACTTCGTGTCTACTTTTGACTTCATTTCAACCACAATAAAGTGTTCATGAGAAAGAAAAAAAAACTTTTTTTCATTTGTTTGAAGATTAATGATAAATGGAAACACCATAATGGTTCAAATGAAAAAATACGAAATTTTTAAAAATATCGTAGTGGCCTTAATGAATTCACATCAAAATCAAATTTTAAAGCTAATTTTCAAGCTCTATAAACGTTCTCTTCAAGTTCTGTTAATATATCATTATTGGCCAGGTATTTGACATAACTGAAATAATTACAGAACTTGAAAATTAACTTTGATATTTGACGATTTTTTCAAATGTTTAAACTGGCCAAATTTCTAAAATTTTATTTTTTTTTAGCATGGAAAATTTTTTTGTACTATTTCAAAAGTACAAAAACAGTACATATCAAAGAAGTTCTTTATAAAAAAAATGTAAAAACAAAATAAATAAAAAGGTTATGTATGAGATGATAAATGATTGAGAATGAATTACGGAGTGTATGCCAAAATCGAGTTGTTTGGCGGTCTGTTCTCTCTGCCTACCTCAAGACAAAACTTTACTTTAACACTCATACCAACCCTGGTGTAGGTACAGAAATTGCAAAGGAAGGACTAAAGTGGGTTGAATACGAGGCACCAACAAGTTAATCAAATACAAATATATACCTTACCTTTAAAGTGGAAAATCGTTCAAAATTATTCTCTAAGCAGTGAGTTCTTGCATCATCAAATTTACACATGGCTTTTCTATCCTGATTTTTACGAAAATTTTCCCAAATAAGCTGAAAGCAATTGAACTATATTATATTATGAAATATTAGTTAGCCGTCATTTGTTTATTTCAATCACAAAATAAGAAGAAAAAAAACTTCCTAATACCTACTAGTAATACAACTCGAAAAATGAGCGATATCGTTTAAAAAATAATTGGCCTTTTTTTAAATATATCAATAATCCATGAGTTTCAATATTAAAAAAAACCTCATTTGCGTATCAAATGACTTTGCAAATATGTTGGTGGTTGCCAAATGAATTGTGCACTTAGCATTGCTTTGAATACTGCTAAAGTATTAGCATACTTGATTACCGTTTTCGCTTAAATTATTTGATATTCGCCAAACAGAGTCAACTAAAACGCTTCAGCTGATCGCGGGTATGATCCCCTGGGTCAAATTTCCATATCAAATGTAACCATCAGTGTAATATCAGATATCAGTTTAAACAGGTCTGCCTATAAAACCACAAATTAAAACCACTTGATGAAAGAATTAAAATTACAAAAACTCTCAGACAGAAGACTTGTTTCCGACTTTACTTTTATTTTTCAAATTGTTAGTGATATTATAGATAGCCCTGATATACTCAGCCCTATGTGCCTTTTATATACTAATTGGAATCACTCAATCGATTTTTTTAATTGCTACAATAATCACATTTAGATACTCGCTTGTAGGTACCGATAGGCAATACTTTCACAGAAATAGAGGATATGTTCAACTGCACGGAATATAGTAAAAGAAGGCTATAATAACATACCTCAATAATAGTAATATTTAATGATAGCCTCATACTATTTATGAAGGAATATGATTACCGTCCCCACTAAATCATTATGTATATCACACGTTTGTAAAAGCCCGTATGGTCGTTCATTATCTTAATATATAAAATCACGTGTCACTGTGATCGTACACGCTTATCTCTGAAACTGCCTAACCGATTTCAATGAAATTTTGTGAATGTGGAAATGTGTTAGGTTGAAATATAGGGTAAAAAAAACAAAAATCATCGATTTTTTTTTTCAAATTCTCATCCAAAAATACATATAGCCACAAATTTTAATTTCCCTACTTAGAAGGCGGTCTTTCGAAAGGATAACGTCTTATATGATAAAATGCATACCAAATAGTTGAGTTAAATGCTGGTAATGACTTGTTTCTAGTCTAATCTTTTCTAAATAACAAATGTAGATCAAAATAACAAATTTAGATCCTAGGAAATAAATTGTACAGCGCCCTTGAGGTGATTTTTCACAAAAACGGCGCTCTACAAATTATCCAATTATTATTATTATTATTATATAAAAAATAGCCTGCACATGCTTGTGCTCACAACACTCGAAAAATATAAAGAATTTGACTGCCGCATATGATAAAAACAGACAGAATTGTTTTGTATGAAGGGTTAAAAATGTATATAATGTAAAATGTGATTTGTAAAAATTTATTTAAAAAGAGTTATTATGCTTCCCACAGGCTCCATGCGGTTGGGACTCTTGTAGATATGTACACGAAACTTATATAGACTATTTTGGTTAACAGAGTTATTTGGTAGTGGAATGAACCGGGACCAACCATACCAGTTATAAGAGCATAAAATAATAAGCTTCAATTATCTCTGAAAAAATATGGGACAGTTAAGATTCGCAATTAACAACAATAATGAACTCAGACAAATATCCCTTGAAGCTCGCAGTAAGAACTCAGTCTTCAAAGCAAAGCACTTTAAGGAATTAATATTATAAGCTTTCTGACTTAAGGGGAACGGCTGTGCGACTTTTTCCATGCGAAACTTAATTTTGGATTTGAAGCCAAAATACCCAACCATACTGAATTCCTTTTAAATTAAAATGTATTGCAAATACCAGTACAGATTTGAGCTATTTATTTGAGCTCTTATAGCACTCAATTAATGCGTGGGGAGGAACATATTATTATAAAACATCCCTACAACCATTAATTATCTTTAAAAAAAATAACAAATACAATCATTCTAAAAAAAAATATGACTTCCCTGCAATAGAAATTTTCGAGAATTTCATTAAATTCTCGACATTTCTCTTTAATTACAAAATTACACAAATAATTGACGTCACGGGACGCCTGGCAGATGTGAGACATAGAAATTTATTTTTATTGAATGAAGTTAAAATGAAAGAAAACAAATCTGAAAATGTTGTTATTAAAACAATTAAACTTACTCAAAGAAATATCTTATAAATTAAAAATTTCATTCAACTCTGGTGAGAAAGGGTGAAAAAATACCGCACAGAGTTTTGGCGACCGGGCGAAAAGAGCCGACAAATCACAAGGCTGGCCGAATGAAGCGTTGTTCCGTGCAAGAGCGTCGTTCCATCTTGCCACGCTCAGTCTTTTAAGAAATGAGTGTCCAAATGAACAAAATGAGAGAATGTCGTGAGACAGAAGAGAACGGGTAAGGGAAGATTGTAGGAAAGGGGAATGTTGGGAAGTAGGCACTCAGATCTGATTACCAAACATGGCTAGAGCCATTATAATGTATCAATAACGTTTTGATTTTGAATTGTAGTGTTTCATTAGAGCTATACTGAAAGTATCTTCCATTTGGGAAATTTGCAGGATATTAGATTATTCTGAAAAGGACGGCGATAGGTGAATGTACCATGTATTATCAAAGAAATGGGCTCAAACCTTCTGAAGAGGGGGCTATAAAGTAAATACGCCTTTAAAACAGATCATACTTTGTATTTCAGGTAGATTATATTTAATTTATATCACACGGCAGAGCCGGAACTACTACAAATTAAATCAATATTTTTTTATCAGATTGTGTGTTACCTACTATTTTGTATTTATGTAAGTACATCAAAAAGTATTAAATATACAATACAACAAATAATAGAAAGACATAATGTTTTTTTGCTGTTCAATAGATTCGTCCAGACAGTCCACACAACAAACGTGACACATGGGTTTTTTCCTCATGGATCTATCAATTCAAATCTTTTGGAATTTTGTAAGTATGTGCGTTATTCTTTTAATGAAAGATTACAATTAGATGCAATTTATACAGATATCCAGAAAGCTTTTGATAAATTTAACCGATCCATCTTATTAAGAAAGCTTGATCAAATAGGATTACATGGAGATCGTTGGGTAAAATCTTTTTGAAACACCTATATGGTTATACCAAAAGCCTCCTTTCCCACTCCTATTTTTCTTTATTATAAACACGATTGTTTAATCTTTTTTTTTTGATTACACTCCATTTATCGAGTACCAATCGATTCGGTATTATTTATATAATATAACAAAACTAGTGCCTATTAATGGATATAAACCATCCCCCATATATGTAACTTCTGGTGTACCACAGGGGTCAAATCTAGGCCCCCTACTTTTTCTAATATTCATAAATGACCTCGGTTCAAAATAATCGGTGATAATGCTTTTCGGTCGATGATCTTAAATTTTTTCATTTAATTTTAAGTCCGATTGTTTTCGATCATCAACTACTTAATAAATGAATCTTCACACTCAATAACTGGTATACTGTCATGTTACACTTTAAACTTTACTCCAAATAGATTTATAAAGGATTTTTCCTATACTATTAATAATTCTGTTATTAAAAAAGTGTCTTCCATAAGAGATCTAGGAAACCCCTTTGATTCTAAATTCATGTTTTATGTATACATTAATGACATTAAAAGCAAACTGATGGCATAAAATGATGGGATTTATTCACAAAATATACAAACCTTTCAAAGACCTTCAATCAATTTTAACCCTATACAGTGCCTTAATTCGAAGTAAACTTGAATATGGACGCACTATTCACTGTAGAATCGCTAAGAAAAAAAGCTAAGAATGTTATCTTTCAAATGTGGTCTATATAACCAACTTAGATCATACTACGTGCGTCTTAAATACTTATATAAAATATAAAATGAATACACTCAAAATTAAAGCAACTGACTGATCTAATTGCCATGTATGCAAAAAATAATTCACAGCCATCTTGATACTGCTGCATTATGTCTTGGCAATATTGAAATAAATGTTCCCAATTCCCATTGTTTAAGACGCCATGGCATGTTTCACATGAATAAATCAAAAAAATTATATGGCATATTTTAGCTCTCTGACCCAATGTGTCGAATAAATAGAGTGTGCTGAAGTAGACATTTTCGTCAATAATTAATAAGTTCTCCTATTTCAAAAAAATATGTTGCGCTAATTATATTATTTATTACTTCCGTCTCGATTTCGCGGAGAAACGTCGTTAATTAACGCTTTAATATAACATTATAATAATAAGCAAAAAACATCAAATAATTGATTGGAAAGAGAAAAGGGATATCTAACATTATTATTTTTATTGATAAACTAATGTTCGTAACACAAGGTATTTATGCAGAGCATAAAGAATAATAAATTATTATAAGAAATAATTATTCGCTTGAAATACCCATACAAATTGAAAAAATCTCCGAAGAAAGAATAAATTCCGCCCACAGGAATCTGCGGATGCTCAGAAGGCTGAGGGTTCAATTCCCGTCGGCGACAATTATTCTTTCTCGGGCGATCTGCTTGGGTATTTCAGGCAAATTTTCATTTTTAAAACAATCTTTGTGAATTTGTGAGGGGCTATTTTTTAATGAATAATTTGCAGTTTAGGGACTTGAACCAATCTGATAGTGGGCTGATCATACGCCTTATTTAAAATAAATTTTATTTGATGTTTCCCCAGCCAACAATTCCATACTGAAATACAGATAATGTATTCAAGGATTTCCTTTCCATTTCCTTTGGGAGTCTGAGTGAAGCTAATCAGAGAAGTAACTTTTCCAATATGCGAATATTATAATAGAAGCATTCCTGAGTCTTCATTTTTTCACTTAGATTATTAAACAACGATTCCAAGTATTTTCACAATCCACTACATTACTGTAAATAATAGATATTTTAATTTATTCTTAAATACTCCCTTCATCTAGGTTTAAATTGTTTCTCTCTTTTATGAATTTCCGCCCTTTTTACACTTCCATCTGTCTATGCTATGCCATATCCGGCCCTGTACTGGGTTCATCTTAACAAACGTCTTTAATAATTCAAAACGAAGGCAATTTCACAGTAAGTCAACACAAAAATGTAAATATCATAAGTATTGTATTCCTTTTGGCATGTTAAAGGGTATTTTCTTTGTCTTTGAATAATGGATTAGAAGTTTTCTAACCTGTAAAATTATTTATTAAAACATTCTTTAATTTCAAGCAAAACCTTTTTTTTAAACGTTTGGTTGTTACTGTTTTATTTTATTAGACTTAGAAGTTTCTAGGCGAGGTGTTAATAAGGAAGTCAGTACCTTTTATGAAGTAAAATATTTTATAGTTAAAAATTCTACGTAGTAAACTTTCAAAAAAAAGAAGCAGATGGTTTGAAAGGGAGATACTTAAATACGAATGTTATAGGATACGCGCTAGTATTAATAAACGACTATAATTAATAGAAGTAAGCGAAAATATTAAATAAAGCATGACTTATTTAAAATAGACCAAAAATCTCTCAACGAATGTCTTAAGTGGCATTTAAAACTGATTTTTTTTAAATTCCAATAACAGAACCATCTTTTGATAATTTTTGGAGAATAGATTTCGTTCTATGGAAAAAATTTCATAAAATTACTTTTTCATCTCGGAAAATGTACATAGATTATTTTACAAAATAACGTATACTTTTTAAAAGCTTAAAAATTCGGTAAAAATTCAAAATTCGGGGTCTTAAACATGTAGCCATTGTAATCGGATAAACTTGAACATTATAAAGTAATAGCTCAGGTTAAGTTAGGTTAGGTTAAGTCAAGAAGAGCTAAAATGAATTCCAATAAAAACAGAGATTGCCAAATCAAAATGTATTCATTTTTATGCACAAAGTTATGAATAACTAAATCCAAGATACTTTAAGGATGAGTTTATTGTTTTTGATAAAAAAAATATACGTTATTGTGAAACCAGAAATATAAACAGAATTAGATTGCCGTATATAAAAAAAAACAGATTCACAGAACTGCTTATTGTACAAAGGACTTAAACATATGATTAAATGCCTGAAAGACTGAATAATAAATATATTTAAAACTACTGGAGTAATTTTTGGCATATTTTACCATTATGCAAAATTGTTTTGAGAGATCGCTTATCATAATGTGCCACATTTATATAACCTAAAAATATGGAATAAACAACGAAGTTTAGATGGATTCAATGGCTTTAAGCCCCAGTAAGCAGTTTTATATGTTTTCATCTTAATATTTGGGAGGAATGGTATTAATTAAATAATATGGTAAATGTTCATATATGACACCAATCACACCAGTGGTTAAAAAAAGTTGTTAAGCTTACTGTAAAAGAGAATTGTATGAACAATGAAATGTAAACATGTAGGAATTAGTTCATATTCATTCATCTTTTGAGAACAATCACAATGATATAAAGATATCTGATACGATAGACGAAGAAGAACGATCAACATCCCTACCCCAGTTTGACAGAACTCATATGTTGGTTTGTGCGCAGAGATGTTTGTAATCCCTTCTTCTGTTTCTCCAACGTCAAAGCCTCGAGGGCTCACCACGTACAAAGGGCCTGCTTTCTCTGACATGAATAAAACATCCGCCGCACATAGATAGATTTTAATGATTTAGGCGGCCAAAATTATTTTTGGGGTTATTTTAGTTCTAAGTTCAATTAAAATAAAGAAAAGGTATATATTTATAAAAACATACATATATTTGTCAGGTTACAAAGAACAGTAATATATAACAGAGCTAAATTCACTAAAAAATACAAATGAATGGAAACAGAATTTAACAAGTTTTCTTTAAATATAAAATTACATTAAAAATCGGTATCTTCAGGTCCAGATGTCTCTACTGACTCTGTGTTTGGGTCACCAGGTAATAAAAGTTTAACCGTTTCAGGTAGAAATGCGTTACGTGAAGGTTTTCTTATTTGTCTCAAGCAACTAATGAAGGTATCTGAACTTAACAAAAGCCTATAATATACATCTAAGTTACATTCTTCCCTAGAAAACTTTCTGGCAAAGTTTAGCCGGTACGATTGGAAATGCTTGTTCCGGGCTTCTGCAGCTTCTTCCGATAGCTGTCCAATTGGAAGGATCCCCGAACTTTTTATGATTTGGCTTCCATGTACCAATATCTTGTGCATAGTTGGCGTCATTGGGTGCCAACCATACTGTTCTACGTACAATTTTGCTGTGTCGTACGCATACTTATCATATTTTTCAGCATCAATTTTATGGCCACCAGAAATAGTTTCTCAAATAACCTTGAATCTGTAAATCAGTTCAAAGTTAATACCTGTGATGGCTGAAGCCAATTCGGGGTTTTCAAAAAACCTCCAGCTTGTGTTGCCATCATTGGTGTTGCCAAAGTTGGCCTTTGGCATGTCGATAAGCAAACCGGTTTCATTTCGAAACCTCTCCTGAATTTCCAACTTCTTTTGGGCTTCTAATGCCTTGTCTTCTTCGGTTTTTCTTTCCCTGTATTTTTTTACTGGCAGTTTATACGAAAGGTGTATAATGCTTTCTAAAATGCGGATCCGGGCGTGTAATACTGACAAGCCGAATTCCAAAGCTTGAGGGTTTACACTATTTTTCTTCGATAGATCATTAAAGGTTTTCGAAGTAGCTCCACAGATGTAGCACTGGGATGTTGACTTTGTGTCTGTGGCTGCGTTACACACCTTTCCGTCAATCATAGTCATTTTGAGTTGGTGCCCGAACGAAAACTCCTCTTCATTCAACGTAACAACTGTTTTGTTTAGTTGCTTAAAGGACTCCTGCACATATTTTATCTCTTCTTTAGTTATGTCCGTTGTTTCTTTTACAAATCGGAATCGAATCGGACGGCAAAACCTTGACGAAGAAGGAGTTGGATTCTACCAAACAATTTTACTGCCTTCTTTTCCACAAACAATGCGCAAAGGCACAAAGGAACTCATAAAAATTTTGGCATCGGAATCAGTCTCATTATCGTAAATTTGTTTAAATTTGGATTGCTGAGAACCGTCACAACCCCATTTGCAGATTATCATTAACGACTTCCTTTCTTGCTCGTTAAGCTGGATTATCACATCTTCTAGGTATTTTGATAATCGTGTTACGGTTAGATCCATTAGGCACTGTAGATTACTTTCCGTGCAAGTAGCCGTAATTCTTAGGGATTCTTTCGGCGGATAGCACTCTTGTTTTGCTTTCAAAACAAGATCATAGCAAGGAAAATGTTGTGGATTTGTTGCCCTTACTATCTCATACTGTCGTCTCGTAAAATCAGCTTCAACGAACATCTTAAGTGCTTGCAGAGGCATCAATTGAGGTACCTCATCGTTGTTGGTAACTCTACTGTAGGCTTTTCTATATTTACTAGCCCGTGTTGGGGAGTTCGTAATATCTTTAAGCACTTTCGAGGCGGTCCTATGTCCCGTTGTCTGCAACACAGATGTAGCAGCGTGAACAATAACTTCATCACCTGCGGAGGCCCTTATTTCTTCCGTTTTTCTTCTTTTACTACGCTCACTTAGTTCTCCAAAAGACTTGGGTGGTCGACCTTGCGAGGAGGCTGATTCAATGGGAATCTCGAATGTTCCCTCTAACCATGATTGGTTTATTTTCAGGAAAACATCTTGGTGTTTATTTGCCTTTACCCATCGTTGCTTAATTTGTGATTTTACATAAGAAAATCTTTTTTTAAAGTCTTCTTTAGCCTCTTTGTTGTGCCCATAGCGCATAAGGAGAAAATTCTCATAATAGTCAAGTTTTTCATTTAAAGTTGGTAAATTTTGACTCTGTAGTTGGTCAAATATGTATTGACGAGTCACTACTTTAGTACCCGAGGTAGTAGGTAGACCTGAAACAAATAAAAAAACAATTTTAATACAAAATATCGCACACTCAATATTTCCTATATTTGACAAAGAGCCTTTCAAAAGGGCTTAGCTCAAAAAAGCGCGATTTTGCGCGGCTATTTCTTATGGAATTAGTTAGTTACATATATGCACTATATAGTATAATGAAAATTAATACAGGGACGGACTCATAAGTACACTAAAAAAGCACTCGAATTTAAATATATTAAAAAAAAAATTTTTTTGACAGAGTGATGTTTGTCGTTTTAAAAATGAATGACAGAGAATGTTAATTAAATTTTTCTGTAACGAAAACAAATTGTTCTTACCTGTATTATCGCAATCCATCACAGTTAAAACGGAAATATTAGCTTGAAATGAATAATGCACGTTTGGAAAGTTATAAGTTTAGGAGAGCGTCGAAACCCGACACGTACACACTTGTTCACTATCGAATTCCGACTGATCAAAGTCGACTCCCGCGCTTCCAAGGAGGGGGGAGAGGATGTTATATTGTACATAGAACTGTTGACTCGCCAATTAAATAGATACCTTACCATTATATTGATTTAAAAAAAAATACTTTTGGCCGTCTAAATCATTAAAATCTACGTATGTGCGCCGCCTCCTAATAGTTGTTCATATTTTAGGCATGCACAAACACCGTAACATCTTACGAGACATCAAAGCTTATGAACTTAAATTTGCATGCGTTTGGTGTGAATATTAAATAGGTTTAGAATTCTGTCATATTTACATATGAAGTGTTTTTTTGCCTTGAACATAATGCGTAGTACATGTTGCGATATGTTGAGAGGCTAAAAGTAGTTGAGAGATGAAGAAGTTGTGATTGGAGGATAGGAAGGTGGAGAAGTACCTGATTAAGTATCTATTCAGATGTGGTCACCAAACTCACCCGACTAATTGACTATTGTAGATGTGGTCACCAAACTCATCTTACTAATTGACTATTGCAGATGTGGTCACCAAACACACCTGACTAAGTGACTATTCAGATGTGGTCACCAAACTCAACCGACTAATTGACTATTGTAGATGTGGTCACCAAACTCATCTTACTAATTGACTATTGTAGATGTAGTCACCAAACTCATCTAACTAATTGACTATTGCAGATGTGGTCACCAAACTCATCTAACTAATTGACTATTGCAGATGTGGTCACCAAACACACCTGACTAATTAACTATTATAGATGTGATCACCAAACTCATCTAACTAATTGACTATTGCAGATGTGGTCACTAAACACACCTGACTAATTGACTATTGTAGATGTGGTCACCAAACTCACCCGAATACTTGACTATTGACTGCAATGTTTCGATTCCTAACGATGATCTTTCACCGGAGCGATACTAAAAGTATAAATTATATATTAGTATATATTTCTTATAATTATGATAGAAAATACGTAACTTTTTAATGACAAAAAAATCCAAAGGCATTCTAGATGTGTCTTCAAAATTCTGTAAATGTACATTCATAATAATGTTCCATTTTAATGCTTTGTACAGTTAGACTTTAAAATAAATATTTTCTTACAAAGGCACTTTTAAGAAAAAAAGCATTGATTCTCAATCCACACAAAAGCAAAACAGTGTGTATAATAAATACTTACAATCATGTTTCACGCACGTTTACACTCACTGAGAATCTTGTGACAGAAATAGCACCATGCAAAAAGTAAGAAATAGTGATAATACGAATTGGTCGGCGTGGATTTGATTTGTATACAAATCTACAGTTTTATTCCGAAATTGATGAAATTTTACACACTTGACCAAAACAAAAGGAAGTTTACAATATCTATTAGATTTATGAAAATCACCCCCTGCTCCCCTTTCCTTGGTGAATTTTGATACGTCTTGATGAAATTTTACACCCTTGACGTTCAAAATACAAGGAAAATGAACTCTGTATAAAGCCTGATCCATACCGGGAACTTCAGCTAGTATTAGAAATTTTCTGTTGATATAGTTTAAATCATAAACTCCATCAAAACATTGTTTAGGCTGTGACTTGACATTATCTTCTAAAAGATCTTACCAATAAACGTATTTTAAATTTTACACAACTAAATTTTACACAAATGTTATGTGTAGTAAATGATTGTTCACCAGTTGTGTAAAATTTAAAAAGCGTAAAGGGGTTAGTATTTGTCTTCTAATTTTCACAGATTTTTTTTTGTGTATATACTAATATACGCAAATTTTTATATGATTTAAAGTGTCATTTATTATTATTCATTATTATCGTACAATAGTATTTAAACTACACTTCACCTCCGCAATACGGGTAAGTTCTTAGCTTGGAGAACATTATACACTTCTCATAAAACAGATATAAAATAAAAATTGACAAAAATACGTCATGACTGAAAATAATAACCTCGCAATATTAAAAAATGTAAGAGAACAGAAGAAAAGCAGAAGAGATCAGATAGTACTTGGCAAGTTGGATCAAAGTCAAGCACGATCAAATTACTCAACAACATTGGATCGATAGGCTTAACTACTTGATACCGATATCCCTAGCACGGTTGCGCTGTCGATAGCGTAGATAAATAAGTAGTATTTTTACGATCGCAACACTGCAGTTCGTAACCCATGGATTTTAGTCATTCTAAGTTTAAAATCACTATTAAAATGTATCCATAATATAAGTTACAGGTCCTTCACCAAGGTTATTCCGAAAGCATCCCCAACGCTGAGAACAAGGGTCAAATATAATTATTCTCTTTTATTTCATTCCCTCTCATATCTCGTTTTATGATGTCTTAATATCTTATTAATTCACTAACACAAATAACATACCCCGGCAATGTTGGAACCAACGATAAGCGGAAACAAACACGTGTTCCCCAAATATTCTCTATACATAATAAACCGAAAAGCCTACCTAACTTGGGAAACGTCTTTCAGTTCTTACAGCCAGTCACTAGCGATCATTCATCATTACACAACGCGATCTCGAACCAAAAACAGTACCTACATTATTAATAATTCCATTAATATTTCACGTCAGTGTCGGTGTTATCTAAAGTGCGTTTGTGCTGTGAACTTGCAAAAAATAATATAAAGAAATTGGACAAATTTGTATTATAATTTTACAAAACAAGCAGATTCAATGCTAAAAATCCACCCGTCCGAATGATTTTCGTACTGCCCAAGACCAATCCGAAGTGGTTCCTAATTGCCATAGGTGCGTTATGTATATTAGCACCTATGGGAACCACTATCATATATTATTTTTTAGGTTCATACAAAACATACTAGCAGCGCCAGAGCGGTACACCTGTAAACCTTAGGAATCTACTAGCTTCTTGAGTGCGCAGCACCTATGATATTTCTCAGCACGTACGGAACAGTATTTTGCAAGAATCAACAGATTTTTTGTGTAATTTATTTTATTTATTATAAAAACACACAGTACATTGGTTAAAGTAACAAAAAAATTACAGATATTAAATATTTCAATATGAGTGCCTATGATCTCATCTTGTAATGTCTCATCTATGGTATGAATATACTGTAATTTACCGGGTGACGTGTGTAGTGTTTATATTGTCTATGATATCATTTTGTAATAATAATAATAATAATACTTGGTTGACTTGTATAGCGCCGTTTTTTGTGCAAAATCACCTCAAGGGAGCTATGCGTAATGTCTCATATGTGGTATGAATATTCTGTAAATTACCAGGTGACGTGTGTAATGTATAGGTGTGTGTGTTTGTGTACGCGCATTGAATATTTTATCATAATATTTTGTCGTTGCTTTTTGAACACAAAAATATAAAACTTTTTCAAAATAGTTTTTTGTAATAAACGACATTATATTCTGAGGGGGAGGAGGGGCTGCCCAGCTGAATTGCAGTTAGACGCTGCATGGTACTCACCTGTAAGAATGTTAGGTACCGCGATGTGATATTTATATAGTACTCACAACAAGCGCCTGGTAAAATCTTTAACCTTTCAGGCCATAAGTAAGTAGGCTGACGGCTTCATCATAGTTCCAAGAGGTACTATATGTAGTGCGCGCTGCTCTGAAAGATCTGAAGCGTTCGATGTATCATAAACTATTTTAGTAGCTACCGCTACATGTGCTATATATAATATGAAAAATACAAAAATGGGATTTTTTCGAATGTATGAGGGAATTTTTCTCCTTTTTTAATCGACGATTGAACTCCATTGAGAGAGGCTATGAACTGCCATTGTATCACACTAATGAGACAGATTAATTCGTGCTAATGCTCTTTGAATCAACACATTTCTCAAGTCTACAATAATCTAGATAAATATTTACAAAATTACACATTTTTAAACCGTTTTACTTCATTTTATTATATAAAATTACAAACATTTTGCGAAAAACCATCTGGTTTTTCTTTATTATCTTTGAGTTATGTGTAATGAGATTCGGTGTTCCCTGTAAAAACTGTACACATGCATAAATTATGCCTAATGCTTGTGTATATAAATTTATACACAAACATTAGGCATAATTTATGCCTAATGCTGCAGGTAAATTTATCTACAAGTTATACCTACAAGATTAATTTCTTCACATAATGAAATGAATAGCAGCGTAACCTTTTAATTTCACTATAAAACAAACAACATTAAAATGAAATTGAGTTTTTCAAATAAACAGATACGATTGCGTGGTTTTTTTCATACAATACTTAAACATGGATTTGGGGCCAAAATATCCAACCAAACCAAATAATAAAACGTAAAGCACATATCTAGTACGAATATGTGCTTTATTTATTAGTGTTACAAATTATAAAATAGGCCATTTACGAAAACGATTATTCACAATTTTATGGTCAAGATTGTTTTTTTAATATATTTACCATTAATTCACAAAAAATGGTCAAACTTGCCTCTAAAAATATGAAAATTTTTATTCTTTAAAGGCCCATATTTTAAATTTAAATCATTAAATAAATAAAAAATAGCACCTATCCATGTCAGATATTTGCTATACCTTTTGCTAAAAAGGAAGTTTTCTGTGTCGTTAAGTATTTTGGCCTCATATCTAAATATTGAAGGCATTGATTTATACAGTCATGAAATTGTCTTTTCTACAATTTAGAAAATAACAAACTTAGTATGAGCAAATAAATGAGTGCAAGGAGAATATATAATGCGAATGATAGCAGAAGTCGATGACGCCCGAGAAAGACATGGCAGGATCAAGTGAATCAGATACTTGAGTCAGGCCATATCACGAGTCAGAATAATAGAAGAGTATGTATGAATTTGAATGAAGCAAGGAGTGTGTGCCAATACCGAGTTGTTTGGCGGTCCGTCTTCTCTGCTTACCCCTGCGGGGAAACATCGTGATAGTTAGTTACTTAGTTTTAAAAATTGAGTAACGGACACAAAAACATTAAAGTCAAAACTATGCTAGCCTTACCACAATTAACGTAACTTCTAAGTTATGGAACTCTTAAAAATCACCAATAGTATCTATAACTTTAATATTTTTGATGATTTAGCTGATCTATGAAAAACGTACGCCAAAAAACACACAGAAAAACACAAAATAATAACATCCACAAATAATTAATTTCTTCAAAAGTCTAGAGTTACAATTTATTAGTGTCATTTTGACATTTCAACTTTTAGATATCTTTTTGTTGCTTAATCTGCATAAGTATTCCCATAGATTACGCATTTACGTCCCGTGGGTGCTTTCATTTTGAAATTATACTTTCTTTATTCTTCTTCACTTCCTTTGGGAACAATGTTCCAGACGGCTTGGAAGCTTGGACTGAAAAATAAATTTGACTTCCTAATGTGTTCATGAAATTTTGTATATTGAAGTTTTTTGTTAATTTGAACCTTTGTGTTAAAGCTGGTCAGAAATATAACATATTCCTATTGATTTTTATTAACCTACTGAAAAAATGAGTTTTTCATAATTTAAACAAAAATCAATAATTTAAGTCCTATTTAAGTTCTGTTACCAAGTACTGTGAAACAACAGGCCCACTATGAAATAATAACATAATAAGTAGAACATTCACAGAACTTGATTTTTAGTTTTGATTTTTTTTATTGTGTGAAGAAAAATTTACACATATTTTATTTTAAATACTTGTTGAATGAACTAACGAAGTTTCCTCAAAGGATACATAAAACATTAAAACAATTAATGAAAAACATAAACTGGAAATGATTGAAAAAGAAAAGCTTAAAAACACACACATTAAACGTAAACACAATATAAACATAGATAGAGAAATAAATAAATGTAAAATAAAACAATTTAAAAATAAAACATGCATTGTAAAATAATGTTAAAAAATAAATTTAAAAAATATAAATTCTTCAAATTCTGCGAAACAACCCGGCTTGCGGGGCGGTGAATTGGACAGACAAAATGGAAGATTTAAACTTACCAAGAGAACTTAATACCTAACTACCTGGAAAAAGCTCACACTATGAACCTGGAAACCTCTGTTAAGTTGCCAAGCGTAACAAACCTCTTGGGACACTCCAAATACATGACACAATTCGAGTTCATGTATGCATTTGATGGCTTGTTCTGATTTTTCACATTTTATTCATCGTGATTGAAAGTGACAAAAATGAAAAAAAAGGACTTGAGAGAAAATTCCTATAAACAAAACAAGAGATGTTAAGAGCTTAAATTAATTGAAAATTTTTTTCATTATTTCAAAAACCCATGGACGTAGAATAACCTACATTTAGCCAAAGTTCTAGCATGAGAGAAACACAGTACAATCGTAAACAGGAAATATTATCAGATTAAAATACAAATTTGAAATACCTATTAACACTAATATACGATTGATTGGAGTGTGTGCCAAGACCGAGTTGTTTGGCGGTCCGTTCTCTCTGCCTACCCCTGCGAGGAAACGGCGTGATGGTTAGTTAGTTAGTTAGTTAGTTATATACGATTGTAAATATTAGTAGAACTGCTAAAAGTTGTACTTTTTATAAATCAACGCATATCAGAACAAAACCTCCTAGATCACAAATCCGGGACACCATCAAATCAAATCGCCTCCTAACATGTATAGGAACCTCCACAAAATGTAATATATATATATTTAAATTAAGTAAATCATTTTGAAATGTATTAATAAACAAGAAGAAAACTTTTGCAGAATCTCGTACAAATTAGGAGGCTGCTTTGAATGATTGTCCCGTCCTTGTGATCTAGGAGGTTTTTATCAGAATGACCGCTAATGCTAGTAAATTTGCCTATATTTAGGCGCACTTTCAAACATTATATATTATTTAAAGGTAATATATAAAACATGCATATCATTTATTTATAAAAAGTCGAGCATCGTTGAAAATACGTCAGCTAATTGAATATAAATTATTTAAAAATGTATTTTTCTTTGAATACTAAAGTATTATATTAGCATCAGAGTAGTTTGGTGAATTTTTAAATAAGGAATCTCCACCGATTGGACTAACTATCAGGATATTTAGCACGATTGATCGATAATATCGATAACTTGTAATCGTTCCCGAGCATGACTACAGATCGCCAACGGGTAAACAATATTCCAAAACGACGAAGTATTCTAATTTTGTTCGATGTGAACTGTTGCTTCTACATTAGCTATCTCCGTTCGTGCTCGGGAACGATTACAAGTTGCCGATATTATCGACAAAATCTTTATCGATCTACCATGCTATGTATCCTAGACCTCAAACCAAATAACGTAAATGCCATCCATTGAAAATTCATGAGGAAAAATAAATTCTGAAATAATCTGAAAAAGCCATTTTCAGTTGAATATAACTTCAACTTAAGCCCTAAACAGAAACTTGTAATGATATGCCCTTTCTACTTCAAACTTTTCCTTCTCTTCTTTCTACGATACATTTTCCTTAAGTCCCGTAGGTAACTTTTCCATAAGGCTTTGGTTATATATATATCCGGGGTAGGAAGGTCCTCCCTGCCGTCTTTTCTTTATTACACACCCCTTCAAGTGTGTACATCCTAGTTTGTCTACGTGACGTACGACCTTGAACGTACTCATTTCACGTGACGGTTCAGTATAAAAAGGCTTCACCGAACGTTGTGTTGGGTTTTTGTTTCTCGGTTTAGAAACCTAGTTATTTATGTTTTGTGTGGTATCCCTTGGTTCTTTTGAGATAGAGTGAGTTGAATCCATTACCGCTGTTTTTCAAAACCATTTTATAAACCTTATCTTCTAAGTCGCCTGCTCACCCCCCCCTAGCTACTCGATTCTACCTATCGTAGGGTAATGTGAATATAATAAAGTGTTAGATTTTATATATGTGATATACATACGATAAATTTATGGTGTTAGTTGTCGGCGCCATCCATGTATATATTTTGGGAGGGGAAGGAGAGGAAAGGAAATGAATTTTTTTCAAGTTAAGATTGGCTCCTCCGCTTACCAAACAAAACTGATGGATGATAATTTGAGCAAGGCGATCGATATCTGCGTGTCTGGATATCACAACCGGCCGGGTCTCCCCTTGTTCCAAATCGGCAACCTTCACGCCAGAATAAAGAAAACCAGGTCTCTTCACCAATTTCAGAATTGCCCCAATCTCAAACACCTCCAGGATAAACTACTTTACTGAGTGTAGAAGGGGAAAACCATAACATCCCTTTATCACGAATCTAGTCGCGAAAATGTGACACGCAAGGTCCTAAGTTACGTGCCACCTCCAGAAAACGTTGTAACTCCCACGCCGTCGGGGATTTACATCCCTTTCTAGGTCAATACATAGATAACACACGACAATCTTGTCGACATTTTGCCTGCTTATTAACGATAGGTTGTGTGCCTACCCATTCAGCCAATTATCATGTGAGATATATGTAAGGTCTACTCGAAATGCCAAATTTGGGATGAGGACTGTCTGTATTTTAATATTTGGTTCCAGTATTTATTTTATGAGGTCACTAGCATCCTCGTGTATTAGGTATGGGTAACTTCTACTGAATACCTATCCTCTCAGGTAAGGTATAAACGGATAATTGGTTTGATTTTTTGCATTTAATTTAAAGAGGCTGCCTACCTCTCGAAAGATACCTGTTGAGAAAAGTTGTTCGGTTGGTAGTTTTATTTCGGAGATTACCATCTCCCTCTTTCGACTTTAGATTTGTTTTTGTGCATCCCAATTCGTAACTTAGAAAGTCAAATAATAGATGAAAAGTATTAAATTAGAAAGTCAAATAACAGAAGAAAAGTTTTCATTTTGTTCCGTCTGGTTGCATCCGATCGTTTTCAATTTGGGACGGCATACGCTAGCAAAACTTCCCCTTTGACTGACTGTACTCCGCGCCTCTCGTCCTATATATGAAAAGGTCGTTGACTCGTCTCTCGCTCACAGCTGATTGACAATGCGTCTAGCGTATCCCTTCTTATGGGAAGATTATTTGGGTTGCAGGCGTTGCAAACTCGGTTCCTGTACCTCAGTTGTATCCTATTATTAAAAGGGTCCTCTGAAATTTAATAAATAATATAAAAAAACTCACCCTGTTAGTCACCTCCAAATCCTCGTGTGAAACTTACCTGGTTACACTATATAGCTAAATCACTTTAATTTTCGACCTCCTCCCTACGCTTATAAAAGGGTAATTAAATATTCCTGTAAATAAAATTGTACCTCCCTAATCTGTTAGGATTCGAACCCACAGTTAATAATCTATTTGATTCTCTGGTTTTCGGTCTCCGTGGATAGAATGCCATCTCGCCAAATCAATAACTTAGCCCGATTAAACACTTCCTGCCTTTAAGTACATTCACTCTATTTTAAAACGCAATCAATATTTTTATTATTTTCATGTTTTTAAGACAAGCAATCTAGTTCGAACTGTATACGAAATCACGTTTAAATCAACACAACTTTATAACACAATCGCGATTGCACAACACCTGGCGCCCCTGAGGTGGGTTTTTACAAAACGGCGCTCTACAAATTATCCAATTATTATTATTGTCATTATTATTAATTGTTTCCTCACTGAGTCCAACCACTTTCACTTCACACAAAACCGGTTCAATAATATTTCACTTTAGTTCAAAATTCCACAATACTATTAACACCAACTGAATCCACTAATTCACTGCAATTTCACACAACACTTCTCATTTGTATAGATTTCATGGAGCTGTCAACGCACTCAAGTTCCAAACCTGACTGTCCTCCGGTCTCTCCTTTCCCGTGGGAATCTGTTTACTCAAGGCCTGTCTGTCAATAAATCTTCCGTCGTTGTTTAAACAAAAAAAATTTTTAGAGCACGTTATTTTATTATTTATCGTTTATTTTTGTGGATGTCCAAAACATCACAGCCTCCCTTTAGTTCTAGGCCCAACGGGTAATCTCGCTTCCTCGTGTTAGTCGATGGGATTAGAAATAACTATAGGTAATTTACGTTTCTCGAATACCTCTGTATTTATTTTTTATTTTTATTTTAAATTTTATTTTAATTCTTCCAAAATGTTGAGCGCCCCTGTTCTTCGTTTCTAACCTAGCATCTGTTTATTTTTTTTGGTTCCCGTGATTATCGGCTTGTTCTACTGGTGAGTTTTTTTCCGCCCTCAGCTTTTTCAAGTGTTTTTGTGTCTCTATGGGTAGAAATTCAATATGTCATGTCACACTTGTTTATTTTTAAACTCTGAGTTATTTGTTTAAACAGTGTTGTTTCACCTCAATACGTTATTTGTATTATGTTCGAGTGTTATTTATTTTCATGTTGATTTGTTTTTATTTTGTGTCCTCGGCGGTGATCCGATGGTTTTGTCTGTCTTTTATTATTTATGTCTTAAACATTCTCTGCCTTTTAGATCTGGAATAAACAATAATTGTTTACATTTATTCAAATATCAACGGTATAAAATATGCCATATACTTCACGATATCTGAATGCAATGTTTATTTTAGATTTGTCCCAGCTATCTTATTCTTGTGTTATAATTAATCCGATTTCGATGTTTGTTTATCCTTTGGCTTCGTTGTTTATGAACATTTTAGATGTTTTTTGTCGTCACAATGAATTCAATGTTTTCCGGGTCTGTCTGTTTATTCTATTTTGCCTTTGAAGTACGATGTCTCTGTTATCATTTTTGACGATAGGTACCATTTCTTTTGCTGTTAATGTGAATTAATAAGGTTTATGAAATCCATTTTTTTTTTCAACAACAGTAATGAATTCAAACCAGCTTGTATATCTATCTCTCCTGGTCACGGCACCAGATGTAATGATATGCCCTTTCTACTTCAAACTTTTCCTTCTCTTCTTTCTACGATACATTTTCCTTAAGTCCCGTAGGTAACTTTTCCATAAGGCTTTGGTTATATATATATCCGGGGTAGGAAGGTCCTCCCTGCCGTCTTTTCTTTATTACACACCCCTTCAAGTGTGTACATCCTAGTTTGTCTACGTGACGTACGACCTTGAACGTACTCATTTCACGTGACGGTTCAGTATAAAAAGGCTTCACCGAACGTTGTGTTGGGTTTTTGTTTCTCGGTTTAGAAACCTAGTTATTTATGTTTTGTGTGGTATCCCTTGGTTCTTTTGAGATAGAGTGAGTTGAATCCATTACCGCTGTTTTTCAAAACCATTTTATAAACCTTATCTTCTAAGTCGCCTGCTCACCCCCCCCTAGCTACTCGATTCTACCTATCGTAGGGTAATGTGAATATAATAAAGTGTTAGATTTTATATATGTGATATACATACGATAAATTTATGGTGTTAGTTGTCGGCGCCATCCATGTATATATTTTGGGAGGGGAAGGAGAGGAAAGGAAATGAATTTTTTTCAAGTTAAGATTGGCTCCTCCGCTTACCAAACAAAACTGATGGATGATAATTTGAGCAAGGCGATCGATATCTACGTGTCTGGATATCACAACCGGCCGGGTCTCCCCTTGTTCCAAATCGGCAACCTTCACGCCAGAATAAAGAAAACCAGGTCTCTTCACCAATTTCAGAATTGCCCCAATCTCAAACACCTCCAGGATAAACTACTTTACTGAGTGTAGAAGGGGAAAACCATAACATCCCTTTATCACGAATCTAGTCGCGAAAATGTGACACGCAAGGTCCTAAGTTACGTGCCACCTCCAGAAAACGTTGTAACTCCCACGCCGTCGGGGATTTACATCCCTTTCTAGGTCAATACATAGATAACACACGACAATCTTGTCGACATTTTGCCTGCTTATTAACGATAGGTTGTGTGCCTACCCATTCAGCCAATTATCATGTGAGATATATGTAAGGTCTACTCGAAATGCCAAATTTGGGATGAGGACTGTCTGTATTTTAATATTTGGTTCCAGTATTTATTTTATGAGGTCACTAGCATCCTCGTGTATTAGGTATGGGTAATTTCTACTGAATACCTATCCTCTCAGGTAAGGTATAAACGGATAATTGGTTTGATTTTTTGCATTTAATTTAAAGAGGCTGCCTACCTCTCGAAAGATACCTGTTGAGAAAAGTTGTTCGGTTGGTAGTTTTATTTCGGAGATTACCATCTCCCTCTTTCGACTTTAGATTTGTTTTTGTGCATCCCAATTCGTAACTTAGAAAGTCAAATAATAGATGAAAAGTATTAAATTAGAAAGTCAAATAACAGAAGAAAAGTTTTCATTTTGTTCCGTCTGGTTGCATCCGATCGTTTTCAATTTGGGACGGCATACGCTAGCAAAACTTCCCCTTTGACTGACTGTACTCCGCGCCTCTCGTCCTATATATGAAAAGGTCGTTGACTCGTCTCTCGCTCACAGCTGATTGACAATGCGTCTAGCGTATCCCTTCTTATGGGAAGATTATTTGGGTTGCAGGCGTTGCAAACTCGGTTCCTGTACCTCAGTTGTATCCTATTATTAAAAGGGTCCTCTGAAATTTAATAAATAATATAAAAAAACTCACCCTGTTAGTCACCTCCAAATCCTCGTGTGAAACTTACCTGGTTACACTATATAGCTAAATCACTTTAATTTTCGACCTCCTCCCTACGCTTATAAAAGGGTAATTAAATATTCCTGTAAATAAAATTGTACCTCCCTAATCTGTTAGGATTCGAACCCACAGTTAATAATCTATTTGATTCTCTGGTTTTCGGTCTCCGTGGATAGAATGCCATCTCGCCAAATCAATAACTTAGCCCGATTAAACACTTCCTGCCTTTAAGTACATTCACTCTATTTTAAAACGCAATCAATATTTTTATTATTTTCATGTTTTTAAGACAAGCAATCTAGTTCGAACTGTATACGAAATCACGTTTAAATCAACACAACTTTATAACACAATCGCGATTGCACAACACCTGGCGCCCCTGAGGTGGGTTTTTACAAAACGGCGCTCTACAAATTATCCAATTATTATTATTGTCATTATTATTAATTGTTTCCTCACTGAGTCCAACCACTTTCACTTCACACAAAACCGGTTCAATAATATTTCACTTTAGTTCAAAATTCCACAATACTATTAACACCAACTGAATCCACTAATTCACTGCAATTTCACACAACACTTCTCATTTGTATAGATTTCATGGAGCTGTCAACGCACTCAAGTTCCAAACCTGACTGTCCTCCGGTCTCTCCTTTCCCGTGGGAATCTGTTTACTCAAGGCCTGTCTGTCAATAAATCTTCCGTCGTTGTTTAAACAAAAAAAATTTTTAGAGCACGTTATTTTATTATTTATCGTTTATTTTTGTGGATGTCCAAAACATCACAAACTTCAAAGCTTTATTGTATCTCAAAAGCAAAGTATATCAAATAAAGTTAATTAGGCAATAAATTTGTCAAAATACTGAACTTGTATTGTTTTTGTTCGTACTTCTGTGGGGTTTAATTGGGTTAATATTTTCTTACAATTCCAGAATTCTCCATTTACAATGTGCGTAATGTTTTGGAAATATTTTCTTGAGAGATGCTTCTTCAAACAAGTTCCACCTATAAACATGGATGTAAACATTTATAATGATTTAATTAATAAAAACTTTACAAAACTTATTTCCAGTAATACAAAATAAAACGAGATTCAAATATAAACTGGAATAGAAACATAATGTATTAAAAATAGTTGCAAAATAAATAATAAGTTTTGTTCTAGGCACACTTAAAAAAAACACAAAAATCGGTTAAGTAATCTCTGCATATTATACAGGGAGAAAAATAATCCTGCTAAAAAGTGATAGCATAGTAAGTTTTTTCCGTGTAGATACGTTTACCAAATGTAGGAATTCAGAAAACGCCAAAGATGTTTTCATTATCCAAAAGAGATGCTTAAGAAAAATTACAAATTCCGGTTATTTGGAATCATGTAGAATATAGACTCCATTTTAACCTTTGATACTTTTAACGATCACCGTTATATATATATATTCATACTGCTCTTATATCTATATAAGAGAGTTATACCTTTCAGTACTGTCATCTCCAGACAACTTTCCTCTAAAACACTCAACACTCAAACACGCGAAAAGATTTACTGAAAACTTATTAATATCACAATCAAACAAAATATTATTATTTTTAAATGATAAATTAACGTTTATAAGACAAGGTTTTATGCATAGCATAAAGGATAACGAATAATTATAAGCATAATTATAGTATTTCGGATGAGTAATTATTGCTTATAAACAAAATATTGTTTAAAAGGGACTAACTACCAGCCATAATAGCATTTAACCCTTCCAGCATTTGAGGGTCATATATGACCGGGCGTTCATATTTTATAAAAGTATTTTTATAATATAAAATGAAATTATAATTCTTTCCAGTTAGCCACAAATATTTATACTGGAATCCATTTATAAAATACTAAAAATAGCCAAAATGAATCATTCATATTTTGCGCCACTATCATAACAATCGGTTTAACTTTAAAAATTCTTTCTTCTTTTATATTATATGAACGAGAAAAAATTAAAAGTACAGTTTTTTTACAAATTGCCCAAACAAAACGAAAAAATTCGAAATATCGAGTTCTCTCAATTTTTCTTATAAGCACACCCATTGTATTTTTGATTAATTTTGAACCTTGAAGATGCTTTCACCAAGAAAAACCGGTAGGTCAAATAATAATTTGTGGTTTTTAAACAAAGTGTTTTATTTTTTATTTAATAGTCAAACCACAAAGTGACTTCTTTTTACCAAAATATGAAATTTATGTATTTACGAATGACAAGAAACTCGATGAGATCTGTTTTTTGTTTGCGATTAATTTTGCACCTCTCAAAGCTACAGGAAACCAATTTTTTATCAAAAAATAGCTTGATTGGTGTATTTATGGCAGCTGGTGACAATTTGTCTAACGAACGAACTTATTTGCGGTTCTAAACGCAGTACATAGCAAGTATTTCAACTGGACCTAGTTCAATGAAATCACGCACGTTGTCACCGTAACATATATTCACTTTTTAATTCATCTAAGGTACACCACGTATATATTATACGACCCCACTGGATTGCACACCGATCTGGACACTATTCTGTCGAGCCCAAGTTGAATTAATCGAAAAAAGCTTTAATATAATTAATGTAATAATATGATAACTGAAATATATTCCCAGCGGAGTGGTAAACTTGTTATTTTGGAATCTCTAAATACGTCAAATATGTCTAAATCTATTAATCGAATTACGCAGTCAATTTATAGGTGAGTGAGCTTGGTAGTTAGCTTTAAAATTGTCTCAGAAAATGGTAGCATTTTGTTTCGTTTTGTCGTATTTATCTTGGCGAGAATTTTCGATGAGTGCTTTGAAGGGGAAGCTTAGTGCTAAATTACTTTTTTCGATTAATCTTCATAACGAATTGGTTTGCATTATGAAACAAAAAATATATTTTTTTAAGTTAGACAAGCATTTCAGGGTTACGAATAACCTGACAATATTTGAAAATCTCCTACTACCGCCACAGTAAGCGAAAAATGTTGCTTGTGTTTTGATGGAGGACTTAGCCGGCTGAGGAATTGAACGCACTACGCCTGGGTGGGTTCCAATTGCGATGTTAACTCATCCACCGACCGGTCTGATATGCTTTCGATAAATTGAAGCTTTTCCTATCGTTGTCCTTGAGTAGAATTCAAATGACTTTTTTTATTTATTCAATATAAAATATAACTGTAAACTACTAAAAAAATTTATTCAATAGAAATGTATGAACGCATATGTATTTATGCGTTCAATGAAACAATTAAAAAATATACAATGTTATTTCTTAGATTATCTGTGACAGTTTCTCTTGATTAACTTTTTTGTTGTCTTATAAAATTGTTTACAAAATAAATAAAAAACCACTTTTGCGCTTGAAATCGAGCGTTTCTTAAATCCGCTTGCCAATTTTAATGCTTATTGCTTATATTCGTGACGATAAAAGGCATTACTAGAATATACACATTTTTGGGTTGTAACTTCCCCTTAATGTTAGCCGCTCACTTTTTCACATCTTTGCAAAAGGAAGCGGAAATTGGCATATATTTCGTTTCTACCCTAAAAACATCCAACAAAAACATTTTTATTGGTCTATGTTTTGCTAAACATGTTTTTGCCCAAAATACGCAAAATTCACATATTTCAGGTAAAGTTAACGGTCTCATTATAATCTAGCAAAAGAAACAAAATAAAATTATACAATTTTTTTATTTGCGTTTTAACCCCTAGTATTGCTATGTTTATTTGGTTGCAAAATTATGAAAACTGTTTGCGAAAGAAACTTCACAATTTGAGAAGGTAGAAAGGATTAAACGCAAGAAAACTCTGCTCTGATGCAGTTTTTTTAAATATCTATTCGAATTCCGCTTTTGCTTTCAGTAATTAATGAATGAACGCAAATCATTGAAACGAAAATTATCCCACTTTCCGACATTCGGTAGAGCTGAAACTCTTGAAAATAGATAGATTGGTTATTAATGACAATGCATTCTATCCTAGCCTTCATTCCCTATAAACATCCTATCATTCTATCCTTTGGTGGCACACACATACACACACGCGGTCGTTTATGCATTTCTGTGAATTTGGATGACATTACAATAGTTAATATATGAATTAAATGTCAGTACTACTAGATCAGCATTTGGCGAAATCATTAGAGTTGTGGACTCCAGTTCTCGTATAAGAAAGTTCAATCCTCAGTTGCTTATTAATTATTTATTTTCAGATTTTTTGCGTACTAAGATAAATTAAAGGTACGTATGACGTCACGCCAGATTTCGATATGTTAGGCTGGCTTTGAAAATTTTAAACTTTAAAAATACTTAATCTTTAATTTGATTTAAATATATATTTATTCGCTTGTAAAAAAAATATGGAGTTTATTGTTGAAATCCCTATGTATTGTAGAAACATGTAGGTTATAATAGCATACCCCTTCAATAAAATCTAATGCAAACATTTTCTACAACATCACTCATAGGTTCTGTTTGCATGAGCATTACGCCATGTTTACTCCTGTATCACTATCTGATAATATTATTACTCCAGCGTCTGGACGGTGTAGGCCCTGTGATTGGTCAAATTCAAATTGTGTTTAAATAAGACTTTAAAGATTAAGACACGATTTCATACTGAAATAGAATCGCCACATGTAATACGATATTTCTTAAAAAATATCGTTTCTGCTCATACAATTTTTGGATAATATCGAAGAAAATATTTCTTAGAAAGTTCATAATCCATTGGATTAATTACATTACAGTGAAAATTATCCACAATTACGTGATTACGTTTGACGTTTGACGAAAAAAGCACGCGTTAATTCAATATGGCCGATACCCGATACGCATCGCGGCTAGGTGGCCGACAGAGCGCCCCTCTGGCGGTGAAGAAACGAATCAAATGACTGGCGCGTATATTTAAATATGCAAAATTACTTGAACATCAAGCGTTTAATAATAAGATTTCTTCTGGAAGTTTAGTTCTAATTTGCAATGGCATTTTTCATTATTATTTATAATTTTTTTTTTGCTTATTAATTACATCTGATTTTATATTGACATGTTTTCTAATTTCTAAAATTTCTAAATTATTTATTTGCGATGCTTTAATCCTGAGTGAAGTATTTTAAGACCTGAATTTTTATCGAAAGTGTGATTCAAAAGATGATTTGCAAACTCATATTCACTATTTCCATTTAGAACCCTGAGATGTTTTTTAGTTCTGACTTCAAAGTTTCTATTGGTTCTACCTTTGTAAAATAAATTACAATCCAGCCCAATTGAGTTTATAAACTCCTGATTTTTTTGTTTGATTTTCGCAATCTATAATATTAAGAATATATTTATTCATTGTGTTATTTGTGTAAAACGCCGGTTGAATAGTACCAGGAATGTTTATATATATAATTTTAGAAGTGTCGTTATCCACAAACAGAATTCTACGCCATTGTTTATTTATATCTTAAGAACTAGGGTAAAAATACCGTTTGAAGATAATATGTTTAATTATTTTATTTAGTATTTCAACTATCAATTTATTAGAATAACCGTTATTAAATGTTATTTGTCTTATGAATATATTGTTTTATGGTTATATGCAAAAAAAAAATTCAGGTCTTAAAATACTTCACACAGGATATAAAGCATCACAAATAAATAATTTCGAAATTTTAGAAATAAGAGAACATGTTTATAAAAGTAGATGTAATTAACAAGAATTTTTTTTTATAAACTCTCTTTTAAATATTTTCCCACTTAACTGGTCTTTCATATTGTAATTCCTAATTCTTATAAACCCAGCCTACTCTTACCCCTCCCCCCTCCTTCCACTTCTTTTTTCCAATTGTAATCTATATTTAATTTTTGACTTCGGTGTATACTTCGTTCATGAAACATGTATTGGTTGTATATAATAAAGTGAAGTTAAAAAAGTTATTTGTTTTTTAATAAAATAAAGTTTAATCGGATAACATTATTTTATCTATTTCCATTGTATATCAATGCATACGTACATAATAAAATGTAAACATTATATTTATTTATTAATTGGACAATTTGCATGGCGCCGCTTTTGTGATATATCACCTCAGGGGCGCTATATTGTAATAATCTACCTTATAGATTATAGATTATATATATATAGATTTTTACTCTCCTGATGAAGGTGTATATATAATCTAACTTTAAACTTTATTAGATACAGTAACAGTTTTGGGAAAAGAATTACCACCAGTTGGAGTAAAATTCACACCTTTTAATTAAACCGACTGCTAATCACATTGCACAATTACCCTCCTTTTATCCATAAACACGGGTACAATTAATCAATATGTAATAATGTATTATTTCAGTCAACTTTGTTGTAACTATCTTTAATTGTTGTGACAAACTATACGATATTGATTCAACTTATAGACATTGACGGTTGTAACACATATTTAAGCACTGCAAGTCTCCTATGAGCAAATTATATTAGGTACCATAACAGTTAATATCAGTTGTAGACATGTAGTCAATAATAGTGTTTCATTTGAAATAATCCATCACAAATACGTAAAATTTCATTTATTCAAACAACTGTCATTCTTATTATGCCTAAATTGAGCATGTTATTATTCATTAACTCCTTCCTGTTCCGTGTTTTAACAATATATACTCACCCTCTCTCTGTGAATGACCTAATATCTATCTATTAAATGTAACTGTTGTTAATATCACTTAAACTGGGCGCAGCCCAACCAAGTGCCGCCCGCAGGGTCTAGCAGCAAAAACCCGCGGAGCGGGTTTTTAACTGCTAGTCAGATATATTATGTAATAGCTGCAGTCTCCGCCGTTGCCCGGGTTTTGCAATTTAAAAAAAAATTAAACGTAGAGAGTAATTTTTTCCATATTTCGAACGTCAAGTGTGCAAAATTTCATCAAAAGGTGTCAAAATTCTGCTTTAAGAAGTGGGAACAAAGGATAGGGACGTTTTTTTCGAAATCTCATGTAGACAGTGACCTTCCTCTTGTTTTGAAGGTCAAGTGTGCAATATTGATTGATATTAAGTGTGCATCAATCTCCGCGATATCGACATACCGAAAATCACGGGATAATCTGATTTCTTGACCACTTCAATTCAAATTTTGAAAATGGCAATTAAAATTAATTTCATTTGAAAATATTGTAGGCAGATAAATTCTGAATTCTTCAAACAATCAGTTCCTATAATGACACCTAAATTCAAATAAAATCCGAGTTCATTGAACAAGAGTAACACATGATAGACACAGCCAAAATTATTATTAGACATAAGTAATTTTAAAGATCATCACAAATGCCCATATGGACGTATACAATATACAGGGTTTTCCAATAAGAGGTGTTATTTTGAATAGCCCGCTATTTCGGTAGATTTTACTTTTGAAGCTGTCATTTTTTAATATTTGACAATTAAAAACTAAGTTATTAATAAAAATGGAACGATACACGCTTCAACAACGCATTGAAATTATTAAAATTCATTTTAATGAATCAAATGCAATTCATCTTGAGTGATGAGGCCCATTTCCACCTCGGTGGGTTCGTCAACAAGTAAAATTGTCGCATTTGGGGCTCGGAAAACCCAAGAGTTCTTGTTGCAAAGCCTCTTTATACTCAACGTGTGACTGTTTGGTGCGGTTTATGGTACGGCGGAGTCATTGGACCTTACTTTTTCGAAAATGAGACTGGAGCAACAGTTACGGTGAATGGATTGCGCTATCGAGAGATGATTAATCATTTTTTATGACCGGAATTGGATTCTATTGATCTGGACAACGTTTAATTTCAACAAGACGGTGCTACGTGCGCACACAAGCAACGAAACCATTGATCTTTTACGGTTTAATATCAAAATAACACCTCTTATTGTAAAATCCTGTATATTTAATTAAAATTTCCATGCATTTTCATTCGGTGCATGGTTTCAAGTTGGATTTTTTATTTGTCATGATTTTATATCAATGTTTTTAAGTCCAATTTTGGAGTATTTTTTTTTCTTTTTACAAAAAGACAAACATTTACGAATTACGAATAACCTGACAATATTTGAAAATCTCTTACTACCACCACAGCTAGCGGAAAATGTTGCTTGTGTTGTGATGGAGGACGATATAGGAGCTAGCCGAGGAATTGAACATACTACGACCCAAACGCGATGTCAACTCCGCCACCGACCAGTCAGACCGGTCATGTACATTCATTCTTCCTCTGACAATTCCACGCCTCACTGCCATGCATCTGGTTTATCATCAGAACTTCCTTTGATGACATTATAATAGCGATGACTGCATTCAATTCTCTATTAATAATTGAATGTCCTGCATTCTCTCTTCAATCAATATCCTTATCAGACTACCTCTCTATCAAGATCATATCAAATTCACGAACTGAGAAGTATGTAGGTATGTGAAAAATTTTGTATAATGGTTAGATTTATGAAGCTGAAAATATTTATTAAAAAAATGTTCGCCTCAGGATCACTGCCTTTCAAAAGTATAAATTTAACTACCGAATTTATTAAACTTGAAAAATACGATATCTATCCGATGACATTGTGAAAATACAGGATTCGTTATATTAATACTAATCGAACAAAAATGTAGGCTTATGAAAAGGAAATCTGTTAAAAAAATATAATTTATATTAAATTTAGGCTAAGGTACGTTGAGAAAATCTGTAGAAGTACTGTTAATTTATTTGGTCAATTTTTTCGTTTTCCCGTTAAAAATGGGACTACGGGCCTAAAACGAATTAATTGAAAGAGTTCCTAATAAAGTATCAGTCAAATGATTTGCGATGTCAGCGGAACAAGTGTGCATACACATACTGATATTGATACTGACATACTTATACTGTAACATTCATGATATTTTTTAAGGAACAGAACATGTGTTCTCGATATATTCTGAATGACTAATATTTTATCAAGAAGTTCGCATGCTTTCACTTTTTTAACAGGATCATTTTTCTTCGCATATGTCCACTGGACTTAGTTCAGTGAAACCACTCGAGTTATCTCTGTTTAGTAATAAAATAGTCGGGTGGTTAATATGTTTTCTGTTTATGTTTGTACAAAATTAGAAAGAGCCTAGGTAGTCATACTTGGAGAATGCCCATGAGGTGATTTTTCACAATGACAAATTATCTTATTATTATTAAATTACATGATCCAGCCAATATTTTGCAATGTTTTTCTGTACGGATTTTGTCAAAAGAAGGATAGGTTAGTGAATTATTATTAGACTCTTAACTCACCTTTGAGAAACACGTTGATCATAATGTCACCAAAGCAACCAAAAATCTAGGTTTTGTACTGAGAACATGCAAGTTATTATTCAACAACACTAAGGACGGGTTGTTTCGGAGAATTTGAACAATTCATCAAATTTCAACGTTCATTTACGGGTTCTGTGAAAGTCCTATTCAAATTATGTTATTATATCATTATAGGCTAGTTGCTTGACAGAACTGAAATAAAACAGAACTTAAAAATATCTTTCACAGAACTTGAAAATTAACTTTGAAAATTGAAGAATTGTTCAAGTTCTCCGAAACAACCCGTCCTAAGACTTATCTGATTCTTTATAATTCACACGTTCGTCCACACCTGGAATTCCGTTCACAAGTTTGGAATCCGCGCTTCATTGTTTATATTAACAGGTTAGAAAGAGATCAGAAGCGATTTCTAAAATTTCTCAATTTTAAATCATTAATTTTTTTTAAATCACGAAACTACTCAACAGGAGGCTTGTCGCTGATCTTATGCTCCTTTACAAAATTATTAACTCAAAAGTTGAAAGCCCGGAGTTGGAAAACAAAATAAATGTCCACGCACCGCTTCGATATAGCAGACAGAAAACCCTTTTCTTTATTGATAAATCCAACACCAACTCCAATCAAAATGAATTTATGAACAGAACCTGCAATTGGTACAACAAAAACCTTGCAAATATAGAGATACATGCTGACATATTCACTGCTAGTTACTATCGTAACAGAAGTTCATTGAATCACATTTTAGGTATGAATAGCACAAAATCATAATGATTAAATTAATTGTACCTTATTTTATCGTTAAATTGCTAATTTTTTTTTAAATTTAAATTGCGCGGCAACATTCCCTCATCCCTTTCCTCCACCATCCCGCTATAACGCCAAAACCTGTCTCCCACTCCCACATCCGTCCTGTATACTTAAAAACACATATATTCTTGTATAATAAATAATAAAGAAATATCGATATGAAGTAATGCGTACGATCGATTATTAATATGAGAGTATGGAATGTATCGGCAGCATCTCCTATCCTCTTCCTATTTTCCCCTTCCTCTCTCCATCCTTTAACACCAAATTAATTTTAAGATACTAAAACTTCATTTCTAATGCACTTTAGCATAAGAAACTTCTGTGGCTTGACTTCAGTTAACTTGTTTATTTATATCTATCATTGTACATTATATAAAAAGCTGTTTGTTTCTTACAAAATAAATAAATAAATAATGCATTATATAGAGGTGTATTACATTTGTTCTACATTCATTTTATACTTATTACTTAGTTCAGCTTTTAAATTTGTAACTTAGTCTTGTTTTTTTTATATTCTAGTCTACATTCACTAAATACTTTTATTAAATAGTTTTATATTACCAAATCAACCATCTATGAACATTTATAATTGGTCTGTTTCTTTTTCATCTTCTTTTGTATATTAAATTAATATTAAGACTGTTTATGTTCCTTAAAACGTATAAATAAATAAAAATAAAATACGATTTATTTTCTCAATTCATAAAACATAAGGACTAAGCGTCCTTGTGGTAATATTTTTAAAAGGCTCTATCAAATCGTCCGTTAATAAAACGTATTTTAAATTAATGCGTTAAATAAACAGCGGGCGTTGCTGAAAAGTACGCAAAATTGAATTAATTAAACGAAACCTTCATTAGCATCCATCATCTGTCAAAGCATCTCTACATCACTTTAATGATGCCTATTATATGATGTTAATTTATTTGTCTGGCATTCGTAAAAAATAATAATTTTATGTGATAAATGTGTTTCGTTTGCAATTTTTTTTCAACAATTAATATACTCAGAATAACAAAAGGTTAAAAATTTTTGAGATGGATGTATTAATGTGGATGAAACGAGGAATGTGTTCAAGACAGAGTTGTATAGCGGCTTACCCTGCCGGATTAGAAAAGTTGATAAGTTAGTTGATTGAAAAGGCTAGGTCATAATGTGCTACAAAAACTTTTTTTTCGTAAAATGCTTTTGTTATGGCAAGTATACACTTACGAGCCAAACCGCGGGGAAAAACAAATGTCTTGTTCGCACCGTTTGCGGTTGGTTCGTTCATTTACCATCGTTTAATCTTTTCCCCGCGGCGGCTGACTTTAGTCATTTTCAAGTTTCGACTTCGTTTTCCAAGCACATGTATACCGTATTCGTTCGAAATTTATTTTAAAAATAAGAATATTCATTTGTGTTGCGACATCTCTGAGAATTTGTATATACTACTTCATTGTTTATCTTATAAAATTAATAAAACCGAGAGCCCGGCGATTGCCGTCAGTCACAGTTTTGAAACACGCGCGAAAAGAAGCTAGTGTCTCTGGCGTGAACCCCGTACCAATCGTAATAAGACTTGTGCGTCGATATCCACTTTGAATTTTTTTTATTTTGTTAATTTACATAATTATTTTAAAGTGACTAATTCGATTTAAAAATATTTTGTTTTGTGTTTGTGTTTTGTATCACGTTCCTGTTGCGTATGAATTTAAAAAAAACTTTTTTTAACAACCCTCAAAATGTCGAAACGTGGCCTATCTGATATTGAAATATATGAAACAATGTTAGATGCGGATAGTGATTTTGAAATAAATGATGACGACACAGATATTGTTATTGATGAGCAATATGAAAGTGATACCTCAATGCCGTCAGTTCAGCCATCAACTTCTTCTGCTGAACCTTTGACTTTTCCATCTCACCCCAGTACTTCATCAGAACAGACATCAAATGTTATTCCTGAAGAAATAGTTAACAATTGGAGTACAGGTCCTTTTATACCAATTGTTTATGAATTTGATGACTTCTTGTCTGGAGTTAATCCGTCTACATTACTTTCAGATAATTCAGAAGAAGTTGCATATTTTGAAGACTAATAAATTTTATCTGGCTGTTCTTGAAAAGGGACCACCATCCAAACATTCTCGCCTCAACAGATGGGTGGATACATCGGTTAAAGAAATGTATATTTACTTTGCTTTGACTATGTTAATGACCAGAAATCGTCATCTGACGATAGAAGAGCATTGGTCTACCGATCCTTTGATGTCAAATAACATATTTGGAAAAACCATGCCAAGGGATCGGTACGAGATTTTACATAGAATGTTACACTTCTGTGATTCTAGAACACAAATCCCTGGTGACAAATTGCATAAAATTAAAATGTTAGTTGATCACACCAGAAAAATCTTCAAAGAGACATTGGTACCCGAAGAAAACTTGTGCATCGACGAAAGCATGATTCTTTTTAAGGGTAGGTTAGCTTTTAAACAATATTTACCTTCTAAACGTCACCGTTTCGGAATAAAAATGTTTGTCATGTGCGATTGTAAGACTGGTTTTGTTTTAGACTTTATTATTTACGTTGGTGAAGGTACGGACATAACAGACAATCAGTGCCTTGGCGTTTCGGGAGCTGTCGTAACGACATTGCTCGAAAATTATTTAGGTAAAGGACATAATCTTTGGGTCGACAACTGGTATAGCAGCCCAAAACTATTTGATTTTCTTCATAGCAAGAAAACTAATGCTTGTGGAACAGTGCGCAAAAATAGAAAGACCATGCCAAGTTTCGAAAAATTAAAAAAGGGGGAAATAGAGGCAAAACACCGTGGACCACTGTTAGCTTTAAAATGGCAAGATAAGCGTGAAATTCATATGATCACAACTATACACGACAGCTCTTCATCTCCAATAGGAAGAGTTAACAGGGAAACAAATGAACCAATATTTAAACCAAAATGTATCTTGGATTACAATTTACATATGGGCGCAGTCGACAAAACCGACATGATGTTGAGCAGTTTGAAATGCATGAGGAAGTCAATAAAATGGTACAAAAAAGTGGTTTTCCATATGATAGATCTTTATTTATTAAATTCGCACACGCTCTTCAACAAGGTTACCGGAAAAAATACTACATTAGCAGATTTTCAATTGAAAGTTATAAGACAATTAATAGAAAAATACAGTGAACCATCTCAATTTACGTCACGTTTTTCTGATGATCCACTCCGTTTGTCAGCCAAAGGATTAGCAAAACACATGCCAGACATAATACCCTCAACGGCAAAACGTGCAAACCCATGTCGGCTGTGTCGTGTATGTACCAACTCCAAACTGAAAACTAAAGTAAAAAAATATTCAAGATACATGTGCTCAGAGTGTAATGTGACATTATGTATTTACCCATGTTTCCGTATTTACCACGAAAAAAAAAACTACTAACCTTTTTAAAAATTATAAGTGTATTTTTGTATATATTTTTTACTATTGTCGTGAGTGTACCTTCATATTATTGCAAATTTATCGCAGTGAAAACAATATATAATAATTTCACAGCATAAACGTCAATAAAATGTCAACTAAAGAAAAACTAAGTGAAGTCAGTGAAAAAAGAAATATAAACTAAAACCAGCGGTCGGCGCAGTGGCCATCCTAAGGACTCATATTTCTCTACACAAGTAGGTAGGTACCTATATGTTACATCGTACGTCGCTACAGTCGGCCATGAGAGGGATTCTTTGTTTCGGTTGAAATCACTTAGTGTGTTTATATTAACACAATTATGGCATTATCTTTATTTCAGTTTATCTCAAGTGAATGTTTATTGATACTTCGATGTTGGAGGAAGATTTTATGATAGTTAATAATTCAGATTATGATTTTGTTTACATAAAATGGTCGATATGAAAATAACATTCGACAAAAAATTCATAAACAAAAAATGTGCCGCGTGGGGGCAACCGCTTAGGTATAATTTTTTAGCGGGTAAAAGGTTAATAGTGAAACAGCTTTGGGATTATTTCATATATCAATTATGGTGCTGTCTTATATTGTCATTTTTCTTTTTTACTCTCTTATCTTTAAAGTTTTGCCTACTATCAAGAAAGAAGAAAAATACGTCAAAAAACTCCCTACCTGATAGTGAAATGACAAAAGTTACACATATTAAAAAATATTACTATATTGTTAATATTAATGATGCATCTTATCTTGTTGCTGTAATGATTACTCTCGTAAATTTGCCACAAGATCGGGAAAATTTCCTCCCCAAATTCAATGTCGTCGTGTGGTGAAATTAAACCGAGTCGTGTTGTGGAAATACAACATTAATCGTGTTTATGAAGTGTAGATCTAATAATTTAATCTTATATGTGATACCAACCTTTCTTCTGATGTTCACCAAAGAGCACCAGCAAGTAAAATAAGGCTATCCATCTAACCTCCTTTTCTCCGTTTTAAGCCGATCAAATAATCTTCAAACTACGATAACAATTACAGTTATTTTTTAAATACATGTATCGTTAACCGCCACTCAAACGCAATCATCCATGATTCGCGGTACGGCTCGTTATTCGGCTCGTAAGTGCGTACGCGCCATAATATAAGTTCCTTACGAAACATCAATTTATTTGAAGTTTATTTTGATAATAATAATATTTTGATGATTTTTATGGGCATCTTTTGTGAAAATTCACCTCAAGGGCGCTGTATAAATAAATAAGATTAAATATATTCATTTTCTATCTTATTGCTAACTATAGACTGGACGAACTTTTATAACTTATTTATAAACTTTTATAATAACCTTAGAACTCTTTACTGCTCCTTGGTTCGCCCCCATCTTGAAAATGCTTGTGTTATCTGGTCTCTTTTTTATGCTGTCCACATTCGACGCATTGAATCTGTTCAACATCGGTTCTTAAGAGGAATTGCTAGGAGGCTAGGATTAGAAAAAGGCAAATACTCATATGATGAAATTGAACTTACTCTAAACCTCTCTTCTTTGGAAGTCCGTCGTGAAAGAAATGACCTCATTTGCTTCTTCAAAATTATAAATGGTATTATTGATTCACCTACTCTACTGCGACTCATTCCCTTCAATATCCCTTCGCAAAGACTCAGAAATAATAATTTGCTCTTCCTCAACCATCATTCGACAAATTTTGGATATTATTCACCATTGTCCAGAATGTCAACTCAAGTCAAAACCTTAACTTTTTTGGGATAAGTCTTAATGATTTTTGCCGGTCGCTAAACAAGTGACGGAATATTATAAGGGTCCTGTGGTCCTGACCCACGGCGTAGTCTTGACTTGATTCGACTTGTCACTTTATTTTCTTATATTATATCTGCCTTATGTCTTTGCTTTCATTTACCTTTGTCTAATCCTGTATTTTTCATTTTACTGTATTCGTGTTATTATTTTGAATTTGTCCGTTAATAAATAAATAATATCTCATGGCTAACAGATTGCATCCATCGGTCCGTCGATCGCTAATACAAAACTATATGTACAATGCGCTTGACCAATGAACGTGATGCTGCGTTAAAATGTACATATATTATTATTTATTTATATTATGTACAGGCAGATAATATATTCAGGGCCCATAGAGCTATACAATTGGAGGTGCTATTGCTTACGAATTTCTTGTCGAAATATGTTCCACTATTAGAACGCTAAGAGCGGTGAGCGTAGACTGAAATTGGTAGTTTTTTTAGAGCCCTGCGTTAGAGGTAAAAAATAGAACCTATTTTTTCGCTTCATGTCTCATCTAAATATAATACGTCAATGGCAGGACCATACTTACCTGGCAGGTCACTTGGAATTTACACGGTTTATTGTTTATTAGAGAAATTTAGATACTACATACCTAGATGACATAATTTGGAACACATTTTATGAATTTAAGCTGCATATTTTTCTTTACATTTTTACAAGAATAATTATATTTATATTTATATGTAAAACAGATTTTGATTATATTCGTAGTCCTCCTCACTAGGAGATCCTGTGTTGAGGGGGACTAGGTTTTGGAAGTTTTCAGCGACTTCTATGATTCGAGTTGATTATTAATTTATTTAATCCTGGTATTTATTTTAATAAAAGTTGTTTGGTAAGGTTAGGTTAGGTCACGATCCAACAAATTTGGGATGTTGTTTATTGTTGCAAATTATATATTTACTTCCCACAGTGATGTCCTGCCAAGCGTCACTGACAAAAATTTCATATTTTTTGTTTAGGCCATCTTAGTTTTATTAGCAAGAAAGGGACAACAAGTGAATAGGCACATTACTAAAATCATTTTTATTTTATTAAAATTATTACTCTCCGACGGTAACCGGATAAAATAGACATAGGCAAAACGGTTCCATGATAACTCAACACAGTGACAATTCAGCACACTTTTAAAAAGTGATATAAAGTCATTAAAAACGACAAAAAAAAATTTTTTTTAACCTAACCTAACCTACTTAACCCAGTTAATAAAGTTTTTGTTTCATCACTTTCCATGACTTAACATAACTTTTTAAAGATGTGACGAATTATCATTGTGATGATTTATCTGGTCACCGGGCAAAACAGAACATGATTAAATAATAACTTTAGTTAGGTTAGTATTTGTTTGTGTTCCATGCCGTTTTCTTCACTTTTCTCAAAATGTGTTCTGTTTTTTCGTGAAACCTCCTCGGACAGCATATTACAGAACCATATTTTTAAGGTGACAATTTTTTCTTTAATTTTAAAATAATAACGTCACCCACTGGTAAAAGATTACAGCGGCAGAAGTCGGATAATTTTTCTTAATTAACGCCGGGCTGTATTTTCATTACAGCGGTTGACATAAGTCCTCCCGGCGATAAAACTCATGATCTGAAGTCTGTATTTTACAAGAGTGCGCACAGCACGCTATAAGAAGCGTTGTCATAATTTATAGATAAAGGAAAAGAGATTTGTCATATTATTATTTGAAAATGAGCGGGCTGTGTTGAAGATAATTATTTCTTAAAAGCTGTCGTGAACGGGCTGGTTGGGATTCGAGAAAAGTTAATATAGTCCTCATGAGGGAATAGTTTTCCTTTTTACCGCCAGTAGTAAAGTAGTGTTGCCGCACTCTACCCGTATTAACAGCGATATCAAGCGATAAGTTCTTCTTTTTACCGACATTTTGGTGAAACATAAACATACTCAAATTGTTTCCCCGACTGGCAAGAGCCAGTGGGACTACATCATCCCTTGAGAAAGTTGAGTGAAGCCATAATATTATCAACAGGAAGAAGTTTTGGGTCATCCGCAGTGTTTCGATAGCTCTTTAAAATGTTATCTAGGGCCACGAGTTTCTTGATGAAAAATGAATGTGAAAAAGGAAGGGAAGTGGTACATCAGTGAGGATGCCACCAGAAAATGGAAAAGTCCTACCTTTTTGATGGTCTCTGGAAGCACAAAAACTCCACGGCGAATTAATTTACTTTGCATGCAACGCGGATTTGAATTTGTAACTGTGCGATAGAAAATATACTGAGCCGCAACTCTTCGTCTCCTGATGACGAAGGGGATAGAACGAGTGTGGAATTAAACGATATGTAGGTAGGGATATTTTTTATATTAACCCCATACTGGAGGCCATGAGGAAAATAATATCATGTTTTAGAATGCTGCATTGGACGGTAAGAGCAAGTTCTGGAAAGGTATAAGGTTTGATGGTTGGGTAGAAATCTATTGTATCAGCATGTCCAGGATTGAAGGATATATGAATATATTCCTCCCACTGCGACGCAAGGAGAGACCAGTAGTAGAGGTCTCCTCAAATCAGGCTCTCCCGATCTGGCACGCCACGCATTTGGTGGCCAGGCGCATCCTTAACCCATCTCATCCGATGAACCCGCGCACCCCTGCTAAATCACCAAACGTGCAAACCACTTTAAGTAACCTATGGCAGAAGTGTTGGTTATGCAATAAATGGTTCCCGGGACAGCAGTACCCAAACCAGCCTTCAAAAATAAATTTTAAATTGTAAAAATAATAATCGATCAAATCGAAAAAGCCGAATTAAATGCACAAAAAATGAAAAGTCAGATATTCAATGAATTATCTCAAAGATAGAGGGGTGACCCTTTAAAAAAAGCTTCGACCTTGGTGTCACAAAAAAATGCTGAAAACTCGAATTTTTTAATCATTTTTTTTAATAAAGGTTCTAAATTATTTCCTGGCGGTAGGTTTTCACCCGCTAGAAGAGGCTTTTACGGAGAAAAATGAAGCTTTATAAAATGCAATTAAAATGTCATTAGACTTTATGGAATTGAAGCCTTCTCGAGACTCCAGAACCATTCACACTATTCTATTCACATTGCGAGAGGGTTTTATTTTATTCCCTCGCTCTACGATGTGACCATTTCAAATCATTAGCTAGGAGTTTATTGAATATTAAATAGCGGTGGAATAATTTTCTACACTTCGATACGACTTGATTGATTCGATATTATATTATATTGCAACGATTTTTGCTTCTCCTCATTTGCTTCTTCAAAATTATAAATGGTATTATTGATTCACCTACTCTACTGCAACTCATTCCCTTCAATATCCCCTCGCACAGACTCAGAAATAATAAACTGCTCTTCCTCAACCATCATTCGACAAATTTTGGATATTATTCACCATTGTCCAGAGTGTGTAGACTGGTCAACTCAAGTCAAAACCTTAACTTCTTTGGAATAAGTCTGAATGATTTTTGCCGGTCGCTAAACAAGTGTCGGAATATTGGACGGGTTGTTTCGGAGGATTTCAACAATTCATCAAAATTCAATGTTTATTTCCGGGTACTGTGAAAGTCCTATTCAAATTTCTGTTATTATATAGGGTATTACATAGGGTAGTTGCTTGACAGAACTGAAATAAAAACAGAACTTGAAAAAATCTTTCACAGACCCTGAAAATTAACTTTGAAATTTGAAGAATTGTTCAAATTCTCCGAAACAACCCGTCCGTGTCCCGTGGTCCTGACCCACGGCGTATTCTTGACTCGATTCGACTTGTGACTTTATTTTCTTATATTATATCTGCCTTATGTCTTTGCTTTCATGTACCTTTGTCTAATCCTGTATTTTTCATTTCATTGTTTTCGTGTTATAATTTTGTAATTTGGACGATGTCCGTTAATAAATAAATAAATATTGAAATCGTATTTAGGTGCCAAGTAGTTTATATAACTGCCTTCATTGAAATTTATCGTAACCTTGCGTTTATTAATGTTTTGAAAGAGATTTTTTTCTGAATCATTTCAACTTCGCTTTGTATTCAACTCCACAATTTTACTTTATTTTCTCGCGATTTCCCAAAGGAAATTTTGTTTTTTAATATACTTCTAGTATGGTAGAACTACTATATTTCTAGGGATGTCTATTCCAGACTTGTGTAATAAAGGTTACCTCAACGAAACGCAGGTAAATATAATGTAATAATTATACAGTATCATACGTTGACGCACCTTTTCGTACATAGCCTGAAGCGATAACCAACTAAAGGAAAGCAAAGGTTTGAGATCGTTGTTATGTACAGCGTTTGGCATGTTGCTGTGAAACCACAAAGTTATGAAGTGAAATTGGAAATTTTCAACAGATATTATAGTGGTGGCCAAATTATCAGTTAAACGTGCAAAAATTACATTATTGTCTATTTGAAACCTGTAAGTATTAATTTTTTTAAATAGAGCGGTTTTATACTTTTATTTGTTTTTTTAGGAAAATTTGGTATTTGTTATGCAATTAAAAATAAATTGTTTTGTATTAATTAATACGTATTTAAAAAAACTAACAATGCAAAATATTTAGTAGAATCTCCCTTGGCATCAGTTACAATAACCCATTTCTACAAAACGCCGCCTGGTTAACTAGCAGACGTAGTTACTCCGGTTTCATTTATATATTTTGTTTTTTACTCTCCTAACTAGCATAACTCCTTTAAACATTTTCTCCTCCTTTCCTGGCAAATGTTACGAATTTGTACAGGGAATTACTTTCCATCTCATCCTTTTGTTCTCTGACTTACTTTAGGTATTTTCTATCAAGTTGATCAATAAAATTATCAATAAATTTAAGTTCTTTAAAGTTGTTAATTCTTAAATAACTATAGTGTAACCTATTATTTGACCACCCCTGTAGGTACTTGTTGCCAAAAATAATTTGATAGGGATAGATTTCAGAATTTGTTTCATCATTTTATGTTATTCTTGTGCCAATATTTATAAAGTTGCCTTATGATTTGACAAAATGTTGTTCAATGACAACATAGTGCGGCTTTTGTGAACAGCATTAGTATTTATTTGTTCATCGATGCGTTGAAGACCTTTACATGTTGTAATATTATCAGAGTATGATGCACAAAATAGTTTGATGAGTGTATAAATAGTGCATAACATAATACGAAGAGTATAAAAGTAGTAAACAGATACAATATATGGTTCCATGGCGACCCAGGATTTCTCCATAAAACAGTAAAACACCAATATATTAAAGAGAAGAGGTTTGGAAACAGTTTCATGAAGGTAAACATTAAATGAACAATACGCATTACCAAGTCTGTGCATTAAACGCAAAATAATAATAATAATTAATAAAATGTCCTATAAAAATTTATTATATATTTATAGTGTGCACTCGAGTTTCTCGACTCTGTGTATTCCATTTTAGTCAACTCACCGAAACCTCTCCACACTTTGCTTTCCATATTATCCTAGGCTTAGGCTTTAAGCACGCCATTAAAACCAAATAACTTAGTTGCTCACATTATTTCATTCCACGTTCAAAATTCTGTTATTAATGTTAGAAATATATTTTTCCCAGAACGGTTTGTTTATTGTTTCACAGTATGTGATAAAATATAAACAATTCTTTGAATCACACAGTTAATATTCAAGTTCTGTGTAAGTTAAAATCAAGATCTGTTATTATTGTTAGTATTTTCCCATAGAAACGCAATTAATACATAATATTACACTCGTTGAAAGCATAAACTATAATTACTTGATGAATATATTAAAATTAAAAACTTAATATTTAGGTTCGAAATTGTAAATGGTATTATAGACAGCACTGATTGAATTAATAATAATAATAATAATAATAAATTCTTTATTCCAGGATGTGGGGAGGTTAGTGCAATCCCACACATCCCATAGATGAGATAAGTACAAATAATATTTACATAGAGTAACATAAATAAAATAAATAAAAAGAGATTAAAAAATTAAAAACGAAATTAAGTTAAAGCAGAGAAGCACGGGAATCCAACGGATCTAAGATTGTGGGAGCAAGTATCTTTCTCCAATGGTCTTCAATGCTCGATCCTGAAGTCAGACGCGATTCTATGATAATAGTGTTTCTGGAATGGTTTATCCTTTCCCTCAGTCCTGCAATCCTGGTTCTTAACAGAGCTGTAAATCCTGGAACTCGCCCTTCTGTTAACATCGAGGAGGCACTGCAGTGCCTGGGGAGTCCGAACATCAATCGGTAAGCGTTATTATATTGAACCCGAAGCCTTTCCATTGTTCTTTTCTTGAAATTAGCCCAGAGCTCGCATGTGTACAGGGTGGTGCAAAAGGCTAAGAAGAGCGTCCTTTTCACTCGTGGACTACAGAGCCGGAATCTTCTACTGAGCATGTTACATTTTATACTCAGTACACGCCTCTGCCTGTCAATATCTTCATCATCCGTTAACTTGTTGTTGATGATATGTCCTAGATATTTTGTGGTTTCTACTGTTTTCAGAATCTCACCATTCAAAAAGACTGGGGGAATGTTTTTTGGGCCTTCCCCGTGTTTTATGACCAACAGTGCTGTTTTTTTCGCATTATAGATCATGTTGGTTTCGTGAGCAAATTCCTCACAGATTTTCAGGAGAATTCTTAATCCCCGTATTGACGGTGCCATCAGAACCATATCATCTGCGTAGCTCATATTGTTAACACATAGACCTCCGATGTGGCAGCCCACTCCAGCATTGTTTAACCTGTGGGTTAATTCGTCCATGTATAAGTTGAACAATACTGGGGACATACATCCACCCTGTCTGACCCCGCTTTTCAAGAAATAGGGTTCTGAGAATCCATCTTTCCACTTTACAAGGTTTTCCTGTTGGCGATGCCATGATTCGAGAATTTTTACCACTTTCCATGGTATCCCTCTTTCCTTTAGTTTTTTCCATAGTAGGGGGTGGGAAACTCTGTCGAATGCCTTACTAAGATCCAAAAAGCATGCGTAAGTTGTTGTTTTTCTTTTCCTGTAGTATTCCAGCGTCCGTTTTACGCAGAATATGGCTGAGTCCGTGGAGCATTCTGTTTTGAAACCCATCTGATTGTCTTTCGTTTTCAATTGGGGTCCGACTTGGTCTAAGAGAACTCGTTCAAATATTCTGGCGGTCGCTGTGGCGATGGATATCGGTCTGTAATTTTCCTGTAAAGTTATGTCTGTCAGTTTAGATTTTACTATCGGTATTATGATTGTCTTTGTCATGTCTTTGGGTAGATAACCACTCTTTATGATATCGGTAAACAATGTTGCCAGTAGTTTCAGAATCGCTACCCCTGCATGTTTGACGTGTTCGATACTTAAGCCGTCATGTCCTGCTGATGTTCCGGATTTCATGTTTTTAATGGCGGTTTTCACCATGTTTGCAGTGACTATGGGGTCAATATCATCATAGGTGTTCAAATGCGTTTCGTTTGAGGAGATGGTCGGCGTAGTAGTCGCGAAATGTTTTTTGAAAATATTGGCAATTACTTCAGGATTTGTTTCTCCGTTTATGTTGCACGAAACTTTGGAACGCATGTTCAACATTTTATTAGACTTGTTCCAAAATGATTTGAAGTCCCGATTATCTAAGTCCGCTGCTATTTTATCCATCTGGAGTTGTGTCGAATTCTTTTGGCATTGTTTTAGAGCTGTTTTGAAGGCGGCACGCTTTGTCCTTCTATCCTCGGCGATGGGACCATTGTGCGGTCTCCCATTATCAATCCAGGTGAGCATCGCTTGTCTTGATTTTTCGTATTTGTCTGCGACAAATTCATTCCATCCACAAACTTGCTTATAAATTATAAATTAAACTCATTGAATTTCGTATAACGAAAGCTACTCGATCCAAAATCCTGTTTAAATGGAACAATACAAGGAATATACCATGTGTATTAATGAAATATTTTCCATTTAACTGTGTTAAGTCTGTCGAGTCTGTTTTAAAATCTATGTACACTGTTCGTTGAACTTCGATTAAATTCGTTTTATTATGGAAAAATAAGTTTATTTTATTTTATTAATGTTGTCTTTACTGAAATTAGTTTTTTTTTAAACTCACTGGAAATAATATAAATAAATAGAATTGTTATTATTATTATTAACACACGCCCCACCACAAGGATCCTCAGGAATTTGAGGCTGTTTAACGTGGTACCCGATTCAGTGAGACCCCATCCCGCCATCTGCAGGACAAGAAGGATCATTTACTCAAAATTAGATTAGACTAGAGGTTGGGTTGGGTGAATAAAGGAGAAGTAGTCCTCCGTACAAGTGATAGGTGTAAAAAAATCAATTAATCAAACTGAGCATTTCAAATACTCGCTTGTACCTAGATTTCGTGAAAAAGTCAACTTATACTTGTTTATTGTATTTTTATATTTTTTGTCGTCATTTTACGATCAAATATATATGCAGTGTAGGGTTAAGGGCACAATTCGTCGTATAACTATAATTCCGAAGGTGTACCGGGCATTGCGAATCGTTATAAGTTAGCCAGTAAGACTATTATCCCAAATTGGGGTATGTTGTGAGGCTGACGGTTGTGGGGAAAGGAAGGAGATGGGGAAGAGGATGGTTGAAGAGTACTTGGCTATTCAGATCTGGTCATCAAACAAGGCCATTTCAAGGAACGTTTCAATTCTGAATGGTGGTCTTACTTAGCGATACTGAGAGTATCCTCCACTATTGAACAAATTAATAAATTGTGAAATAACAAAAAATAAATTCGGCTTGCTTGTCGAGAGCTTTACCCCTCAACCGCGGGGCCTACTGCACTTTGTAAGAAAACACTAATTCTTCAATAATATATGTGTTAAAATAACTTTGTGGCACAATAAAATATAAATTTTCCCTATAAAAAAATTCATGAAAAAATATATTATTTCAATGCTTGTATTCTGTAACATGCAATTATTATTATTATTATATAAGTATATTTTTTTTAATTAAAATCAAATTTAGTAATATAATTAATTTTTTTTATTGATAAACTAAGGTTTATAAGACAAGGTTTTATGCATATCATAAAGGATAACAAATAATTATAAGCAATAAGTAGTCATCCGAAATACTAATACAAATTGAAAATATCTCCCGAGTAAAAATAAATGCCGCCATAAATATACCATACATAATAATTGCATATTTTTTTATTTATTGTTTTTGTGTTTAATTCGTAGAAATCCATTTAATTTTTTTTTTAAATGTATTAAAATCCCAATTATTAATATAATTATTAAGTTCTGCAAGTATTTTTTGGTTTTTATTATTGTTACAGCTATTTCGGCTTCCAAGGCCATTTTCAAACTGTTTGAAAATGGACTTGAAATCCGAAACATCTGTAACAATAATAACAATAAAAACCAAAAAATACTTGCAGAACTTAATAATTATATTAATAAATGTGATTTTAATAAAAAAAAATTAAGAATTAAATGGAGTTCTACGAATTAAACACAAAAACAATAAAAAAATGCAATTTTTATGTATGATATATTTACACCGTGAATGTTAAATAAATACTGTGAAATAACTGGCCCAAGATGAAATAATAACAACTTGAATAGAACTTTCACGGATTGTTTTATCATTGTTATTTTTTTAATTGCAGATTCCAGTCTTGAATCCATACGACAGGAGTATCGAATTACGTTAGAGGTAAACATTTTCCATATTTTCTTCTTATTTATATAAAATATCTTCAAACTTTTAAAACATGTCATGCTACTGTCCGCTGTAGCTAATCTATGTTTATCATATTAGTCTGCAAGGCCGACTTGGAGTAAAGGCGCTGATAATACCATCTAAATAAAACCTCTAATACAGCTAGCTCCCTTGAGGTTTTTACTAGCGCCAAGTGCCGTTTAGTTCAGGGCCGACCCTGGATCGTACTGTACATTTTATTTATTTCTATTATTTTTTATTTACAGTTTACAAAAGTTTTTTAACACCTCACTAGGAGAACATGTGCTGAGGTCTTGGGAATGTATTGGGAAAGTGTTATTATTCCGTCATAAGTAAAAACACATCATCGTATTTGAGGTACTCACGAGGGATACTGTGGTTTTTTCCATTGCGACAATGATGTATACATAATAGGTTAATAGTTGTTACATCGTATTGCTATATATTACATAAACTTAGTTTTGTAAAAAGAAAATGATTCTACATAAAGTGTACTTAAAGATACAGTTAAGATGAAAGACAATAAATCAAAACAGTAGATGATTATAAATGTATTTTAAATGTAGGAATAAATCGGCGACTAACGTATTTTGATTAATTGGCATTTGAATTGTTCCTTTCAAACGCCGATCAAAATATAATATGCTTTTTTGCGATACGCATATATTATTATATATGTAGCATATTTATATTTATTTTCATATTTTTGTGCGACGCGAATATTTTTACAGCGTAGATGGTTTCTTGGATAACTTTCTTTCAACTTTTCTTAAAGTCTAAAGTTTATTGTTGGTATGATCTTATTCAATAATTAAATATTACGATGAGGTTTCAATAAATTATCCGAATTAATTGAGTATTATTAAATATTTCGATTAAATACGCTTTTCGCCCGATTCCTGACAAATGAACCAACCGATGCGATGAACTAACTTTGTGGACAAAAAATTTGACCACAAAACCTTTCTTTTATAAACCGTTTAGTTCCTTTAACATTTCATTGAATCACCCGTGTTGAAGTAATACATGGTTTTACAAAACTTTAGCAAACATACACGAGACATCATCATAACAACCGCAAAACTGTGTAGAGCAAATAGAGGCTATGATTAATGATTTACATTTGAAAATCTTCATTGATATATACTTGATTAGATGTGACCATTTTTGATTCTTTAAATATACTTTTTTGATTGATTCTTTTACATGAATTTTATCTATGGTTTCGGTGTTGGGCACTTTCATCATTAAGGCGATGCCATGCGTTGTGTGACATTTTGAATCAAGCCGCTAACAATAACACCCCTTATGTAGATGGCGACAAGGTTTAAATTCCCGTTCAACACCATCCGTCTTTTTTATAAATACAAGAAAAAAACATAGCCTAAAAGTGGCTTTTATTATATTTTGCACAACCTTCAGGCACAAATACTTAATTGTTTTACGATCATTTTATAAAGAACTTAATAATGCCACATTATACAATAAAACTGTTACCGAAAATGCGTTCTTAAGTATGAGATTTTGAACTTTAAAGCAGTTTTTATAGGCCTGATACATTATTTTTTCTATGCTTATTAAAAGATTTATCTAAAAAATACTGGACCATCTCGTAGGCCAAGATGTGTTCTACACGCAATATTTAATTAAAGCATCTGAAACATTTCTAAGTGATCAAATTTTCAAACTAAAAAAACATGAATTTGCATTACTACGCATGACATCGCCTTAAAGCATTTACTATTGTATATTGGCCACATTGCGATCACTGGATTTTTTATATATACTATAATAAGAACTTTGTTTTTTACGGGTTTATTTTTCCTAAAGATGACAATAATAATTATATTTAATAACTAAGTGTTTTTACCTAATCCCTCGAAAACAAAACGTCTTAGAGATTCCAAAGTTCGTCATATCGTTAGACTGTCATTTTAATATCGCACGGTCCAATCTCTTAGATTCTGACGTGGTTCACAAATGATAAATAATATTCTCAATTCCACTCCAGCCGCGGTAAAACATCTTCAAACAGAGCGGGGGTCGTCAGTAGTTTGAGCAGAACAAAACTAAAGTACAGTGGTATGTGTTCTTGTAGTAGAACATATTTTGGTCGCTTTACACGACACTTATATCAATGCCGATCCCAATATGAAACCCACATCGTGACCAGTATGGAAAATTTTTGATTAATACGGCCATTATTTTCATACTAATCTGCAGATATAGTTGCCTTTAAGAAACTAAAACAAATTCCGATGTGCTTAAAACGCCAAAGAATGGCAACAACTTTAACATAATAATAATAAAAAAATATTTGACAATAGATTGTTACATATGTAAACCTTTTATTTTATTTTGACATTGATTCTATTGACTAGGAACACAAGACAAAATGTAACATTCTTCTGTAATACATACACAACTAACTATCAGACACCCTCCCTAATATGATGCATAATCTAGGCAACATGTTTGGGGGTGTCATTGATGTATTTAATGAAGCGATTTAAAAAATAAGCGTAGTTTATACCAGAACTTTGTTGAATCCTATAAATTATAGTAGCGTTCGTAATGTAGTTTTAGTGATTTGTCTTATATGTAAAATTGTTCTAGTTTCTAGTCTATTTTACTGTTACGTTTTACTATTATTGTTTCATATTTAGTTTCTTTTTAAATTATTTTTCGTTATATTATTATTACTCTTTATATCACAGTTTTATATTTGTGTATTCATAGATCTATTTTATACCTGCTAAAATGGATTACATATACGTAGTGTTATTATTTCCTATATTATACAGATATTCTCCTATGTACATTGCATAATGTATCACTTATATGTAATAGCCGTTTTAGGCGTATAAATAAATAAATACTCAGCTGTACATTACAGTTTTCATCTGTGAATCTGATATAATATACTTATTTATTTAATTCTAATTTCACGCCCGGCTGGGCTTTAACATGTTATTTTATTATTTATTACAAAGAATATCTAAATTAACACAACAAAATCAAAAAACAAAATCTAAGCAAGATCAAAAAAAATCAAAATAAAAAAAAAATAGAAGACAAAATAATAAAAAAACCTCTACAAAAAAATCAGCCAAAAACTAAAATTTTATTTATTTATTTTTTTATTTACTTATTTATTTATTTAACGCCCAGAGGGCTTTTACATGTGGGTGGTACAAATTTAATGACAGTATTGAAACATAAGAAAGAAAAGAAAGAAATAATAAAAATAAAATTACATAAGTATATGCGAGAAACAAAATTAAAAATATCAAGAACATAAATTAAAAAATACAGCGATTTGACTGGTTTACAAAAATATAACTTCCATTTAGGAATAGTATTGAAATAGGTCTTTTACATAATCCACAAAATTCGCAAAGTTAATGTTAAATATATCGACATCACCTAAGTATTGGTTTCCCATAGTGTGAAACCGTTGTATTGGGGAGTTCGCAATGTAATTTCGCTTATGTGTGTTGCAGTAGAATAGTGTATTTTGTCGTGTTGTTATTGTAGGTATTCGTAAGTTTATGAGTTGCAGAAGTTCGCAACAGTCGAATTTAGATTTATTATTTATTGTTATTAAGTTTAATTTGTAGAACTCCATTTTATTTTTTTATTTTTTTATATATACAATAATATTATTATTGGGTTTATAAAAACAGTTTCAGTATCGGTAGAGAAAATAATAAACATACGTTTGAAATTTTCCGTAAGCCTACGTTTACAGATACGACCATTAATTATAAATCTTTACACCCATGGTCACATAAATTATCTGCCTACCACTCAATGGTACATAGGCTTACTAATATCCCACTCGACAAGAAAGCATACGAGAAGGAAAAAAATACAATCCTAACTATTGCTAAAAATAATGGCTTCAAGGGTAGAGACATTGAAAAAATAATTAATAATAACAAACACAAAAATAACCTTAAATTAATTTACCCAGCGACTAATAATAAGACGAATAATAAATTCGGGTGTTTAGAATTCATCGGACAGACATCTAATAAAATTGCCAAAGTCCTCAAAAAGTGTGGCTTAGATATTGCCTTCCGCACAAATAACAACTTAGGATCATCTCTTAAAAACTCAAAAAGTAAGGTACTCAAATTACAAAATAGTGGCATTTATAAACTCCAGTGTGACGAATGCAACGCTGTTTATGTTGGACAAACGGGCCGGTCCTTTAACACTAGGTTTAAAGAACATATAAGATCTTTTAAAAATAATAATAAAATACAATCTCAATTTGCCAAACATCTCCTAGATGAAAATCACTCACTTAATGATAATAATAAACCAACTCCGTTACACGTACAAAATAAAGGCCGTAAACTGAATCTTTTAGAGCAGTTAGAAATTAACAAAAACTCTAATAATCCGAAAGCTATTCTAATTAATGAACAAACAAATATAATTCGTTCACCCCTACTAGATATCTTCAAACCTAATGCAAATATGAGTGCACTATGAAGTACTTAATTATGCTATTAAAATAACCCTATGAGTCATCGTTTGGGAATAACTAACATAAAGATATTCAGTCAAATTTAAACATGACACTAATTGGGGAAACTTTGCTGGGGTAATAACCATTAATAATTTTCAATATTTTACTTAGAAATCAATTAAGAAATCAGTAAATGAAATTAAAATACCTACCTAGAAATAATATAAATGTATCGTCTGTAAGTGGGCTACCCACAGTTTGATAATGCCTTCAGAGGGCGAAACAGCTGTCACGCGTAATAATAATTACACAGCAGAACTTGTTTAAAAATAAACTGTTTTTATAAACCCAATAATAATATTATTGTATATATTAAAAAAAAAAAAAAAAAAAAAAAAAAAAAAAAAAAAAAAAAAAGTCGAATTTAGAGTTTAGAATCTTGAATAAAAAAGTTAAATCGTTTATTTTACGCCTGTCTTCCAGTGTGTGTATTTTTAGAGTGTTTAATAAGAAATGATATTGTAAGTCTTCTAGTGGGATATTTAATTTAAAATTTATAAAACGCAGAAATTTTTTTTGTATTCGCTCAATGTTATTAATGTGAATTTTGTAAGAGGGAGACCAAACTACTGAGTTGTATTCAATTATGCTTCTAACTAGAGATATGTATAACAGTTTAATGGCTTGTATGGAGTTAAAGTTTTTAGTTGTTCTTAATACGAAGCCTAGTGTTTTCATGCCTTTGTTTACAATTTGGTGGATATGATTGGCGAAACTTAGTTTTTCATCCAAAATAATTCCGAGATCTCTCATTTCCGTGACTCTTTCTAAAGCTGTATTGTTAATGGAATATTCAAATAAAACAGGATTTTTATTTCTGCAGAAAGTCAGGGTTTTGCATTTGTCTACATTTAAAAACAGATTATTTTGTACGCACCAATCTTTAAACTTATCAATATTTGATTGTAGTATTTGGCAATGATTTACATCAGTTATTTTTTTGTATAACTTGATGTCATCAGCAAAGAGCAATACCTCGACATCGTCGAAGCAATTTGTTATATCGTTAATGAAAATGAGAAACAAAACGGGACCAAGGTGACTACCTTGCGGTAGGCCACTGGTCGCACAGAAAGCTTTCGATAGCAAAGATTTTATTTTAACAAATAGTTTACGATTAGTTAAATAGCTAGTGAACCATTTTAGCATGTTGTCTCTTACTCCTAGGGCAAATAGTTTTCGGGTTAGTAGTTTATGGGATACTTTGTCGAATGCTTTTGAAAAGTCTGTATATATGCAGTCGACTTGTTTATTTTTTGCAAAAGATTCTAATATAAAGTTTTGAAATATTGTTACGTTAGTTGCGGTTGATCTACCTTTGATAAAACCGTGTTGTTTTTGGTCGATTAGTTTTATTAATTTGGGATAGATTTCATCAAGGACCATTGATTCAAAAAGCTTAGAAAGTACTGACTGTATACAAATGGGGCGATAATTGGTTATGTCAGTGTCGTCTCCTTTTTTGAGGATAGGTGTAATGAAGCTCGATTTCCAGCGGCTTGGAAAATATCCAAGGAACAAGAGGCGGTTGAATAGTACTGTAAGCGGTTTAGATAATGCATTGGAGCATTTTTTAAGGAATATTGGTGGAATGTTGTCTGGGCCAGCAGATTTTTCAGTGTCTAAGGAAAGTAATTTCTGTTCGCAAGATTTTTGTGTGATATGGCAATTTGTTAAGTGTGTAGTATTACTAAATTTGTATTCGGAAAATTAAAATTGAAACTAGAAACTGTTAAAATTGAAACTAGAAACTCCACCAAGCAATATGGAAATCTATAATACTAGAAAAATTACAATAAATTGGTAAGATAAACAGAGCTACATAGTTTCTATAGTTAAATTATATTAAATTTGATGTTCTTTCTGAAATAATTTATAATGTGCTTAAATACAATGTAGTCTACCTACCTATAGTCTTTCAATCTTTTAAGTATAATATCATATAACAAAGATAAAAACACATAACATCTCCATATAGTTACGTAAAACAATGACCGATGTTGAATAACGCCTGCCATTAAACTGGACAAAAACCTGTGTCAAAATAGAGCAAGATCTATTTTCATACGGAAACCATATTATGGAAAGACGATCTGTGTGGTCGAAAAGGTGTCGTATAAAGCTCCTGGCAGAATGTTTTGTGCTGTTCGGTGTTAAGTTCACAACTTCCTGCGGTGGAACGTGCCTTAGTTGAGCTTTGAAATTAGGTGCAGATTTCAGGCTTTTACATTTAACCTTTCATTGATTTTTGTCTATAGGTCGAAAGGTAATAAAGTTTGTTTCGGACTAACGGAAAATCACTATTCATTCGGAGTAATTAAGACCATTTCTATAGAATGTTTTGAAGGTGGCAGGATTTATTCTACTTTATTATTCCTGCTTTCTATTCGCAGTGCTAAAAAAAGTAAGAAACTTCTCACCACAACCTAATTATGTATTGACTGAGCTCTACCTGCTTAAAGTAAAAGTAGGTAAGGTATACCTATAGTACCTTACTTGGCGATAGTTTGTTGAATGTTTAAAAGTAACGAACCTCTGAACCATTTCACTTTTAACGGCTGTTATGAGTTGCCCATATACTCCGTTAATCAAGCATCCCATGACTACATAACATATAGGACACACCACCAGAAAGATCTAGTGTAAAAATAATATAGTATAAAACATGCTTTGGTCACGTGCAATCAAAGGATAACCTTATATGGCGATCGACGATGAAGAGGCGTAAGCTCTAACCCAAAAATTATGCCAATAAAAGGAATTACTAACTAAGGACGAGGGGGAAATAAGAGGGGGAGAGACAAAACAGGATGGGAAGCAGGAACACATAGAGCGGGAGATGACGTTGCTGTAGCTCGACAACAGTAGACGGCAAAATAGACTTCAGTTGTGGGAGTCGGGTGATGAGCCGCTGTCCGCTGTTGATCACTAACACATGATTACCAGCGGCAAGGCCGAATGCAAAATGCATATTTACTCTAAACTATGGAGGGTTGAACCACGCTATGAACACAAGAGAAACAACCCAAACGTCCCACATCGGCTTACAGCCGTAAGCGCTTTAAATATATGGTACAATTAACAAATGTAATGAAACAGAGCCAGTAACTTCCAGCATAAAATTATTCCATGTAAAAGGCTTAAGATAATTTCGTAATAATATGCACAACATTGTTGCCAAATAAATAACCTGTATAAAGTGTTTTCATTTTGATGGTTCCTTGAGAGATGGACTGAACTCGCAATCCCTGAGATTGTTATTAATAAATCATGCTAAAGTGATATACATTATAAAATATAACATGGCATACATGTGAAACGGCGCAGATCAAAGGAATGAGAGATATGCCATTAAAGATGAGGGGAATCTACTAACATGAACGAATGGGTTGTCCTGGGCGTCTACCTCTCAGTGATTTGCTAATGAATGTATCCTGCAGTCTGCAGTCAACTCGCATTGCAGTATTTTAGTATGTGATTAGGCAATCTGTTTACAAAATACACGGTGTTATTTATAATAATGCCCGAATTTCTCGCCGTCAAAATCGCAGATCTCGTGAAAATGGTTTTGCTTATTAATAACAGCGAATCTTTTGTAAGAGTGAATATTTTACCCTTTTGTCATAAATTGTCGTCTAATTTACCATTCACTTCAATAAATTATCATTTTGGGTGGCTATACTTACTCTGAATGAATGTCCTCACTGACGTCTTAAAAACTAAGTTACCAATTTTATTGCTTTTTACTCCCCAACCTGATTAAGAACTCTGTCCAAGGCCACTGTCTGTAGATACATAATATATCTTTTCACAACTAGTTTCGATTGTTATTACACATATTATATGATAATGTGTGTGGAAATACTTTTCAAACATTTTCATTGTAATACTTTTATTTTGCTTAGGTAAGAAAATAACTACTAATTTAGGCAAAATATTCCCATGGCGCCAATCCAAATAAAACTGACAACCATTATTTTTGAGACGCGGCGGACCTACGAGTATGTACCAAACTTGATACCGACCCGTTTGACGTAAGCCCCGCCAAATGGGACGAAGGATTTGCTACGGTTCATGTTTCTCCTTTCACTGTTCTGTGGGATTTACTTTTCAATTGGAAGTGTCAAAGATATAAATTACGAGGCCATATTTCTTTCGATTGCTTTTGAATTTTTTTAAGAGACCTCATATACTTGCTCGTGTACGACCTTCACAAGATATTTATTATTAATTTTATTAAAATCCGCATAACAGAAATCTCTAACAAGGGCTTACAAAACCTTAGGATTTATAACTAGGTAAACTAGAAATTCCAACAATATTAAGTGTATTAAACTTTGATATTTTGTCTTTCTTAGAAATCAACTTGAGTTCAATTCTCCCGTCTAGAATCCACATTACAATATTCATGTATAAGCATAATGTAATACGATTTTAATGTAAAGAGTACAAAATAAATCATTATTTTTAATTATAAACTAATGTTTATAAGACAAGGTTTTATGCATAGCACAAAGGATAACAAATAATTAAAAGCAAAAATTTGTCGCCCGAAATATTAATACAAATTGAAAATATCTCCCAATTAAAAATAAATGCCGCCAATGGGAATTGAACCCGTGCCTTCTGATTTCCGGTCAGGTGCTCTGTATCCACTGAGCTATGTCGGCTTATTTTCAACCCGACAAATGATTCAATATGTACTAGTACCTCAATCAACAATTACTGCTTATTATATTTTTTTCACCTGTAAACAACCAACTTTATTTTTGTAGGAAAGGCTTTGTTAGTGCTAAATTTCTCACTAGATGGCGTCGAGACATAAATGATATAAAATAAATTTTTACGTTTTAAAATGATTATTCCAGCAAGTTTGTTGAACTACAACACTCTTTTTAATTATTTTAATATGCTTATATTGTCGGACAGTAGGATTTTTACTGACCCTGTAATTCTATTTAAATTTATAAATTAGGCAATCGATGCTCCAGAATTGCTTGCATTGATAGGTTTTCGGACTCCACTACGTTATACTAGAACCGGGATTTATTTCAGTGCAGAAGTTCTGGGACTAATTACCATACCATATGTGGTAGTAGGAGATTTTCAAACATTGTTGGGTTATTCGTAACCTGGGAATGTTTGTCTTTCTTTTAAATAAAAAAAAAATAAAAATAAAAAAAAATGTATTCCTCATTGCCCAGAATACTAATGGAAGGAAATAATCAAACCGAGTAAGTGGACATCTTCAATTTATCAATAGACAAATACAAAAAAATGTTACTAAGGCAGTACAATTATAATAATATGTGGCTAATTTATATAGCGCCGTTTTCGTGAAAAATCACCTCAAAGGCGCTGTATGTAGGTATAATAAATACAGTGTGATTTAAATATAATTTAAGATTTTCACGGCCAAAAGTATTTTTGTTATTTGTTTTTGGGGTATTATGCCGTGTTGCGCTAACTCCTTCTTTAGCCAACGTTTCGGACAGCATTGCAGTGTCCATCATCAGGGCAGATGTCTTATTATCTGATGTCTGATTATCAATAAGACATCTGCCCTGATGATGGACACTGCAATGCTGTCCGAAACGTTGGCTAAAGAAGGAGTTAGCGCAACACGGCATAATACCCCAAAAACAAATAACAAAAACAGTGTGATTTAGACTATTCGTTTTTCTAAATTTTCTAAAAAGGGCGTTAAAAAATAAATAGATATATTGTTGTTATACATTATTTTCACTTATATTTTTTCATAACTATGGCAATACCAAGTAGAACCGATTTTTGAAAAAATTACAACAGATTCAAATTTGAGTTTATGTTTGACTAACGAATCTGATACATCATTGCAATGGACAGGAAAAATGGCATGAGTAGGTTCAGTGCTCAATATTTCTTGAAGTTTTCTTAGCTTTTCTTCCAAATACTTAGTTTTATTTTGATTTGTCATCTAACATATGACTTGTTTTATGTATATCTAACTACATTTAAAAATTTTAACAAGTTAGAATATTTCAAGATGCAAAATTTAAAGTTCATTATCTTAGTTAGATTTTTTTTAAATGTATGTATCTATCAAAAAAAATGTATAAAATTACTATTTTTCTAAGCGTAAGTATATAATTTATGTTTATTTATATTAATTAATTCATCCTTAATTGATAATAATTATCATGAATTGTACAACATTTCGGGTATACTACCATGAACTAATTTTTTTTTTAAAATACACATTTTTACTGCTTTTTCTCAAAGGCATACAATATTTATACCAACAACCAAATAAGTTAGGTAAAGCGCATTTTTAGTTTATTCTTTAAAAAATCTTCTTTTTTTTCAGCTTGTAGTTTAATTAAAACATTTAATGACTGAGCATGTTTAGGGGGTATTTCACTATGTCGGGCTAAATATCTGACTAACTATCCGTTGGCTGGCTTTAAAGATCAGAATAACTTCGTTATTCAACGGCGACCGTTTCACCATTGTTTCGAGCTTCCGGATAGATAACACTCGAAATAGTCTGGCAACATCGCAAAATGTTTGCAGTTCTCCATCTACTGCCACGGCTGTCATGCGTCACAGTCCGCAGTGTCCGCACACCGCGAAGTGTGCATTTTTTTGGTTATGTTATGTTGATTATCAGGTCATTTTAGATAGATTCGTGTTGAATTAATACATTGTTTCTTATTTTGAACACAATCAAATAATTCAGGATGGATCATACAAGCATTCAAATTCATTCGACAAAATTCGACTCACTTCTCAGCTGTTAAACTCGGAATGTTTTGACGCCATCTTTGATTCGAGGAATAGCGCCTAACGTGAAGTTTGAGCACTGATTAGTCAAATCTAACTTTAACCCGAGCGTTAGCGTTATTCAGATATAGTGAAAACGAAAAAATGACTAATCCGCGGATTAGTGCTTGGTCAGAACATAATCAGAGATAGTGAAATACCCCCTTAATGGTGTGGTATAGGGTGTAGGGATTATTATTAGTCCCGTAGTTCTCGGTCTGGTTCTCAATTACTGTAATTAGCTTAACTTTGTGGATTTGAAGTAACTAATGCATTTTTGTTTATTGATTCTATTTAAATAAAAAACTATAAATTCGTTGAATAATTGATGAGATTATTTGACTTACGACAGTGGTTGAAGGAATGCGAATTAATTAAATTTATCTTTTACTTGAGATTAAGTATTGTATGATGGAGGCCAGATGGAAAAAATAAGTTATAATTGACTTTTTTCAAGGGAATTGTAATAGAATTGTACTGTAACAAAGAAATTCTTTGAAGCTTCTGATATTCTCATTATATTCGTTAATTCAAATATTTGATATCCTTTATTAAAATTTTCAGCTACGTACCTTAAAAATGAATTCTATTTTATGAGAAACTTATACAGGGTGTAACAGGATGTATCCCACAGGCTTTGATCAGTGATTCTTTAGCATATTTTGAGTTAGAATCGTGTATGGCATATTCAAATTATTAAATATTAATTTTGCTATAAAATTTCAGTCACGGGCCTAAAATTCTTGAATTCCTTCACCAAGAACAAAAACTTGATCGTTTATGGTGAGGGACAGCTAATATTACTGTGAACATTTGATAATTATTAAAAAAATGAAAAAATGAAAAAATAAAAAACAATTTAAAAATTCAAGCAGCCGAATCTTTCAAACGGTGAACTCATGTGTTGTGAAATTTTCACGGATCCACTTCACACGTGGAACATTTCACAGATCCCCTGGTAAGGTGAGAGTCCTAGGTTCAAGTCCTAGATGAGACCTTATTATTTTCTTTTTCAAATTTTCCTTTAAAAATAATAATATTGTCTTCAATAATTGAAAATATTCTCTCTGAAATTTCCATTTCAACGATTTTGTTTTCAACACGCAACGTCATTTTCTAAGAGCTTTATTTGTATTACAGTCTGTTGTGTTCATACAAACAGGTATTCAACTCGTCTTGGAAGGAGTTTATTAATAATTGGGTTCTTTTAGATTAATCAGGGATTTATTAAATACTCCGTGTATAATGGTGACTCGGTAGTCTACCTACCTAGTAGCTGGCTAATTGGAGTCTGGAACAGTAAGTTTCTCTGGGATCCTTCCCACTGGCCCTGGCGACTACTGGCCACTGGCTCCATCTTGCGGACTTCCACGCAAGCTCTATGCACTGCCATCTATGCGTGCATCTATGAAGCTCTTACTTCCCAACACAGTTAAAGCTCGGTCGAAGCCAAATTAGGTGCCAAAGAATACTGTATTATAAAGGGTTTTCCAATGAGAGGTGTTATTTTGAATAGCCCGCTATTTCGGTAGATGTTTCTTTTGAAGCTGTCATTTTTAATTTATATACATAATAAAATAAAAAAAAGTGATAAGTAATAAGAAGTGATGTGTAGTTTGTGGAAAGTGTGTGTTTATGTATATAAAATAAATAAAAATTTAATTTATATACATAATAAAATAACCCCTCTTATTGGAAAGCCCTTTATTATTTATTTGATTACCTATAAGTTTTATATGTATATTTTTTATTATTATTTAGAACCCGAGCCAAGTAGCATATCGCTGTGCAACGGGGGTTGATAATATCTTGACCATAAACCATAACTTGGTTTCTCAAGCATAAATAAACGCTCAATAAAAGAATTTGATTGAAATTTTCCATAGTGAAAAATTGGCTACATGACGTACAAGTTAGTGTTCAATCTCGCCGTGTTTTATTTTTTTTTAAATTTTTTATTTTATAAATATTTTCCTAAATTACTAGATAAAAATAAATAAAGACTTTTGACAATATTGATGACACGTGTATTTTGAATAATCACATATAAATCTATCAATAACATTATATATTTTCGTGACACCCTACTTCTTACAAAACTTCTGAGAATTGACAGCTGCTATTTCACCGTTCTCAAATTAATTGACAGGATACAATATTTTGTGACATAAATAATAGTCACTTTTTGAATAAAATTGAACAGGACCAATAAGTATACGGTATATTTACTCGAAACACCTAATAAAATTGATATACTTGAGTACAATAAAATAAGATATTTATATGTTGTGTACTGATGTTCTTGTAAGGCAGTATTTCTCAACTGTTTTTATGTAAAGCCCCACTTTAACGATACCAAAATCTATTTTTTTAACGCTGATTTAACAACGTTTATTTAAATTTCAGATGATTAAGTCGATATTTTTTCAAACAGAAAAATTGTACATTTGTATCGCAAATTTAAAAATCACCAATTTTTGATAAAAATGGCCTAAAATTAGTTTTTTTCTTACGTTGGCTCTACGTATAAGGCCCTGAGGAAAATAATTTCCCTTAGAGCACATGTCATCTTTGGGGATGCTGTGTGGAGGATTTTCAGGTAAGGATAAAGGGATAAGGGTTGGGTAGGAATCTAGGAGTAAGTGTGTCTAGGAGTAACGGTCGTATGAATCGATACCTCCCACAGCGGTGCAAAGCGATGAGTTGAGAGAGTCCTGCTAGAGAATCAAAAGGTCTCCCTCAACCAGTCTCTCACGATCCGGCCCGCAACGCAGCAGGTGAGCAGATGCATTCACCGCCAAGACCTTGACAAACCTCACCCTAAGAACCCGGACACTCCTGATAAGTCACCAAACGTAGCGTACTATCTATCCTATTCAGTTTCCCCACGGTAGCTACATTTATTCAGAAAAATAATACGAGTATCTATTATGAAAAAACTAATATATTGAATAAATACGAAAATATTCTAAAGTTTCATTATATCTTTCAGCTAAAAAAACATTATTCACACCATAGACATATGCATATTAGTAGACCTGCCCTAAGTGATTAAAAGCGTATTATCCCCACTCCCTATACCGGTTCCATTGGAGCCGGCTGTGCTCGCGTATGGCCTCAAGTGAAATTTGAAAACGTGACGTCATCATTCTTGTCCGAACTATGGTCGAGGCATAATCGGTTCATTTTACGAAATAACACGGCAAAATGTTGACTTGTACTATGAAAACTTATAAAAATAGATGTGAAAAAGAGAATAAACCCAATTGTCGTATTACATTCCATATATAAGCATTATTTTACTTTATTTTAAGCATATTTACAACGTATAATATAGATCAGTTTTAGAAACATATACTATCACATCGAGAAACGTCTGGACGCGAAACACAAAGCTGGTTGGTTGCTGGGAAGTAAATTATGAAAATTTATAAAAGTGTCTTAACTAAATACTTAAACGAAATATTCGACTCTGAAAATAGAACCGAATTTTTTTACCAAACGTGGCGAGTAATCAGCGCTCCCATGTAAAAATGTCTATTCATTCAAAAGCAGGTTTTACTTTTAAGAAGTAAATGGTGATATTATAATGCGAGATGCCTATTTACTGTTAGATTGATTTATTGACGAATCACAGTCAGCTTAACCCCCTTCGTTCTTCAACAGTTGATTTTACCCCTCGCCATTATCTTCTCGTCTATTAATTCCTATGTCTGTGATTCACACAAATAAAAAATATGAAATAATGAAAATTTGAAATTATGCCATTTTACACGAAATTTTCACAGTTAAAAAATCAATGTTTGCAAGTGACGAAACGACAAACAATAATAATTTATGCAATAATATAAAGATACTTATTTTCTTGTCAAGGGAACAAAATATATTTGAGTATGCAAAGAGCATATTTTGAGGTTCGAAATACCATAAAACTTGATTTGAAAAACGTTTCCTGACCTTTGTTAATTTTTCATCAATATATATATAAATTCAATCAACTTTTACATTTTACTAACAGACATCTAAAATTACAGCAGTATTATAAATAACGACCCCGGCTACAAAGTAATTCAATCTCTTCTATTTGTCAGTCCGCCTCTCAAACAACTTTTAACATTTTCAGCTCGTGGCATTTCAAATTTCACCACAACATCCATATTCGGTTTCCAATGTTTTCAGATATCGACATCGAGTACACAACGAATACCAACAGACATAAATTTATACGATAAATATTTGTCGAACAAATCTGAAGCAAAAAAGCAGCTCTAACACTGAAGAGACAAGCTGATAGAAGTGTGATAGTGTCACACAAATATACCTTCTAATCACTTCTGGTGTAATTGATCAAACATCTTCATCTCATAACATCTCATAATCAGTAAATGTATCACATTTATATTATATTTCGTGAAATTAGAACTTTTTGTTATTAGACCTCGGACTCTCGATGGGGGTTTTGATCTGTTGCTTGGAAAGTGCCACGCGCTTGACCACACCAAGAATTTATTTTCGCAATAAATTCCAACCGCTATATTTCTTTCCACACATTTCTCGGATGATCGAATGCAACTGACCTGATTTTAATAAGTGGATGGTGAGAGCAAAGGACATACATAGGCGCGTATAGTGAGCACGCCTGTCAAACGCGTGACATTTGTTTTATAATCCACCAAAAGCAAACAAATGGAATATAACGAGAATAATAATTCTGTAAAAATATAAAACGCATCAACAATGCCTGGAGATGTCAAGAAACAAATCTAAACCCCCGTTCAAAGTCCTAGCCCTACTTAATTTTCAGAGATATCGAAAAACTAATTTTAGTGTCGTTAAGAACTCTTTACAAATATTACATTTTTATTGAAAAATAATAAAAAATATATTTACATATATACATACATTTTATATGAAAAACTCAGTATCTCAGTGTTGTTGTGTCTACCGAGACAAGAAGTGGTGTACTTCGAATGCAACCTATTTTTCGATGAACTTTCGAAGTATAAAAAATAACATGTATTTATTTATTGCATCTCACTATACATGATTCATTTTTTTTCTCATAAAAATCTACCTCACTAGGACTAAGCCTGTTTCAAGGTTAACAATTTACATTTGAGTGAAGCAAACATAAGAGTAATCACAAACATAAATTTATACTACGCATATACACAAAATATTTTAAAAAAAAGAAAAAATATTTTAGAACAGTTACCAGATTGGTAATTTGACAGTATATTGTAAAAATATTTGAACCATAACTAATCATTTATCATTATTCCCAAGAAGAAACAAAGTAGAAAATAAAGACAGCTAGGGTACACTCAGTTTTTAGCAAATGAATTCGATCAGAAGTGCCGACCATGTTTCAACTGGGAACCGTTTGTGTGGATATTACTTTGAATTTAGTCTTTTCATACATTTTTATGTTCTTTCTTAGACAGATAATCATTTTCATTAGCTCTCGTAGCCTAGAAGTCGAAAGGTCTTATGTAAATTGATGATGTCAGTCTTTATCACATTTCTAGTGGTTATCTTTTCAGTGAGCGCTAATACTGGGAAGGCTCTGTTATCAACCCTCTGCGGCCAGGCTATGTTTGCCCGCCTGTCGACGATCTGCGGGCAAATATGCCAATATTAAATCGCACTGCCGCGAGGGCACTCTGTCTCTCTGGCAGGCAATATGTTGAACACAGTAGTGGTGGTGGGACTACAAAACGAGACATGAAGTTGTCGCAGCATCCTAGAATGTAGCTCCATTATTTGAGCCCCTTCTGAACAAAACCATATCTAGTAATAGAAAAAGTACAATGCAAGTTGTATGCATTATCTATAAATGAGAGAATATACGTATTATCAATTCCTATATTCATTCTTGTTCTTAACATGAATGCTCGATTTCAACACCTTAGAACAGGGGTTCCCAACCCGTACCCGTGAACGATTCGTATGTGCCCGCCACTATTCGACAGTGAAAGAATTTTTTCATAAATATTAATTAAAAATGTGAATTATTTTTATTAATTTGCTAGAGTTTTAATTTTTTTAGTGCTTTGATTTATTAAATACGTTCGTATGTTTGCGATATTGTATTTATGAGTGGTTCTTTTGCTGACAGTACTTGTCGCAACTTGTCTAGCGGCGAGCCGACTGCGCTCTTCACGCTAGTCTAGAACGGGGAGTGCTATTTACACATCACTCCTTGTACACGCAGAAAACCCGAAGTGAGCCGATGATCGCCAAATCAATCTGGACGGTACGGCAAGATAAGGGTCCTGGGTTCGAGTCCTAGATGTGACCGTATCCTTTTCAGATTTTCGTTAAGAAATCGCCAATATTGTCTTCATGACATGATCACGCATAAAAATAGTTTCCAATAAAAACTGTGCAGTTAAAAAGTGAAAACAATGTGGGTAGTTCTTATTCGAAGTATGATACAGTTAAATGTGACTGAAGGGGATAGGGTCTGGCAAGGCAAGGGTCCTGGGTTCGTATCTGATTTTTCTGTTTCAGATTTTCGTTTAGAAATCGCAAATATTGTCTTCAATAATTAATAATTTAATTATTTTGAAACATTTTTGTCAATTATTTATCAATAAACTATGAATATAAGAAAATAAAACATGGGAGAATGAGAATTTATGGAAGGAGTTTGTTGATTAAAAATAGGTGGTGCCCGCGACCCTACTGATATTTTAGAATGTGCTCTAGAGTACCAAAAGGTAGGGAACCCCTGCCTTAGAACATTTTTTTAGAATAAAAATATATAAAATTTTTTTAGACCACTTTAATTTTAATTACAATCTACTGGTTTTGGAAGTACCCTTCCTTCATCAGGAGAGTATTAAAACTAACCTATGTTACAAAAATATTGTAACATAGGTTAGATATATACCAAAAATTATAATTTAGGTGTTTGAGTGGGAGGTTAATAAAGGGAGAGGGGTAATTGCGGGAATTCCGGCAATAACAGAGTGGTTTACTGGAAATATATCTAAAATGGGACTAAGCCATAAATTAATTTGGTTACGATGAGCCACAAAGTAAATGCTTATTATGCCGGCACCAGACCTGTGTTCAAATAAGTGAACACTTATTTGGATACTTTGCTCACACATTTGGTCACTTATGTGTGTCTCTGCCAGATATGTGTTCAAAGATTTGATCACTTCTTTGAGCTCACAGTTTTCAAATAGACCTCACATAACATGGGCGTCATTAATGTTATTTCTGTTTTTATGCCCTTTTCGTTTTGGGTCCCATATGTCAGGCTCTCCTTGTAATAATTCAATAAATTCAAACACGCCCTCATTGTTCCACTCCATCGCTAGTTCGCTTGGTTATGGCTTGTTTGTGTACGCACGCGGCACGACAACTCTCCACGGCGATGCTCGCGCTACCGGGGTTCGCGCAGTGTGGCAGGCATGCGAACATTTTGACTTTGATCCCTTTGATGTGCGCCAAAGAAAACCGACACGGAACGGCAAAGCGCACTTAAGTGCGCAAATAAGTGAACACAGTATCAAATGCCCGTGCCACACATGTGAACACTTATGTGAACACTTATTTGAACACATGTCTGGCGCCGGCTTTATAAATATGTCACATTTTCTTAAACTAATCACTGGAACTTTACTTAATCCACTTATTTTTAAAGAGGTTAACTCATATGTCCCTAACAAGTAAACTTGTGGAAGATCCCATGTACTTCTTCATACTCCAAAAGCGAGGACTTCTATTTTACAAGCACTAATTATTAGCCTGGAACACTCATCCACATTGAAAAATCTCCTGATAAAAGATACATGACGCCAACGGGACTGCCTATCAATACAGCGACTCAACTGCTTGACGATTTGATCATCGACATTTTCAACGTCACTTACGGAGAGCTCAGCAACTATCTTTTGACATATTATATTTATATATTTGATTAAAAATAATAAAACAGACCCCTTTGCCTGTCTTTTATACTTACATTTACCTCAATTTTGTGATCTTCTGTGTAACATATTGGTGCAAAACCGTTTTATAGAGCACATGAATAAATAAAAATAAATAAGTGAGTCTTCCGTACTAGTGACATTATCATAATGAGACCACAGAATAACCTTAACTCACTTAACTTAACCTAACACAACCTAACTTTACCACAAACATGTGAATTCGTGTGTATTTTTTCTTTACTCGTGAGAAGACATAATAGTATAAACCTACCGATTTTTATAAGGTTTAATGTTTTTCAGTGGATGAGTTAGAATCGCATCGCACCCAGACTCAGGAGATTTCTTCGTCGTCTGGTAAAGTCCTCCACCACGACACAAGCAACAATTTCGTTTGGTAATAAAAGAAAAAGAATTCAAATATTGTCAAACTTTTTGTCAACCGGGAATGTTTGCCTTTCTTTAAAAAATCGTTGTTTATCAGCTGACAATTTCATTAATTGGTGAAACAGTAAATTAACGACGTTTGATGGAAACCATTCAACTGTCGAAAATTCAAAATTGTGATCATAAAGTGTGATGTAAGCCCGTCATCCCACGGGTCGGTAAGCAATCGACATAAACCAAATGCTGCAAGACTGTACGCAGAAATTAAGTTCCCTATGGTAAGGTAACGGTCTGCAGCGCAGTTCAGTGTGGAACTTTTCTTAAAGCATTTGGTTTATGTCGATTACTTACTAACCTGTGGGCCGACGGACTAATTTCAAATATTTTTTTAAAAGAAAGATTAACATACCCGGGTTACTCAATATTAAAAGGGTAAAGCAATATTTTAAAAAACTTCTTATAATACCACAGTAAGCATTAAATATTGCTTGTGTTGTGACGGAGGACCGAGAAATTGAGAGATGTCTGGATTTGACCCAAACGTGAAGCCAACTAAGCGACAGACCAACCATAGCTTAAACCCCCAACGTATACACAGCTTCAAACCCCAACCTATTTATGGCTTAAACCATTTCAAGTACCATTTTGATTCTGAAAAGCTTTTATTTACCAGAGTTATATCGAAAATATAAGCTTTTTGCCATACTGTAAAGTACACATGCGACGGTACACTGTCATTCGAATTATGAATTATTGTAATGAATCGTGTTTCGCGCGACCGACGTCAAGACACCCAAGTTCATTTTGAAACTCATAAATTCGTCGATTCTGAAAAGTGTTTTTTTACCAGAGTGATCTGCACAGAAAATTTACTTCTCTGGAACGTGCATTGCTTCTTTTTTCTATTCAAACTGTATTTTAAACTTCTAAATAAAGCTGAAAAATTGAACTTTAAATAATTATATTAACGCTATACATATAGCGTTAATAGCGTATTATCCAATGTGGATATTTTCAGTTGCAAACTTACCAAATACAAGAGGTCCATAAAAAAAATATTTCTCTGATGGTTTGTGAATAATGTTATGTCTCTATTGTCTATGTTTCTATTATGATTTGATTTATATCTAAGACCTCTCTCCATGGCTATAAATGTATTGTTTTGTAAATTGTTCGTTTTATATAATCTTTTATTTTGTTTAAATTTTTGAATTCGTATTCCTTTCTTACAAATTTGTTTTACTTTTTCCTTGTTTTGAAGTCTCAGTAGAGGTAAAGTCACAAGGAGGAAATCCATAATTGGTTTTATTTTGGCTGTATAATACTTATGTACAAACTGAAATAAATGTAAGCTTTCGATTTCCCGAAAATAAATAAATTGTTTATGATCTTCTCAATGACAACATATTATATTTCACCATTCAAGAAACATCAACACCCCCCTTAGAACATATTCCAATTCCACCTTTACCTACAGCCCTAAATAACAGCTCAGCGGTACGCTACTAATAATGCACGCGAAGTAACCTGATTTCAATTTCCCCGGGAGGCGAAACTTTTCTCGCCGCGCCACTGCCGCTGATGAAGTGACAGGAAATTGTATCTAAAATAGGTTAGCATGGGGTTTCTCAACAAGGAAAATGTGAACGCCATGTTTTTTTCATATTAATTTTACTTTAATTATTTGTACATTTAGGTTAACAAATAACTAATTTATACCAAAACATATTTACATACAAACTATTACATTTTCTCCTGATTAATGTGGTTCTTACAGTCTGTTTTTAGGTTACTAAATCGGTGTGGTTTTTTAGTTTCTGGCAGCCCGTTATAATATTTTATCTCTTTGAAGATTAGGCGACATGAGACTCTCATAACGGGGGTTTGCTCGAAGGTCACATGTTAATTATTTTTAATGAACGTATTACTAAAATCTCAAATGTATCTGGATAGATTCCTACGGATGTAAGTTATTTATGTTTAAGATTAATAAAAACAGACCATACCATTAAAATATTTTATTTAAAACGTTTTGAAAACTTTACAAAATGTTTTTTAACTATAAAATTACCTGTAAGCACCAGATTTTCTAGACGATGAATTAGTAACTTTCCGAGGATTCCATGTAGAAAAATCTGAAATTTTAGTAATACATTCATCAGAAATAATCAAAATAAACCCCACGGAAAGATCGATATTCCAGGCCTGCCAAGGCAAAGTCGACCGTAGGTCCGTCCATTACGCTGGGCCGCGCGCCGATTATAGTTTACACGACTTCATCACTTATGTCGTTAACATTCCCAATTTGTTTTAGAAATTTGAAAAGGAAAATTCTACCGTAGGTCTGTCCAATACACGAGGCCGCGCGTCGCATATTTTTGTGCACGACTTCTTTACTTACGTCGTTAAGATTCTGACTTTATTTAAAGGTATCGTCTTGTCTTAAACGTATTGATTTTATACTTTATTGGTGATCAGATTTCATTGCACATCCTTGTGTTACGTCTGTGAATTTCCTTGTTGTATATAATTTTGAATATAAATTATATTGGTAACGGGTTGTTTATTATTTTATGTATAAATATAATCGTGTTCAAGGTTAGCAACTAATTAACTGTCAGCAAATTTAGCTCCTTTAACATATCAGTTCATTTTTAAAATTTAAAAAGTATTATTTTAATCGCTCTATTTTGGAGAATTCGCAATATGTTTTGTTCTCTGTCGTAACACAGAAAAAGAATCGTTGAACTGTAGTTAAAATTTGGAGGAGGAATGAAGTTGTATAAAGTGATTGTAAGGTCATGTCAAGATTCAAATTAACAGAAGGGTATGTATGATACGATATATGATTGTGAATAACGCAAGGAGTGTTTTCCGAGATATAGTTATGTAGCAGTCTCTTAGTCAGGTACTTCCCTACCTTCCTCTTACCCATATCTTTTCCCTCCCCACTATTTTCTGTCTCACTGTCTACACTCTGACGGTTGGGAGTAGTTGGGACCCTTGAAACATGGTTTAGTACGATTAAAATTCACACTTAATTTATAATCTCCGAGTCAAGTTCAATCAGTTAGAGTCAAGTCACAACACGGATAATATGCCCAGATGGTGGTCAAATATCAAAAATGTAATAATAAATTATTATAAATAAGTATCCGATGTGTACCCGGCCTTGTTCGGGGTTAAGCATGGTTTGGAGTAAAGTTTTGAGTTTGTGATTCTAGTGTACTTGAACATAACAAATAATGCATATTGATAGAAGTAGGTAAAAACATCAATAAGTGTACAGCAGACAGAGGGTTAACATTAAGAAAATTACAATTAGTATATATAACATCTGTCCAATAACGATGTACAACAGTTATTATTCAAAATGATCTGTATAAGGGTAAGTATATAATATATCTCAAGCTGTTAATTAATACCTCCCTAATTGAGAATAAATAGTGTTTAGGGAGGATTTTAGTTTAGTTTTGTTTCACTTGATCGAGCTACGTTTTCCTCGAGCTTGCGCAACTCTCACCATTTACTACTGTATACCACAGTGGTTCTACTAAAACAACTACATTATATCAGCTTTTATGTTATTTAATGCGAAGTCTTCCCCGGATGTCCCCGACTTAATCTACAATTCAAACCACTCTTTAAAGACTCTTGGTAATAATAGGAACAAATTTTGAAATTATCATCGAAATTGGTCCAGTAATTTTTGAGTGTATAGGGGACAAACAAACAAAGAGAAGAAAAAAATTTCCTTGTGGTCAATTTCCCATTTTTCACAATTTGTTTAACGCATTTATGATTGGCAAAATAAATCAGATTTGACATTTGACCTGAAAAAACAAAAGGGGAACAAGTCTATTTCTCTCCCTCTAAAGATATTATAAATTGTCAACATTTTGGGTAGGGCACAACATGCCCGAATGCCCTTGTAGAGAAACCGCGTCTTCATCACAACTAAATCACGGAAGTTTGTCGTTTAATAAACTGGGTAGCGGTTTCAATAAGTTTGGAAACCCGTGGCTTAGCATATTTCAAAAGATATTTTCATCATCTTCGTTAGCGGCAAGGTACGTTATTTTATGGCGTTTGTGTAATTTATAGAAGCTTCTTGGTTTCTACAGTGCACGTCATTATGTATATGAAATATGTCTTTCATTAGCAATTTTGTACAAAACCTTTGTATTCAAATAAAGGTCTATTGAAAGAGGCGAGACATCGGTAAAACGGAGACAAGTATACAGTGTATCTTTTGTAGGTACTTTGTTGCTTTACGTGAAAGCAAATACTGTTTGAGGGTGCCTGTTCAACGGAATGAAAGTGTAATACTGGTTCAGAACAATGTAGTGCATCATTCAATGGTATTTTCTCATTCTGTAAATATAAACGCGAGTCTCAACGGCTTCCAACTGTCCTGAGCCAGCAAGAGTATGGCAGCCCCAGTATTTTTTTTATGAAAGCTCGCCGTCTAACTTAAATTATTTAAACCTAATTTATATTTCCTTACAAATGTCGATTTCATAATAAAAACGATCAAAATGTGACGGAGTACGCATGACATCATACGTATCTCGGTTTTGATGTTAACGGTAAGTTCAATCCCACTCGAGTCGGTACGAAATTAATTAATCCCAATTTAAATATTTAACAAGATTTCCAAAAAGCAATTAAATTCCTTTCAAATGATTTGTATACGAGTACTACAGTGGTAACCCGTGTCCGAATCCACGCAGCTCAACTTTGCACAAAATTGTACGCTTTTTAATGCACGCGGTAGACCGACCAGTGAGGTAGCGGTGCAAGATCTATCAGAACACGCCAACCAATCACAGGGCGTGTATGTCTTACGGTTTATATCGTTTTTAAATGTCAATTTATTCATTCTACTTTTAATTATAAATATTAAAACGATTATGTATAATTATAAGACACAAACGTCATCTTCTATAGAAGAGGAACACAAAAAAAAATCAAAAGCAGTGAAAACTAATTTTATGAATTATTTTAGTTCACATTAATGATTATACTTTGTAAAATGATTAATTATTTAATTTTAAAAATTGTTTATATATATTTACAATCAGCAATTTTAGATATATATGAAAATAATATGTTTTTAAGTCATAATATTTTTCACTCGAGTTTCTTATGAAGGTATACACTATACATATAGGTTTTCCCTTTACGCACGAGTGTTAAGACTCTCGTAAAGGTAGATACATTTTAATTATAATTTGAAATATGTACTTTTTATGTTAATTTAAATAATTATTTTGTATGTTAAAATAAATAAAAAAATTCCAAAAAAAATTATGTTTCACGGGTATGTTATCCTGTTAAAAAGAGACATACTTACGTCCTGATAAAATATTTCTCATTCAGAATATATCGAGAACATGTGTTCTTTTCCTTATAGATATCATGATCGAATGCTACAATATAAGTATGTTAGTATCAATATCAGTATTTGTATGAGCACGTGTTCCATCGTCCTCATAAAACATTTAATTTTGACTGATACTTTGTTAAGAACACTTTCAATTCATTCGTTATAATAATAATTATTATTATTAATAATAAGTGTTTATTCCGGTATGTGGGGAGGTTAGTGTAGTCCCACACGTTCCATAAAGAGATACACACAGTATAAAAATATGATCAAAAACAAAAAAACAGATTAATTGTACATAAAACAGAATAGAATGATAGTAATAATAATAGTAAGATGAAGTTTTTAGGGAGCCGTGACTATATTAGGAGCTAGTATTTTTCTCCAGTGTGCGTCAATGCTGGAGGATGGAATGAGGCGGGCTTCCATAGTGAGGATATTTCCAGAGCTGCTTACCCTTTCCCTCATTCCTGCCACCCTGGACATAATAAGGGCTGCATATCCGGGAACTCGCCCCTCCGTGAACATACGAGAAGCGCTGCAGTATCTGGGGAGATAAAACATTGTGCGGAAGGCGTTATTGTATTGGACCCGTAATCTTTCTATACTACTCTATTTGTAGTTTGCCCATAGTTCTCACGTGTACGCAGAATGAAAGGAATAGCATCCTTTTTACAGCGGTACTGAAAAGGCGAAATTTTCTACTGAACATGTTTCCTTTAACGCTGAGAGCTCGTCTTTGCCTATCGATATCATCATCGTCCATCAGATTACTGGTTATAGGCCTGCAGTCCTAATTTTAACAGGAAAACGAATATTTTGACCAGATTTTTAATACATTATTAATTAAGTATTTCATATCAGTAAGTTTTCCCCGTGTGTAAGACTGAAATAGTGAGTGAGAAGAATAGAGGAAGAGACAGTTGGAAAAGTACCTGGCTATTCAAATCTGGTCACCAAGCATTCACTGGGGCGATATCTTTTACTCAGGAACGTGGGGAAAATGTACTATTTACTATTTTAATTAATTGTGAAATAAAACAAAATACATAAATCAAATTCATTCTCGCTCTCTGGGATTTGAACCAGCCACCTCGTAAATTCGTAGTCAAGGCGATCCTTAACCACTTGACAAATTTATAAATTCATAGCAGCATTAATAACAGTACCACAATAGGATTGCAAAAATCTCCCCACATCTTCGAATATAAATACGTTATTACTACCATAGTACCTACCTCTTAAAATATCCAATATTTCGTGAAAACTTTTCAGGTTGACGTAAATAAAACATATCACGTCGTAAAAATGTCACCAATATCCTTGTTATGGAGATCAGTATATCACAATTTATTGACGAAATAATAAATATTCATTTTATTTCAAAAGTTTAATCAGTTATTCAAAATTATTTTATTGGTTTAACGGAATATTGCCATTTGTAGAAACGGGTTGTTGACTGTACTTAGAGCGTGATATTTATTTAGCGAATGGGTTTTATAAAATATATCTCTCACAGGATGTCTCATTCTGGTAACATGATGGAAAACGAGGCGTACCACGCCTGCAATCCATACCAGGATCCAACTTCGTTTGTAACATCTATTTCTAACAACCAATTTATGTAAACTCACTATAAAACGAGCTTTTGCACTAGCGAACTATGGACAAGGTACACACAAGGCGTAATGAACACACTCCGAGTACAGTATAACAGCGCATTCAGGGCGCTGTTCGGCCTCCCTTGGCGATGCAGCGCCTCACAGATGTTCGCATAGGGAAGGGTGCATGGGTTCGCTGCCTTGATGCGCCATAGAGTAGCCGAGATGATTCAGCGCTACCGGAGATAGCGCCCCTACAATAGATGGAGAATGTTACTTAAGCCACTGTTGTACAAGTGCTAAATATGTTTACCATTTTATTTTTTATTCATTTTATTATCATGTGATTTATGTATGGTAGACAGAGTATTGCATTCACCGCTCTGTTCAGCTGAAATAAACAAAACGTTATTATTTATATTATTTTAGAAAGGGGCCTTTTTGGCCCGGAGCTCGTATGTCAGTATATCAAAACATCAATTCCTCGTTTGGGTGTGGTGAGGTTTTTTCAACAACAGGCAACGTAGTGCTTTATCTGTCACCAATTGAAAAGTCCTCATTAAAACTCATTCTCTCTCCTTTTTTAATATTTAAAGACATATAATATAAACAGATTGAGAAAGATAGACTACCACGCTATTTCATTGCTTTTAAAAAATTACCAAAACGCTCCAGAATAATTTGATAAAATTCTATAAATAAAGCAGAAAATCGTCAAACAGTTCACCTGGTCGAGATTTGCCATTTCTTATATAAAAATACAAAAAAATTATGTGAAAATAATTACCTTAACAAGTTTGTCTATTTAAACGTTTCGTGTTATTTAAGCAATAATTATTATCCTGAAACGACCATATAGTTTTTTTTTTAATATTCCGAGATAAAATACATGTCGCTGACGGGATTTGAACCCTTCTGTTTGCCGATCAAATGCTCTACCATTTATTAATTATAATAATTGGTTTATTCAAAACCCGCCAAATTATTCAAAATTTACTGGTATTTTTCATTCAAAATTAACAAGCAGGGCAGCATGTTTATTTTCTCTCAAGATTCTGTCAATTTATATAGATGTTTCAGGCTATTAATTATTCCTTGATAATAATACGTTATCCTTTTACTATGCATAAAGAAACCTTGTCTTAAGAACATTATCTAAAGTCCTTGATTTTAAGCACTTTAGATAAATTTCAAAATTTATATTTATAACGTTATCTATATTATGTTATTTATATGATTTTTTATCCGTTGGTAATATTTAAATCCAAATGAGTCCTTTCATCTTATAATTAATGAATCTTAATTTGTCATTTGTCATATCTTGTAAATAACGTTTTTTTCCTAAATATTAAACAAAATCTGCCTTTAAAGACAGAATTAATTTTTGGGTAATAATTTAAAAAACAGCGAACGTATTTGAAATTGAAGTTCAAACGGGAATATTGGATTATAATAGTATTTTTTAAGGCCCGAGAGGTTACAAGAAAGACTCCACATATTAGAACTTCGCAAAAAACTGACATATTATATGCAATTCTCGCTTTCTTTTATTATTTATGTATAGTGTCAAAATATAAGAGGAAATAAGGCTAACAGTCCACAAATGGAGTTATGTTACCAACCCTAATGTACGTCAGTAAGTTATGGAACTGGCAGAAGGTGGAAAATGTAGACTGGACGCTGTAGGAATATGTTTTCTTAGGTCTTAGACGATTGTGTGGTAAAAGTATATTATGAATGAGGAATGATTTGCGAAAAGTATTTGTAAAAAATTCAAAGAAATTTGATTAAAACACGCACCCTGTGAGTTGAAAAAATAGTAATTTTTTCCCGATTACATTTTGTTTGCGTAATAAATATAGCTTTCATTTTGTACGTTATTCATTTCACGTAAATAACGCAGTATTCGTGTTTTGGAAATTCAAGGTACACAAAACATGATTTTATTTACAGTAGAAATTGATTTAACATTTCTGATCAATTTTGTAAAGAATATTCGATTAAAATTCAGCAGTAATCAATTACAGCAGTGATATATGTTTGTTCAAAATAAGCTCAAAATAACTAGATAAAAAAATCAACAAAGAAACTTAAACTAAAGGTGTAATTATTAGTTAAAGGCTTCCTCTTTCGGGTACCGTGTTTAGTGTGTTGATGTTTTGACTGGATTTACGCTACACGTACAGTCGGTCGACCGACGACGTTGCGTTGACGAGCTGGACCGATGTTCGCGTAGATTGTCTTCATTGATTCACCTACATATTCCAATATTTCCAACCTTAGCTACCTTTTGTAAATGAATACCGATTAATTGAGGTTTGGACCAATTATCTAGTATTGTACAACAAGATTATAAATAAATTGGATTTATGACCATTGTTTAGGCAAGGCTCGTGCCTAATAAAAATATAAATGCGATACGACAATCCCCCAGATACATGATATAATACCAAAGGATCGTAAAACCCTTGTAACGTATCCAATCATATAAATTTAATAGCAAATGAAAGCAAAATTGTCAACGCAACGATTGTGTCCGAAAAAAATATTTGTGCTTTGGTAAAGCCACGGAACATAAATATCAATAGAGGTGTATGTGAGCATATCTGTGTGCCAAAAATAAGGGCAAATTTATCTTACTGCAGGTGAAATTTATCGAACATTTAAAAAATCGGTAAAATCTTAATCTGGCGGTCTAGCACGGACGATATAAAGCCCTATGTCAATACGATATTGCTGAAATCCTTCATTCATGGTTGGTAAGCTATATTTGCAAGCACGGTCAGAATATGATTCTGACTCGGTAGGAAAAAGCTGCTAGTTTTAGCGCGGCCTCCAAGGCGTCGGATAAGCTGTCAATATGCACAACTTCTTGGATAATGTCGTTCGTTGGGCAATATACGGATTATTAATGAATGGGCATGAACTAACTAAGTTCTTAGAACTGAAAGAAATCGTATACAAGATCCGTCCGTATTATTATTCCGTCCCAGCGAGAAATGAAAGTTGTTTGTTATGAGTGTTGTGACTCAAGAAAGTATGAACTAATTCTGTCCTACCTTTTTAGCGTCAAAAATATATGCGGACTGACAATGTTATTATTTCAATTCGACATTTCATTCGCTTTTTCGTGGTCATCTGATATTTAGGAATGTCAATTCATAGAGATATGCGCCAGGGTTGCCAGCGTATATCGACTGTTTTTTATTGCGTTTTCAATATCGGTATAATCGAAAAATTCGTATAGGAAATCGGTATAAAATCGTTGATAGTTACGCCTATCGATCCAATATTGTTAAATTGTCGAGTTCACTGTGCTAGATCCCCAGATCATTTAATATGCCTTTCTTTAGCCTAGGAGTCGAACTGTTTTATATGGCGACATTTTTTTTCAAATTATAATATATCACATTTCTAATAATTTTCTACTCTGTGGCTAAAGCTATCAACTTATTCTGTCGTTGCTAAAATATTTATCTTAGGAGTGGTTCTCGAAATGAATTTATTTTTATTAATCTACCGTTTCTATTTTTCCTTTTACCTTTTTATTTTCTCCAATTTTTTTTTTTCCATTCCCTTCACTCTTTTCGGTCTCAAAACATACATTAAAAGGAATTGCCACTGTCTCCGGGTAGTTGGGATTCTATTTGAGTAAACTGTGTTCAGCAGAATCCCACTTTCGTGCCGTTAGCTTGTCAATATGAAACCGAAATGGCCGTAGAATTTAAGTTTAAGTAGAACCTTTCAATAATTGAAGTGAAGTAAAAATATTTATACAATTTATTTGCCTTGATAAATCTTCACACTTCTTTATATACTATTGCCGCCTATTAAAATATTATTCAATATGGGTGATTTGAACGTAGATTTTGACACCTCTGAAATCGCTTATGAACGCACACAAAGTTTTGAGAACTGGATTATCAAAAAACATGTTTCGGGAAATAATAATTTAACTGCAATCAACTTAAACATTCGATCCTTATCAAAATATTGGGATACGTTTCTTGTCGTTATCTCTAGCTCTCTAACTAATATTGATATAATCACGCTTTGTGAAACGTCGATTAATGAAAATAATATACATCTATACAAAATATTGGGTTTTACTTCTCATTACTTTTGTCGAAAAAACAAATCGGGAGGCGGGATTATTTTATATGTGAAAGATCACCTAACGTTTGAACAAATTAACATAATGCCAACTAAATTTGAATGTGTCTACGGAACTATTTCGGTCAAAAAACATAAACGTCTACATATATTGGCAATATACAGACCACCTAATTCAAACAAAAAAATATTTCTCGAAGAGCTAGATGTAATATTGGGAAATATTGAAATTAAAGAATCCGTTATGGTACTTGGGGATACGAACATAAACTTATTAAATTATCAGGAACCAATTGTAATGCAATATGAAAACATTATGGCTAAATTTGGATTTTTAAAATGTATTAATGACGTGACCCGTGAAGCCATACTGAATAACTATGTAACGGCTACATGTCTAGACCATATCTATGTAAGAGAGAGAGAGACAAATGAAATCAGCTCATGTGTATGTGAAACTATAATAGCGGATCACTACCTTATTGCAACAACGATGCGTTTCTCTACCTATGAGGCAGGTACCACCAATAAATCGCACCATACAAAATATACTGTAATATCGGAAAAAAAAGTCGACCTACTTATTGAAATCACTGATTGGAATGAAATACTAAACATAACGGAACCTTACTTAATTTATGAAGAAATTAAATCGAAATTCAAATATATTTACGAAAAAAGTACTGAAACAAAATCAAATACAAATAAACAGCGTAATAACCAAAAGGGCTGGATAAATTATAATCTCATTGAAAATATACAACTACGTGACACATTATGGAGGAAATGGAAAAACACGCCTAACAATAAAATATATGAAATCGAATTCAAGAAATACAGAAATAAACTAAATAAAAAAATATTAAACACAAAAAAAATATACTATAATAACAAATTTAAACATTGTTTCAAGGACATTAAAAAAACATGGAATGAAGTAAATCAAGTATTGGGTAGGAAAAATAAATCCGATTGTGATGAAGTAATATCTAAATATTTCTTAAATTCCCAAACTGCGGATGTGGTGGCAGAAAACTTTGCAAAATTCTTTGACGAAGGTGTAAATCAGTTATTGCACGAATGCAATGTTCGAGCGTCTGAGTTGAAGCAAGAACATTTGCAACATTCAATGTACCTACCAAGAGCTAATACAGAACAAACTGAATGCATTATCGGAAGAATGAAAAATTCAAAGACACCGGGCGTCGATCTAATTCGCATGTATGATCTAAAAAAACATGTTAAATTATTTAGTCCTATAATTACTCACCTAATTAACAGAATTATTGACACAAGTCACATTCCAGCTGAACTAAAATGCAGCATCATAAGGCCCATTTTTAAAAATGGAGATCACACCGTAATAAATAATTATAGGCCTATTTCCTTATTACCCGCATTAGAAAAAAATATTAGAAAAATATATATCTATAAATTTGGATAAATATTTAAATAATTTGGGCATTATTGATGAATGTCAGTATGGCTTCCAAAAACAAAAAAGCTGTGATAAACTGCTCGAAAAATTTTCCAATTATATAAATTCAGAGCTTAACTCAAAAAAACATGTACTAGTATTATTTATTGATTTCTCAAAAGCTTTCGATACACTCAGCCATACACAATTAATCAAGGTACTCGAAATCATAGGAATCCGTGGTAAACTCCTATCATTTTTC